>NC_140587.1:66292419-67788044 GCF_964204655.1 Triturus cristatus
TTTTTAACTCTTTTTTTCAAGAGGAAGGAAGTGCCCCTGAGTCTACAACTTCCTGTTCCTGTCCAGCAGGCTCCTCCCAGTGCTTTGTGTATGTGCTGTTCACTTTCATTTGGATTTGGAGCTGGAAGGATCACTTTTTGTGTCTGTCTGCTGCATCATACCATTGGATTGGATTTATTTGAGGACTTTTTGATTTGAGATTTAATTTACTACAAGTAAGTTGGAGAATTGGTGTGTTTGTTTGATTGGGGCTTGTATTACCTACATTTTCTGGGTTTTTCATTGTTTTTTAAAATTATTGTTGTGGCGGGTGGCCTGTGCTTTCAATAGGGGCCTAGTTGTTTTTCTTTGCAATTTCAGCCAGTAGGATACCCATGGGTCCATGTTTCGTGGTGTCTGTAGAATTTTCAACATCATGTAGGGCATGGATGGCATAGGATTATTTGAAATGCTAAATGTGGCTGTGATGTATTTCACTGTTGGAGTGTGTGTGTGTGAAATACCTTTGTTGGATGTGTGTGCTTGATGTGTAACTTCTTTCCAATCCTTTCGTAGCCCTGTTGATTTTCATTTTTGTATTAAAGCTGTGTTGTTTAGCAGGCCTCCTTTGTCCGGTCATATATTATAGGCCTGCTTCAGTTCATTGTTTTCCATGGCCTGTTGTGACTGTGAGTGCCCATGTGGCTTGTGGCAATTTTGTGGTGGTGGTTTAGCAGTGTGTGCTTCTTTTTCCATAAAGGCCTGCATTTCTTTTCTTTGTTCCCCTTGGCTTACGCTTGTTGTTGTTGTGTCCTCCTGGCCATGTGTGTGGCGGCCATTTTGTGATTGCAGGCATTGTGCTTTTGCCATAGGCTTACATTGACTGTTCCAAACTTGTGGCGTAGTCTGCCAGTAGGCCTAGAGGTAGTCAGCCTCAAATCTTTGGTGCGTTATTCGTTATTTAAATTTACAGTTTGTGTTGACTGTTGATTTTTTTTTTTACACCATGGATGGCTTTGGATTTTATTGCAAAAGGTGTTTTTTTGGGGTGGAATAGCATTTTTTGGGTGTGTGTTAAATAAATAGGGCTTTTTAGCCAGTAGGTAACCCTAGGGATTCAGCTCGCGTACTTTCGGTAACTCTGCACAGCGCGACAACGCGGACTTACAGTTTTCGTCATTTTCGCGCTCTCAATATGCGTGTTCGCGCACGCGATAAAGCCTTTTTGTACAGTTCGCGATCCCGAACACGCAGCATTTGCAATCTGGCAAACACTATCTCGCGAGCAACATAAATCCTTCTCGAAAACGTTTTTTTTGTGCATTTTGCTAAAAAAACTCCTCAGGTTGCCATTCACCTGTAGGTTTGGAGCACGGAGAAGCTTTTATTTTTTTGAAAATATTTTTATGAGAGGATGTAAGTTCCACAGATACTACAACTTCCTGTTCCTGTCCTTTGTAATCACTTTTTGTTTATTTGTGGTGGGTGGCCTGAGCATTTGTGTGGCGGCCATTTTAGGAAGGCAGACATTGTGCCTTTGCCATAGGCGTACATTGACTGTCTTCCATTTCTTGTTGTTGTGGGTGTGTGGCGGCCATTTTGTGGAGCCATCCAAGCAGTGTGCTTGCTTTTGCCATTCTGTTCCAAGCGTGTGGCCTAGTCTGCCAGTAGGCCCAGAGGTAGTCAGCCTCAAATCTTTGGTGCGTTATTTAAATTTACAGTTTGTGTTGTCTGTTGATTTATTTTTTTTACACCATGGATGGCTTTGGATTTTATTGCAAAAGGTGTTTTTTTGGGGTGGAATAGCATTTTTTGGGTGTGTGTTAAATAAATAGGGCTTTTTAGCCAGTAGGTAACCCTAGGGATTCAGCTCGCGTACTTTTGGTAACTCTGCACAGCGAGACAACGCGGACTTACAGTTTTCGTCATTTTCGCGCTCTCAATATGCGTGTTCGCGCACGCGATAAAGCCTTTTTGTACAGTTCGCGATCCCGAACACGCAGCATTTGCAATCTGGCAAACAATATCTCGCGAGCAACATAAATCCTTCTCAAAAACGTTTTTTTGTGCATTTTGCTAAAAAAAACTCCTCAGGTTGTCATTCAGCTGTAGGTTTGAAGCACGGAGAGGCTTTTATTTTTTTGAAAATATTTTTATGAGAGGAAGTAAGTTCCACAGACACTACAACTTCCTGTTCCTGTCCTTTGTAATCACTTTTTGTTTATTTGTGGTGGGTGGCCTGAGCATTTGTGTGGCGGCCATTTTAGGAAGGCAGACATTGTGCCTTTGCCATAGGCGTACATTGACTGTCTTCCATTTCTTGTTGTTGTGCGTGTGTGGCGGCCATTTTGTGGAGCCATCCAAGCAGTGTGCTTGCTTTTGCCATTCTGTTCCAAGCTTGTGGCCTAGTCTGCCAGTAGGCCCAGAGGTAGTCAGCCTCAAATCTTTGGTGCGTTATTTAAATTTACAGTTTGTGTTGTCTGTTGATTTTTTTTTTTACACCATGGATGGCTTTGGATTTTATTGCAAAAGGTGTTTTTTTGGGGTGGAATAGCATTTTTTGGGTGTGTGTTAAATAAATAGGGCTTTTTAGCCAGTAGGTAACCCTAGGGATTCAGCTCGCGTACTTTTGGTAACTCTGCACAGCGCGACAACGCGGACTTACAGCTTTCGTCATTTTCGCGCTCTCAATATGCGTGTTCGCGCACGCGATAAAGCCTTTTTGTACAGTTCGCGATCCAGAACACGCAGCATTTGCAATCTGGCAAACAATATCTCGCGAGCACCATATATCCTTCTAGAAAACGCTGATTTTGTGCATTTTGCTAAAAAAACTACTCAGATTGTCATTCAGCTGTAGTTTTGGAGCACGGAGAAGCTTTTATTTAAAAAAAAATAATTTTGAGAGAGGAAGTAAGTCCCACAGAGACTACTACTTCCTGTTCCTGTCATTTGTAATCGCTTTGGGTATTTGTGGTGGGTGGCCTGAGCATGTGTGGCGGCCATTTTGTGGAGGCAGGCATTGTGCTTTTTGCATAGGCCTCCAAGCTTGTGGCCTAGTCATACAGTAGGCCCAGGGGTACTACTCATCAATCAACACGGGTGCATGGAATTTAAACAACTGTTTTTGTGTTGTGCGTTAAATTTCAACATCATGTATGGCTTTGGATTGAATTGTAAAATGTGGCCTTTACTTTCTTACGGGGGTAGATTTCACTTTTTGGGTGTTGTAAATAAATGCTTTTAGTTTTTGTGTATATGTTCGTTGTTGTTGCTCCCTGATGCTGCATCCATCCCATAAGATGCCCAAATTTTTATTTAGGGCAAACAGGCTAGACTACATTCATGTTTTTGTTCTTTGCTATTCTTCTTCCTGAGTGTACACAGTACAAATAAAACAGGATCCCTGGCCTTGTCAGTCTCTTAATGGCTGGCTATACTGTTGTTGTTCACTGACTTCATAAAATTTAATAATTGTGACCACCCACCAGACACTAATAAGTTATATATTATATTATGAATCTTTTGACTGATGTTCTTCAGGCTTTTTTGCTTTTAGGTGCACAAAAGACAGAGGAGGTGTTTCATCATCATCCACCGTTGTGGCGCCAGACCGACGTCCTGCTGCTGTACACAACGTGACGTGTGAGTGACCTGACCAGGCATCTCTGCAACTTGTGCAACTGAGTGCTGTTTTGACATCTGTTGAAGATGCCCCCAAAGAAAGCAGGTAGCAGGTCCTCCGGTACCAAGAAAGTTGCCATGGAGAAGAAGGAACAGAAGAAGAAGGAAGTGTTACTTAAGTCTGGTGTGCCTCCCAAAACCTTTTTTGGTACACCGAAAATTACGCCTGCAGCAGCGGTGTCGGGGGGCCAAGCTGGGGGCAGCACCTCCACATCAGTGGGCCCAACCCACCAACCCAGGCCCAAGCAGATAAGTGTGGAAGAGGTAGCCAGCCTTATGGTGGAAAGTAGTGATGCTGAGCCTGAACGAAACTTATTGCTATCTCAAAGTAGTACACAATCAACGCAGGATGGAACACAGCAGATAAGTGGTCAACAGCCGCAGCCACCGCCCGCAATAGTAGCTGTTGTTCCTCCCGAAGTAGGGGCAGTTCAGGAAATTGAGCCTCATGCAGAGGAAGAAGAGGAAGCCACTCCTTTAGAAGTTTCATTGGCTTCCAAATCCCCAGCAAGGAAAAGGAGGATTAGTACTTCAAGTTCTTCACAAAGCCCCCCTTCTGATGATCTAGATGCTACTTGGAAGCCACAAACTGAGTCTGAGAGGGAAACACATCACAAGAGCAGGCATGGGAAAAGGAAGGTTCCAGAAAGCCTTACACTTATGGATGTTGATGTAGAAGAGCAGGATGATGATGATGATGATGAGCCAGTCATCACAAACATCACTCCCGGGCCTGAGGAGATGGAGACCAACATTTTTACACTATCCAAAATGGCTGTGAGGGATGTAGCATGCATACCCCCAACACAGGTAACACCAACACGACCTCCAGCTTCCATAATTACATTAGCAAAGGGCCGGCAGCGTCCTACATCCAGCACAAGCACCACCTCAGCAGAAGTAGGTAGTGGTACTGCACAGAGTCAAATTCAACACACACCCTCCAGTTCATCCGGCATTGGAAGTTGGAGTGGCACCTCCAGCAGGAGACAAAAGTTAAGCTCCCCAGTGTGGGACTTCTTTACGGTTAGCGGAAAGGAGGAGAACATTGCTATATGCTCCGTTTATCATACCTCTGTTAGTCGTGGTAAGCTTGCTTGATAAAAACTATGGTACCGGAGGCCAAATGACCCATCTGAAAAAACACCACGCAATCCAGTGGGAGGAGCACCTTAGTCTTATCAAAACTGGAACCATTGCTGTTGGGCATAAACAGAAGAAAGTCCACTCACGGTGGAACAGGAAGAAGAGGGAGACATTCTCTGTGGTAGTGGTACACAAAGTAGCCTTGTCCCCAGCACTGCAGTGGTGGTAACGCCCACACCCTCAGCCACATCTCATTGGCACAAGAGTAAGAGTCAGCCTGAGACACCAAGGAGTACTGCTGGCCCAAAAAGTGCGACGTTGACCACAGGAAGGAATACCATGCAGCCTACCATTCTTAGCATGTTTAGTAGGCCGGAGGGGCAGTACGAACGCAACCACCCAATAGCACGTTTGTATAATGCAAAGCTGGCTAAAATGTTAGCACTGGACCTTCTCCCTTTTTCTTTTGTTGAAGGGGTGGTTTTTCTTGAATTTGTGACCACCATCTGCCCAAAATGGAAAGTTCCCAGCCGCTACAATTTCGCAAGAGTTGCTGTTCCAGCACTACATCACGACGTGCTGGATTTTCTTGGAAAAGCATTAAAACAGAGTGCGTTCAGAGTATACACCTGACAACAGACATGTGGACCAGTTGCCAAGCCACTGATTACATGTGCATCACTGCACACTGGGTCTCTTTTTCGGGTGTTAAAGTTAAGATATCTGACGGTGTTGTTGACACCGCTGAGATTTTTAAAGACACTCGCAAACATGCAACTGTAGCCATGTTTGCTATGGAGACATCTCATACTGCTGCAAACATTTTGGATGAGTTTAACAGCAAGGTGTTTGAGTGGCTGCGACCAAGAGGGCTTACCATTGGTTTTGTTGCCACGGACAATGGCAGTAATGTAGTTATGGCCATGAAAGATGGTGGCTATTTCAGGGTGCCATGTTTGGCACACTGCATTAACATTGTTGTTAGTCCACATAGTTCGACTCCATGGCCTTCCCAAAGATATCGTTTCAGACCGAGGGGCCCAGTTTACAGCCGGATTCTGGAGAACGTGGTGCTCGGAGTTGCACATAGCAACCTCTCTTTCCACTAGCTACCACCAAAAAACGGACGGCCAAACCGAAAGGCTCAACCAGACTCTGAAACAATTCCTTCGGTGCTATGTCATAACCAATACTGACGAGTGGGTGGATTGGTTGTGGGTGGCCGAAGCGGCATACAACACCGCCAGTCATTCCTCCACACTGTACATTGCGTTTTACAGCACCTATGGGTTCCACCCTAGATTCACGCCATTGACTCTTCCTAGCTCCTCTTCTCGCATCCCTGAGGTACGCACACGCCTTCAGCGGATGCGCAAAACACTGCTGGCCATACATGGCAATCTGATTAAGGGCAAAGTAAAATACAAGGCACAGGCTGGCAAACGGCGTAGACCAGGTCCTACGTATGTAAGGGGTGATTGGGTCTGGGTATCCACAAGACACATAAGGTTAAAAAAATACAGCGTGTTTAACCCGAAGTACATGGGTCCATACCAGGTGGTGAAACACTTAAACCCTGTGGCAGTTCGGCTACAACTCCCTTCCCATCTACGCATACACCCTGGGTTTCATGTGTCTCTTCTAAAACCAGCTCATGGTGGGACACGGAAACGCCCTGCTCCTGTGTTAGTACAGGGGGATCTCGAGTACGTGGTACAGGGCATTTTGGATGCCAAGAGAGTAGGCAGGAAGTTGTGGTATTTGGTGGCTTGGAGAGGTTACGGCCCTGAGGAGAACTCCTGGGAACCGAGCGAGGCGGTGCATGCTCCCAAGTTGGTAGCTAGGTTTCATCGCTTGCACCCTGAAGAACCTGATTGCAGCTTGCGCTCCCGGTAAGGGGGATGTTCTGTCAGGGTATTGCATCCGGTAATCGCGCTAGCTGCTCTAATCAAGGCAGAGCGACGCGAGAGAGAGACCGGAACTACAAGCCCCATCATGCCACGCGCGGCACGCAGCGCGTGAGACCACGGCAGGTTCCGGAAGCAAGAAATAAATACCCTACAATCCGGACCGCACTGCCGTTTATTGAACCATCGCCTGGGAAGGAGAAGGACGCTTCTTTCCTCTGTTCCCCGAAAGCGGTAAGAGTGTCGAAGGTGGTTGCATTGCTAAGAGGCTGTTCTATACCCACAACTTGAGCCAAAATGTTATTAAGGTTAGTGGAAACAGTTTGCTTCTTACCATGATTGGTTGTTAAATGTCCTTTGGTCCATAAAAATGGGAGTGTGTTGAACATGCATGACCTGGACACCACACATGTACCTGCGTACAGCCGGGTACGAAGGTAATTTTACTCATACTGATCAGCTTGGGCTTAGTGACCTCACACTCTCTTTTTCCTTGAAAGGGTCCTCAAAACAACACCAAACAGGAAACATCCACTCTTATCTTCATTGTGGAGTGCTCATCTGTAGTTACAACAGCTTTGCTCCTCGTTATTGTGTGTGTGCCACCATTGAAGCATTTAGATTGCATCACTCTATTTTTTGTTGAATGTATTCTTTTTTTGCTGCCATTACTTTTCTATAAAATTAGAAATTTAGCTCAAAAAAGGTAGCATATGTTCCTTTCTCTTTCTTTCACACGTTGATGTCTCTCTATTATTTTTCCTTGATTCCCTATCCCATTTCACATGTCTCAGTATCCCTTTCCCAGTTGGTGATCTTTCTCTGTTCCCTATGCTTCTCTCTTCCTCTGTACCTTTTGTAATGAGAAAGTGCTGGAGCGGGTTTTTATTTTTAAAGTTATATACCCTCTCCATTTTGCATGTTTACATTAATAAGAATAATCAATTAATATTAATTTACTAATTGTTTGATGTATGAACTGACCAACATTACTAATATAAGAAATACACATGGGAAATGCATTTGCATGGCCTAACTAATTCGTAAACTAAAACGTGTACGCATATTGATTATAGATAAATAAGAATATTACATGTTATATGTTGCTTTTGTGATGTATCTGTGATTTGTGCTTTATTAATGTGAGTGTAACCCACATTGAGTGTTGCTTTTGCTAGATAAATACACACACATATGGGTATTAGTAATGGGATAACATTTTATTAGTCATTTCCATGTTTTAATTACGTTTTTGTGTCTCTTTGCTTAAGTTGTCCATTATGGCCTGCTTAAAGATGGCTGACTTTGGTGCCTAACCCGACTGCCAACACTGAACAAGGCTTGGGTGAAGTGCGCATGCGTCGCCGCTAGCAACAGTGGCCTCTACGTGACCCTAACTCGACTGTGCCCCTCAAGGACGCTCTGGGATGCCAGCCAGATGCCTAAAAGAAACAATGAAATATACTTTTCTTTACCGAGGAAATATAGACTACATCTAAAGAAACATTTTCCACATGGGAAACCGGTGAAATGGATTTCTTTGACCAATCACAGACATTTGAAAATACTTTTTGTTACTTTTGGAATGTAATTTTACTATAAAAATGCCATAGAATAGAGAGGTAGTAACGCAGAAGCAGACGCAGACGCTCGAGACCCTTCAGAACCTGATTTCGATTTCCTGACGTTATGCTGACGGAGAGGAAGGTGACACTGCAGGACAGCTGTTTTCCCAAAGACTCTGACAGTTTGAACTGATGACCAAGATTTTGACTTAGAGGACGACTTTTAGCCAGAATAGGTAAATATGATGGGCTACTGCTTGAATTAAACAGATGAATCGTTTCTCAATTATTGAGATAAAGATTTAAGATTTATTACAAGAACTGTGTTGGGTCATTATTATGAAAAATGTATTTTTGTAAATAAATTATAGATTAGTTATCACTTTAACCAGCAGCTAAGTTGATCCATGGCCTATTTATGGGAGGAGTACTAAAGGTGAAACTTAGGCCTTAATGACTAGAGAAAGGTAGGGAATTTTATGGTTCATTAGGGATAAGTGGGTACTTCCTTCCATCACAGCGAACGGAACAATCGCCTCCTTAGTAAACAGATTGATAGAGGATGAATGTTGGTGTTATGGGCCCCACCAGCGAGTGTAGTGATTGAGTGTGTCTGTGTGATCTATGATCTGTAACAAAGGGAGGGATTTTGCATTCCGCGCTGCAGCAAGAGCAAGCCCTGATGCTTAGGGTTTATTTCTCGACTTCTGACACTGAGTGAGGAGGTGGGGGGCTTCTCTCTCTCCCCTTCTCAGCTCCCCCCTGAATAACCACAACAGTCTGCTCACTTCATGTCTCAAAACTCCATGGCACTTCCTGATCTATGGCACATCCCAGCTCAGTCTCAGTCCTCACTCTGGTGTCTCCACCACTCTTCGCCATCACTCCCCTTGACATGATTGTTCCTTTAATAGGCAAATCATATTTATTTTTTGCTTTTGTAGAGAGAGACATATTTATCATGTAAGAATCACACAACTAGGACTGGAGGAAGTTTAAAGACCAGCAGAGGCCAGTTCCCCACTCATATGACTGAAACACAAAAGAGGGCCTCTTGTCTATTAATATAATGATGGGGTCTGAGAGTGTCCCTTTCTTAGAAAGAATCCCATCACCCATCCAAAGGTGGTATGCTTCATCAGAAGGGATCCCTTCACACTACGAACCTAGTTGTAGTGCGGGCTACAACCCCCTCTCTGAGAGGGAGGAGCTCAGGTATATTTTAATTGAGATATTGAGGTGTGCTAAACCTCTAGATGAGCTGGGCGTGGTGAGGTGGGTGTGGGAAAAATATGTGAAGTTGATTAAAACTGAATCAGTGGTATGCTGGGCAATTTTGTTCTGGCATCCACTTTTCAGGATTAAAATCCAATCTACGACAAGGAGTAATTCAATCTGTTGAAGCTAACAAAAATGTTGACATGTTTCTGCCTTATACTCCCAAAAGGGATGTAGTAGCTTTCATCAGGACCAAGATAAATGAGAAATGGTGAAAAAAAGGAGTGCAGTGTTAACTACTATTCGTTCAGTAGAGTAAAAACAACTTGTAGTAGTACTTATATACAGCCAGTAATTGGAACAGGCTTTCACTCATGGATCAGGTATCATGAACCTTGTGTTATGATCAAGATAGAATGACTACAGAAAAAAGACGAACACTGCTGAGGAGATTTGGAAGATGTCAAGGCCACCATACTGCGCAACCCAGCAAGGCATGCTGCCACCACACAAGAGCCATGCCAAGCATCACTCATTGCATGTATTTTGGTGTTCATCAATGTATCACCATGTTACTAGCCCTAATTGGCTGAGATGGGAACTCAAGTTGTTATGGTTACTGCAACCTCACCTGCTCTTGGGTGAATAACCCAGCACCCTCACTGCTGCCAGTTTGAGTGGGCTGAACTGAACAGTGGTGCCACCCCATGTAGCTTAGACTTAATCTTGCAAATTTGATATCTGCTACGAACACATTGCAACAGACTGCTGAGTAAAACACTGATATTGCTGATGTATGTGCCTGTATGAATTATTTTTGTCCCAGCTGAGTGCTTGTGTTCAGTTAATATTCTCCTCCAATCATGTTTTGTCAATGGGTTTCTAAGTTAAATCTGTGTTTTCTATTGGTTGGCACACACCAGACCCTTTTATTCTGTTTTTAGAACTAATGTGTTAATTGCATATCTGCCCTAGACCTGGTTACAATTACATGGCTACTAAGCCTGAGAGGCATAGTCATCGTACAATGCCAATGCTTTCTTCCAGATTCACTGCTTTGCAGATCCTACAGCTGGATAGGATGTTGCAGCTTCTCTTGCAGGATACTTTGCTCTAATATTCAATGGAAATTATTTCACAAAAAGCAGACATAATTCTGTCATGCCCATGATAGCACAATGTAACTTCTGCCCTTGGCATGTATGTTTTTGTACTCTGTGGGAGTGCATGGGCACTTTTCCATGCTTACTCCTTTGTCAATCATGTGGCTTGTTTCGACATCTCCACCGTCCCCTCACTTAACCTTTGTTTCCTTAATGAAACTAATGTCAAATCGGGGTAGTACCTGGATTGAAAAAAAAATGATATAATGGCAAAAATAGGTACAGTCTTTCACACACATCATTAACCTCAACTGTGGTCTTGTAAATAATACACATATCTCCAAAAGCACAGTTAACAATCTTCATGCTTCTAGAATAGAAAAGACATAAATCTCATTGAAAGTTTTACATGTATAGCTTCTCTAGATATGTATGTGTCAAAGATGCAACAAAGATGTGACAAAGATGTGACAAATATATCCAAATCATAAAGTGAAGTTTGGAGTACCATTGAAAGTTATCTCCTTGTGAAGGCTAAGTGCAACCTAAAGCACACATTGGTTCTAGTCCCGCAGATTTGCTATCATCAGGAGGGACTAAAGAAGAAATATTGCTAGTGACTTTAATGATAACACTGAAATAAATAACAGGTGAAGCAGTAAAAGAAATACAAAGGGGCCGATTCCGATGGCCGGTCGGACAGCTGTCCGTAGCCTTACCCTGCGACCGACACGTACCCGGAGCCGGTCCGTCCTGTATAGGAAGTACGATGTGCATAACTGCCAAAAACACGACCGACACGTAGGCTGTGAATCAAGACCCATTCTCCGTCCGAGCCGTAACTCCCAAAGAGGAACCGTGTCACCCGGAAGCAGTATCCATAGCAGTTTCCGTTATGACAAGTAAGATGCGTACTTCCTACGCGCCGGACGGGTCGTCACGTACGGCACGTCACAGCATCCGGAAAACAAGCATATCAGCTACAATTCGCGTCACAACTCAATCCACGGCTACGAGACGGACCAGCTTGCAGCGTGTATGAGATGGAGCAATAAGCAGCGTGTACGACACGAACACATCATGAATCCCATCGCGCAAGTCATAGCAGTACTCTACATCTATGACCGGATCAGGGACCGACGCCGACGGCGCAGACGGTAACTCAGACACCTACCACATAAACAAACGGCACGTACCCACAAAATGGCACACACACACAGGGGATACATATCCTGGCCACTAACAACAGCCCACCATAGGGGTTGCATGGCCAGCACCACTAACACCACCACCCATAGGGGGCCTGTTTCCCATCACCCCTGCCACCCCCACTCATAGGGCTTATGTTGCCCATCACCCCTGCCACCCACACTCATAGGGCTTATGTTGCCCATCACCCCTGCCACCCCCACTCACAGGGCTTATGTTGCCCATCACCCCTGCCACCCCACTCATAGGGCTTATGTTTCCCATCACCCCTGCCACCCCCACTCATAGGGCTTATGTTTCCCATCACCCCTGCCACCCCCACTCACAGGGCTTATGTTGCCCATCACCCCTGCCACCCACACACATAGGGGACCTGTTGTCCATCACCCCTGCCACCCCCACTCATAGGGCTTATGTTGCCCATCACCCCTGCCACCCACACCCATAGGGGGCCTGTTGACCATCACCCCTGCCACCCCCACTCATAGGGCTTATGTTGCCCATCACCCCTGCCACCCACACCCATAGGGGACCTGTTGCCCATCACCCCTGCCACCTCCACTCACAGGGCTTATGTTGCCCATCACCCCTGCCACCCCCACTCATAGGGCTTATGTTTCCCATCACCCCTGCCACCCCCACTCATAGGGCTTATATTTCCCATCACCCCTGCCTCCCCCACTCACAGGGCTTAGGTTGCCCATCACCCCTGCCACCCACACCCATAGGGGACCTGTTGGCCATCACCCCTGCCACCCCCACTCATAGGGCTTATGTTTCCCATCACCCCTGCCACCCCACTCACAGGGCTTATGTTGCCCATCAACCCTGCCACCCACACCCATAGGGGACCTGTTGCCCATCACCCCTGCCACCCACACCCATAGGGGACCTGTTGGCCATCACCCCTGCCACCCCCACTCATAGGGCTTATGTTTCCCATCACCCCTGCCACCCCACTCATAGGGCTTATGTTTCCCATCACCCCTGCCACCCCCACTCACAAGGCTTATGTTGCCCATTACCCCTGCCACCCACACCCATAGGGGACCTGTTGCCCATCACCCCTGCCACCCCCACTCGTAGGGCTTATGTTGCCCATCACCCCTGCCACCCCCCCTCACAGGGCTTATGGTGCCCATCACCCCTGCCACCCACACCCATAGGGGACCTGTTGCCCATCACCCCTGCCACCCCCACTCATAGGGCTTATGTTTCCCATCACCCCTGCCACCCCCACTAACAGGGGACCTGTTGGCCATTACCCCTGCCACCCCCAGCCATAGGATGTGCAACACATCCAGCATACGCAAACATCAGGTATGTCCGCTAAATACATCCCCCACGACATCATGACAACGGTGTGTAGTCTGTGACAAATGCCCACAACAGTGAATATGGCTACGAGCATACAATGTAAGTAACAGCACATGTGTGACCAACTCATGAGTGTGACATACACAAGGCAAGCATCACCATAGCACTGTGGCAATGTAAAAAGAACACCCCCTCACTGTGTAGAACAGAAGTCAAGTGGGGGCTCACAAAATGCAGCAGATGTGGAGCATTGTGGTGATGGGGACCAAACCCCCCTCAACACAGTGACCAAAAGGTAAGTGTCATCATGGTCAAAGCTGCAAATAACAAACAGCATGTATGATCCCTGCTCCCAAACCATCAAACACTTCTGGTGCAAACTAGTAGCAGTGTCCCATACAAACAGAGATGTGTTGAGGCAAACAGTGCTGTGAAAACATAACACTCTCGGCCATGTGCAGACAAGCACAACACATGGGGGCTGACAATGCACACAGCGTACAATGACACAACAGCAGAAGTGACCATCACCAAGCATGCACACATCTCGAAAATAGACACACCAACCAAAACAGCATGTGTAGACTGTAGGTGTCAGCTCACTAACTCACATTCCATGCCAGCAATGGCACCCAACAACCAGGATGAATGTGCACAATGATGTGAAATGACTCACAGGAACAGCATGCAAAATCACAGAAACAGCATCCAGACAAAGGCCCACAACAGCAATACCAATGCACTGGTGCAGATGCACAAACACAAACAGGCAAATTCACACTGCACATCGGACACAACATGTGTGTGTGTGTGTGTGTGTCTCAGTGTCCCCAGGCAACTACACAACACATGAGGGGGGCTGAACCACAGTGACACAGATGTGGACACAGTGCCATACAAAAGTAAACCATCATTGGGACACCCTCAGTGGGCAATCAGGCGTTGGGAGATGAGAGGAAGCACAACAGACACATGTGACACTAGCTGGAATGAACACCAACTAACACAGCAAGAGACCGACACACAACAGCACAATCCCCAGGGACAAGACATTGGTGTGACACAAGCAAGCATGACGCCTCCACTGTGATGACAAAGGCAGATGTCGTACAAACTGGGAAACCCAGACATGTGTCCTGTGCCACAAACGTACATCGCAACTACACAAACACTAATCACTCAGCATGACCCCTCATCCATGGACAAACGGGAGCTAGGGGACCATCCATGCAAACATTCACATCAGTCCACCCTCAACACCACACACCTGAACTGCAACAATGTGTATCTGTGAAGCTCACATGGACAGGTGACATTGCACATGCCCACATGACAAACACAGGAATGTTGGAAGGAACTAAGGTGCACACACACATCACACAAGGACTGTTTACAACCCTGGGGAATGACAGACACACTGCACAGTATGCGGTACATGGCCATGACCTCAAAGCTCATGTGACCTTCACAATCCTTGCCACAGTCCCAGGACTATGCAGATGCCAAGGAGGAACACAAGGCACCCATGCTGACACCTGCCAGCATCGCTGCCGTGAACCAGACAAGTGGGAGCAGTCACACACACATACAAATGTCTCAATCACTGACAACTACCACCTAGGGACAACTACATGATATTGCGAACAAACAAGTGCCTTGAGGAACCCTCACTGTGTCCCATCTGTGTCTGACAACATCATCAACACTCAGAACTGACAAATCACAATGATGATACACCAATTAACAGTAGTGAGTCATGCACCCACACATCTGGTAGCCCATTGGAAAAGTAATGGGATTAACCCAGTACCACTCAGCAAGCATCAACAACAGGAACATGTTATGTTATGTTATGTTATGTTATGTTAGGAGCTTTTATATTGCGCACAGCTGCCCCAGCTAAGGGGCGTCCTGGCGCATGACCGGTAAAACACAACTAACACTAAAATAGGAAGTAGAAGAGGGGGCCGAAAAAAAGGAACAGAGTTTAAAACAAGAGGGTTTTTATAGCTTTCCGAAACAGAAAAAGGTCATCCATCGCGCGAATCTCAAGCGGAAGCAAGTTCCAGAGCACTGCTGCTTTTACCCGAAAAGCTCAACCGCCAACTCGACTGAGCTTAAACCTCGGAACTACAGCCAGCGCTTGGCCCATTGATCTTAAAGAACGGGTCGGATTGTAGCAGGTCAAAAGACTCGAAAGGATCTGGGGGGCTAATCCCCTCATAATCTTGAAAGCCAGGCATAAGACTTTAAAATGAATTCTAGACTTAACCGGCAACCAGTGTAACGATCGGAGAGTACTTGAGACCGAGCAAGACCTAGGCAAACCAACTACGGCTCTTGCTGCAGCATTTTGAACCCGCTGAAGGCGGATGATTTCTGCCTGGTTTGTCCCTATCAGGAGCGTGGTGGCATAGTCCAGACGAGATATGACTGTTGCCTGAACCACCAGCTGCCTGGTAGGGGGGTCAAAAAACATATCAAGGGAACACTGTCTGTGTATGAACAGGGATGTGGATACACACACATGCACATACAACACACACCATGGGCCCAGGCCATGTCACTGGACAACGCACTAACTTGAGGGGACACAACTCCTGTGGGAGCCCAGCTGTGCCAAACATATTCACCGCAAGTCCCACTCATGTCTGCAGAACACTTGGTCAGTCAGCCATCAGTTACCACACACTGAAGGCTCTGGTCACAACAGCCTGGGTACGGGAGTCACCCCTAAGTCAACTGTACATACCCCAAACAAATATCTAGCAAGTTGCACAGAGGACCCAGTTTCTCCTATTACAATGATGCCCACACCTGTAGGTCCAGTGTTGATGAGCACGAAGTATGTGGAAGTGACAATTTGGACAATGGGAAGCACATCATATGTGCAGGGGTGCAAGCCACATATGTGACCATGCCAATGAAATGCTCACAGAGAAATGTACACAAATAGTTGATCCAGACACACCCAGGTAGCTGCAAAGGATGACATGGATACCCACCAGAATAGGATACATATCTCATGGACCACAGGGAGTACCTCACATCAACACATCAGTATGCAACATTGTAAACCAAGCATTACAGGTGCAAGGGGATCTAAAATAACCTTAACATGATGTACAGCTAAATCAAGTTCAAAGGGACAAAGTAAAAAGCTTTATTCAGCATATGAAAAGTGAAACGTCTGTTCCAACAAAAGGCCAATGGCCAGTAAATGTCCAAAGGGCAAGGAGTGAACTAGAGTCACAAATTCAGTATATGAAATTCGAAACGTCTGTGCAAACAAAAGGCCAATGGCCAGTCCATGTCAAATTGCCAAGGAGTGAACTAGAGTCACAAATTCAGTATATGAAATTCGAAACGTCTGTGCAAACAAAAGGCCAATGGCCAGTCCATGTCAGATTGCCAAGGAGTGAACTAGAGTGACAACTGTCACACCTTGCTTGCCTGCACTGCTACGGACCGGGATCATCCACTCGGCGGGGCATACATGGGGGCAGGCCAGGCACCGCAGGGACAGGATCAGGGCACAGCAGAAGGAGGCAGTGAAGAGGTGAGGGATGCAGGCGAGACACTTGCAACTGCAGTGGAGATGACTGAAGTGGTGGGTGCTGTCACAACTGTGGGGCACAAGTCAGATGGAGTGGGTGCCGGCACAACTCCAGTGGGCAGGTCAGATGGAGTGGATTGGCTCACCACTGCAGTGCCCAAGTCAGACGGGGTGGGTGTGGACTCCAAAGCAGTGCCTACATCCATGGGAGCGGAATGGGGGACAGGTGAGGTCTGCAGGGCAGGGGGTGGTGACACGGTCCCCACATCAGTGGCAGCAACTGTCTGACCAGGTGTGGAGGAGCAAGTGCTAGGGGGGGATGGCATTAGCATTTTGGGGATGGTGTATCTGTGTGTGGGGGAACCCGGGGCAGGGAGTGGCGGGGGAACCTCTGGAGTGGTGGCCTGGGGGATGGAGGACGGAGACTTTGCCTTGGAGCTGCGTGCTGGCGGGGGGTCTTGCTCTTCTTGCGCCGGGGGACTTGCGTGTGGGCGTCTCAGTCTGAGTGCGCCTGGGGGAGGGTGTCCAGGTGTGAGGGGCACTTCCTTCTGTGTGTGCAATCAGGATCTGCTGGGTCGGTGGGGAAGAGGCCAAGGTCACAGAGGAAGAGCTTCTGGGGGGATGGGGTTGCAGGTGAGGCAAGGGAAGGGGGTTGGGAGGGAGAGGTCTCGGAGGACTGTGGAGTGGTTATGGATGACAGTGTGTGTGTCAGCAAACCAGCCCCTGTGAGTGTGGAATCAGTCCCCTGCGCTTGCTTGTGTGCACGTCTAGACCTTGGTTTGGGGGTTTCTGTGCTTTGGACAGGTAGTGTGCTAGGAATTGTGGGTGCTGCAGGGGTAGGAGGGGTGTGGGACTGTTGGAGGAGGGACACTGCTGCCGTCAGGGAGGAGGCCACGGAAATGCCCTCCATGAATGACACCAGTTGTGTCAACAGACCTGTGTGTGCATGGAGGACCTTCAGCATCGACGTCTGCCCCACATGCATCTGTTGAAGTAAGTCCACAGGCTCCTCACTCAGGGCAGCAGGGCACACAGCGGCAGGGGGTGCGGTGCCTGGCACAAAGGAGACATGCTCACGAACACGGGAGCCCACTGAGACCTCTGGGATGGGAGCCAATGGGAGGGTGGTGGTGGAGGTGGCGGAGACAGCCTCACTAGCTGGGGTTTGGTGGCTGCTGACACCCGCCTCCACAGGGGAGTCATCCTCAGAGCTGCTGCAGCCTTCAGCTGGGGGGGATGGTGCTGACGACTCCTCTGTGTGGCTCAACTTGCCCTCCGTGCCACTGGGTCCACCTGACTCCTCTCCTTCTGTCCCTGTAAGGCTCTGTGGCTCCTCCTGTTCCGTGGAGATGTCCCCTCCTGTGGCCGTGGATGTATCTGGATAGGAATAGGAAGTAAGAGAACAACATCAGTCACCTGCACCGACTGCACACACCACAGTGAGTACATCACATCACAGGGCAAGCCCTGGCATCATCAGCTGAACAAAGCTCAAAGTGCCAACACTGTTTAGAATAAGACAATTGTCATTTCCAACATCAACCATGGCACACATATCCCTCCTTGACTTGCACACATATGTCTGTTGCATGTTGGATGCTAATACCCCAATATGCCAACATGCACCACCCACACATTAGTTGTGCATGCAAGTGAACATGTAGGAGTATGTCACTAGACCCACAGCACATCTCTTGCGACTGACTCAGCACAGGTGTCCGGATGAAGGGATGGGCAGAGACTCATTTCACATGCTTGAGATGCATGCCAGCAACACACACTATGATGTACTCATGTCCTGATGGGCAAGGACACAATGGGGTGCATGGTGCACACTTGAACACAACGCAGGCTCACTCATAGCAAGTTCAAGGCCATGATACTGGGATGCCCTGTAAGTCAGTCAACACTGTCTCCTGTCACAGGGGAAGGGCATCCAGACAGCAACAATATGCACTGACTCACAATCCTAGCTCAGGGGCAAATATGACTCTGCAGATGACCGGCGCACTTGCCCATCCCATGCAAACAACATATCCAGTACCCAGAAGACCCCACATCATGAAAATCAGACATATGAGTCTCAGCAAACACAAATCCATGTACATTAACACATCACAGTCTGCCATGCATATAACCAAGCTGCATGAGGGACACAGTTGCATACACCATTGTGCTCTGCCAGATGCTCACACAGTTATATGTCACACAGGTCTTGTCTCCCACAGTCACATTGCAGATGTCATGCTGACCCTCGGAATCATGGACACCCCAGTTATACGTAGCAACAAGCCACACCCTAATGACACAGAGGCACACACCTGAGGGCACATGTCACGAAGCACAACCTGTAATTTCACACACAGAAGTGGGATTACAGAGTGTTTCTGAATGCCCTTGAGGGGGCAGGACTGGGCAGGACTAAGTGAAACAGTGTTTTGCCCTGGACAGTGGTCAGGTGGCTAAGCAATTGTGGCATACTTACGATACCTACTCCTGATGCCCAAAAATTGGAGTACCTTGCTGCATGGTTTTGTATTGAATACCCCAGAAATATGTTGCGAGTCAGACCAGCAATTGGTACACATCTCAAGGGCACACACAGTTCACATGTCAGATCTCAGGCATTGTGTAAACAATTGACCCACCCATGACACACACAACAGAGTCACGGGAACTGATGCTGACTGGTACCTGATACATAGCTGACTGCAGGGACACAGTTCCCTAGTGACACAATCAAAAGGCTGTAGGGGCCACACCTGTGGAACAGATGAGGAGGGTGCATCACACAGATGAGGGACCTGATTTTGGGACTACAAGACCTACGTAATGTGGAAGTGTGACCCGGACAAAATACTGCTATTTGCATATCAGACATAGTACACAGATCAGGCATGGACTTACCCCCTTCCTGCTTCTGTCTGGCCTTCAGCTGCCTATCCAGGTCCGGGAAGACCACCGCCAGTATCCAGAGCATGTGGGGAGTCAGGGTCCAGTGTCTGCCCCTCCTGCGTGGAGGTGACAGCTTCAGCTGGACTCTAGCGATCCTCTGTTTCCAGCCCCGAAGGTTCTGCCACCTCTTCTGGCAGTTGCGGATGCGGCGCTTGTAGACCCCCACTGAGTGAACAGCCCGGGCGATAGTCAGCCAGATCTCCTGCTTCTGGTGGGTATCAACCTATGAGGAGGACAACGTGAAAAGTACATTAACACACATGCCCCAGATTTGTGCAGCACACAATTAGATATACATGTCATCATCACAAAGGGAAATAATTATACAGGTAGTGCAACCCTGGGAAATGAAAACTCACATGCATGTCTGACATGTTAACAATGCATGGATAGTTTAAGCTGGCAAAAATGCACTTTAGCAGCAGGAAAAATATTCAGTACATGTCCCTACACACTTTGGGGGATGAAAGTAGTCAGTGATAATGCTTGCCACTGCTGTACACACTGCTATTACTGCTAGTCAGACAACATGCTTAATTAGAAAGGCAGTGGACAGCACACTCACCTGCTCCCCTCGTGTCCCATAGTGCTTTCTGTACTCTGGAAGGAGCCCGTCCAGCAGGGCCTGGTTCTCCTCCTCAGTGAAGGCTGGGGCCCTCTCCAGTGTACGTGCCATAGCAGGAGCCAGAGGGTGCAGAGACAGCAGCAGTGGTAGCAGGGATGTGGTCCAATAGCATGTAGTGCAGTCAAGTGAGCTCCCTGGGGTCCAGCCAGCCTTATATCTGTGCTGCAGAGGCAGACTCTGTGCCATGTGTCCAAAGTGATAGGTCCAACACGGTTGCATTCTATGAATCTGGCCAATCCATTTAAAAGTATGACTCGTACATGCCTTCTGCATCGTTCAAATCTTCACCTTCATGGAACACTTGAAATTGCAACATTGTTGTAGGCATCCAACTGCGTTTCCAGTGCACAACTCGTACAAGTTTTGAATCCGCATCCGTCTCCATGACAGTCCTGAGCCAATGGGTGCGCCCGGCTCGTTCAACTGACTGTACAACGCGTATTTTGAATGTACACATGCACCCGTCTCCATACGATTCAAAGGCCAAGGCGTACGCACGGCTCGGACATGACCCGTGCAATGTGTACGCATTGTCACCCGCGTCGGACCACATTGCATTCAATGACAAGGCGTACGCACGGCTCGGACATGACCCGTGCAATGCGTATGCATTGTCACCCGCGTCGGACCTCATTGCATTCAATGACAAGGCGTACGCACGGCTCGGACATGACCCTTGCAATGTGTACGCATTGTCACCCGCATCGGACCTCATTGCATTCAATGACAAGACGTACGCACGGCTCGGACATGACCCGTGCAATGCGTACGCATTGTCACCCGCGTCGGACCTCATTGCATTCTATGACAAGGCGTACGCACGGCTCGGATATGACCCGTGCAATGCGTACGCATTGTCACCCGCGTCGGACCGCATTACTGTGACTATTAGACGGATGCAACACACATATTCTCGCCATGGACACCTGCACACACCTGCCACACTATTGCATTGGCCACACAGTGTCCCATGGCATGTGAGGCTGCATTCCCTGGGTGTTTGAGGGGGCCACAGCAGTCTTTTTGTCTGGCACTTTGTGCAGCCACTCCCAGGCTTTTATCTTGTACATGGGGGCAGAGTCCTTTGTGTGTTGTGCACATTAGCACTGTGATGTGCAATTGGACAGTAATGGGCATGAGTGAAGGCCACAGTGTCAGGTTGGATATGTTTGGGGCATGTCACATACACCCTGAGTCCTGGGAGTGATGGCATGTACGTCACAGTGAGACCTGTAGCCCCAATACTGATGTGCACCCACAGTCTGTGTGCATGTTGTGTCTCAGATGTGTCTGATCACATGTTACCAATGGGTGACAGTCTCCACATCCATGTGGTATATGCATCAACCTTGATGGGGTGTGTGTCTAAGAGACGTACATGTAGGGCCGGCATGAACTACAGTGCCCACTACCTGTGGGACTTACGCTTGCCTTGTGGTGTGTACGTGCTACGCCATGTCCATTGCTGTGTTGATGTGGAAATACAGGGAGCCTGGGTTTCTGCATGGCAAAGATATGTGATGCCTGGGAGACATGAGTCCTCATTAGTCACTGGGGTGGGTTTTTTGAACGTTGCAGCAGCACATAGGTTGGGTGACACAGCCAGATGATTAGCCCATTGCACTACATGACACTCATGTGGACATGTGGAATTGAGATGTGAGGTGGTGGTCTTGTAGGTGACATATGTGTCCATGAGCAACAGCACACACCTCAGTACATTGTGTAATGTCATGAACTAGCATGTGAGAGTGATCGTGGTCATGGCCACATAGGGGGATGTACTGACAATCTTCCTTTGTGCATCTCTGGACTTCAGGGCACCAGCTGTGCATCGTCCGTTCCCAGACCTTGCAACCATGCAGGAACGCCACAGCATCAGACGGTACCGCTTCACCAGGCCACTGATTGAGGAGTTGGCGGAGCAGTTGGCGCCACATCTGCTACCTGGCCGGACATACCCTACAGCACTGACCCCAGAGGTGAAGGTGAAGGCAGCCCTGCACTTCTTTGCTACTGGTACCTTCCAGTACACTGTGGATACTGCTGGTGGTATGTCGCAAACGATGTTTAGTCGGGTGCTACGCGATGTCTTGGAGGGGATGTTGCAATTCCTCGACCTGTATATCAAGTTTCCGAGCCAAGATGAACTCCCTGAAATTAAGGATGCCTTTTATACACTGGGGAGGATGCCAAATGTCATTGGATCCATTGACGGGACACATGTTGCCCTAATACCACCACAGGCACATGAGCAGGCATACCGGAACAGGAAGCACTACCATTCGATCAATGCTCTGGTGGTCTGTCTTGCTGACATGTTGATCACACATGTGTGTGCACGGTTCCCTGGTTCGGCGCACGATGCCTACATAATGAGGAATAGTCACATTGCAACGCTGATGTCACAGATGCCAGCTCAGCGTGCCTGGCTTGTCGGTGTATACTGACTGTTTCTCATTGTGTGTGTTTGTCAGTGTTGTATTCCGTACTCCTACCAAACTCATCTACTTGTTCATTTTTGTGTGTGTAGGTGACTCCAGATACCCAACATGCCGTGGTTGCTGACACCCCTCAGGAACCCTGTGACACCAGCCGAGCTACGCTACAATGAGGCACATGGTCGGAGCAGGAGGGTGATTGAGCGGACATTCGGCCTCCTGAAAAGCCCTGGACAAGACCGGAGGGGCCCTCCCATATGAGCCTGCAAAGGTGTGCAAAATAATACTGGTCTGCTGCATGCTAAACAACATGGCGGTGCGGAAGGAGGTGCCTCTCATCCTGGATGAGGATGACGACGACCAACGTCCGGCACCTGTGGAGGATCCCGGCCTGGGCCAAGATGCCAGTGATGATGAAGGTGATGGTGACGTCCACTCCCAGCTCATCAACAACTTCTTCACCTGAAAGTGAGTTTCCGGGGTTTGTTACGTCAATGTATGGAGGTAGCCAGGAATGTGTTGAGCCAGCTCTGTTGCTGTCTGAGTGAGTCTGTGTGCCACTTGACTGGATGCGTACTGTGATGTGTCCATTCAAGTGGTGTGTACTCCACAATAGGGTAGTACTGCTAACTAGTGTTTGTGTAGGTGTTTTGCAACATGTTTTGTGCATGTGTATTGCATTTCTCTCCTGTTCGTCTGTGCTTTTGACTGTATCTTGTCTGTCCTTCCCAGGGTCCTTTGCCTGTTGTGTGGTCAACACTGACCCCCAACACCCAGAAGCCAACGCCAGTGTGGAATTTGACAATTCCCATCAACTGATGTACCACACTTCCCTGGACTTCCATTCTCCAAAACATTGTGAGCGTGTGTCCACTGTTACGTAGAATTACCGTGCAACTATTGTGGAATAAACGTGTTGATGATGTGTAATGAACCTTTGCTATGCTTTGTTATGTGTGTTGTCTGTCTTCCCACATCTGAGTGATATCTGCCTACCTCACCTGTGGACTTGTTACCACTGACTGTGCTTGGTGTTGTGTCTGTGCATGCCAATGTGTTTCAGGTCAACATCATTGTGTGTGATGAGTCACATGGCCATGGTGAGAATGTTTTGTGGTGCGATAATGGTGTGGCTCCCTCACATGTGTCACATTCCCATGACTGACCTTACGTTGGTCACATTGTTGCAGTATTTGGCATGCACTGTGTTGTGTAGCAGATCGACTTCGCCCTGAACATGACAAGTTTGAATCACAACAGAGGCAATTATGGTGTACTGGTGAGTTTATTTACAAACATGTGTGAGTGAGGTGCACAGGATGGTGGGTGCTGTACAGTGGTTTGGGAATCCAAAGTTCACATTTGAGTTGGAAGTGCTGGTAGATGAAATGTTCAGAGTAAAGTCCACAGTCATCTGATACATTGGGCCAACATGAACCCTCCATGTAATGTGGGCGAGTTGTGTGCGATTGGACAAGGTGAACGGGCTGCGCACAAAGAACATTATCCAGAATAGGTTTAGAGGCCCTGGGGGATGTGCTGGTACATCTGCCTCTCACATGTCCTTCTTCGGACAACCCCTCTTCTTCCGGGGGGGATCCTCATGTGCAGGCCTCTGCGGTGCAGGGGACTCTCCGCCAGAGTCCTCCTCCCTCCCTGTGGCGCTGGCAGATGGTTTTGCGACAGATGTTGTGGGCACACAGGGGGGTGGGGACAGGTTGGTGTTGATCTGGCAGAGGCATTGTACTATGTCCCGATGCACCGCAGTAAGGGCATCCCACTTTGCCTCCATGCGGGCATGGTGGGCGACCTGCTCCTGTTTTATGTCCTTGAGTATCCCCACTGCCTGGCCAAATCCTCCGGTGCTATCCTGGTACGCATCTATGATGCGTGCCAGTTGGGGGTCATCATGCAGTCCAGACCCCTCTGCAAGGCGTGCCCTGTGCCTCCCACCCCTCCCAGCACCCCTCTCCACACGGGCAGGACCAGCGGCGGTACGCACAGGTGACCCTGGGACCCCTTGGGTGGTGTTGCTGGTGGTGTTGGCTGTAGCTACCGGGGGGACCCTCTTTTATATGTTATGAAATATATTTTTATATTTGAAATAAATTCGAAATGAATTAGGGATTATCATATATATTTTTTTAAATAAAAAATATAATAACATGGACATATTTTGAGTGGTGGTCAGAAGGCTTGCATAATGTTTATGTTATGTTTAAAATTGGTTTGGATTACATTTTGAGATTACAGTTCTTGATTTCTAAAAATTAAAAGAATATTTATATATTTTAGTGTTGTATTTAAGTTATGCTGTGATGACATTTAGAAAAAGAATGTTTTGATTTAACTTTAATAGTCTAACTTTGTGAGAGTAGTATATTTCTTAAATTTAGTCTTCTGTATTTAATTGAATTGTATTATTTTGGAGTTGGATAAGTAAATGATGCATGTTTTTGTCAAGTACTCTCCCTAATTGAAGTTATTTTGTCGTGGGAATAATAAACTTGGGGGTCCATTAGGATGTAGGGTGGATCGTCACCGACCGCATGGCAGTGGCGATCCGCCCTACATCCTTCCCCGCCCGCCAACCATTTCGCCCCCGCCATATTAGTATGGCGGGGGTACCGCGGCGGACGGGAAGACCGTCCTCCGCTTTTCCGCCCGGTCGACGAGTCGACCGGGCGGAAAAGGGTTTAATATGGTGGCGGTGTCTGCTAGACACGGCCATCCATATCAGGATGAAGGCGGGGGCAGCCGCAATGCCTCCACGGAAAGGCATGTGGATCTTGAAGTTGGGGCCCGTTGCGGGCCCCCAGGATGTTGGGGGGTGGGGAAGCACATGGGGGGTACCTATGGTACCCCCCTACATGTGCATGCACAAAATGGCAGGCACAGCGCGGGGCCTGCCATGTTGTGCATGCATATGCACAACATGCATTTTTGGCATTGCGGCGGGTGATGCTGAAAGCACCGCCCACTGCAATGTAAAAAATGCAGGATGTGCCCGCCAGTGTGGCGGGCGCATCCTAATCACCCCCACGGGACCGCCGCACTTATGGCGGGCAGTCCCTTTTTACATTTAGGATGGCAGGCGGACATCCTAATGATGCCCTAAGTATTTTTAGTGTCCAGCACCTTTGTCTACTGTCTAAGGTATATTGGAGTGGGAATACTAAACTATGTATATTTAGTTTTCAGCACCTTCCCTGACTAAACCCTATATTGGAGTCAGAATAGTAAATTAAATTCCAGACCTAAGGTTTATTGGAGTGGTAATAATAAATGATGTATTTTTCAGTGTCCACCCCCTTCCTTTACTTAAGCTATGTTGCAGTGGGAATAGTAAATTATGATTTTTAGTGTCCAGCATTTTTATTTTATTAATACAGACATGAAGGGGCTTATTACGATGTCAGTCCGCCCGACATCATTGTGGATTGGAACGGCCTGGCCCTAGATCGTGGTTCTGATTGACTGATTTGCATATGACCGTCAATAGGGAGTACAAAAACAATCATTCTAAAACAGAAGCTTGTGCAGTGAGCAGAATTGGCCTGCAGCACAAGCTTTCATTGTAGTATGGAGGGTTGCAAACATTCCTGCACCGTGTGGCAGGCACCATGTGTATGGTGAGGAGATATTGACGGGGGCACCATAGGTGCTCATCAAGGCCTGATTGCAGAGGGCCAGGAGAAAAGGTGGCCCTGCTAGGGGCCCTAAAAACACTTTCCGACAGCCTTTTCGTGTTGGAAAGGCCAACATGGAATAAATGAAACTGCCTTCATAATTCCAACAGCGAGCTGGGCCAGCCTCCTTGAGCTTGTCGAAAGAGCCATGGACTGTCCCTCCTTCTAATGACTCCACCCGTGGCATCTTAATGTGAGGTGCGGCTTGCATGTTGGTCTGGTCGCGAACAAAAGGCAGTTGTTAAAGTACATTTTATTTCACACATATAAAAAAGTAGTGCAGGTTTTTGTAATATGTTAATGCATTTAATTGAAAAGAAAATATTTATTTATTAAAACATATAGGCCCTCATTATGATGTCGGTCGGAGTTGCCTATGACCGACACGGTTTTAGTGAGGGAACCGCCGGATCATAGGTCGGCAGTTCCGGACATCTGATTTCAATGCGACCTCACATGGTGTGGTCACAAACTCCCATGCAATCCGCCTGCAGCACAAGATCCCATTAAGAAATGCTCCGTGCATGGATTTTCAGGGGCACCATAGGTGTTCCACAGGCTCTTAAGCGGAGGGCCAGGGTGGAAGGGGGCTCTGCTAGGGGCTTCCAATGTCGCTTTCCGATAGCCTTTGCATGTCTGAAAGGCTGACATGGAAAGGCTTTCGGAAACTGACATCATCATCCCGGCGGTGGAGCCGAGCCTGGCTCTGCCATCTTTGAAGGGATTACTGTTTCATTCCTGTGACAGGCTGACAGAGCCCATTCGAAGAAGAGCGGAATCCCCTTGCACTTTTTTCCCCTGACCATCGTTATAAAAATACATTGGTCAGCGGGAGAGCTCAGGAGGCTCTCCGCTAGACATCCTACTATATAATAATTTATTTTTTATTTTTACATTGTTAAAAAAATACAATTGTAAAAAAAAAAAAGAAAAATGTTAGGAATGTAAAAGGGCAGTTTGGAAAAACAAATTAAATAGACGTAATTATTTTTAAAAAGGACATCTTTACAAAAATATTTATCAAATAATACTATTTTTAATAATATTGTTTAATTTGCATCTTGTGATTTACATTGTTTATTTATATATAAACATATACATTTTTTAAATTGAGAAGAAAAATGTTCAAATACATTTTTATTACATTTTTAATGTGTTTTATAATGTTCATTTTTGCATGTTCTTTTGGAACAATATTTGTAATATATATTAACTAATTTTATGTAACATATTTATTATTAAATATATATTTTTTAGAAAAAGCCCAATAAATTATAATATATGTATTTGTATGCATCACATTTTTGTATGTATCTTAAGTATTTTTAATATAATATAATAATATGTAATATTATATCTTACAGTAAATCATAATAATACATTAATAAAAAATACATTTCAAGTATTTCCTGTTGATATATTTCTGGCTTTTGTGTCATTTGCATTGTTTCTGTCAAGCATATCTTCCATTGTTATATACATATTTAAGAGCAGCAAAAAACAATTCATAACATACAGTAAAAAAATATATATATTATTATAATATTTACTACATATTGTACAATTTTATAAGAATAATTTTCTAAAATGTTTACATTTCTACATTTTGAAACATTTTAAATATATACATTTTTATAAAAGTTTTATTTTACATTGAGTTGAAAGAGATAATGTCATTTTTCCAGTTTAATTAAGTGCCCATTTTTTGGGGCCTAAGTGGATTTTGTATTTTATATTTGTTATTATTTGGACTGTTTTGAAGAGAGAAGCTTGCGGTTGCATGGGTTAAGGAATGTTTATTTTAACCTATTTCTAAGGCAATTTAAGAGTGGGGGAGAAAGTAAGAAATGTACATTAGTTTACTATAAACTAATCATTATTTTATATTTCTTTCATTTTTCAGCTTTCATGGAGTGTTTCTTATTTTTAATCTCTTTTTCGTATTTTTGATTGTTCTACGCTACAGAGGAGCATTTCTTTTTGCACCGTTGTATTTTGGAGAGGTTTTAATTTAAAAAAAAGGGGGATTTTGAAGGATTACTTTCCTGTTACTGCTCTTTGGATAAAGGTTCTCAGCTACTAAAACAGTAAGTCATTTTTTAGTTTTTTTTTTAAAAGTGGGTGGGAAATGGTATTTATTTATTTTTGGTGTGTTGTTTAAAATTGAGATGTGTAGTTTTATTTACTATCCATGAATGGTTATGATGGATGTGTTTTGTCAGTTTATTTTTTTTATAAGGAAATTTATTTAATAATGTGTTTTTTTATTATTTTTATTATATCAAATAATAATGAAATGTTTTTGACATAGTACTAATATTTAAAAATAAAAAAAACGTTTACAGCTTAGGATGTTGTATTGATTAATTGTTGACAAGTTATTTCTTAGTTAAGGGTTTTATTTAGACTATGGCTTTTGCTATGGTTTCTAGGTATTCTGGACCTTTTGTATTTGGAAACATTCTAACTTTGTAAGTAAATGTTGATACAATGTTTTAGTTTGCTTAGTTAGTTTAGGGAGCAGTTGTGTTACGGATTGGTTTAGTCTTAGTTCTTTTTGTATAGCTTCTAGTAGTTTATGTATGGTGGGGTGACATCTTCCCAATGTAGATCGGAAGCATTATGCCATCCTTCCACTGTGCTGTTAGTTTTTTCTTGTTGGGTTAGGGTATATTGTACACATTCAACCATGGGATGTGGAATTTAGGTTGGCATCTGTGTCCAGATCTACATAATTTACCTACCCAGTTGTCCTCAAAATAGTCAAGTTGGTAACTTTTCATTGGCTTGATAGTAGGGGCTGTCAAGTAAAAAGTTACACTGATTTGCTACTTCAATTATGGGGACGAAGGATAAAGCTAATCATTTTTATTTCATATAGAAAGTGGCTACTTGTTGCATACTCAACATTAAGGGAATCAATACGATGTTGGTTGGACCCTAACAAACCAGCCGAAGTTGCTGAACGACTGACATTTGCTCCTGTGATCGAACAATTGATTGCGATGCGGCAGTCCGGGATTTATTCCCTGCCATAACGCTGGTGCCTGCTCAGGTGCTGCCATAGGGATTACGAAGTCCCTTTTGGCCAGCAGTACAAGCCTCAATCGTAAACATACACTTTATGACCGCCCTTAAGATAGTTGTAGCGTAATTCGGAAGGCAGACCTCTGATTCCTTGTTGGGTTGTCCCGTTTTTTAAACAATGCAGGATAGATGAGCTCATCCAACTAGCATTGTAATAGGGCCCTAAGGGCCTCAATATGATTTTGGTTGGAGTACAACCGACTGACATTTGATCCTGCGGCCCAACTGCTGCATTACGATGCATCGGTCCGAGGCAGCAGGCGGATGGACGGAACGCAGCTGTTCCAATAGGCTAAAGGAAAACATCTGGCCACCAGTTGGAAGGTATTCTCTACATTAAGGGCAATGCCTACTCAGACATCGCCATGAGGATTACAATGTCCCTTTTCGTCTGTGTTTCTATGCTGTTCCGACCGCCACAGAAAAGCAGATTGAAACGGACTTTGGGTACCCCTAGCAGGACCCTCATCCCTCCGTGGACTCCACTATGAGGCCTGGGACACCTGAGGTACCCCCTCAAAACCTCTCTGCAGAGATGTTTAAAAAGTGCATGTCTACTAATGCTGCTTGTGCGGCAATCCGCAACACACGCCGCAATAGTAAAAATACCCTTTATGACCTCTCTGAAGGTGGTTGCATCGTGATTTGGAATGCAGGACCTCCGACTCCTTGTCAGGTGGTCCTGTTTATGCCACCATGCCGTTTGGATGATCGTCTGGCCGGCATCGTAACGGGGCCCTCAGGGTAGATTTTTATAGGTGTTTCAATATGATTTGGGTAAAAGAATACAAGTAAGCTTTTATGATTGTGGGGATAATTTTAAGAATAGCTTGTATCATTGATAGTTCAAAGTCGATGATAGTAATTTGTGTGTGATTATGGTTAGTTTTATTTTTTATTTTATAGGTTGTTTGTGTGTTTCAGTAAGAGTGCATAGATGAAGGGTATTACAGTTTGGTATTTCCCATGGATGGTATACAGTTGGTAAAATGGTTTGGGATATATTTTAAATGTCCCATCCATCATTAATGTTTCACGTTTCTTCAGTTTCAATTGATTTGTTTGTTTTTTGCAATGACAAGAATTCTAATTTCATGACATTTCTTGTCAGAAAGAAGGAATTGTTCTTCTTTGTTAGATATTGACAGTCCGGGTGGTATTTCTACCTCACTGAGGTCTTGATTATGATGTTACCTCTGACCTTCACCAGGTTGGTGGTTTTTACACCGCAATGAGGATGCAACCGTACATGGTGCAGTTGCAAACTTCCATTTTTCAATTGGAGCTTGTGTGGCGGGCAGACACCGGCCGCAGCAGAAGCTACCACTGAAAAATAGAAGTTTAAAAAAATCATGGTGCCTGCCACATAGAGCAGGGATATATGGTGCACCCCAGGGTCAAATATGGAGGGCCTGGGGGAGTGGGCCCTGCTAGGGGCCCATGAAGACATTTTCCAACAGCAAACTCTGTCCTGTAGAGATTATGAGGCCTTTCTATCTGGCCGACCAACTCCTTGAGCCTGTTGGAACTGAGTCAGATTGCCCTTAACATTTATAACAGTTGTTTCCATAGCTGTTGTATGAGCCAATATTACTATGGTTAGATGAGAAAGCACATTCACTGTAGCACTTTTTTAGCAATGGTAAAGTATGCAGAGTCCTAAGGCCAACACAAACGAGGTCAGAATGTTGGGGGAGAGCACCCTAAGTCTGACAGGTATGAAATTTACCTTTTGTGGATCACATAGCTGTACTCCGCAAATATAAGGAGTTATGAGTATTAATTTGAAATGCATTGAAAAGGGTAACCTATCAGTATAAGAACTATGCCAAACATTACACCAATACCTTTCCTCTACGGTGCAAAGCTGTGGGCATGGTGCTAGATACCCTCAAAAAGCATCAGTGCTGAGGAAGAGAGCCTCGGCACTGCACCTAGGTAGGTATGGACTGCCCTGCTCTCTGCTCTTAGCACGGTGCAGCACAGACACGTGTTTGGTGTGCTGGGTCCCACTATTATTGTGTACAACTCCCCTTAACAGTTAAGGAGACACATGGGTTATGTACTAGCCATCACAAAGAATAGAGGTTAGCAACTGCCTACCATGGGAATTTTACAAGTAGAATATTGAACATAGAAAACCATGTCAAATGTAATATTAGCCTCCCTCTGCCAAAATAATCTGTAGTTAGGGGGAGTCTGAATAAAAGTCCCTTTGATTCTGATTTTGATTTTGTTGCTTAAAAGTCCCTTAGTGCCTTTGGGTTAATAATCAAAGATGCATGCCTACAACCCTCCTTAGGCTTCTGCGACTCCATCCTCTCATTCTTCTAACACATTCAATATCCACGCAACGCATTTTTCCCACTGAATTTGCTCAGTTTGCATACTAAGGAGCCCTTTCTGTTTTATCTGTGTCTTACCTAAGGCCCCCCTTCCTGCACATAAACAATCATTTTTAATAAAAGTCGAATTGCAACTTATATGTGTGCTGCATTAAGCAGCGCACACAGAAGTGACAAAACCACATTTAAACATTGTTCATGTGCAGGAAGGTTGACCTTCCTATAGCCAAACATTCTTCCCCTCAAAGTGCTTAAATTAGCTCTAGGCAGCTGAATTCAGAGCCAGCGCTAGGGTAAATACAGGGGTGCTCTGCATTCTTGTGAACACAGCACATCCCTGCTTTTTCAGAATTAAAAAGCATGGCATTATCAAATTTTGCTTAACACCACGCTTCTCCATTCTGCTGTAAATATGCCACTTTGTCCCTATTGTGTGGAAGATTGTCCACTTTGTCGGGCACTCTGGCCTTCATATCAATTGGTCTAAGTCTAAGTTGTTACCCTCAAAGATGCCACCACCACAGTGGCTTGTGAATATCTTCTCACTTGTTGCGATGTGCCAGTGAAGTTTTGGGCATTATCTCGCACCACAGGTGAACAATGCCACACCCATAGAGAAGCTGACCACACAAATGGTAGTACTCCCTCGATTCCTGCACTATTTCTTGACCATACCCATCCCCCTAAACAATATCTTTTTTGACACCCTTTATAGCCTCTAGTTGTAATTGGTTTAGACCGGCTGTTGGACCCGAGTACAATAGAATACGCTTGTACTTTCCTATGACATAGATGGGATGGAGTGCATGATTCTCAGCTGTATTTTTTTTGCTGCTCAGTTGCCCATCATTGGTTCCATGCTGACCCACCTGTACCCCAAATGCTGAGGTGGACTTTGGGCATCTAACATGGTCTGCATTTATATAGGGGAATGTTGGCAAGAAGTTTTTTTTCCAGGTTATCAATAATGGTAGAAGTTGAATTTTCACGAGAACCCTTCATGGCCCTATAGAGATATGTGCTCGATATCCCAAAAAGGGTCAGCATATTCACATCTATAGCATTTATGCTGATAAAACATGAAATTGCACTGCATTGGTGTACTAAAATTAGTCCAAGTGTCCACACATGGTTAAAAAGCCTCACATACTGTGAAACTACATGTGGAAATTACGCTACGCTGCAACCCCCCACAGGATGGCCCAAAGACATTTGGAAACCATTTAAAGGCTATGTGTTTTCCATAGAGACTCTAGGACCAGATTGAACTGCAGGAATGTGCCCGGCTGCTCCTATTGCAATGTACTGGATGCCACCAGCTATATAAACAGTCCCATATGTTGTGCCTTGTAATCAGATAGCAGTGGTCAACCCCTTTAGTTTTTTTATCTCTCCCAGGGCCCTCCCAACCATGCCAGAAGTGGGGCTATGGGCAATTTGCCTCCCTTTTCTTTGGCCTGAGCTCCAGTTGAGTGCTGGGTTCCTGCACCACCCCTGCCTCACGTTCGTGAGGAGCCCCACCCAGTCGGAGCCACACGACCAGACCAAACTCCAGTGGCCAACTACCAGAGTCACCACATTTGGTTCTAGCAACTCCCTGGCTGGCAGATTATCAACCAGCAGATTCCAAAGACACAGCCAAGGCCGCAAGGCTCACTCGGGGCACGGTCCTCAGCATTGCTTCCTGCTAGGGAGGGAACAGGAGAAATGAAGTGATGTAGGTGTCTCACCTTTATGATCTTCTTAATCAACATGAGTGATCTTGTTTGCCTCTGAGGCTGTGAGATTTCTCTAAAGTATATTGTTTAATAGGTTCCTGTCAAGCTACATAGCTTTCTTCTAGCACACTGACTATAGGATTGAAATTAATATCCCTGGCAAAGACACAACATTACTTTCTACTGTCACAACAAAAACAATAAAATATTACCAGAAAATATGGAAAATGTGCATACAAGTCTTGTGAGGGATTTATTTCTATTGCTGTTGTGTAGGTGTTGGAGAAACAAAATTATCTCCACACTGCTGAACAACATAGGCCATCAGACTACTGAGCAATATGGGCAAGAGGCCACAGTCTAACTCACCTATCCACTTTACTATGGGCACCTTACATTAAACCTTTTACCTCTTAGTCTGTCCTCTAGCATTGTAATGGTACACTGGGTGCCCACTATTCAATTCAAAATGATGATGTGTACCCAGACATGTCCAGATGCACTTTGAGGCAATCATGCACTAATATAAAGGGAACATATTTCATCACCTTGCCTTGGGTGCATGAAGCTCTCTAAAGAATAACAGGAGTGCCTCTTAATTGCACCTAGAAGGGCAGTTGTGATAGATGTCATTGCATTAGAACAGAATATTACCTGTTTGTAAATACTGTTCCTTCTTAAGACATCCAGGCCTCAGCAATTATTTATACATAGATGCTTTTAAAGTACATACTGTTGATGCACCCCAACACAGTGGCCATTATTTAACCTTCCAACTATAACTGAGGACAAAGAGCTAAGAGGCCATCTCTGAGAGTGAGTGTGGTGACTGTGGTTACATAGAAAATCTGTGAATAAACAAATCATGCTCTGACACTACCTTCTGTACAATGTATCATTATCTATCAAACTTGCTGAGTAGTGTACAAGGAAAGTCCACACTACATGCTGTTGAGACAGTGCCCTGCATGGTAACAGGGAAACTCTCCCACTCAGAAAAGACCCCCAACACAAGACGCAAAATCACAGCCTACATGTCAGAAGTTGCTAACTGGATGAGAGCCAACTGTCTGAAGCTCAACACCGATAATACAGAAGTAGAGATTTCTGGTAGGAACACCTCACTATAGAGCTCCAACAGGTGGCCAGATGAACTCAGATCCACACCCAGAACCCACTCCAGGAACCTCAGTATATTTATTTGCACCAAATGGACATGACAGTAAAAGTCAACGTCATCACTGTATCCTGCTTTCAGACCCTGAAAATACAGGGGAAGATCTTTAAATGACTCCCAAGGAATACTAGAACAACGTCCCTCATGCACTAGTCACAAGCAAATTTGTCTATGGTAACACCCTCTATGCCAAGATCACCATCCAACTCACTAGAAGACTACAAACCATCCAGAACTCAGCAATCAGACTCATCTTTAATTTCCCACCCAGCACTCACATCACACCACACCTCAGGGAACTACATTGGCATCTAATGCATAAACATGCACATTTTCTTACATACAGATTCAATGCACTATACTCTTCAACTCAACTCTGGCCCCACCTACCTGAACATTCAGCAAGAAGCTGAAGACCTGGCTTTTCAATTGACCAACCAATGACATGCAGGGATAAACACACACACCTGCTCATCACCATGATACCCTTGCAGGTGATTGTACTCTTAACAGATACACATAACAGAAGATAGCAAACATCACAGTATGCAATAATGTTCCAGCCCTGTGGCTCCAGCCACACATGGAATACTGCTATACTTTTCTTTTTTCTTTTTTCATTTGCAGGACTTGCTTGAGGAGATGGACAGTAACAGAGCTAGCTTCCTCTAGGAAAGGAGTCATAACAATGTGAAAACAGGTTTGGCGGAAGGCCTCAGTTTAATCAGGGGTTACTGGGCTCCAGCTGTGACATTTGGAGTCTGCTACCTGTAGCATCTTGAGGTGAGCACCTTACTATTGGGCCTAAACTGAGCACCAAGTACACCCATTAGGACCCACACATGCCAAAACCCTGGGAGTCATAATTAATAATGATCTCACCATGAAAATCCAAATAGGATCCATAATTTCAACTTGCTTCTTCCAATTAAGAAAAATAAAGAAAATCAGCAGGTTTCTAACACAGGAAGTAAAAATACAGGCATTTCTTGCCATGGTGATATCCCACATTGACTACGCCAATTCTTTATACTTTGGCATTCCGGCTTACCTCACCCACCGTCTCCAACTGCTCCAGAACGAGGCGGCCAGATTTATTCTGCAGGAAAATAGATGTCAACATGTCTCTTCCCTCCTGAAGAAACTACACTGGCTCCCTATATCCCAGAGACGCGCCTTCAAGATGGTATGCACTATCTTTAAATCTCTGAATGGCAGAAACCCCAAATTTATCAATAGCTTGATCAACAGATACACTCTGACCCGTAACCTGAGATCCGCCCATATGCACCTCCTGATAACACCCCCCTTTAAACAGAAACGCTATGGCGGAAAAAGGTTTTTCACACTAGGTCCCAGATATTGGAACTCCCTGCCCCTAGAGATCAGATCCTGCACAGACCTCATGACCTTCCACAAACTCCAAAAAACATAGTTATTTAGACAGGCATTCGAGTAACGTATCACCCTAACACCTTCCTGAACAGCTCCAAGAAACCAATCCAGTGTACGTGCACTATACAAATTAGGTATAACATAACATAACAGGACTTGAGCTTGAGGCTAACAAAGTCAAGCAGTTCAAGGGTTATTCAAGGGAGGGTGTTTGGATTGGAAACTCCGCAATGGCTCAATAAGACTTAATACATTAAAGCCCAGCCTGTGCTTTCACTTTTCAAAAGGATTTGCACTTTCATTCAAACAGAACTAAACTGTAAACTTAAAATGTTATTTGTTTGCTCTCTAAACTAGACCTCTTGAGCACTTCCAAAACGATAAAGTTTTGTGAGAACAACGTAAAGCCCCTACCTATTGCATTTGACTAGCTTTGCAAAGTCTCTTCTTACCTTTTTGATACATGGCCTAGTGATATTTTTTAATACTGTCTCCATAAGTCATGACCAGTGTCTGACATTCATATAATTGAAAAGAAAATCAACAAAGGGGTGGAGCCAAAGTTCCTTACGATATACTGCATGTTTTGGTCTCAGCTACAAGGCACTCCACTGCCTGGGTTATCTCCAAGACAGGTTCAGATGGGACCATCTGGAAAGGCTGGAGCCACTAGATAGAGGCGAGCGATAGGGGAGGTTAGTTAATCTTAGAATCCATGGGGCTGATGCCAAGACCAGGGAGGAGATGAAAGATGTATGGCCATTCTAGAGAATCAAAGGCTTTTGTGGTGTGTTGGAGCAACAGGCCGCCTCCAATTGAGGGACTATGGTGTACATGAGGGTAAACTGTGCGGAGATTATGGGTATCCAAATGCCCTGGATCAAAACCAGACTGGTCTGGTCGGAGAAGTTCCAGTAAATGGGGTCAAAGAGGGTTGGCTTTGAGTTTGGCAAATATCTTGTTGCCAACATTTCTCAGTGATTGTGGTTTGTAGGAGGCACAGATATTGAGTGGGTTTATCAAAGGTTATATTCAGGTGTGAGGAGGTGCATCAGATTTTCATGTGGGTGATGTCATCAGTTATGTCATCAGTGATGTCATTTGAGATTTCATCAGTGATGTCATCAGTGATGTCACTGACCATGTCATAAATGATGTAATATGTGACGTCATCAGCAGTGCATTGCGGGGACGCAAGTTTGTTAGCTGAACTAACTATAACGCCGGAATTTCTATGGTTTTGTATGAGTGAAATGTCCAACTAACTATAACGTTCCTTCAGTTAATATATATATATATATATACATATACATATATATATATATATATATATATATATATATATATATATTTAAAATAATTGTGAATAATTTTTAGTTAGGAAAACTATATTCATTCTTTTTTTTTTTTTAAATATTACACAGAAGTCACGCTCCCTTTGCGCACCCTATGCGATGACTGCGTGTATTCCGGTAGCCATTTTGAAAAGTCGCGCTGGGGTCGCGACTTCGGCGTAATTTGTAAAGTATAAAGTATCTTTAAATTAATTATAAATAAAAGTTTTCCTTTAAGTGTTTGTCTAAATTTATTTATAAAAGTATTTTTAAAGTATTATTTTCAATATAATTTCCACTAAAAATTATTCGATTATTATTGGATTCGGAGGTTAGGAGGGATGGGCATTTTGCTCGATCTGTTTTGCAAGATTTTTTGGTCTAGTCAGGTGGACACCCTCCTCCGGGTGAGGTACGGCTTGAGGATTCTATTCAAAAAGGTGAGGAATCAACAGGCAGAAGTATCCATCAGAAGAGCAAGTTACTTACCATCGGTAACGCTTTTTCTGGTGGATACAGTATCTGCCTGTGGATTCCTCACTGTCCCACCCGCCTCCCATTGTCCACCTGTTTCTACCAAAAATATGCTTTTACTGTTTGGCATGAATGTTTTTAATATGTCTTAATCATGCTTATGTTTTAATAGTGAGAAATGCTTGATCTGTTACTATTTCTTTATGCCTTTATTGGTTATGCATTTGTATATATATATATATATCCAACAAAGATCACTTCATAAAGATGACCAGAGGACACAGCGGGGATTACAGGACGACCATTTACTCACAGTGCTCGGCATGATGCATTTCGGCGTAAGCCTTCTTCTGATGCCACTTGCACTGGTTCACACTTGTTCCCTCCTTTTGAATATACACTTCAACGGTGAGTATCGATCGAGGAGTCAGTGCGTGCTTCAGTGAGCACTGTTGTGCCTTGTAAAGGGAGAGAGGGGGCTTTGTGAAAGCTGAATGTGTCCCGAAATAACAGTGTCCATAGCCACCGTGGGTCCCCAACGCCTCAGCCTCAAATCCAGGTTACAAACCGGGCCGTGATGCGTAGATTCAGTGATCACAGGTCCCCGTGCAGTCACAGACTGCTGTCAGCAGCGGCCACTTGCTTGGTCTGTTTCCGAGGCGGGCTCGCAGTATCCAATCCCTTGGAGATAACTGCCACCTTGCCAATGTTGACGCGAGCCACTTTTTAAGACGGGTCCTCTTACACGTGCTACTGGCCGGCACGTGAAAACATCCAACAAAGATCACTTCATAAAAATGACCAGAGGACACAGGGTAGTGCAGTGGTGTTTGGGTAGTGTAGGGGGTTGTGCTGGGGGTAGTGTTTTAGGGTTTAGGGTAGTGCAGTGGTGTTTGTGTAGTGTAGGGGGTCGTGCTGGGGGTAGTGTATTAGGGTTTAGGGTAGTGCAGTGGTTTTTGGGTAGTGTAGGGGGTCTTGCTGGGTGGTGGTGTTTCAGGGTTTAGGGCAGTGCAGTGGTGTTCGGGCAGTGTAGGGGGTTGTGCGGGGGGTGATGTTTCAGGGTTTAGGGCAGTGCTGTGGTGTTCGGGCAGTGTAGAGGGTCGTGCTGGGGGTGGTGTTTCAGGTTTTAGGGCAGTGCAGTGGTGTTCAGGCAGTGTAGGGGGTCATTCAGAGGGCTGGTGTTTCAGGGTTTAGGGCAGAGCAGTGGTGTTCGGGCAGCGTAGGGGGTCGTGCTGGGGGTGGCGTTTCAGGGTTTAGGGCAGAGCAGTGGTGTTCGGGCAAAGTAGGGGGTCCTGCTGGGGGTGGTTTTTAGGGTTTAGGGCAGTGTAGTGGTGTTTGGGCAGTGTAGGGGGTCGTGCAGGGGGTGGTGTTTCAGGGTTTAGGGCAGTGCAGTGGTGTTTGGGCAGTGTAGGGGGTCGTGCTGGGGCTGGTGTTTCAGGGTTTAGGGCAGTGCAGTGTTGTTCGGACAGTGTAGGGGGTCGTGCATGGGGTGGTGTTTCAGGGTTAAGGGCAGTGCAATGGTGTTCGGTAGGGGTGGGGGGAATTTGCGAAATCCACTTTCGCAAATTATCGCGAAAATGTTAAAAATTATCGCAAACACGCGGAAATATCGCGAAGATGCAGACGTTTTTTTACCGCATGTTCGCGAGATATTCGGCATGGTTGCGGCTCGCCAACTTACCCATGTGGTTGCTCGCGGGCGCGGCCATCTTGTTTTCAGTTGTCTCGCGGTGCATGATCGCGAGAAGAAAGACGTGACGTCACTGCGGGCGCGAACTGTCGCGAGACAGCGCAAATGGCTAAAAACAATACAACATCTCATGGAGAACGCGACCGGATCAAGAAAACTTGTCGGCGAACGCAGGGATTCAGGTAAGGCGATCGCGCGTGCGCGAGAATGTATTATTTTACAGCGCGAGCAAGAAACAAATTATCGCCAAGCTCCGGAATGCGGAAATTTGGACATTTTCGCGCTCTCCGCGGAATGCGAAAATTTCAAATTATCGCAATTTCTGCGAACGGAATGACATTTTTGCCCAGGCCTAGTGTTCGGGCAGTGTAGGGGGTCTTGCTGGGGCTGGTGTTTCAGGGTTTATGGCAGTGCAGTGGTGTTTGGGCAGTGTAGGGGGTCGTGCTGGGGCTGGTGTTTCAGGGTTTAGGGCAGTGCAGTGTTGTTCGGGTAGTGTAGGGGGTCGTGCTGGGGCTGGTGTTTCAGGGTTTAGGGCAGTGCAGTTGTGTTCGGGCAGTGTAGGGGGTCGTGCTGGGGCTGGTGTTTCAGGGTTTTGGGCAGAGCAGTGGTGTTCGGGCAGTGTAGGGGTTTGTGCTGGGGAGGTGTTTCAGGGTTTAGGGCAGTGCAGTGGTGTTCGCGCAGTGTAGTGGGTCATGCAGGGGGTGGTGTTTCAGGGTTTAGGGCAGTGCAGTGGTGTTTGGGCAGTGTAGGGGGTCATGCAGGGGGGTGGTGTTTCAGGGTTTAGGGCAGTGCAGTGGTGTTCGGGCAGTGTATGGGGTCATGCTGGGGTGGGTGTTTCAGGGTTTAGGGCAGTGCAGCGGTATTCGGTGAATGGTGGGGGTCGTGCTGGGGCTGGTGTTTCAGGGTTTTGGGCAGAGCAGTGGTGTTCGGGCAGCGTAGGGGGTCGTGCTGGGGGTGGTGTTTCAGGGTTTAGGCCAGTAGTGTTCGAGCAGTGTAGGGGGTGTTTCTGGTGGTGGTGTTTCAGGGTTTAGGGCAGTGGTTGTTCGAGCAGTGTAGGGGGTCTTTCTGGGGGTGGTGTTTCAGGGTTTAGGGCAGTAGTGTTCGGGCAGTGTAGGGGGACTTGCTGGGGGTGGTGTTTCAGGGTTTAGGGCACTGCAGTGGTGTTCGGGCAGTGTAAGGGGTCTTGCTGCGGGTGGTGTTTCAGGGTTTAGGGCAGTGCAGTGGTGTTCAGGCAGTGTTGGGGGTTGTGCTGCGGGTGGTGTTTCAGGGTTTAGGGCAGTGCAGTGGTGTTCGGGCAGTGTAGGAGGTTGTGCTGGGAGTGGGGTTTCAGGGTTTAGGGCAGTGCAGTGTTGTTCGGGCAGTGAGGTTCCGTAGCGATCCGAACCCGAGTATTCGGTATCGTAGTACTGACACGATTTTGGTACCAATGAACCGCAAATGATCCATTATATACATGACAGTATTTTCGCTACGCAACGAGCTTGAATTCACTGAAGAATAGGGCATTCTGTTGTCAAGTCATGGCATCCATTTTAGATACGGCGTCCATTTTGTTTCTTGCCCTCACATAGTCAATGAACGGACGATGACCCTGGCAGGATCACCTTGTTAAGGACACGTAAGCTCGAGCCCCGAGAAAGGCTGACGCTACATGACTAGGCAGAATCAAGCTGCCTCCCTTGCCTGAGGCCAGTCCTGCTATATTGGTTCTCGTGTCCATTGTCCTGACCGAGAGGCCGAAAACGATAGCCATGCCCGTTTATGATCCATAAACACCTCTTATCCTACTTTTCAATCCTTTGCACCTGGCTCTGCTCCTCTCCTTCTGGGCTTTTTACAATGGGGAGGTTACGATTTTTATGATGGGGAGGATCGGGCAAAGAATGGAGAACTGACAAGGGGATCTGATCGAATACCGAAAACCTACGACTAATTATTGTTTGATGTATATTTATTGTCTGTTTGGGATACCGGGTTGGGCATGAGAAAATATTCGTGTAATGTTGCCTCAAGACATTTTTCGTGTATTTAAGGAGCGACCCACTTAATGCAATTTGAACAGTCTCGTAGATTCTGCCTCTGTGTGGTTCCTATGACTTCTGTGTCCCTGCAGTAAATAAACCTTGGTCTTTGACGCCGCCATTGAGAAACCTGCGTCTCTGTTTATTTTGTGCACCGAGACAGGAGGAACTCAGGGGTCTTCGGGTGTTGTTTCCCTGACACCTCTGGACTCTTAAAAGTCCAGAACCTCAATTTGGCGCCCAATGTGGGGCGACGTCATCCGGTACCGGTCCAAAGCCTGAAAAGTTCGAGGAGCTTCGTGTGAAGATTCCGGAGGGAGGTACCCCGCTTCATCGATCCCTGCATGTCATAAAAGTGGCCCGACGATCTCTTCCACGAGGGTTCCCATTCCCAGACGGCTACAGAGGACCGCTGCCCTGACTGTCGCCCTGTCTTGGACCCGAGGTGCAGACCTTAGTACGGCGAGACGTAGACGGGTTCTCCTTGGTGACGTCTTCCACATTTCAGTTAAGTATTAAGTGGGTCGTGCTCAGTTTGGTTGTCTGGATACGTTTGTTTTGGATTCGTAGATTATCATTGGTTGCTCTTGTTAGGATAATCTTTGTTTTTGGTATTGGTTCATTTTGGTAGGCCTAAGTTCTCTGCGCATTTTGTTTGGAATTTGTCTTCGTTTGTCATGACTAAAAATAGTAATTGTTTCTTGTCCTGGTTACGTTGCAACGGGGATTCCCGGTTGGAGGATTCGTGTTCGGTTCCTCCGATTGGAACTCCTACATATGAGCTCTATTGTAAACATGGTGTGGGTCCTATTGCGTATAATGAAGTATGGGTTCGTTATACCAGAAAAGATGGTGTCCTTAGTTGGCCACCGCATGGTAGCTTCGAAAGTGAAATCCTAGACAATCTAGAAATGAAGTTGTTCAAGAGGAAAGCCCGGCCGGCAATGTTTGATTCTTTTCGCGTATGGCGTAAAGAAGCCAAACAGAGAGAAATTAGGAAGACGAAGAAAGAACAGAAAGAGAAAGGGTTGACTTTAATGGAGTCTGCTAGGCAGCTGCATGTCAACGAGACTGAGAAAGCAATGGAGATGGCGAATAGAAAATATAATTTGGCAATTGATACATGTTACCCTGTATTGCCATCTTGTCCTGCTAAGCCGATAGAGGACCTTGAAAAGGATCCTCTGTTGTCTTACCTGTTGACCTCACCTCCACCGTATGCACAGGGTATCACAGCACCACAGTTACTACCTGTTGTACAGCCAGCTGCTGGTCAGCCTGGAATAGGTGCTCCACTTCCTTTGATTCCAGCTACTGTCCTTCCCGTGGTTAATGATCCCACGGCGCCCCCTCTTCCTGGGTCGCTTATTCCGCCTTTGCCTGTCGTTTCGCAAACTGCTTTACCTACTACTCCCACCCTTACTATATTATCTGCTTCAGCTGCCCTGTCCCCAAGCCCTGTCATTTTGACTCCACTTTCCGTTCGTCGGAAGATAACCGACTCTGTAACTAACATCTTAACTCCTCTCTACAGGTCTTTAATTAGGACCCCCGTTTCTGACTCTATACAGAGACGTAGCCAGCTTCCTGGTCCCCAGGAACGAGAAATGTTAGATTCGACAGCTCTTAGGTGGATGTCGAAAGCTGCGAAGTATGATGCACAAAGAGTGTTAGACACCTTTATGCAATGGAACGAACCAACTCAACGTTATGTTTTTGACGTGATGTGTTCTCTTGTATGTAAAGAATGGAATGATGATGACTTAGATACTGTCCCCTCTGATCTGATAAATATTCAGCAGAAATTCGCCGCAGGAATGGTGATAGGTTCAGAAGTAGGGAAAGCGATAGAATTGATTTTAGCATATAGGGATGATTCCCCTCTTCGAATGCCAAGGGACCATGATGGTTCACCGATTACTAGGAAAAGACGAGGTCAGTATCCGATGAGGGAAGTTCCGCCCATATGGCGCGAAGCAGTTGCCGCTGATGGGGCTAATAATATTGTAGCTGCTCCAGCACAATTCCAGAGAGTGTGGATACACATCCCTTGGAAGCGAGCTGAAGTATTAGCAGTAAAACAAGCGTTGCCAGACCCGCGTAAAAATCGTGCTGGTTATTATAAAGAGTTGACGCAAACAGTCCAAGCGTGTATCATGAATTTGGCAGATATTGAAATGCTATTTGGCAACGTAGTGTCACAGCCTATATGGGCCAAGATTCGGCAAGAGAACCACCCAGTCGCCTTAGAAGGTGATTGGCCGGCTATTGTAGCGGCAGACGCACAACAAGTTGGCGGAGCTAAACCTGAACCTCTGATTGCTGACTTAGCTGGCAGAATAATTACTCTGATGAAAACGCTGATGCCAGCGTTACGGGTAAATTGGGATAAACTATCGGCATGCAAACAAAAGAAGGACGAAAGCGTCTCTGACTTCTTCACTAGATTTGAAGAGACCTTCGTAGACCACAGTGGGCAAGATATGAGTACTGAGGGAGGTCAGAGGTTGTTTGTCGATAAGTTCGTGTTTAATTTACTACCTGAGCTTAGTAATAAGTTAAAGGATTCCGAAAGCGCATGGGCAGTATCGACGACAGCACAGATACTTGCAACTGCCCAGTATTACGAGAATAGAGAGAAAGAAGAGAAGGAAAAGTCAGAAAAGAAAACAAAAGATTTAGGGCCTCATGTAGGTAGCCAAATACCGGTCGGTAACGGCCGGTTTTCGGTAATTATACCGTTACCGACCGGTATTTAGGCTTTTGGTATGTAGGGGGACAATTACTGTATTCGGAATTTACCGAATCGGTAATAATTACCGAATCGGTAATTTTACCGATTCGGTAAATTCCGAATACAGAAATGAGACGTAGGGGGAGTGTGTGGGTGTTGTTATGAGTCGGTATTTACCACCAACTAATAGTTGGTCGTAAATAATGAATGGATGTGGAAATGCATTTCATAGCGCCTACAAGTGTGCAATGTGGCAGACATACATGCCCTTAGGGCATGTATGTGTGCCACATGTGCACACATGGCCGATTCAGGGGTGCAACAGGGTGTCAATGTGACACCCTGCCACCCTTGCATGTGTTCCCCCCATTACCGAATCGGTATTTACCGATTCGGTAATGAGGCATACCTTCCCATCAATGGGAAGGTATGCCTCATTACCGAATCGGTAAATACCGATTCGGTAATTACCGAATTTTAGCGAATCGGTAATAATTACGACTCATTACCTACATAGCATTTACCACTTCATAAATACCGATTCGGTATGATTCGGTATTTATGAAGTGGTAAATGCAAGCCCACCTACATGAGGCCCTTAAAGACTAAAGTACTATTGCAACAGGCATATCCGCCTCGCTCGAACCAGTCAGATTTACAGCAGCGATCCCCGTTTCAGCAACAGCCGCTATTCCAGCAAGGGACGTCCCAAAGATTTAATTATGGATTTCCTCGACAACAGTTAGCATGGAATCAGTGTGCCTATTGTAAAAAGGAGGGTCATTATAAGAACGAGTGTCCAGTACTGCACGCACAGACCAGTGGTGTCCCAGCTCAGAGAGGTAGTGTTGGATCTATGCAAACTCCTAGAGGTAGAGGACGTGGTACTATGATACCACAGGCCGATCGCCCATCAAATTATTTGGATCAGCGAAATGTACAACCTGCACAACCAAGTAGATCTTCACAGTATCATGTTGAGGATTACTACGATCATAATGAACAGATTCAGAGAAGCGAGTACTAGGACAGCCACAGGCAAAGAGAGGGAGTAGTATCAGTTCCAGTTGATCAGAGTGGACCTTATGTCGCAGTAGTTACATCAGGCGTGGTCGAACCGTTTCTGTTGGATACTGGTGCGGCAAAAAGTTCAATCATGCATGCGAAACTCCCTGGCGCACCTTTGTCTGGCTTAATGAACACTTCAGTAGGTTTCTCAGGCGCCCCTGTTCACAATCCTGTGTCTAGTCCTTTATCAATCTCTGTTGGGCCATGCGAGCTAGAAGCACCTCTTATCCTAACAACCGGTTGTAATGAGAATCTGCTTGGTTTAGACCTGTTGAAACACCTGCATGCGACATTGTACTGTTCTCCTTCGGGAGTACAGCTCACATTAGGCAAAGGAGTCATCTCTCCAATGTACATGTCGATGGATAAGCTCCCACCGGAGCTGCGTTCTCTCCCTGATACTGTTTGGGCGACTGGTCCTAACGATGTAGGCCTTTTGGAAATTCCCACTTATGTGGTAAGTCTAAAAGCGAATGTTAAATTCCCACGAATCCCACAGTATCGGATTTCGAATGAAGGTGAACAAGCACTCTTACTGATCGTGAAAGACTTAATACAGAAAGATGTGATAGAGGAAACAAGAGGAAATGTCTGCAATAGTCCTGTCCTGCCGATTTTGAAACGCACTGACCCTTCCAAACCTCCAATCTACAGATTTGTGATCGACCTCAGAGAAGTTAACAAAATAGTGATTCCGCAGTTTCCTGTTGTACCAGATATCACTGCATTATTGACATTGATTCCTGCATCGGCCTCATGGTTTACAGTGATCGATTTGAAAAATGCATTTTTCAGCATTCCGATAGCGGAGGAAAGTAGAGACATTTTTGGTTTCTCCCTAGGAGGTCGCAGTTTCCGGTTCAAGCGCGCTCCACAAGGTTATTGTGAGAGCCCTTCAATTTATAGCCAAGCATTAAAAAGTCAATTAGATGCTATTGTACTTCCTCCTGGTGTTGCTCTGATCCAATATGTAGATGATCTTTTACTAGCTGCCGATGACAAGGAAACTTGCAAAACAGCTACAATTTCTTTATTACGTCATTTGTCAGACTTACATCACAAGGTGTCACCTTCTAAACTGCAATATTGTTGCCAAGAAGTGACCTACTTAGGTCATCTTTTGTCAAAGGAGGGAAGAAGGTTGACCCCAGAGAGAATCAAAGCAATTTCGGAGATGACTGTACCAAGCACACAGAGAGAAGTGCGTGCGTTTTTGGGTATTACGTCATACTGCAGACAATGGATCCCAAATTTTTCTCTCATGGCAAAACCATTGGTGGCCCTGACTGGAAAAGGTGTTCCGAGCCCTTTGCCATGGTCTGATGAATGTCAACAGAGTTTCTCCAACTTACGTGATGCGCTGTGTTCAGCTCCTGTGTTGGGTACTCCTGACTACAGTAAGCCGTTTACACTATATGTCCATGAAAGAGAAGGTTGTGCATTAAGTGTATTAACACAACAATTTGGTGACAAACAGCGGCCTTGTGCGTATTTCTCATCCACATTAGATCCGGTAGCCAGAGCATTGCCAAGTTGTTTGAGAGCCACAGCAGCAGTCGCAGTGTCTATACGACAGTCTGCTGGACTACTCATGAACAACATGTTAGTAGTCATGGTTCCACATGCTGTGGATTCACTCATGAATCGAACGAAAACTCTGCACCTCACCAGTGCTAGACTAACGGGCTATGAGCTGACACTTTTGGCAAGCCACATTCAGATCAGGCGATGCAACACACTGAATCCAGCAACACTGTTGCCGACTACTCAAGAGTCGAGTGATTCAGAGCCCCATGACTGTTGTTTCAGAACTGAGGAAGAGACAAAAGGTCGGATTGATTTAAAAGATACTCCATTACTAGATCCAGACGGCACTTTATATGTCGATGGGTCTTGTTTCAAATTACAGAATGGTGATGTGACGGCCGCGTATGCAGTTACAACCTTGAGTACAATTGTGGAGACCGCAAGAGTGAGTCAGAATTCTGCCCAGGCTGCAGAATTAATTGCATTGACAAGAGCGTGTGTTTTAGCTGAGGGAAAGAGAGTGAATGTGTTTACTGATAGCCAATACGCCTTCGGCGTAGCACATAGCTTTGGACGCCTGTGGAAAGAAAGAGGTTTTCTCACGTCCCATGGGACTAAGATCCAACATGGACAGTTAGTCAGCGATCTATTGGAATCCCTGACCCTACCGAATGAAGTTGCGATTGTGAAGTGCAGTGCACATCGAAAGATTACGGATGATGTTGGCCGTGGGAATGCGTTTGCAGATGAGGTCGCCAAAGAGACGGCCAAGAACATGACGAGCCGAATGTACGTTGCAACGTCTGCAAGATGGATTGCTGAGTCAGGGATGTGTGAGAATACGATTGAAAGTGTGAAGGCAATCCAGAATGAAGCAACTGAAAATGAGAAGAATGAATGGAAGGAGAAAACGGGTAAAATGGATTCAAGTGGATGTTGGGTTGATTTGTCTGAACAGCAACGTTGGATGTTACCTGATGCGTATGTACTTGCGGTAGTCACAATGGCGCACGGAGCGGCGCACATCAGTTCGAAAGGGATCTGTAAAATGTTAGCTCCAGTATGGAAGAACGATGGAATTACTAAGTGTGCGGAAAGAGTGGTGAAAAACTGCATGATATGCCTGATGCATAATCCTGGTAAGGGAACCCCAACCCCAGTCGGTCATTTTGCTCCCCCTTCTTGTCCCTTTGAAGTGATTCAGTTGGATTATATCCACATGGACAGGTGTAACAATCTTAAGTATGTCCTGGTGGTAGTCTGTGCCTTTTCAAGATGGGTTGAAGCATACCCATTAAAGGATAACACTGCTATGTCCACTGCCAAAATCCTCCTCAAAGAGTACTTCCCTAGGTATGGTATGCCACGGATTGTTTGGTCAGACAACGGAAGTGAGTTTGTAGGGAAAGTTATGAAGAGTGTGTGTGCGGGTCTGGGGATTGTCCAGAAGTTTCACAGTGCGAATCACCCACAGTCAGCAGGTTTGGTTGAAGGGTACAATGGTACCTTGAAGCTGAAACTTGCTAAAATTCAAGCTTCCACTGGTCTTCCTTGTCCAGACGCACTGCCTTTAGCTCTACTGTCCACCAGAGCGACTGTACACTCTCGAGTAGGGCTTAGCCCATATGAGATTGTGTTCGGTCGTCCTGCCAATGTTTGGGGAGTCCCTAGGCCAAAGGAATTCAAACAGATCGAATATCCTATGTTAATTGATTACCTTTTTGATCTGACTACTAAATTAAGCCTTATTCGTCAACAGGTATTTGAATCCTTGCCTAAACTGCCAGAGAGTCCAGGCCACACGCTGAAACCAGGAGACCAGGTGGTTGTACGGAATTTCGAACGAACTCGGAACCTCCAGCCAAGATTCGTGGGCCCGTACCAGGTGCTCCTGGCAACGAGAACTGCTGTACGACTAGCTGGAAAAAAGAACTGGGTACACGCTAGCCATACGAAACGTGTCCCTCTCCCACTTCCCTACGACAACTGGGTTAGACAGGGATTTGGTGTATCCGAGACAGAACCTGTTCCTAGGCTCATCCCTTTCAGTGATGCAGAGTACATAACGGACAAACAAACTGAAACGCAAAACTCTGACACCTCAGTAGGAACTGCTCTTTCAAACCCTGAACAGAGTGTTGTACAAAGTGAACATTTCTGCACCTGTGAAGTCGAACATTTCTGCACCTGTAGACCAGCTATTTCAAGATCAAACAAGACCTGGAAAGCACAGATATAATCTACGTTCTCATGCTATGAACTAATTACGTTGCTTAATTACTTTTCTGTTTGAAAACTGTGTTGATCTTGTTGCATTCCATTCAGTCAGGAAGTTTGCTTTAATTTTTTATCTTTTTGTTTTTACTGTTCTCTCACCTTGCCGTCTGGGTTACCGTAGGGTCGTAACGTGTGCCTTGTTTTAAAACTTGCAGGGAACCAGACACAAGGTCGGTTTCTTCTGTCTACTTTGGGAACTCCCAAGGTAAACAGAGGCAATTTTTAACAGGTACAAACCATCCGTTGCGAACGGTTGTAGAAGATGGAGCTTCCTGAACTGCGACGGGTTAACATCATAAATGTGCACAAAACCAAACTATATGATATACTATATAGCAAATGTTTCCTAATGCAATGTGCCCTGACACTTCTGATTGTTTTTATAACTTTGGTAGGCGGAATTATTTTTGGTATTCAATTGATCTTTGCACCTGTTACGTCTACAGTATCTCCCCATATTTCTGTTTCCCCGACTATTGTTTCTATTCATTCTTTCCATCCTTTTCCTGCACACGAGCAAGCTCGACGCTCCGAGTTTATAAATAACACTTTCATTCAGCTCTTGCACCAACATCAACTAGTGGTAAACACAACGAACTGTTGGGTATGTGGCTTGATACCACATACCATGGATAAGGGCATCCCTTATCTAGTTCTGCCCTTTAGTTATAATGGATCATTCTGGGCATTTCAGACCATGTTCGCCTATGCTCTAGAGACCTATCCCCCACGTCCTCTGCGTTCCACTAGATATAACTCCGCTAACTGAGCCTTGGTGAAGGGAATTACTGACATGGTTAGAGACGTCAATAACACTCCGTTTATTCCCAAGGATGAATTGCGAGTTTACATGGGGTGGAACATTACGGAATATGGCATTACTTTGGGTGAGAACAAACGTAAAAGCTCGACTCCGATCTGGGTCGTACCTCACCAAGGTCAAGTCTGCTTGCAAGGAAATGGGAGGAATCCGAAAGCTCGACTAGGGAAGAGTGACTGTATCGAAACATACGTTTTCCCGTCACAATCTTCCCCTGCATTTTTAGCTGCTAAGGGTACCTATTTTGTTTGTCAAGACAGAGCATACACATGGCTGCCCGCTGATTTCTCAGGCTCATGTTATATCGCTCAACTGTTACCTCCGACATACACTGCTGCACCGGACTATCACAAAACGAGAGTTGTGAGAGGTGTTTTCAGCAAAGAAGATACTGCTGGCCAAGAAGCAGGAGACTTTTTCAAAGGTTTCCTCCCGTTCTGGGGGCCTATGGCCAACAGTAGAAACCTACGTCAACTAACACGGGTAATTGAATCCACCATTACCGAACCTGCGGGTGCCCTTAGTAACCTAACGGCTGAGCTTCAAGCGGATCGCCTCATGACGTTACAGAACCGTATGGTCCTTGACGTGTTACTTGCAGATCGAGGTGGGGTATGTAAGATGATCCAATCAAGTTGCTGTGTTTTTATCCCAGATAATGCGCCAACGGTATACAAGGCCATCTCTAAGTTGCACAAAATCTCTGACTCCATTCATGTAGATGAAGGTGACTGGTCATTAATGGGATGGTTCTGGAGCCTGTTATCTGCGTGGGGATGGAAGGTTCTGATGGTCACTGGTGTTGCGTTGGTATTTTTATTTTCGTGCTGTCTCATCGTTCAGTGTGGTCCTGCCTTATGTAGCGTTTGTGTTTCGTCATGCGTAAGAAGACCACCTGTTTTTAGAGATACGCCACGGGATAGAGTAATGCTACAGCAACATATCAGTGACCTAATGAACATAGAAATGGACTCTGACATAGAGTAAGCTATTGCCTATGTAAGGGCAAAAGGACGGTCTGAGGTTCCGTAGCGATCCGAACCCGAGTATTCGGTATCGTAGTACTGACACGATTTTGGTACCAATGAACCGCAAATGATCCATTATATACATGACAGTATTTTCGCTACGCAACGAGCTTGAATTCACTGAAGAATAGGGCATTCTGTTGTCAAGTCATGGCATCCATTTTAGATACGGCGTCCATTTTGTTTCTTGCCCTCACATAGTCAATGAACGGACGATGACCCCGGCAGGATCACCTTGTTAAGGACACGTAAGCTCGAGCCCCGAGAAAGGCTGACGCTACATGACTAGGCAGAATCAAGCTGCCTCCCTTGCCTGAGGCCAGTCCTGCTATACTGGTTCTCGTGTCCATTGTCCTGACCGAGAGGCCGAAAACGATAGCCATGCCCGTTTATGATCCATAAACACCTCTTGTCCTACTTTTCAATCCTTTGCACCTGGCTCTGCTCCTCTCCTTCTGGGCTTTTTACAATGGGGAGGTTACGATTTTTATGATGGGGAGGATCGGGCAAAGAATGGAGAACTGACAAGGGGATCTGATCGAATACCGAAAACCTACGACTAATTATTGTTTGATGTATATTTATTGTCTGTTTGGGATACCGGGTTGGGCATGAGAAATATTCGTGTAATGTTGCCTCAAGACATTTTTCGTGTATTTAAGGAGCGACCCACTTAATGCAATTTGAACAGTCTCGTAGATTCTGCCTCTGTGTGGTTCCTATGACTTCTGTGTCCCTGCAGTAAATAAACCTTGGTCTTTGACGCCGCCATTGAGAAACCCGCGTCTCTGTTTATTTTGTGCACCGAGACAGGAGGAACTCAGGGGTCTTCGGGTGTTGTTTCCCTGACACCTCTGGACTCTTAAAAGTCCAGAACCTCAGCAGTGTAGGGGGTCGTTCTGGGGGTGGTGTTTCAGGGTTTAGGGCAGTGCACTGGTGTTTGTGCAGTGTAGGGGGTCGTGCTCGCGTAGTGTTTTAGGGTTTAGGGCAGTGCAGTGGTGTTTGTGTAGTGTGCAGCGCATGTGCTGCGTCGCTAGGCGAAACCTACAAAGCATTGCACCAAGATGGCTGGCAACACTTCCTGGATTGATGTGTTGGCAGCCAATTAGATTCAAGCTCGTGCTTGTGTAGTTAGGTCGCGCCCAGATATAAAAAAATTGTTTCCTTTAATATCTCGAAAACTACTGAACGGATTTACACCATTTAAAAAGGAGGTTGCTTTATGAACAAAGCACTACGTTTTTGCCAAATTTGGTGTAATTCCGTTCAGCAGTTTCAGCTGTAACCGTGTCTAAAGTCTCCTATGGGAAATTAATTTTTTTACCTCTATTTTTTTAATTTCTCAGGAACTACTGAACGGATTTACCTCATTTAAAAAAGGTCTCTTTCTGAACCAAGGGCTACCTTTTTGCCAAATTTGGTGATATTCCGTTCAGCAGTTCAGGCTGTAGTCGTGTCTAAAGATTCCTATGGGAAATAACATGGAGAAAACATGTTTTGGGACCTCCCTTTTTTCTCAGCACCCACTTGGCGACTAGGAGCTGGCCGGAGCAGGCCACAAGTTTTGAAAATGTCGCGAAGATTCGTCAACCGGCGCCAAAGTTATTGGGAAAAGAAAAATCGCCAGTAGATAATATGAATAAAGACATGAATAGATATATATATACACAAGCAATTACAATTCTTCAATTAAGCATCGTGATACCTGAATCACAGGTCCTGATTGATTCTTTGGAAACCTTGAACTGGCAGTCTAAGTGGCAGTGACCTGCATAGGTAAGGTGGTATTCTCAGCAGATACAGAGTCATCAACAGTCTGTCTGCACCCAGTCTCTACATTGACATTGATGTTTGATGAATGATGTATCACATGTTATAAATGCGAGGAATCTCTTGTAAGGGACTTCCCAGGATGCTTGGCAGCCATCATGTGTCCTTTGGTGTTGGTGATAGGATAGAGTTCAACCTCAAAAGTAGCATCAGATTTCCTTGTTATGTATTGGCAAACAAGCACTCGATCTCTTCTTGTAAACGTGATGTTCTTTGCATGATGTCAGCATCAGAATATATTTTTATCTTCTGTTTGCAACTGAAGTCTGAAGTGTGAAAGTCTTCCTGACTCTAGGATCTGATGTTGATCCAATGGGGTAGCTTGGTCGTCATGGCTCTTCCAAACACGAGAGTTGCAGGGCTTTTCCCTGTCGTGGAGTGAGGGGTGAAACAGTTAGCTCCCGAGAGTAGTGTTTAAAACACCTTTGAGGTTGTGCTTTTTGATGCTTTATATTGAGTTGATTTAGAAAGTCTCTAAATTTTTGGCTATTGAAACGTAGGCCGTTGTCAGACATTAGTACTGCAGGTACACCCCAAGTCGCAAAGATGCCATCTACTTTTTGAATGACTGCTTCATGTGTACTGGATGAAAGGTCTACCGCCAATGGAAAATAGGAGTATTCATCAACAATGACTAAAACATGCTGTCCCTTTCAAGAAGGACCTAAGCAATCAATAGCAATTCTCTCCCAAGCATGTTGTGGCATGTCTGACATGTTGACAGGGTGCTGAATGATTTGAGAGGAAAGACAGTTTAACTTATGACAAGTCTTTAATTCTTTCTTGACTCTTTCATAAGATACAGAAACCAGACTAGGTCATGGAGAGCTTTCTTGGTGGCAAGTATTCCTCGAAGTCCCTCATGGGTGATGCTGATCACTTGTTGGAGAATCTCTGGAATAACAATTTGTGTACTGCTTAGAATGAGACCTTCTTGAGTTACTGAAAGTTTATCTCTTACATTTGTGAGCTTTGAATGAGCACTGTCGCTGGTTAGAGGTCTAGAGTGCTGGTTCCAAGATTGATGCGCAATAATGTCTTTAAGTCATTGTCTTGTGTCATGGCAGTGACAATTTATTCTAAAGACATCGCAGCTGGTATGCTTGATGTAGGCCTCTGCTGTCTCAGATTGGGTACCAAGGCTCTATATTGGCACTCTCGAAACATTATCAGACAGAGTCTGATTTTACTCTGGAAGATGAATAATTAAATAGTTGTACTCTGGTATCCTCAAACCCCAATGTTCAATTTGAGGAGGCATTTTTGCGTTTAAATTGTCAAATATCATCAACAGGGCTGGATGATCAGTCACTACAGTGAAAGGCTTTCCGTAAAAGGAAACATGGGACTATTCACAAACCCAGACCACTGCTAGACTTTTATTCTCAAGTTGAGTGTAAGCACGTTTTAGTTGTGACAGACTCTTGCTTTCGTAAGCCACAATATGCCTGCAGGCATTTGGCTGTTTGCTGTGCTGTGCAAGGATGGTGCCAAGCCCTACAGGGCAACCATCAACTACAACCTCTGTATGTAGTTTGGGATCAAAGGAGGCCGATTTAGTGGCACTTTCAATAGTTTGCTTGATGTGTTTGTAGAAAAATACCAAGGCTTCCTGTAAACGATGCAATTTTGGATTTCAGGAGTTTTGAGTTTGTCCCACATGGAGATTTCTTTTTTTAGTTTAATAGGCTTTATTGAATTAATGTTACTCATAAAACATAAGCCATGAGCTTAACAAGTTAGGCATTAATTAAAACATGGGATAAAGATAGGCAATAAAACAGAGCAGAAAGCTGTTTCCATTTTAAAGTTTACATAGGAAAGAAGGGGGGAAGGGGAAGAATAAAATATACTTTGCAACTGAAGATCAAGTAACAGTATGTACTCTTAGATAATAAAGATACAGTTAAAATATTCCTAAAGGAAATACTTCCGTACTGAAATTCAATGAAGAGAAAAAGGCAAAGAAGTAAGAAATCATGCAGGTTGAACGTTTTCAGAACTATTACCGGAGACATGAATGAGTGAAACCTTATTCAAATAAATAGTTAGTGGTAACATAAATAGGCCTCTATTTACATGTCGATTACCAGAGGAGGCAAAAGCTATATCCAATCTGTGGTAGTGGCAAAGAGTATTCCACCAAGACTTAACTGAGATTTTAGTTGAGCATTTCCAGTTTGTTGTAATTTGCTGAAAGGCTAAAGCTAGCATCAGGTCAAACAACCCTTTTTTATTAGTCAATAACCCTAGGGACTCTGATAAACTTCCTGTAAAAAGAAGAACATTTGATATAGGGATATGTAAATTAAAAATATTTGAAATGCACGCCCACATGTGTGCCCAAAAAGAGGCTACTGGGGGAGGTGCATCAGGTCAGCCAAAGGTTAGTCACAGGACCAACACATCATATTATAAGTGTGTGCAAAATTAGGTATGGAGATAGGAGTAAAAAATAGTCTGTGATATAGAAAAAACATAGATTGAGAGGTGGGTGCAGATCTAGACATTTTCAACGACCTAGGTCAAATCTTGTTCCAGAAATCGATGCTCAACCCAAATCCATCTCTCTAGTAAGTTCCATTTTAGTCTTAGTGCACTCTGGATCTGTGGAATGAAAGGATTTATAGAACAAGGAGACCTTTGGGAGCACCGTCAGAATTCAGAGAAGTGGATCTTGTGTCAAGAATACCCTTAATCCTCCAAGAACTCCAATTCAAAGGTCTATAGTTAATGGTGATGAGACGGTTATACCAGAGAGGAGAAAGCAGATCAGTGTTTCTAGAGATTATCCTTGGTTGACAGGGAGGCCTTAACAATGAGCAAGTATGTTTGAACAATGGAAGAGATGTGAGATTAGTCTTGTCAGTACTGGCAAGAATCTCTGTAATAGAAATAGAAGCAAGTAAGCGATGTTCAATAGTAACCAATAAAGGAGCAAAAGGAGAAATGTCCCTAAGGAGCGAATGAGAAGCTTGTTTGAGACATAAAACTTTATGAAAAAAACGGAAAGCCGGAAAGTTCACTGCTCCATTAGACTTTAGCTTTCTAAGATGAGACAAGGAAATTCTAGATATTTTATTATTCCATAAAAAATTATAAATTGAAGGAATGTGTACTGGGATCATTGAAAAAAAAAATAACATAATCGGAGTGATCACCATCTTGATAGAATCAAGATGCTCCCACCATAAAAGAAAAAGAGGATTCCAGAAGCAAAGGAGTTTGGAAATATGATCAAGACCCTCTTTCATATTTATTTTGACCGAATCCAATATGGGGTTAGTAAACCATATGCCTAGATACTTGGTTCTAGAACTATTGCAAAAAAATCCAGTCAAGTCAAAGTGTTGATTGAGGCAAAGTCTGGTCATGGGAAGGATTTACGACTTGTCAGAATTCATTTTTTAGTCTGAAACTGCTGACAAATCTGAGGATTCCTGAAATAATGGGGGATAGACGATTATGGGTTTGATATGAAAAGTAAGATATCATCTGCATATGCAAAAAGAAACCCAGAAATGGAAGATATGAGATAAAAAGGGTTCAAGAGATAAGATAAATAGAAGAGGACACCACGTTGAAGCAACCTTGCCGTACACCACGATGTAGTGAAAAAAGTTGTGAAATAAGTCTGTTAACGATAATAGAAGCCCTAGGTGAGATAGAAGGGTTCTCATTTGAAGAAAAGAATTCCTCAGCAAAGGAAGTAAAAGTGGAAGAAAAAAACGGATCCTGTAGAGGAAAGTTGTTAAATCTTCACCTAGAAGACGGGTTGCGAATGGAACAAATCAAAATCAGCAACTACCGAAGCATGATCCGAGATCAAAATGAGTTCATATGAAGAGGAAACAAGATTTTGAGCCAAAGACTTGGAAAGGAAGATGTAGTCTAAACAAGTCAGGGAACCATGTGGAGGGGAGAAAAATGTAAATTCTGTCAGATCTTGGTTACAAAGTCCCTAGGCATCTACAAGATGTTTCTGCGTGATTGTATTGTGAAATTACTTATGAGTTTTGTGAGGAATACAACGCACGTGGGACTTGCGATCAATAAGGGGCCCATAACCTGGTTACAATCACCTCCAAGTGTCAGGACTGTTCCCAAGACACTGAGACTCAGGGCTAAAACAGTTATGCAACCCTTTTCCCAAAGACTCCTTACTCTACAAAAGGGGTTAAATCAAATACCTACAGAATAAAATGGAGTAAGAGGACCTCCAACATGGCTGCCAAAATGCAATTTGAAGAACCCTGGTCTAGTGTTTCTAGGGTTTTCCTCGGAAGCTCAGAGTGGAATGTTTGTGATGCAAGAATTCCACTCTGTACACTTCACTGAGTCAATTTACCTGGTAGGAAGTATTATTTGAAGCTCCCTTGTGTTAGTTAGTTTAGTGAGAGTAGAAACATTGCGTATCTGTGTCGTTTTAGTTTCCACCGTGTCCTGAGATTATTTATATTGGTCTGCAGGAGACTAGTGTGCTGTTAGGGAGTCTCCTTTTTTTGGTTGTGGGTGGTTCCTAGTTTCCCATTCATTCTCTGTAGGGTTCATTGAAGTAACTGGGCAGTGTCTGAGTTGAGATTAGTGTTTGAACTCAGCAGCTGCCAAACTCTAATAGCTTTTCCTCCTCGGAGAAATATTGAGTTACAAGTAAACATAGCTAGTTGGTAATCTTGAGGTAAGTTTCTCTTTCTAAAAGGCTGCTTCCTATGTTTAAAAATTATGTTTACAGTGATTTAGTTGCCAGTTCACTGAAGTGTTTAGTTTAATAAATTCCTGAAGTAGCTTGAATGGAAATTAGTGTCTCCGCTTTGTAGGTGTCAAAAAAGAAGAGAGCAGGTATTCCTAAACAGAGATTAGTGGCTCTGCTTCGCAGCTGTCAAAAAACGAAGAGAGCAGGTATCCCTGAACGGAGATTAGTATCTCCGCTTCACAGCTGTCAATGAAAGAAGGTGTTCCAGTGCATCCTGAGCTCTTAGGGAAAACAAAAGAGCAGTGTTTCCAGTTGTTTTCAAAACTCCTTACTGCTGCATCGTTTCTATGACTTCTTACTAAAAGCTAAGTGTATCTTAAGTAGATACAAATTGTTTGAGTAATTTTAAAGAACAAAATAGCAATAAGAAGTGTATTACCTTGCTCTAGATAGAAATCTCACATTTAGTTTGTTCTTTTCCTTAATTCCTGAATTGAAAGAGAAAATGTAGATTTATCTACTAAGTTTACACAGATCTAAGAAATACATATACTATTGTAGAACAAGGGTACGTTTCTGATCCACTATGGGTATGTAACCATACACATATGCTAAAGCTAGAGTTAAGTTATTAATAGCTAGGAGAAAAAGTTGATTATATATATGTGTTATCTTGCCTTTTAGTCTACTGACCTCAACAACCAAATGGAGCATACAGACAGTGTAGCCAGTCAGAAGAGTCGGAGCAACAACCAGAAGAAAGGAGACAAGGGTGGACCAGGCAGTCTCTTCTTATTCCCATCCCATTTCCCCTCTTGGTGCCCTCCAGCCAACTCACATTATCGATTGGCGGAGCAAATTGAGACGGGCATTGGGAGCTATCGTCATTCTGCTCCTGTGACGGTTTTCAGGCTCCTGACAACAAGGATAAAAAATTAATCTTTGTGTTGAATTCACTTATTTGTAATAGCAGGCCAGAAAGTATAATCTGCTTGAGTCGGACAATATACATTAAATGCAGTTAAAAAAATGTTATTAATAAGTAGTTTAACCAATATTCATTTGCCTTTTGTGTCCATGTCTTGAGCAATAACAGAGCATTTCAGTACAATTTTTTATGACATAAGATAATGACACCATTCTTCTTTGTGTTCGTAAGAGAAACAAGAACTGAACTAACCCAATTTCGTTTAAGCTTGAGAGTCTCAGCCTCTGTCAAATTAATTTCTTGCAATAAAACTAAATCTGGAATATAGGAGGCTAAATATGAAATACATTTTGCCTCTTTATAGGGCTAATAAAACCTTTTACATTCCATGAAACAACTCTGAATGGAGGAAAATGACGCTATGTATGAAACAACATGTCCAACAATAGTAAAGGAGTGTTGAAAGAATAGTAGGCAAAGATAGGTCGTAGAGAAAAGATAGCATGAGAACAATAGGGAACCAGTTAGAAAAGGAGACGGAGAAAGGGAAAGAGGGAGAAAAAGATACAATAAGAGAGGACAGTATATGTCAAAAGGGGACTGACTACTGTAATACATACCTTTCGAGGGGTCCAAAAAGGAATAAGGACTAGCGAAAGACACAAAAGACACCAATGGAAGGAAAAGCACCACATCGGGAAGCCAAACAAACAGAAGATGGGAATGGAAGTAAATCAGATGAACTGTAATAATAAAAAAAGACAAATAGATGACTTAATAGAAAAGAACCATTAGATAACAACCTGCAAAGGGAGTAAAAGTAATGATGAGAAATAAATTAGAATCGACTGCTAGATAACAAGTTAAGTACTAAAGGAGTGACCAGCAGTCTCCATGGAAGCCACAGAGTGTAAATTGATGAATTACTGAAGGTCTGCCAGTTCTTCAAAAGTAGATGTATCATTCTGAAAAGGCACCTTGAACAAGCAGGGATGGAATAAGCCATAATGTGCACCTAAGGTATGCAGAGCTGGTTGAATCTCAAGGAACTCTTTTCATTTGCTTGGCAGTTGCTGTAGACACGTCCTGGGATAAAAACAATCTAGCTCCAGACCATGATAGTTGTTTCTTAATTTTGGCTGCATTTAGAACTCATAGAAGTTCAGTATATTGCAAGAATGAAAGTATCACACTACCAGGTTTCAAAGGCATAGATGAAGAAGATAGGCGGGGCCCTGTCTGTGCGCTTTTTGGATATTCAGAGACGTTGATGCAGGTAGGTGCAGAAGTTTTGGGTGAATAGAAGTGAAGAAGGACACAGGATCTCCTCCCTCGATGCCCTCCAAAGACCATATCAACAAAGGTTATTGCATCTGTTCTTGTTTTCAAGGTCTCAGCAGATTTTCTTAGGAACAGAACATCCTTCTCTGAACAAGAAATTCTTGCAGAAACGTCATGCATATCACTAACCATTTAATGTCCATAAACTGAGAAGAGTGTTGGTTTCCTCTCCAAATGGTCTCAGCCTCCTTATTTCCTCCAAGATAGTGTCCAATGTTTCAGGAAGGACAGCCTTCGGTGGAGAAGAAGGATCCTGCCTGAGACTTTTTTTTTTGCAGAAGAGGGTGACTGTAGTTTAGGTGGAGTAATGGGTGGAGAAACTTTTATATTGAGCCCTATTGTCAGGCGTATGCAAATAATCCACAGAGGATCAAGTGAAGAAGACTCCGGAATAGGGCATAGATGAAATAGGTCTTTAGATGGAGAAGACCAAAAATATTTGAGAAAAAATAACAGTCAGTCATGAAAATTAGGGTGAAGAAGTAAGAAAATGAGTACCCGAAGAAATATCCAAAGTTGTAAATAAAAAATTCCAGTCAGGGAGACCTGGGTTTTGGGCCCGGGCTCCGTGGCTATCTAGGGAAACCTACCAAATGCACACATTTCTGAAAATTAGACTCCCTTGGAGTTCAGGGAGGTATAGGTTGCATGTATCCCCCCTAAAGTTTTACTACCCACAATCCCATGCAAACCTCAAATTTAGCTGAAAAAAATCAATTTTTCTCAATTTTCTTATGGGAAAGTTGTGGGATCACTGGGCTGACACAAATTTACTACCACCCAGCAGTGCCCCAGGCCTCCCGATAACAATGGTACAACACTTGTGTGGGTGGGCCAGTGCCCGCGAGAGGCAAGGGCCTAAAATATTTGGTGGCGACATCAAAATTACCTATCACAAACCAACCTGGATTTGCAAGAGGGAGCACCTGGGATTTTTACCCCAGGCTCGGCTGTTATCTAGGAAAACCTACCAAACCCACACATTTCTGAAAACTAGATACCCTGGGGAGTCCAGGGACGTTAGGCTTGCGTGGATCTCCCAATGTTTTCCTACCCAGAATCCCTGGCAAACCTCAACTTTATCTGAAAAACTCAGTTTTTCCACATATTTTTGTGGTTGATCATCGTGCTGGCACAAATGTCCTACCACCCAGTACTTAGTCTCCCAAGTGAAAAGATACCTCACTTGTGGGGCTGTCCAATGCAGAATTGGCTAAAATGTATTGAAAAAAAATGTAGTGCTTAGAATTCGCTGTGCTATACCCTTAATCCGTATGTTTTTGGCCTTTCCCAGTCACAGGCCCCACCCACACAAGTGACGTATAATTTTACTCAGAGTTATGAATTTTTAAAGTTTTTTATGAAAACTAGCACCTAAAAGATAAAAGCCCAACCACGGACAACAAGTAGTTCAAAACAGGGTGAAATAAAAAAAATATGGTGACTGAGATGGAGAGTGGTTTGGATGCAAGGAGTTGATTGGGCCTGGTCGGAGCTTACCTTTGGACTTCTGATAACAAGTGTCTGAGAAGGTAGAGTTCAGCAGAGCAAGGCACCATATTCCATTGCAAGTGGGGCAGTGCACTGCTCTGCCACCCCATCCTGCCAGCAGATGTCTCATTGAGGCAAACATAATTCCTCTACTGTGTGACTGTCTGGGAAGAATCCACAAAGTCTACCTGCCAGCTACACCCAGTCATGTGACCCAAGACAGGCTGCAGGCTGAAAGAACGTGGACAAGCAAAATCAGCAAAAAGTGGAGGGAAAGAGGCAAAAAGTGAGGACCAGGTCCAACAATGTTTTTCTTCCATTCAGTCTCATTGGCAATGGCATATTGTGCTTGGCCAGTACCCACGTGACTAGTTAAGATCACTTGAAGTACTAGTACAAGAAAGCAAATAAATACAAAACAGAAATAAATGCAATTACTGATCACTTATGTATGAATTGAAAATCCTATTGCATAAAACGCAGAAGAAACAACAAGGTCCAGTTAGTGTATGAACTGTGGAAAATATGAGGACAAAATACAATGCATGGAGTGTGGAAGGTTTTAGAAGAATGAAAGGATGGTGTAGCCCATGTAGACTTAAGGAATGGCTTAGGAGGAGAGGGGTCGACATGCTTGTAACGCAGAAATGTTCATGGATTCTGGCTGTGGAAATTCGAAAGATAATTTGCACACAGGAAGGCCAAGACCACACTTTACATGTCTCCAGTTTATTTCTGTTTCTGCTCCCTGATCAAACTCTGAGTTACCTGCTTTTTCAGAGTTTTTGAAAGAGCAATTTTTATGATGTTTGTTGATGAGGCTTGACATAAAAGGGCACAACTTATGGTGCTTACTAGATGCAATAAAGCCTCACCACAAAAGTGAGCTTACTACTAAAGTGATAATGTATGGAAACAGTGTCATGTTTAAATTGTTTTTTATATATATGCATGTTTGCACTCTACGCTACTCGACTGTACGCTACTCTACTGTGCCCTACTCTACTGTACGCTAATCCACTGTGTGCTATTCCACTCTACGCCACTCCTCTCTACCCCACTCCAGTGAAAACTAATTAGGTGTATGCCACTCCAGCGTCTGCCACTCCACTCTCAGCCAATTATTGCAACGCTATTCCATTGTATGCCACTGAATGTTATCTAACTTCACTGTATTCCAGTCAATTCTAGAAAACTTCACTCTACACCACTACGCCCCAAGCCTATGCACTGTACACCATTCTACCGTGAGCAGTTCACCTGTATGTCAATCAACTCTATCCCACTCTACTGTATGCCACACTACTCTATCCCTCTCCACTCTACTCTATGCCACACCACTTCACGCCACGTGATTCGCTACCATTCCAGTCTAATCTCAAGCCTGCCTTGAGTGCTCCAGTGCATGAAGAAAGCAGTAGTGCATCACATCTTGATAGATATGGTGCATTCCCGCCCTCTTTTTTTTTTACGCAAAGCAACATTGCATGGCACCAACATTTAATAAATTAATACATTTGGGCCCGAGGTGTGTGCGTAAAAGCATAGCACATAGCTACATATTAGGCAGAACATTTTGAAAGTCTGGCATTGCAAGCTGAACAGTTTCCCCAAGGATCAAACAAAAAGGATCTAGGAATCCTGAGAACTTGCTCATGCTCTGCACAGGCTCTTCCATCCATAATGTCAGGTTGTTGGTAATAGTGAATCATGCTCAAATCCTTTTTATTTGGGGGATCTTGTACTGCCTACAATACCTACTTAAAGATTGACACCTGAGGTGATATGCATCATGGACCAGCTGTGGTTGGCAACATGTCCTATACATTCTTGTGAGAAATTGGGTGTTGGTCAACTGGTGTGTGATCCCTGGTCAAGCAACAGCCACAATCACTAGCAAGGTGAACCACAAAAACTCACAAAATCAACCTGTGCTTAACCTGGGTAGCTTGGCACAAAAAGCTGTTAGGTTTAAGTTATAGGCAAAGTGAAAACAAAACACAAGAAAATCCCAAACCAATTTGAAAATAGGTAAATGTTTTACTCCAAAAATGCAAAAATCCAATAAGTAATATCAGAGTTATGAATTTGTAATGTTTTTCATGAAAACTAGCACTTAAAAGATAAAATCCCAACCACAGATAACTGGTAGTGCAAACCTGGGTCAAATAAAAAAAAATAGTGATTGATATGGAGTGTGGTTTGGATGCAAGAAGTGGACTGGGCCTGACCAGAGCTTACCTTCAACTTTTGACAAAAAGTGTCTGATATAGTTCAGCAGGGCATTATAGGCCTGGGCGTAGTTCACAGAGTTTTGCTACGCGGAACTCCGCGAAGTTACAAAAGAACTCCGCAAAGTTCCGCGAGTGGCGGAGTGCAGTGTGAACTGCAATTTGTGCTTGTTTTCCTGCCGCTCGGGTAGAAATTCTACCCGTGCGGCAGCTTGTGCTCGTGAACTTACCGTTCGCGATCACAAACTTACCGTTCGCGATTGCGAGCAGGGAAAAAATTCAGCTGCACATCACATCGCGAAGTGGAGTGCAGAAAATTCCACAAACTCCGCTAACGGAGTGAAGTTCGCCCCCTAGGCAAGGTACCATATTCCACTGCAAGTGGGACTGTGCACTGCTCCCCCACCCCATCAAGCCAGTATATGGCTCATTGAGGCACACTTTATCCCTCTACTGTGTGACTGTCTAGGATAGGAAGAATCCACAAAGTCTACCTGTCAGCTACACCCAGTCATGTGACCCAAGACAGGCTGAAGGCTGAAAGAACTAAGAGCAGGAAAATGCCAACTGTTATCAAAAACCTGACTTTACCATTAAATTGGGCTTGTAAATACAATTACAGAGACAGCTACCTGCTCCCAATTGGAAATTACAGCCTATTAAATACAAAGAGGAATCCCCAATAATAACCAAGGTAGGTCTCACAGTAGCGAAAAACAGATTCAGAAGCTCTTCACTACCAGGGCATGTAAAACATAAAAGTACATGTGGAACTCTCATGAATGTCCGAGTTCCACAATCAATCAATCAATCAATCATGGCATTTGTAAAGTGCACTACATACCCGCGAGGGTCTCAAGGCGCTGGGGAGGGGAGCTGCTACTGTTCGAAGAGCCAGGTCTTGAAGAGTCTTCTGAAGGTCAGAAGGTCTTCAGCCTGCCACAGGTGAATGGGGAGGGTGTTCCATGTCTTGGCGGTGAGGTGGGAGAATGATCTGCCACCGGCGGTCACTCTTCGGATGCAGGGGATGGTGGCGAGGGTGCGGTCTGCGGAGCGGAGCTGGTGGGTGGGGGTGTAGAGGCTGAGTCGGCTGTTGAGGTACATTAGTCTGGTGTTGTGGAATGCCTTGTGTGCATGGGTGAGGAGTTTGAAGTTTATCCTCTTGTTGACAGGGAGCCAGTGCAGGTTTCTCAGGTGGGGTGTGATGTGGCTGCAGCGAGGGATGTCGAGGATCAGGCGTGCGGAGGCGTTCTGAATGCGTTGAAGCCGTTTCAGGAGTTTAGCCGGGGCTCCTGCGTAGAGTGCGTTTTCGTAGTCCAATCTACTGCTGACGAGGGCCTGGGTGACTGTCCTTCTTGTTTCAGTGGGGATCCACTTGAAGATCCTGCGAAGTATGCGGAGGGTGTTGAAGCAGGAGGAGGAGGACCTGCTTCGTCATGGAGAGGGTGGAGTTGAGGATGACCCCTAGGTTGCATGCGTGGTCGGTGGGTGTTGGGGGTGTTCCTAGTTCAGTCGGCCGCCAGGAGTCATCCCAGGCCGAGGGGGTGGATCAGAGGATGAGGACCTCCGTCTTGTCCGAGTTCAGCTTCAGTCGGCTGTTCCTCATCCAGTCGGCGACATCCTTCATTCCTTCGTGGAGGTTGGTTTTGGCGGTGTGGGGGTCCTTGGTGAGGGAGAGGATCAGATGGGTGTCGTCGGCATAGGAGATGATGTTGAGGTCGTGCAGTCGTGCGATGTGGGCGAGTGGTGCCATGTAGACGTTGAACAATGTTGGGCTGAGGGATGAGCCTTGGGGTACGCCGCAGATGATCTCTGTGGCTTCAGAGCGGAAGGGGGGGAGGCGGACGGTCTGTGTGGGCCCTACTCTGTTTAATTTGTATATGACCCCTCTCGCTCTTCTCGCCGAGAAGCACAGTGCTAAAATAATATCATATGCGGATGACACCCAACTGTTGTTCACATGCGAGAAGGGGGCTGAGTTCAATGGCAATGCTATTAAGAATTGTCTATCTGAGGTATTCTCCTGGCTCAGAGAAAACCAATTGAAGTGCAACTCTGATAAGTCAGAGATTATCTTCTTTGGCTCCAGCCCTTGTGAAGTATGGCACAATTGGTGGCCGCAAGATATGTCTCCCCCCCCTTAGCACCAGTTACCACGATAAAAAATCTAGGGGTCAAACTGGATGCTACCCTCTCAATGAAGGCCCAGATTCAATCAGTAGCCGGGAACTGTTTCGGGGTTTTGAGAATGTTGCGAAACATTCTCCCCCTTCTCCCAGTCCCTCACAGAAAGATGGTTGTTCAGGCTTTGGTGGTCTCAAGACTAGACTACATTAACTCTCTGTACTTGGGCCTCCTGGCGAACCTGGTTAGTCTTCTGCAGATGATTCAGAACACGGCGGCCAGAGCCATTTTTCTGGTGGGCCCTAGGACACACACGACTCATCTGCTGTATACCTTACACTGGCTCCCGGTTCAGAAACAAATCCATTTTAAGGCATTGGTTTTGGTTTTTAAAGCCTTTTACAAGATAGGGGCCCCCTACTTAAGGGAAAGATTCCAACATTATACACCCCAACACACTTTGAGGTCATCTGATCAGCTTCTGACCTCCACGCCTAAGGTCCTGTTGTCTCGGATTGGGGAAGATCCTTTCAAGTGGTAGCCTCTCACTTATGGAACACTCTACCTCTTTCTCTCAGACAGGTACAGGATCTCCTCACGTTTAGGAGAAAACTAAAGACCTGGCTTTTCCAACTGTAGGTTTCGGCCAGCTTTTTGCATGAAGGTGTTTCTTTCTGTTAGCTGTTATGTGGTCTTTTTGTTTCAGTGCTGGGACACTCCTGGAGGTAGCCGCGCGCTTTATAAGTGCCATATAACATAACATAACGTAACATGTTTAACCCTTCAATTAGACAGCACCCTGTCCTATGGGCTACCTATGGCCTATGATGGGGGTGACTTATATGTAATAAAAGGGACATTTATGGCTTGGCAAAGGAGCTTTAATGCAAAGTCAACATGGCAGTTTAAAACTGCATTTAGGTTTGCATGGCAGGCCTGTAAAACGTTTTAAGGTGCAACTTAAGTGGGTGGTCCAATACAGACTGCAGGCCCACTGGTAGCATTTAATTTATAGGTTATGGTGATATGGTATAACACTCTGCAAGTGACTTACAAGTATATTAAATATGTACATTGGGTAAAAGCCAACTTTCATGTTTTAGGGAGAAAGCACATTCACTTTATCGCGTGTTTGCAGTGATAAAGTGTGAAGAGTCTTAAGGCCAACAGAAGCAAAATCAGCAAAAAGTGGAGAAAAAGAGTCAAAAGGTTTGAGGATGACTCTGCAAAGAGGGTCAGGTCCAACAATGCTCTTTTTCCATTCAGTTTTATTTGGAATGCCATATTGTTTTTGGCAGGTACACGGATGACTAGTTAAGATCACTTGAAGTACTAGTACAATAAAGCAAATAAATAAAAAACAGAACTAAATGAACCAATATCTATTTACTGATCCATTATGTATGGATTGAGAATCATATTGCATAGAACACGGATGAATCAACAAGGTCCACTTTTAGTGCATGAATTGTGCAAAATATGATAACAAAATACATTGCATGGAGTGTAGAAGGTTTTATAAGAATGAGAGGATGGTGTAGCCCATGTAGACTCAAGGAATTGCTTAGGTGGAGAGTTGTGGACATATATGTTTGATGGTGAACCCCAAGGCAGAAAGGCTCATGGATTCTGGCTGTGGATAATTGACAGATGATATTGAAACAGGGACGACAAGACCACACTTTACATGTCTCCATTTTTCTTTTCCATTTCCTGCCCCCTGATCAAACTTTGAGTTACCTATTCCATTTTATGCAACTGCACTGTATCTCACATCACTGTATGCCAGTCAATTCTACAACAATTCACTCTATGCCACTATAACTTATGCCCGTGCACCCTACACCATTCCACTATAAGTTGCTCTCCTGTCGCCAATCAACTCTATCCCACTCCACTGTACGCCACTCTTCTCTATCCCACTCCAATCTACTCCAAGCCACTCCGCTTCATGCCACTCGAATCGCTACCACACCAGTCTTAGCCACACCAGTCTGAGCCACAGCAAGCTACACAAGTCAACTCTAAGCTATTCCACTGTAAGCATTTCCACTCTCACCACTCCACTCTCTGCAATTCAACTGAATGCCATTCCACTCTATGGCACTCCACTGGACGCTATTCCGCTCTAGGCTGCTCCACCCTACAACATTCCACTCCATGCTTTTGTACTCTATGACACTCCACTCTACACTATTCCAATCAATGCCACTCCAATATACGGCTCTCCACTGTACCGTATATTACTGTACAACATTCAATTTTAACCACTCCACACACTCTACACTACTCCACTTTATGCTATTCCATTGTATGATGATCCACTGTCCCACATTCCACTGTACTCCACTCCACTCTACTCCACTTTATGACACTGTACTCTATAAGAGTACACAATATGACACTCTTCCCTACTGTACTGTACCACACTCCACATAATAACCCTCCGCTCTACGACAGTAGACTGGACAATAAATGCTTTAAATAAAATAAATATTAAAAATGTAAAAAACTGTTGAAGTTCTATAAAAAAACAAAATTTAAACCGTTGTCAGAGTTAAGCAAACAATTTATTCTATCTATATCTACTGAACTACAAATATACAAATATTAGAAATGATTAAGTTATAGTTATACCTTAAATTGAAACTCTAATGCAGCCAAACAATGCGATTGTTGCCTCTGACTGGGCACAAAGCTGCTCAGGAAATGCTGCCACTGACGATGAGGTTCCCTGGGCTTCGCCTCTGATGCCTCTGCGCCTCTAAATGTCAGCCACCTTATAACCTGACACTCGCTACTTTCCCTTCCTTAAGGGAATCAACAGAACCAGACCTATGAGCTGCACCCGAAGGGGTAGGCCTCGTAGAGTGAATAACTGCAAGTATGACTGATGTGCAGCTTCTGAGAACACCTTAAAATGTATAAAACTACATTATTTCTTTAGGTACAAAAAATTTAAAGTATACATGAGAATGACAAGAGGACAACCCTGACAGGTGCCCTAGTCAACTGAAGATCGTTCTGATAGAAACCCATTGAAGGAGACATCTGCAACCCGAGATTCGGACTAAAGACACACATTGCAAATACATTTGTCTTCCAAGCCCATCTGGGACATAAAATGACAAAGGTAATGCCAATCCACCCAATGAAGTGCCTTCTTGGCATCCATAGAGAGCATGAGGAGTTTTAATGGGTAATTCTTAATCTGCCACTGTAGGTACAGCAACACCTGGAGAGGAAATTAAAAGCTGTGGACCAAGGCAAACCCTACTTGGAATGTGTGGATTAGGAAGGGTATTACTTTACTCAGGTGTGTGGTCATCACCTTTGCCATGATCCAAAATCCACATTAAGTAAGGATATTGGGCAGTAGCTAGCACACTCTAAAGGGTCTTCACCCATCTCTGGAAGAAGAATGAAAATGGCCTTGTTAGAAATGTCCTCAGGGAGCCCCTTGCCTCAGCCTCCTGGAATGCCCATGTCAGATGGGAGACCAGTAAGTCCTCACCTGGGAACCGGTCTTTTCCTGGGGGCTTACATGTCAGAAGGGCTCCTGGGTAAACACCCCTGACAATAGTGCCAGCCCCTGCTCTGACATGATTGGTAGGTTCAAAGAGGTACAAGAACAAATTCATCAGTTTGGGTTTGACCACCAGTGTGGAGATGGCACCAACTGAATATCATAGCCCAGCAATATCAGGCTATGCTTAGCAGACCAGCCTCCGAGATGTGACACCAGGTAGAGTCTCACAAAAAGACCAAAAACAGTTCAAAGTCCTTCAGGTCCGTGACGTCTTTTGTGGAGTCATTTGTGTGGGTTCCATTTGGCCATATTGCATGTCTTTGTTCTTCAGGTCCAAATAGAGGACCAGGAACCACTTGTGTTTCTCATTGGTAGCTGCTGAGAAGTTAGCAGAGAAGGCGATGCGGTTACTCTCAGTGAACAGGGCTTTAGTGAGTCATTTGGCCACCAACAGGATGCCTAAATGTGCTGTGCCACAGGGTCAAATAGGTCTAATTGATTGTGATCTGTTTATTTATTTAAAGTCTTCAGAACAATGCATGCCCATCATGAGGCAGCCAACACGTGTTTCTTCCATGGGACTTTTTTAAGGCTAAAATAATGAGGTACGCTTGATGCTACAGTAGATCAGCATCATGGAACAGACAATACAACTGAAAAATCCTCATTAAAACATTAGTTCAGAATCCAGTAGAGGAGGTACGACTACCAAGCTTGGGGGCCACCAAATCCAATAAATAGGGTGCCCAAGCCCTTCCACACATGTCCCAAAAAAATTCAACAAAGTATCAGAAGATTTGTAATGGCCTCTAAGTTTGTGCCCATAATGGACCATGATAAGTCCTATTCCAGTTACAAAAAAAAGCCTACTTGGTGTTTGGGTATTACCAGTACTGGACTTAACAAGGTCCATACAGGCCTTTATCTCCAACCAGGGTTTTGTATCTAACCCCACTACGATGCCCAAACCACTCTGTATCTTAGTGGGCAGCCTCTTTTTGAGGATGTTATAAATTAATGCAACTTGCAGGCCTGTACCAGTCCATGGCTGTCCTATCTCTTGCCCCCAGCATTTCCCTCATTCTATCAAAAAAATCTATCATGGTCACCCAGGTTTCATAGTCTTTGCCATTAACACTCCCACATCTGTGCAGTCAGGGAACATTTCCCTCAGGGCTGTCCATATTTGGTGCTGGTATGAACTGAATGTAGCCCCCTCATGCTCGGTGTTTATTAGAGTGACTGCTGGGATGCGAGCTCGAGTGAACACCTTATAAGTCTCCTTTCCGAAGAGGCTATCTAGCAGACTTTTGCCATCCCCTATTGCTAGATTTACTGCCATGATGTTCTTCTCAAAACATGAGAACCATTTCCCAATACTATCCAGCAAGAATTGCATTTGGTCCTTAGCCCTTCTTTATCCATCTGAGCCCATGGCACATAGATGGTCCGTGATGTGCTGTTCTGTATCAACAGGTACATTTTGGCTTGAGAATGCTCCACCGGTCTCTCCCTAACAGCGCTCCCATTGTCTTAGGTAATCCTCCATGTAGCGTAAGTTCCACTTGGGATCTCATCCTCCGTGCAAGATTCAGTCTTCTGCTACGGCAAAATCCTCTGATTCGAAGTATCCTTCCTCTGGCGGGGGTCTATCATTGTGGTCCTTTAACTCGGTCCAGTGGGCTACCAGATGGCAAAATGGCAGTGCAAAGATATCATGTTGCTCTCAGGTCACTACCTCCCTTGGGGTCAGTTCGTATTCATTGCAACTCACCTTGTGTGCTCCCATTGATGGCTTTTTACTTCTGCATCTAAGGGGCCGAGTATGATTTCAGTCGAAAATGCTCCGAACGGCATTCGGATTTTCCTAAACCACTTCAGAACCTATGTTTCCAACCGATTCGGTAACAATTCCGACCGACCTAATATGGTAGTAGTAAACTATTCATGATGTCCAAATCGGTTCTGATCTTCACTCAGAGACCCCGAGTCGGTCAGAGCCGATTCATACAGGTCTATGGATACCGTTTCCGAACGAGTGATTACGATGTGAGATTCTGACAGCTGTTCCGAGTTGGCCTGCCCAACACGAAATGGCTGTCGGAATCTGACTTTGGGGACCCTGGTTGGGGTCTGTAGGGGTACCCAAGGGACCCCTCTGTTAAACCATGCAAAGTGTCGGAGGAACCATGGGGTGCCCGCAACAGGTTGCAAGGTTTTCCCCAGATACCCATTCTCCCCATGGGAGCTTGTGTTTGTGTAAAGAACGCAGGCTCCTATTGAAGTCGATGGGAGTGCTACCGAACGCTGTTTGGAAGAATCGTAATCGGTCATTCGGATTCTCCAATCCCGATTCGGTTGGAAACGATTCTGAAACTGAGTCAGTCGAAGCAGTTTCTGACCAACATTGTAATTGACCCGTTAGTTGTGTTTGTACCAGGCCACAGTGGTCTCATGTTTCCCGGTTAGTGTTGACAATTGTTTGCGGGGGAGCTGAAGACCTTGTTTGCTGACCGTGGGTTTGGATTATTCGTCTGGGCCTTCTCAAAGATGTTCTAAAAGTGCCTTTCTCCTGTCCTTCTTCTGTCCGACTTATTTGGTCTGTATGTGTGCCCTCATGTTTCATCTGTTTTGGCACCCTGGTTTGCATGTATCTTAGTGGTAACTCCATGATAAGTTGGGTACTTTTTAAGGGACAGATGCGCCCTAGTTTCTTTTAGTGGTTTAAGATAACCTCAAGTCCTACTCTGGTCATGGGGAAGCGTACACAAGGATTACTGGTTTTAACAACTTACTATGAGTTTAACGCTATTAACTGAGGCATCAGCATGAACATTTCACAGACACAAATGTCAAAATCATCTTTGGGACAAAGAACATGAATAACAGAACCACAGGCCCCTCTTGACCAAACACAAACTACACCTGATCTCCCAGATCCAAATCTTTTTTTCCCTCACTTCCAAATTGCACCCTGTTTCTGGCCCCAGGGGCTTAGCATACAATCTGTTTCACACCCAGTGACCCAAGAGAACAACACCTCTCACTTCTTTTAGATACCAACAGCGTTTAAGATTCTTTTAGACTAAAAAAGGCCAATGTGTACCATCTGTGTCACACCCAGCGGTCCAAGCGGTGAGGCCTCAACCCTGTATCACACCCAAGGGCCAAGCAGACCATCTGTGTCATGCCCAGTGGTCTAAGCGACAACTAGTTTAAAAAAAGATGACCTCCGTGGGAACACCCCAGAGGTCACCTTGTATCTTCTCATTATGAACACATAAAACATGTTATATTTTTATCAGTGGCAGGGCATTGAAGTTACATTTTTTAGTTTCTCCATAGTTTGCTATATGCCAAATGCTGAGGCTAAGGATCAGACGTGGTCTCTTACCCTCTAACGGCAGATTCAGGACAGAACCCCACCCCATAAATTCAGCAGAACTTTCAAACATGGAAATGTTGCTTGAATATGTATTTTACTTGAAAAAATAAGACAAGTGACATTTTGTAAAACAGGAACAGTTGGTTTAATCAACACTTTGGCTGGGAGCACAGTTAAAAAGGTGGGACTGAGGACTGACTCAAAGTACAATCAATCGAAACAGGGTTTATCTATATTTTGTGGTATCATAAAGTACTTCCTGAAATTCTTGTTGGGTAAATGAATGAAGGCCTTGTCTGTGGAGTTATAAATAAGGCCTCTGATGACAAAGGCAGGTGAGCCTCGACCTTGCGTGGACAGATATGAGCCAGTGGGTAACATGTCCATATGTCCAGTGAGGGGCATGTGATTACTGCACGTACAGTGTGTGCTGTGTCTTGATTGGCTGTGTGTTCCTAACTTCATGTGTCATCTGACTTTATGGTGTTTTGGGAATGCATGGCCACCTCTGGCCATGTGGGCATTATTGGGTCCAATTTCCTAGGACCATTGCGCTGTTGCTGCACTTTTCTGGGGGATGGACCTGAGGTTCCTGTTGGTGCATTTCTCTGCCGCGTGCGTGTCACCCCAACTGTGACCTGTCGATCAGTAACCTCAGGTCTAGGTCACAGAGCCTGCCTGACCATGTATTTTGTGCAGACTTACTTATGACTCCCCAGGGCTTCTGTCAGTGGCAGCTGATGGAACTTATTGGTTTGCCGATCTGAACAGCGTGAAAGAACTGAATTGGAAGTAAAATAAAGCATTGACTAAGGCACAAATTGTGGCATTTTTAATGAAAGTGCATAGTAATTAAAAAGAGGCATGTATGTGTGTTAATGTCTGTGGGGATGTGTGGAGGGGTGATACAGTGAATGTATGGACAGAGTGAGTTTTATGATTTCTGCCCAAAAGAAGAGATGTAGAAATAGCATTCCAGGACACCTGATCGAGAAAAGTGTGTAAGGAAATCTTTGTCTTCACTTCAAACTCTTTCTGACATCAAATGATAATTCTTAGCAGCTCCTTGAGACCCTCACAGGTGAGTAGTGCGCTTTACGAATCCCTTATTCATTGATTGATTAATTTGTACCCAACACTTGAAGAATGAAATTAGAGCATTGGTGACAGACAGAATTTACATTTTATTTTTGATAGTTTTATATAGAGTTATATATAGAGTGAACCTTTCAAATGACATAAGAGTGCTTCACAAAGGGAAACAGACTCTATGTTACATTTTTCAGCACAGGGAGCTTTGTCAGGATTCAAAACTGCTTCCCCTTGTTGCATGGCTAGCAACTGTAGCCAAAAGGCCACATCACCTCCCAGCTTTTTAAGCATCAACTACCCACTCTCCAGTCTCCAAACAACAATGCTATTGTTGAACTAAACAGTAAGCATGCTGTGATGAGCACCCTGTGTGCAGGCTAGTCTTTTATTATACATGAAGCAACATTATAGTTTTAGTTTATCGAATTCAACACAAAATATATTGTACAGCACACACTCTCAACTCACAAAGTTGATGGTGATATCATGTTATATTGGAAGCAAAGGAGGCTCACTGAAATACAATATTTCACTAGGGTCCCACACATTTGTCAAGCTGGGAAGGTGAACTTGAGCCGAGGTTTTCTAGTTTCACACTGTGCAATTCCGCCATTAGATGGGTATGAATGGATGCATTTTAAGCTTTAATGTATTGGTTTTCTTTGTAAAAACCTTTCACTATAGTACATAAGTATCTTTTAATTCTGTTTTACCTCATAGGTGACCGATGTGCCCATCTTGGCACATGAGGTTATAGCAGGCAGACCCCCCATGAAAGCTCGCACTGTTTTGGACTTGAGGGTCAAAGAAGACATGTGCCTGTCATCTGACCATATGATATTGGATCTGTGTGCCAGTCAAAGTGCCTGCATTAGATCTAATGGCTAATTTTATCTCAAGGTAAAGTGATGTACTTAATGCCTGCTACTTTTCATCCCAATAATTGAGCTTTTCTCTACAGACATATGCCAAAACTAACCGATTAAAGATTATACAGCTCAATTCTAGTACAAAGAAAGTTGCCCACACAGACAAACTTTTTATATTCACTGATGAGACAGATTGAGTAATCGCACAGATTATCAAAACAAAGCCTACAAAGGGGTCTCAGGCTATACAATAAGGGGCATATTTATCTATATGGCATGCAGCGCAGCACCGCAAGTTGCCTTGCTGCACTGCGTGACAGGGAGAGGACAGGAATGCATTGGGTTAATACAATACAGCACATTCCTGCCTTTTCCCAGCACTGCTGCTTGTGCAGTCTCACCTGCACAAGCAGCTCATGTGCACTGAGTGCTTAGTAGATTTGCTTTTCGTCATTGCAGGTTTTGGCTGTGTGTTTTAAAGCCAGGGCTGATTGAAGGTGCAAATATGACAATTAGGTTCCTTAGTTTTATTACTAATATTTCGGCTAAGCCACCTGGGATGGTGGTAGGAAACAGTGGTGCACCACTTTGTCAATGTCTCTGTTAATACAAGGTTGTTAGAAAATCCTCTCTTCATTGTGCTTCATAAACATGTGCCAAGGAAAACCAGCCAACGCATTTCATCCACATGGAGGTGGACTTCTTTGGGGCACAAAATGTTTGAGAATATGTTAATCGTACAAGGTAATGGTCCGAGGTTTATCCAATATTACTTTATGGTAGATATTAGAACTCCTGTAATGGTCCATACAATAAGAAGAATATGTGGAGAAAGGACAGTTGAAGAATATTCAATATTGCATCCATGGTACACGTCATCGGAAGCTGGTCTTTAATTGAGGTAGTCAGAGCTATTCATGAGTGCCCCTCTGGGAAGTCTTCAGCCCTAATGGGATCCCAATAGATTTATACTACCAATATGTAGACTTGTTGGCTTCCATTGTGTCCTGAAAGCAGATAGCAACTTCACCTGCCCACATTTTGGTTGGAATCTATTACTGCCCCAGTTTAAAGAAAGGGGATGGGATCTATATTGTTATGCACTTACATCCCACATTGATTCCTTGGTTATAATGGTGGGAAATATAGGGAAAGTCCTGACTCTAGTCACTGCTAACTGTTGTTCTCATTACAATGGTGGTCCCACCTGCCCAATCAGGATAGGACCGCTGTGCAGGCGGTCGTAATGTTTTTAGGTCTCGCGAGCCAAAGGCTCAAAGAGACATTTTATATGTGGGATTTTCAAAGTGCTACCCACACTTTTGGCTGGCCTAAACCTTGAGTGCACGAGATCACATGCACGTGCACAGCTGCTCCTCTGCTAATTGCATTCCCCCCTCCCTTCTCACCCAGTCATTTGATGCTCTGCTCGATTACTTTCACTTTCGCGCTTTGACCCTTGCATTCCCCCATCCCTTCTCACCCAGCCCTTTGATGCTCTGCTCGCATCTCCCTCCTCCCTGGGCGTGAAGGGAGACAGAGACATCCTCCTTAATTGCTGTTTCCCCTCTGAGCCGAGAACACATCGGGTCCTGTGGACACGTTATTGATCAGCTCCAAACTCCGATACATTGCTCTCAAGTGACCATCTGTCAGAGGAAACAAGCAGCAGGCACTTAAATGACCTCTATACATAATTATGCTTTGCTATATGCCACATAATTTTACACCACTCAATGCAACACAATTCCACGCCATGCTACACAATTCTATGTCACATAATTCTACTCCACATCACATAATGCCACTCCACATCATGCCACATAATTTGACAGAGCACCACATAATTCAACAAAGTGTAACATAATTCCACTCCTCCCTACATGACTCCACTCCACACAATGGCAATCCACATCACACAATTGCACTCCAAGTTACACATCTGCCCTTCATGCCACACAATTGCTCTCCATGCTGCACAATTCCATGTCACACAATTCGACTCCACACCACAGAATCCCACGCAACCAAGTTCCACGCAACGTAATTCAACTCCACACCACATAATTTCATGCCATATATTACCCCTCCAAGTCACATAATTCCACTCCACCTATTTTCAATCCACTCCATACCACATCATTTCACCCCATGCCACATAATTCCACACCACTCAAGGCCTCGCAGTTCCATGCAACACAATTCCACATCTCATAATTCCACTCATGCCACAAATTTCCACTCACACAATTCCATGCCACATAATTCTACTCCATACCACATAATTCCACTTCAGTGCACAACATATAATTCCACATCATGCCACATACTATGCCACATAATTTCACTCCCTACAACATAATTCCACTCTGTGTCACATAATGCCTCTTCCCTTTCGTGCCACATAATTCAGATCAACATATTTCCACTCAACTCAATTCCTTGCCATGCGACACAATTGCACATCACATAAATCCATGCCACATAATTCTACTATATGCCACACACTTTCACTCCACACCACATAATTCCACACAACGTCACATAATTCCACTCCACATCACTTAATCCCACTCCACACAATTGCACTCCATGTCACACAGTGGCACTCCTCACAATTCCATGTCTCAAAATTTCACTCCATGGCACACAATTGCACGCCATACAATTTCACACCACACAATTCCATGCCAAAAAATTCTGCGCCACTTAAAGCCAATCCATGGCATGTAATGCCATGCCACACAATTCAAATCAACATAATTCGGCTCCATGCCACATAATTCCACGGCACGTAATTCCACTCAACACCACACAATTCATCACCATGTCACATAATTCCACTCCATGCTATATGATTTCCACTCCACTCAGTGACACTCCATGTCACCCAATTGCACTCCACATCACACAATTGCATTTCATGCCACACAATTCCACGTTGCACAATTCCACTCCAGTCAACACAATTACACTCCATGCAACACAATTCTGAACCACACAATTCAACTCCATGCCACCTAAGTTCACTCCACCCTCATATTTCCAATCCAAGCCACATAATTCCACTCCATATCGCATAATTCCAATCCTCTCAATGCCGCACAATACCATGCCAAACAATTCCATGCAACACAATTCTTCTCCACATAATTTCACGCCACCTAATTCTACTCTACACCACATAATTCCACTAGTCAACACCCCACAATTCCATGCCACACAATTCAACTCCATCCCACATAATTTCACTCCATGCAACATCACGACTCCACATCATGCTACATAATTCCACTCCATGAGACATAAATCCACTCCATACCACATAATTCCACATTGTACCACACTGTACCACCTAAATTTAATCTCCCCAAACCAACATAATTTCACACCACACAATTCCACACCAGACAATTCCATGCCAGACCATTCCATGCCACATCTCATAATTCTACTCCACGGAGCATAATTCCACTCCTTGCCACCTAATTCTATGCCACACCACTTGATTTCACACCATGTCACATAATTCCACTTCACGGCACTGAATTCCTCTCCACACAATTGCACACCACGTCACATAATTGTAGTTCACGCCACACAGTAACATGTCTATCTCAGTGAATGCAAAATAATTCCACTCCACATAATTCCATGCCACATAAAGTGCTCTCCACTTCTCATAAATCCACACCACATAATTCCATTCCATGGCACACAATTGCATGCCACATAATTCCATACCACACCCCATAATTCCACACCACATCACATAATTCCACTCCACCCCCATACTTCTTCTCCGCAGAATTGCACTCCATGTCACACAATTGCATACCACGCCACACAATTCCATGTCTCACAATTTCCCTCAACACCCCACAATTCTAGGCCACACCACACAAATCCACACCAATTAATTCCATGCCATACCACATAATTACACTCCATGGAACGTAATTCCATGCCACATAATTCCACTCCACTATTAATGAATCCACTCAATAACATAATTCCACATAGCGGCACATAATTCAAGTCCATCACATAATTTCATTCCATGCCACATATTTCCACTCCATTCCATGACACATACTTCCATTCCTCTCAACACAATTCCATGCCACACAATTCCATGCCACACAATTCCACTCCACACAATTCCACACCACACCATATAATCCTACTCCACGCCATGCCAACTAATTCCACACCACATCCCTTAATTCCACACCATGCCACATAATTTAACTCCAGGTAACATAATTCATTTCCATACAATTGCAGTCTATGCCACACCACGCCAAAGAATTCCACATCTCACAATTCAGCTCCATGCCACACAGTTCCAAGCCACTCAACATACTTTCATGCCACATAATTTCACCCCACACATCATAATTTCACTCTGCATATTTCCACTCTACTTGACAACACGTAATTCTACTCCCCTCTACATTTGCAGAACAAGCATTTGCAATGCAATAGGTCTCGCATTTACGCAACTTTGAGCTACTCACATTACAAATAACAATGCCTTTTATTTTTGTTTTCTTTTTTAAAACTTAAATAAAAGGCAGTGTCATTTACAATGCCAATAGCTTAAACTCGCGTGAATGCGAGACCTATTGCATTGCAAATGCTTGTTTTCCTATTGTGGCTTGTGCTTCGGTCCTGGAAAAGGGCAGCAGCTCAATACGCAGTAGAAAAGGGCACATTGTGCATATCCTTGCATCATGTGCCAAGCACCAAGTGGTGCGTGGCATACGGTAAATGGATGTGTGAATGGGCAATTCGATGGTAATCACCTTCACAGGATTTTTATTTCTTAACAGAGAATATACATGTCATTTCCATAATAAATAGTTCACAGCTCTGAAACATCCCAGGCCTGAATGCCAGAAAGAGGTAAAATACATGTTAGCTGTGCAATCCTCAATGTTTTTCTAAAGTTAATAGGGTGAGCAAGAAGCCAAACATCAAGGATCCCTGAAGAGGAAATAGAAAAAATTAAATGTACCATATAAATGTGATAGAAGTCTGTCTTTTGCATGCTATCTGCATCTTCATGTTAAATGATTTAGTGAGCCTCAGGATTCAAATTTTAGAATTCCAATTTGCACATTTGCCCAAAACGTATGAATTTATTAATGAGATAATACACAAAAAGCAGCATCTGCAGCATAGCTAGCAGGAAACACAACAGATAGTATGATGGAATGGGATAAGGGATTTACCACACAAAATAATAACCAGCCAAAGATATCCAGGGTGCATCACCTTCCTGCACAATAACAATCTATAGAGGCATTTTCCTCTTTCTGTGCGTGCAGCAGAATGCAGCACATATATAAAGAGGAAATAACAAGGGGAAAGAAAGATATTTCTCCTCAATCTGCCTTGCTTGGCAAGGCGTAGCATTTCGGCACATTCCCAGGTTCACAACTCTTTCAAAACCCGGGAATGCAGCAGAATCGATGGCAGAATGCATGGGAATGCCCATGCACCACCCATGCAACGATTCCCAAGTTGAAATGAAACATAATGCAGCAGAAGCATCTGCCTTGCCTTGCTTTACATTTCTATAAGAAATCCATGCAAGCCCATGGGAATCAGACTGTGTGTGGTTTTGTAAATATGACTGAAGCCTTTGCATTATATTTGTCATCCCTCTAAATATTTTCTTTTCTCCAAGAGTTTCCAACTTTGCATGTGTGCTCTAATTAACAATATGTTTAAATTATGTGTAAGCACAGAATTTAGTAGTGGAATGGTTCACTTCTTGTCCAAGACCCATGCGAGACATACAGCCCCCTTTGCACTATAATGCGTAGCGCAAGACAGACAAAAGTGCTCAATTACAGACAGAGAGAAAAACACAGTGGGGCTTATTTACAATCCCCTTGCACCGCCAGTGCATCACTTTTTTCCATATTAAAAGTGGCGTACTGGCGGCGCAATGGGCTTGTACATAAGCCCCAATATCTTCAAAATGGTGTGGTTCTGTTCTCTCCGACACAACACAGATCATAAACACAGATCATCAAATTTGGTTGTGTCAATTCTTTAGTTATCTCTAGGTCTTTCTATTTGTTCTTATCTATTTCTGTTTGTCTCAGTCTGTCTCTATGTGCTTGGGTCTAGCCATTTTTATATTATTATCGGTCAGTTATATTTTGTACCACTGAGTACCAGAACTTTCTTCTCTTCTCCTTATTCCTAAAAAAATTCTATGCAAAGTATGAATGTGCCACGCTCTAAGGCTAAAGCACTATAATTATTTTTACACCTATTTCTCTATGTTTGAATGAAAAGCACAATTTTGCTCAGATCTCTAGATTGCATTTCTTTTTCAAGCAGACTGCCTACTTTGTGCGCAGTGTCTTGCACCACGCAAAGCTCAGGTATCTTCAAGCAGTGCTCTCCTGACGTCACTCACTGCATCAAAGGGCTGGAGAACAACACAATTGGTGAGTGTCACATGCCACATATATGTCACATGACTCTATCCTCAACATTCTGGTCAGTGCTTATTTTGTAAAATAGTTAGACCTGGGCGGTGAACTCTGCTCCATTCGCGGAGTTTGCAGAGTTTTCTGCACTCCACGCCCTGCGGAGTTTGCAGAGCGTAGAACACACCGCTTCACGTACTGCAGCAGAGTTTTTTACCCGACCAGAGCGAACACCAGTTTGCACTGCACTCCGCACCTTGCAGAACTCTGCTGAGTTTTTTGTCACTTCACGGAGTTCCGTGTAGCAAAACTCTGCAAACTACACCCAGGCCTTAAAATATTATGTACCAGGACCCAAGATATTTCTTAGAAGGCCACTGCAGCTTGCACCACCTGTGGTCCTTGTCAGCGCTGCCAGATACCTGTACCAATGGCACACCTACATTAATTAATGAATAACTAAATGAATGAATAATGAGATTTCTTGAGCTCGAGGCTAGCCCGAGGAGTGTTTTGGCACTGTGTGGAATGTAAGAGGGCAAAGGAAGAGGGGATTACAGAGTGAAGAGCCCACATACAATTACAGCCCTAAAAGTATGACAGTTTGGACTATACCAGGTGAACCAAAGCTGTAAGAAGGACTTGAGCAACCACCCTGGTATTATTATTATTTTATGAATCCTATATTCAATTGTTAAACACTTTGCTCATGTACTTTTAAAAAATAGACTAACAGCCACTATGTGGTGGGTTGTCATAAATATGTGTTGCTGTTATGAAATAAGTCAGGTGTCAAGCACCAGAATACACCAGCACAAATTAAGAGCTGATTCTGGCCATTTACAGGTTGCTTGTAAGCTTCCTCTCTGACATTCAGAATGCCCTTCCATTGTAACCATACAACAGCAACTGATTGGGTAACATGTGTTGGCTGGCATACATTCCTACCTGGCCCCTTGCTCCTCACAGTGCCAGAGGCCACTAAGCTAAGCTATAACTCACTAAAGAGGCCTAATAATGGTGTAACAGGTTTGTGGTGCTTGTGTTCCCTTCTGGAGAGTGCCACACCTTGTAGTTTGAGATGGATTGTTCTCACGGGTATCAGGTCAGTACTGATTTGCATAAGACAGGCTTGTGTATGGAGTGGCACAGTGAGCATAAAATGATGGGTTGGAAACCTACTGGGAGCTATTGAAAGTGGTTTAGAATTGTGCAAACATGTATGGGAGAGGTAAAGTGTCACACTTCATTTAAAACAATCCAGAATCCTTCAAGGTACCAATGTCTGCTCAGGAACTCATACTGATGTCTATATTTTGTTTAATCAAAACATGCATTTGTGCCAAAAGGGGGTAATGTTATTGGAAGAGAGTTCTACTTACAAAACTCTGTTTTCTCTTTCCGGATCAGTAGAACATGCTGTGACTCTGACTTCTGCAACAGGAGGGATGTGGAAGGTATGTATGAGAGTGTGTATGGACTCCGACATCTGTTAAACAGGTAGGGTGCAGGATAGATCAAGTCTGTGACTCTAACATCTGGAAAAGAGAGTATGTGCATGGTATATGCAGGCTGTGACTCCCACATCTGTACCCAAGGGAGTTTGGAGGGCATGTTCCATAACAGAGGGGCATTCAGGGCACGTACAGTCTGTAACTCTGACATCTCTAGCATAGGGGATGCACAGAGTATGTGCAGTCTTTGACTCTAACATCTGTAACAGAGAGTATGTGCATGGTACATGCAGTCAGTGACTCCCACATCTATTCCTCATGGGGTGTGCAGGGTATGTCCCATAACAGAGCTCTGTGCAGGGCACATACAGTCTGTAACTCTGCCATCTCTAGCACAGGGTACGCACAGTCTGTGACTCCAACATTTATAACATTGGGGATGTGCAGGGGAGTTAGAGTCTAAGAATTCAACATCTGTAACTGAGAGATTATGCAGTCTGGGCAGTCTGTGACTCCAACACCTTTTAAAGAGGGGATGTTTAGAATATGTACAGTCTATGACACTGACATCTGTAAAGGAAGGGCTGTGCTGGGTCATGCAATCTGTGATTCTGTGATCTGTAACAGAGGGGTTGTGCAGGGACATGCAGTCTGTGATTTTGTCATGTGTAACTGACGGGATGGGCAGGGGATATGCAGTGTTTGACTGACAGTTGTGACAGAAGGGATTTGCAAGGTTTGTACAGTGTGACACTTCTGTGACATGGAGTGTGAGTAGATGGCCTAGTATTTGATGCACACTTATGCAAGTGGGCACCCAGCACCTGTCCAGACAACCCTTATAGGGAATTTTAGTTGCTTTAGACAACCTTAAAAAACTCTCTAAGTGGCAGCTGTGGAGAGCACCCTTCAGTCCAGAAGGAGTGTAAAGCAGCTTGTTTTACCAGAACATAATAGTATAAGTATAGATTAAATGCAAATAGAACCACACAGCGCATTCATACACGTGTGCATTTATTATAAGACACTCAGTAATATGTTTGGACATCTTCTAGCTGGATATATACACAATACTCACAATACTTTGTAATAGAAACAGAATATAAAGTGGTCCCCAGGAGGGGACCAAACCATAATCTAAAATAGTGGTTTGTGAACCACAACTTGGGTCAAGACTATGGCCAGAAGATGTAGAAATGCTGGAGACCCAAGAAACTACCCAAGGTAAGTAACTGGGAGCCCCACGGAGGCTGCGTGCAGTGTGGGAACACGACCGCGGGATCAACACAAGTCAATGGGTAAGTCGCGGTTGCAATTTTAAAGAAGGACCCTTCCCAGTGGATCCTGAAGACATCTCTTGGAAGACAGAAGGTTAAAGAGACACCCCACCCGTGGATACCTTAGGAACCAGGCTACCTGCACCAGGGAAGCTGGGTGCATAGGTGTGAATTGGCATCAGAAACCATTGTCAAACTCAATGGGTGACTTCAGGAAGATGCCAGGGAAGGTGAAAGTGTCCGGTGAAAACCAAAGGTGGATTCAAGATGTGAAGAACCTGCAAGCAGAGGGGACAGAGTTTATGCCACTCAGGAGTGACCTTGAGGCGCTGTAGACGAATGGCCACTGATTTTGGGGGTTACAGGAGAGCTGGCGGTGACCTTGGAACTGCAGCTTTGTGGACCAGGCCACACTGTAGAAGACCAGGAGCTGTACAGAAGCTGTCCCACATTGGATGTCGAGAGTTGAGGGGTTGGTGTCCAGAGGGAGCACCAACAAGCCTTGGCAACTGCAACCAACTGGAAAGTTGAAAGAGGTGCAATGTCGGGAGCATCAAGGTCCAAGAGACTCACCACAAGCAGGGGAGTCAGGGCAGGCTACAAACAATCAGAGGAGCCCAGAAGAATTCAAAGGTGACGCTCAGGAGGACCCACAGGCCGGAGGCACTGGAGTCGCAGAGGACCTCGAGCAGCTCACCAAAGATTCAGGCTCACGGTGCAAGTGATGTGGTGGGGGTGAGAATCTTGGTCACTGGAGATACTTGAGGTTGGAGCTACTCGGAGCCAAAAGATCTTGTTGGAAGGAAGCGAGCGAGCCTTTGCAACAGAAGTCGACACAGAGCACAGGGGTACAGTTCCTGCGGCTCCAACGAGGGATACTGGCCTCAAACTTGGTGAGAGGACAGGGCAGGCCGCACGGGATGGTAAGACCTATGACCTGTGTTGCAGAACCTTTCGGAGTATGGAGGAGCTCAGGATCAGCAGATCAGTCAGTTTAGTTGAGGTACCTGTGGATGCAGGGAAGTGACTCCTTTCTCTCAAGGGAGATTTCTTCAGGTGTCTTTGATGCCCACAGGCCTTGGAAGGTTCCTGTATGGTGCACAGGCATGGACGTTGCAGCAAACAAGCAGGGAGAAGAGATCAAGGGCAGAAGGAGTCCTCCCAGTTGTAGTCTTGATGCCCAGAGCGAAGTCCAGCGAAGTCCAGAGTGCCCAGATGGTTGAATTTGAAGTGGTGTCTAAATTGTATCTTGTCCCATGACAAATCTAGGGACCCACCCATAGGTAAGCCCTTAAATATCTTAAGGAGGGTTGAGACGATTCAGGGGTCCCTCCCTAAGGAGGACTAGACATGGGGTGGATACTCCCCTGTCCTTTGTCCAGTTTCACACCAGTCAGTGTTAGGAGCATAGATAGAGCTACTTGCAGCTTTTATGTGGCAAAACACCCAGCGGTATTCGTTATCTATCCATGTGTTAAGGATATGGCAGGAAAGTTCTAATGGAGACGAGGACCACCCAGCATTTATTTGAGCAGTTGTGAGTGGGTGAGAGCATGCCATCTCACCTCATTTTGATGACTGCTGCTGATCACTGTGCCCACCCAATCCCATTTAAGTTTAAAGAATTCTTCTGGAGACAGGTGTGTTTCCTGAACAAGCACAATATCAATCTGCTGTGCCCAGAGATAATGTAGATTTTTTTTGCATTTTATAAAGTGGGTAATGCCAATGACATTCAGTATGGCTATTGAGAGGGTCAGGTATATCTTTCAATAATCACCACAGGAGAGCAAGGGAGACAGAGTGGGGGTTAAACCCGGAAGTCTCCCTCAATAGTGTCTGACCTGTGGTTGCAGCAGCAGGGTACTGGGGGGTAGAAAAGGGTAGATTCAGTGGAGGAGGGAAAGAAGGAGGGATAGAAATAGGGAAGAAAAAAGAACCTCTCTCGTGTCTCTACTAGAGCTAGGATATGCACCCTGCAGCATCGATATCCCAAAGAGACATATAAGGTGTCATCAGATGTAGTATGGAAAAGTGTAACCTCACATGACTCTGCAGAAGAAGGAAGCAGTAAATCAAGGCCTAGATTTACTGGAAATGATAGATGTCTTGGGACCAACATCTAACAGCTGCAGAAGGAGTGCCCAGGCAGAGAGTCGTCCGGAGATGATCACATGTGCCTTTGGTATCATGGTATAACCATCTCCCAAGCAGTATTCATCTCCCGGTAGCCCAATGATCATGGGGACTTGTGGGTGGCTAGGAGGTAATAAGGGAGGCATCAGGCTGTATCCAATGAGAGGACTCTAGGGCCCATGTAACACCAGGAAGGTACAGGCAGTAAGAAAGGACAGGTAAGTATTCAAACCAACATTGACATAGAAAAAGAGAGTACGACATGCGAACAGACCAAGATTCATGCCATCTAATTCCCCAGTCGCACTCCAGAAGGAAGGCAGTGTAGTACGGTTTGGTTTGGATGTTCCTACAGGCTCTGAATTAGTGGCTTGCTTATGCAGTGATCTCAACTTGTCCCTGTTCCTTTCTTTTTTCACAGCCTCCACCTACCCACTGAGTCCCATGCAATCCAATTCCCTGTGCACCTCCACCAATAAATGCTGCTGTTTCTGATGGTGGCGTTCGGCGGCCCAGGAAGTCTCGGTGGCAGAAAAAGACGATATTCACAATGGCCCTCATGTCCAACAAGACATTGTCATAAGTATTTAGGAAGGTTTCCAAGTCACTAGGGTCAGTGAACTTCCTAGAATTTCCATTAATTGTGATCTGCATACAGGCCATGTCAAATAACTCAAAGTTAATATCCCAACACCACAGATGGGGCCATAGAGTGAGAAACTCCTTGCATCTGGTGTGTGGTTCTGAAGAGGAATCCGCTGAGATAGTGTTATGATATCCATCAAAGAACAGAGGGGTCGAGTCATGTTTTGACACTCGCCTAATGGCTCTGGCATTTTGATGGTGAAGAAGGCAGCTGACAATCGGGTGGGGTAGGCAATTCAGGACTTAGGAGCGAGAGCAGACCCTGTGTTCCCAATGGAATTCCAGGGATTCCAACTGGCAGAGCTACAACAGCTTGGGAATTAGAGTCCTGAAGAAAACCATCACATCCTCCCCCTCCGGTCCCTCAGGCATACCAAAAACTAGAATAATATTTTCCCGTCTCATCTGTCTTCTAAGTCTGTGACTTTGTGCATGAAAAGGTAATGTATGCGCCGCTGTCCGTTTTTAGATTCTACTTGGTCCACGCTCTGGCTCATGTATAAAGCTGGGCGTGGAAGGCAGTGACCTCCAGGAATAGGTAGTTTACCTACAAGGTGAAGTTAGTCATTTTGGAGTCCATGGTCACAAGGATGGTCCCTATTTCTAAAATCTCTTTCAGTATGGCATCCATGGCCATCCCAGTAGCCTAAGTTGTTTCTGGTTGGGGTGCAAGCATGGCTGGAGGCTTGTAGTGGGTGACTGCATCTGAAAAGAGTAGTTGGTGTGCTGCTGGTTTAGGCTGTCAAGATGTGGACCAGTAGCACATCTGTGAGTGGTACTAGGGACTGTCAAAGGGCCAACCAAGTCCCTGCCAATGCGTCCAGGATCTTCTCTGAGGCCGATCAGTGAGTCTCAGGTGGGGGGGGGGCACCAGAAATGAGGTACATATATGAGCACATATATGAGTCCATTGCCTTAGGGTAATCACCAGTTTTTTACCTGGTGCAGTGTACTGCAGTGTCTCCAGACTTCCAGGGAACAGTGGCTCATGCACCCCCAAAGCAGGCAAGATCTGTAATGCAGCCACCTTGGGGCAGTATCTCATTGGGCAGCATATTGTGCCCTAGGGGACCTGATGGAGCAGTCCACACCTCAGGTGAAGTGGCTGTGGCCCTAGGGCCAAATAATTAACTATCCTAGATGAGGATGGGGAAGAGCAAAGCATGTGACTCAGGGTCAAGTAAGGCAGTCCCTAGGCCCTCTGTAAAATAAACAGACTGATGGCAAAGTGCACCACTTATCTCTGCTTCGATGTCACGTCCCTTCAAGCTGTCTTCTTCTCTTCTCCAGAAATGGGGAGTGGAAGCATGCTGTGCTGGGCTCCTGTAAGGCTCCTTATCGGTCTTCAGGTGCCTGTATGTCGGCCCAGGAGAGGCAAGCGCTCCTCAGTCTCTCGTGTTGCTGAGGCCTGTTTCTCACGGCTGACCCAGCCATGAAAGGTTGCAGTCAGGGAGAATGGATGAGGCCTGCCAGGGTGGGGGCTTTGTACCACTTCCCCATCTGCTGTGTGGCCACCTGATCCTGGTGCTCTCAAACAGGCCTCCAGAGCAGGAACTCTATCTGCGTGGGGACATGTAGGAGATTCTTCATCTGCACGGAGCTCCACCTTCACAAATATGTAACTTAAATGAGACCTTGCTTCATTTTAAGAATTGTGATCTTTGCCCACATTGAGAAGCTCAGCACTGACCAAAACGTTTGATCAATTATCTTAAATTAGCCCCATAACTAGGTATATTCCTAAATACTTCAATGTGGCTTGTTGACATTTGAAGGGGTGGTTCCAATAGATGATTCTGTACTTGTATCTATGAGTGGTTTACCCAGTTCATTTTGTAACTGGATTATGCTGAAAATATTAGAGTGTCAATTAGGCTAGGGAAAGTTTCATTGGGTTTGATATTATGTTCAGTATGTCATCTGCATAGAGAGTGCAGTGAGTTGTCCCCATGTAAGCACCATACCCTCCTGCTTGATGTCTATTTCTAGGGACTTGAGTACCAGGATGAATAGTAGAGGGGACAACTCCTCTCTGTATCTGGAACACGGAACACGTATTACAAGTACAAGGAATTTCTTGCCCATCCTAAATCTCTTCAAGATCCTGAACAAATAGTGGCATTGTACCCTATCAAAGGTTTTCTACACATTCAACGAGAGAGCTAACTTCTCACTCTAGTCAGCTTTCATCGGCCACTGGACGTGTAGCTTTGTTTGTAAATGGGATGTGGAGAAGCGATGTGGCTTGAAACCCACTTAATCACGGTCAACTAAGGATGTTGTTACCAGTTTGAGCCTGTTGGTCAGTACTATGGCCAGTATCTTCATGTCTTTATTTAGTTGAGCTATTGGTCTGTAACTGGTACTTTCCAGTGGCTCTTTGCCAGGTTGTAGAATGAAGGCAATTTTGGCCAAGTTCGCAAATAGTAAAGGACATGAGGCTTCATCTACGCACAGCAGTGGTGCTATTAGAGGCGTAGTGATTCTATAATATTCAGAGGGATAGCCGTCTATCCCGGGGGCTTTATGATATGGAACATCTTCTATCTCCTCTGAATAGTCTTCCTCAGTTATCTCCTGATCAAGTCCCTGTGCTTGCTTCCGATAGAGTGTTGGAATAAGTAACCATGAGAGGAAGACTCGTCCTCAGACCTTTTTGGTGACATTCAGCTGTGCATAAATCACTATAAATGCCTCTAAATCTATTAGGTATATCAATTGAACGCATCAATATATGTCTCTTTGCGTCTTTTATGGCAGAGAATCCTTATGTGCCTCTTGGGAGTGCAATTGCATGGTAAGCAAATATCCCGCCCTCTTCCACCTCTCAGAGGAGAGTATAGGGGAGAGGAGTTGGCCTAACGGCTAGGGCGGTCAACCTCAAATCTGGGGAACTGGGTTCAAGTCTCGGCAATGACACTGAACATCCTGTGATTCTGGGCAAATCACTTAATCTCCCTGTGCCTAAATGGATGTGTTCTCATGTAATGCAACTGGTGCTATGTAAAGCGCTCTGATACCCAAGTAGGGTCAAGTTCACGCTATATAAAACTTTATAAAAAATAGTTTCTGCTTTCATGGTAAGTAGTTTGTTGAGGTCATAATGAACTTTTAGCAGCCTTGCAAGTCTGTCTTACAGTGTTTAGCTTCATTAGATTGGGTCACTTCTAACATTCACATATCCAGTTCCCTCTGGTGGGCTAATACTTCCCTTTTCTAAATTGTAGAGGCACTCATCAATTTCCCCCTAATGCTCACTTTCCCATTCCCATAGCACGTTTTTAGTCAAGTATGTATGGAGTGTTGTTGAGTGTAACTTGTAATGAGACATGTTCCATTGAGTTATTGTGGGCTTACTTAAACAAAAATAAAATATTTTTGAATTGTGTTGTGGTCTGAGGTGCTTTTTGGTTCAATAAAGACACCACACAAGTGAAGTACAAGTCAAGAAGTAGTTCATCTGGTTACACAGGAAGTCTGTGTGTGTATTGTCTGTCTGTTGTGTGGAATACCCTCCAGGAATCACAGTGGGAGGAATTGGATTGAGTCTCTATGAGGAGGCCTCTGTCTGCTCCGTTCCTGGATGCAGGGTGACCAGATTTGTCCAGATATGGATCTGGTGCAATGTTCCTGTCTCCCCCTAACAGTATATTTGAGTGTGTACTGAAGTATATTTCTCCTTAGGGTCCCAAACATCTCAATATTAGCGGAGATTGGTCCATATGCAGAACCAAACATTATGGACTGGATCTGCATTGAGCCCCTAATGGTCCCTGCGGGCTCACCAATCTATATGAGGATTGCCACTCCTTTTTTAAGCCTCCTAATAAAGGTTGGATCAGGTTACCCCACTGATTGTTGCTCCCCCCTCACATATTACGGGAAGCCTTTCTTCCCTGCCCAGATCACCATCTCGCTCTCCTTAACAACTCCCTCAAGCAGGTTATTATCCCAATTGTATTTAAATAGGCGGAACCTGATCCAATCTTAAAGAAACCTAGGGCGGACCCTCTAGTCCTATCTATATGCTCCCCTATCTGGCTATGGTTCTGGAAGCACACGTGGCGAGCTGCCTTAGCTCCTTTATAGAAAGCTTTCACTAACTCGACCCTCACCAGGCTGTCTTCTGATCGGCTCTCCCCAGTGAGACCGTTATTCTTACGGTCGTGGACGAACTTAGGAGGGGGGCCAACATGGGCATTAGCCAGGCCCTGGTTCTCCTTGATCTCCCGGTAGCTTTCGACACGGTCGCCCATAATCTTTGGGGCAATCGTGTCAGCAATGCCTGGATCTGGATCCTGGCTCTTGAGTGGCTCCTATTTTTTCTCAGTAGCCGCACTCAGGCTGTCTGTATTGCTCATATCTCCTCCTTCAAAATGAAACTGGCTTGTGGAGTCCCGCTCTGCTGCTTCTTTTTAATCTGTACCTACTACCCCTGAGCCACTCCCTCAGAGAAAGGATGGTTGGCACCTTTAACTATGCCGACGACCTACAATTGATATTTCACATCAATCAATAGTCTTCTTCTGTTCTCAATATCCAATCCACCATGCAATTTATAAGTGAGTGGACGAACAGTAACCATCTGAAGTTGAATCCCAGTAAAACAGAGCTGATCCTTATTGGTGGGCCAGCCAACCCCTGGAATTCCAATTTCTGGCCACCCGAATAGGGAAACTCCCCACTCCCAGCATGCTCAGTTAAAGGTTTTGGTATCACCATCAGCAGTGATCTGTTGGTGAATGCCCAGATTGGGACAGTGGTCTCTTCCTGCTTCCTCCAGTTGCGAAGGATCTGGACGATCAGTAGATTTCTTACTACAGAAGCCTACTACAGACCCAAGTTGTCCTGGCCCTAGGCATATCTCACATCAATTATGCCAATTCACTCAATGTGGGCATCCCGGCATATCAATTAAAACGTTTACAACTAGTGCAAAACCAGGCGGCTAGATTGATTTACAGTCAGCCCAATTGGCACTAAGTTACGCCATTCATGGTTAGAATTCACTGGCTTCCAGTAGCCTAACATTGCACATTTCAGCTGGGGTGTATCACTTTCAAGGCTCTTTATGGCAACAGCCCGGCATTTATATCCTCTCGGATTCAGCGCTATGTCCCTCTTCGAGACCTTAGATCTTCCCATTTGAATCTACTGGCCAACCCATCTTCTAAATGGAAGAAACATAGGGTATTAAGATTTGCGGTCTTGGCCCCTCAATTCTGGAATTCTCCCCCCCTGGAGATTCGATCACTGACCTCCTACGCTCAGTTTAGGAAACAGTTACATACCTGGCTGTTCTGACAATCATATGACTAAATCTCCCATGCTGCAGCTCCCCATGGACATGGTGTACGTGCGCTCTATAAGATCTTTTAACATAACATAACATGTGACTTGCAAGAAGGGCAAGAAGGGTCATGCTACCATGTTTGTCGGCATTACCTTTTCCCCATACCCAGTCACGGCATGCTCTACTATTCTCAATGTCAGAGAGGTTTGGTTCTTGATGGAAGGCTACATCCAGACATAGTGAGTGAAGTTAGGTGGTACTTACTTTCTCCTGAGATAATAAGTATGTACATTTACATTCATCGAAACTATTGGCAGACAGTTCAGCAGAGCCTGTCCTTCTTTGTATTGCATGAGGGAGGAGAGATCCACTCTCTGTTGTTTAAGCTAGCAAAGGATGGTGTGTGTATCTTTGTAGTATTACTTTACATGTATAGCTGTGATGGTTAATGCAATATACTGTTGTCTAAATGCACTGGGTTTGCTGTTATGATAATGTTGTGAACTGAGGACTTGGTATCCGCAGGATGCCTATGGGTAATTCCAAGGTAAGCGATCCAGTCCTCACTTGTTCTCACGGGGAACAACCTTTACAACGCAACTTTTACAACGCACTACCATTACAACGCATTTTTTACAACGCATAATCCATTACAACGCATGATATTACAACGCATGACACTACAACGCATTTTTAAAAACTACCTTTACAACGCATTCCATTACAACGCATACTACCATTACAACGCATACCATTACAACGCATAATATTACACTATACTATCCAACACTTACCCTACTGATGCACCCCCTGGAGTTAGAATAGTAATTTTTACCCCTATACTATCCAACACTTACACTACTGATGCACCCCCTGGAGTTAGAATAGTAATTTTTACCCCTATACTATCCAACACTTACCCTACTGATGCACCCCCTGGAGTTAGAATAGTAATTTTTACCCCTATACTATCCAACACTTACCCTACTGATGCACCCCCTGGAGTTAGAATAGTAATTTTTACCCCTATACTATCCAACACTTACCCTACTGATGCACCCCCTGGAGTTAGAATAGTAATTTTTACCCCTATACTATCCAACACTTACCCTACTGATGCACCCCCTGGAGTTAGAATAGTAATTTTTACCCCTATACTATCCAACACTTACCCTACTGATGCACCCCCTGGAGTTAGAATAGTAATTTTTACCCCTATACTATCCAACACTTACCCTACTGATGCACCCCCTGGAGTTAGAATAGTAATTTTTACCCCTATACTATCCAACACTTACCCTACTGATGCACCCCCTGGAGTTAGAATAGTAATTTTTACCCCTATACTATCCAACACTTTCCCTACTGTTGCACCCCCTGGAGTTAGAATAGTAATTTTTACCCCTACACTATCCAACACTTACCCTACTGTTGCACCCCCTGGAGTTAGAATAGTAATTTTTACCCCTACACTATCCAACACTTACCCTACTGTTGCACCCCCTGGAGTTAGAATAGTAATTTTTACCCCTAAACTATCCAACACTTACCCTACTGTTGCACCCCCTGGAGTTAGAATAGTAATTTTTACCCCTATACTATCTAATACTTACCTTAAATGTAATTTAATATTATGCGTTGTAATGGTATGCGTTGTAAAGGTAGTATGCGTTGTAATGGTAGTGCGTTGTAAAGGTATTTTTTAAAAATGCGTTGTAGTGTCATGCGTTGTAATGTCATGCGTTGTAATGGATTATGCGTTGTAAAAAATGCGTTGTAAGTGCATGCGTTGTAATAGTGTGCGTTGTAACGTCATACATCCGTTCTCACCCATAGGCAACTGTGACAAATGGGCAACTGTTCTGAGGTGAGACCCTTTGACCTGGGGATCTCACTCTATGCAGGTGGCTTGAGTTTTTGATGTGATCTAGATACCTTTCACATGATGCTAAGGAGAACCCAAGGATAACATGGGTAGGCAGACGGACAACCAAAAATAAAGAAAGTGACCTAAACTATAAACCCCCTGTGTGGGTGCCTTGTCTTATGCATATATGACTGATGGTAATTTTAGTTAATAGTGAGTGAATTGCACCCCACACTTTGTCAACTCCGACAAATCCCTAGGTATTACTTTAGACAATGACCTTTCCATACTAAAACACAACAGCGCCATCACTAGGGGAGCTAACCATCAGCTACATATACCTGGGAAACTCAAACCTTTCCTCCCCGACTGACCTCACAACTGTGAATCATGCACTTGTGCTTTCAAAACTAGACTACAATAGCACTACTCTAGTGGCTTCTAAAAACCTCACTTACTCCTCTTAATGCTACACTTATGCAGCAGCTTGGCTCATCACAGGTTCCAAAAAAACATGATCACATCAACGATGTCCTTTGAGCTCTGAATTGGCTTCCTTTTGAGGCCAGGATGCATTTCAAAATTGCTTGCATGACTCATAAAGCGCTGCACCACAACACCCCTTCCCATCTATCCCAGAAATTGACCCATTTGGGTGGAAACAAATCCTCCAGAAGTGTGAGCACATTTCTCCTCAAGCCACAAAAATTAAAGAAAAAAATAACCTGCAACTAATTGTTTTCTTGAATGGCCCCAAATATCCCAAACTCCCTCCCTACCGAGATCAGATGCGAACCATCCATATCCTTCTGTAGGAAAAAAGTGAAAAACATTCTCTCCAACAAATTCTCTCTCACTAAGGCTTGAATCGGTGTTGCACTACACCCTCACGTAAAGCTACCTCTCTCCACCTCAGGGAAAACGCAGGGAAAACTGTGCATCGACTCTCCCCACGGCTGCAACCCCCTTACACAACTTCCTCAGAGCTGTGATAGTCACTATCTTTCGAATTCTTCTTTGATTTATCACCGATGTGTATTTTTATTTACACTCTGTGTTCTGACTGCTATTCTGTTTTACATATCCCACCATATTTATTTTACTCCTGTTTACCGTTATTAAATATTTGTATTCACTCTCTATGTGCCCCTTGTTATTTCTGATGTGCTGTCTCTATAAAGTGCTAAGTTGTCATGAACATTAGTACTATGTTGCCATGTTCGTTCACTATCTTGGGGACCCTGTGCATCTACTCGCCCCACCCTCGCAACTCCTCACCTTAATTACTCCATAACCTTATGTCTCACATCCTACTGTCTATTGAATTCTTCTTTTATATAATACTGCTGTGGATTTTTATTTACATTTCATGTAACTTGTGCACTTGCTGTTGTCTATTGGTCTCTTCTTTCGTATAAGGATGGTATGTATTTTTTTTTACACTTTATGTAACTCATGCACTTGCTCCTTTTTTGCTTACATATCCCACTGTATACCCTTTACTCTTTTTACCATTGCCATATATTTTATCTATTCTCTATGTAACTCATGTTACTACTGTTGTGCTTACTCTGTAAAGTGCTCTGACACCTTCGGGTCAAGTGTGCAGTATATAAAACTCATAAATAAATAAATACATAAATAAATCCTGGCCACGCAATGTACTCAGGGTAAGTAGGATGCAGATTCCTGGCAGTACGTATTGTGCCATGTTGAATGGCCAAGAGAGCGATAGCAGTGCCTAAAGGAAAAGGAGGAGGATAATAATAAGAGTTGGAGCATGTGGCGCTATAACATGTAGAAAGACAGAAACAACAAAGAAAGCACTTTATCTGCTGGCGGTCCGATCTCCGCGCCATCAGATGGGTTTTAGTGGTGATTGTAATTCGTCTCTGGGAGGGTGTGACTTATTAGGTTGGTTTTATTTTGACCTCATAGCCTATTGCTGGGTCATGTCCTCCAATCCCCTTTCCTTCCAGTTATTTTGGTTCTGGGGTCATGTCCAGGTGTTTTGGGTAGCATGTATTGTTGACACAGTGCCGGTAGGTAATAATGTTCATTCCTCTTGTGAGTTTATCCAGCCCTCCAATTTACTTGGGTCTTCAAAGTCTGTTGTTTGTTCTTTGTTCATGATGAGCATGATAGCCGGATCCAATAAACGGTATCTAAATCCCAATTTTGTGACCAATTGATCGCTCAAGGAGAAGGAGCCATTTTTTCTCTGCAGTGGTTATAATGTAAGTAGCATGTTGATGCCTAATAAAAGAGGCAATAATCTGTCAGGGCTTCTTCTTAGGTTGAGTTTTGCCTGATCTCAGTCTGTGTGCTCTTTGGATTTCCAATGGGAGGTAAACATCATCTTCAGAAGCTCCAGGAGAAGTTTTGTCAGTAAGGCGATCACGTAATTTCCCTCTATATTGTCAGGTATGCCAACTAAACGCTGACTATCTTGATGACTTCTGTCCTCCAGGTCTGTGATCTTCCTTTGTAGGAACCAGTGATCCGGTTCCCAGTCTATACATGCATCAATTTTCTGTTCTGCTAAGGGTAATCTCTCTCCTGTATATTGCAAGCATTTTTGGAACGGTGTAATGTCTGCTGTTTGTTATTATGACCATTTTACCAGTCGCCAACTCAGTGAAAAGCATACACATAGCAAGAAAGAGCAGTGAATGTCTAACTGACAAGTTGTATATTCTAGGTGTGGCACCGCAGGGTTATGGAGCTAGAGAGCCCAAGGTGGAGGGGAGCTGTCACATGACAAGACATGTCTGCCAGCTCCCCAGGACACATGAGACGTTCAACTGGTATCTGTGCGGTGTGACTGTAAAGAGGGCATGGAAAACACTGCGGCCATTAGTAAAAATGATGCCCCCAGTCGGACCTTGGGCTCAATAAAGCTCCTGCTGTTATAAGCAACTGTGCAGGGCCTCTCTACTCATTGTGGCTCTCACTGCTGATTCCTGAGCTGCTGCAGTATTGTCAGTGTGCCGCTTCTCATTACATTGTGTGATCATTCATGACAGGCCAGTGCTCTGAGTGGGACCTGTCGATGACCCCAGTATCATGGCCAAGAAGTACAAGATTCGTTAGGGTGGGGTGCAGCTGGTAGATGTAGAAAATCTGGGGCCCATTCTGCCTGTTCCGGAGTACCCCAGCCAGGCCATGAGGTTAGTTTAGGTCCAGTCCCCTTTCCATGGCCCTGAAGCCTAGTCCACCTCTCATGTTCCAGGACTTGCCCCTCACCTCCCCCAGACAATCCTCCATGGTGCTGCCCCATATCGCTGGTCAGTGGTACCTTTACATATTGGGATACGGCTCATGGTCAGCTCTGATGCGCTGCGCTATCACCAAACTGGGGCTCCCTTTCCAATCACTGTCTCCGTGTGTGTCACTGGAGGTCACTACACTTTCCCCCGTTGCTCAAATTCTCCTCTCTTGGCATTCAATAGTTCATGGCATTCGTGGTCCATTTAGACAGTGGCATGCTCTGCCACTTTAGGGATATTTCAGTAGTAGCTGCTGCTTCTGTATTGCGAATGGTGTCCCTGGGTGTGTACCCATCTGTCTTGTTGCTATTTGCAGTCTTTGGAGCATGGAGGCCTACTCAAAATATTCACCTGTATTCCTTGGTAACTACACACCCATATTGCTAGCCTACATTCCAAGGGACCCCCCCTGCCCAACAGACCTCTACTCCCATGTCGCGGAGGGTCCCCTGCCACTGGGCCACACCACGGCCTACATCACTCCCTCATTAAGCAGCCCCAGCCTTAGTTGACCTAAGAGCGTTGGTACCTGCCATTTGGCTCACAAGAGATTTCAGGCATCCTGCCCTCTGCCTCTGATCCTCTCCCTGCTCTCCGAGTGCTCTGGCACGGGCTTCCAAGGGGCCCACTCACCACGTGATGTCAACTTTTGAGTAAATGAACCTCACTCCACATGCGTTTGAGTCTGCATCGAGACACAAAAAGCAAGGCACCTTCAAACACCACTAGAAAGCTGCCATTCACCCAAAGGCTAGCTCCACCACCTCACTAGTGTCTGATTGTATTTGGGCAGCTGCCAGTGGAGATGCTGAGGCCTTTAGCTGCAGCCTTAAAAGAGAGACTAGACAAGAAGAGGAAGTGGCAAACTGCTGTGTCCCTTCTCAACACAACATATAGATGTTAAATAAAAGATGGGTGAGAGAAGAGCCCCGTGGAATTGGCCTAGGGTCACTGTTTGTCTACGGTTGGTAAGATATGTTTTTATCCAGGCCAAGGAGGTAGAAGAAATGCTTTGTTTGATTTTGGATAGAAGAATGTCATGCGAAATGATCTCAAATACAGTAGATCAGTCCAATAGGATCAGTATAGCATTTTTTGTTTGGGTAGAGTTAATTTTAGGGTACCTACTACTTCCAGTAGTGCACCCTCACGAGTGAGTAGCACACTATATAAACCCCTGATTGATTGATTGAGTGATTAGGACAGAAGCCAGATTGGCTGGGGTGTAGTGTCCTGGCTTTCTCAAGGAAGTCAGGGAGCTGACTGTTAAAAAGTCTTTCTGTGATTTTGCCAAGGATGGGTAGTAGTGAGATAGGATGAAGATTGGAGAGTGGGATAGGGTCTATATTCTGTTTGTTTTTTATTGGTTTCTATTCGGTAGGAAATATTGCTGAAGTTAGCGATTTATTAATTATGTTGTTAATTACTGGATTAAAAATGTCTACCATAATGTGAAGAACTGGAGGTGGATATGCGTCAAAGGGGGATCCCAATTATAAGCAATGATGGCTTAACCTGACTGATCCAGTGAGATTTTCTAAGAGGCCTGGAAGATGGTCCTATGAAGGTAGGATCAGGGTTTACATCTATGTAAATGTAAAATGTAAATGTTGTATACTTGTAAAGCGCACAGCTGCCCCAGCAACGGGGTGTCCCGGCGCTGTATACTGCTGGGGAACCCATCCTGGCTTTCCCTGTGAGATGGTCCCTACTGGGCATCGCCAAGCATCCCTGCTGATGGGGCCGTTAGTGGAGATTAAGCAAGCTATTGCCCAGAGTTGCTGAGTGTGATCCATGATTAGAGTAGGCACCGAGGCGAGAATTATCGAGTCCACTGACCTTGGCCCAAGACCCTGCCGCGTTGGGAATCGAACCCTGGTCCCGGGCCAACCTCTGCTTCCGAGTCTGCCGCCTCTAACCAGTGAGCCACACCACTCCACTCCATCTATCAGCTGTGTGTGAAGCCTTATATTCTTTTTGGATGCTAAGAATGTTTTACTCAAAGAAGATCGAGATCTGGTCACATAACCTCTGTGATGAGGGAATGTCCTTAACTAACATTTGTGGGTTAGTAAAGGATTTTAACATTGTGAAAATCATTTTCTGATCATTTCGAGCATCTAAGATTTCATTTGAGAAATACTCTTTTTTCGATAGCTTAATTTGTAGATGGAATTTCTTTCTGCTTCATCTGAAGAGGTTCAGTTCATCTGCACTGTATGCTCTTCCCCATCTCCGTTCCAGTTATTTGCAGTGTTTGTTTATCTGTAGCTTGCTCCACAGGGGCTAGTTCATCCCTAATCGCTGTTACCCGTGTGTTAAAGCGCCGGGCGTCATCTAAGGTGTTACCCGACACAGTGGCTAGGGGAGCTCTTGCCAAATGTAGCAATGCTGGGTTAAGCTAGTATCTTAGCCCATTTACAGCTTGGTAATAGGAATGGTTTTTGATTAGAGGGGTAGTTTAAATATGGGAGGTTTATTCTAAATGGAATTAGCATATAGTCTGACCAGACTTGGGTCACTGGGGTGCTGACTGTTAGAGAAATGACATTTGAACATACTCCATCGATGGTGTGCCGGGCCTGCTGGGTGGGGACTGAGAGCAATCGGTGAAGTCCAAGAGGTTCTAATGTTTCAATGCGGTTATCTGCTCCAGGACTGCATCAGCATTCTACATGGAGATTAAAATCATTTCGGTGAGTAAAATTTGAATACCGGAGCATTAAGTGGCCTAAAGTTTCCAGGAATTCAAAAAAGGGGCCAGGGGGTCGGTAGATCAGGGATCCTGCAAAAGAGAAGGACCAATTCATTTTGAAACAGAAACCCAGGCTTCCTGGTCCTTTCAGGGAGGAGAGATGAAAGGTTATACATTACAAAGACTCAAGATGAATGATGGCCAGCCCTCCTCCCCGTGTTTAGTTTCTGACTCGTCTACAGACGGTATAATTGGGAGTAAATACTAATGCGATGTCAGGGTTACACCATCCCTTAAGCCAAGTCTCAATAATGAATAGAAAATCAGGTTGTAAGCCAGTGATCCTCTCATTGATGACTTGGGCATGTTTAGAAAGAGAGCGGGCATTAATGAGGCCCCCCCTTTAACAGTTAATCTGCTAATATATATAATCGGTTATCGAAGGGCTAGTCTCACAAATCTTCAGTTAAGTTCTACATTTAAGACACGTAAGTGTGCCTTTGATTTTATGAGTATCAAATCGCAGTAACATTTCCCAGCCGTGTTAAGTGTTTGAGGTCTGAGGGCATAGAGATACCTGGGGGAGACCGGGCACCTTGGCTGGCGCTGGTCGCGTCCCGGAACACACGGGCTTCCTTTTGGCCTGCCTTCAGTGCCCCAGCGACGCACCTGATGCACGCATCCACTAAACGTCCGCAGTGGCAGGACCATCACATACTGGTACCTGCCAACCACTAGTGCGCTGCAGCACAAAGATGGCGGCTCAAAGTGGGGCCTCCCCCTCCCAGAAGGGGAGGGGAAAAAATGCAAAGTCCAAGATGAAATGAAGGAAGTAAAATGGAGCATCTGCAACTTGTGAACTCTGTGTGATGTGCAAACAAAAGCTAGCTCAGATTCAAACTGAAGGTAAGCAGTACATCTACATAGTAATTTCCCCTAAACAATGTTACAATTGTAAAAGTTTGTCTTAAAAGAACTAAGTCAATATTTAAAATTAAGACTCATGCAGTAGAGTTGAGAGCCAGCATACACTCTAAGGCTTGTAGCCTAATCTTAGCTTCTTCCGCTAAGAGCACCCCTTAAATCCATGGGTACATTGCACGCTGCTGCACAGCTGATATGCGGGTTTATTGTTGCCTCAAATTTCCCAGACAGGGAGAATACAGGACCTCATTTACAAAGAATTGGCATAGGACAGGGGCACAAGTCATTCTGCTGCTCTGTCCTATGCCAATTTGAAAGGGAAGGAATCCACTGAATTTACACATTATGGAGCATTCCCCTCCTTTCAGCTTGCACAGGCGCACAATTAGCAATTGAGCACCAACACAGGCACCCTTGCACCATGGCACAAACTTGTCTGTGTTGTTGGCACGATTATTTTTATGCAGGAAGAGCCACCTTCCTACACAAAAACCATCACGAGAAGCCTTTTACTCATTCTGTGTGTGCTGCAGAAGGCAGCGCACGTTGAAAGGGGAAAAAACGAGGAGAAATGTAAGCATTTCTCCTCATTACACCTGCTCTGGGGAGACATTTTTGGTGCTGCCCCAGGTTTACGTACTTTTGTAAATCAGGGACAGTGTCAAATTTCATGGGTGTTGAGTGGGAACACCCACAGCAACCCCCATAGAGGGACTCATGGATGTAAAGTAAGGCAAGGCAGTGCTTTGAGATGCCTTGTCTTTCTCAATATCCATGAGGCCATGCAAAGCCACGCCTCATAGATATGATTGAGAGGCCCGTGCCACCAGAGCGTCATGAAAAGATACGCTGCGACGGTGCTGGACTCTTCTAAATGAGTGACACAATGTACAGGTCTGGTGAGTTACCAAAACACACACTATTCTACAGCCGTCGATGGAAAACAATTTCTCTTCCAGGCAAAAATTAGGTCAATAAATTCTGCGCCTCATGAGTTGAACATAACATTTATTTTATTTTCATAGAAAGTGCGGTGTTTCATGCTACTGTTGTTAGGGTGGGAGAATTTAGCCATGACTTAGCACCCCATATCTGAACACATTAGGCTTCTCAATTCCAGTTCTGTGGTATTTCAGTGCCTGCCTTGGATGAGACGCCGAATGGCTATAAATGTGATGAGTGTCTCACTGACCAGTCCTCAGACTCCTGCACACCGACTGGAGAAGTTCAGTGTACCGGGAAGCATAACACATGCACCATCTTCTCAGGAAGAGCGGCGACACCTGGTGAGATAAACTGATTTTCATAACTATGCGTTATATTTCCCACTGCACCAATCTTCTTGGTTTCTGGTCCTTTCTTTCAAACTAAATGATGTTCACACTAATTATTTTTCATTATTTTCATAGAATTCACCTGAATCTCTTCAGTGAGCTCGGTTCCATCAAATTTCAAAGTAGAAATCATGTCCGATTCACCAAATATACCCTGATGATGTGGTATTTGTATAACGCAAACCGAGACCAAAAAAGCAATGGAGTTCTGTACAGGGTTGGAGGCAAACTAAACCAAAACTAAGATTTAGAATGACCACAGTGTTTGCAAAATGGACTCAAGGATTCTTGAGGCCAGATCTACAATTGGATTGCATTGCCCTTGCATTATGCATGGAGTTGCAAGGGCAAAGGAATCCTTAAGTCAGATTCACCAAGTAACACAAGGCCACTTTGCATGGCCCTGCATTGCTTGGTAAATCCGGATTAATGTGAGGGGCTGCATGTCACTGGCTTGCTTTACTCTGCCCTAGGGAGGCGTACCTTGTGTGGAGCGTGGATGTTCCGATGCATCCACCCATGGAGTGTGGTGCATTCCCAGATTTGCCAAGTCTGGTATACAAGGGAATGCGTCAGATGTCTATGGCTTTCCGTTGGAGGTGCAATAAGAATAAATATCTTTATTTACCCTCATTATTTCATCTTTACACACGTCCTGCATTCTGCAGCACACTTGCAAAGAGGATACCACTCCAAAGATGCCCCCTCATTCAAAAGAACAATACTGCCTCCAATGCAGGCCCCCTTGCACCATGAAGCGAGGGTAACTACACTGGCGCTAGGCTGCACTGAGAGAGAACAGGTTTGCACCATATCTTTTTAAGTTGTTGTTCTGAGTTGCGCTGCTTCAAAGTTTGATAAATCAGACCCTTGAAATGTGTGTATCTCAGTATCCAGAAAGCTGCTGCTGCACTACAACCAGGTTGTCAGGCCCATTTTTAGCCTGATAAAGGTGATGCACTCAGCTGCTAAAGAATGTTTATTTCCTACTGCCAGAAGGCCACCAATTGTTACAGTCTTATTGAGTAAAATCTTCTCCCAATATGATATGGGATTTGCAGAGTTCAGTGATGAGGCAGTTGAGGTGGGTGATAATGGCTGACATGTCACTTTTAGGAGCTTAGACAGAGCCCACGCTGAACAGCACAGTGCCAGTCCAGAGCTTGGCAAACACATATTGTCCCTCATCATCTGACCAGTTTCCTAAAACATTACATGGAAGGGATTTGCGAATGAGAATAGCCACCCCGCATTTATTGGAGCTAGGCATGGTGACAATGAGTACGGTAGATGCACAACTGGCTGATGTCCAGCAGCTTTGGAGGACTCGTCCCACCCAGTCCAATGACTTTCTATGCCTCCCTTGCTGAAAGGTGTGTCTCTTGGAAAAGGGTTAATGTCGGTGCTGAGATCTTTTCCTGTTTAATATGAGTACAGCACATTAACTTTGAGCATGATTAAAGTAAGAGGGTGGTTGGCTATGGTAGTGGTCATTAGCAAATGAAGCTCTTGAAGTAGGGAAGAAGGAAGGCAAGTGTTTTCTTGGTAGTGGACTGCTGTGGTGGTGTCACAGTACCGATGAGTAGTCTGGCTCCCGTTCGTCCCCAAACAATTACAGGTTGATAGCCTTACTGGACAACGAGGCAAAGTACTTTGTGAGTATTCTACTCAAAGAACTGAGCTCTTGGGCTGACCTGAAAGGACTGATTCCAAAAAATCAAACCGGCATCACTGCAAACTCTGGCCCCATGTCCAATTTACTGGCACTATCAATACTCATCGACAAAGCACTAGTTTCATCCAAGGTAGCTTACTGTTGTTCTGTTGACTTAAAAGCTGCCTTTGATAGGGTCCCAAGGACAGCACTTTGGGCCAAGATCACGAAGTGGGGAATCACGGTCAAACTTTTGGAGGCAATAGTCCAACTACATCCCAACACCTGGATACAAGTCAAGCTTGGCACCGGCTCACACCTGTCTCGAAAGATCATGACAACAATGGGAGTGAAACCGGGATGTGTGCTAGGTCCGCTGCTTTTTAATATGTTCATCACCAATCTCTCAGCAGAGCTAGATGTGACAAATAGCTATCCCCCTAAGATTGGTGATGTTCAGTTAAGCAAACTTCTGTATGCCGATTACCTCACCCTCTTCAGTCTCACCCGAGTAGGGTTGCAATGACTGTTAAACAAATTACATAGTTACACCGTCACAAACAACCTGGAGGTAAACTTACAGAAAACTCAAGTGGTCATATTCATCAGGACGCATCATGGAGGCCGTGGCTGGTCGTATAATAACTCTGGACTCATGGTAGGAAAATCTTATAAGTACCTGGGGATCAACTTCCACTCTAGGGGCACCTTTGCCAAACATCACAGCGACATCACAAGAAAAGCCATGGCTCTTCAAGTGAATCTCTCAAAACTTTCAAAAAAATTGACAGGTTCAAGTTTAATCACAATGTTGGATGTCATGAGAGCCAAAATAGGCCCCACATTGTCATACAGCTTCGAAATTTCCCTGGGCAAGCTCAGTACAACACTAAACCAACATGTGACTGAAATTTATGAAAGGGTCTTTCAGCTGCCAAAATTTGCATCCGCTGCACAGATCCGATTAGAAAAGGGCCTTCTAAATTACAAAATGCTAAGCACAGCTGTTTATTTAAAAATGTGCAGGCCCGAGCTGGTTCCCTCGAGTCACTGTTATGGTCAGACATCAGCTCTAGTAATACCGGTGGGTCATACAGTCGGTTCTTTCATGAATGTGTAGAGCAATTATCAGCAAGCGACCTCTGGAACCTCAACCCTAGCAATACAGTTTTTAAAACAAGTATCTACTGATAAAGTGTTCCTCGCCAAACACAAGCATGCAGGGGCAGTAATCAACTCTTATCAGTTGGCCTCTCTTCCGTCATACCTGGCCTGCACATACCCTTTGTATTTAAAACTGCAGTTCATGGCACTCAGATTGGGGGAATGGCACTTCCTTAAACATTTACCACTTTGGTATCGCCAATCAGATGAGCTGCTGTGTAGGGGCTGCGGGGACTCTGTGGAGTTCTTGGAGCTAGTTGTATGTCTCTGCCCAGCATTTATGGCTTTGCGCAGACTAAAACTGAGGCCAGAGTGGAAAACATTTGCAGTCCGCTCTTGAAGGCAGGCCTATCATTGCGGCATTGAACCCGGTGAACACTGCTTTAAACATAAGCTTCACACTCTTTATCCACCTTGGATATCACAGGCTTAACCAGCAAATTCTAGGCCCTGTGTTAAAACCAAGGAATGTGCATAGGTGGCTAAAATGATGGTATACCTTCAAAACGGCTCCCTAGCAAAATCTGTGTATTCTGCCCTGCCACATTACAGAACGCGAACTCAATGACCTGTCAGTGATTATTGATTATTGACTGTTGTCACTCTGAACTTTACATTAACTGTGGAACACTTTTTTACAAGTTGGTGCTTTATCTGTAACTTTTAGAAGTAACCTCTATTTTTAGGTTTCGCCTAATCAGCGTGCAAGCGCTGTTCAGGAGTGACCTCTTGGAATCGGTCTGCACTTTTTGGAAAACTTGTGCATGTACTGCACTGTTTCCAATGAGCACTCATGCATGTAAGGCATCCACCTTGCGGGAGTGAGCAGCTGCGCCATCTGTTTCCAATTATCGTGAGCAGCGACGCGCATGGGCCATCTGTTTGTAATTAAGGTGGCCGCGCCGCTGCTCGCTCCCGCAAGGTGGATGCCGCCACAAGCAGGAGTGCTTGAAAAGTGCAGACTGCTTATTTCTAGATTTCTTGGTGTCCATACGGTCCTTCACTTTACCCTACGGTGCACTAACGAAGACTCACAGATGCTCATGTTTACCGTATATATGTCCTCACCAGGTATCACCTGATACTTTCTGCACAACCAGGACATTCATACTGGCACTTTTTTTAAATAACAAACTTCTGATCATTTTCTGATCATAAATCATATTCCTTAACAATTACCAAAAGACTAGAAATTGTGATGCCACTGCTGTTACCATTTGTTGTGTCCTTTGCGGCTCTTAAGTACTCCCTGCTTTAGAATGCACATTTTCTGCTTTCTCTTAAATATCACCTCCTATTCTTTTTAGTTTGGGTTTCATGAACCGACTCCATTCTAAGATGGCGCTTAGTTTCTGTATTTTACCCTTTGACCCGGAACCAGAGGTATTACAATATGCGCGCCTGCTATATAAAGTGCACTGCCCCCAGGATCCGTTGCCCATGCCGACAGATCACCATGGACTTTCGCAGTTCTTTCACGTCGTACGACAAGTAAGTGTCAACTTGTGCCACCCACTCAGGGGGACTGATCCTGACCCCTGTAGAGATATGTTCGGGATCGCTCTGTAACCTTCAGCGCTTCCCCATGAAGCTGACCTGACTGCTTCTTCTCTCTCTTTTTTCCCCTCCTTCCCCCACCTCCACCCTATAGTTCAGCCGCATTCCGGCCGACTGGGAAAGGACCTACCCCAGTTGCTATCTGTAAAACGGAAAGCGGCTATCTAGGGAGGCAGTGCAGTCATTGCTCACTTCCCCTCATACGCTGACTCTATAACTTCATGTCTCCCGCACTAGTCCTCATGACGTGGACACAGTTACTCTTCCAATCTATTCCGGATAGGCCTTTTCACCTCATTGTATTTTTTGAGAACCCACAGAGGCCTAATCTATAGTGACATCAAGGGAATATAATGTATCCCTAGCGCCTCAGGCCGGATAAATGCCAGTTAAACTTGTTAGTACTAAGGAATCGGCCCTCATGTCTTGCGCACCATGACCAATGCATACTAACGTACCACTGTGTATTTCCCCTGATCTACACGTCTCTCCCTGGAACCTTGATATCGTATCTCTGGATCGCATATGTAATATGCTCCTATATGCTTTTACAATGTAAAATGATATTTTCCTTATGTAATGTCGTTGATCTTTGTGATGTGACACATTATCCATCCAATATGCCAAACCCTGCATTATGGTGTTTTATTTCGAATGCCTTCCCCTCTCTTCCCAATTATTTTTTTCTTTTTCTTTTCTTTCCGTTTTTTCTTCCATGTTCCTCTATGCTTATGACAGCATGTTATTTATGGCTGCTGCCATGCCGACGCTCACCATATGGACTGTACTTACCGATTCCGCTTAAACATTAATGTTTGTCCTCAAAATACCCACTAAGGATTGAATGTTCTAAATTAAGCAAGCATTGGCATAGACAGTTGGTCTCGCCTTTGGGAACTTATAAGTGTTTAGCCTTGCAACAGTTGATGTTGTTGTACCAAGGATATTGTGCTGCATAACTCAGGGCCTGATTCACAGAACTAACTTAAGACAAAATCCTAAACTTACTACTTTTGGTATTCAGAGATTGGGCTTACTACTTCTGATATTCACAGAATGAATTTATGACTACTAACTTTACGTCTGCACTCAGGCCGGAATTTCCGCAACCGGAGCGGCAATTCTGCTCCCGGGCCGGAATCTCCGCTCCCGGGCCAGAATCGCTGCTCCCTGTTCGGAATTTCCAATTTCGGGCTGGAATTTCCGATTCTGGGCCGGAATACACGAACTGTGGCCGTTGATTATTTTCCTCAAGGGTAAACACCTGTCCAAATGCCTACCATTGCCCACCATGCATCAGCTGACACACTGCAGCCAATCCCAGCCAATACCTCAATTTTGGCCTGATGAACGTTCCAAGTGCCTACCATCCCACACCAAGCTCCAGCTGAAGCCAATCAACACTAATTGCAAGACCAGCACCACAAAACATATAAAAGCAGCACACATTGAAGGAACAGGTTCGGCCACAGAGAGTTCGTGTTTACAATCCCTGTACATCGCCAGAGGAAAATGGAACAAATGAGGAGGAAGAGGAACTTTACTGCTGAGGAGACCACCATGCTTGTGGAGTACATAGTGAGGGACCACAAACGCCTATATGGACTCCCACCCTACTGCACCAGTGGCACACAGAAGGCAGCCCTACGGCAGCAATTAGCTACTGCTGTCACAGCATTGGGGGAGGAGAGGCGCACAGTCCAGGACATCAAGAAGAAGTGGCAGGATGAAAGGCAGAGGGTGAAGGACAAGTATGCCAGGATCGAATTGAACAGGATCCTCCCGGCCCCACACTCTGGACCCTGCATCCGTCTCACACCACTAGAGGAGAATATTCTCACCACAATCCACCCCCCTTGGTCCATGGGCTGCCTGTTAGTGACGTCCGCTACGTGGTACCAGGTAAATGGGATGACAATAAAGAGTGCATTAAAAGATTGACTGTGTTGCACTGCCATTGTGAGTAAGGAAGTTGTCCGAAGTGTATATAAAAATATTGTCAGTCAGAGACTCATGTGTTACCCTCTGTATGTTGCACCACAAGTCCCAGAATCCTTTGCATTAGAAATGGCAAATCCCTCTCTCACTATTGAAAACATGGGCACAGTACTGCTGTCGTATATACCCAACCCTGCTAAGTAGCAATTGACAAAGTGCCCTTTCCATTCATCCAGATGTGTCAGTCAAAATCTTAAGTGCTTGCGGAGCTTATGAAAATCAACTGACAAATGATTTGGGAAAATACAAGGGGGCTGTTAGAAATGGGATTTCTGGCTGGGTAAGGCGTGCGCCAAAGCCGGGCAGATACCACCACTCTAGTCAGGGCAAGGAAATTACACGCCAAAGATAACCCCTGCTCACCCCCTTGGTAGCTTGACACGAGCAGTCAGGCTTATCCCAGAGGCAATGTGTAAAGCATTTGCGCACGCACACAGCAACAACATCCCAGGCCCACCACAAAAGAAACTCCACACATAACCATGTGTGGAGTTTCTTTATATATAAAAATAGCATTTGTATTATCATAACACATTAGAATAGTAAGCACATATTATACAGGGTGCCACCTGGCACTAGGTCATATTTACAAGGGATTATTTACACCTGACAGGGCCCACTGGATCACTGTCAGTACCATCACAAAGGGAACTTAGTAAATGTAGAATTTATCATAAACATAGAACACCCCCAGTGACTACTGTTAATCACTGTACTTAGCATTGGCCTGTAACATAAACTACATTATGCACAGCATCCCACCAGGCGCACATTACATTCTGCGCCAACCTCACCATCATAAACACATGAGGCCATCATCTCACCAGTCTAAACGCATTGGACCCTAACCTCCTAAGCATAACTGCATTAGGGAATAATTCTCATTAGCATAAACCATCATATGCGAACCAACCTCATAATCGTAAAACACATTTAGAGGTATCAACACAGGTGCTTAGATCATTCTACATACATTACATTTCCTTGCATCCAAAAATCACAGTAGGGCCTGGCGCCCTATAAACCTAACAATCCCCCCCGGCCAACTGGCCATCTCAGAAAGTGGGCTCAAATACACTGTGTCCCCAAAGTCAAGGCGCGCTGCCTAGCAGCGGAATCCAATTGCGCCACTGCGCAAACCTAAATGGTGCAGCTGCCCACTACTTGCTGGGCAGCTGTAAAAGTGAAGATGCGGCATGGGCTCTCACTGGCCCTTGAAACCAATATGCAAAACGTTGGAGCCATTCTTGCTCTGAAAAGTAAAACATGCCCCTGTTGGAGCAACCACAGGCCCCTCTGGCCCTTGAAACAAATTATGCCCCACGTGGTAGCTGCCCTCTAGCCATCGGGGCAGCGGTAAACAAGGAATATGGGCACGGCACCTCAGTGTGCACTGGCCCCTACGGGACTTGTAAATGGCTTGCCCCATCGTTGGAGTCCGCAGGCTCTGAAAATAACTCTGCCCCCACTGGGGCGGCCCGCTTCCAGACGGGGCCACCTAGGAAACCGGAACACGGTGCCCTCACTGGCACCTAAGCAAGATATGCTCCCTCCTAGAGCGGGAGCAGGAGGCGTCCAGGTCCCCTGCCCAGCCCCAACTCACCGGGATCCTGCGCAGGGGGGATTCCTCCTCTGTGGCGGCAGCACTTCTCTGGCGGGGCTCCCTGGACTCCTGGGAACCCCACACTGCCGTTGGCGGCCTCAGCCGCCTTCTTCGCTTCACCCGGGCCCCCTCCTGGGACCCGGGGCTTCCCTCCATCCGGCCGCCACCACGGGGCTCTCCCCTCAGCATGGGAGCCCTGCGTCAGCATTGCGCCGGCTACTTTCGTTTCCGTCCGGCAGCCCCGCCCACAACCAGGCGGGCCGCAGACGGCGGCGTCGATCTCGGCTCTCGGGGGCAATGAGGGGTAGGCTCCCTCAGTACGTAATAAGCAAAAATAGCAAGCGGGTGGGCACCCGCTCAATCTACTACCGGCAAAGTCGCGGGGTGGGTACCCGCGCAATTTAAGATAAAAATAAGCGGGGTGGGCACCCGCAAGTCGAAGTCAAAGGCACCAGTAGGCGGGGTGGGCACCCGCAGTATTAGAGAAACGCGGGGTGGGCACCCGCAGTAAATATAAAAATAAGCGGGGTGGGCACCCGCGAGGCCGGCATCATGGGGGAATCCCTATGCTGGGGATTCCCTCTCTCGCTCTTCGTGAAGTACCGTGCTGCGAGGTCCACGCGCTCCCGGGGTGCTTGGCAGGCTGTAACAAGCCTTGGTAAAGGAAAAGCAACCAAAAAGATCCAAGAAGTCCTGGGCATCAAAAGATGGAGCAAAGCAGCTCCCAGCAAGGGAAAGTCCTCCAGGCATCCAGGGGCAGGGCAGGGTCCAGGGAGGCAAGCCTTCCCCTGAGCCCCAGCAGCAGCACGCCCCTGGTAGATTCAAGTCCACAAACAAGAACCTTTTCATGGGGTCACAGCCCCTTCTTTTACACAGCATTTTCCTTTGTTCTGCAACTGTAGGGCAATGGGAGAACCAGATGAAACTGGTTCAGGAGCACTTTGTTTTGCCCAGCTCCCCTCTCTATTCACAGGACAGGCCAGGGACATCAGACACACCACAGGAGGTGGAGCCAGCATTGTGAAGGGAAGGCCCAGCCCTATTCAGGTCCCAGGTGCAACTCCTCCCTCCCATCTACATGCAGATCTCTCCATTCACCACCGGGCAGACTCACCCTGGCTCCTGGAATTCCCCAGCCCTCTCAGCTCCTGTCAATCACAAGCCAGACAGGCAATTCACATCACACAGCACACAGAAATGCCAACTTCTAGAAGTGGCACTTCTCCACCAGTCACCATAAATCTACGCACACCATTGCGCAGCATTTATTCCCACGAGTTCGCACATACCAAACTCGCCCCTGCACTCCTCTCACATCAGGAACTACCATGGACACCCATATCCCCCATGCATTCCTAAGGGAGGGCAGGCCAGTCTCACTACATGTAACACAGAGCGCACGCACTTTACACTGGGACACAGTGCTAAAAGTGCCTATAGGCCTAAGACTACTAACACTACATAGGGAAAAAGGCCAGGATAAATATAAAACGTTTGGGGGTGTACCTGCCAAAAGGGCCAGGTCCAACAGGGGCAGATTTACAAGGACTGGCGCATTCCTGCATATTAGCAGGGATGCGCCAGTACCGATGCGACACGCAATTCTACCCTTTTGCCACCACGGATGCGTCGCATTTACAATGCGGCGCACTGTGGCACAGGGATAGACAGATGTGTGTTGCATCTGATGGCATTAGGAGGGTGCTTTGCTGGAGTCGTGTCGCATGTGCGACGCAACTCCAACAATGTTCATGGACTGCCCATACCTAACGTGCTGCACCACTCCTTATGTCTGCTTCAAGCAGGCGTAAGGTTTAGTCATAGCAGCCTCTGAAAAGTGACTCCGTGAAACCTTGTAGATTTCACTGCATCACTTTTACAAGGCATTTCCCAAAGGAATGCCCACCCTGCTTACATCAAACCTGACGCAGGTTTAATTTTGCGCAGGGCTTCACAACGTGATGCATCCCCATAGATGCGTCGCATTGTAAATAAGTCACAACGTGTCGCATGTTTTACACCGCGGCTGTGTCATAGAAGTGACGCAACGGCAGCCTACATGTTTTGAAAGGGGATTGTAAATCTGCCACAAATTATCCAAGAAGTAACTCACCCTGTACCAGCCAAAATCACAAAGCAGAAGGCGAGAGAATCCTCAGATCAAAATATGTCAGACACATATTCCGTTTTTCATTTCCCACCCTGCCACACCATTACATCCCCAATGCCCCACTGCTCCTACCTGCCCTATCTGCAGCAGTACTTCACATAACTGTTGGCATGCAGAAGAAATGGGGAAATGCCTGACAAGTTCCACATGCACATTTCACATTTGGTTACTTTTCTCTCTTCTCACCCATTGACACATTAAGCCAGAGCACAGACAGCCGCAGTAGCAGAGGTCCCTGCATCTACTGGGAGGAATCAACATCATCCAGAGAAAGGCATACCATTCTCACTAACTGGTAAGTCAAACTGGCCAGAAGATGGTCAAAATGCATACATTGTCAGGAGACAACAGAGGGACATATAATGCCCAAATATGAAAGGTAACCAGAGATGAAAAACTAGCTTCATGACTATTGGAGTTGTCAATGGACATTTACCTTTAGCAATTGACATTTGTGAATAGCGAAAGACAAAATATAACATGTCTTGGCTCATCATACCTTTGTAATTGTGGAACATAACATGTATTTCACCAACAGTCCCAGACCTGGGAACCAAATCCTGTAATCGAGTGCCGCAACTAGTCAAAAGGGTGTCTCCACTATATTGTAATAGTGTCTGTAGACCTAAACAAGAAATCCAATTTACAGAAATATGATAATGATGAACAAGAAGTGAGATACCAGGGTCAGTAGTATTGACAATGCATCCACTGCCCAACTTAGAATGTTTTCAAGATACATAAAATGTCCCAGTCCACCCAGCTGGTCATGTACTTCTCCCATTGGCTGGCTTGTTTGTTGGCCATCAACAAAACACGATAGTGGTCCTTACTTTAGGATTTGTAGTCATGTCATTTTGATATACGTCGCATCTAGGTAGTGGGCCCATTCTAAGTTATATGTGGGCTAACTCATGATATTAAGTACTACATACTTCTGCAATGATGGTGCCCACAACTGCTTGTGCTTATCCTTTGTGCCAGAAATTGAGTGTATCACGTGAGGTAACAGAAATGTAAAGTTGCAAAACACACATCATTGTAGGTACAATGAGGTCCTCCCAGAATCAAAGACACACACTGACTTCTGCTACAAGGTTGGCTGTGACATCCGTTCAGGGACCACACAATGTTCCAGTGCTGGGCCATGGTAAGTAAACCCAAGAATAATTTAGCTGAATGCTCATTAAATGTGCCTTTAACCTCCACAGTATGTTGTTTGTGTTGTACAACACTGTTGTCCTGCATCACAATATTCTCACATATGGCATTTAAACACATACCAGATCAGACCTTGGTTGTTAATGAAAGGATTACACAAAATGTATGCCAATTGAGTGCAGAATGGACATAAAATAGTACAATGTGTCTTATGAAGTGACCAAAACACAACAGGCTTTCATTTCATTGATATGAAACTTCCCGAGCAAAAGATACATGGTAAAATCATATTGAAATTGGTATGGCTGAGGGTCACACTGATGCCAGTTGTGTACCTTTGAGATGGGTGTAGGAGCTGCTAAGGTGAATCTTCATGCATGCATGCTATTCGTGTGCCTGGTTACCCACCACTATAGCTGGATGTGAGAGTGCGCACTTTAACATTACTGTAAGTCCCCACTTCACCTTTGCGGGACTTTTAATCTATAGGCCTCCCGGTCCTGATGGAGCTTTTCGTGTCAGCCTTCCGGATGTGGTCTCTTCTTTAGTTCTGAAAACTAATAATTTTACGGTCATTGGTGACCTGAATCTCCATATGGAAGCACCGCTTTCCAATCCAGTCCAAAGCTTGCTTTATGATCTTGAGGCATTTCAATTGGTCCAACTGGTTAAATTCCCGACTCATATCGGTGGACACCTGCTGGATCCATTCCTGACAAACATCTCCTCTAATATTAAAGTGCTCCAGCCCAAGCCTATGGCCTGGACTGATCACTACTTGATCGAAACACATATTGCTATTAACATCCCTCCAGCCAATAACAACTTGCCCAAGACTCTCAAGCGCCCTTGGAGAAATTTAAACTTAGAGCACTTTCACCATCTGCTGCTGCAGCACCAACCTCAACCTCCTCAGGAAGTCTCCCGTGGCTATGACGATTTTTGTAAGTGGCTTGCCCAGTCTCTGGATGTCCTTATACCAGCTAGGTGGAGCAAGGCTAAATCCGGCTCCCCCAGTCCCTGGTATGACGAATCTCTTAGGGTACTGAAAGCATCTTGTAAAAAAGCAGAACGCGCTTGGCGCAAAAACTATGATACTGAGCTTAAAGCAGCCTATAGATCTTGCATCAGGAAGTATCATAGGGCCATTTGTTTAGCCAGGGCTGCTTTTTACTCACAAGAAATAAAAAATAGTACTAACCCTACCAAGACCATCTTTAGGGTGTGCAAGGACCTCACCAACAAAAGAACTGCCTCCACGTTCATCGCCTCTATGACACACTGCGAAGATCTGGCCTTGTTTTTCGTTGAAAAAGTGGAGTCTATATATAGGTCGTTTGCTACGCCTTTTGTTAGTGAAATTAACAGTGCCCCTCTGACCTCTAAATTCTTATTAGCCATTCCAGGTCCTACCCAAGAGGAGTTTCTAAATTTGACGATCAAAGTTAAATCAGGTTCTCCGGATGACCCTATGAGACCCATACAATTCCGTGATTTCGCCGATTGCTGTTACCCGGCGATGCAGAGCTTAATTGATCTATCTTTTAGAACTGGTAGTGTTCCCACTGCTTGGAAGCAGGCCACTATCATACCAATCCTAAAAAAACCCTCTCTGGACCCTTCCAAATCAGAGCATTACCGACCTATTTCCCTCCTTCCTTGGATGGCTAAATTAGCCGAAGCTCACGCCAACAGGGTTTTATCTCTTCATTTGCAAGAAACTAACATACTAGATAACTCCCAGAACGGGTTTCGAGCCGGTCACAGTACTGAGACCGCTCTCTTGGCGGTCGTGGAACATATTAGGAAAATACTAGACCAAGGTCAGACGGCGGCACTGATCCTATTGGATCTAAGTGCCGCTTTCGACACGGTCTCCCACCACATCCTTTTACACCGCCTTGTGGAGGCAGGAGTTGGAGAACAAGCACTTGATTGGTTTCGATCATTTCTTACGGGTCGAACCTTTAAAGTTTCTACTCCTCCTTACATTTCTGCCCCACGCCCCATTCTGCAGGGAGTACCACAAGGTTCGGCTCTCAGCCCCACCCTTTTTAATTTGTATGTTGCACCGTTGGCGCAGGTAGCTGCCAGCTTTGGTCTTACAATAGTGTCATACGCCGACGATACACAGCTGGCGGTATCACTTAATGGCGATTCCAACATGACTGCCCCCACCTTTCAGGCAGCCCTCAAAGCTGTCGCCGGTTGGATGGCGAATAATCGCTTACAACTCAACGCCACCAAGACGGAGGTCATTCTTTTTGGTAGAGACAGCGCGCTCTGGGGAGACCAATGGTGGCCTCCTGAATTGGGTCCTATCCCTACTCCTGTCGCCGAAGTCAGAAACTTGGGCGTATGGCTTGACGATTTACTGTCTTTTATTCCCCACATTAAGCGTGTCGCGGGAACTTGTTTTGGTGCTCTACAATGCCTACGGCCTATTTTTAAATTTTTTGACGCAGACACCAGGCAGACCATAGTCCAAGCTCTGGTGCTGACCAGATTAGATTACGTCAGTTCTTTATTTTTGGGTGTTAATCAAGCTGAGCTTGCCCGCCTTCAGCGGGTACAAAATGCGGCGGCCAGGATGCTGGTTGGCCTCCCTAAATTTGTTTCTGCTCGCAGCACTATCCATGACCTCCATTGGCTCCCAGTAGCCCAAAGAATTAAGTTTAAGGCTTTGTGCCTTACTTTTAAAATTCTCAATTTGGCCTCCCCTCCTATTCTCTCCCAGACTATTCTCCATTATGTCCCCTCAAGAGCTCTTCGGTCTGCAGGGTCCAATCTGGCCATTATTCCTCATTTTAAAAAGTCCAGAATGGGTGGACGCTCCTTTTCGGTACTGGCGGCGACACTATGGAACTCTTTGCCTGCCTCACTTCGTTCCATCCACGATTTATTTCAGTTCAGGAAACAATTAAAAACTCACTTATTTTCCTCTTTATAGTTTAGTATTCTGGTCTTTATTGTTGTGTTGTGTGTTCCATCTCCTAAAGCGCCGGGACGCCTCTTGGCTGCGGCATCTGTGCGCTATATAAGAAATAATAACATAACATAACATAACATAACAGTTACACCTTCAAAATAACTTGGCTGAAAAGCAACATGCTAATCCAGAGCCGGCGGAAAGCATCAAAGCTTCTCAACTTATCGACAATGTGGGATCATAACCAAATGTTGCATTCTGCTTACCTCCTCTTCTACCGTATTCGCATGTATAGGTGAGTGGTTGACATATGAGGTTTGGATGTCTGCTGTACAAGACACCATCCATTGTCAGCTTAGTACTACCATGATGTTGGAAATAGGGTATGCAAACAGAGGACACTCAAAAGATGGACATATGGAATCTGTGTTCTCTCATTCAAAAATGAGCTTTGTGACTTCATGGGTAGGGAAGCACAAATGACAAACATTATGTACCTGACTACTGCACATCTCACACATGAACTCCTTTTGACTTGTCAACAGACAACATTACACTCATGAAAACTGTTAGTCTTAATGTTGAAGGTGAAATCAGTCCTGGTCATTTATCCCCTTCCTTGAAATATCAGTAACCTTCTCATATACGTTTGTCTGTTGATGTGTCATCTTATTGATGTCAGTGCTGCGTGGAGGTAACAGCTGGGAAATGCTGCATGTGAGCAGGGGCCCACATGTAAAGTCCATGAGGTAAACATGCCGCACATTGTCCGAGATTATCTGCAAATGGTTATTGAGAATGACATGTTAGCTCAAAGCTACCATCTGTTGTACTGAAATATGGACATGTATGTCTCATCACAGCTGCTGACAGGATGACACCAGTGCAGCGTACACCATCCCGGGGAATGCATGACATCCTGGCTGCAGCAATGAAACCCTCTCGCACCTGTCCATCAGGTAATTCTGGCATGAGGTGTGTCACTAGCCTAGATTACTAAGCCATGACAGAGATCACCTTCTGCATGGAATCAGCAGTTGTTGCTTACAAAGTGAAATACAAATCATGAGTGTCACATGTGCCTGTCTGTCAATTAGTTATGCAGATCATTGAGAATGCTGTCACTTAACTCTACAGCTGCTGGATTGGGGACAGCTATGTCAACAACATCAATGAGGAGACAGGTTCAGCAGTTGACACCAGGGGGGAACGCGAAGGGACAGAAAGTTGTGGCTGGAGCTGGTGAGTTTGTTTCTATGTACATCTCCGTGTAACACCTCAGTGCTATGGTGTGAGCTGTCATTTGTGGTGGTACCCTAACCAGGTCACATTATCCTCATCTGTTGATGCAAAGTACAGTTAATCCAACCCTGATGTTGCACCACATGTAATACCAGGCCAATCACTAATACGGTTGCAACCTCTGTGTTCCAGGGGATGATGAGGATGAGGATGATGGACCTACAACCAGTGCGGGCCGACGGGGAATTAGAGGGGAGAATCCACTGATCCTCCAGGCAGTTATGTTGGCAGCAAGCAATGCTCAAGAGGAGGAGGAAGTTCCTGAGGACGTAGAGTTGGAAGATGATGGTGACTAATTGTCCATCCACTCCGGGGATAACGATTCGGATGCCAATGACAGCTATCTTGCCACATTGCCAAAATCAGTCACGGCATCACATTCTCCACCAAGCAGCGTTCGTCAGCCTCCTCCCAAACAAACGATTGCCTGTCTCCAGCATAGAGCTAACCAGCCCCAGCTCCCACGCATCCCAATACAGACATCACTCCCTCACAACCCTCACGTCCAGGACTGACATGGTGGTTCCCCTACCCGCTCTTCCCTATACAGTGTATCCCTGCCATCCTCTCCACCATCTGGGGAAGTAACAACCATTTTGTGGTGCAGGTATACCCTGGGCACTATTCTCCTGCCCACGGGCTTCCACCTACCCCCCCTGCTGTTGGACCTGCTGGTCCCATCCATGGCAGACACCTGCAGAGAGGGCCAGCACCTGGCTATGGTGGCCAGTGGGAGCAGGACTTCTTCCAACAGCTTACGGATGTGAGGCAGGACATGCGTGCCATAGGGGCTACCCTGTCAGATATGTCTGAGTCCCTGCAGGACATGGTCCAATTCCTTCAGGTGGTGGACAGGCTGAGCCATGTTTTGGATAGAACTTGGCAGGACATGTCCAGGAATATGAGAGACATGATATCCATCCAAAGGGAAGAGAGTGCAAGACACCATACCTTGACCATGACGATGATGGAGGGCATGCCGAAAGTGTTCCAAAGTCTCCCTTCATGGTCAACGCAGGTAGGGGAGCCATGATATCTGCCTGCAGGACTGCACATCCACACACCTGTGCCACCAACTGCACATGACCACAGCAGAGGTACACATCCACACCAGCACCCAGAATAGGCACTCCCACTCCCACCACCTGCACAACCACAACCAACGCCCATACAGGCACCCCCACCACCTGCACAGCTACCACCAACCCCTGTACAGGCACTCCCACCACCTGCACAACCACCACCAACCCCTGTACAGGCACCCCCACACCCTGCTCAACCACCACCAACCCCTGCAACCCCTGTACAGGCACTCCCACCACCTGCACAACCACCACCAACCCCTGTACAGGCACTCCCACCAACTGCACAACCACCACCAACTCCTGTACAAGCACTCCCACCACCTGCACAACTACCACCAACCCCTGTACAGGCACTCCCACCACCTGCACAACCAGCCCTTGTCCAGGCACAAACACCAACTGTGAATACACCATCTGCCCCTGCACATGTAGATCACTCTTTACAGGCACATGGACAACACCCACATATACGTAGCCGACAAGCCAGACCTGATCCCTCATAGCGATCATCACCTCCGAAATTGCGATGTCGCAAGCACGATCGCCATTGACAAGAACCCAAAAACAAACTGACCACGTGAATATGTGTATAGAAAAATAAAGATCTACAAAAGTAAGATTCTGTAGTGCATCATGTTCTGTATAACGATGTAGGTTGCCTAGAGTTGTGAGGAGGTATGTGTGTGTGTGACACAGTTACAAGTGTAACCCATCATTGCAACAAGTCATTATGTGCATAGCAGATGACTCACCAAATACGTGTCCATATTCTGTACCAGACATTCAAAATGAAGTCAAACAAGTTAAAGTAACAGAAGAAAAACCGTCCATTTGGAAGGGAGAAAGGAAAACAAATGATGATCTTAATGCAGATGGAGAAGGGAACTTGGATTGGGGTGGGGCAACACAAATATAACACGTCAGGGAGCGTCAGGGAAAGCAGTCTATTTACAAGGGTAAAAGAAAATAATTGTTCACAAAGATGTCTCAGCCAAAAAGTTAGTGTCCTTCTGGTCATCCTCTACTACCACAATGTCCAGATGCTCAGAGTCCGATGCGGGCACATGGCTGGCCTGTGCAGGAACAGGCACCACATGGGTTCTGGACACACAAGGAGTACGGGGGGAAACAGTGTGGGACAACAGACAGGGGGAGACATTGACGGTGGTATGGGATGGGATTTGGGAGACAACAGACGACATGGCTGTGGCCATGGAATTGACGCTGGTAGTGAGGGTGGCCGGAGCTCGGACAATGTCCTCTCGCATCATGCATATATCCAGACACAACTGCAGCATGATGCGGGCAGACATGTCTGGCTGACTCTCACACATCCACCTCAAGCCCTCTGGCACAGCCACAGGAGGAACAACACAGGGAGGGGCCTGGGTGGGACAGGAGGGATTTGGTGCCTCAGGTCTGGAGACAATGTTGTTGCCAAGCTGGCAGTTATGATGAGGGGGACTGGTTGCAGGGGATACAGCTGGAGTCCCCGATGGAATGGGGGCCTCTAGAGGTAGGGAGGGGCTGATGCCAGGCCCAGGATTGGTATTGGCCTGCCCCGGGGACACCTCAACAAAACCCACAGGTGAATAGTCTGGGGGAGAGTAGCTCTCCACCACCCCATGGCCAGAGGTGTAGGGTTCTCCGCACCCTTCAATGTCCACAACCTCCACCCAGGCCGTAGCACCAGAGTAGTGTTCCTTGTCAGTCTGGGTGTGCGCAATCCCTTTGCCTCCTGATGTTGAGGGTCCCTCATCATCCTCTTCTTCCTCACTAGTGGAAAGAGTTTGTATCCGCCAGGGCACTGATGGCCTCGCGCTCCTAACCTGGTCCTGCTGTTCTTCCATTTGGCCAGCTATGCCCGCTGAAATGTAAGCAAAATCATGATGTGGTGGTTGTTTTATTCAGGACGAGATACATACATAGATGAGCCAAGGTCAGACATTGTTTTCCTCTGATCACACTCTACAGTTGTCAGTGCTTAAGAGCTTACATTACGTGTATGTTCACTGTCATCTCCTGAATTGAGTCTGACATGGACATCTCACGTGAATGTTTGTGGCTTACACAACTGTATTGGCCAACACTCAACCTTGGCATTCTTGTGATCTGTGTGTCCTGTCACTGCTACATGTGCAGGTTCCAAAACCAGTCCACCAAAGGAGAACATGGAGAGTCCAGATTTAATTGAATTTGGCCATTGATACGGAGTTGCAGCTCTTTTACGACTGGACAAGTGTCATCTGCTGTGTAGCATTGTATGGGACCAGACAAATGCCGAATGTGGGTCACACATCCACAAAGGGTCTGGGCTATTTGTTTTGCTACATTGTGAGTCTAGCCTTTTGCTGTCCCCACACATAATCTGACAAACCAGTGCCACATATTGACTTTGGTGACTGATAAGGTAGTGCCGTACACCGGTGACCAGTGGTGGGTCATTGTGACAGCTACCTGTACATTTGAAATGTCATACAAGCCACTGAGGATGAGACATGTGTCTTTGGACACACTTTGCAAATTTAGAAACACTTAAGAGTGAGGCAAGGATCTCAAAGTCTGTCTTGACTCCATGGTACATGATGATCTGTCTCATTTAGTGACAAACTCAACAAATGCAATGTAAGTCACAGCATCCAATACCCTTTGGCCCGCCATGCGCACACTGGACAGTGTCTGTACCATTGCTCATCCAATGCGCACATCAGTTAGGATTCCTTTGGTTCACTGGTAGTGGTGCTGGCAGAGCAGATTTCGAAACTAATGCACAAGTGTGGCTCATTTACCCAGTTGTCATGAAGAAACTACAACTCCCAAAATGCACTCTGCCCTGTACAGTTCATATGCCACAGTGTGCCTTTTTGATCTTGGTGACTGCTGCATGGACACGGAATCGGTGAATGGAGGCATGGGACACACAATGGTACAGCACTGTCTTCACTCACATCATACTCCCAGACACATATTGCATATAATGCACTTACCAGGTCTCTGCTGCTCATGCTCCTCCAGCTGAGCATGGAGGGTCGGCCAAGCTGCGCGCAAGACCCTCCTGTACATTGGGAGAGGCGAGGGCGATGCACATGGTGCTGGGAAGACTGGCCCACCAGCTCCTCAGCCTTTTGCCGGGACCAGCGATTTAGGTCCTCCCAGTGCTTGCGGCATGCCTTAGCACTCCTGCTGTGAACTCCCACTGCACTGCAGCGCTCACCGATGTTGGCCCATAGCCTGGTCCAGGCTGAATTGCTCAGCTGGTATTCTGGGTCCCCGTATAGCTGAGGATATTTGGACAGCACCCCCTCAGTCAAGATGTCTAATTCCCTTTCTGTGAAAGGGGGTTCTTTCTCCTCATAACCCTCAGCCATTTTGGGGCAAATAAGTGGAATGAGAGCAGCAGGGAGGCAGAGTTTCTGATCTGTGATAGAGGATGACTCAGAATTACCACAAAATGGCTATCAACAACTTCCTGTGATGTATTTCCTGTCTCCCACTTCCTTGGCATCCTTTCCTGTATGGAATTATGTGTTCCGGTTCATTTTCGGAGATTACGGCCCGAGAACGTAGTTTCCGGTTCCGGAGAGGAAAGTCTGCATCCGTGCATTACGGACTGAAATTAGAAATTACGTTTTCGGGCCGTAACCTCCGAAATTGACCCGGAACATATTTTTTTGTACAGGAAATGTTATACAGGCAGTGGGAGACAGGAAATACATCACAGGAAGTAGTTGGCAGCCATTTTGTATTCATCCTGATCCATCCACAATCAGTTATCAAATCCACTGCCATCCTACTGTTCTGTTGTGGAAAACCTGAAATGACAGTGCAGGTGAGAATCGGAATTTGCCTAACAGAGGTGTGGGTAAGTTCCAATTCTATTAAGGACACGGAGGCGAGGATTATGCTATATCTCTCTTCGCTTTTATTACAAGTGAAACATCCAGCAGCCAGAGATAAACACATCGTTATGAACCAGAATAAACTACAACTCCCTACAACTAGGGAGATACATAAGTCCATAGTCTTTCCACCATTTCCAGTAACCGGTCATCATAGTCCCCTGTTTGTCTCCTCTCTTCCTCTTTCTTCGCACAAATCATGCCAAATTATCACTGGTCCTGTTTTGATCCCTCAGTTCCTGGAAGGACAAAATCCAAATATCAGGGAAACAGCAATTCCAAACTGAAGACATCTCAAAACAGGCCGCACAAGAGATGACAGCATCGAAGCACATTAAAAGCACTCTAAATTTTTAATTTACTACAGTATGGGTGGGTTCGCACCATTGTGCACCGGGTGGGATAATCCTCGCCTCCGTGTCCTTAATAGAATTGGAACTTACCCACACCTCTGTTAGGCAAATTCCGATTCAATGGCAGGACCGGAGGCTTCGGATTATGCTAGTTCAAAGCTTACTTACCACCAACTGAGCAACATCCAAAACCGGCTTAAAATAAAACCTCTTAAAGGTCGAATCCGAGGACCAATCCGCCGCTCGCATCAGATCCTCCACGAGCACCCAAAGCAAACGCCTTAGAGGCCATGGCTCCCGTGGCCGAGTGCGCACCAAACTGTTTCATATCCATGCCCGCTTCTTGCATGACCCAACGCACCCATCTGGCAATTGTAGGGGAAGACACAGCTTTGTGTGGCTTCCAGAGTGCAATCAAAAGTTGACGCTCGCCCGGAGGGCGAAGTTCCAGGGTCAGGGCTTCGTAGCCTTGAGGCAATCCAACACACACAACTTTGGGGAATCCTGAAATGCCGGATAGGACACCGTTCGGGTGTGGGATTTGGTCCGACGCCCAATAGTAAAAACTACGCCGTCAGGCGAAAAGGTGCGCGCCGATATATCCAGAGCCCGGACATCCGACACTCTCCTACATGATATCAAACACAACAGTGTAGCCAATTTAGAAGATAGTTCCTTCAATGACAGATATTTATTGGACTGCCAAGACAGAAAGAGGTTCAGCACCAAATTAACATCCCAAAGGGCCAAATACCGAGGCTCCGGCGGCAAGGACAGACTGATTCCCCGCAACAGCCAACAATCCAAAGGATGTTCACCGAGCGGTTTGCCACCCACCGGAATATGACCTGCAGAAACTGCTGATCGAATCGCGTTCACTGTGCGATAAGCCAGGCCATCGGCCACCAAATTGGCCAGAAAATTTAAGACGTGAACAACATCCGTGACCACGGGATCCAAGTTTCTTCGAACTTACCAACGAACCCATCGAACCCAGGCAGACCTGTAACGTTTCGTGGTACTGTCTGCCCAGGACTTAGACAAGAGCGTCGCAGCCGATCTCGAAAGGGCTGGCAGCGACCAGCGTTGCCGAAAAGGCGCCATGCCATGAGACGGAGTCGCCCCGGAGTGACCAGATGGTGCGACATCCCGTCCGGACTCCGAAGCAGATGAGGATACAGGGGGAGTAGGATTGGAAATTCCCAAGAAAGTTCCAGAAGAACCGGAAACCAGACTTGAGATCTCCAGCACGGCGTCACCATGATTACTTCCGCCCCTTGACGGCGAATTTGGGCCGCCGATTGAGTGATCATCGAAAATGGGGGAAATGCGTAACCGGTCTCCTCCGACCAAGTCTGAAGGAAAGCGTCCGTGGCTGCCGCCATCGGATCCGGCCTCCAGATGAAGTAACAAGGAATCTGATTGTCCAACCGGGAGGCAAAGAGGTCCACTGAGAAGGGACCCCACAACGACTGGAGCCACTGAAAGATCGGAGGGTCCAATTTCCATAGACTGGAATCGAACAGATGCCGGGAATGCCAATCCGCTACCTGATTGGTCCGGCCTGGGAGATATTCAGCCGTGACCGAAATGTGGTGATCAAGACAGAAACTCCAAAAATCTTTTGCCAAATTTGCTAAAGCCCGAGACGGGGGCCCCCTAAGCGATTGATGTAACGGACAGCTGAGACGTTGTCCATTTTCAGAAGAACACAGGACTGCACTCTGTCCTTGGTCCAACACCGAACTGCGAAGGACCCTGCCAAAAGTTCCAGGCAGTTGATGTGGAGACTCTGTTCGTCGACGGACCACAACCCGCCGGTGGGAAAATCCCCGCACCTTGCGCCCCAGCCTGTCTTGCTGACATCGGACACTATGATCAGGTCCGGAACAAACCCGAAGATTGCCCGACCGTTCCAGGCCTCCATGTGGGACAACCACCATGCAATTTCCTCCTTGGCCTCCTACGAGAGGGGAACGATATGGTCGTAAGATTTCCCTTTCCTTAAATGGAATGCTTTGAGGCGCTGCAACGCTCGATAATGTAGGGGCCCCGGAAAGATCGCCTGAATTGACGACGAAAGGAGGCTCACCAGCCGTGCCAATTTCCGCAAGGAGATGTGAGGCTTGGAATCGTCTGACGTAACTCGTGCCGAATGTACGCCATTTTCTGCGATGGAAGGCTCAAAGTTGCTTGCACGGAATCTATCACGAAACCCAGAAACGTTACCTTCTGGGAAGGCTGGAGAATGGACTTGCTTTCGTTTATCGCAAAGTCTAAGCCCTGCAAAAGATACACCGCCAGCTGGAGCTGCGAAGCGAGGGTTCGCGGGCACTGTGCCATCAATAGCAGATTGTCCAAGTAAACGATCATGCGAACGCCTTGAGCCCGGAGGACCTCCATCGCCGGATGGAGGATCTTGGTGAAACACCATGGTGCGGAAGACAGACCGAACGGAAGGGCGGGGAATTCGTACACCTTCCCCCTCCAGCAGAACTGTAGAAACTGATAATGTGGAGGATGAATAGGAATCACCAAATAGGCATCCTTTAAGTCGAGGCGTACCATCCAATCGGACGGCTGGAGGACGTCCCGTAGAAGATGGATACCCTCCATCTTGAAATGCCGGGAAACCAACCAGCTGTTGAATTTTCTGAGGTTGATCACCGGCCACTGCCCGCCATCGGCTTTGTCGACCAGAAAAATATTGCTGAGAAAACTGCGGGGATGGAGCATTGCTTTGTCGAGCAATGCGGAGAGCTCTTCGTCGATCAACTGAGCATCGTGGGCGCTGAAAGAAATCTGGTGAGGCGGAGCCTCGTGCCGGGGTTCCCCCTGAAAGTCTATGTGAAACCCTCAAATGGTTTGGAGAACCCAAGCATCTGAAGTTATTTCCGCTCAAGCATCCTGAAACCATGCCAACCGACCCCCAATGCGGATCTGTGCCGCCAGATGTACACTTTCTGGAGGAATTGGCCCCAGAGTTGGACCTGAAGTTCCCACGGCCGCGGACACGTTGCCCTCTTGTCGGGTAGAAGTTATTGAAGTTTGCTGAGGTGTTATACTGGCCACGAACAGAGCCTTGCCCCCTACCGGAGCTCTGCTGGTAGCCTCGGCCGGGAGAGCGGCCCCTACCTCTCCCGGCCCCGCGGAAAACCCGCTGGTTGAAAACCCACTTGATACTGATTTGTGCTTTATCCAGCGATGTGAAGGTTGCTACAAACTTCCCCAGTTCTTTAACAAAGGGGTCTCCAAAGAGGCCTCCCTGTGGGACAGCACCAGCCTCCGAGGATGCCAAGTCCCCAAGTTTAGGGTCCAGTTTTATCAAAAGCGAGCGACGGCGCTCGGTAGATAGCGCACAATTAGCATTGCCTAGGAAAACGATGGCACGCTGGGCCCAATTCGAAAGGACTTCCGGGGAAATGGCCGATCCCGAGACCTTCGCCTCCTCAGCCATGTCCAGTATTTTGGTCATGGGGCCAATGGCGTCCAACAACTTATCTTGGCAGGAACGCCAAGACCGGTCAATGCCTTTCCGCGGGTCCTTCACAAACTTAGCCAAAAACGTAGCCATCTTGGGATCAAGCTCCGGCGTAAATGCAATCTTATTCTCTAACAAGGGTCTCGGGCATTCCGCCCGAAGACAACCCCAAGCCTCCTTTTCCAGGGGCTTCCGAAGTCTACTGGCCACAAACCTAGCCACCTTATCCCCGGGGACCCAGGCCGCAGAACGGGGATTCATGATGTCATCCGGGTTAAGCATGTCCGCATCCTCCGGATTCGTAGACGCGGAGGTGGAAGGGGTCGCTGACGGGAGCCAAGGCCGTGAAGAACCCGCTTCGTCATCGGTATCTCCTAGAGTACCGTCGTCATCCATCGCAGGCGAGGGGGGTTCTATAGGTTCCTGTGGGACATCCGCCGGTAATGCCAGGGAACAGTAGGCCCTGCCGAATCCCCAAAAGCGGACTTGAGGCGCTCAAAAGCGGCCAAGTCTACCCCTTCAACCCACTGTCTCTTAGGAGGTGGAGGTTTCTCCCCGGACTGTTTGAGAGGCTCGGCCGGGGGCTCAGTGCGCTGCGCCGACAATTTCGCGCACTCCTGAACAATCTTTTGGGACAGGCGTTGTTCCATGGGGCTCACCACCTCATTGACTACTCTATAAATGGAGGTATCCACCGCCTCAAAGAAATCATCATCCCCGGGTGAAAAATCCTGGACCACCTCTTCATAGTATTCAGCCTGATCAGCTATGTCACTAGCGACCTAACACCCCACAGTAAAACCTAAGGCGATGGAAACACACACCGTAGTGAACAAAGAACTTCAATAAGACCTTTCTCCTTATAACCAAAGAAGTGCAAAATACAGGGAAAAACCCCAAATTAAGTTTAAAGGCAGGCTGTTGACTGCAAAGATTGTGGGCAACCAAATGGTTAGCAATAGGGGCAGCACAAAAGCCCCTACGTGCGTGGCCCTCAAGAGCTGACTGGGCCTGCTGCCTCCCTCGCGTGTACCGCTAGATGCGTGAGCTTTAGAAGGGCGTGTTCGTGCGCTGAAATGAAAGTGGGTCTTGTGTGCAAGTACAACGCTCGAATGAGCGCGTCGATTTCAGAGGCAAGAAAACAATACGGACCCCCGCCGGGGCGTTCTCAAAGGATATGCGGGAAGGTACAACCCAAAGCGGGCGTCAGGGTGAGGTAGCCGGGACAAGGCAACCGCTCGTGGCCCTCGCAGCGCGACTCCTCCGTGAAGAGCGCCGCTGCGAGAGCAGCGAGAGGGCCGAGTCCCTCTAGCGGGCAGTACACGCACCGCAAGGGATCGAAGCCGCGTAAGGAGCGAAGAGAAGCGCTCCCGCGGTCAATTACAGGAATCTGAAAAGGAGATTGCAAACTTCACCATATAATGACAATACTCATGTTAAAAACCCCCACAATATATCAAAACGACTGACAATGAAAGATAACACATAGGAGCACTTAACTGGCTGCGAAGCAGCGAAAAAAGAGGAAGAGAGGAGACAAACAGGGGACTATGATGACCGGTTACTGGAAATGGTGGAAGGACTATGGACTTATGTATCTCCCAGGTTGTAGGGAGTTGTAGTTTTTTCTGGTTCATAACGATGTGCTTATCTCTGGCTGTTGGATGTTTCACTTGTAATAAAAGCGAAGAGAGATATAGCATGATCCGAAGCCTCCGGTAATGCCATAGAATCATATACATGTAAAAAAAAGGGGAAACAGACCATTTAATTACATTTCTGCTCGGACGGGGGGGGGGCTGACACAACATCAAACCACAGTTTTGGTTTCTCCCACTTTGCATTATGGAACATGTAGTCCATGTTGAGGGCTCATTACAAGAGTTGTGTGTTGTGTTACGGAAAATTGGGGTGGAGCAGTGCTGTATATCACAGACACATGGTGCCTGATTCACGCATGAACTGGGGTGGCAGAGTGGGCTAAAGAACGGTGATGGATCAAACCCAGATCTGTTGACTGGGTGTGAGTGTTTGATTGCTTCTGATGCTCCGTCCATCACCACCCCCTTTTGTACCGCTTTGTTCGCCATAAGTTGGCAGGGTATGCTCAGACGTGAGTCCCTTGCTCACTTTGCCACTGGATTCTAGAAAGCCTTGCTGAAGACGACTGAAATGCCAGAAACCGGTCCTAGGAAGCTTGTTTCCGGTCCAGAGAAGGCATGGCTTGGCAGTTCAGGCTGGACTGTTCCCATGTGGCACAGGGTCAGACTGATTTGCATATGGCCATGTCTGAACTGGGGTGGCAGAGTGGGCTAAAGAACGGTGATGGATCAAACCCAGATCTGTTGACTGGGTGTGAGTGTTTGATTGGTTCTGATGCTCTGTCCATCACCACCCCCTTTTGTACCGCTTTGTTCGCCATAAGTTGGTAGGGTATGCTCAGACGTGAGTCCCTTGCTCACTTTGCCACTGGATTCTAGCAAGCCTGGCTGAAGACGGCTGAAATGCCAGAAACCGGTCCTAGGAAGCTTGTTTCCGGTCCAGAGAAGGCATGGCTTGGCAGTTCGGGCTGGACTGTTCCCATGAGGCACAGGGTCAGACTGATTTGCATATGGTCATGTCTGAACTGGGGTGGCAGAGTGGGCTAAAGAACGGTGATGGATCAAACCCAGATCTGTTGACTGGGTGTGAGTGTTTGATTGGTTCTGATGCTCCATCCATCACCACCCCCTTTTGTACCGCTTTGTTCGCCATAAGTTGGCAGGGTATGCTCAGACGTGAGTCCCTTGCTCACTTTGCCACTGCATTCTAGCAAGCCTGGCCGAAAACGGCTGAAATGCCAGAAACCGGTCCTAGGAAGCTTGTTTCCGGTCCAGAGAAGGCATGGCTTGGCAGTTCGGGCTGGACTGTTCCCATGAGGCACAGGGTCAGACTGATTTGCATATGGCCATGTCTGAACTGGGGTGGCAGAGTGGGCTAAAGAACGGTGATGGATCAAACCCAGATCTGTTGACTGGGTGTGAGTGTTTGATTGGTTCTGATGCTCCGTCCATCACCACCCCCTTTTGTACCGCTTTGATTCACGCATGACATCATCGTTCATGTTGTGGGCCCATCATTTGTGGGGGAGTCAAATCTGTTGAGGGCACAGGCCAGAGAATGCAATGGTTATGCCCTTTTGTGATTAAGTGTCCCATCCTCATAAGGTCCCGGTTGGGCTCTCAGTACATGTATCGTTTCTCATCTGCGTGAATAGATTCTTTATGGACATCCACTACACTGATTGCTGACATGGGCACATGACCTGAGGCACGCTCAACGGGCCCGATTCACAGAATTAACTTAAGACAAAATCCTAAACTTAGTACCATTTTGGTATTCACAGAATGCACTTACTACTTCTGGTATTCACAGAATGAACTTACTACTTTTGCGATTCACAGAATAAATTTACTACTTTTGCTATTCACAGAATGGATTTACGACTACTAACTTTACGTCCGCACTTGGGCCGGAAATTCCGGGCCGGAGGCGGGGCTTCCAGGCCGGAGGCAGGGCTTCCGGGCCGGAGGCGGGGCTTCCGGGCCGGAGGCGGAGCTTCCGGCCAGGAGGTGGGGATTCCGGCCAGTGGCGGAGATTTAACCATGGCCAAAATCTCCGCCTCTGGGCCGGAAGCTCCGCCTCCGGGCCGGAAGCTCCGCCTCCAGGCCGGAAGCTCCGCCTCCGGGTCGGAATTTCCGGCCCGAGTGCGGACGTAAAGTTAGTAGTCGTAAATCCATTCTGTGAATAGCAAAAGTAGTAAGTTTATTCTGTGAATCGCAAAAGTAGTAAGTTCATTCTGTGAATACCAGAAGTAGTAAGTGCATTCTGTGAATACCAAAATGGTACTAAGTTTAGGATTTTGTCTTAAGTTTGTTCTGTGAATCGGGCCCAACCTTTTGACTACTGTCAATAGCTGTGATTTACATTCAGTTAGTGTGGCTTGCAAAGTAGTCTCAGGATGGAATTTATTGATACAATCGTGTATATCCAAGTTTCATCATTGACAACAGACAGCAAACCACATTTTGTCCATAACACCACAGGTTGCTCATGTGAGAAACGTGGCAACGAGCTGATCACGGACTTGCATACACTGACTTCGGTTATGTGCAATGGTCCGGTTTCTCAGATTCAGAGCTAGCCGAGGTTCCAGAGGTATGTGTAAGCCATGCGTTAAAGCAATGTTGTGCAAAACACAACAGGCTAATATGATCTTGCCCACGACTTCAGGGGAGTACAGCAGCACACCTCCTGTATGGTCAAGACATCTGAATCGCGACTTCAACAGCCCAAAAGTGCGCTTTACGATGGCTCTAGTCCGTAAGTGTGACCAATTGTACCTATGCTGAGGTACAGTGTTTGTATGCCTGTAAGGGGTGAGGAATTGTGGGGAGAGTGCATACCGAGCGTCGCCTGAGGAGGGAAGAAAGGGCAATTGGTTACATTTCCCTCTTTGATTTGCACAGGACATGCTCTATACTTTTGTGCATGCAGTGTCTGTTGAGACCATGTATGTAGTTTCATGATTCTTATAGTACAATGGTTAATGTTAGGTGGCATACAGACATTTCAAATACACATATCCCTCATTTTTAGTGCTTGGTACTTACCCAGTAGCCACATGTTGCCAACTTCTCCGGCAGCCATCCACCGGGCAAGATGTGACATCCGGAATATGAAGTTGTCATGGGTACTGACTGGGAACACTGCATGCACATCAATGAATCTCCCACTGGCATCACAGACAGCTTGCACATTGATTAAATACCATTGGTGTCTGTTGCTGTCAGGTTGTCAGCAGCACAAGAGACTAACAACGCCACTAACCTTTCTCAGCAGCCAGCGGAGACGATGGCAGTAGAAATATTCCCTGATTCCCCCGAGCGTAACCCCCAGCAGAGGAAGGTAACACTGCTGCGGAAGGTCGGGCCCCGGGGAAAAGGGAAAAAGGAATAAAATACCAAACTACGCAGCAGTGGCCCTCGTACCTCCCTGGTCTGGTCTAGGAGTCGATATGGCGCCCCTCTAGGCCTTGGCACTGCAGTGTGAAAGAAAACAACATGTATAAGGAGCACCACACTTCAATATACGCACACGTGCTAGAACAGCACCTCATACATACACTCACCAGGAGCCCTACAGCAATGCTTGACACCCTGAGCCAGCACAACACCACTGGGTCGATTGACAAACAAAAAGCGGAATGAGGTAACTAGTCTCAAGTCAGTTGTGCAGTGAAGCCATCCCTACTGTTATAACATCACAGTAGGATATCTCCCAGTCGCTCTGTCCAGATATGATGAGCTCAGAAGGTATCTACCCTTGCATTTAGATGTTTAGTAGTAGCAAGGAACAGAATGCAGTCCTGCACGTAGTTACAAAACTAATGCCACCAGACCATACAGGACATATTCAAAGTAAATGGTCAAAGAAGTCAAGGAAAGAACCTCTCCGGTATCACACTTGCAATGCCCGGACCGCCGTACCGAAACTATGAGACAGGAGCAGCTGATCGAGTCTCAGCCCACTGCAAAACAAGGACGCGGAAATGAAAGAAGCGCTCCAGCGCTTCTTGCAAGTGTGTCTGTCCTCATGAACAATAAAGTTTAGGTTGCTAAAGAAAGCGCTCTGGCGCTTTTCACAATTGCATCCGCAACGCTGGGAAAAAATACAAAGTCACGGAAAGTGAAGGAGGCACTCCGGCACTCCTTCATGAATACCTGTAGGATTTGCTCTTCGTATGAGCCGGGCCTGGAGACGGGAACCAATCCAACCTTCCGGCGGCGATTTTCTCCATGGAATCTCGGGAGACACGGGAAACGCTGAACTCAGGGTTACGAGAGCGTTTGACTCGGGATCACAGGAAGCGCTGATTATTCTTCTCGCTGGGATCCGGCGGGGAAACACCATCCGCCATCTTGAATCACTCGAACATAGATTGTCAAGCACCCCGCTCGGGAGGGGGAGGTGCTTAAATAGGGGATGCTCTATTCCTCGTTTTGCACTCTGGAACGCCCCGCTACCCCCTGGGAGATGTAGTGCCACGGGCTCCTGCTCCACTTTCGCTCAGGCACTCGCTTGCACAGGAAACGCATATGTGTCTGTCTAGCAGACCCCCTGTAAGTGATCACTACAGTTGCAGGAGATGTATGCAATGCGGCGGGATGGCTGAAGGGCCACATGAGTACAATCAATTGCACCCAGCACACGTGGGAAGTGAGCCATGAGATAGAAATCTCGTACTGCACTTTGTCCCCTGGCCTGTGTATGGGGCATTTGTATGTGGCTGTGGGCTCTAGCAGTGATGCATCTCAGTACCTGATGCAGGCACCACGACTGGCTTGCCTGGGAAATGCCCACATGGTCACTGGTGACCCTTTGAAATGACCCAGTGGCAAAGAAATGGAGAGAAGAAAGGATCTTGAGATATGCTGGTATAGCATGGGAGCAGCAGGTCACGGAGTCAAGTTCCTGCTCACACTCACATACCATTTCCAAGATGACTTCTGGAGGGAAGCGTTACCTGGCCCTGACATCTTGGCTGGACATTCCAAATAGGTTGATCCTCTGTCTGAAGATCCTCTCTGCTCTCCTCCTCTTCCTCCTCAAGTAGTTTTGCCGCATGGCAAGGGGCAGGGCAACAAACACATTCAGCGACATGTTGAAATGGTTTGTGTGTGTCTGCTCTGCAATCATACATGCTGCAGGGCTGGGATTGGCTGCACTGTCTCAGCTGATGCATGGTGGGAGATGGGAGGCACATGGACAGGTGTTTACCCTTGAGGAAAATTATCAATGGCACAGTTTGTGTATTACGGTCCGAAATCGGAGAATCCGGCCTGAGATCAGAGCTTCCGGCCCAGAAGCGGAATTCCCACTCCGGGTGCAGAAGTTCCAGCCCGATTGCGGACGTAAAGTTAGTAGTCGTAAATCCATTCTGTGAATTCCAAAAGTAGTAAGTGCATTCTGTGAATACCAAAAGTAGTAAGTGCATTCTGTGAATACCAAAATGGTAGTAAATTTAGGATTTTGTCTTAAGTTAGTTCTGTGAATCGGGCCCTAAATACTTATAAGGTTCTAAAGGGAAGACCTATTGGCTATGCCAATGCTTGTTTTATTAATAGTTTTTAACTGATACTATGTGGCCACGTGTTTTTACGTAAGCGATGGTTACCTTGTATTAGAAAACACTTTATATCGACAATTTTATTGTTTTATTTCTATTGAGACTGACGATTTTCTACATGTGGATTGAAATACTGTGCTCTCCGTCCCTTCTCCCCATGTCCTTGACCCTGTGCACACCCTTCCCCACCTCCTACTCATAGTTATATATATATATATATATATATATATAATTGTATTGTTTAATTAATCAAACAATACAAATAAATATATATATATAACAATGAGTAGGAGGTGGGGAAGGGTGTGTACAAGGTCAAGGACATGGGGAGAAGGGACGGAGAGCACAGTATTTGTGAGGTGCTGTGGGTGCACAGGTATGGCACAGTGAAGGGGAGCATGAACCCCAAGATTATCTAAGGTCATGTGTGGGAGATAGGCAGATGAGGGGGATTTGACACAGTGAGGTTAAGCCAATAAGGATACAGAGTAGACAAAGTAAAAAAGGGTGGTGAGGGTATGAGTAGTAAATGTATGTTCAGGTGCTGTTACAGTATGTGTTTCTTGTGTGTTGATACCCCTCTGGGAGACATAGGATGGCATGGGGTACTGATGATGGTCATACGCTTCAGAGATAAGTATGGTCAGTTTGCCATGACTAGGGGTGAGAGGAGAGAAAATGATACAGTGGGTGCCAAGGGGGCCTTGACATGTTTGTTTATTTGCAACAGTTTGGGGGAAGGGAAGTAGATGATGAGAGAGTAGATCTACCATGGGTTGTGTCTCCAGGCCAACTAGACAGATGGCAAACGAGAAACTGTCAATGTATGATGATGTATAGAGGCCATTGGTAAAGATGGAAAAGAGAGGAGGGCATCCAACTCGAGGTAGGTGAACAAGTGCAATAACAGAGACGTGAGCAAGTATAGTAACATTACCAGAACCATGGCCATAGATACTATCACAAATAGGCCTGGGCCAAAATTCCGTTCCGTTCGCGGAAATTGCGATAATTTGGCATTTTCGCGTTCCGCGGAAAGCGCGAAAATGTCAAAATTTCCGCATTCCGCAGCTTAGCGATAATTTGTTTCTTGCTCGTGCTGTAAAAAAATACATTCTTGCGTGCGCGCGATCGCCTTACCTGAATCCCCGCGTTCGCTGACAAGTTTTCCCGACCCGGTCGCGTTCTCCACGAGATATTGGATTGTTGGTAGCCATTTTGCGCTGTCTCGCAACAGTTTGCGCTCGCATTGTCGCGCAATAACGTCATTTGTCGCGCAATCACATCATTCTTCTCGCGATCATGCACCGAGCGAGTATGAGAAGATTGAGATCTCAAACACGTTATTCTACACTGCGAGCGAGAGGGTGAGGACGCGGGCACGTCTAGTCGAACGCGAACAGGAGAAAGAGACCTCAAACACGTCATATCCAACGCGACAGGGAGCAAGAGAAAGCGATCATGTCATTTTCGACACGCCATCGACATCCGGCGGAAGTAATGTGAAGCTCGAGAACTCGAACATGTAAAATTTTCAATTTGGAGAGGAATATCAGCTCTAGCAGCATGAAACCTTCTGCAAATGCTGATTTTGGATGAAAACAACTCCTCACATTGACATTTGGCTGTCGTTTTTTGTGCAAGGAGTCCTTTTTTAAAAAGGTGGGGAGAGGGAGGAAGTGACACAGAATCTCCAACTTCCTGTTCCTGTCCAGCAGGCTCCTCCCAGTGATTTGTCCATCTCCTGCTCATTCTGCCTTTGGATTTGGAGCTGGAAAGATCACTCTTTTTGTCTGCTGCATCATTGCAATTGGATTTGAGGATTTTTGGAATAGGATATTTTACAAGTAAGTGGTTGTTGTGTCTGTTTGATTGTGGGCATTGCAGTTGTTGTAACTACAATTTATTTTTGATAACTATCATCATTCCTTTTTGTTTTAAATGTTGTGGGTAGTAGTAGTAGGCCCGAGCTAGTCATGGGCATGGCCTCATGGGTGTGTGCATGATGAAGCAACTGTTCCTTTTGGTGTTTTTTGAATGTATTTCATTTTCAAGCATCATTTAGGGCATGGATGGCATTGGATTGAGTTGGGGAAGTGTGTTTTTTTGGCATGGCCTTTCTGATGTTGTTGTGCCTGGCCATGTGGCTGGTGGCCGTTTTGAAGCCTAGGCCTGCAAGCTTGCCTGGCCTTGTCTGCCAACAGGCCTGCTTTCATCCACTAGGATCAGAGCAGGTAGCCACAGCTTTATTAAGCAAGTGTTTTCTGTGTGGTCTGTGGAATTTAGACTTCATTTAGGGCATGGATGGCATTGGATTGAGTTGGGGAAGTGTGCTTTTTGGGGGTGGCCTTTCGGATGTTGGGCCTGGCCATGTGGCTGGTGGCCATTTTGAAGCCTAGGCCTGCAAGCTTGCCTGGCCTTGTCTGCCAACAGGCCTGCTTTCATCCACTAGGATCAGAGCAGGTAGCCACAGCTTTATTAATCAAGTGTTTTCTGTGTGGTCTATTGAATTTAGACTTCATTTAGGGCATGGATGGCATTGGATTGAGTTGGGGAAGTGTGCTTTTTGGGGGTGGCCTTTCTGATGTTGTTGGGCCTGGCCATGTGGCTGATGGCCATTTTGAAGCGTAGGCCTGCAAGCTTGCCTGGCCTTGTCTGCCAACAGGCCTGCTTTCATCCACTAGGATCAGGGCAGGTAGCCACAGCTTTATTAATCAAGTGTTTTCTGTGTGGTCTGTTGAATTTAGACTTCATTTAGGGCATGGATGGCATTGGATTGAGTTGGGGAAGTGTGTTTTTTTGGCATGGCCTTTCTGATGTTGTTGTGCCTGGCCATGTGGCTGGTGGCCGTTTTGAAGCCTAGGCCTGCAAGCTTGCCTGGCCTTGTCTGCCAACAGGCCTGCTTTCATCCACTAGGATCAGAGCAGGTAGCCACAGCTTTATTAAGCAAGTGTTTTCTGTGTGGTCTGTGGAATTTAGACTTCATTTAGGGCATGGATGGCATTGGATTGAGTTGGGGAAGTGTGCTTTTTGGGGGTGGCCTTTCTGATGTTGGGCCTGGCCATGTGGCTGGTGGCCATTTTGAAGCCTAGGCCTGCAAGCTTGCCTGGCCTTGTCTGCCAACAGGCCTGCTTTCATCCACTAGGATCAGAGCAGGTAGCCACAGCTTTATTAATCAAGTGTTTTCTGTGTGGTCTGTTGAATTTAGACTTCATTTAGGGCATGGATGGCATTGGATTGAGTTGGGGAAGTGTGCTTTTTGGGGGTGGCCTTTCTGATGTTGTTGGGCCTGGTCATGTGGCTGGTGGCCATTTTGAAGCCTAGGCCTGCAAGCTTGCCTGGCCTTGTCTGCCAACAGGCCTGCTTTCATCCACAAGGATCAGAGCAGGTAGCCACAGCTTTATTAATCAAGTGTTTTCTGTGTGGTCTGTTGAATTTAGACTTCATTTAGGGCATGGGTGGCATTGGATTGAGTTGGGAAAGTGTGCTTTTTGGGGGTGGCCTTTCTGATGTAGTTGGGCCTGGCCATGTGGCTGGTGGCCATTTTGAAGCCTAGGCCTGCAAGCTTGCCTGGCCTTGTCTGCCAACAGGCCTGCTTTCATCCACTAGGATCAGAGCAGGTAGCCACAGCTTTATTAATCAAGTGTTTTCTGTGTGGTCTGTTGAATTTAGACTTCATTTAGGGCATGGATGGCATTGGATTGAGTTGGGGAAGTGTGCTTTTTGGGGGTGGCCTTTCTGATGTTGGTTGTCTTAAAGACATGCTTTTGTTGTATGTGTCTGGTCACTGGTGTGTTGGTGTGCAATGCATGCACCCTGCAGACCTTTTTGGGGCCTGTGAATGTTCGTATTTACATTTTGTTGCATTAAAAAGGCAGAGCAGTGTGCTTTAGCATGCATCCTTTACCTGGCTTTTATAGGCCTTTTGTCAGCTCCTGGTGTTTCCCAGGCCCCCGGCTTGTTTGTGGTTTGTGAGTGTCCATGTGGGTGGTGGCCTTTTTTTGTGTTTGGACTGGCAGTTATTAGTGTCCTGCTTTTGCCATAGGCCTGCATGGTTTTCCTATTGGCTATTTGGCTTACTGCTTCCATCCATCCACCCCCTTTGCCAGCAGCAGCACCATGGATGCTGAGATGCTCAAATAATTTAATGGCAAATAGGGTCCACCCCTCTTCCATTACATTTTTATTTTGGTGGTTATTATTAACTTTCCTATCCTTCCTGAGAGTGTAGTGTGTGGCTGTACACAGTAGTATAACATAGCCCTAGTTAAAAAAAAAAGAGCCATACATGGCTAGACTATCTTTTGTTTGCACTAGTGTGGAAATGTGGATTTTCCTGATCAGTTATGTCCCCTATCTTGGACCCCAACGGTTCTATATGCATGTTACAAGTACATGTATGTTCCCTCCAGTTCCAGTTTCTAAGACGCAAACATATGTGTGTCTACCGTCGACATGTTCTCTGTCAGATCCGCCATCGATGGGCTGGATATTCGATTCCTAAGTATGAAAGGCCACCGACTTTATATGGCTAAGTTACTCCATTTTTACAGTTCAGGCAAGTAGGCCCGATTCTGTCCTCAAAGCCTTTCCCTGCTCTCTGTCTTTGACAGCTTCAGCTTGAGCTCGCATCTGTATCCATGAACTTTGTCCTACTCCCTGTGCAGCTAACGGTGCCTGCCTCGGCCAGTTTTCGCATGCCTGCCAAGAAGCTGTATTTCACCTTCGAATTATCTATTTTGCTCTTCAGCCGATGCATTCCTGTCTAGTGATTTAGGTAAACATTTCCTTTAGCTCACAAGCAAAGGACTCAGCCTTTCCGTCCTCCTGCAAGTGATTCATAGCCCTGCTGCCATGGAAGGTTTTCTGCCCCTCGCATCTCATATAGACACTTAGACGCTTGTACACGCACACACAGTTAGTATAGAATAGATTCTGTCCGAGAGTCCTTCCTTGTGGATAACATAGTTCTCCAAACATAGGATGGTAGATATGATTTGGGATTAGGTTGACTTGACCCCCCAGACTTCTCGTCTCCACATGTAGAGCTAAATGTCAAGTCCCCTTCACCCCCTAGTTGCACGTCAATCACACGTCATGCTGCTGCGCGCGCATCTATGCCAAGTATTATCTTATAGATCCACCTATGTCTGATAATCCTAACCAATCATGTTTCTTTATTTCCTTATTACGCCTAGTTTCGATTACGTACCTGTTTTGTCACTTTTCTTATCAAATGTTACGCCTTCTACATTCGTTTCATTGTAATGCACTTATTATAAAAATACATGTCTGTCAATAAAGTATTGTACTTCACTTCCTGAACCCTCGTGGTGACGGAACCTGAAGGCCGCGACTCGAGTCGGCCATTTTGACTGGAATAAAGCCCATTTAGAAAACCTCTTATACCACGGATTCTGCCTCTTGTTATTTTGAGCTATTTTACTTTATTTTAAGATTCCGTATGAAATTCAGTCCGGTATTCTATTTACCACATAATGGCGCCCGAACAGGGACACTTTCTCATCTCACGCGCCGGCGGTGCGTTGCAGGCCCGGTCTCCTGCCACAGCTGGACGGACCATAAACGCGTACCAGCAGGATTTCCAGTAAGCTCCCTCCGGTCAAGCGGGGGCGACTGAGGCTGCGATCAACCCAGACGAGGCGGTGAGAAGTGCGAAGTATCCCGACCAGAGCCTAGCTGAGAGAGCAAGATCCGAGGTATACAGAGGCCCACCAGGTTTTCCGAAATCCCGATGTCCAGAGGGTCCGCTGTCCGCAGTCATCGAGTCCTGTCCATTCTCTGAGGCCTTCCGTTTCAAGGAGCTACTCGGTGAGTACCATCGCCGGGGAGGCGTGTTGACGCGCACATAGGTTGTGCCGGTCAAGACGGATTTGGGTACACAAATCCGGTCTGCACTGTTTAGCAGTGTATATGTACTGTTTAGCAGTATATCAAGTATTCCGAAGTATTCAGTTATTGTCAAGAATTCAGCGTGGTGATTAGTTAGGCAGACTGTCATCATTGTCGATCATTGTTAAAATGTTTAATGTTTAATGTTTAAAGTATTCAGAAATGTCTTGCATATTGTGGTATGAATGATTGTTCAGTGTTCACTGTTCATTATTGTGTTTTTTCGTATTAAGTGAGTTCAAGAGTAAGTATCAGATCAGTTGTCAATATGCCGCTCTTCTCGAAGTTAAGACAGATTACTACCAGAAAAGGGGTGCTTGAAGAAGCAGTTCCTATCCCTCCTAGGGACACTCCAGGGCATTTTATGTACCATAAACATGGCTTAGATGCCATATTGTTTCTTGATCTATGGGTAGATTATACCAAGGGATTACCGGAAAGTCAAAGGTGGCCCATAGCGGGAACCTGGGATGCAGAGTGCATCATGAAAGTGGAGGAAGAGTTATGGAAAAGAAAGGTCAGACAGTCACAGAAAGACGCTGTTGAGTTATGGCGTAAAGAATCTCATAGACGAACAGAAAAAGCACGTAGACAAGAAGAGAGGAGTAAAGAAAGTTCAAATAAAGTTCAAGAAAATCTATTAATTGAGGAAGGTATCCGAGTGAAATCAGAACAAGTAAATAGACAAAGAAATGCTCTTATGAATGGTATGTATCCCCTACTAGCCGAAGGATTACCTAAGGCTGCTCCAGAGATACCAAAAGACTTGCCACCCCCATTATTTCCAATTAAGGTACATCCAAAAGGGCATCCCAGAACCGCAGAAGATGTCTTTCTTTCCTCATATCTAGACGACGCAGCTCCCGAGTATGCTAACGCCGCACCACATAGACCGTCTGGCGGAGGGGTTCAACGTCAGGATCAGGTATCTGTCCCCGTGCAACAGCAAGTTCTGACACAAGCTTCGGCAAGCACATCTGTTTCCGCATCTGTCTCCGCAGTCGACTCTACAGAGGTATCGACACCCATAGTTGCTGTGTCACGTTCAACGAACCCATTCACACCCGACGCCCCAGATAGGGCCACGGGAGGTGCTAGCAGTACTTTTACACCACCTAGAATAAATAAACTTGTCTTTCAAGAGTCAGCACATTCACGTACACCAAAATTCGTAAGTGAACGTACGCTTAAGGAACTCCTTGTTAATTGTAGATATGACCCCGTGGTCGGTAAAGAGGACGAAATGGTCCTGGCATCATTACGTATCAGACGAGCCGCAGAGTATTTAGCAAGGTTACCAGGAATGACTACGCATCTAGATAACATATATCATTTTGTTCAAACAGGACGAGATCCAGGATGTATTAACAGAGCTATGGAATTCCAGAAAGTAGAAATACAGGGGGAACTGTTACGTTTCCTCATAAACTGTGTAATCAGAAATCAAGATCGTCCGGGGGTAGACCCGAATGCAATGCTTATTCTTACAAGATGGAGTCAGAATATATCAGAAGGGAGACACGATAAACAAAATTGTATAATAGCCATGTGCCGAAAAATCCGTAAAGAAATAGAGCGTATTCATGAAGAAAGATTGGGAACAGACGAGTTTGAGCAATATGAAGTGTCCGAATCAGGGAACTCCGCAAGACAGTCAGAGACCATAGCCTATGTAGGCAGAGGAAGATCCTGTGATAATGCTAGATGTTTTCCTGATCCAATACATTCTGTATGCCCAAATAATAGCAGAACGTATCCGACGCCTGTAATAAATCTGAAATCTCCTGAACATTTGTTTCAAGCCGCAGATAAAATACTACGAGAACGAAGGGGTTACCACCTCCTCGATTCCATGGATGAGCAAGAATTGGCCAGATCAGCCGTTCACTGGATTGACAGTCCTGAAAAATACGGTGATGAGACCGTAGCACACACATTTTTTAATCTCAGTACAGATGAACAACGTTTAGCTGGAATCTATATGATTCAGCAACTCCTCATATTATATAAGAGCCAACATGCTGACCCTGGTCCTTTACCTGATATATTAACGGAACTACTCACAAACAGATGGAGAGGTTCTAGTAACAAGCTAATTAAAGAGATATTAGTGTCACGTAAGCAGTATGTCCTTTGTGTAAGTCCGGATTCTCTCTCGCTGCCCCGCAGAGAAAGAGCGCCGTACTATATAGATAGACAAAATCCTTTACGAGAAGTGCACCCAATAAAAGGCGAAGACAATGAGTTTCACCGTGTATTTGTTTACACACCCATATCGAAAATGGAATTATTAGAAATGAAGAAAGTAGTACCTAGTCATGACAAAGACCCAGCGGGTTTCCACCGAGAAATTAAAGACATGTTACTGATGGGAGAGTACACCTTTCCTGATATTATGACGATATTAAAGGTGCTTTTGCCTGCTGGCATTTATGAAAAACTGAAAGAAAAAGAGTGGGAAGTGGGAGACCAAAAGATAGATTGGACAGCATTAGAGACGGAAGAAAAGGCCCGAGCTGCAGGTTCAGGGCTCGGGGATAAAGTTAAACTGTTACCAGGTTTACTAGTACAGGTACTGCCACGTTTATTAACTACAAAAAAGGAAGATTGGGGTGCAATCACAGCCTGCAAACAAAAGCAAGATGAAGACACAAGCGATTATTATGCCCGATTTGAAAAATGTTTTGGTATAAATAGTGGTATAAAAGCAAGTAGTGACTCATATCCACATTTATTTGTGACAAAATTAGTGGAAAATGCATTGCCTCCAGTAAAGAATAGAATATTGAAATTCGAGAGTACCTGGCAAAGTAACACTCCGTCGCAAATGCTACAAATGTTACAGTATCATCACAATAGAATTAGGGATGAACAAGAACACGAGCATAGACGCATGAAGGATACAAAAATGAAAATGCTAGTTTCTCAGACAGTACCAGCAGATGGTCACAAAAAGGGTGTGACACATTCTGGTGATTCCGCAGTTCCTGTAAAAGGAACCTGCAATTACTGTAAACAACTAGGCCATTATGTACACGATTGTCCTGTCCTGAAACGTAATATAGCTACAGGTATTGCAAAGGAGAGACCACGATTAGTTAGACAAGATCAGAATGAACAAGGAGCTATGCAGCATGGACAGTCCATGCCAGTTCAGCAACAGTCCATGCCAGCCTCACAGCAACCCATACAGTTTGTGCCAGCTGCACCACCGTTGCCTGCTACTGCCACACAAACCACAACACGACAAATGTATCAGACTGCACAGTATGAATACCCTGAATATCAGCGTTACGCATGAACCAGCCTAGAGAGGGAAGTTGACTTACCGCTTATCGAGATTCCTGTAGATCAAGAAGGACCTTATGTACATAGTGAATTATTAGGTCAAGATAGAAAATTCTTACTCGATACAGGGGCAAGTCGAACAACCATAAAACGTAGTGAAGTTCCAGGGGCACCCCTCTCAGGCTCTCAAAATGTTTCCCTTGGTTTTTCGGGAAAACCTATTGTTAATGAAGTATCACAGCCTCTACCACTTACGATAGGACCTTTGACACGAACTACAGATTTATTGCTTACTAAATCATGCCCAGAAAATCTGTTAGGAATTAAAACTCTGAAAGCACTAGGAGCCATAATATGTTGTTCTCCGGAAGGAGTAAGGTTGTTTTTGCGTGATTTTAAAGGTCACTATGTGTCTAGAGACATGGATCCCCGACTACAGACTTTACCAGTACATCTATGGGCACAAGGCCCTACGGATGTTGGCTGCATGAACATTACACCCTATCGAGTCACATTGAAAGCAGGAGTGGTACTACCACGAATGCGACAATACAAGTTACCGCATGATGCTGTAGTGGCTTTGCTGAAAATCATTGATGAGCTGATTGCCCAGGGAGTAGTTGTAGAAACAGACTCCAATGTATGTAATTCACCGATAATTCCGATTCTTAAACGAACTGATCCTACTGCCCCACCAGTGTACCGATTGGTTATTGATTTGCGTGAACTAAACAAGTGTATTGTACCACAATTTCCTGTGGTCCCTGATATATCATCATTATTGACAGCAATTGATTCCGAAGCAACATTCTTTACTGTAATCGATCTCAAGAATGCCTTTTTCAGCGTCCCAATAGATCCGGAAAGCCAATACTTGTTCGGATTCAGTTTAAATGGGCGCAGCTTTAAATTCTCACGCGCTCCCCAAGGATTCACAGAAAGCCCCAGCATCTACAGCCAAGCACTGAAACGAGAACTTGACAGTATCCACATGCCAGTCAATACTGCACTGCTTCAATATGTCGATGATCTGCTGATCACCGCGAGAAGCGAGCCAGAATGTGAAAAAGCTTCTCTGACAGTTTTACATTTCCTAGCCGACAAAGGGCACAAGGTGTCCCCTTCTAAGCTGCAATTCTGTGTTCAGCGAGTTATTTATCTTGGTCACTCGCTGTCCAAGGAGGGAAGGCAGCTTACACCAGATCGCATCCAGTTAATTGCTAACATGTCAATACCCCAGACACAAAAGGAGGTGCGGGCTTTCATAGGCCTCACTTCATATTGTAGGCAGTGGATCCCTCAGTACGCATTTCTAGCAAAACCACTCATTCAGTTAACCACACAGGAGGCAGCCACATCGACTGTTCTCCCTTGGACTCAGGAACATACCCAAGCTTTTGAAAGTTTAAAGAAAGCTTTATGTCAAGCACCTGTTTTAGCAACACCATGTTATAGCAAACATTTTACACTCTTTGTTACAGAACGCGAAGGTACTGCCTTGTCAGTACTCACTCAGGATCAAGCAGGATCACGCAAGCCATGTGCTTATTTTTCCAGTACATTAGATCCCGTAGCTCAGGCTTTGCCTGCATGCCTGAAATCAGTGGCAGCGACAGCTTTAGCAATCAGACAAAGCGATGCCATAGTATTAGGACACCCATTGACAGTACAAGTACCACATGCAGTAGAGGTTCTTGTGAACCGAACACAAACACAACACTTGACCATAGCAAGACTTACCGGTTATGAACTGACATTGTTTCAACCACACATAGAGATCCGACGGTGTAATACATTGAATCCTGCTACACTATTACCTATAATTGGAACAGACCCACTAGCTCATGATTGTGTTGAAATCATTGAAATAAAGACGAAACCTAGACAAGACTTGACAGACGTTCCATTGTTAGATCCAGACCTGACGTTGTATGTAGACGGATCGTGCATGAGAACAAGTACAGGAGATTTAGTGGCCGCGTATGCAGTCACAACAGACACTGAAGTTATTGAGACAAATTGTATAGATACTTTGTCAGCCCAAGCAGCAGAACTTATTGCTCTAACACAAGCCTGTATTCAAGCCACAAATAAGAAAGTTAATGTATACACTGACTCACGTTATGCATTCGGAGTTGTACACGACTTCGGCGTGCTGTGGCGAGAGAGAGGTTATTTAACCTCCCATGGTGCCCACATTCAGCACGGACCCCTCATTCATGCTTTGTTAGACGCAATACATCTACCCACTGCTATATCGATTATGAAATGTAAAGCACACACGAAGGTTACTGATACCATTTCTCAAGGCAATGATTTAGCTGACAGAACAGCTAAACAGACTGCTCAGAATCGCACATTAGACATGACAAAGCCAATAGTTCAGACACCAACACAGTGTATGACAATTAAGGATCCCACACTTGACGTAATTGACATACAGACACATGCCACAGCAGAAGAAATAAAGAAGTGGACTGAACTAGGAGGGATCCAGACAGATCAAGGGTGGATGACGAAGGAGAAATCTGTATGGTTTCTCCCTGATTCCATGGTTCAAGCCATTATAGCTACAGTTCACAGTCCAGCACATTTAGGAGAGAAGGCTATGCTAGACAGCATTCAGCACATTTGGTTCAACAAACATTTACGAGCAGCAGCTAAACAAAAAGTTCGTACCTGTATGATATGTTGTCAGTTTAATCCAGGAAAGAGCGTTCCCGTAGAGCAGGGTGGATTTCAGCCTCCTGACCATCCTTTTGAAGTCCTCCAGATGGATTATATTCAGATGGAACGTTGTCGAGGATTCAAATATGTTCTCGTAGTTGTTTGCGCTCTCTCCCGTTGGACAGAGGCGTATCCCGTATCAGATTACACTGCCCCGACTACTGCCAAGCAGCTAGTTCGAGAATTCTTCCCACGGTACGGTTTACCACGTGTTGTATATTCAGATAACGGCCAGCCTTTCTCATCCGAATTAATGAAACATGTCTCACTTTTGTTGGGATATCAGTGGAAATTCCACTGTGTCCGACACCCCGAGGCAGCAGGTCTCGTGGAACGACATAATCAACTTTTAAAAATCAGATTGTCTAAAATATGTCAGGAAAAAGGTGTGGACTGGATAGTAGCCTTACCAGTTGCGCTATTCTACATGAGAATGGTAGCACACTCTCGAACAGGGCTATCCCCTTATGAAGTGATCTTTGGTAGACCACCGAATATGTGGGGGACGCCTATACCCCGTAAAATAACTGATGTTGACTGTAATATGCTGACAGATTACCTGGCTTCCTTGATGTCTGCACTACAATCTTGTCGTTCACAGGTAGTCGCAGCTTTTCCCGACAACACCGAGGTGAAACCTCATGACGTAATTCCCGGTGATTATGTTCTCATCAGAAATTTTGATCGGAAAACCCAACTGGAGCCAAGGTGGAGGCTTCCTAAGTTGGTCCTGCTGACGACCAGAACAGCTGTGAAGATCGAAGGGAGAAAAGGATGGGTGCATTCCAGCCATATAAAGAAATTTCATGGACTTCCTCCTGACACAAACAGTACTTCCCGTGTGTCTTCCCCCATTGACTCAAAGCTACCTTTGGCTGAGGCCAGTAGCACCGAACTCTATAAGCAGAAACTCAGGTCCAGATCCAAGCTGTCGGACGATTTGATTGTTTAAGTCCTCTCCAAGGTGAAGCGGTTGAATCTGTCCCGACATGTATCCCTTAGGTCTGAATGATGTAGAGTCCAGAATCATAATGAAACGACATGCTTATTGTAAATTACTGCGTAACCACTGTATTGTGACTTTATTAATTTTGTTTTCCTTGAGTTTTTTAATAGTTACTGCAAGTATATTGTTGCATATGTATTATCCTGTTTCTAAACGTGCTTTCAATATAACTGATGAACATTCTTTTAGTGACCTACCCCCACATGAGTTGTCCTATAGACTTGCGCTGCGTAATAACACATTCATTAGTATGTTACATCATTCCCATCAGACTAGTAATGCCACCAATTGTTGGGTGTGTGGCCGACTCCCTCCCTATCAGAATACCAAAGGAGTTCTGCCGTTCTTTCCACATCCGTTCACACACAATGGCTCCTGTGGAGCATGGTTTAGTTTATTAAATTCCATAGACCCAGACACAGCAGTTTATCAACAACACTGGATATGGGGAAATCTGAATCTAGTTTTATTTAAAGTCTGTCACCCCAATAAGGAGGGTCACCCCAGTAGAACAGGAACTGATTTAGAAAATGAAGTGTATAAATTAGGTAATTTTACGCCTAATCTTATGATTTTGAATGTCAAATCCGAAGTTGAACTAATTCTGCCTACTATGTCAGTATTTCCAGTTAAGGGTGATTTATGTGTAAGAAAAGTTGGTTCCATACATATGGGCCATAGCCAATGCGTTACTACAGTAGAATATAGCGATCAAGGTAAATCTTCATTTAGAGCTTCTCGCCATTCTTACTTTATATGTGGTCAGACGGCATATATGCGTCTGCCTCTAGATTGGGATGGTACCTGTTACATAGCATTCCTTTTGCCACCTGTTTTCCTAGCTCCCCCTGATTATTATCGAAATGTTCATTTAGTACATAAAAGAGAGCGTAGAGATCTCCCAGTTGTCGATTATACTGAGACGGCATGGGACAAGTATGTAGATTTCAATAAAGGTATCTTTCCCTATATAGGTACAATATCAAATAGTAAGTTGATACGTAGACTAACCAAGACTCTTGAAGCTGTAGTAAACGAGACTATAGCCGCCCTAGGCAATCTGACAGAGGAACAATCAGTGATGAGAATTGTTGTTCTCCAGAATCGTCTTGTCCTTGACGTCATCCTGGCCGATAGGGGCGGAGCTTGCAGGGTCATCGGATCCAGCTGCTGCATATTCATACCAGAAAATTCGCCATCTGTATATAAAGCTATAACACGACTTCATAAGATTGTAAGCCAGATACACGAGAATCCAGGCACTTGGACGTGGTCCGGGTGGTTTTGGAGTGTGATATCAGCCTGGGGATGGAGAGTTCTATCCTTCCTAGGTATTGGCCTTCTTATGCTTTTCAGTTGTTGTTTATGTCTGCAATGTGGACCAGCGATTTGTGGTCTGTGTGCCACATCATGCATTCCATATCACAGTTCTCGTTCAAAATGCCGGAAGAAGAAGGAAGAAGAAATGATGCTCCATGAGCAAATCGATGGAATGATGAAGATTGATATCTCTTGAAGGGCAAGTAGGGGACAAGGAGGGAATGTGGAAATGTGGATTTTCCTGATCAGTTATGTCCCCTATCTTGGACCCCAACGGTTCTATATGCATGTTACAAGTACATGTATGTTCCCTCCAGTTCCAGTTTCTAAGACGCAAACATATGTGTGTCTACCGTCGACATGTTCTCTGTCAGATCCGCCATCGATGGGCTGGATATTCGATTCCTAAGTATGAAAGGCCACCGACTTTATATGGCTAAGTTACTCCATTTTTACAGTTCAGGCAAGTAGGCCCGATTCTGTCCTCAAAGCCTTTCCCTGCTCTCTGTCTTTGACAGCTTCAGCTTGAGCTCGCATCTGTATCCATGAACTTTGTCCTACTCCCTGTGCAGCTAACGGTGCCTGCCTCGGCCAGTTTTCGCATGCCTGCCAAGAAGCTGTATTTCACCTTCGAATTATCTATTTTGCTCTTCAGCCGATGCATTCCTGTCTAGTGATTTAGGTAAACATTTCCTTTAGCTCACAAGCAAAGGACTCAGCCTTTCCGTCCTCCTGCAAGTGATTCATAGCCCTGCTGCCATGGAAGGTTTTCTGCCCCTCGCATCTCATATAGACACTTAGACGCTTGTACACGCACACACAGTTAGTATAGAATAGATTCTGTCCGAGAGTCCTTCCTTGTGGATAACATAGTTCTCCAAACATAGGATGGTAGATATGATTTGGGATTAGGTTGACTTGACCCCCCAGACTTCTCGTCTCCACATGTAGAGCTAAATGTCAAGTCCCCTTCACCCCCTAGTTGCACGTCAATCACACGTCATGCTGCTGCGCGCGCATCTATGCCAAGTATTATCTTATAGATCCACCTATGTCTGATAATCCTAACCAATCATGTTTCTTTATTTCCTTATTACGCCTAGTTTCGATTACGTACCTGTTTTGTCACTTTTCTTATCAAATGTTACGCCTTCTACATTCGTTTCATTGTAATGCACTTATTATAAAAATACATGTCTGTCAATAAAGTATTGTACTTCACTTCCTGAACCCTCGTGGTGACGGAACCTGAAGGCCGCGACTCGAGTCGGCCATTTTGACTGGAATAAAGCCCATTTAGAAAACCTCCTATACCACGGATTCTGCCTCTTGTTATTTTGAGCTATTTTACTTTATTTTAAGATTCCGTATGAAATTCAGTCCGGTATTCTATTTACCACACTAGTACAGTACTAAGTAACTGAACCACAACAACAAATGCAACATTTCACTGATGTTCTTCTCCTGGCTTATTTGCTTCTAGGTGCACAAAAGACAGAGTAGGAGGTGTCATCAGCATCACCAGGCTACCCGTTGTACTGCCAGCCAGACAGAAGCCCTGCTGCGCATCACGTCCACGTGTGACCAGAACTTGTTGTGCATCTGCATCCTGCCTGACATCTGAAGAAGATGGCCCCAAAGAAAGGTACCAGGTCCAGTACCAAGAAAGTTGCCGGTGAGAAGAAGGAACAGAAAAAGGAAGTGCCATTAACCACGACTGGTGGTGTGCCGGCCAATGTTTTTTTTAGCACCCAAAAAGTTACGCCTGCAGCAGCGTTGTCCGGGAACCAAGCTGGGAGCAGCACAACGGTCCAACCCCACCAACCTAGGCCCAAGGGCTTTAGTCTCGCAGAGGTAGCCAGTCTACTAACGAGCAGCGATGTTGAAGAAATGTCATTACCGCAAAGTAGTACACAATCAAGTTCAACACAGGCGCAAACTCAGCAGATCTGTGTGCAGCCGCAACAAGAACAGCAGCAGCCACCGCAACAAGAACAGCAGCAGCCGCCGCAACAAGAACAGCAGCAGCCGCCGCAACAAGAACAGCAGCAGCTGCCGCAACAAGAACAGCAGCAGCCGCCGCAACAAGAACAGCAGCAGCCGCCGCAACAAGAACAGCAGCAGCCGCCACAACAAGAACAGCAGCGGCCGCAACAGCCCACCATAGTAGTTGTTGCTCCTGACGTAGGGGCATTTCAGGAAATCAAGCTTCCTGCAGACAAAGTGGAGCAAAGTGAAACCACTGTTTCAGAAGATCTATTGTCTTCCAGACCACCAGCAAAGAAAAGGAGGCTTAGTCCATCATCTTCTTCTTCAAGCCCCGCTTCTGATGATCGTGATGCCACTTGGCTCCCACCAGCTCAGTCTGAGAGTGATATACGCCACAAGACAATGCTTCTGAAAAGGAAGGTCCCAGAAAAACTTAGAGTTATGGAGGTAGATGTAGAAGTGGGGGGTGATGATGTTGATGAAGACGAGCCAGTCATCACGCACATTACTCCCGCCCCAAAGGGATTGGAGACCAACATTCTCACCCTATCCAGAAAGGCTGCTACTGAGCGGGATGTAGCACGGATATCACCAACACAGGTTACACCACCACTACCTCCAGCTGCCATATTTTCCAAGGCCCGGCAGGGACCTACATCCAGCTCAACCATCTCAGTACGTAGTGGTAGTAAAAGTCACAGTCTAGGTGCACAGGGTCACATTTCAAGCACCCCCTCCAGTTCATCTGGTATTGAAAGTGGCACATCCATCAGTGCCAGAAAGTTCTCCTCCCCAGTTTGGGACTTCTTTTCTGTTAGCGCCAAGGAGGAGAACGTTGCTATATGCTCAATTTGTCGGCAAGGTGTCCGGCGTGGTAAGGTTGGTACAAACTATGGTACCGAAGGACAAGCAAGTCATCTAAGAATACACCACACTATCGTGTGGGAGGATCACCTACTTAAGTTAAAAGAAAGTAGAAAAACTCAACCCATTGAAGTTGGTCAGGATGAATCAGGGAGCGTTATTATTGCGGTGGCAGGTGAAGAAGAGGGAGGCATTTCTAGCCCTGTCCCCAGTAGTGCAGTGGTAACGCCCACATCCTCCTCAGTAACATCAGAGTGGCACCGCAGTAAGAGCCATACTCAGAGTCAGGGTGAGACACCAAGGCGACCGAGTACCTCAATGAGACAATCTGTGTCGTTGAGCCTTAGTGGGTTAATGAAAACAGCACCACAAAGGAAAGTAATCCAGCCTACCATTGAGAGCATGTTTAGGTTGGAGGGGCAGTTCCAACGCAACCACCCAACGGCACGATTGTACAATGCGAAGCTGGCTAAAATGTTAGCGCTGGACCTTCTTCCTTTTTCATTTGTGGAAGGGGTGGGTTTCCTTGAATTTGTGTCTTCCATCTTCCCTAAATGGAAGGTTCCCAGCCGGTCCTATTTCGCAAGAATTGCTGTTCCGGCACTACATCATGATGTGCTGGAATTGGTTGGACAAGCTTTGCAGCAGAGTGCTGTGCACAATATCCACCTGACAACAGACATGTGGACCAGTTGCCAAGCCACAGATTACATGTGCATCACTGCACACTGGGTCTCTTTTGTGGGGGTTAGAGAAAAGCTATCTGCACGAGGTGTTGTTGACACAGCTGCGATTTTTGAAGGTACTCGGAAACATGCAACTGTAGCCATGTTCGCCATGGAGAAATCTCATACGGCTGAAAACATTTTACACGAGTTTCGCAGCAAGGTTTTGGAATGGCTGTGGCCCAGAGGGCTTGGTATTGGTTTTGTTGCCACAGACAATGGCAGTAATGTACTTAAGGCCATGGAACTTGGTTCCTATTTCAGGGTTCCGTGTTTGGCGCACTGCATAAACATTATAGTTCAAGACTTTCTGAAAAAAGAACCCGTAATCAGCAATTTACTGGCCATCTTGCCGAAGAATATGCACTCATTTCAGCCATTCTTTTAAAGCTCGGAAGCAGCTGAGGATCATCCAACGTGAACAAAGGATACCAGCCAAGGCACTCATCCAGGAGGTGGCAACACGTTGGAACTCAACGTATTACATGCTTGATCGTCTGTACGAACAGTACAGGTCACTCCATGAATATGTCTGGAACAGAAGCGGGGATGCTAGTGTTAAAGGCATGAACCTTGAGATGGATCAATGGACCCTAATTAAATGCCTGACTGAGATGCTGTGTCCTTTTGAGGTCTTCACACGTGAAGTCAGCAAGGAGGACTGTACAATGGGCCAAGCTATCCCATTATTGCAAATGCTAGAGCATGAGCTGAAGAATGTGTCTGAATCATACAAAGGTGTAGAGGACAGAAGGTAAGCCCATGACTTGGTGGAGAGCTTATCCCGGCGCTTAGCTGAAAATGTAAGGATACAAAATAACATTTTGTCACAAGAACATTACATTTGTGCCACAATTCTGGATCCACGTGCAAAATTAGGACTGAAGACATTCTTTGCTTTTTCCGACATTGATGTTGCCCGCTACAAAAGTTGTATAGCTGAAGCAGCCAGTAAGTTGGAAAACGAACGGCTGCTAATTAAAAGCTCGCAAGATCAACCCACAAGAAGTACTGAAGCAGGCCATGCAGGATCAAGTGCAACTTCGTCGGCTGATGGCAGTGCGTTTGGATCACATTCACAACACTCACCATCACTATCGACCACAGAAACAATAACTGGATCATTAGGGCGAGTACAATCATTATCATTACAGGCTTTGTATGTAAAGTTAGGCCTTAATAAGCACAGTGCTGATGCACAGAAAAAACAGCACAAAAGCTTACCAGCAGCAACCCTGAACATTGAGCGGATGGTCCAGGCCTATCTGGACGACCCAACAGAGGTGTACATTGATCAAAACCCATTGCAGTATTGGTATAGGAAAAGGTCTGAATGGCCACAGCTCAGCAGGCTGGCGATAAGCTATCTGCCTTGCCCTGTCGCAAGTGTCTCTTCCGAACGTGTTTTCAGTGCTGCTGGTTCCATTGTAACATTGAGAAGGACTAGTCTATCGCCAAAAAACGTGGAGAGGTTAACAATGATCAAAATGAATCAGCACTTCATACCACCGAATTACACAATACATGAAGCAATGGAGGAAGATGAGGACAGCGGCTCAGGTGACGGAAGTATTGTGTCAGATGATTACCTACTACTGGCTGAACCCCCAGAGTTTGAGGACGAGCTATACTTCCCTGACAATTAGGCTCTCACTTACTGTCTTCCTCCCTTTTTTCCCCCTTTGTTTGTGTGTCTGTCGTTCCGGTTACAAACTTGTGAATCACAACAAATCCATTACCACCGTCTTCTACTCTTCTAATTAAATATACAAGTTTCAGGTGTCTGCAATTTGACAGTACAGTCCTCCGAATCCAGCTCCTCCGCTCCATCATACTGAATCTCCTGCTCAATTCCATTTCCCTCATGAATGATGATTGGATGATAGTAAATAAAAACAACAAATTCAAACTTTCCTAGTCCTTCCAAAAGAAGTGGAGCATGAATCAGATGACTACTATAGCTATCCTCCTTTCAAAGCCGAGAGAGACTGGCCATTAACTGAAAATAAGATGGAACAGGTAATGATTGATGCCATGCATTGGACGCAGAGTCGCAGACTGAATGATTTAGATTTTGTTGTGTTTGTTGTGCATGAATTTATGTAATTGTGCACTGCCACTAATCAACTTTCTACAGAACACACTAAACTTAACTCAAGGTAAATTCAATTGTCCCCTTATTGCAAATATTACATTTGTACTTCTCCTACAGCTTGGTGATACATTGCTTTTAATTCAATACAGGAAGGGGACTCACTCAATCTGCGCAATGAGTATGATTGACACAACAGCACCGTCCATCATGATGATGACGAAATAGACGGCCCGTTAACTTAAGATGAGAAGGAACAGGTAATGACAATTAATGGCATGCATTGGACACCTGACTCTGAGCGATTGGTCTTTGTGTTTTCGTTGTTTGTTTGTTGTGCACAAGGTGAAGTCAAAGTGTACTAGTAATCTATCTTTCTGTACACACTAAAGACTGACTAAAGTCAGTAATATTTATATTTCTACTCCTGTTGTGTCATAAAAATGTTACTTATACTGCAGGCCGATCTTCACAGTCAGTCAGTAAAAGTATCGGAGATGATGATGATGAAGTCAGGAGGACGTTTCATGAGTGGCATAAAACGGAAAAGCCTAAAGGTAAACACGTCAACAACAACCACAGCAGACCCAAATGTCTGTGTAGAAGTGGAATAGAGTGTAGCGGTGGGATGACTGCAGTGCATTGATTTTACTAACTGAAACTGTAAAATGCTATGTTTGGAATGGATAATGTGGTTTGTGTTTGTCCAACTCTTTGAGAGAAAAAAAAGGACTCTAAAGTGTTAACGTAGGATGTGCTACTGCTAAGCACTGTGGGCCTGCTCTCTCCTGTTACTGTTGAAGGTCAATGCTGGAAACAGACTAGAGTAGAGATGATGCATACATGCCACCTCGGAAAGTGTTCTTGTTGCACTACACCAACTTGTGCATTTCTTTCAACTTTGTTTCTCAATATCCCCTTTGGTTTTCCATCTACAATTACAGGCCGGGCCTTGCCCTATACTTTGTAAAACATTACAATGCATACTTACCTTACCAATAAATCAACATTTTTTTTCCAGCCGGGCAGTGGCGAGTGGCGAGGCGACACACCCAAGATTGATGGACTAGAGGAGCAAGAGGAATGCCGAGATGCAAATCCAGTCCACATTTTTTACCAGGATAACACAGTAACAGTATCCACTTTAATCTTCTTTTAAATAATTTGATTAATATTTTGTATACAATCTTTACAACAGTGTGTTCTTGGAGTTGTTATTATCATCATTAGGTTTGCTCTGTATTTACGATTCTTCCCTACCAATATTTAAAATTTCTATTTGCTATCTGTAAAAGTATTAAGGCCGGAACAACAGAACAAGAACTAGAAGTGTATGTAATACGGGTCTCTCATCATCATGCATGCATTGCCTTTTTCTCCCTTAACATATGGATATGGTAGTCTTCAATGATTGTCGTTTGTTTGTCTATGTATGCATACTGTTTTTCTATGTCAAACCTTTCCCAGAAACCCCCTTCCCATCCATTCAACAAACCCTAACCCTCTTCCCCCGGGCTGTGTGACTTATTGTCAAGGTGTAACTAAATTAAATGTACACCAATACTTAATCACACACTTGCTGGGGCGGATGTGGTGAAAGCAACACTACTTCAATTTCAAGGCAGAGCGATGATCTTCTTCTGCTTGGCCACCCATGAGTAGGATATTTCAGAGGTTATTTTATTTAACAAATGAACATATACCTCAGCATGAATTGCCGGCATTGATTGGATTTGTTTGTTGTCATTCCTCATATACAGCACTAACTGTTAGGCTGTAGGCCTAGTCAAGTGACTCGACACAACTATAGTTTGTAACTCTGTCTAGTAGGCTATCCCAACCACCATTATGTTTTTTTGTCAAATATTTGAGCATATTATTGTTGCTCGGTAAGTTCTGTACTGTACTTCATTCTACTACTCCTCTAACAGTCTCTCAAAGGCGATTGACTGTCTCCTTTTCTTTTTTTGCAAATGCTGCCGCCCTGCCAGTGTCTACTACTACTACTATGCTATCACCACCACCACCCCAATCATGGCAGGTATGAAAAAGGAAACCATCTTCACCATGCAGCCAGTGCTGTGCCACAGTTGGACATAAACATCAAGCACCGGTAAGAGAGAAGTTTGGGGGAGGCAGAATTAATAATGGACATGTTGTCAATGATTTCATTTTCACACACCAGTCCAAAGAATGCATAGACTAGAGGACAGACTGAAAGTACTAGAAGGACAAGTCAATGAGTGAGGTGTGTCGCATCTATCTGTTTGTGTCTTATACAGTCAGCCAACACAGGCTATGGGCGGCCATGCACCAGCAAGGAAACAGTGTGATGTAAAACAGTTACCCCACCTACAAAACATTAACAACATTGCATGTAACATAGAAAAATATATTTAATTTACCCTAACAAAAATAAACTAAACCCACAAAAGCTGACCCACCCCCCTCCCTAACCCCAACCAATGTCCGTAGGAGAAAAAAAGTCTGTAACGCCCAAACAAGTTCCCACCCACCCACCCAAACAAGAATTAAAAAAGGGGCAGAACAGGATGACAGGGACTAAGTGGTGGGGCGGGACTCAAGGAGGACACGCATCTGGCCCTCTAAACGGGCGACGCGGCGTCTAAGGGCGCGGCAGTTGCAGCCACAGTGGGGGGGGCACCGGAGATGACACTACGGTGGCGGCGGGCAGCCGCCAGATGGTGGCGCCGTACCGCTGGAGGGCGGTGGCTGGGGCCCGGGGCACTGGAGGAGGCTTGAACAATTGCTGCCGCAGTCTCCTCCTCCTCCTCGGCTAGGACCACCAGCCGCCAGTATTCCCACTGGATTGCCTCCAGCTTCCGGCGCCGTGCCTTGGCGGCCAACTCCTTGCGATTTTGTTTCGGAGTAGCTGTGTATCAAAAAGAAAAAAACAAGACAATTGTAGAATATACTCTTAGAAAAACAGTAAGACAAGTTAATTATTTATACACATACAGCCTCATGCATCAAGCCAAAATCCAGTCGGTAAAATACCGAATCGCTAATAACACCCGTTAGCGAGTAAATAAAACCTAATACCAATGCATCAACCCAAATACAAAAATCGCTATTTAAGGAATCCTTAAATAGCGATTCCTTAAATTGCGATTGCATTTAAGGAATCCCAAATTGAGATTCCTTAAATGCAATGCATGAAAGTTAAAAAATTAGCGAATTCGCTAATAGGGGGAGCAAATTACCATGAAGATGAACTGCATGGTAATTTGCTAAAAGTTTGAAAAATGCACTTTTGTGCATTTTTCAAAGTTTCATGTTGCGCACACACATGCCCTTAGAGCATGTGTGTGTGCAACATATGTGCACATATCAATTTCAGGGGTGCAATAGGGTGTCATTTTGACACCCTTGCACCCTTGAAATTGCATGAGCAATTTGCGAGAACCTACTGGTACTCGCAATTTGCTCATGCAATCTCCAATTCATTCCTATGGGCCTGGAGGCCCATAGGAATGATTGGGACGGCATTCCTTAATTGCTACTCGCAATTTGCTAGTCGCAATTAAGGAAAGTTAAGGAATCGCTATTTGAATAGCGATTCCTACATGCATAGCCTTTTGCTATTCCTTATTAGCGATTCCTTATTTTTCGTTAATAAGGAATCACAAATGGCATTGTTGATGCATGTGCCCCATAGTGGCATGGTAGAGTAGCACTATAAAGCACAGTAGTACATAACATTTTAAATCTCGCCCGTCCTTCTTCCTTCCACCCGTCTTTCAATTTTTAGCTGAACAGTGCACCAGGTGCTCTTCTCCATAAAACTTTCAAAGCGGAGTTGAAATCAGATAGATGAGGCCAATGGTTACTCAATACTCCCGCTCCTATGCCAATTAAAGGGAATTCTAGTCTTCTAGTTCACTCTTCAAACGTCCCCAACAACTCATACTTACTTACGACATCGGATAGCGGGCGGACTTTGTCTGCCCGCCATCCTCACGCTAAAAAGGGTGGGGGTCCCGTGGGGACAATTAATTAGGATGAAGCGCCCGGCACAGTGGCGGGCGCATCCTGGTTTTTTTACATTCTGGTTGGCGTTGCCGAAAGCAATGCTAAAAATACATGTTGTGCTGCTTTTCCAAGCACATGACGGGCCCCGCACGGAGCCTGTCACGTTTTGCTTTGAAAGGCGGGGGGGTACCATAGCATAGGTAGGTACCCTCCATGGGGGCCCCCAAGCATAGTCTGCAATGTCTGCATGCCTTTCCGTGGCGGACGGCAATGCCGCCACGCAAAGGCATTCCAAAATGCAGATTATATGGCTGGCGGTGTGTTCAGAGAGACACCACCGCTATATTGACCCCTTTTCCGCCTGGTCGACATGTGGGGGGTCTGAATATTTTCTACAGGGATGACGGGAGGTTTGCCCCTGCGGTGTTGGCAGTGAATTCCAGCCGGCCCGGCGGGGGCAATACGCCCACCATCCTAATGGGGCCCTAAGTCACAACTGTACAGTATACATATACATACAGTACACCCTTGCAGTGAGTGTACTGTCAAGTTCAACAATAGTTAAGGATTATGAATCTAACTTACCACCGCCTGCCACTGGTGCTGCCACTCCCCCTTCCGCTCCGTTGCAATCTGCAGCAACTGCCGCATCCTCGCCCTCCGTGTCGCCTTCGCTGGCCCCGGCAATGGTGGTCGGTGGTGCGCCTAGAAAACATTACACATTTATTAGGCGTCATATACACCTCCCCCCTATTGATCAGTAGCAAGGTTGAAAAATGAGTTAATACTAACATACATCACTAGTACAAATCAGGAAGTAGTAGAGTAGACACTAATAGTTATATATGATCATTGTAGCCTTTGCTTAATTAGCCCTAGCCATGCTACCATTTTACCTTTGTGTCTTTTATTTTTGCACATGTGACGTTACCTTGCAGCTTCTTGTATAAGACACCTTTGAGCCCACATGACCTGCCTCACACTACTACTGTCTAGTCTACGCGCTGCGTACAAGCGGTCAACAAAAACATTAACAAGCCACTTTTTTAGGAAGTACTGGTGTACTACTGTTACTGTTAGTCCATATTGCTTATCCATAAATGCTACATTTTTTGGCACGGCTGAGAAATGCTTGCAAGTTGCAATATACTAACGCACACCATTTCATTTTTCGCATTACAGACGGAAGATTCCCTTCTACGAACCAGAGCTTCTGAATGATGCAACAACTACCAGTACTAGGTTCTTCTAAGGTGAGGGGTCCCTTCACTCACATCTTCATTTATAAATTTATATAAACTAAATTCCTAGGGGATGGTGGTGCTGCCTTCCACCACTGTTCAGTTATCATGATCTCAACTGTATAAGTGTAACAATGTATATTGTTTTAATGTTATTGATTTTCCGGTTGGTGCTGCGTTTTATAATAGAACAGTGTACAGAGCTTCTCAATTTGAAATAAACATTTTGAACTTACATAGACTTGGTGGTATTTGGTGTGGACTAACTTACACGAGTGAGCAAATTAAAGTAAGGGTGTGCATGTGCATTGCTTCCACAACTGAGAGGTTGGGTGTTTTATGTTCTGGGTTGTCTACTTGTTGGGTATCTTGGGAGGAGGGTTCCGAGACCTAATAGTTATGACAAGACAGTACTATAGTCAAGCAGTGGAATTGTGGTGGGTGCGGAATTTCTGATTGAGGTGTGCGAGGAAGGTCCAACCTACCATCACCAACATCCTATTTTCTGGTGCAAATGTCTGTGTATGTGCAAGATCCCTACAACAGTAGTAGCATGTCCTATAGGCTATCATATCAAAATAGTAATAAATCTGGTAGGGCTATTGTTGCTGTGAATTCTCAAAGCCTCAAGATTAACAAAGACTCAAGATCAATAAGAGTAAAAGTAGTACAAGACGACGACCCAAAGGATTGGACTCAATGGCTCGAGCTACTGGTGAATATGAGTTTTATATTACAACCTTTCACATAAAGAGTGGCACTGGCCAACTGGGCAAGACTAGCTACTACAGTGCAGACAGACTGATAGTATGTAGTAGTAGTAGTACTGAGAGTCATCATAGCGGAGGCAGGGATAAGATTTTTGAAACCGTACAGATTGAAGGATAATTGGTGGTAAAAAAATAGCATTTGGAAACAAACAATAGTTCGTGAAAAATAGGGGGCAGTAAAAGTTATGGAATAAGAAATATTATTAAAAACAAGAAGACTTACTGGGGCCAGCAGAGGAGCCCTCAGCGGTGTCCTCCTGGTGGTGTTCTGACTGTCCCGCCGACTGCCCACTCCCTGTCTGTCTGCCCCTGGGTGCTGATGAACAGGAAAGATATAAGAAAGAGACAAACATTGATGGATGGTGTCAAACAAATACAATATTTTTCAACAACGGTCAAAAAACACTTATGTAAACAACAATTGCAATAACTAAATTGACCGATCTCATCTGGTCAACAAGTAATATCGGGGGATTCGCAGTTCGACTACTTAAGTTACTATTTATCAACAGTAATCCAGTCTTCCATTCTGATTCCAGAATACTAAGTTACAACTAAGCCTAAGTACAACGTACCACCCAACCTAGCCCACCTATTCCAGGCATGCCAATTGTTCATTAAGTATGCATTTCCACTGTATTCCTCAACAATGCATATGGTCAAATCATGGAGGACACATGACTACATTTTTTGTATACACCAAATTTTGGTTTGATTGATTGATGCTGATCTGCTAGTGCTAACTGCTAAGCCTACCACCACTCATTGAACAAACTAGAAAAGGTTCTAATAAAGACTGCCATACTAGCAGCACATCACGTAACTGAGTGAGGGGGCATCACGCATACCACTAACAAATTAGAAGCTCATACAAAGTACCTAAACCTAAGTATCAATCCGCCCCTATCTATTAGTGACAGGACAAAGTAAGGAGTGGACTAGAGTCACTGTAGCATTACGTAACTTAATTTCTCTAAAATAAACTCGTAAAGAATCACGCTAAGCAAGCGCAAACGCAAAGCTGCAAACAAGTAAGATTAGTAGTAGCGCAGAAGAGCACCTGTGTCATAATCACAGAAGACTTTTAAACGTTATTAACCTGGAATGTATTGTAAGCAGCAACATTGTAGCTGGTTGGAAGGAAAAAAAGATATTCGCAATTTATAACACAGAGCAGAAGAACAGACACAAAGTTGTAATAATTAAATAGGTACTCACCAAGCCCCGGGACCTCCACTCCTAGCAGGTCCAGCAGGTCCTGCTCACGGTCCAGGATGTCGGACCACCGGTGCGTCAGCTGCGCCTGGGTGCGCCGGACCCCAGAGAAGCGCGACACTGCCCGGCGCACCTTCCCCCACCGCTGCCGACGCTCCTGGAGGCCGTACCCGGACCCAGGCCTGCCACCTGCTGCCAGGGTTGAGGGGAGGTTGCGCTGCACAAAGAAAATTAGTGCAGCCAACTCCACCTCCCCAAATAAGGCCCGTGCCTGCACCCCTTGTGGGCGCAGCCTTCCGCAAGGAAGGCGGTCGCGGCTCTGGCTGCGACGGCGAACAGCCCTAGCCTTAGACATGGTTCTGGGGACGGGGCGGGAAAGAAAAGGTAAAAAAAATAAAGGAGTAAAGGAAATAAATAGCAGGCAATAGAAAGAGAGAAAAAGTAGCTAAAAAACAAAAAAAAAGTAGACAAAAACCAAAAATATAGAAGCAGGAAAATAGTTAGAGAAATAATATAAACAAAGGATTGAAAAGATTTTGGGAGGATTCAAAATCAGGCCCCAGAACCTTGCAAGAGAGTGAAAAACAAGATGGCCGCGCCCATTGCGACCACGTGCGCAAGTTCGCGCAATATTTTCTCCCCGAGCAAGCAAAAAGCAACGCAATCAAGTAAAAGCGGTCGCGAACAGGAAATAACTACCGCGAACGGGTGCGAACATGCATTGCGCGACCCGGAACAGGAAGTAAGCATCGCGAGAGGGCGGGACAAATAAAAACAAGATGGCCGCGCCCGTGAGCAACCGCATGGGTAAGTTGGCGACCCGCGATCACGCAAAAAATACCGCGAACAGGCGGAAAAAAAAACTTCCGCGTCTTCGCGATATTTCCGGCGTGTTTGCGGAGATTTTCAGCATTTTCGCGATAATTTGCGAAAGTTAATTTCGCAAATTCCGCCCACCCCTAATCACAAACAGGAGCATTAACATCTGCATCAAGATTAACATCAACATTCTGGTCCACTAATAGGTCTCAAATCTACAAACCAACGTCCCATGTGCAGGCATATGTTTTAATAGACCTTCCTTTTTGTGCTGGTCTCTGATCAAAACTCCACTGTGATGTGCATCCTGTATAATAAGAAGGGTTTGGGCATGACATAGAAAACAGGCTCTCAGTAGAGGAAGTCTGTTGGAGCACACAGTAGAGGAGTAAGTAGTATAAGACCAAATGCTAACTGCCCTCTGAATTTCCAGTCGGGCCAAAGGACAGACCACTGATGCATGGGATAAGATCCAAGAGGAACGTGTTGGTGTCATTGCATTCTAGACATTCTGGTATTCCATAATAGCAGATTTTCAGATGGGGTGGCCAGTCTTCAAGGTCAACTTATATTTGAGGGATTATTGTCCAGTTCCAGGTGCCCCAAATAGTCTTCTGCATTGACTAGTCACCAGTACACTATGTCCACTCGGTCTTGAAAAAAGCTTATGCTGTCCTATATGGTCTTGACTTCTTCATAAAATAGGTTATCTTCAGGCCTATGGTGAGAGGATTTATATGAGAATATTGTGTTAGGATCCGAGTTCAGTAACAGATGTAAAAAAAAGGCAAGGCCCAGGTGCACAGTGATGTGAAAAAGGTTAGAGACAGCAATCACTGTCTAGTCCACGTGGGGTTAGACAGTGTAGCTGCCCGGCAGGCCGCCACTGCAGGAAAGTGTGAATAAGGTCAGGCCAAGACATGTAGTGCAGTAGCGTCAACAAATAAAGGTGCATCATCTTAGGTCCTGATACTCCAGTGGGTTGAGCTACAGAAGAGGGTCAGGGCTGAAACCATCCAAAATCCAACAGTCTCTGGGAGATGTGGTGGCAAACCTGTAGACCAGGATCGAGGTAGTGGAGAGGGTCTTTTGAAGAGATGCCCAAGAAAATGGTGGGGAGATGGGACTTACTTCAACAAGGCCCTGAGAAATCCAGGTTGCACCATGGTTCTTATATTAGAGCAGCTCCGCTGTAGTGATAAGAATCATGTCCCCAAGGAGCCCCTTGCATTGACTTGTATGGCTCACTTGTGGTAGACAATGCTGAATCCAAAGGGCCTAGTCCATCAGCGTGGACCTGGCAGAACAGCAAAGGGCATCTGTGATGGGCCATGGAGACACGAGTCCTGCCAGCTCCAATCAGCATTATGGGATGTTGTTGGGAGGCACTGGCAGCAGTTACAGATGCCCAGCAAGCAGCTGGCCCTGTCCGAGCTGCAGAAAGCACAGCCGGGTGGGGAGAAGGGGCAGTAGTACCCTCCACTGCTTGAAGGCCTCAGAGTCACAGTGGCTAAGGAGGTTGTCAGAGCCTGTGATATGGCTCAAAGCATGCACAGATGTCCATGAAGCGATTTTTCCACCGGGGGAGTTAAAAGGGATGGCTGGGTGTAGAAGAAGGGACCATGTTGTTCTCCGTGTCATCCAGAGCCACATAGAGAGGGGCAATCTACGACTGTAGAGCGACTCAGTCCCACCTAATCAATATAAATCCAAAGAAATGCTTTTCATATTAGTTTTTTCTTGTCCTGTCTGTTGAGGAAAGAGATGATAAGATACAAAAGTAGATGGAAAACTATTTAATTCTTTCTGTCTAAATGTCCATCATACGGTATATCCCAAGGAAATACACCACACAAGATCTATACTCTTCAAAATAATGGAATGCTACAGTACATAGTGAGTGGCAGGTGATCGGGATGGGGATTGTACAGCTTTCCTAACACCAGTGGTCCACTCTCGTGAGCCCAGCGAGCTACATACTCACCGTGGCAGGTTCCGTAATTCACCACTGGACACAGACTCAACAGACAGCCAGCAGCAGTACCAAGAAAAGAACCAATACCTACAGTGTCATCATGTGTGTGTGTCAGCTATTTTAGAGGACGGTTCTCCCAGGTGATTCCATTAATGTAGGGCAGGCTGTGCAACTTCTCTAGGGTGCAAAGTCCAGTCAGTCTCCACCAAATTTCATGTTGGGTCTACAGGGACCACAGGAGTGCATTGTTCTTACTGTACCCCAAAGAAAGAAAGATGGTTCATATTTATTCTCACTTTGAAACACTGGTAGTCCAGAGGATAACAGTATGATGAACCACAAGGAGGGATTTTTTGGGTGAACTCACACTGATGACTCATCACCATGGTGATGTAGCATAAAAAGATATACAAATAAAAATGAAAGAGATTTATTTTCTGTCATGAATGAGGTACAGATAATTACAACATTTGCAGATAAACAAGTGAGCATTCTTGGATTTTAGAAATCAGTTGAATTAACATGTCAAGTTCTTCAAGATTTAGTTTAAAAGAAAAAGTCAAACAAGATTTCAAATACAATAAAAAAATAAAATGATTGCTTAGATAGTCTCCATAAAATAATGTGGGTGATTTATATTTATTGTTGACAATGTACAGTTAAAACTATTACTTACCAGTCAGGCCGCCAGTGTCTTTGTTCCGTGCAGTGCTCATTCCCACCATAATCACATCTATAAACCTTTTGTGACAATCACAATTCAGCCTGGAATCCCAGGCCCTGGAATCAAGTCCAGGTTGTTTCCAACAACTATCAGTGTGTGTATTAGTGGCCAATCTGAGATCTTGGAAATGTTGGACGAGGATGGGCATGATTTCTTTCCTAGATGGTGAAAATATGTATGTAGCAGCATTGCTAATGACTGATTATTGTCAGTGTGTTTTTTCCACGGGTGATACTATGAAACCGTATAACCTGAAAGCATGTGTTACTCGAGATTACTGTGAACTATTCTACCCACCGGTGACCCAAGTCTATAGTGATGAATTACTGTGCGTACCTGCCAAGAAGCTGTGAGACCATTATTCACACCTCTGATGCAGTCCCACCCTATAATATAGATATCTACCACATTGTGTTGATGATGTCAAACAGAAGAACACAGAGTTAAGAGTTTATGTCCTCAGTTTTAATGCACTCTGTAATCCTGGAATTGATCTGCTTTGTGCTGTAACGAAACCCATGGGGTGGCAGAGTGGGCTAAAGAACGGTGATGGATTAAACCCAGATCAGTTGACTGGGGGTGAGTGCTTGCAATGTTCAACACTCCGTCCATCATTTCCTTTGGTTTTGCTTTGTTCGCCATAAGTTGGCAGGGTATGCTCAGACGTGAGTCCCTTGCTCACTTTGCCACTGGATTCAAGCAAGCCTGGCTGAAGACGGCTGAAATGCCAGAAACCGGTCCTAGGAAGCTTGTTTCCGGTCCAGGAAAGACATGGCTTGGTAGTTCGGGCTGGACTGTTCCCATGAGGCACAGGGTCAGACTGATTTGCATATGGCCATGTCTGAACTGGGGTGGCAGAGTGGGCTAAAGAACGGTGATGGATTAAACCCAGATCAGTTGACTGGGGGACGCGCTTTTCAAATAACTTGCACCTACTCTTTGAAGGCTCGCCGTGAGGGGAACGGCTTCTGTGGGGAGTGTCGCCTTGCCTGTCTGCCGTGCACCGGGACCGGGAGTCTTCCTGCACCGCCGTGAGGTGAACGGCTTGGAGACTACAAGCCCCAGCATCCTAAGCTCCGGGCGCCTGCCGCTGACGACATCAGGCAGCGCCCGGGCTCCTCATAAGCCCCGCAGGCTTCACGCAGCGCGGGACGTGCTTTTCAAATAACTTGCACCTACTCTTTGAAGGCTCGCCGTGAGGGGAACGGCTTCTATGGGGAGTGTCGCCTTGCCTGTCTGCCGTGCACCGGGACCGGGAGTCTTCCTGCACCGCCGTGAGGTGAACGGCTTGGAGACTACAAGCCCCAGCATCCTAAGCTCCGGGCGCCTGCCGCTGACGACATCAGGCAGCGCCCGGGCTCCTCATAAGCCCCGCAGGCTTCACTCAGCGCGGGACGCGCTTTTCAAATAACTTGCACCTACTCTTTGAAGGCTCGCCGTGAGGGGAACGGCTTCTGTGGGGAGTGTCGCCTTGCCTGTCTGCCGTGCACCGGGACCGGGAGTCTTCCTGCACCGCCGTGAGGTGAACGGCTTGGAGACTACAAGCTCCAGCATCCTAAGCTCCGGGCGCCTGCCGCTGACGACATCAGGCAGCGCTCGGGCTCCTCATAAGCCCCGCAGGCTTCACGCAGCGCGGGACGCGCTTTTCAAATAACTTGCACCTACTCTTTAAAGGCTCGCCGTGAGGGGAACGGCTTCTGTGGGGAGTGTCGCCTTGCCTGTCTGCCGTGCATCGGGACCGGGAGTCTTCCTGCACCGCCGTGAGGTGAACGGCTTGGAGATTACAAGCCCCAGCATCCTAAACTCCGGGCGCCTGCCGCTGACGACATCAGGCAGCGCCCGGGCTCCTCATAAGCCCCGCAGGCTTCACGCAGCGCGGGACGCGCTTTTCAAATAACTTGCACCTACTCTTTGAAGGCTCGCCGTGAGGGGAACGGCTTCTGTGGGGAGTGTCGCCTTGCCTGTCTGCCGTGCACCGGGACCGGGAGTCTTCCTGCACCGCCGTGAGGTGAACGGCTTGGAGACTACAAGCCCCAGCATCCTAAGCTCCGGGCGCCTGCTGCTGACGACATCAGGCAGCGCCCGGGCTCCTCATAAGCCCCGCAGGCTTCACGCAGCACGGGACGCGCGCGGGCAGCGCCCGGGCGAAGCCCGGGCCAAGGGCGGGCCCGTCCTTGCCCGTCATAGCCCGGAGTAGGCTGGGCTGGGCCACGCTATTTGGCTGGAGCTTCCCATAAGAGCGAATAACAGAGCGGCTTAATAATCATTAAGGTACTGTTCGCATTTGCGCTGGACTGCCAGGCTTATTGCTTGATAACTTGTGTACCTCAAAAACCCTGTTGTTCATAATAACTCCCTTATCTAATCGACAATGAACAAAGTTAAGGGTAATTTGGGCAATACGGTGGTGGGCACTCTGGATGCTTTTCTATCCAGGGCGAACTCTGTATTGACCCAAGAGATCCTGGATACAGAACGCAGACTCTCCTTAGATCCCCACAGCTCTCTGAATAGGCTATCAGCAACACCAGAATTCCTCACGCCATTAGAAATAGATGTTACTGAGGGCTCACAGGCTAATATATCACTGTCTCAGCCCGCTAAGGAGTTGGACATTCCGGCGGAGGAGGAATTAGTGGTTGTGGATAGAGGGATGATCACTAGGGGGAAATAGGGCAAAAATAAACCAATCAAGGCTCCAATCCACAGAAAGAAAGGAAAAGGGGAACATAAGCCAGTGGGTGTACAAGAAAGCGAGGGTGGGACAATAGCCAACACCCTAACCCCAATAAATACGGACCGTGTTACTATTACCGGGGCGAGACAGGTAACTAAGAACGTTATTGAGGGCAGCCATACACAGGAGGACAACCCAGATACTCTTGAAATGTTATTGAAAAAGTTCCTGGACCCGATCTTAAAAAAGCTCACAAGCATAGAGAACAGACTAACAATTATAGAAAGGAACAGTGGGGGGAAACTCAACGGCAGATCACTCAGCACACATAATACTGTAGCAGAAGTGCCTTTAGGTAGCAATTCCAAAGTACATAAGGTTGACTTATCCATGAGAAAAGAGGTCCCGATTAATATAGCCACCCAGTCCCCTCAACTGATTGAATCTATACTCACCCAGGGGCCACAGCAATCTATACTCACCCAGGGGCCACAGGAACCCAAAAAACATAATAGTACCATTGATAATCTTACGATCAATCAGGAACAGATATCCTCTGATCATCATCTGCAGGAATTCAACTCGATTGACCTCCCAGGGGAATCCGTACCTTATACTGTAATCCTAAGCAATGTCCCCCAACTGAAGGAAGGGGTTACTGAAGACTTTGATCAACTTAAAAATAAATTGAATCAATGGTTCACTAACAACTTATATAGGGGACAGGATGTTAATAGATTCATTATTATGGCCCGTAGAACTAAATGGATCGGCAATAGAACCAAATCACACAATGGCGATTGCATTGTTGTGAATTTTGATAACCCATATACTGCCAATAAAATCTTACAGGAGTTTCAAATGGGCTATCTGGGTACTGGTTCTAATATAGGGATCTTGTCGCTTAGGTATTTCTACCCGCAGGAATCTTGGCAGCACAGAGCTGATTTCAATAGTAAAGATCTCACACATTCAAGGGATACCACGAGACAGATTCCCCCTCATCGAATAAATAACCATCCTCACCATATGAGGAATAGGGTTAATCTTCTCTTTGTTCACGGATTGGAATTAACGAACAGATATCAGCCACTATCAGATATCGATGAGTGTGACTGACTAACCCCCCCGGTGATAGGTGAAATAAATCCACAAACTCCTATACAGGCTCAAAACAAAGATAATGTAATAGATAAATCTTTGATTCCCAGAAATAATATCTTATCTTGGAATATTGCTGGGTTGGCCAGGAAAAGTAGTGATCCACGTTGGATTGCGTTTGTAACCCAGTACAGGATTATAAACTTACAGGAAACTTGGGATATGGACAACAACTACTACCTGAACGGCTATCAGGCTTACTTTGTTCCGGCCTCTTCTTCGGCCAGTGGCAGGCCTAAGGGAGGCCTTGTTACATACGTTTCATTAGACGTCAAATGTGATGTGCGCCAGATTACCCATTCCCACCCTGGAATTTTAGCAATCATTCTAAGGAAGGGGCAAGTAGAGTGGGGAATAATAAACTTCTATAACTCCCCAACTACAGTGGAAGACGGAGGAAACATCAAGTCCCTGGCTACATTTATAAAAAAATACATGGCCAATATCCTGCATAGTTTAATTATAACTGGGGATTTTATTATCCATCCATGTGGTAATCCCTCTACCACCTATTTAGTAAATTTAGGCTGTCCATTAATATCTGGTCTACATTTTGAACATACAATATATGGAGAGGAATTAAATGATTTCCTGTGTGAATTTGATATGGGGACAGTTATGTCTCATATGAGTCCGTCCACTTTGTATACCATCCCAACCTTTATAGGTAAAGGGAATGGAACTTTTATTGATTATATTATGATTTCAACCTCTTTAATTTCCCATTTAGGGGATTTTCTCATTTTAACCAATGAATTTAGCGATCATAATCCGCTGTCGGTTTACCTTGGTGGTATACTGTCTGATCCGATATATTCTAAACCAGCTACAGGAGTCTTAAGACCCACCGATGGGAAAAGGAGGCTAAAGTGGACCCAGATATCGCCTAGTGATTTCTATGAAAAAGTAAAGAGCCATTGTACGGGAGAAATAGCTACCTGTACAACTGCCGGAACAATGGCCAGCACTGTTTTGGATGCCTTTGTCAACTTGTCATTAAAAGTATCTAGACTATTGTTAACAAGTTCAGGACATAATGTTAATTTTGGCCCAAAATGGTTTGATAAAAATTGTTCCAAGGCTGCTAAACTATTAAAAGAAGCACTTGTAAAAAAAAAACAGAGACGTAGTGGCAGTACGTAGTCTGAGAAGGTCATATAGGGATACTTTAACACTCCGTAAGTCCTCATTAAAAGAAGAGGCCTGGGAAAAACTAGTAGATAGTAGCACTTTAAAAGATAGTGCTAGGTTTTGAAAAACTGTAAACGGTCCCTTATTGCATCAGGAGGGAGGGGATGGTCTGGTGGCTCATATTGCTGAAAGTGATTGGGTCAACTATTTTAAAGTAATGTTTGATTGCCCGTCCAAACCCAACAACAATAGAGTGAACAATAGAGCTGCCTCTACACTAATTTTTACTGAATTGGAGATTCTGGATGGAATCAAGGGTCTGACAAGTAACAAAGCTCCTGGGCCCGATGGGATTCCTCCGGATTTATACAAATCAGATCCCCAATTCTGGGCAGCCATTCTTTGTCCGGTATTTAATGCGGCAGCCACAGATGGCTGTCTAAATAGCTGGGCACTGTCCACTATAGTGCCGGTGTTCAAAAAAGGCAATAGAAATGATACAAGCTGCTACAGACCAATATCACTTATAGACTCGGTTGTGAAGGTGATGGGGCGTGTTATTTTAACTAGGCTGAAGGATTGGGCAGTTGAAAATAAGATTTTAACAGATTGTCAGTATGGTTTCCATGCAGGACGCTCGACTACAACACAGTGTCTCAATTTGTATTTGCTGCTTAATAAATACACTGTGGTAAATCCTGGTTCGATTCATCTCGCCTTCATGGACCTCTCATCAGCTTTTGATTGTGTCAACAGGTCGAAGCTCTGGCGGGTCATGGAGGTGAGAGGGGTAGATGCGGGGTTGATTAACTTCTTAAGGGATTTGCATTCCTCGACCCGAGCAAATGTTAGGTACGGCAAAGATTTAAAGGTCACAGAGGACTTTCCTATCAAGAAAGGCGTTAGGCAAGGCTGCATTATGGCCCCGTTTTTATTTAATTTTTACATTAATGATCTCGAGAGGACCCTGGTAGAGACTGGTGCAGATTTCCCGCGAATAGCAGGAAGGGGAATTCCCCTCCTGCTGTACGCGGATGACGCTGTACTTTTAGCCAGAACTGAAATTGGGCTCCAGACACTGTTAAATTCTTTCCATGGGTTTATGTCCATGCTAGACCTGAAGATAAACACCACAAAGTCATACACTATGAATTTGGGCAAACGATCAAGGAAGTCTTTTATATTTAAAACAGGGGGAGACATAATTCCAAGCACCAATGTGTTCTCTTACCTAGGAGTCCTATTTGATGATAAATTAAAATGGGATGCCGTTATACATAAAAAAAGGGGGGAGATGGCTCGGGCTAATGCAGCAATTTTTAACTTCGCCACTAAAATAGGGAAGAAACCTACAGGGGCTATGCTTCAGGTATATAGAGCAAAGAGCATTGCCATAACAACTTATGGTAGTGAGTTGTGGGGACGTGCTGTGATAAATCCTATACAGGTTGAGGAAAATAAGTTCCTAAAAAGACTTTTATGTGTCCCGTCCAGTACTTCAAACTTGGTGGATCACGAAGAACTTGGAGTACCTTATATAGCCGACCAGATAGCAATGAGCCCCATGACCTTTTGGCTACAATGCTGGATTAACAAAGATATACCCTTGACTCAGGAGATATTCAGAGATTGTCTGACTTTGGAGAACAAGTTACGGATCCCGTGGTTTTCCTATATTAAGAAAGGTTTTGAATCAATTGGAAGGGGTTCTCTGTTCTCTAAACCTGAAGAAATCCTTAAAAAGGACATTGATCTGGTCAAATCCCTCTTCTTGAATTACAGGTCACAAGAGAGGGAAGGGACTGAGCTTACAAAACCCAGTGTTCGGTCATATATTGTTCTAAAAACTACATATACTACTGAACCGTACCTAATGTCTACCCTTACGACGCATGAAAAATTTTTATTAACCAGGTTTAGATGCAATACATTCCATCTTTTATTGGCTAGACCCAAAGTGGGACACCTGGGACAGATGTTACCGGTATGCAGTTGTGATGGACAATCTTCACAAAACCTAGTACATTTTATGTTCTTTTGTAACCTTTACTCTGTCCCTAGGAAAACCTATCTGACACCAATTTTAAAGAAAATGAATTTTACCCAAGTGAAACCTGCTTTAATGTTTTTACAATTATTACATATGGATTGTATATATTTTATTGTCCGTTTTTTAAAATCAATAATGAAATCAAGAGCGGTTATGGATTGTTAAATTGTCAAAGGAACTTTATATTTGGGTTGTGTTTTTTAACTGTATGTATATGACTTTTTCTGAATTTAAATACTAAATTCGAAATAAAGTATCTTTGATTGATTGATTGACTGGGGGTGAGTGCTTGCAATGTTCAACACTCCGTCCATCATTTCCTTTGGTTTTGCTTTGTTCGCCATAAGTTGGCAGGGTATGCTCAGACGTGAGTCCCTTGCTCACTTTGCCACTGGATTCAAACAAGCCTGGCTGAAGACGGCTGAAATGCCATAAACTGGTCCTAGGAAGCTTGTTTCCGGTCCAGGGAAGACTTGGCTTGGCAGTTTGGGCTGGACTGTTCCCATGAGGCACAGGGTCAGACTGATTTACATATGGCCATGTCTGAACTGGGGTGGCAGAGTGGGCTAAAGAACGGTGATGGATTAAACCCAGATCAGTTGACTGGGGGAGAGTGCTTGCAAAGTTCAACACTCCGTCCATCATTTCCTTTGGTTTTGCTTTGTTCGCTATAAGTTGGCAGGGTATGCTCAGACGTGAGTCCCTTGCTCACTTTGCAACTGGATTCAAGCAAGCCTGGATGAAGACGGCTGAAATGCCAGAAACCGGTCCTAGGAAGCTTGTTTCCGGTCCAGGGAAGACATGGTTTGGCAGTTTGGGCTGGACTGTTCCCATGAGGCACAGGGTCAGACTGATTTACATATGGCCATGTCTGAACTGGGGTGGCAGAGTGGGTTAAAGAACAGTGATGGATTAAACCCAGATCAGTTGACTAGGGGTGAGTGCTTGCAATGTTCAACACTCCGTCCATCATTTCCTTTGGTTTTGCTTTGTTCGCCATAAGTTGGCAGGGTATGCTCAGACGTGAGTCCCTTGCTCACTTTGCCACTGGATTCAAGCAAGCCTGGCTGAAGACGGCTGAAATGCCAGAAACCGGTCCTAGGAAGCTTGTTTCCGGTCCAGGAAAGACATGGCTTGGTAGTTCGGGCTGGACTGTTCCCATGAGGCACAGGGTCAGACTGATTTGCATATGGCCATGTCTGAACTGGGGTGGCAGAGTGGGCTAAAGAACGGTGGTGGATTAAACCCAGATCAGTTGACTGGGGGTGAGTGCATGCAATGTTTAACACTCCGTCCATCATTTCCTTTGGTTTTGCTTTGTAACGAAACCCATAGCATAAAACGTGTGCATCTGCTTTATACTTCAGATTCAAAAGATTAATAAACTATAGTTGACACTGCTGCCTCTACCATGGGTCTGTGCTTTATAGATAGGAGAGGTGATGTAAAAGGAATTAAGGTAAATAGACACCTATATAGAAGAGTTTATGCTAAAGACAGAATGACACATCAATGCTATTAATGCTATGTCTGCAATGGAATGAAGACCCAGAGTCTTATACATGAGACCATAGATGGAACACTAATTGACATCGAACCATAACGGATGCCATGACTGCCATCACTGTGGAGTCCAATGGAGGATGGGTTGAAACAAAGTGAAGATCAAGACGGTCTCTCAAGTACATGGTGGACTTTAGGTTTGCTATGATCTTGACTCCATGAAAGTCAAAGCATTCCTTTGAGTTTGCAACAAGTGAGTCCCAGTTTTAAACTCTGGTCTACAGTTAGCTGATTAAACCTTAACATTTTGATGCTGGTTACCTAATTAAGTATTTAAAACATATCTTAAATCTCCTCATCATGATTCAGGATAAAACAAGAATTTACTAGGTCTGATGGTGACCCAGATGTCTCATTACAATGTTCTCATATATATTTGGTCACAAGCCTCCCTTATGTTTCAGAATCTTCAAATAACAGGGAGGTGGGAAGAAAATACCAAATATAAGTGGCATACAAATATCAACTCATGCTATTCCTCTATGACCTCTAGCTGACCGTTGATACAGTTAATGAACTTTGGCAGTTGCATAGAGGAAATCCTCACGTCCTTTCTACCCAATACGCAAAATGCATTTAAATGGACTCTAGATTATTTGTCCTTACTGTCAAATATGGAGCACTCCTAAGGTTACGTTAACACACAATGGTATTTAATCTGATCATGGAGGCCTTAGGAGTATTACTGTTTAACTTATTATTTGTACTCATACGTGATGCAACTATAGCTCGAGTTAACATCAGCAGCAGATATAAGATATTACCTGGGACATCGTTTCATCCTGGGTATACACAGTTTATCACAAATTTATACCAAATCTGGGACATCATTTGTGGAAAAGCAGCAACACTTTGCAGACTTTCTAAACTACATGGAGCAATAGCCTTTCCTCTCCACAAGTTTCAGGCTCCTTGGTCTGTAAATCTACCCAAGCCTTTCCTTCAATAGGTAGATGAGAAGCTCCAGACTGGGTGGTGTCACTTGGTCTCATGCACTACATCAAATCTATCTTCTCAATAGATACTTTCATGTGAACACAGGGCAATCTCATGCACACTGGTTTCTTGCTCCCACATTTACTAATCAAAAATATACCTTCCATATGGAGACCTATTTGATAACTCTCCCCTAGTCCCTCAAACACTTGACATTCTACACTGGTTCCCATTCATGATGTGCATAAAATGTGCATCTCTATGTCTTTTCTCATCCTTATAAGCAAACGCTACTTCCTGTCTGAAAAAAGGCACCTTATGCGGCAGAATCTTATCCACCTGCAGCACACACTGCTTCTACTAGAGATTCACAATGCAAATGAAGAGGAAAGATAGTTCTGTTCCTTTTACTGCTATTCTTTTTTCCTACAGTTATTGGAGGTGAATAGATTGATCTTTACCGATGTTGTCCTATACCTCATTTCAAATCACAGATCCGGGAAGTCTGATCCTGCTCCTACAGTTTGAACATCACATGCAGTCCATTATGTCAAACCAGAGAATGGGAGTGTTAGCATGCCTCGGGAGGCCACCAACAGCTTTCTACTGTGTACATCTCTAAATCAATCCAAAGTGGGTATACAGTACATTAACAAGTGGCAATATTATAATGGGCATAACAACTACACATAATAAATGGGTTGAACTGCACCAACATATCTGGTAATTTGACATTGTCCTGGCTCATGAAGCCCCACAGCTGGAGATGACTAGGGTGGAATTCCCCGCCTCGGCGGGTCTTGGGCTCAAAATTCCACGGACCTGACATTTCTCGCCTCGGTGCCTATTCCAATCATGGAGTCCCACTCTGCAACTCTGGGCAATAGCTTGCTTAATCTCCACAACGGCCCCCACAACGCTAAGGATGCCTGGCCTCCACCTTGGGGGTGCCCAGGAGTGGATGCCTCACAGGGAAAGCCAGGATGGGTTCCACAGCGGTATTCGTACAAGCGCCTTGAGACCCTTGCGGGTGAGTAGTGCGCTATACAAGTATCAATTTACATTTAATTTACATTTAATTTACAGTAGGTGCCCTCTGCAAGAGAATCATCAGTCCTGAGAAGGTGCTGTTCAAAATATGTATTACAGTGATGAGGATGATACATTTTTGCTTTGCAACTATACCCTGCAACAAACACACTGGTAGATGGAGCGTTCACAGTGTAGTGGAAAGTTTGTTGCTTGATTGTGAACTTCACAATTGTTCAATTGACAAAGGTGATTAAGAGGTAGCAGTAGAATATAAAAGTGAACAGGAGTAAAAATGAAATATCCAGAAAAAGTCAAGAAATGTATGTCAGTAGTGCTGGCTAGTAGACACAGAGATAGTGGCTGAAGCGATCAGGGCTTTAGGAGGTAATGCTTCTAAGGTATTGATAATGGTCACAAATGCAGGGAGAATTAGATTTAAAGAATAATAAAGATAGTTTGCTTCAATGCTTTGTAATGAAACTATGGGCTGAATTAATGTTTGATGGGTGATAATCTTTCCTTAAGGGTGGTGAAGGAGATTGTTTATTTAGGTTGGACATTGTATTGTCTTATATTTATATCTGGCATTGCCAAGAAAATATTTTGTCTATGGTGTGGCAGGTCATTTTGTTTGTTTCTGGACCACACCACCAAGATTTCCTGGCGGTGACATACAGAAAAAAGACATTACACCTTAAGCTGTCCGCCATAAAGGGAGATAAACTGTCTAGTCAAATCCCCCTGACTATCTCTACTCTCTCGGTCCTTCAGACAAAGTTTTCCATCATTAGTGCAAACAAGGGCTCTGTTGTTTGAAAATGTAAGGTCCTCTTGTCTCTAAATGAAGCTGGCGGATCAAGGGTTTGGCGGCACACCCTTTCCACTAAACTCTAAGTCAGACCCCATGTATCCATGGTTTGCCTGATGTTCTCTAACTTCTGTGCTATTTTAAGTTTAACTATCTGCAGGGCCTTTGGTTTCTGCAGGCGTATCTGTGTTACATGTTTGAATATCAATGAGCAGTTGGATGCTTTAGATAATTTCACCCGGCTCTAGACCCCAAAAACATTCACACATTTAGCTTTGTTGGCATGGTCGTCAATTTTACGTTGCCTTGCCACTAAATGGCTTCTGTACCTGGGTATTACACCTGCTTTTTACCTGCACCAGTCCAATTGAGTCAATGTCTAGTCTGATATTCAGACCGCTGGCATTCTAAAACCACTACTGTTACTCCTAAGCTATTCCAATGCTATATCTGGTTCATTCATACATGTGCACAGTGCAAATAGGACTGAAGTGGGATACACTCTCAAACTACTAATGACTGCTCAAGTCCAAGAAAACACATAGGTCACATTATACCCAGCACAGCGTGTTATTACTTTATGGATCTCAGTAACAAATCTACACTGGAGCACTGCACCCAATATCACCAATGACATTCCTGATCACAAATGTTTTTAGCAGGCGGAATTTGTCAATAGAGAAGGCCCATGGATTTCTGTAACATTGGGCAAATGGCCTGGTAATAGCAGGAGCTCATGTAGTATTAAAGATTCTGGGGCATCAACATCATAACGGCTGGTAGGTGGGGTGTTAATGATACCTGGTCATGGAAATACACTAACTATTATCAAACCTCCCTGTTAGAAATAGGGTTGTTGGTTGACTGGTTTGCAAACCCTGGTCAAGCAAGAGCCATAATCCCTTGGAGGATGACCTACATAAAGTCCATAAATTAACCTGTGCTTTACCCTGAGTAGCTTGGCACACAAGCAGGGCGGTGTTAACTTTATGTAAAGTATTTATACAGCAGACAAACCGTTAAAAAGTAAAACCATGACATGAAAAATCCCAATCCAATTTAGAAACATAAATTATATTTGGGTAAAAATGAAAATATAGATTTTTTAAAGAATTAAGAGAATGTAGTGCCAAAAAGCACTAATCACCAAAAAGGGATATCTAGTCATGCTGGACCAGGACAAAATCAATAGCTCAGGGACCAGATTGAGCCCATTGAATAAAAGTACCATAGTCCGGGATGTCTTGATGCCGAAGATCCTGTCAATGGAGAGGATGCGGAGTACAGAGGGGGGCAATGCACTAATGTCAATACATTCATCGGCGCCGATGCGCTGCTCCTGGTCACTCAACAGTGGTGACGCATTGGCTCCAGTGAGAGGGTTGCTGTGATTTGGAGTTTCAGCACAAGATGAAAGCTGTCACCAACAGAGATGGGATGAATTCCAAAGGCAGTGCAGTTTCTGAGCCACGTATATGCAGTGATGCACCAGGTCTGGAAGGGTCAGAAATCCAGTTTTTATACCTGGTGGTGCCAGTGCACAGAGATCCACCCTTCTTGCCCTGTTTCCAGACTCACTAGATCAGTCTTTTGTGTGGGGACAGGACACAACCTATTCAGGTGTAAGTGTGAGGTGGTTCCGGCTACTCCCTCCCATCCTGCACAGGATGGCCCATCAAGATGTGGGTAGGCCATTGTCACACCTAAAATCTCTTTATGCAGGGCTGTCTAGAGAGAATGCGCAAAGCCATGTTGTGTATTAGAGATAGGTTGCAGGCACACAGAGCTAGGAGCAGAAAAGTGCCATCATCCTTAGAGTGGTAATTTTAAAATTGTAATGATAAATTTGACTTTACCATTAAAGATGATTTATCATTAAAACTCCATAATTACTAAACATGACAGCTCTATCTCCTTCCAGTTAGGAAGGGCAGCTTTTTAGATGTAACAAGGAATCCCCAATGTTGATTTGTGTGCAGAAGGGGGCTCACAGTGGTGAAAAAAAACACATTTGGGAGTAGTATAAAACTTAAAAGTACATGTCCTACCTTTTGATTAGACAGCACCCTGCCCTTTGGGCTAACTAGTGCCTACCTTAGAAGTGACCTATATGTAATAAAAGGGGAGTTTTGGGCTTGGCAAGAGTTTTTAAATGGCAAGTTGACATGGCAATGTCCCACTCCTTTCAGGCTGCAATGGCAGTCCTGTGACATATTTTAGAGTGGAACTTAAGTGTGTGGCACGATAGATGCTGCAGGCCCTGGGTTTATGCTTACCATGCTACAAGATGCTGTCAAGTAAAATGAATATGCCAAACAGCTGTAAACCAATTATTCCATGTTTCAAGGGGAGAGCAAAGGCACTTTAGCACTGGTTCGCAGGGGTAAAATGCACAGAGTAATAGGCCAACAAAAAGAAATTCAGCAATAAGATGAGAAGGAAGGGGAAAAATCTAGGAGTGACCCACCAGACGGGCCCTTTCCAGAACCCCATGTTACCAGCAACTTGTAATGAGGCTCAACGTGCAAAACACGCTGAGAAGCATAACTGAGTTGCTATTTGTAAAAGAGATAGCAAGTCTTGCTTGATTTGCGAGGAACATAGAGGAATACCTATCACGGTTGAAGTTTGAGACAAGAGGTGGGACAAGAATGATCCCCACCAAGTCTGTTATTGATGCAGGGATGAGTCCTCCTGCTAACCAGGAACAAGCTATGGAATGAATGGATTAGACAGAGGTCTGCTGGGAGTAGAATATTTAGTTGATGATATTTAGAAAGTAACAACTAATTTGTGTATCAGAGATTGCAGGTATCAAGATAAAAAACATGGTTGTACTTGCAAACAATTCCAACTCATTTCAAGGGTATGATGAAAGCCCTAGCAAAACCTAACATATTTCATGACTGTTATCCTTTATTATTATTTAAATCAAGAAGAGAGGAACCAAATATAAAAAGGAAAGGAAGAAAAACCTATCCTTTGTTATCTGTGTATGTGTAATGTTTACCTGATTGAGGGTTCTATCAGGTCTCTGCCTATGTGCTTGTGTGTGCATATGTGGTGGGTGCATATGAGGGAGGGGGAGGCCATGATCAGAGTGGTTTTGTATGTCTCTGTTTGTGATGGACCGGAATGCACCAGTGTGAGAAAAACAGCTATTCTCTTTTGTAAGTATTACTTGGCCTGTGGAACGCTACAGGAATGCAGTCCAAATCATGATGTGTCAGAGGTCATGGTTTGCCACTGTGTGAGATTTGTTGTTGTTCGGGTTTTCGTTTAGCATTATCTTGTTGGTTCATGTGTTCTGCGAAGATCCATGAGCCATACGTGCATGACTGGGCCCGTGGATGATTTCCAAGACATGGCTACTCTACGCTTAGCCAATGCCAGTGCCAGATAAAAGAATCTATTAGGATTTTTTCGGTGGGCATTTCACTTTCTGATTCCAAAGATAAAGTGTAGCGTCGTCTCAGCTATACCATTCTAGTATGTCCTAAATTGAAGCCATGTCCAAACCATATGGGGGAATGTGGCATCTGTGGTTAAACACTTAGGACATATATCAATGGAGGTATGGAACATGCGGGACAGCCTATGTGGAGTTAAATATGTATGGTGGAGATAATTGAATTGTGTGTAATTTAGTCTGGAGTTAGTAGATGTGTACTTAGGGTAGCCTATGCTCTTTGTCCACTGTTAATCAGTGAGGTCTGCTGCCAAGGGGCTGTCCCAGTATTCTCATAAAGGTGCCAGAAGGGAGAGGGTGTCAGGTCTAAGGGAGATTTATAGCGCTGTGATCTCTTTTCTGCCCTGACCATGCGTCAGCAGTGTTTGTAGAACCCTTGATGTGGGGGGTACGGTTTGTGTGTTACCCCACTTCTGAATAATTTGCTTTTTCAATAGTGCATAGAGCAAGAAAGTGCCAAGTGGTAATCCATATTCGTCAAGTTTTCAAACTCCATATAAATCCCCCCCGGTTCGGGCCCAGGCGTGAGCCACACACCTATCTCTGCTCTCCTGCGGCAAGCATGGGAGCCGGGTTGCAACTCAAGGGTTAAATCTGAGACGCATGATGAGGGTCGCTGGGCACTGGAACATATCTCAACCAGCTGTCCCGAGCCGCTACCATCAACAGATTGCCCTGCTTTTTCTGCAGTGAAGTTTTTGTGCCAGACAGCCACTCGAGCATGGCTGGTCTTTGGAGCTTCATCACCCAGGGGTTCAATCAATGAGGTTTCCATTTGAAAGCATCTCATTGGCCATTGGAGTTGTGCCGTGGCGTAGTAGTACTCATATTTGGGCACCCCCAAACCCCCCTCCGAGAGGGGGAGGTATAATTTCCGAAGTGCTACTCTAGCTACTCTAGCCCGAGCATTACCCCAAATCAATGATATCAGGAGTGAGCCAGGTCTTGAAAAAAATTTGCACAGGAGTTTGTAAGGGATGTTTGCAAAGAAATATAGGAGTCTGGGGAGTAGTAACACCTTGGCGATGGCAACTCTGGACCAATGGGGATAAAATCAGCCTGGTCCAGAATTGTAGTGTGGAACGAGCGTTAACAAGTACTCTCCATCAAATCTGTCTGAAAATGATAAATTTGGACCGCTAAATATTTGAAAGATTTCAAGTCCCATGTGAGTGGTATAAAAAGCAGAAGCGCCCTCTGTGCCGCAGACAGGTATTTTATCGGGAACACTACTGATTTGGACCAGTTTACTTTCAGACCGGATATTTGGGCATGCTCATCCAGTACCCTCATTAAACCCTGAAAGATCTTGCTTTGACCACGCAGTTAAAGCAGCGTGTCATCTGCATAGAGAGAAACAATGTACCATTGGGTGTATGCTTGGATGCCCCAATCCAGGATGTGTCTGCGAAGTACACTCGCCAAGGGTTCTATGGCCAGTGCAAAAATAATGGGCGATAGAAGGCATCCCTGTCTCGTACCATGCTCATTATTGAAGGAAGGGGAGATAGTACGACCTGTCTTTACACTAGCATGTGGGCTACTATATAGTATTATAGTATCCGTACCCAACAGAGAAAATTCGGGCCCATCCCAAACTTTGAGATGAATGCCAATACTCCAGCCTGAGGTGTTGAATGCTTTTTCAATATCTAAGGTGGCAATCCAAAGTGTTTCTGCTCAGTCCGTGCCCACTCCAATAATTTAAAAAGCTGGCGTAGGTTCATCCCAGCAATCCTCCCTGGTATAAACCAATTCTGATTGCTGTGGACTAGGAGCTGCACCGCATCTATTAACCGGTATGCTATTATTTTACTCATAATTTTATAGTCGGTGTTCAGTAGCAACAAAGGACGGCATGAGCTCATTTACAATGGGTCCCTCCCAGGCTTTGACAGTACCACCAATATGGTTTCTTGTAGCGATGGTGGGAGCGTGCCGTGATCAAACACCTCACGTTAGACATATTATATTCAGTGCATCAAGGCCTCCGCATACGCTGCATAGAACTCCGCCAATTGTTTCATCATTTCTGAAATCTCAGTTTCAGAGATAGGTGCCTCTAGTGATTCGTACCGGGGTTGCGTTATCTGTGGCAGTGTGGCGCGTGACAGGAATAGCTGGATTACCTGTTATGTTCTAGTCTCTGGGGCTGTATAAGGGAGACATAATATTTGTAAAAGGAGTTATTGATTTGCTCTAATTGCCCATCCAGTGTGTAAATGGACGCAAATGGGGATCTGCGGAGACCTAAGCAGTCATGCCAGCGTCCTGCCCACTTTGTCGCCGTCGGCATGTTGCTCGGCCAGATGTTGCTTGTATTCAAGAGCACAGAGCTTGTCTCTTTGAAAGCCAATCGGGACCTGGCCAATGAGGGCACAATACCCACGTCGACAGGAACAAGGAGTTCGCAGAAACTAACTTTGGATTCTTGGTCCTGTAGCTCTTTCAAGAGCATCGAATGGAAGCCATATATGGCTTTAATCATTGATCCTTGCAATACCCCTTTAAATGTCTCCCACTCTACATCAGCGGATGTGGCAGTACCTGAATCTCTTGAAAGTTTGAGGTGATGAATTGTGCCATAGACGTGCGCAATGGTGCATGCTTATGTGCTTCCAGGGGGAGATGCCATGTTGGAATGCTATTACTACGTGTGCCCCATAACAGGTGTACCAGAAGAGGGTTATGGTCTGACAATGTGCAGGCTAGGTACTCGGCACATGATGCCTTAGTTAAAGCATCTGCTGAACAATAAATTACATCTATCCTAGTATATAGATTGTGTATTGTGAGTACTATGAGTTTGTGCACATCGTGGGATCTTTGCTACGCCAGACTTCCCTTAGCTGCATGTCTAAAACTATTGATTGTGCACCTGGTAATGGTGGTCCTGACCTATCTAAGTCCAAATCGTGTATGCAGTTATAGGCGCCCCCCAATACATTTGAGCTGACGAAGTGCACAATAAGGATAGGGTCTTGGTTTGTAGGAACGCGGACTGCCCTGAGTTTGGTGCATATAGGCAAACAAGTATCTATGAGTCCCTCTAGAATCATATTACGACCCTGTGGGTCCACCCGAGTGTGTAATAGCTGCAAGGGAGTTCCAGGTGCCACCCATATCAGAGTACCCCTATCATAGCCCAAGTATGTGGTCCCTATCACCATACCTCTCCAAAGCTTTCATACTGATTTGAGTGTTTGCTGTGTGAGGTGTGTTACCTGGAGTAGTGCAATAGTGATCCTAGGTCTCGCAGATACTGGTATACCTCGTGCTGCTTGGCACTGCCAACCAATCCCACACGTTCCAGGTGAGTAAGAGATAAGCATTACTTGCCCTTTTTGTCTAGTGGGTTGCAGATATCAGGAAGATATTCCCCCATCCAGTGTGGCCAATAAATATCGGACCCCCTCCATGGCAGGTGTATCTCGGATGTTGCGTCATTAGGGTAGTGTACAATGAGTACGGTGTTTGTCAATACAAAAGGGACAGGTTGAAATTAACATTTACAGATGTACAGCTGCCTGAATTCCTTGGAAGATGCCTGGGTGGATCATTCAAGTTCATCCGCTGTTTGCAGTGTGATTGTGGGTCCTCCCCCCATCAGCGCTGAGTGTTGTGACTCCATTCATTTGTACGTTTGGTCCAGGACAGTATGTGTATCAGATCCCGATCTGGACGGCGAGTCCAGGTTGCCTTGTTGTTCTGCCTGCTTAATATCTTCTTCCCGTTCTTATGCTACCTGATCTTTAGTGGGACTCATTGCCTGTGTCTTGTTGTGGCCACCCCACGAGCCACAGTGTGCCACTGTCTGTGAGACCCTGGCAACTGCGGGGCACTGGCAAATCCGTTCTGCTCCACCCAGGACTAGCTTCTTCAGGGAAGTGACAGAGGGTTGTACTATCTTTGTGTCAGATTTGCAAAGTGGCAGAGTATTGCAGTGTGTACTGTATTTCGTGTCTCCATAGGCATCACTTAACATCCATACAAGAGGATCTGCACCATTGAACTGATAGAGTGTAATCAGGATATATATGTACCCTAGAGTTTTCTATTTGTGATGGGCCTTGGCCCTGAGGAACCTGCAAGATATTGTTTCTGTCCTGGTAATTGAACAAATGCACGACCACCGGTCTTGGGAGTGCCTGGTTAGGGGGGCCACCTGGCACACTATGTGCACGTTCGACCGAGAAGAATTTCAAATGTTTCCCATTAAGAACGTCTGTTGTGAAACATGTCTCCAAATATAGCTCCATACTTTGTCCCTCAATTCATTCTGGAAGCCCTACTATACACACATTGTTAATACAGGATCTGCCTTCCTGATCATTTGCCCTGTTCTTTATCAGCTTAATCTGTTCTGTTGCTGATACCACTATGAGGATTAAGCTGGCCAGCATCAACTCTGTCTCTTCTACTCAGCCTTTGAATTTGTTGTGGTCTTCACGTAGGAATCCTACATCCACACAACGTGTATCTATTTTAGGGCCCAGCATGGTTTTAATGTCAAGTACTGCTGCCACTAGCCTATTGAACTGATGTGAGAGGTCTGCGTGGTCTGTAGGTTTAGAAGTCGCCGTTTTAATTTTTTTGTACGCAGCAGAGGGCTGGGTTACCGCATCCCCGGCTGGATCTGAGACCTATCAGCTCTGGGCTTACCCTATACAATAATGTAGCCGATTGAGATGCAGTGCGTTCGACCTGTCTTACTTATGCTGGCAATTTGTTTGAGTAATTGGCTCCCTCACACCCCTGTGGGGCGGGCCACACTGAGGGCCATTGTGGGGTAAGCTTTTCAATTATCCAAGTGTGCACAAGAGGGCGACCTTGTCTCTCGTTATGCCGTGGAGCCAAAATGACCAGTTTTTGAGTGAACTTATACTGGTTATTGGAAACTGCATAAGGCCAGAGTGGGGGTCCTACAATTTGTATTCCAGCAAGGTATTGTGTGCCTTGTCCAGGTAGATTGATGGATTGGTATGCCGTGGGTCCGAGGACAATAGGGTGGTCAAGCGGACACACGGTGCACATATAGTCCGTACAGTGTTGTGCAGCTCACCTGGGGAGTGCTTCGCCAGACCTGGGTGCCCTCAAGGGTCATTTAGAGGTGGCTGTATCCCTGCTGTTACATTGAGTGCTCTATGGGAATTCTCGATGTAGGCCGCTCAGGTCGCAGCGGATCCCTGCAGCCACTTCTCCCCGCACTCTGAAGCAACCCAACGACCAGTGGACCTTATGCGTCTTGGTCGGTCCGTGTCGGGGGGCCCAGAGATAGGATTTAGCCTGTACTTGATGTTTAGAGGGCCAACTGCATAACCCAGTATGATTGGGGCCCCAGGCAAGCAGACTATGCGTAGAGTTCTAGTAAGCGACCAGGCAGCATCACCCCTCTGCGGTGGTTGTTTATGTATATTATTATTGTGGCATAAGTACAGTAAATCCTTGGTCCCAGTGGGCAGTGCAGCGCATTAGGCCACCTCAGAGTCACAGTGGATCTTACCGATCATATCTGCACATTCCCAGGTACGCGCCCTTTCATAGCGTTGCTCCCCTGGTAGTGGCGCTCGGCTTACCGGGGGGGCACCGAAGTCCTTTGTGTCTGTGGAAGAAGAAGGGGAAATCAGGTCTGCTGCAGAAAGCCCTTGCAGGGTCCCCTATGTGTGCCAGTGGAGGTAGGCACAAGGCAAATGTATTATGTGAGGTCCGCGGTCAGCGCCTGGACGTCAGGCCGTGTTGTGCAGGCTTCTCCCAGGATCAGATATCCACCTCAGTTCCTTCAGTGGTCATCACAGCACTTTTAATCTGGTGCCAAACGGCCACGTCTCTACCCCCAGCCTGGATCGTTGGCTTGCGTTGCAACCTGCAGGGCACTGTTGCTCCGAGTCACCACACGACCAGCTCTGCCTGCCAAGCGCCAGGGTGACGAGCTGCAGGCTGTAGGAAGGTACCGCGCTGCCTGGCGGTGCTGAGCCATGATTATTCGTCCGTTTGGCCAGCAAACAACCGAGTATTAATCAGGATCTTTGGTCGGCCTGCCGCGTAGCTCTGCACTACGCGTCTGCTCTCGCGGCCATCTTGGCCACGCCTCTCACAACAAGGTAAATCTGTTGTTGTTAAAAAGAGCGCTAACACGAAATCACTGTGAATAACAGCTGCTCACGGTCTGTTGTTCTATAGCATTAGCCGTCCATTTGTACAGGGAATGCTGTCAGTGTACTACAACAAATACGGCATCAGCACTCAAAGTGTGACATCATTTCAGAAATGTGTACCAAGTGAAACACGATATTCGCAAAATGATGGGAATTAGGCCGGCCTCATTTAAATTTCACTCAGGCCTACTTTTCACAAATGTATCATCGTCAGGCATTTCAGATGTATCGGAAACTGCCAAAAAGACTGTGACGTTTTTTTTAAATTCATAACTTCAGAGACAGTTGTTTTCTAGGAAACAACCTCTGTTTTGATTTCTGATTGTATCCCAAACTCAGGGCTTTGTGTCATACACTTTGGATATTTCTTCAAACCTGTTATGTCACAATTTTCCAAGAAAGCACTTATAGTGCATGCTTGTTTGCCTGACAGCTCTATTGTTTCAGTAGAGAACACATTGTCCCCTTTCTTGTTGGATACAAATGATTGATGCCCATTAGCCTGTCGTCTAATCATAGTATGAACTGCACTCTCGTTCTGCGTTATGTGAAGGAGGCTTTCTATCCACTGAGTCTGGCTGCGGATCACTGATGAGTCTAACTTAGGAGGGGAGCACACAGGAGACTCTATTAATAATCACATTATGCTATTGCCATGGGATATAGCTGGGAATGACACTATGTTGCAAAATATGGATTGGTTAAAATGCATGAATACCTAAGTTGAACTACTTCCAAAAACCTGGTCTAGGGACACCAGGCTCTGGATGGATGCTCCTCATTTGCCTGCTATTCCGTCCTTTTCAGGAAGAGCTAAAGGTAGACTCATTATTTGGCTCTTTTTAGCCTTTTATTTGTGCCAAAGTAGAACATCCCACTGGCCAAAGATGTCTGCAAGCTCATTAATTGACCTTTTCTAAGAAAGGTATTATTCTGCTTGGCAATTTCTATAACAAACACGTTAACCATTTGAACTGCTCCAGCATCTTCTATTCCTTCCTCATTTAAACAAGAAATGCAATCGGTCTCTCCTTTGGGTCCTTAAGCGTATTTAGTGATTCCGCATATTTAGAGTAGGGGCATGAAATGGGGAGACCGCCTGTGCTGACACAGTTTGGGTGGACTTTAAGCACAATGCTTGAGGCAGTGTGACATAGGGAGAGGAGAGAGTTCTGCAGAAGGACAGAAAGTGGAGGCAATGGGATAGTATAGATAGAGACCAACAGAGAGTTTGGAGAACAGCAGTTAGTTTAAAAGAGATAAACATAGAGTCAGCAGTGAGGGATAGGAGAAACTAGAAGAAAGAGACAAACAGAGTTTTGGGTGGGAGCATCGGCGGTGGTAGCGTGCATTTCAGAGAGAGTTTAAAAACAGAGGGGCATATAAGCAAGCTGGCGATGACAAATTATCGCCGCTTAAGCATCCGTTTTCAGATGAAAAGCGGCGATAATTTTATCGCTTAATCATCAAGGTCACGCTTACGCGTGATTCCTTGCTTTAGCTCCCTTTCCCATAACTCCCACCGTTGCATCTCTAATGAGATGCAAAGTGGGCGTTCCATCCCAAAATAACTGGAGAAATGTCTCTAACCGACATTTCTCCAATTATCAAGGGAATCGCTAACAGGCATAGCGATAAGAAAAGTAGCGCTAACCACAGTAAACGCTACTTTCCTTACGCCTGCTTTCACCCTCACTTAGCCATTATATCCAATGTAAGGTGGATATAATGGCTAAGTATGCCCGCCTTATCAGCAAACTAACGCCAAAATGTGTGAGATTATCGCTGGATTTCCAGCGATAATCTCACTATTGGCTCTTAGCGCAAGGAATTTTATCGCTTTTGAGATAAGCGTTGCTGATAGCACGCTATCTCAGCGATAAAATTCCAGGATAGCCGGAGATAATTATCCTAGCGCTAAGTGCGCTTAGCGATAATTATCGCCGGCTGTTGGACTTGGCCCTTTTTCCCTGATTTTTTTCGTTTTGGTAGTGTTAAGGTGCAGGTGCTTACTTCTCCCAAGATGGCTGCCACAGACCCCTGCTACTGCAGGGTGGTCGTTTTTCATAGTAGCACCCTAGCTGCCAGGAGCTGGCTGGGACCCACAACAATGTTGCGATACCAGCCCGCCTTTTTGTCCCATAGTTAGAGTGGGGAAGCTCCTGGAAGAAGCTGGAACCTTCTAGAAGGGAGGTGGGGTTTTACTTTTGCCGCCTTGGCTAGAGGTCACCTGACCTAGGGCTACTTAAGAGTGGGAGGGAAACTTTTGTGGTGAGTTGGCCATTGGGGTGAAGCAGAGCTGGAAGAATCCACCAGGAGTGTAGGCGGTAGGGCCTAGCCAGGGACTTATGCCTCTGAGAGTGACAGGATTTAGGTACTGCCTCTTAAGTGAGTGAGGTGCCCTGTGAATCCCACTGATCTTGCCCAGTAGTAGGAGGACCCAGAGACTCTCTGCCAGCCTGTCTAGGAAGGACCTAGTCGCCCTCTCCATCCCTACCCCTGTAACAGAACCCCTTAAGGGCGCCAGATACATCTGCGCCAAAAGACTTCATCTGTCAACTGAGAACTGAAACCTAACTTTAAGAACTGAGACTGCATGACAAGAGCGAGCTGTAAGCCTTGAATGCCAGAGCTGAGACTGCGTGTCCAAGCTACCCTAGTGAACAAAATACTAAGCCAATTGCCAAGTCACCGGGGATCGACCAGGTACTAGCGCTGTGACCCCCGCGCTCCCTGCCCTGGTCTGGGACCCCCGGCAGCGTGCTCCGCTGAGCACTTTACCCCCATCCTTAATTTGAGCCCCCCCCTGCGACGACAAAGCCAGCGCGCTCACCGCCGCGGCCTGGAGGCCTGGAGGAGTGCCCTGCTGTGTCGCGAGGCCCAGGCGAAGTCCGGGGCCCCGTCGCTGCCGTCGCAGCCGTGTGAGGAGAAGCGTAAGGTCGGGGCCGAGTTCCCCCAACGTCGTGAGGACGGACGCCTGCTGACGCCGAGACGGAGGTAAGCCCGGAGGCCGAAATCCCCCCTGGTGCGCCCCCTGCTGGTCTGGAAACCACACCGCACTTGGCCCGGGTTGTCCCCTCCGTGGGAATCCCCTCCCCTGCCTGCGCGACGGAGAGACCCCGCCGAGGGATCCTGTCCGTGTCCCCCTTTTTGTAATACTGAGCGCGGTGCTCTGGGAACTGCACCGGAGCATAGGGACTCGCTCCTCAAGTCCAGTAATCTTCCCCGCTGGAAGCCGTTCAAAGTACTGACTGACATTGCTCTCGTGTGGCGCTTCACGCCACCGACTCTGCTTCCTCAGCCGGAGAGACCGGGACGGCGAGTAACCCCATGTGTTATATGCACTGCTCGAAAGAAATTACATGCCAAGGAATGCGAGTAGCGCACTGTGTTATATGCTCTGCTCGAAAGTAACTACATGCCAAGGAATGCGAGTAGCGCATTGTGTTATATGCTCTGCTCGAAAGTAAATTACATGCCAAGGAATGCGAGTAGCGCATTGTGTTATATGCTCTGCTCGAAAGTAATTACATGCCAAGGAATGCGAGTAGCGCACTGTGTTACATGTTCTGCTCGAAAGTAACTATATGCCAAGGAATGCGAGTAGCGCATTGTGTTATATGCTCTGCTCGAAAGTAATTACATGCCAAGGAATGCGAGTAGCGCACTGTGTTACATGTTCTGCTCGAAAGTAATTACATGCCAAGGAATGAGAGTAGCGCATGGTGTTATATGCTCTGCTCGAAAGTAGTTACATGCCCAGGAATGCGAGTAGCGCACTGTGTTATATGCTCTGCTCAAAGGTAATGACATGCGACTGATTACGAGTCACGCGATGTATTAAATGTTCTACGCAAACGTATCCACATGCAACTGATTGCGCGTAGCGCTATGTTTATATGCCTTGCTTCACAGTACTAGGGGCCCTTGATCACGAGGAGCGCTCAGTTCTACAGGCGCCATGTTAGTGAACCCAATGTGTCCCCTTTCAAGTATTACGCTTAGTTAGACGGCCGGTTCAGGGAAAGACTTTACGTAAGCGCGCACGGCGCTAGAACAAGGTTAGGCACTGCATAGATATCACCCAGAGTGTCGAATGTAATGTCACAATGGTATTATGATTCATGTATTACCTTGTTATTTCCTGAACTGCATCTGACCAGCTATACTTGGATAAACTTGAAGTATTTGCATAATTTAAACGGTGTGGCGTCCCTTATTGTGTGTGACTCTAGTCCATGAGAAGCGTGTGGTGTATGGTTGCTTAACACATAGCCCTCTGGTTGCCCGACCGGCTCGCGCCACGCTACCGCCTATAGGGCCTGGTGACCCCAGGTTCCTACATTGTTGGCCAGCGGTGGGATCCTTGGGACTTGTGACCATACAGCACCCTTCCGTGAGGCGAAGGGCGCCACAATTAAACGCCTATCCTACATTTTTTTTGTTCCACAGCTCAGAAACCATTGTTGCTGGATCATTAGTTCCACTTTCCAGGTAGAGAGTGCAAGAAGCCTGGTTAGCTATTGACTGTTGCCTACACCCTAGGAATTTTCTCCTTAGTGTCTAGGTCCCCATCTGCCGGAATGGAATCCCGGTTAGCTGACCTCGAGGGGTACACAGCGAAGCAACTAAGGGAGTTCGCGCAGGAGTTGGGGGTGCCTGGGATGCGGAGGGCCAAAGGGCCGGAACTCCGTACCGCCATTAGGGCATGGGTAGAGGCCCACCCAGACGGGAGAGGGGATGAGGGACAGGAAGCGCCAGAGGCACCTCAGGGGGAGAGCGCCCAGGAAGTCCTAGACATCTTGAATGTAGACATGTCTGAGAATGTGCCCCCAGGAAGACGTTCTGGGGCCAGTAGTAGGACAGGGTCCAGGAGGAGCGCGTCTCCACAAGAGTACGAGGACAGGAGGGAAGAGAGGCAATTAAAATGGGAGCTGGCCAAATTAGAACAGGAGAAAGAAAGGGAAAGGGCCAGACTGGAACAAGAAAGGGAGAATAAGAAATGGGCAATGGAGGAAAGGAGGATGGCGCACGAGCTTCGGATGAAGGAGTTGGAGCTGCGTGCCCTCCAGATGAGTGTGTCCAGTGAGGACACTGGTGGCAGCATACCGGAAGCTCCACAGGAGCTAGAAGTTTATTTACCCCAGGATGACATCACCAGGGTGTCTGAGGAGGCATTGGGGTGTGAACCTGAAGGGGGTGGTGCAGGGATCTCCCAACCCAGCGAGGTGGGAGGAGTGGCAGATAGCCCAGCTAGGTCCCAGGGAGAGAGGGTTGTAGGGCCTCACGACCTATCTATAGGAAGGCGTGAGATGGGGAGGTGTCCCGAGGTGCCCCAACCGAAGTCTCAGGGCCTGGAGAGTTCCGCAAGGGAGCCCCAGGTTGGGAGCCTAGGCTGTCCCGATGTGCCATCCAGTGCAGGGGAGCCCCTAGTGTCAGGAGGACCCAGGGCGACTGTAACCAGCGCGCCTGAGGTTCTGGGGTTGGCCCAGTCGCAGGGTTTAGATCCTGTGCTGGGGTGCCAGGCTCAGGGGTTGCCTGACCTGGCGGGTGGGACATCTATCAGCAGTGTCCCCCCAGGATTGACTTCCAGGGGTACCTTTCCCGGTGGGAGGGTGCGGAAATCTGGAAGGGGGTGCAGAGGGAGGAAGGTCTCGCCTCGGGCACCGACTCAGCCTAAGGGTTTAGACCCTAGGTTGAGGAATCAGTTGAAGGGTCAAGGCCCTGTACTGAGGAGGAAGTGGTGGTCTGAGGGTGCCTCGCAGGGTAGGGTGAGGAACCCCAGAAGGAGAGTTAGGGGAGGAGAGCCTCGCCCCTGAAGGCTGGTCAGCCTAAGCGGGTGAACCCCAGGTGGAAGGACCAGAGGCAGTTTAGGACTGCAAGGAGGAGGACCGGAGTGGTCAACAGGCACTACAGGCCTGGGGCTACTGCCCCCCACTCCGCGAGATCACCCGGGCCAGAGACATCTGGACGGCCCAGGGGCCGGTCCTGGCCACAACTAGCTAGGGAGCCCCAGTGGGGTGTTTTCGTTGGTCCAGGGAGGTTTGTTAGGGAACCATCGGGTTCCAGAGCGGAGGAGAACCTGCGGGTGCTCCTGCCGTTGCGGGCCTGCGTCCACCTTTTCTCGCCCCAAGCAGGGAAGACCATCAAGGCATTGATCGGTCTACCCTGGCTTTCGGCTGGAAGGGGGTTATGTTGGACTTGGCCCTTTTTCCCTGATTTTTTTCGTTTTGGTAGTGTTAAGGTGCAGGTGCTTACTTCTCCCAAGAGGGCTGCCACAGACCCCTGCTACTGCAGGGTGGTCGTTTTTCATAGTAGCACCCTAGCTGCCAGGAGCTGGCTGGGACCCACAACAATGTTGCGATACCAGCCCGCCTTTTTGTCCCATAGTTAGAGTGGGGAAGCTCCTGGAAGAAGCTGGAACCTTCTAGAAGGGAGGTGGGGTTTTACTTTTGCCGCCTTGGCTAGAGGTCACCTGACCTAGGGCTACTTAAGAGTGGGAGGGAAACTTTTGTGGTGAGTTGGCCATTGGGGTGAAGCAGAGCTGGAAGAATCCACCAGGAGTGTAGGCGGTAGGGCCTAGCCAGGGACTTATGCCTCTGAGAGTGACAGGATTTAGGTACTGCCTCTTAAGTGAGTGAGGTGCCCTGTGAATCCCACTGATCTTGCCCAGTAGTAGGAGGACCCAGAGACTCTCTGCCAGCCTGACTAGGAAGGACCTAGTCGCCCTCTCCATCCCTACCCCTGTAACAGAACCCCTTAAGGGCGCCAGATACATCTGCGCCAAAAGACTTCATCTGTCAACTGAGAACTGAAACCTAACTTTAAGAACTGAGACTGCATGACAAGAGCGAGCTGTAAGCCTTGAATGCCAGAGCTGAGACTGCGTGTCCAAGCTACCCTAGTGAACAAAATACTAAGCCAATTGCCAAGTCACCGGGGATCAACCAGGTACTAGCGCTGTGACCCCCGCGCTCCCTGCCCTGGTCTGGGACCCCCGGCAGCGTGCTCCGCTGAGCACTTTACCCCATCCTTAATTTGAGCCCCCCCCCTGCGACGACGAAGCCAGCGCGATCACCGCCGCGGCCTGGAGGCCTGGAGGAGTGCCCTGCTGTGTCGCGAGGCCCAGGCGACGTCCGGGGCCCCGTCGCTGCCGTCGCAGCCGTGTGAGGAGAAGCGTAAGGTCGGGGCCGAGTTCCCCCAACGTCGTGAGGACGGACGCCTGCTGACGCCGAGACGGAGGTAAGCCCGGAGGCCGAGATCCCCCCTGGTGCGCCCCCTGCTGGTCTGGAAACCACACCGCACTTGGCCCGGGTTGTCCCCTCCGTGGGAATCCCCTCCCCTGCCTGCGCGACGGAGAGACCCCGCCGAGGGATCCTGTCCGTGTCCCCCTTTTTGTAATACTGAGCGCGGTGCTCTGGGAACTGCACCGGAGCATAGGGACTCGCTCCTCAAGTCCAGTAATCTTCCCCGCTGGAAGCCGTTCAAAGTACTGACTGACATTGCTCTCGTGTGGCGCTTCACGCCACCGACTCTGCTTCCTCAGCCGGAGAGACCGGGACGGCGAGTAACCCCATGTGTTATATGCACTGCTCGAAAGAAATTACATGCCAAGGAATGCGAGTAGCGCACTGTGTTATATGCTCTGCTCGAAAGTAAGTACATGCCAAGGAATGCGAGTAGCGCATTGTGTTATATGCTCTGCTCGAAAGTAATTACATGCCAAGGAATGCGAGTAGCGCACTGTGTTACATGTTCTGCTCGAAAGTAATTACATGCCAAGGAATGAGAGTAGCGCATGGTGTTATATGCTCTGCTCGAAAGTAGTTACATGCCCAGGAATGCGAGTAGCGCACTGTGTTATATGCTCTGCTCAAAGGTAATGACATGCGACTGATTACGAGTCACGCGATGTATTAAATGTTCTACGCAAACGTATCCATATGCAACTGATTGCGCGTAGCGCTATGTTTATATGCCTTGCTTCACAGTACTAGGGGCCCTTGATCACGAGGAGCGCTCAGTTCTACAGGCGCCATGTTAGTGAACCCAATGTGTCCCCTTTCAAGTATTACGCTTAGTTAGACGGCCAGTTCAGGGAAAGACTTTACGTAAGCGCGCACGGCGCTAGAACAAGGTTAGGCACTGCATAGATATCACCCAGAGTGTCGAATGTAATGTCACAATGGTATTATGATTCATGTATTACCTTGTTATTTCCTGAACTGCATCTGACCAGCTATACTTGGATAAACTTGAAGTATTTGCATAATTTAAACGGTGTGGCGTCCCTTATTGTGTGTGACTCTAGTCCATGAGAAGCGTGTGGTGTATGGTTGCTTAACACATAGCCCTCTGGTTGCCCGACCGGCTCGCGCCACGCTACCGCCTATAGGGCCTGGTGACCCCAGGTTCCTACACCGGCCCTTGCTGATATGCCCCTGAGACAGGCAGAGTTCGGGGTTGAGGAAGATGAGAAACTTTAGAAGAGAGAGACAGGCAGAGTTTGGGGTAGAGGGAAGGACGCTGGGTTTAAAGGGACTGTGCATGAGACAGAGAAAGTGAGTTTGAGGGGCAAACAGTGAGTTTAAAATATTGTTTCAGGAGACAGAGGAGCGTTAGATGGAGGGGCAGACATCTGAGGCACAGACAGGCAGAAACATGTTTGTATGCCCCTCACGGTTGCGTCTAAGCACCGCCCCAAGTTTTCGAGGACTTTACCAAGTTATCCCGGCTGTATTTCTTTTATGCATCTACGGTTTTTGGGGGATGCCCAGAACTACCCCCGGTATCTCCTACAGTTAAAACACAGGCATTTCTAAAGTCAATTCCTCTGGAAAATAAATAAGCTTAAAATCATCAAATACATGGGTAAAATAATAGGCCTTGGGATTTAAAAAATAAAAATAGCTCAAGAAAATACAGATTGAACACGAACAGCACGGCGCAAACCCTAAAATGTTCGTGAGCACGAAAAAACAGCCGCCCGGGCAAGAAGCAGAACGTGTTCAAAGTCCATTGGTTCCAATTTTTTACACACGTGCAAACGTTGAAGTGGCACAGCTGCCACGAAAAGAAACTATTGGTGGAATGCACAATAGAAACCGAATTGCTCACCTGTGAAAAGACAGTTCAGAAGGTAGGGGAAATACAGGACAACACAACAATGCTTGATTGGCATGCTTATGGGTTGACACGTGTTTCCAAAGATTCACAGATTTGAATGGATGTCACAATTTTACACGAGGATCACACAGCTTTTCTTGTCTGCTGTAGGAGCAAAGCTTCCAGGCTCAGCCACTCCCTCTGCCATGTCTCACCAAAGTGCCATGTTCGAGCACAAAGGAACACGCCGGGTCATTTCCTCCTCCACACCACTGGAGAGTCAGAAACAAGTGGGCAGAAACACTACCGAGCCTTTATAGAAAGTCAAAGGAACAAGCCAAGTACCAGGACTGCAGCACAGAACAGCAGCAGATGTCTGTGAGATATGTTCCCAACGGTGCTGCACATGGCAGTACTGTGCGCCCTGCACTGCATTGCCCTCTATGAGAGTTCTCAATTTCTGCTGCAGTAATGGCATTGCTAACTGCCGCAGAACACCTCATGGTGATAAAGTTATTTACATTGAATCGAGGCCCTTCTTTCTCAGGAAAGTGCTAGAGAGCTTGCTTTCTGTAAAAAATGTTGACAGGCAGTCAAAGCACGTGGCTGTCAAAAATAAAGCGCAGTGGTGCTGATTGTAATTAAAAAAAACCTCAAAATGCAGTCGCCATTATTGCATGCAGCTAAAGCTGCCATAAAAAGAGCGGAAGGGGCACGGCGGCAATAGTGAAAGCGTGCCGTGTTTGCAATGCTGTGAATGCATTAAAGCAGCCAGTAGCACACTCTCACCTGGTCCGGGGACAGCTGTGTTTCCGGAAGGGCTCAACCATATTGTTATTCTCTGCAGTGGTCCCTATGCCACCCTCTCCCTGGAGCACTACCCAAACAGCAGGCCCGCGAAATGAAAATGGTGTGCCTGCTGTTTAACAAATAAAATTAAAAAAACCATTTTGTTGAGGCGCACATATCACAAGTAAAGTGCTTAAGCCGCTGCTTAAAATGAAGAAAAAAACAGTGATTCTAACCCTATTAGCCCTTTCCTGGCGAGTGTGGCACCCGATCTCGACATGACTAACAATTATGTGCATGCCTCTCCTCTGGAAGTAAACGCCTGATATGGGGATCCGGTGCTGCGCTCCCTAGGGAAGGGTTACCTTTACGGAAGTGTGCTTTCTCTATAAAGTGTTAACAGGCAGCAAAAGCACGCAGCTGCTAAAGATAAAGTGCGGCCGTAGTAGTGCTGATTTTAATTTTAAAAAAATGCACGCGCAGTCACCATTATTATTTGCAGCTGAAGCTGCCCAAAACAAGCATTTGCAATGGATAGGACTCGCATTTACGTGAGACCTATTGCATTGCAAACGGGACTATGGAAACCACGAACAACAGGAGGGGGAGGGGGCAAAAGAGAAGGCATGGACTTTGGGGGGCACACGGGAAGAAAGTAGTGCTGTGCAACAGTCAAAGTAAAGGAGACAGTAGCCATGGAAGGACAGAAATGACAACATGGCCGTCATAAGGAGGGACTACCAACCCTAAAATCAATCAAAAGGCAGTATTTAAGACAAAAGCCAATGAAAAAGATGAGCAGAAATTAGGCGGAACTTCCACAAAGCTTCCACGCTATAATGAATAATGCATGCCTCGCAAAGTGAGCAATGCGTGCGCTGCAACGCTAGGCTCGCCCTAAAAAGAAGCCTTTGTCATTCTTTCTTGTGTACAACATTTAATTGAGGCAATGAATCTCTACCCAGAATTTGGGTCTGATGATATTCGGTCTAGTAGTATCACCCAAATGAAGTCCAAGCAAGGAGAGTGTTTAGTGGATGTGCTGACAGCTAATTTACGGAAAGCCTCCCAACGTAATTTGAATGGCTCAGGTAATATCTATACCTTTAATGCTAGGAGTATACAGAGCATGATTGACCATGTCTTTGTTTCTTATAATTGACATAAGTAAATCAATCAATGTTATGTTGAGGTTAGGCCTCAAATGATCATAATCCAATCATCCTACCATTTTCTAGCTTTCACAAACCCTCTGAGAAAACTGATCAATCAATCTGTTTTGAGTAGTGCTGAGAATGGATAATTTCCAAAACAGGAATTGGTTAACTTTGACACTTTGACAAACAAAATAGTGAGCTATATTTTCATAAAATGATATATTGTTAACGGGAGATGTCTGCTCAATGTATAGTTTTCGAAGTTTTTCGAAATAACTCTAACTTTGTCAATAACCTGTTAACTTCTTGAAAAATTGGTCCAATAACTTTTAAGAAACATAAATATTTCTGTCACGCTACTCTGAGTGCATGTTCTGACTTTCAGCCTACTATTAATTTTGACATGAATGAGATTATGGAGCTTTGGTATGTCTATAAGAAAACAGTCCTTAATAGGAGTAGTTGCTAGCACAAGGCTTGGGAGGACTTGTGTTACTTTCTTTCATATGCTTTCATAAACAACACAAGTGCTTCACCTCAACAGTGTCGATATTCCAGTCACAGCTCAAGGGCAGTCCAGTGTCACACCTTCTCCAAATTTTGATATTTTCTTAAATGAGAATATGCAATTAAATACTATAGTAAATTATTCACAGCCTTGAAGAATCCCAGAACTGCATGCCAGCAAGAGGTAAAAGACGTATTGGCTGTGCACTCCTCAGTTTGTTACTGAAGCTGATAAGGTGAGCAAGAAACCAGAGAACAAGGAAACCTGAAGAGAAAATACGAAATGCACCATATAATTATGATACAAGCCTGTTCTTAGGCCTGCTATCTGCATCTTTGTTAACCACGGTAAATGATTTAGCGCTCTTTTGCCTCACAATTAAGGTGGTAGAATTCCAATTTGCAGATTCATTTAAATATATGGCTGTATAATTGATATAATATACAAGAAAAAAGCATCTGCACCATATCTAGCAGGAGTCACAACAAATAGTAGGATGGAATGGGATGAGGTATTTACTGCACAAAATAATAAACGGGCAAAGATATTGGCCATTTCAGGATTGGTTAAATACCTCGGGCCCGATTCACAGAATTAACTTAAGACAAAATCCTAAACTTAGTACCATTTTGGTATTCACAGAATGCACTTACTACTTCTGGTATTCACAGAATGAACTTACTACTTTTGCGATTCACAGAATAAACTTACTACTTTTGGTATTCACAGAATGGATTTACGACTACTAACTTTACGTCTGCACTCGGGCCGGAATTTCCGGCCCGGAGGCGGAGCTTCCGGCCCGGAGGCGGGGCTTCCGGCCCGGAGGCGGAGCTTCCGGCCCGGAGGTGGAGATTCCGGCCAGTGGCGGAGATTTAGCCATGGCCAAAATCTCCACCTCTGGGCCGTAAGCTCCGCCTCCCACCCCGAAGCCCCGCCTCCGGCCCGGAAGCTCCGCCTCTGGCCCGGAAGCTCCACCTCCAGGCCGGAATTTCCGGCCCGAGTGCGGACGTAAAGTTAGTAGTCGTAAATCCATTCTGTGAATACCAAAAGTAGTACGTTTATTCTGTGAATCGCAAAAGTAGTAAGTTCATTCTGTGAATACCAGAAGTAGTGAGTGCATTCTGTGAATACCAAAATGGTACTAAGTTTAGGATTTTGTCTTAAGTTTGTTCTGTGAATCAGGCCCCTCTTATTCAAGGTTATGGCCCTTTTGTGTGGCTACACATACAGATGCAGTATTTACCAGCCCAAAGTCTTCATGTTTGCTTCTACTTTTGGCATATTTCTTGCTAAATTGTCAGAGGTGTGATATGTATTCTATGCAGTAAATCCTACACCCCATGTTAAATATCCCAGAGTAGAAATTATATTATTGATAAATATGATTCCTGCATATATTTATATATGTTTGTTTGGATGGAATTGAGCTCCGCACTTATAAGCATGGCCTCAGTACAATTTTGTATTTACTCAATAATTCTGCCTTACATCATTTCATACAGTTTATTTTCATTCTTTTCTAATACATTTATAAGGAGTGATGCCAGTAACCAGAGAAGTGCACCCAGTCACACACACACACATGGATCAGCCACATCCTGTGTTTAGAGCTCAGGTATCATATGCCCCACCTCTTCTGTGACAGTATAAAATACATGCCCTGAGCACAAGATGAATAGAGGACCCAGGCAGGTGATCAGGCACAGAGACTCCATCGCCCAGCTCCTTACTCTCTTAGCACAATGAGGGCTATCCTCGCAGCTGTGGCCATGCTCCAGGCACTGATAGCTGGAGGTAAGTTGAGCATGCCCCTTTACAGTCTTCATTTTTTGAGTACACTTAAAGGTGCACACAAATTTGGAGAGAGTATTGATCAGGACTGAGCTTACCTTTCTCCAGAAAGTTGCTTTAAGTTGAAATGCCCCCAGCTGACTCTATCTACTATCCTATGATTGCCCTTTTTCCCTTTGTCCCTGTCTTTCCCTGTTTGTTCCATTGTTTATCTCAGCTTTGGACAACCTGTAATTGCATGGGAATCTACACCTGGACTTGGCATCCCCCTGGGTGTGCTCCAAGGTGGGCTATAAGTAGAATTATTTGCAGTGACGTGTAGTATTCAGAGGGTGCTGGAACTTTACCTGACGGTCTGCCTGAGGTTCTGTCTTGCTCGACCTTGCCAAAATTCTTAGCCCTGTACCCTGAGACTTGTCTCCCTGTGACAATGCAGTCAATTATGGTCTCAAACATTGCAACAGGTGCATCTGTTGTCACAGTTTCCATAGCTTGATCACCAAAATATATTTGCCTGAAAGTTGGGAGTGTGGCGAAGCAAGTGGCTAGTTCAACCAGCCATTTCATAGGCCGTCTGCGTCCACAGTGTCAAGACGCAGGCGGAAGCAAATGATTCCCCAGTCTTATTTCCACAGTACTCTCTCAGGCAGTTAGTAATTCCTAACTTCTTCATTTGTCTCAGGAGGTTTGATGCTGGGATTGTGTCAGGTTTGAAGTGGTGGAACCATTCAGGCATTGCTGATAATACTGAATGAAGAATTGTAATTGTCAGGTTTTTCATCCAGGACGCTACGTCAATGTGACTCATCTTCTAAAGGTTTCCTTTTTTGTCATGAAATATGGAACAAAATCTGTATCAACAAGTCTAATTTGTTCCTCGGCTTGGGCTCCACCAAACATGAGAATTGTGTCCCAACTCAAGTTCATAGTGTATGAAAAAGGCTATTCAAAGACTGAAGTACTTTGGAGGTCCTGAATGTAGACTCTTTATCTTGCCTGTGTCCAAAAAAGGTTATTTAAAGGCAAATGAGTTTAGAGTTGTTATCCTGCCAGTACCGATTGTGTGCTATTTATTTGAAAAGCAGATTTTGCCTGAACTGAGATGAGCTAAGAATGTTAAATCTTTCATGCTGCATGATAACTAAGCTTTGACTTTAATATTTCAACACAGGTTCAATCAATCAATCAATCAATCAAACATTTGTAGAGCGTGCTACTCACCAGTGAGGGTGGCAAGGCGCTGAGGGGAGAGGGGGAGCAGCTACTAGTTGAACAGCCAGGTTTTGAGACGTCTCCTGAAGGTCAGCAGGTCCTGGGTCTGACGCAGGTGGATGGGGAGGGTGTTCCATGTCTTGACGGCGAGGTGGGAGAATGATCATCCACCAGTGGTTGTTCGGCGGATGCGTGTGACGATGGTGAGTGTGAGGGCTCCGGAGCGAAGCTGGCGGTTTGGGATGTATAAGGACAGTTGTTCGTTGAGGTATGCTGGTCCGGCGTTGTGGAGTGCTTTGTGAGCGTGGGTGAGGAGCTTGAAGTTGATCATCTTGTTGACCGGGAGGAAGTGCAGATCTCTCAGGTGGGTTATGATGTGACTGTGGCGAGGGAGTCCAAGGATGAGGCGTGCAGAGGCGTTTTGAATGCGTTGGAGTCTCTTCTGGAGTGTGGCCGTGGTTCCTGCATTGATGGCATTGCCGTAGTCCAGCCTACTGCTGACGAGTGCTTGGGTGACCGTTCTTCTGGTTTCAGTGGGGATCCATCTGTAGAACTTGCAGTGCATGCAGAGGGTGTTGAAGCAGGAGGAGGAAACCGTGTTGACTTGCTGGGTCATAGAGAGCGTTGAGTCCAGGATGATTCCCAGGTTGCGTGCGTGGTTGGTGGGTGTCGGGGCAGCACCCAGCGTGGCCAGCCACCAGGAGTCGTCCCATGCAGAGGGGGCAGAGCCAAGGATGAGGACCTTTGTCTTTTCCGAGTTCAGTTTCAGCTGGCTGGTCTTCATCCACTCTGCGACGGCCTTCATTCCTTCATGGAGGTTGGATTTGGTGGTGGCCGGGTCCTTGGTGAGGGAGAGGTCCAGCTGGGTGTCATCGGCGTATGAGACAATGTTGAGGTGGTGTGCTCGGACGATGTTGGCGAGCGGTGCCATGTAGATATTAAAAAGGGTTGGGCTGAGGGATGATCCTTGGGGTATACTGCAGGTGATTGTGGTGGCCTCAGACTTGAAGGGGGGGAGGCGGACTCTCTGCGTTCTGCTGGTGAGGAATGAGGTGATCCAGTCCAGGACTTTGTCTCGGATCCCTGCATTATGGAGGCATGTGACCAGGCTGTGGTGGCACATGGTGTCGAAGGCGGCTGAGAGGTCCAGGATGATGAGGGCTGCAGTTTTGCCGTTGTCCATTATGGTCCTGATATCGTCAGTGGCGGCAATGAGGACAGTTTTGGTGCTGTTATTGCTGCGTAAGCCAGATAGGGAGGAGTCCAGGACATTGTTCTCCTCCAGGAAGTGGGTCAGTTGTCTGTTGGAGGTCTTTTCAGTTACCCACAGAGGAAACAATCAGAGACATGGTTAGATCAACATTCTAAAGGTTTTTTTTAAATGTGGGCACTGTGGGATGTGCAGATATGCTAAAGACAAGACGAAGCAATTCCAGATTCCAAATGGGAAGGTATATGACATACTTACTAATATGACATGTAGTACAAAATATGTCATCTATGTAATTGAATGTACTTGTACTAAAATGTATGTGGGAAGTACAATAAGAATGCTAAAAGAACGTATGAGCGAGCACTTTAGGGCTATACAACAGAATGATATACGAAATCCTATTGCAGAGCATGTGCATAATTGTACTACTCAGGACGACAGGAAAAGCTTCAGATTCTTTGGAATTTATCAGATTAAAATTGACCCACGGGGTGGAAATAGAGAGCTTATGTTGCGGAGGCACGAGGCAAGGTGGAATATGCGCTTAAGAGCCGTAGCAGACGGCTTAAATTTCGATCAGGAGCTACAATATTTTTTGGGAGACTAAATAAGGCTAATTATGAATAATGCTCATTATTATATATAGCTTCTGTTGACTGCGAAATAGACTTTTTTGTTGTTATGTGCCATTGATTGAATACCTAATAAGTATTATATGTCATGGCATGTATTTTCATTTGATACAAAAAAATTGCATCTTAATAGGGGAGCAACTATCTATATACTATATGCAGCCTCTTTTGACTGTGAGACTCACCCTCTGATGAGTTCCAAAAATGGTATACATAATTGGCATTTCATTTTATGGTAACTTTTAGCTGTGACTCTTATAATGCAAAGGTTGCCTAATCACTGCATCAATGAGCATTGGATGTTAATAACCATATAAGGGCAAGCGAGGCCTAAGCGCGATCTGTAGTCGTATTACAGCGTAAACACTGTTCAGTTTAGGAGTGACTAATTTACAAACAAATAGATATAGTTAAATATAATCGTATGACTGTTCATATGAGCATTGATAAACACAATATAATAAGTTATCTTGAATCATTGGAAACTCTGTCGCTTAACAGAATAAATGTTAAATAAGAGTTAATTATAAATGAAGAAACAAAACATTGCAAGGGAATTGTCCATAGACTGCGGTAGATGCATGTCGGCACCATGGTAAGATGGCGCTGACAGAAATCCGGGCTAGATGAGTCCTTCTTTGGTGATTTATACAGATTATTTCAGCGTCAACCCGGAAGACGGCTGACTCTCGCCTGCACTCGGGTGTGGAGACATCGGTTTTTGAAGAGGTAAGAGGAAAATAGGGGCCTCTTAAACTAACGCCAGTAGTAGCTTAAGAAAAATTGCTAGCGTAATACTGTAACAGTAGCTTGACGCTTCGATTATTATTTACTTTTCCCGCTAGGAGACGGGAAGAGAACAAACGACAGGTCTGGCTTACCACCGGGCATTTTTGTGAAACATAATACGGTAGGGATGCGCCAAAACATTCAGTCTGTAATACAACTGCACAGAATACTGCTTTAAGCCTAAAGGTGAGGGTAGTCTCTGAATGAATATTATATCATATTGATATTTCAGATTTTTGAATTTATATTCGCAAGTGGATAGGAGAATACATGGCTATTTTCCGTTGAAGAATACCATATTAGAGGATTTGGAATTAATTAATGTTGGAATTTCTAACCTTGGAAGGTAAGGATATGATATTTGGCAGTCTGAGGGACATTCTTTCGGGCTAGTGAAGCGTTTAATATATGATTCTAAACGAAACGTTCATTGTCTGTTAAGATTTGAGGCGTATTCATTTCACGAGAATAAGGATAAAAACTCTTTGGATAGAGGATGGATTAATATCGTGAATAAGGTAGGAGCTACAGTTGGTCTTAGAGGTCATTATTTAAGCAATTGCATCGATAAACTCTTGCCTCGTATGCTCTGTAATAACATGAGTTTCTGTTCTGCTCTGATCCAATAGAAACACATTGAGGAATTAGAAGGTACCAACGTCATATGACTTGCTGTTACTCATTACTCACGTGGGTTATATAGTTATAGAAACACTTGGTGGACTCAAGGGGCATAACAAATTAGATCACCATATCACTATCAACTGGATGTAAATAATGAGTGAATTGTTAAACGTGAAGGAATATGTTATATGTGGCTTTAAATTCTATATATTAAGGAGAAAAGTATATGTACGATTAACAAACAGTACAAAGTTATTAATTTTGGTCTATGAAGCAACTTATTGCACTGATTGTAGATTTGAATAGTCTTGTGCACAAGGTTGTCAAAAAATGGGCTCAATGGTGCTTAATTGAGATGTTATAGGATGGACTGTAAAATGCATAATTTGTATCATTTCCAGCCCTGAGGAAGCCCTAGGTTATCCCTACCACGGCGAAACGCGTTGGCACATGGGATTGGAATCTGTTGATATTAAAGAAGAGAAAAACAAGAGCCCATTTGAATTCTGTGGATTTTATCTTTAATGATTATAATTGAACTATATAAATGTTTGTGTGCTCCAAAAGCATTGTTAAAGTGTTATTCAATCAGTGGATTGAGTTTAGAGAGCAGGGTGTTCTCTTCCCTCCATTTTTGGATGCACCTGTAGCTAGTAATTTCCTTCTCTAATTAGGTGTAATACCTATATGAGCACCAGCATACCCTATACACCCAGCAGTATTGTCTTCTCAATTACTTTCGCCAGGAACGGAAGCAGGGAGATGGGTCGGAAGTTCTTGAGGTCCTTTGGATCCGCCTTAGGTTTCTTGAGAAGGGCGTTAATCTTTGCATGTTTCCAGCCTTCTGGGAAGGTGGTGGTCTCGAAGGAGCTGTTGATGATCTTTCTGAGTTGGGGTGCGATGATGGAGCTTGCCTTGTTGAAGATGTGGTGGAGGCAGGGGTTGGCGGGTGAGCCAGAGTGGATGGTGTTCATGACTTTGATGGTGTCTTTGTCATCGACGTTGTGCCAGGAGAGTAGAGGGTCGATGTGCTTGGTGGGTGTAGAGTCGGGGGTGATGGCGTCTGTCGTCAGTGTCTGGGTGTTGAAGCTGTTGTGGATGTCTGCGATCTTGCGGTGAAAGATGGTAGCCAGGGAGTCGCAGAGTTCTTGTGATGGTGGTATGTCATTGGAGCAAGAGCTGTAGGTGGCAAGTTTTTTCACGATGTTGAAGAGCTCTTTTCTTTTGTGTGCGTTCTTGTTGATGCGTTCTTTGAATGAGGTTCTTTTGGTGGATCGGATGAGTTGGTGGTGTTTGCGTCTGGCGATCATGATGGCTGTGTGGTTGTCTGGTGCCTTGTCATTGCGCCAATGTTTCTCGAGTCTTCTGCAGGTGTGCTTGGAATTTTGGAGGTTGGCGTTGAACCAGATGGCTCTCGTGTCGGTGCGTCTGTTGTAGGGTCTCCTTATCGGGGAGAGGGTGTTGGTGCAGTTGTCGATCCATTGTCTGAACTTGTTGGCTGCTGCGTCGGTATCGGAGGGCTCGGGTGGAGGGTCTCGGGCGAGTGTGGTGGTGAGCTGGTCTTCGTGTGACTTTTTTCCAGCTTCGGTGTGGGTTACGTTGCGGTTGGTTGTGTGTGGTGTGTTTCTCGAAGGAGAAGTGGATGCAGTGATGGTCGGTCCAGTGGAGTTCGGTGGTGTGGCTGAAGGTGATGTGGTTGCTGGCGGAGAAGATGGGGTCGAACGTGTGACCTGCGGAGTGGGTGGATGTCGTGACGAGCTGTTTGAGTCCGAGGTTGGCGAGGTTGTCGATTAACATTGTGGAGTTGTTGTCGTTGGCGTTCTCGAGGTGGAAGTTCAGGTCTCTGAGGAGGATGTAGTCTGTGGAGGCGAGGGCGTGCTTGCTCATGAGGTTGGCGATTGATTCGCTGAACTGTGGTCGGGGTCCCGGAGGTCTGTAGACAAGTGTTCCTCTGAGGGTGGTGTTGTGATTGACGTGGAACTGGAAGTGTAGGTGTTCGGCCATGCTGAGGGAGTCTTTGGTGTTGGTTGAGATCCTGATGGTGTTCCTGTGGACGATGGCTATTCCTCCTCCTGGTTTGTTGTTGTTTTGGTCCCTGCGGGTGATCTTGTAGCCGTCGTGGATGGCTATGGCTATGTCGGGCGCCGAGGATGTGTTCATCCAGGTCTCTGTCAGGAAGGCAACGTCCGGGACAGAGGAGTCGAGCAGGTCCCAGAGTTTGACGGCTTGCTTGTGGACTGAGCGGGTGTTGAGTAGTACGCAGCTGAGATGGTTGTGGCCAGCAGTGTTGGGATGTGCAGGACATGCAGGAGTGTGCTGGCTGGTGTAGCTGCAGTTTTGGCAGGTGAAGGGTCCGTGGATGAGCTTCGGGGTGGCCTGGAAGCAAGTGGAAGTCTGTCCGGCTTTGAGTGTGTGGAGGGTGTTTGCGTCGTAGCAGCGACGGATCTTGTGGTGGTCGCGGGGGCCAGGGGGTCTGGCGATGGGCACAGTCCAGGCTCAGACGGACACAGACGGGCTTGCCTTAGGCGCGCCAGCGGCGCACCCACTGTGCGCAGTCACCATATGAAGGGGAGGGGGGCGGGAGCAGAGGACGGGAGGCGGGAGCGGCTGGGTCGGGGGCGGGGCCGCAGGGGCTGCAGCGGCGGGAATGGGAAGGCAAATACAACAAGGCAATACAACGAAGGCAAAAACAACAAGGAAAATACAAACAGCGCAGGAGAAGTAAAATAAAATAGGTAAAAAGATTTACCTTATAGGGAAACATCATCTTGCTAGTCCAACCTGTTCCATAGAGGATTACATTTGTGCTGCAATTTGATATTTTATCGAACTTCTCACCAAAAGTTAGAAACTTAAAGTCTTAATTAAGATATCACATTGACAACAGTTTTGCAATCTTTTCTCCTGAAAGTATAAATTGTAGGTGTCAATATGAAAGGTTTTAACTTCACTCCAAAAGTGTACTTAGAAAATAGACAGCCATGCTCACATTAGATATATTTTGTTGCTCTTTTAACTGAGCATTTGTGACTGAGGCTTGGTCAGCAAGTTTGAATCACAGAAAAGGTCAAAAGTTCAGGAAGTAACAAAAGAAGGAACCCAACTATAGGAAATTTGCTTTTGCTGAGTGATCTCTCTAGATTATTCACATATCAGGGATCCCTGTTTTTCTGCATCAATGCTACAATATGTGCTCTGTCCTCAAAACTGTGATGGCTTCAGGTCATTGGTTAACTTGACAGTACAGTAAGTAAGTTGACTCATAAAATGCACCATTGCCATTCAAAGTAAAATGTCATATGTAGGTTGCAATGTTTATTGCATCACATGACATGTCAGATCTGCCATATAATTTTTGTATCCTCTAATCCTATCCCTCTTTACTTATGAGTTGTGATGCACGGCACTCATACAGATGTGCAATATCTTTCATCTATGACTAACCATAACAATGTTTGACAGGAAGGGTAGCCTTCCAGGACAAAACCTATGTGAGACTTCACACTCACTGCTTTGCACTATGGTGCAAGTGTGTGTGCATGGCACAAGGCAGCCACAAGTGCTCCAGCACAGGCAGAAAGGGAAATAGCACAATAGCTTAGTAGATATTGTGCAGTTCTACTCTCTGCCTTTGATGCAACACAGAGCATCAGCTTTGGTTGTTGCTCTGTTTTGGGCCAAGTTTTTGTAAATCTGCCCCTCTATCTTTAATTAATTCTACATATTTCTATTTCCCTTTTCGATATATTCTGAATTTCTCTGACTCTTTCTTTGCATTTCTGTGTTTCTGTCATTCTCTCTCCGTCTCAGTCTGTTACAATATTATTGCCCTCAGCTGTTGCTCATCTCTCCCCAAGTGGCATTTTGTGTTTGTGTTCCTTCACCTTTTTACTCTCCAAGCAGCTAGAATTTTCTGATACATTTTTTTACTTCCCATTGTATTTTGTACCATTGACCACAAGGTGCCATATCACAGAAGTGCACCTGGGGGGCAGCAGGCATACGCGCCTGCTTTGCGCACTCCAGGCACTTTGGTATTACAGAAGGGGCCTCAGTCACTTGGGCATCCCCTTCCGTAACAACGATAGCGCTGGCACACAAAAAGCGCCAGTTCTATCATCAGACAACATTCACACATTTGCATGAGGGAATCCCTTTGTCTCTGCGCCCGTACTGTATTACAGATGTGGTGCAGAGACAGAAACTCTGTCCAGAGGAGCACTAAAACATGGCACACTGTCAGTGCGCCCCCTGGTGGCAGCCCTATGAAGTGGGAAGGGGCTCCCATGGACCCACTCACTGCACCTGCCTGCAGGCAGGCAGCAGCCGCCTGCACTGTGAAACATGGAGCAGCTTCAAAGCAGCCGCTCTGTTTTTCACAATAATTCACTGCTCCCAACACAGCATGGTGTTGCGGCTGCCCTGAGGGCAGGGCATTCATCCTAATATGGCACATTTAAAAGATGTGCCTGGTGCAAACAAGTAAAATGCACCATATGTATGATACAGCCCCAGACGTTTCTTGGCTTCTCCTTATTCCTAAATCATTTCACTGCAAAGAGTACTCTGAGGCTTTAACATCTATACTAGTGTTTACATGTAATTCACTCTGCTTGAATTGAAAGCCCAGTTATACTCAGATCTATAGAATGCATTTCTTTTTCCAGCAGATTGCCTGCTTTGCGAGCAGTGTCTTGCTACCGGCAGCAGCCAATGCTCAGGGATCTTCAAGCAATGCTCTGCTGACGTCACTCACTGCATCAAAGGACTGGAGAACAACACACTTGGTGAGTGCCACATGCCACATTTCGGTAATGTGTCTTCTTTGTCAACAATATGGCCAGTGCCTATATTGTACAATAATGATTACAATAGCCAAAGATGTTTCTTAAGAGGCCATTGCAAATGGCACTACCTGCAGGCCCTGTCAGCGCTACCAGATACCGGTACCAACAACACCTACATACTATTACAGTCCTGAAAGCATGACAGTTTGGACTATACTGTGTGAGCCAAAGCTGTAAGAAGGGCCTGAGCAAGCACCCAGGCATTAATATTTTAATAATCCTATACTGAATTGTTAAACACTTTGCTCATGTGCTTTTTTGAAATATGGAGTGACAGATCCACCTTGTGGTGAATTGTCATAAATACATGCGGCTGATATGAAATCAGTGCAGATGCCTAGCACCAGAAAACACCAGCACAACTGAAGAATTGATTCTGGCCATTCGTGGGTTGGTTGTAACCTTCCTCTGTGACCTTCAAGATGCCCTTCCATTGCATCCACATGGCAGCAGCTTGTGATTCACTGTTATGTGCTGCCTGGTATAAATTTCCCAACCTTGCCAGCCTCAGTCTCTGGCAGAAAATTTGGGAGGTTAGAATTGTGGAAGACATTATAAAGGCATGAGAGTGACACCAGTGACAGAATGCCATTAAGTAAGCATTGTTGAGGGAGGTGCGAAATGTGACACCTCATTCAAAAATGTTCAAGAGAAACTTTTCTCCCTACATAAAATTGACATTTTCTGAAAAACATTCTATGAGATATCTTTATGCACCAAACCAATGATTTTGAGGCGGCAGCTGTTTCATCCATACTGCTTACTCATGCCTGCTCAGAAACTCACACTATGCATTTTGCCAACAGGGAATAATGTTATTCTAACGGCATTCAAGGACTGTCTGGATCCATCCCAAAAAGCAGCCTGCGAAAGAGAGTTAACCTTTAGAAACTCAGTTTCCTCTTTAAGAATTAGCAGAACTTGCTGCGACTCTGACATCTGCAATGGAGGAGATGTGCAAGGTATGTACGTTCATGAGTCTGACATCCTTTGCACAGGCAATATGCAGAATGCATACAGTCTTTGACACAGGGTATGTACAGTCTGTGATTCCTACATTAGTAAAAGAGGAGGTGTTTAGGGTACATGCAGTCTGTGACTCTTATATCTGTGATATAAAGTAGGTACAGGGTATGTACAGTCTGTGATTCCTACATTAGTAAAAGAGGAGGTGTTTAGGGTACATGCAGTCTGTGACTCTTATATCTGTGATATAAAGTAGGTACAGGGTATGTACAGTCTGTGATTCCTACATTTGTAACAGAGGAGGTGTTTAGGGTACATGCAGTCTGTGACTCTTATATCTGTGCTTTAAAGTAGGTATAGGGTATGTACAGTCTGTGACTCCTACATTTGTAACAGAGGAGGTGTTTAGGGTACATACAGTCTTTGACTCTGCTATCAGAAACAGAGGACATGTACAGGGTATGTACAGTCTGTGATTCCTACATTTGTAACAGAGGAGGTGTTTAGGGTACATGCAGTCTGTGACTCTTATATCTGTGCTTTAAAGTAGGTATAGGGTATGTACAGTCTGTGATTCCTACATTTGTAACAGAGGAGGTGTTTAGGGTACATGCAGTCTGTGACTCTTATATCTGTGATATAAAGTAGGTACAGGGTATGTACAGTCTGTGACTCCTACATTTGTAACAGAGGAGGTGTTTAGGGTACATGCAGTCTGTGATTCTTATATCTGTGATATAAAGTAGGTACAGGGTATGTACAGTCTGTGACTCCTACATTTGTAACAGAGGAGGTGTTTAGGGTACATGCAGTCTGTGATTCTTATATCTGTGATATAAAGTAGGTACAGGGTATGTACAGTCTGTGACTCCTACATTTGTAACAGAGGAGGTGTTTAGGGTACATGCAGTCTGTGACTCTTATACTGTGATATAAAGTAGGTACAGGGTATGTACAGTCTGTGATTCCTACATTTGTAACAGAGGAGGTGTTTAGGGTACATGCAGTCTGTGACTCTTATATCTGTGATATAAAGTAGGTACAGGGTATGTACAGTCTGTGACTCCTACATTTGTAACAGAGGAGGTGTTTAGGGTACATGCAGTCTGTGATTCTTATATCTGTGATATAAAGTAGGTACAGGGTATGTACAGTCTGTGACTCCTACATTTGTAACAGAGGAGGTGTTTAGGGTACATGCAGTCTGTGACTCTTATATCTGTGATATAAAGTAGGTACAGGGTATGTACAGTCTGTGACTCCTACATTTGTAACAGAGGAGGTGTTTAGGGTACATGCAGTCTGTGATTCTTATATCTGTGATATAAAGTAGGTACAGGGTATGTACAGTCTGTGATTCCTACATTTGTAACAGAGGAGGTGTTTAGGGTACATGCAGTCTGTGACTCTTATATCTGTGATATAAAGTAGGTACAGGGTATGTACAGTCTGTGACTCCTACATTTGTAACAGAGGAGGTGTTTAGGGTACATGCAGTCTGTGACTTATATCTGTGCTTTAAAGTAGGTATAGGGTAGGTACAGTTTGTGACACCAACATCTCTAACAGAGAGAAGGTATAGGGTGCGTACAGGTTGTGACTCTGACATCTGTAACTGAGGAGATGCCTAACTCTCACACAACTGATTTGACGACCCACCAAGAGACAGATAGAATTTAAGGCCCTGTGCATTGCCCATTAGTTAAAGTATTCATATGTCCTCATGTACTACAACATCTTATCACTCATATACAGCTTCAAGAGCACAAATATCTAATGATCTGTCCCTCCTTGCAGTACCCAAAATGTCCCATCCATTGTACACATCTGTCATTTATTCTCTTGACAGCACTGGGAATACCGATTCAGACCAGGCAGATGTTTTTTCTTTATAAAAAACTCTAACATAACATAACATACCATAAAATAAAATAACATAACATACAATGAAATAAAAAGTAAAGGTATGTTCAGTAACAGAAATGAAATGCAGGCTATATAAATTATGCAACTCTGACACCTGTAACAGAGGGAATATGCAGGGTGCACACAGTCTGTGACTCCAACATCTGTGACAAAGGAGATGTGCAGAGTATGTGCAGCCTGTGACACAGGGCTGTGCAGGGGGCATACAGTAGCAGGAGGGATGGGCAGGATACGTACAGTCTGTGACTCCAACATCTGTGACAAAGGAGATGTGCAGAGTATGTGCAGCCTGTGACACAGGGCTGTGCAGGGGGCATGCAGTAGCAGGAGGGATGGGCAGGATACGTACAGTCTGTGACTCCAACATCTGTGACAAAGGAGATGTGCAGAGTATGTGCAGCCTGTGACACAGGGCTGTGCAGGGGGCATGCAGTAGCAGGAGGGATGGGCAGGATACGTACAGTCTGTGACTCTAACGTCTGTGACAAAGGAGATGTGCAGAGTATGTGCAGCCTGTGACACAGGGCTGTGCAGGGGGCATACAGTAGCAGGAGGGATGGGCAGGATACGTACAGTCTGTGACTCCAACATCTGTGACAAAGGAGATGTGCAGAGTATGTGCAGCCTGTGACACAGGGCTGTGCAGGGGGCATGCAGTAGCAGGAGGGATGGGCAGGATACGTACAGTCTGTGACTCCAACATCTGTGACAAAGGAGATGTGCAGAGTATGTGCAGCCTGTGACACAGGGCTGTGCAGGGGGCATACAGTAGCAGGAGGGATGGGCAGGATACGTACAGTCTGTGACTCCAACGTCTGTGACAAAGGAGATGTGCAGAGTATGTGCAGCCTGTGACACAGGGCTGTGCAGGGGGCATACAGTAACAGGAGGGATGGGCAGGGTACGTACAGTCTGTGACTCCAACATCTGTGACAAAGGAGATGTGCAGAGTATGTGCAGTCTATGACACAGGGCTGTGCAGGGGGCATACAGTAACAGGAGGGATGGGCAGGGTACGTACAGTCTGTGACTCCAACATCTGTGACAAAGGAGATGTGCAGAGTATGTGCAGCCTGTGACACAGGGCTGTGCAGGGGGCATACAGTAACAGGAGGGATGGGCAGGATACGTACAGTCTGTGACTCCAACATCTGTGACAAAGGAGATGTGCAGAGTATGTGCAGCCTGTGACACAGGGCTGTGCAGGGGGCATACAGTAGCAGGAGGGATGGGCAGGATACGTACAGTCTGTGACTCCAACATCTGTGACAAAGGAGATGTGCAGAGTATGTGCAGCCTGTGACACAGGACTGTGCAGGGGGCATACAGTAACAGGAGGGATGGGCAGGATACGTACAGTCTGTGACTCCAACATCTGTGACAAAGGAGATGTGCAGAGTATGTGCAGCCTGTGACACAGGGCTGTGCAGGGGGCATACAGTAGCAGGAGGGATGGGCAGGATACGTACAGTCTGTGACTCCAACATCTGTGACAAAGGAGATGTGCAGAGTATGTGCAGCCTGTGACACAGGGCTGTGCAGGGGCATACAGTAGCAGGAGGGATGGGCAGGATACGTACAGTTTGTGACTCCAACATCTGTAATATATGGGATGTTCAGGGTATGTACTGTCTATGACTCTGATATCTTTAACAGGGGGATGTGTAACTAAGGGGATAAGTAAGGTTCATACAATGTGTGACTATGACATCTACAACTGAGGGAATGTGCAAGATACATTCAATGTGTGACTGTGACATCTGTAACAGAGAGGATGTACAATGTACATATAGTGTGTGGCTTCAACTTTTATAATGGCTGGGATGTGCAATGTGTGTATAGTTTGAGTTTCTGACTACAGTAACAGAGGGGATGTGGAACATATGTGCATGAGCTAGCTGTGAGTGCTGGAACTTGTGAAATACAGGGGGCTTGATTTAGCTAGTTGCATGACTTCTCACAATAAATCTTCATTACTCTATATCACGTGTCCTTGCCCCAGCTCGTAAGCCCAAAATCAAGAGTATACACAGTATATCACAACACAGAGGCCAATAATATCAACCTTCACATAGATTGACTCCACATAATCAGCCACCAACGTCTCATCATGGTAATCATAGCCTGGGAATTCAGATTTTGATTTAACACAAGCCTCCCCACAGAATTTTCATTGGCATCTAATATGTTCTCACAGATATGGACCAGAGATTAAGATTTGCAATGTGTAGAGTTTTCTTAATGATGAGAGTCAGAAATAACTTGTTGTCCTTGCTCTTCCAGGTTTCCTAATAAAAGTAAACATTAGGAGGGAGTAATGGTTCCCACAATAAATGCATGTAGGAAGGTCTCTTAGTGGGAAGCAGGGAACTGAAAAAAAGAGATCTGGACAACAACTTGGCTAAGGAGGAATGGTGACGCAAGCTTCAGCTCTAATCACCAGCAATGATCATTGGGCCAGTTATCTCAGGCCTCAAAAGAGTCCTTTTGGATATGGAGTAGTATCAACTCATCGATAGAGGAGTCGGGTGTTGACCAGCCTTCTGTGAGCCACCTCATACTGCCCCTCACTTCTGGTCACCTTGGTCTTCATTTCATTTAGTTGTGTTATTGAGAACACAACACAGTTCAGCCTTATTGCATTTCAAGGCTCCTGATTATATGAGGAGAAGAAAGAGGTTGATCCACAATCCTTCTAATGTTTAAGAACATCTCATTGTGTAGGCAGATGTCTTGCCTGCACATGTGTGAGGGGTAATCCAACTTTGTTTCACTCACACAGGTACAATTGTTTTCATATAGTGGATGTACTGTGGAAGCCACAGGCACTTTGAGTATATCAGCTAAAATGGGTCTGTCAGGTCACTCAGCAGTGCATTGCTTAGATTAATGAGGAGTGACACCGGGCAGCCGGGGTTAGATCTAAGCCTTCTCCTAGCTTCTTCTCACGCTGAAATTCCAGTACTATTAGAAGATGGCAAATGGCTTAATACATGTCTTCTATGGGTATCTTCTGCCCTGCCTGGTTACTGATTTGCAGTGCAGCAATCATGCATTTCTACTTCCTATGTCCAGTGGCAGTTTCCTACCTTGCTGCTAGCAGCCACCAAGGAGACACCAAGATAAGAAAAAAAGATCATTCCAAAGTTGTTGCTTTGTGCATTTGTGAGAGTGTGTGAGTATATTTGTGTGACAGGAAGTGGGTGTGTGAGTTAGTATGTATATGCATGTGTTTGAAGGAGTGAGAATCAGTGAGAGTGGGTGTTTGATTGTGTTTGTGAGTGTGATTGTTCATGGATTTCAAAGAATGAGATCCGATGATAGTAAAAATATATGTAAGTGTTTCAAAGTGAGAGTGGGAAAATAGATGGGAGAATGAGTTAGTGAATGAGTGAATGAGAAAGAGTAGGTTAAAGAGGGAGGGATCCGGTTGAGCCCGGAATTGAGAATCTGGGAGGTTTTGTGGACAGGAGTAGGTAAGAATAAGTGCATGAGGGAAGTAAGTAAGAGTGAAAGTGAGAGGGAGAAAATATGATAGAGTATGTGTTTGAGTGTCTTCAGGTGTGTGTGTGTGAAGGAATGAGAAACATTTATAATGAGTGAATAAAGGAGAGTGTGAAAATGTGAAAGAGTGAGAGTTTGTTTGAATGCCCTCAGGGTTATGTGCAAATAAAATAACATGTGTATTTGTAAGGCACACGTTCACCCTAGGGAATCTTGGTGCTGAATAACAGATGCCTATTGGTACCCAACTAAATGGTTCTCATTTACCAGCCTCAGGATGATGAAATGATGATGAGTGGACACGCCAGGATTTGAACCTGCGACTCTGAGGTCAAATATAGGCCCCACATTGGACTCATTAGTCCACTAAGCCACTAACCCAGCAGGAGAATGAGGAACAGCGAACATGCGTATGAGGGAAGTGTGTAGTAGTGAGTGTTGTAGAATGTGTAACTGTTTGTGTGAAAAAGTAAAAGTGAGTGGAAATCATAGAGTGAAAAAGATTCATGGGCATATTTACAACAGAATGGAGAAGCGTGGCGTTAAGCAAATATTGCTGACACAGCGCTTCTCCATTTTGAAAATGCAGGCAGGAATGTGTCACAAGAATGCCAGGCACCCTGCATTTCCCCTAGCACTGGCACTGGGTTCAGCTGCCAAGCGTCAACGCAGGCAGCTGAACCCAGGGTAAATTGCAAATTGTTAAATTGCAGATCTCTGCCGAAACATAGGACAGAAATTGCCCTGTTATTAGACAAACTCACTCCGGACATAGTATTCCTGACGGAAACATGGCTCACCACAGATTCCAATCCTGCCCTAGTTAGCGCTCTCCCTCCTGGCTTCCAAATTACTCGGCAGGACCGTTCTGATGGGAGAGGTGGAGGCCTAGCAATTATCCATAAAGAACAGTTTCAATGCCGAGTTATTCCTCAAACCATTCCCGACTGTGAGAGCCTTGCTTTCAGCATTGACCTCTCTCCGAATAACTGTTTCTCCGGTACACTTATCTACCGTCTCCCAGGTCCCCCTAAGCAATTCCACCTCCTTCTTCCTCAGATTGTCGCGGAACGCGTCAGCTGCACGTCCAACTTCACTTTGCTAGGTGATCTTAACCTTCACTTTGATTCTGTATTGGATCAGGGAGTCACCACACTGGTAGATGACCTAGCCGCGCTGCAACTCATCCAATACGTCAAAACCCCAACTCATGTCAAGGGTCACTTATTGGACCCGGTATTTAGCAACTGTGCATACTTTACAGCCGACCCGCCATTCCCGCTCCCATGGACAGATCACTTTCTTGTGCCCTTCACATGGACCACATTTAAGCCTCTGCCGACTAGACCGACCACAAAATTCACCCGAGCTTGGTCCCGCCTTTCAGTCGATGACTGGTCTTCCAAGCTCGCTACCAACCAACCTCTTTATAATGATGACCCAGGCCTAGCCAACCAGGCCAACGCTGACTGGATCACGCAAACTCTCGAAAACACCCTCCCTAAAAATAAAATCACGCTAAAACGATCCCACAAAACGGCTCCCTGGTATACGGAGGCTCTCAGGGACAAGAAACGCCAGTGTAGGAAAAACGAAAGACGTTGGCGTTTAGACTACTCACCAGGAAGCAAAATCTGTTATCGAGAGTCAATCAGCGAATAAAGCTGAAGTCAAAATCGCCCAGACCACTTATTTCTCGAATAAAATTCTCCTAGCCAAATCAAAAATCAAAGAAATTTTCCAAATTGTAAAAAAATTAACCAAACCCCCTCCTAGTTTGCACGATACAAAATCCACAACTCACTGCAACGATGTAGCTGAGTTTTTCCATCAAAAAGTTAATAACATCTACTCCACTTTTCCCCCCAGCAAGATCACCTCCCTAGCCCAGTCCAACGCAGTCCTAACTACCCCCTCCCCTCAGCCTCATCCTACCCTGGATCACTTCCCTCTTCTGGATCTTGTCACTCTGGAAACCATAGCCCGGAAAGTAAAAACCGGTTCCCCTGATGATCCAGCCCCTCCAGACATCTTAATGTCAGCATCCCTAATTACACTGCCAATCATCAGGGATGTACTGAACGCTTCGATCACTTCCGGCTCAGTTCCTTCAGCCTGGAAACAAGCCATGGTCCGCTCACTATTAAAAAAGCCTAATCTAGACCCGTTAGACTTCAGCAACTACCGGCCCATCTCCCTGCTCCCGTGGGTGAGCAAAATTTTAGAAAAATACATTAATTGCCATCTGGTAAATTTCTTAGAAAACTCCCAATTGTTAGACGCCACCCAGACGGGCTTAAGACCCAAACACGGGACTGAGACCGCCCTCCTCATGGTCACGGAGGAATCCAGAAAAATCCTGGATCAGGGAGGATCAGTGGCAGTGATCCTCCTTGACCTCAGCGCAGCCTTTGACACGGTCAGCCATAACACCTTGCTGCACCGTATGTCCAGCGTCGGAATTAAGAACAAAGCTTGGCTCTGGTTTAAATCCTTCCTGGCGGACAGATCCTTCCGAGTCTTTGATGGTGAGGCCGTGTCCACCAGTAGACCATTGAGGTGCGGAGTCCCTCAGGGCTCCTCTTTAAGTCCCGCTCTTTTCAACATCTATATGAGGCCACTGGCCGATGTCGTCCGCCCTTTTGGGATTAAGATCATTTCTTACGCGGAGGACATGCAACTGGTGGTCTCACTGGCGCAGGTAGCCAATCCACCTACGTCAGGTGGACTTAGAGACTGCCTAAAAGAAGTAAAAAGCTGGATGTCCTCATCATCCCTTAAACTGAATGGGGACAAAACGGAGCTGATGCTCTTGGGCCCATCCGACCCCCTTCTTTTCAACTCCCTGTGGCCCTCCGATCTAGGCCCCCCTCCAGCACCTAAGGATAACATCAAGAGCCTTGGGGCATGGCTGGACAGTTCCCTCTCATTTAAGACTCAAGCCACAAAACTTTCTGCAACCTGTTTTGGCCTCCTTAAAATGCTTAAGAAAATCCTTCCTCTTCTCCCAATGGAAGCCAAGCAGGTAGCTATACAGGGTCTGATACAGTCCCGCCTGGATTTTAACAATGTGTTACACCTTGGCGCCCCAGACTACACCCTACGCAGACTTCAGACAGTACAGAACTGCGCGGCCCGTCTACTTCTCGAACTTCCTCGCAGACAATCTGTGAGGGTCGGTCTGGTGAACCTTCACTGGCTGCCAGTTCGTCAAAGAATCCGATTCAAAGCCATGTGCATTGCTCATCAGGCCTTTTGGGATACGGGTCCTATGATCACCCGGGATCTAGTCACCCATTACATACCCACCAGAAACCTCCGCTCTAGCCAGACCTTCTTAGCTACACCCCTCAGAATAAAAAAGACCAGGTCGGGCGGCAGGACGTTCGCTTATAATGCAGCCAAGACCTGGAATGCATCTCAGAGCCAACTCCAACCTTTCCTCATTCCGAAAGCAGTTAAAAACATTCGTTTTCAATCTCCCCTATTAATCCCCACTCAGCCTCTTTATGAGGTCTCCTCTATTATCTTCAAGCGCTTGGACGCCTCCGGGCAGCAATTCGCGCTTTACAAATGTACATCCATTTCCATTTCCATTTCCACCTGAGTTGGAGGAAATGATTGTTTATGTGCAACAAAGTCTCCCAGCACATGATGATTGTTTATGAGCAGGAAGGGAGACCTTCCGGCACATAAACAATCATTCATGGCAGTCTGCTACTTCTATGTGTGTTGCTTAATGCAACACAAATAGAAGTTGCAAAACATCATTTTTAAATGGCACCCTTGTAAGTAGGAGGCACAGCCCACCGCAACTCCCATTGCCTTTCCCTTTCATGTTAAGTACAGCCTAAAAGGGTGCCTTATTTACAAGACAGCAATAAGCCACGTTAAGTGGCTTAACGCTGCCTTGTAAATAAGGTGAAGCCCCTATCGCCACCACAATGTCAATACAAGTGACATTATGGTGGCATTAGGGGCTTGTAAATATGCCCCTCAGTGTGATTGTGAATGAGTGTTTCTCTGAGTGTATTTGTGTTTGTGAGTGAGAGTGATTGTAACTGAGGATTAGTGATCCCTTTGCCTCTCAGCTGTTGAACGCCTGAATGGCAGTATCTCAAGACTCAACTCTGGTCCGCTATCGTACCTCAGGCCTATCTCACCTACCTCAGTCCACTATCTACATGGATGTCATCATTTCATCTCACCTGCTATAGTGATGCTAAAGATGCATAAATCATTGTATAGCTTGAAATTTAACTTGCATTTGTTCTTGATTCCAGAATTTCATGCCTGCAAACAATTGATCACTTAACGTATGCTAAACATCTGTAAAAAGGCAATTATTGCATGGGGTACCTTGGCTATTCCAATCGCTTAAATAGTGAAGTTTTCATTTTAATACTTCAGAAACTATAGTAAAACAAACATGTGGGTGTCAGACTGCCTCCCATTCCACTGATGTTGAGCTGCGTCACACCAGGTCGCATTTCAAGTTAATGGCAAAAGCTTGACAGGTCACTTTTAAAGCCACATCCACAGCTCACTGAACACTCCATGGGGACAGACCATGCTTCCATCAGCAAAAATAACATCTTACAATTAACAAGCAAGAGTTATAGCTCAAAGATGGATCAACTACTGACTGTACCACACATTTGAAAGACACAATATGAAAATACCTCCTTCAAAATCATCCAGTCAGCCAATCATATCCACTTCCAAATAGTATGATAGGTATTGGCATGGTCATTAATATCACTTTCCACAAATTTGTAATCAGATATTCTAGGATGCATCTAACCTTGCAGTCTCAGCAAAACAACACACATTTGCTGAAATCAAATCAAATCAAATCAAAGGATATAAAACTTGTCACTAGAAAGAAGCATATCAAACCAACTCTGAAAAATAGTTTTGAATCTTACACATATAGCACTTCTATATGCAACACTTCTGAAACAGTATCCTCCTAAAAGGGCATATAAACCTGAAATCTGAGTGTTCTGCTGCCTTGTCAGGGTTATGAAGCCCAATAAAAATCATGCAATATAATACCATAAATTCTCCACCTGCTCTTTGCTTGCAGCATAAACAATGAAGTCAAAAGGCAAAGGTGCATCTTTACCACTCTACCCTGCAAAGCCTTATCAAATTAGCAAGGGCCTTTGTGATAATCCTGTGGAAGAAGTCAACCCAGAGGCAAAGACGCACAGCAGGTAGTGGCCATGGCTTGCTTGCATAAGGAGGATAAATGAGACCAAACATGTTTGTGTGTATGGTTTATAAACTTGTATGTAACATGTAGTTTTATGTAGTTATTATCTGTCTGGGGAAAATTCTTCTTATAATTTTGGTGAGTGGAGAAATGAGTTGTCTGGATCCTCTGGTGTGTCTTGAAAATAATGTCTACGATTATATGCCTTGAATGCATTATGGGACTAGACTGTTCTTCAACAGTGCCAAAAACTGGACTATAGAAAACATTTTCCCCAACAAAGGCACTCTAAGAGTGACTGTCTTCTTCACGTGATCTACTCTCACAGGTGATGTTGATCTTCTCAACACCCATAGTGAGGGAGTGACATTCCTTAAAAATGAAAAAAACATCAACACAAGCCAGGTCAAGTCAAGTCAAGAATAACTTTAGTTCGGTTCCAAGAGCAATAAAGGTTTGACAAATGAAAACATTACAGTTTAAGAATTGTGTAACACCTTTGCAAAACATCACAGGAAATGGGATAAATGGGGAAGAGCTCGAGGTTTACAAATTTCAGTACATAGAGTGAAAAGTTTAGGCCAGCATAGTATTACTCAGATCGTTAAAAATTCGAAGTGTAAATTTTGACAATGAGAAATTACAACATTCTTGTTCAGCCTCTATAGTCCATAACGCTTTCTGATAGCCATCTTAACTTTAATATAATTGGATACCGCAGTGTAAATAACAGGAGTGACCAAAGTGTGCAGAAAATTAAAACCATCAATATATGTACAGGGGCAGATTTCCCTTCAAAGTGGGGCTAAAAATGTATTTCTTGCCTCTTTGAACAGGGGGCAGAATAAGATAAAGTGCATGGTGCTCGGGTTTGATGAATTATCACACGGGCAGGGCATGAGGTTATCGACCCATCCTATTTGACGCGGAAATGCACCTAGAAAGTGCAAAGTGCGTCAGCAAAATCTGGTTATAAGAAATATGATCTGTACATTAGTAGTAAATATTAGATAAAATTGCTTTGGGCCGGGAAGCAAACATGAGAGGCCCATCTCCTCATGTTGTGAGTAGCACATATTGGCCCTAGAGTGATGTGCCTCTTCTATGATGATTTTCCCATTTGTGGGAATTTTTTCAGGGATGTCATAAAAGAAGCCCAGTCCTATCTATTGGAATTTGTCTCTTACAAATTGAAGCCATGGGATCGTTAAGGCGCTGTCCAGATTAATACAATCTTTAATTACTTCCCCAGAGAACATTAAATTGACTGCCATCCAAATTTGCGCCCATAAGAGCAGAAGTGCACTACCCATGCTGTCCTCTATGTAGGGGCTCTAATGGGGGTCATTAATAAAAAATGTATGAATGTATTTTCCAAAACTTATAGTTGGCAGCTGTTGTAGTGACCCCACACCCCAGCCCCATAGGTTTCCACAGGCAAACATTTAACTTTGTAAAGGGTGACTAGCTCTCTCACAGGCTTGTGTCCTAATTCGCATGTGAAGCAAAATAGCCTCTCCACCGCCGTACTGGTGTGTTGCACCCTTGCTGTAATAAGTGGTTCCCAATTCATCTGGTTGTTGAATAGGTTCCCTAAGTGCGTAAAGTTGTTCAACTTATCTATTATTTTGCCCCTTACAGCAACATTTCTGTTTTTTGTAGATTTGGGGACACGCCATGGTATAAGATTTAATAAAATTGACTTTTAAGTCAAACAACAACATAAAATTGGAATAATCATTCAGTGATTTTCAAAGGATATTTGCTGTCACTGCCATTAACACTGTGCCATCTGTATATGATAGTAGTGGGACAGGGTTGCCACAAATTCAATAAAAATCAATCCTCAAATCCAATAAAAAAGCTTCTAGGCCGTTTGTGTACATTAAAAAGAGAAACGGGGCAAAGATGCACCTTTGCCGAACATGTTCTGTAGAGACAATCGGCTTGGTCTTTTCCCCTTGGGTGCCGTATCTTATAACAACTGCGAGGTTACCGTGTAACCTGCGTAGGAGGGGAATCATTCCTTCTTCTACGCCCATTCTTCCCATCGGGCCCACAATTTGCCCTGCTTAATGGTGTCAAAAGCACTGGACAAGTCCATGAAGGCCAGGGGGATTGAACCCTGTCTGGTCTTCATGTACTTGCCAATGATCAGGGGCAAATTGAGACATTGTTCCGTGGTCCCTAACCCTCTCCTAAAGCCATATTGTGTTTTTGATATGACCCCTGTGGTGGAGACCCAGGCATCTAGTCAGGCAAGGATTACCATTCCCAATACCTTACTGTAGCATCAATTAAAGAAATTGGCCTGTAACATGCCGGTTCACTCCTATTGTCCTTTTTAAAAACAGGAACCACTATGGCCTCCTTCCAAGTTAATGGAACAGAGCCGATGACTACTGCTTTAAAGACATTTGTCAATAGAGCTGCCCACAGGTTGGGATTCCATTTAAACAAATCAAGTGGGACACCGTCTGGGCCTGAGGCTTTCAAACAAATCCCCTTCGCTAAAGCCTCCTCAACCTCAGATACTGAGCTGGATGAACTTAGTTGGGAAGCTGCAATTAAATCTACAGGAAGATCCCCAACATTCTCATCTAACCGCTTGAGTTGCGGGTTAAATATAGCAGTAAAGTGGAATTCCCAGGCATCCCCAAAAAACAATCATTCCATCTGTCTCACTTCTTCCTTGAATAGAGGGTGGTTAATGATGTCCCAGAAGCTTTTAGGGCCTAATTTATGAGACTCCTTGCGCCTCCAGAACGTCACTTTTTGTGACGTTCCGTGGCGCAGAAGCCTGCGTGATATTTATCAGGCAGCACTAAGCCACTTTTTTTGGCTTAATGCTGTCTGATAAATATTAGTCCCTTTAACGCATCGTTCTGTGTTAAAGGGGCGTGCAATGGGTGTTCCTGGGGTCGTTCCCAGCAACATCCATGGCCTTTTGACTCTGCCCCAGATTTACGAGAAATCGTAAATCTGAGGTAGGGCCAAAAGCTTACGCCTCCCCAGGGGAGGCATAAGGGAGGCACAAGGAGGAGAAATATCTTTATTTCTTCTTGTTTTTCCTCTTGCTATGTCAGATGCATTCTGCAGCACACATAGAAAGAGGAAAAGCCTCTTGTGATTATTTTTGTACCGAAAGGTTTCCCTTCCTGCACAAAAATAATCATCCCCGCGACGCAGGCACCCTTGCACCATGGTGCAAAGGTGCCTGCGTTGGCGCACGGCAGCCCATTGTGCGCCGGTGCAGGGGAAAAGGACAGGAATGCGCCGTATCTTATAGATACGGCACATTCCTGCCCTTTTCTTTTGCCGTAGGGAAGCGCAGCAGGAAGGCCTGCTGCGCTGCCTTACGGCAAAACCTCCTAAATGAGGCCCTTAGTATCTTTGAGGGAGCTTGCTCTCAACTGATCTTCCCATGTTAGTCTCTTCAATTCTTCTTTTCTTTTTCCCCATAGTGATCTTATAAATTTGCCTTGCACTACTAATTAGGTACTGACGCAGGGGGTAGCATGAAGGGCCCTTTCAGGGTTATTTTGGGCCTTTGTACATTCAGTGTCACACCACCATACCTCTTGGGGTTCTCTTCAATGGGTGGGTCTGGTCACCCTTTTAGCTACATCCAAGCAAATCAGCTCAAACTCCCAGACATCCTCATCTGGGAATTAATCGTGCTCTAAACACCTCATTATTGGGTGATAATATGCTATAATGGTGTCTTCCTTAAATTGGGTAGGGCTTATCTTGCCCCAGTTTAGCCTAATCTCATCATAGAGACCTTTTACCAGTTCCCCTCCTAGACTAACTTTAGACCTTAAAGGTTCCAAATCAGCTGTCAAACTCCATAAGCATCATAATCCATGCATTAAGTGAGATGTTAAGGCCAGAATATGCTCATGACAAAGACCTTCATGGTTAAGTTAATTTAGATATGACCGATGTGGGTCATGCTCGTTAACACCATATTGTCATTCTGTGGGGCTTTTGTCTAACATCTAAAGATAAAGATCCTGTCAAACACAGGAAAGACTTCATTTGGTCAATAGGGCCTGTAGGAAATGAAATGATTAAAGAGTCTTTGTCGATTGGTAGTTAGGGTGACTACCATGACGTCCACAAGTGCAGACACTGTCCCTGTCAGCATCAATTTGTTTTTATTCTGCCTCTATAGATGTACTGTTGCCGTCTTCACCCTGGTGAGTGTTCTTAGATTAATCTTGAAGAAGAGGAATCTGCTAGATCTAAAACCTCCTCCTATATCATCTTCTCTCCAGCTTCTGAATTTTTGTGAGCAGCTACCATTAAAGACAGTGTGGGTTCAGAAGCTGCCTCACAACAAGGGCTAGAGAAGAAGTGAAACCCCAACCTGCTGCACATCTTCTTGCCAATTTGTCTCTCTTCCATGATACACCTGTTTCTCTAAGGGTAGTTGGTATTTTCATGAAGCCACCTGCTCATAGTCTCAAAGATGTCAACAGGAAAGTGGAGATTCAAAAGCAATTGTCTCACTTACCTGTAACATCATTACTTTTTGAAGATTAAATCAAGACTGTGTGTCCATTGTGGTGCCTGCAATGATGTGCTCCCTAAAATCTGCAGCCCACTTTCCCCTGCCTTTAAAATATCTCTTTATGCTGGGGCATGGAGCATGGGCTAACTGGGACATTCAAAACACACTCAATACATTGGCATAGGCACTATTTACTTAAACCTCAAGGGTGCAGTGCACCCTGTTGCATGGCTGATATGTGGGTGGGTTGTTGCCCTCACGTCTCCCAGACATGGAGAATACTAGGGTTCATGTCTAGTGAGTTACTCAAGGCACACACAATTCTACAGCAGTTAATGGAAAATAATTGTTATTCTGGGCAAGGATAAAGTTAACAAATCTGTGCCTGATGAGTTAAACCTAACATTTGTTTAATTTTCATGCAATGTAGAGTATTTAATGCTATTGCTTTTAGGGTGGGAGAATTTAGCATCAATTTGGCACCCCTTTTATGGATAGAATTGCGCTTCTCAATTCCTGTTCTGTGTTAATTTAGTGCCTGCTGTAGAAGAAACCCCCAATGGATATAAATGCAAAGATTGTCTCACTACCCAGTCTTTGGAGCCCTGCACAGCAGCTGGAGAAGTCCAGTGTACCGGGGAGCACAACACCTGTGCCAGCTTCTCTGGAACTGGCGCAAGACCTGGTGAGATAAACCGATTTTTGTAATTATGAGTTATATAGCCCATTGCACAAATCTTCTTGGTTTCTGGTCCTTTGTTTTAAACTAAGGGGCTGATTCTGATGTTGGTCAGACTGACACTGACTTGCTCTCAGTGCGGGCTCACTGACATCTCTAACCGCCAGCAGACTGTTGCATAGGGTGCAGTTGGTCTGACCCCATTGGCCCAGGGACTGACCAACAGCTTCCGACAAGCTCCAGGATGCCATTGGGCGGTCGGTCCTATCACTTTCCCACAATGGAGTCAGTTCCTTCTCAGGCACCGTGGTGGCGGTTATGATCCACCTTTCTGCCAGCCATCTCATATCAGTTCTTCCAATGTGAAAAAAAGCTGGTGCAAAGGCTTTTTAGGGGCCCCTAGCAGGGCCTCTGTCCCCTGTGGCCCTCCGTTTCGGACACTGAGGGCACCTCTGGTGCACCCCTAAACATCCCTTCATATTGTAGCATACACCACATGGTGCCTTCCAAGGGGTGCAGGGATGTTTGAAAACATGCCTCTTTGCATTGGTCTTGCCTCAATACAAATAGGCATGCTTCCGACCGCTTCCACAGCGGGCAGATCCCAATTTTGTAGGCGGGACGACCAGCTACCTGTTCGTCAGTCAGGTTCCTGCAACAATGGCGGTCGGGCGCTCGTCTGACCATCATCATAATCTGCCCCTAAAAGCTGTTCACACAAATTAATTTTAAATATGTACATAACATCCAACTGACTATCTTCGGCTTGCACGGTTTTACAAAATATATAGTAGCAATCATCCCCCATTGACCAAATAAAGCCGCATGATTTGTTGTTTGTACAATGCAAACCCAGACAAAGGGGCACAAAGGTGCTGTACATAGCCAAAGGCAAACTAAACCATGGATAAGCTTCAGAACGACTGCAGTGTTTGGGAAACTGAGTCTAAGACACCTGGAATATGTGTGTCCTGTTCCATCCATTCTACACCCAGATAGCTTGCGGCCGGCACTACAAAAGTGTCATCAGGCTCATTTATCAGCTGGGTATTCAGTCATAAATTAGAATGTATAAAGGGAATATGAAATCTACTAGGTGTAATCATTATCATAATTCAAACTCTTTTTGCAAATTACCCTACCAGAGCCCTATTTCCAGTTTAAAACATCTTGGCAACAATTATGAACCATTTCCACAAGGTCCCTCCCACACACACAAGGATGCATTTTTCAGAATTGGCAGAATTTATAGTTAAATCTGAAGAAAGACTGGATCAAGGTGCTCCTCATTTTAATTTCTGGTCAAATTTTAGACTTGTCACAGAGAAGGAAGTAAAATCTAAAATTTAAGTAATCAATTTATGTTGTCAAGTCAGGCTCTCCTCTCCAGTACTGGTAACCATGGAAGTTATCCAAAAAGTTACGCCTTCCAAAGGGAGGAGTAATGACAAGAAACTTATCGATTTTCCTCATTTCTTTATCTTTCTCTGTGTGCTGCATTCTGCAGCACTCATAGAAAGAGGACTATCCCTGACAAAAGGGTGCCAGCCCATGGGAAAGGACAGAAGTGCACCATATAGTCTTAAATACAAGGTAACCTGCTGTGCTGCACTGCGTGACAAACTCATGTGTATTTTGGGGCCAACTAGAACTGGTAGCCAGTTAAGCTGCTCTGGTCATGGCTTACATAATGGGCAGGGCCTCACTCTTGGGCCATTTGATTTCCAATCCTGATATGTCAGAGAAATCTGTGATAAGGGACAAGAGGGCTAGACGGGAGCTATCTAGGTTGATAAGTGTAAGTAAAATTGTCATCTGCATAGAGAGGAATTTTCTAATGTGGAAACACCCGAGATTTTCAGATCTTGTCAGATGGCTCCACCATAGGTTCCATTGTCAGGAGGAACAAAAGCAGTGATGGGGCCGCCCTGGCACGTACCTCTTGAGACAGAGAATATGTCCAACAGTAAGCCCTTACAGTTGACTTGAGCTGTAGTAGAGGTGTAGAGCCAGCCAACTTTCACAATGAAGTCCTTACCCAGTCTGAACTGTTGTAGGGGTCAAAACAGATCGTTCCAATCAATATGATCTAATGCCTTTTTGACATTTAGTTAAAGGGTCAGGGTGTCTTCCTGTGAGTCCCTGGATAGCCATAGAAGGTGGGCCAGGAATTCTAGGTGATCATTATCATTTGTAAGGAATCCTACTTGGTAATGATGGATCAGGGTGGGATAACCTGTTTGATGTGGGTAGTAAGATTTTGGCAAGTATCTTGCTGTCAGAGTTCTTCAGGGTGGAGATCAGGCAATAGCTGCTATAGAGCAAAGGATCCTTATCTGGTTACAGCAGAACAATGATCACTGCACGATTGGACATCTGCAAGAGAGACCCAGTGTTGTTAGACTTTTGGGAAGGCCACAGTGCAGACAGTGCACAGTTTCCACCCTAAGGCACAGATTTAATTCTCTCTGAAAATTATCCTCTCCTGGCACCTTGTTATACATGATGGGCTGCAGGATTTACTCCTCGGAGTTCCTACCATCTTGGCCCTCATCATTAAGACAAAGTAGTGCCAGGGAGTCAAGAAAGATGTTTACCCTGTCTTCATTGTAATTGAATTTCGAGATGTATATTTTTATATAGTAGATCCGGAAGGTGTTGAAGATATTCAGTGGGGTATGGGTAAAGTAATCTGTGTACACTCAAACAGCCAGGATGGCCACTGTGGCTACCTGCTCTATAAGTAAGGCAGCCAAGAGCCTCCCTGCTTTCTCCCCTTGCACCTAATGGAGGTTTTTCAGTTTATAGAACATGTCCTCTACCTGAGATGAACATAGGGAGTTAAGCTCTATTTTGGCATTCTTTAGCTAATGCCTATTCCCCAAGTATGGAGTGTGGAGGCGGATGTCACTGCTCCCTAAGTTTGTCCTTGAGGGCAGCATTTCTCATTAGTTGACCCTGGACAGGGTCCTTAGCTGCCCACAGAAGTTTTACCAACTCTTCAGTAAGTGGTCATGTAAGATTTCAAGTGGATCTTATACAGGGCAACTTTGAAGCATGTGATGTTGAAGCACCAGGGTTTCCAGATGGGTTTCTGGAGGTTCTAAGCAATAATCTGGTGTATGAAATTTTATAACAATTTTTTGCATTTTACATGTTGCAAGGCAGACAGAGCACTAGAATATGGTCTGGAAGACTTTTTACACCACATCCATACTGATTTTGTATTCTTATGGGCTGGCAGTTTTAACATTCAGGCTTGCCCTTTGCGGCAACACGTGTATATGGATAAACTAATCAGGGTGGGATGGGCTGTGTTCATTTTTGCCTTAATGAATATGGAGATGCATTGAACTCCTTTGTTTCACAGCATGATTTACATTTATTAAAGTGTGGTGGACCAGACATTAATGGGAAGGAGATTCCATTGTTAACTGTAAGAAATGCCTCTACAGTTATCTATCATGTATTGCCTCTCTAATCAATTTGTGTGGCATCCCTAAGCTCGTTCTAGTCTGTTTTAAGTGACCATGACCCCGTTATATTACCTTTTCTTTTCTGGGGTAAGAAATGTGAAAGGCCTAATGGCGTACAAATTAAGTGGGCAGGTTGTGATCCAAACCGCATTCTACAACAAATAGTAACAGACAATTCAACATGAATTGGTTACTATATATCGGATGATGTGACTCCTAATGTGCTGATGGATACCTTTAATCATATTTACATTTTTTTAATAAGTTACCCTTTCACAATTTGGTAATGGAGGAAGTAATAGGGGATGGGTTGTGTAGTACATGCTTAATGTTCTCTTTGCTCATGGAATGTTTATTGCTCATGGAATGTTTATCCTCCTATGTTCTTCCTTGCCTTGTGTGTTCTATGTTCTCTTCCAAGACAGTTGCTGTTGGCTTCTGTCGTGGAGAGTCCATTCTTGTGTTTGCTCTGACTCATTAAACTACCCTACAAGAAGATACTTATCTATGCCTGCTTATTTACTACAGGTTGCTCATGCTTATACCTAGTTCTCCCGGTGTCTGAAACAAGCCCTAAGCAGTTCATCCCGGGAATTATGGTTATTTAGTCTTTTTACTTACAGTACAAACACAACCTTTCCCAAAAGAAGAAAAAACTCCAGAATGAGGCTTGGTTGAAACTGACCTTAGCTGCAGAAACTAACAATAATAAGTTATTTTGGAAAACGGCCAATGCTCTGTTTTTTTAAAAACAAATGTGTTATTCCTGAGTTCTGTTCTTTTGTTTCTTGTGATGCCAGGGTTGCACATCTTTCTGGAATATTTAAACAGAATAACCTGGACAATGGTGTAGAAGGTTGTGAGGTGATGCATAGTTAGGAATCCCTTCCTCTGGGTATCACTATTGGCGAAGTCCTTTTGGCTCTGCATGCTAGTGCTGGGGCGCATAGATAGGAATCCCTTCCTCTGGTATCACTATTGACGAGGTCCTTTTGGCTCTGCATGCTAGTGCTGGGGCGCATAGATAGGAATCCCTTCCTCTGGTATCACTATTGACGAGGTCCTTTTGGCTCTGCATGCTAGTGCTGGGAGGCGCATAGATAGGAATCCCTTCCTCTGGTATCACTATTGACGAGGTCCTTTTGGCTCTGCATGCTAGTGCTGGGGGCGCATAGTTAGGAATCCCTTCCTCTGGTATCACTACTGACGAGGTCCTTTTGGCTCTGCATGCTAGTGCTGGGAGGAGCATAGATAGGAATCCCTTCCTCTGGGTATCACTATTGGCGAGGTCCTTTTGGCTCTGCATGCTAGTGCTGGGGGGCGCATAGATAGGAATCCCTTCCTCTGGGTATCACTATTGGCGAGGTCCTTTTGGCTCTGCATGCTAGTGCTGGGGGGCGCATAGATAGGAATCCCTTGCTCTGGGTATTACTATTGGCGAGGTCCTTTTGGCTCTGCATGCTAGTGCTGGGGGCGCATAGATAGGAATCCCTTCCTCTGGTATCACTATTGGCGAGGTCCTTTTGGCTCTGCATGCTAGTGCTGGGGGCCGCATAGATAGGAATCCCTTCCTCTGGTATCACTATTGGCGAAGTCCTTTCGGCTCTGCATGCTAGTGCTGGGGGGCGCATAGTTAGGAATCCCTTCCTCTGGTATCACTACTGACGAGGTCCTTTTGGCTCTGCATGCTAGTGCTGGGGGGCGCATAGTTAGGACTACCTTCCTCTGGTATCACTACTGACGAGGTCCTTTTGGCTCTGCATGCTAGTGCTGGGGGCCGCATAGATAGGAATCCCTTCCTCTGGTATCACTATTGACGAGGTCCTTTTGGCTCTGCATGCTAGTGCCGGGGGCGCATAGATAGGAATCCCTTCCTCTGGGTATCACTATTGGTGAGGTCCTTTTGGCTCTGCATGCTAGTGCTGGGAGGCACATAGATAGGAATACCTGCCTCTGGGTATCACTATTGGCGAGGTCCTTTTGGCTCTGCATGCTAGTGCTGGGAGGCGCATAGATAGGAATCCCTTCCTCTGGTATCACTATTGACGAGGTCCTTTTGGCTCTGCATGCTAGTGCTGGGAGACGCATAGATAGGAATACCTGCCTCTGGGTATCACTATTGGCGAAGTCCTTTTGGCTCTGCATGCTAGTGCTGGGGGGCGCATAGATAGGAATCCCTTCCTCTGGGTATCACTATTGGCGAGGTCCTTTTGGCTCTGCATGCTAGTGCTGGGGGGCGCATAGATAGGAATACCTTCCTCTGGGTGTCACTATTGGCGAGGTCCTTTTGGCTCTGCATGCTAGTGCCGGGGGCGCATAGATAGGAATCCCTTCCTCTGGGTATCACTATTGACGAGGTCCTTTTGGCTCTGCATGCTAGTGCTGGGGGGAGCATAGATAGGAATCCCTTCCTCTGGGTGTCACTATTGGCGAGGTCCTTTTGGCTCTGCATGCTAGTGCTGGGGGGCGCATAGATAGGAATCCGTTCCTCTGGGTATCACTATTGGCGAGGTCCTTTTGGCTCTGCATGCTAGTGCTGGGAGGCGCATTGAAAGGAATCCCTTCCTCTGGGTGTCACTATTGGCGAGGTCCTTTTGGCTCTGCATGCTAGTGCTGGGGGGCGCATAGCTAGGAATCCCTTTCTCTGGGTATCACTATTGACGAGGTCCTTTTGGCTCTGCATGCTAGTGCTGGGGGGCGCATAGCTAGGAATCCCTTCCTCTGGGTATCACTATTGGCGAGGTCCTTTTGGCTCTGCATGCTAGTGCTGGGAGGCGCATAGATAGGAATCCCTTCCTCTGGTATCACTATTGACGAGGTCCTTTTGGCTCTGCATGCTAGTGCTGGGAGACGCATAGATAGGAATACCTGCCTCTGGGTATCACTATTGGCGAAGTCCTTTTGGCTCTGCATGCTAGTGCTGGGGGGCGCATAGATAGGAATCCCTTCCTCTGGGTATCACTATTGGCGAGGTCCTTTTGGCTCTGCATGCTAGTGCTGGGGGGCGCATAGATAGGAATCCCTTCCTCTGGGTATCACTATTGGCGAGGTCCTTTTGGCTCTGCATGCTAGTGCTGGGGGGCGCATAGATAGGAATCCCTTCCTTTGGGTATCACTATTGACGAGGTCCTTTTGGCTCTGCATGCTAGTGCTGGGGGGAGCATAGATAGGAATCCCTTCCTCTGGAGATCACTATTGGCGAGGTCCTTTTGGCTCTGCATGCTAGTGCTGGGGGGCGCATAGATAGGAATCCCTTCCTCTGGGTATCACTATTGATGAAGTCCTTTTGGCTCTGCATGCTAGTGCTAGGGGGCGCATAGATAGGAATCCCTTGCTCTGGGTATCACAATTGGCGAGGTCCTATTGGCTCTGCCTGCTAGTGCTGGGGGGCGCATAGATAGGAATCCCTTCCTCTGGGTATCACTATTGACGACGTCCTTTTGGCTCTGCATGCTAGTGCTGGGAGGCGCATAGATAGGAATACCTGCTTCTGGGTATCACTATTGGCGAAGTCCTTTTGGCTCTGCATGCTAGTGCTGGGGGGCGCATAGATAGGAATCCCTTCCTCTGGGTATCACTATTGGCGAGGTCCTTTTGGCTCTGCATGCTAGTGCTGGGGGGCGCATAGATAGGAATCCCTTGCTCTGGGTATTACTATTGGCGAGGTCCTTTTGGCTCTGCATGCTAGTGCTGGGGGGTGCATAGATAGGAATCCCTTCCTCTGGTATCACTATTGACGAGGTCCTTTTGGCTCTGTATGCTAGTGCTGGGGGGTGCATAGATAGGAATCCCTTCCTCTGGTATCACTATTAACGAGGTCCTTTTGGCTCTGCATGCTAGTGCCGGGGGGCACATAGATAGGAATCCCTTCCTTTGGGTATCACTATTGGCGAGGTCCTTTTGGCTCTGCATGCTAGTGCCGGGGGGTGCAGAGATAGGAATCCCTTCCTCTGGGTATCACTATTGGCGAGGTCCTTTTGGCTCTGCATGCTAGTGCTGGGGGGCGCATAGATAGGAATACCTGCCTCTGGGTCTCACTATTGATGAGGCCCTTTTGGCTCTGCATGCTAGTGCTGGGGGGCTCATAGATAGGAATCCCTTCCTCTGGGTATCCCTATTGGCGAGGTCCTTTTGGCTCTGCATGCTAGTGCTGGGAGACGCATTGAAAGGAATCCCTTCCTCTGGGTATCACTATTGACGAGGTCCTTTTGGCTCTGCATGCTAGTGCTGGGGGGCGCATAGATAGGAATCCCTTCCTCTGGGTATCACTATTGGCGAGGTCCTTTTGGCTCTGCATGCTTAGTGCTGGGGGGTGCATAGATAGGAATACCTTCCTCTGGGTATCACTATTGGCGAAGTCCTTTAGGCTCTGCATGCTAGTGCTGGGGGGCGCATAGATAGGAATCCCTTCCTCTGGGTAGCACTATTGGTGAGGTCCTTTTGGCTCTGCATGCTAGTGCTGGGGGGTGCATAGATAGGAATCCCTTCCTCTGGGTATCACTATTGACAAGGTCCTTTAGGCTCTGCATGCTAGTGCTGGGAGGCGCATAGATAGGAATACCTGCCTCTGGGTATCACTAGTGGCGAAGTCCTTTTGGCTCTGCATGCTAGTGCCGGGGGGTGCATAGATAAGAATCCCTTCCTCTGGGTATCACTATTGGCGAGGTCCTTTTGGCTCTGCATGCTAGTGCTAGGGGGCACATACATAGGAATCCCTTCCTCTGGGTATCACTATTGACGAAGTCCTTTTGGCTCTGCATGCTAGTGCTGGGGGTCGCATAGATAGGAATCCCTTTCTCTGGGTATCACTATTGACGAGGTCCTTTTGGCTCTGCATGCTAGTGCTGGGGGGGGCGCATAGGTAGGAATACCTTCCCTTGGGTATCACTATTGGCGAGGTCCTTTTGGCTCTGCATGCTTAGTGCTGGGGGGCGCATAGATAGGAATCCCTTCCTCTGGGTATCACTATTGTCGAGGTCCTTTTGGCTCTGCATGCTAGTGCTGGGGGGCGCATAGATAGGAATACCTTCCTCGGGGTGTCACTACTGACGAGGTCCTTTTGGCTCTGCATGCTAGTGCAGGGGGCCGCATAGATAGGAATCCCTTCCTCTGGTATCACTATTGACGAGGTCCTTTTGGCTCTGCATGCTAGTGCCGGGGGCGCATAGATAGGAATCCCTTCCTCTGGGTATCACTATTGGTGAGGTCCTTTTGGCTCTGCATGCTAGTGCCGGGGGGCGCATAGATAGGAATCCCTTCCTCTGGGTATCTCTATTGGCGAGGTCCTTTTGGCTCTGCATACTAGTGCTCGGGGGCGCATAGATAGGAATCCCTTCTTCTGGTATCACTATTGGCGAGGTCCTTTTGGCTCTGCATGCTAGTGCTGGGGCGCATAGATAGGAATCCCTTCCTCTGGTATCACTATTGACGAGGTCCTTTTGGCTCTGCATGCTAGTGCTGGGCCGTGCATAGATAGGAATCCCTTCCTCTGGTATCACTATTGACGAGGTCCTTTTGGCTCTGCATGCTAGTGCTAGGGGGCGCATAGATAGGAATCCCTTCCTCTGGGTATCACTATTGGCGAGGTCCTTTTGGCTCTGCATGCTAGTGCCGGGGGACGCATAGATAGGAATCCCTTCCTCTGGGTATCACTATTGACGAGGTCCTTTTGGCTCTGCATGCTAGTGCTGGGGGGAGCATAGATAGGAATCCCTTCCTCTGGGTATCACTATTGACGAGGTCCTTTTGGCTCTGCATCCTAGTGCTGGGGGTCGCATAGAAAGGAATCCCTTTCTCTGGGTATCACTATTGACGAGGTCCTTTTGGCTCTGCGTGCTAGTGCTGGGGGCGGTAGATGCTTTTAAATCTCTTGCTGAATTATGGGGGACTATTCTTAAAAGAGTATTTAATGTAGCTCCTCTCTACATTATCCCACCCTTCTGGGCTATTTTTGTATCAATCTAAACAAGCATTGGCATAGCCAATAGGTCTCGCTTTTGGAACCTTATACGTATTTAGTTTTGCAGCACAATATCCTTGGTGCAACAACATCAGCTGTTGCATGGCTGATCCTTGTACTTTATAAGTGTTTACCCATGCAACAATTGATGTTGTTGCACCAAGGATATTGTGCTGCATAACGAAATACGTATAAGGTTCCAAAAGCGAGACCTATTGGCTATGCCAATGCTTGTTTTTTACGCATGGCAGCGCAGCAGGAAGGCTTGCTGCACTGCAGTGTGTGTCGAAAGATTGTAAGTGAGGTTTGATATATGTATTACACAAGAATAATCTCAGGTAAATCCTGATTATTTGGTTCTACATATTTAGCAAAATTAATAACATTTCTTGCGGTGATTTTCTCTGGCAAGAGACTGGTTTGAGCAGAAAATATCTGATGGGAACTTTGTAACAGGATATGTGCCGTGGCACCCTGTGCTGTGCGGCCAAAACATGGAGTGTGCCTTTTGTACCCAGGGCAATCTTTGGTATAATTTTACACATCGACAACTGCCCCACAGAACGCTGCGTAATACCCTCAGTTCTCACGAGAGTTTACCCGGCGCATTACACATAGAAATAAACTCAATTTCACCAGATTCACTGAGGTGTTAAGCAGAGACGTTTCAAGCATTAGCAAAGTGGGCAAATGTCCAGGACCCCTGTTGGACAGGCCACATGAAGGGCTTGCTCCCTCCCCGCACGACAGGGCCCAACCCCCGGACTCCCAGGTGTTACCCCCAGGGGCAACCCGCACCCCGTCTCCCAACGGAACTCCTGCCCCCGGACATCCATGTGTCATGGGGCCGAACCACTACCGGCTCCCCCGGCCGGATCAGCCGCCATCTTGAACACTGCGCCACGAGGCCGCGCGGCCTCAGCCCGACCCTAACCCTGGGCCTGGCCGGCCCCGACATCCCGGCACCACCATCCACCCAGGAGGTGAACGGACCACTTGGCAGGACAATGGGAGAAAGAAGCGTCGGGGGCTCTCCCCCGCCAGGTGCCGATCACCCTCCAGCTCCCCCAGGCGCTGGCTCCACCCCCTGCTGGGTGTCTGGACTCCCTCATCCCGGACCCCCCGACCTCCAAGTGCGAGGGTCCGGACATCAAAGGGCGACAGACCTATAACTAGGGCAGCTCCAGAGCAGGAAGGCAGTTGTATCCTGGAGTCGAGAGACACCGAGAGAACTCAGCCTTGACGGACTACTGGCGCTGCCGTAGCCCTGCCTTGTGAACTATCGTCCTGCCTGCTGGCGCTGCCGCGGCCTTCTGCAACATCCATCCTCGTCGGGACCTGCTAGAACACCGAGCTCGAGGATTGTGAGCTATCCACCATACCATCTCAGCTACCAGACTGGTAACCAGACTGTCCCGCTACCCCCTTTCCCCAAACCAAGAGACTCGAATCGAGGGGACCCCTGAGTCCAGACCTCCTTGTACCATTTCATCGTACCTTAAGAAATCACCTATAAAGAACGCTAAATCTTATCCTTGTGTGGTGTATATCTGTGGGGGGGAAGTTATTCATCTGTACGATCGCTGGAGACGGCTCTCCCCGGAGACCTCTCCCCTTGTCCTCGGCCGACCCCCCCGGTCCGTCTAACATTGGTGGCCAGCGGCGCGATCCGAATCAACGCGTAATCGTACAGAGAGTAGCTCACCCCACGACAAAACCACGATGTCAACCAAAGAGAGCGGTTCCACCGAGAAATTCCAGATGGATAAATTGGAAGAGTATAGCCATCGCGAACTTAAACAATTCTGCATGGAACTAGGCATTGCTACCACCGGCCTGAGTACCAAAGACGATTTGAAGCACGCCCTTGAGTCGTGGGTGGAAACCGGGGTCGCCGGATCCCCCGACCAAAACGGTGTAGCACCAGAGGGGAACGCCACAGCTCCCGAGGAGCGAGGAACGGGCCTCTCGCAGGGAGAGATCCAAGAAAGAGAAAGAACCAGATTACATGAGTTGGAAATGGCACGACTCAAGATGGACGGTGAACTAAAGTTAGCCGAGCAAAAACTAAATCTAGAACATCTGCGGCTCCGAGAAGAACGGGAAGAAAAACAGAGGCAGAGAGAGCTCGAAGAAAAAAGACTAACATTCGAACACGAGCGCAAACTGGCGGAAATAGAACTTCGGAAACAGAACAAAGAACCGGGGGTGCCTGAGCGACCGCACACCCCGGGAGCAACCGAGAAGAAAGTCCACATCCCCAAGGATGTTGTCCGAGAGTATGTCCGAGAGGACGACATACAACAGTGGTTCAAAGCCTACGAGATCGCAATGACCTCCCACCGGATCGATCGGAGTGACTGGGGAGCCGGCCTATGGGGGAGGTTCGTCAACGAAGGCCGCGATGCCCTACTACAGCTCCCAGATCATCAGATGTCATCCTATGACCACATGAAGGCTGCCCTCCTCACCCGATATGGGCTCACACCCGAAATGTACCGCCAGAGGTTCCGAGACTGCACCCGGATCCCAGGTACAACTTGGGTGGAATACGTCAACTATTTCAGCCGAGCCTTCGAGGGATGGATCAAGGGAAGCCACGTAACGACCTACAAGCAACTCTTTAATCTTATGGTGTGGGAGCACCTGTCTAACAACTGCTTCGTCGAGATCAGGCAGCACCTCCTCGAGAGTAAACTGACTGACCCACGGCAACTCGCTGCCGAAGCTGACCGGTGGGAAAGCACCCGAGTGGGCCGGAGAGGGCCACACGAGCAAAACCGAAACCACCAAGGTCAGCACCGTCCCCGAGGAGGAGGAGGAGGCCAGGGGCGAGGGAGAGACACCATCACGGCCACTCCCGCGGCCAACACCCCGCCCCCGGCCGGCCGGGGCAACCCCCCGATGCGCCCGGGGTTCCGAGCCAACGTCACGTGTCACCGATGCCAGCGAGTCGGCCACTACGCCAATGACCCGAGCTGCCCGCAGAACCAAACGCCAAAGCCCCGCCAGGTAGCTGCCGCCGCCCTGGGGGGAGAACAAATCTCCGAGGAACAGGAAGAATATGAGCAGGCACAACAAGAATGGGAACCGGCCGCCATGGTTCTAGCGTGCCTAGGGGGAAAAGACATGGTCCCGCGGGCTCCCCTACCCGCCAACACCCGGAAATATGGCCAGTGGATGAACATTAATGGGCACCGGGCCGAAGCCCTACGTGACACAGGGGCCAGTGTGACGGCCGTCCGCTGTCACCTGGTGAAACCAGAGCAGATCCTGCCGAACATTCTCTGCCCCGTCCGCTCAGCCGACAATTCCGAAAGTCTGTGTCGGATGGCCTGCGTCCCCTTCGAATGGGGAGGGGTCTCCGGCATGTTGAAGGTGACGGTCCGGGATGATGCCCCCGTGGACTGTCTCCTGGGGAATGACCTTGAGAGTTCCCCGTGGGCTGCCGTCGAAAGAAGAGAGCACCTGGGGATGCTGGGCCTCCCGGACTGGGCCTGCGTAACCACCCGGTCCATGGCCGCCCGTGCCGTCCCCCGACCAGAAGAACCAGAATGGCCAGCACCTCCTCCCCCGGTCGCTCCAGTAGAGGACAACGGCGATACCGACCCCCCCGAGCCAACGCCCGAAGGGGTCGCCCCGCCCCAGGACCTTCCCGGCCTGGCTCAGTGGCGTCAAGAAGGGGGGCCCACCCAGGAACAGTTCCGCCAGGAACAGAAGACCTGCCCCTCCCTCGAGGGACTCCGCCAGCAAGCCAGCGCCCAGAGCGCAGGGGACTCCACCGGAACCCATTGGGTCTATTGGGATAACGACCTGCTATACAGTGAACAAAGAATCGCAGAGTTAGGGGCCAGTCGAGTGCTGGTGGTGCCCCTCCGTTTCAGAGACTTCCTACTAACTTTGGCCCACGATGTTCCCCTGGCTGGACACCTGGGCCAGGACAAAACCTACAGTCGCCTGGTGACCCACTTTTTCTGGCCGAAGATGCGGAACGACGTCCTCAACCACTGCCGGTCCTGCCCCACGTGCCAGGCCAGCGGGAAGAGCGGCCGTAAGCTCAAAGCCCCTCTGCAACCCTTCCCAGTGGTCACCACCCCGTTCGAGAGGGTAGGAATAGACATTGTGGGGCCCCTGGACCCCCGCACAGCACAAGGACATCGGTTCATCCTGGTGCTGGTGGACCACGCCACCCGCTACCCCGAGGCTGTGCCCCTGCGAACTGTAACAGCTCCGGTGGTCGGCCGGGCCCTAATGGGGATCTTCTCCCGGGTGGGCTTCCCCCGAGAAGTCGTCAGCGACCGAGGCACAAACTTTATCTCGAAATATATGAAGTCCCTCTGGCAACAGTGCGGGGTCACCTACCGATTCACGACCCCCTATCACCCTCAAGGGAACGGACTAGTTGAACGATTCAACCGCACACTCAAGGGAATGATTGGGGGATTGGAAGAGCCCCTCCGTCGCCAGTGGGATGTACTACTCCCGTGCCTCCTCTTCGCCTATCGAGAAGTTCCCCAGAAGTCCCTCGGCTTTAGCCCTTTCGAACTCCTGTACGGGCACCCTGTGCGAGGGCCCCTCAGCCTAGTCAAAGAAGGTTGGGAGATGGCCCCCCTAAAGACCCCCCCAGACGTCTTCAAGAACCTCCTGGCACTACGCAATCAGACCCGGCGCTTCAGGGAAATGGCAAAAGCGAACCTCGAGGCCAGTCAGGAGGACATGAAAAAATGGTACGATCAGAATGCCTCCTCCGTCGAATTCGAACCTGGTCAACAAGTGTGGGTGATGTCCCCCACCGAACCATGTGCCTTGCAAGATAAGTGGACGGGGCCCTTCAAAGTGGTCGAACGCAAGAGCCCCGTCACCTACCTCATCGACATGGAGTCCCCCCAGAACCCCCTCCGGGTCCTCCACACCAACAGACTCAAACCCCACTTTGTGCGCTCGGAACTCAGCCTCCTGATGGCTACCGATAGTGGGGCGGAAGAAGACTCCGAGCCCCTCCCTGATCTCCTGAAGACCCAGGAGAACGACGGTTCCGTGGACGGGGTCCGGCTCTCCGATGCCCTCACCCCAGAGCAACGCCAGGGCTGCCGTGACCTCCTGCTGCAGTTTGCTACACTGTTTTCCCTCACCCCAGGGATCACCCCTTGGTGCTTGCACGACGTGGACACCGGGGACAGTCCCCCTATCCGGCACCGGGCCTACCGCGTACCAGATCGGGTGCGGGCCTGCATCCAAGAGGAAGTATCCAAGATGCTCACGCTCGGGGTCATCGAACCCTCGGACAGCCCCTGGGCCAGCCCGGTCGTGCTGGTCCCCAAAGCCGCTGCCCCCGGCACCACTCCCGAACTCCGATTCTGCGTCGACTATCGGGGCTTGAACGCTGTCACCCGGACCGACGCTCATCCTATCCCCCGAGCGGATGAATTGATCGACCGCCTGGGGGCCGCCCGCTAACTCAGCATCTTCGACCTGACAGCGGGCTACTGGCAGATCGGTCTCACACCCCGGGCCCAGGAACGGTCCGCCTTTTCTACCCCCGATGGCCACTACCACTTCAAGGTCATGCCCTTCGGCATGAAGAATGCCCCAGCTACTTTTCAACGTCTAGTGAACCAGGTCTTGGTGGGGCTCGAAGAGTTCAGCGCCGCCTACCTGGACGATATCGCTGGGTACAGCCGCCACTGGTCCGACCACCTCCACCACCTCCAAGAGGTCCTGCAGGCCCTCCAGCGGGCCGGCCTCACGATTAAGGCCGGCAAGTGCCAAATTGGTCAAGGGTCCGTGACCTACCTCGGACACCAGGTGGGAAGCGGTCTGGTGGACCCTCTGCAACTCAAAATTTCTGCCATCCAGTCCTGGCAACCCCCCGTCACGCAGACCGAGGTCCGAGCCTTCCTGGGACTCACCGGCTACTACCGGCGGTTCGTGAGGGACTATGGCAGCATTGTGGGGCCCCTCACGGGTCTCACGTCCAAAAACCACCCGAAGAAGATTAACTGGACCCCCGACTGTCAAGCGGCCTTCGAGAAGCTGAAGGCCGCCCTGTGCACCGCCCCTGTGCTCCAGGCCCCCGATTACAGTCGGGAATTCATTGTACAAACGGACGCCTCCGACCACGGCATCGGGGCGGTTCTTTCCCAGCTGAACCCCGAGGGTCTTGACCAGCCGGTGGCCTTCATCAGCAGACGCCTCCTGGCCCGAGAACAGCGCTGGAGCACAATCGAGAGGGAGGCCTTCGCAGTGGTGTGGGCCCTCAAAAAGCTCCGGCCCTATCTCTTCGGTACCCACTTCCGGGTGCAAACCGATCATCGACCCCTGCAGTGGCTAATGCAGATGCGGGGGGAAAACCCAAAACTATTGCGCTGGTCCATCTCCCTGCAGGGGATGGACTTCACTGTGGAACATCGACCGGGCCAAGACCACGCCAACGCAGATGGCCTGTCACGCTTTTTCCGCCTCGACGAGGAGAGTCCCCAAGAGGATGGGTGACTCTCCCCGCCTTCAGCTGGGGGGGACGCATGTTGGACAGGCCACATGAAGGGCTTGCTCCCTCCCCGCACGACAGGGCCCAACCCCCGGACTCCCAGGTGTTACCCCCAGGGGCAACCCGCACCCCGTCTCCCAACGGAACTCCTGCCCCTGGACATCCATGTGTCATGGGGCCGAACCACTACCGGCTCCCCCGGCCGGATCAGCCGCCATCTTGAACACTGCGCGGCCTCAGCCCGACCCTAACCCTGGGCCTGGCCGGCCCCGACATCCCGGCACCACCATCCACCCAGGAGGTGAACGGACCACTTGGCAGGACAATGGGAGAAAGAAGCGTCGGGGGCTCTCCCCCGCCAGGTGCCGATCACCCTCCAGCTCCCCCAGGCGCTGGCTCCACTCCCTGCTGGGTGTCTGGACTCCCTCATCCCGGACCCCCTGACCTCCAAGTGCGAGGGTCCGGACATCAAAGGGCGACAGACCTATAACTAGGACAGCTCCAGAGCAGGAAGGCAGTTGTATCCTGGAGTCGAGAGACACCGAGAGAACTCAGCCTTGACGGACTACTGGCGCTGCCGTAGCCCTGCCTTGTGAACTATCGTCCTGCCTGCTGGCGCTGCCGCGGCCTTCTGCAACATCCATCCTCGTCGGGACCTGCTGGCGCTGCCGCGGACCGTGTAACGACCATCTTCACCGGGACCTGCTGGCGCTGCCGCGGCCCGTCCAAGCTAGAACACCGAGCTCGAGGATTGTGAGCTATCCACCATACCATCTCAGCTACCAGACTGGTAACCAGACTGTCCCGCTACCCCCTTTCCCCAAACCAAGAGACTCGAATCGAGGGGACCCCTGAGTCCAGACCTCCTTGTACCATTTCATCGTACCTTAAGAAATCACCTATAAAGAACGCTAAATCTTATCCTTGTGTGGTGTATATCTGTGGGGGGAGAAGTTATTCATCTGTACGATCGCTGGAGACGGCTCTCCCCGGAGACCTCTCCCCTTGTCCTCGGCCGACCCTCCCGGTCCGTCTAACAACCCCCAACTTCCAAGGGGTTCCCTGGCAAAGTGAGCTTTATCTCTGTTTGACCTCTGTCTACTCTATTTCTCTAGTTCAAACTCTTTCCCTCTCTGACTTTGGGGTCCCACGCAAGACTTTTCAGACGTTTTTGTCTGACCCCGTTATATAATTTAGCATTGTTTGGCATTGCGTGTGCTTAAATTAGTAGGAAATGGGCAATACATTTCAAATTAGTGTGCACAGAGTCCCTCAAAATATGTCTTGTCCATGGCCTCCAAAATCCTAAAGATGGCACTCGCATTAACTGTTGTACAATGAAGTGCAGAGTTTAGTAAGGGCGCAGGGACATCACCCACTGTGCTGCATGGTTACTTCAGAAACGCCTTCTCAATAACTATCAAGGATGCAATTGTTTAAGCTTCTGGGAGTCAACTTGCTTAGGGGTCACCTGGCTTGCCCGGTCCATCACTATTTCTAAAGTAAAGCTTTCCTTTTGGAGGGTCTGTACCTATTTAAGCTCATGGTGCCACGTGAAAACAGACTGCACCTACAGAGGCTTCAGGACAATGACCACCGAGCTCTCGACCTTCAATAAATGTCTTCTTACCAGAATTTCAGCAGCACCACTGTCAACCTCACCATTTCCAGCTCTTACACCAAACATTCTAGATGTGGTTAGAATAGTAAATGAATCAAATGTTGAAATGTGTGGTAAATGGTGGTGATCTGTTGCACTATTGTGCAAGGTAAGCATTTCATCTGCCGAGGGCATAAGTGCTAGTATATGGGTATAGACAGATTTCCAAACATTCATGTAGAACATTATGCAATCATTTTGGATAGTGTGAATAAGCGGGTGTTGGTCCAGTGGCAAGAAGGACACTTGTTTCACGCTTTTATGAGAAGCAAACACAAATCCCACGTGTGCCTAAAGCCTGGTACTTTGAAATATTCAGGTGAGCAGGTCGGAGAGGCTGTGCCTTACATAAATAAGCATTGATGATACATATGTCACAGATTGTGTCAGCGTATGCTTGTGTGAAATTATGATTCCGTTGACAAACTTGAGTGAACGGGACAAACTTCACCTATGGATGAAATTTCCTGCAAAAATTTCCAGCTAAAATGTGTTTGGTTTTCTTTCTCTTTGCTTTTGACAGAAGATTTTATTATAACAATAGTGCGTTTTAGTATTTTTTTTCTTATTTCAAAATTCCGTGGCAATTTTTTAAAAGGTTCTTTTTTGCTTTTGACACGTTTTTATTCCAAAAATAGTACGTTTTAGGGTTTATTTCTTCTTATGTGGCAATTTTTACCCACTATCTTTTTTAATCTTCGTCATCTGTGTAAAATTAAGAGTTGACAAATAACAGAATATTTGTTTCCGTGTCTGTCTGAATTATTGAGTAGCTTGAGTTCTGTTGAAGATGATATATAGATTTCATCCCCGAGGGCTTCATTCCTGACACATTTCACTGAGGGTCGCCGTAGGTGGGTGAGCTCTGGGGCGGATCTCAGTCACTGGGTGCATGGTGCCTGAGCCTCGTGCGTTTTTTATGCATCACAGTATTAAATGCTGTGTTACTGGCGAGATGCCTTCACTTTATGTCTCTTCCTTTTCTGCAGATGTTTTAAAATTGTATTTATTTCAAAAACACATTTTTAAAGCAAAATTCGTGCGCAGTGAACACAAAATCTTCCTATGCTGCGAAAACAAGACATCAAGGGGCATATTATTATCAAGCACGGCGTTAAAATTATCGCCGCTTTCGCGGCAGAAAACTGCCGCTAAAGCGGCGATAATGGGCTTGATAATATGCCCTGGAGAATTCCCATAGAAGCCCATGTTGACACCAGAACAAGGGCTTCTATGGGAATTCACAAGGGCATATTATCAAGCCCATTATCGACGCTTTAGCGGCAGTTTTCTGCCGCTAAAGCGGCGATAATTTCAACGCCGTTTCTTGATAATATGCCCCTAAGCGAGGAAACTGATTCCGCTCTGCGACATCTTGACTACTGTGAACACCTCAGAGCTACCTGGAGACAGCGCCGACAGCACATCACCGACAATCTCTGAGGCACAGGTGCAAGAATGAACACATCACAATACAAAGCGCCAAGAGGTGAAGGAATGGCACGTTACACTTGGCATATATACATGCCAATAGTGCTTGTAATACACAAACATGTCGGCGCTTACAATTAGCCACAAACCTACAGGACTTCGACTGCCCCATCACCCCGACCCACAGCTCCAACTGGAGGCTCAGCCAGTTAAGCGCTCGCTGCTGACATCTGGCGCGATCAGCACATCACAAGTTCACAACCCAGCCTTTCATCCTTCCGAGGTCGGTAAATGGCGTGTTGTAAATCTGGGTTTCTACGACACCTGCAGACCTCACAAACTGAAGCAAGAGGCGCTAGAGAAAAGGTTATTGTGTTATAAAGTCCTGAACTTACTGCCCAAGGAGGACAGTAGAGAGCCCTGAAGTGCTTCCACTGCGACACGTGGCGCTTTACATCGCGTTATGTATTCCGCATAAGGCCTTCCGGAACCGAAATTCAAGAGTCCTACAGAAATGGCGCCCACTAGGTATCATGCAAGCATCCGCCATTGCCTAAAATACCAACATAAGGCCGCCAATCAAAATTCAGCAGTAAAAACACAAGGGCGAGGAGCAAAGGCTTCCCTGAACCGAGCCTGAAACCGAACCCACCCCGAGACAGAAAAGAGTACCCATCTTCAGAGAGGCCTTGGAAAAGAAGGGGCTGTACTGTAGATGAAACTTTGTACTGGTCCAGAATTCGATTGGATGGATTTGCACCTTACTTGCTGCTTATGCAAAGGGGACGTCTTCCCGTACAAATGGTGGCAGCACCGATATAAATCAAATTAAAATTGATTAGTTCTACAAAAGCTGTGTTTACATGATACGAAGTGGGAAAACACGCTTTGCCCTTCCAAACGTGAAATACCACGATGTGTTCACCCATCCCTTCATTCAGCACTCAGGGGCTTATCAACAAGGGCTTTATCTCTGCTTTTTTGGCTTTAAAAGCCAAAAAAGCAGAGATAAAACTAGCACCCTATCAACAACAGGGTGCTAACATGCAAATTTGCATGTTAGCACCCTTTTACTCTACGCTTCCCCCTGCATCTCTAATGAGATGCAAAGGGGGCGTTCCAGAGTACAATAATAGGAGAAATGTCCCTAAGCGACATTTCTCCTATTATCAAGAATGTCGCTAACCCTGTTAGAGACAAAAAAAGCAGCGCTAACCGCGGTTAACGCTGCTTTTTTAAGTCTGGTATTTTTCTGACTTAGCCATGATATCCTATGGAAGGAGGATATCATGGCTAAGTTTGCCTGTCCCTATCAACAAGGTAACGTGAGATTATCGCTGGGTTTCCAGCGATAATCTCACGTTAGCCTGTTAGCGTGAGGATTTTTATCGCTATTGAGATAAGCGTTGCTAATAGCACGCTATCTCAGCGATGAAAATTCACGCTAGCCGGCGATAATTATCCTAGCGCTAAGTGCGCTTAGAGATAATTATCGCCGGTTGTTGTTGATATGCCCCTATGTGCCCTGGAGTGAAAATGAGTCTGTTCTATTTGTTTTAAAGGGTTAGTCGAAGACTAGGACATCCATTTGAATGTATCTGTCACTCTTTTAAAATAAAATGCAATGTAATGGTTACACGTATTTATCGAGGTTGTTAAAACCATTTTATCCCTTTTATATAAATATGTATATAATATGGAGCAGAGAAAAATAAATTTGCCCCCATTCCTTGCCCGGCAAAATCGTGCAAACATAGGGGCATATCAGCAACAACCGGCGATAATTATCTCTAAGCGCACTTAGCGCTAGGATAATTATCGCCGGCTATCGTGAATTTTTATCGCTGAGAAAGCATGCTTTTAGCAACGCTTATCTCCTCAGCGATAAAAATCCTCACGCTAACTGCCTAACATGAGATTATCGCTGGAAACCCAGCGATAATCTCACGCAATGTGGCGTTAACTTGCTGATAGGGACTCACAAACTTAGCCATGATATCCACCTTCCATAGGATATCATGGCTAAGTCAGTCCGGAAGCAGGCGTAAGGAAAGTAGCGATAACCCCTGTTATCACTACTTTTCCTGACGCTATGCTTCATAGCGAGGGGCTTGATGATAGGAGAAATGTCGCCTAGCGACATTTCTCCTGTCATGTTAGGTCAGGAACGCCCACTTTGCATCTCATTAGAGATGCAAAGTGGGCGTTAGGAATCCCCACGCTAAAGCAAGGTTTCACGCGTTAGCGTGGCCTTGCTAATTAGGTGATAAAATTATCGCCGCTTTTCGGCCGAAAACGGCCGCATAAGCAGCGATAATTTTTTCTCGCCAGCTTGTAAATATGCCCCCAAGTTGCCATGTTTTAAGCACCAGTGAAAAAGGCGTCCTTTGATGCTTCCACTGACTGTACTGGCTGTTCGGGAGCACTATGTTCCAATCTGAGATTCCCCACCAGAGCACACTGTGTGATCCATGGCACATCGCGTCACCTACATATGTTCTCATTTCCGAACCAGGAGCCGAGGACAGTGTGAATAACGGCTTTTGCCTATGTATTAATATATTGTGGGTAGCAAAACCTATATGTCATAAGTGGTCTACAGAATTCAAATGTTTTGTAACATAAACCTTGATTGTTCAGGAGTCGATGCCAAACTGTATGAACCAATCTGTTGGAACACGGAAAAGCCTCTTTTTGCCACGAAAGGAACCCGGCGTTTTCTGAAGGTTACTTAAGTACCTTTTTCAAACACGAAACATGAAATAAGGCCATGGCATTATGCAGATGCTCAAAATGCGATGTGTTACTTTATTTAACTTTGTCGCGGCAAGGGCATCATGACGTACTCTAAGAATCACCTCATAAGCATGGCTTATTCCCACGCGCAAAAATGGTACGAAAATGCAGATTTTGTTGGCAACTCATGTTAACAAACAAGCGCTCGCCAGGTAGCCGCGGTACCCGCGCTTTACTTATAAAATTAAAAGTAAAGTGAGGGTGCCACGGTTATACCAAAAGTAAAGAAATAGATGTTTTTTCTATTTCTTTACTTTTGGTATAATCACGGCACCCGTGCTTTACTTTTAATTTTAAAAGTAAAGCGCGGGTGCCGTGATTATATCCAAAGTTAAGGAAAAAAAAGAATTGGCCGCGTGCGCGGCGGGAGAAGCGGGAGTTGTGTGCGCGCACGGCCAATGCTTTCCAAAAAAACAAGGATGCGAGCTTGAAACAAGCATTGGCCACGAAAGTCATCACGATCGCTGTGAAAGCGAAAGTGATCATGATGACGCGCTAAAGGCGTTCCTGAGTGCTGCTGGCTGGCCTAGCGCATGGCGGCTGCGCGCGTGCACGCTCACGTGCACGCAAGCACTAGGCCAGCCAGCAGCACTTAAAAAACTCACCTACAAAATGTCTCTCCGAGCCAGCGCATGCGCTGGGCTCAGCGAGACCTAAAAAGGATCATTAATCAGACCCTAAAAACTATCGGCCTTTTTCGCTCCTGGACACCTCTGTGAAAAAGATGAGCAGGATCCTACTGAGAAGGTTGCAGGAATGTAGAGAGACCACCCAAAGGGGGACCAAATTGCCCCCTGCCTTTACTTATATATAGGCAGAATTATCTCGCTATAATATAAAGAATTTAACAGACACTAGTCTGGATCAAAAGATACACTACATCAAATTATGAGTCCTTTTACAATCTGGTATCTTAGATTCACACATCTGATTAGTGCATTTGATTTAGTTAACCATACCATCATTTGGTCATTGTTGATTTCCCTTGGTGCTTCTAGGCCAAATATAGGTTTCCTTACACGCGGCTAAGTAAATGTTTCAAATTTGGCTCACAGTGTGAGTGCTCGCCCACTTTCAAATTAGGGCAGGGCATTCGTCAAGGTTGTGTTTTGGCCTCTTTACAGTTTTCTCTTTTTAGGTCGAGCCTATAGCGCAAGCGCTGTCTGCAAGACCTTTAGTAATCACTTACACCATGTTTCTGCCCGCCTGCTGATTTCCATAGGTACCCTCCAGTGCCCCTCTTAATTGCAGCTTTCGTTCTTGTTCTGCCAGCCGATACCTCACTGGCTGATTACAGTCTCCTTCCCGTTTCATTCCTTATGTGTTTTGTTGGAGAACTCTTTAGTTTTTTTTACATTGATGCTGCTGTTCGTGGCTGCTTGTTTCAATTGTATACACTTTACTTAAGCAGAGCGGAACAGGCGGCAGGCAAGCTGCGCAGCATACGAAGAAGTTACAAGTTTGAAAAAATAGAGTTTGGCGAGCCGCGCCTTTCTTTTCACTGGCAAGGCTCGCCAAACGCTATTTTTATGTCGAGGCCTAGGCAGAGCATGCGCTGTCTCTCTGAGACTTTGAGTAATTACTAAGTGTGTTGGCACTCCACCTATTAGCTTTTTATTGGTTAGTTTGCTTGTCTCATAAAATCTCTTTGTTTTTAGTGATTAATATGTATTGTAGTTCCTCCTTTTCTTTGTTTGGTAACGACTGCGCAGCACCGCCTAACTACGGTAAACTTGCTAGCAGTGGGATGAAGTATTTGGTTTGGAACTCTTTTGTTTTTGGTTCCTTAATTAGAACGTGCATTGAGTTTATTGTTTGTATTGGTGTGATCAAGTGTTTTTTTTGCATTTGAGATATTTATTTGTTGTATTGGTTGTATTGGTTGTATTGGTTGCTTAATTTAAACGTGCATGCAGCTTGCGTTGCTGGCTTTAGCAGTGATTTGCATTTTTTTTTCTAACTTTAACATTTTGCTGCTTCTCTTAATTTAGGTGATGTGTTTTCCACAGGTGCTGTAAATCTGAAGATAACGATCTTCACTAGAAGACTGATTTGTGCTTCATTAGTGGTTGCTTTTTAGGTCTCGCTGAGACAGCGAAAGCTGTCTCTTTGAGACATTTTGTAAGTGGGCTTTCAAAAGTGCTACCCACATGGTTTTGCTGGCCTAGGGCTTGAGTGCATGATGGCGTGCACGTGCACAGCTGCTCCTCTGCTCCTTGCATTCCCCCCTCCCTTCTCACCCAGCCCTTTGATGCTCTGCTCGATTACTTTCACTTTAGCCGCTTTGACCCTTGCATTCCCCCCTCCCTTCTCACCCAGCCCTTTGATGCTCTGCTCGATTACTTTCACTTTCGCCGCTTTGATGTTTGATCGCAAACGCGATCACTTCCGCTTGGCATAGCCTGTACTTGATCTCTTTGTCCTCACATATGCTCTTCCCTCTATGTTTTTCTCTCTGGTCTCACATGTGCTATTCCCTCTGTATTTTCACTCTGCCCTCACATGTGCTTTTCCCTCTCCATTTTTCTCTCTTTCCTCACATGTGCTCTTCGCTCTGTATTTTTTTCTCTGCCCTCGCATGTGTTCTTCTCTCTATATTTTTCTCTCTGCTCTCACATGCTCTCTTCCCTCTATGTTTTTATCTCCGGTCTAACAGAGGCCAGAGCCCAAACTTCGCTGCTTGTTTGGGCTCTGGCCTCAATTTAATTTTAAATACAAATCTTATTCTCATAATTAAAGATCGCTACTGATGTTCCACTTACCCGCACTGTAAAACTTTTCCTCACACGCTGCTTTAGCGTGAAGATCACCCGCATTCATCTGCAGCGCCATCTTGGGTGGGGGAAACTGCTCTTCTGCCATTATTGGCGGACATCTTGGGAAGCGCTCTAGTCACCAAGGGAACTCCCTCGCCACCTACTTAAGGCGCTTAATGCAAGCTCCCAGCGCCAGGAATGCTGCCCCGCCAAATGGCCTCTCTGGTCGTGTGACTTATAGCAGAGGCCAACTACTGCAGCTGAACCCACCTAAAGACCACAATCCTTCCGCCGTTAGCCTATCTTGCGGACTAATCAACAGCCGGTCATTAGTTAAACACTCCGCTGAAGTCTATGGCCTCCTGGAGGATCTGGAGCTCGACGCTCTTTTTATAATGGAAAATTGGGCCACGGCCACGTCCATAGTAGGCCTGGGCGCCGCCTGTCCCAGTGGTTATAAAATTCTCCACAAACCCCGCGGCATAGGTAGAGGTGGCGGAGTGGGTATGTTTTATAAGGACACCCTAGATTTCAGACCTCTTCAGATTGATGAGGTAGGGGGGATAGAAATCATGGGCTTTTCCCTACAGTCTCCTGGCGGGAATTTACTTACGGGGATGCTTTGCTACAGGCCCCCGGGTGCGACCACACTTTTCCAACTCCTAGCTGATACCATCACCAATCTAAAGCTTGCTCATACCAATTTGATTGTACTAGGTGACTTCAACCTCACAGAAGATGGAGGTCTCGGTAGTCACCTGAGGGACCTCCAGCACACGTGCTCTAACTTAAATCTTCATCAATTGGTGGCCAGTCCTACCCATCAGAAGGGGCATATTTTGGATTTGGTATTTGCTTGCCCAGACACTACTGGGATATCAAATATCTTGCCCTTGAACTGGACAGACCACTTCCTTATACACTTGAGCACGATGCTGCCCTGTCAAAAGAACAAGTCCAGCCAGCAGAGCCTTTATAGGAAGGACAGAGAATGGGCCAAATTGGCCAAAGCCGACCCCTTAACCATATCTTCGGACGTCAGCCATTTCTCCCCTGATAAGTCAGTGGATGAAAACTATAAATCATTCACCGATCAGATAATTAAGGCTCTTGATCGCACCATTCCCATAAAATCACTAAAGAAGGCGAGGAAAAGATCAGCGCCCTGGTACAATGAGGAGCTGCATCAGCTTAGACTATCTCGTAGGCAAGCCGAGAGGAAATGGAGAAGAAACTAGGCCGAGGACGACAAGCGAGATCTGAGACTGATCCAACTAAAATATAAAGCTCTGATCTTGAGGTCCAAGGCTGATTTCTATGCGAGCTCCATCACCCAGGCCTCTAATGGGACTAAAACCCTCTTTAAGATTGTTCGCGATCTCTCCAACCCGGATTGCATGAACAACAGAGTAGCTCCCTCACAAACCTTGTGCAATGAAATTGCCTCCTTTTTCCAGGAGAAAATCGCTAATATTGTTAACACACTCTACGACAAGACTCAGGAGGGCTCTGAGGAAACCACCAGCCTGGCCGACGGAGCTTTCCCATTGACCGCGGTCTTAGACAGCTTTCAACCACTCTCCCAGGCAGTTTTTGACAGTCTAATAGAAAGCGTGTCCTCTGGCTCTCCTCTTGACCCCCTCCCTCATAAAATTTGGAAACTGCACGGGCGTAACACCTTTCCCGGCCTGAGGCTGATTTGCAACCAGTCTCTGATGGCAGGATCAGTCCCGGAATGTTGGAAATTAGCAGTAGTAACTCCATTGATTAAGAAACCAAATCTGGATCCTTTGGTTCCTGCTAATTTCAGGCCCATCTCACTCCTGCCTTACCCGGTGAAAATTCTCAAAAAATCAGTTAGCAAGACTGTAGGAAGGTGGATATCTGACTATGGTTACCCCCAAATTTTTGCCTAGTGTCTAGCTGGTTTTTCGACTTAGTTGGCCTGAGATCCTGCCATTCAGGATCTCAGCCTGGCTGTTCTCTCTTTAAAATGGACTCCATGTACCCTAGGTACATACCCAATTGGTTGGATCACCCTGTCAGCCCCTGTACCAGTGTACACTAGGTACCCAGGGCATTGGTGTACCCAAGGCCTGCCAGGGGCTGCAGCATGTATTATGCCACCCCAGGCTTGGCCTAACAATCTGACACAACTGGCTGATCACTCAGCTGGGGTAAGTTGGTGTAATCACCTCTTACTTAGGTGTAGTATACCTATACCTAACCTTAAATGGGACACCTGGTAACCTATAAGTCACTCCTATGGCAGGCCTTAACAATCCTGAAGGCAGAGTGCTTGGTTCCATGTGAGATGGTGCTCTGGCATGAGCTGAGCCTGTCTGCAGTGGTCGGAACAACTTCCTTCTACTGTTTCCAGATATCGTCATACCATATACTCTTAAGTGCATTATGAACCTCGCGGTTAAATGCTATCTTTGGTTTGGCTTTATCAAAACATGTCGAGTAAGGTGTCATACGAATTGGAATACTAACCCCTCGCCAATTCTGGCGACGGGGTTAGCATTCCACCCTTCTAGAGGGACACGACATGTACAGTACCTGAAACCCGGGTAAAATCAGACATAGCCTCAGCTCCACAAAATAGATGCTGCCACCACAGACACAAGTCTGCCCTCCTGCTGCTGGGAGTCCTTCCAGCTTGGGAGGTGTGGACAAAGGGTTTCCTGCCAGGGGAGGTGCATGCACCACCCCAGACAGGATTTTGTGTATTGGTCAGGTAGGGCTTGAAAGAAACCAGACATGCCTGTGGCTCACAAGGAGCCTCGGTGCATATGCCAGTTCAAACCGGTCCTGGGGCACACCAGTCCCGGGCCTGGGGCGAGCTGGACAAAGGATTGGGGGTGTAACCACCCCCCTTCCTGGTCCCACCCATAGGGAGGGACCTAGCAGGTAGTCCGGCCCCTAGAATCCGCTTAAAGGTAGGAGCTGTGTCCTAAAGACTTCAGACATCCTGGAATCAACTTGCAACTAAGAAGAAGACGGGAACTTCGACATTCTGCTGCACAGAAGACTGAAGAAAATCTCCCCTGTGGTCAGGGAGTGACCACCTTGCTAACGCAAGCACCATCCAGCGAATCACCGTCTGCTTTGCCGCCGCCTCCCGCCGGAGCCCGAGCCCAGAGACTGACAAGACCTGGACCTCCAGACCTCTCACCACCCGATCCACAGTCCCTGAAAAGAGGAGACCCGTGGAGGCCCCGAGACACGTGGAGCCAGCCATCTTGGAACGACTACGACAAGCTGACAAGTGCAACAACCGAGGCTCCCTCCAAGTTGTGCTTTGGGTCCTGAGAAGCCCAACCCTCGAGCAGCATCTGCACCAAAGGTGAGCCCTCCAGCATCTCCACGATCTGCGTGGGGCCCTTCTGCATTTTGCCACTCGACGCGCCTAACCGGTTGCTGGCCCGCTGGCTAGTGGCCATCTTGGCGACGAAATCTACAACAAACACCGCTGGTCTGGTTGCTCCAGACTGGCCCTTGCTCCCCTCCAAAGGAGCAATCCCTCTGACCTTGCTGGTCAGAACCAACAGCTGATTTCCGAATCCTCCTGCAATTGCTTTTGCCAAGGCTTGTTTGCTTCGATCAAGTCGCCGACACCGCCGACAGCGAGAGCCTGCGTGGGACAGCTCGTGAGCCGACTTCTGGACGTCGTCGACCTTCAGGGACCACGTGGCTGCAGAGACAAGCTACCCCTCATCACCTGTTTGCACCCGACATCGCCTGGTACCCCCCTGGTGCCACGCTGGTCACTGGCTAGTGACTGTGAACACTGTCCCCTCTGCTTTCAGGTCTTCAACATCTCCGATCCACTCTTGGATCCACTGCATCTCTCCCGGACCGACCGCCTGCAGCATCTTTGTCTTCAAGCTCCACGGAACAGATAGAAGAAACCCGACGCACTTTGAGGCCTATGCACCCGCTTCCTGTGGGTGAGGTAAAGCTGGTACTCCGGTGCCCATGTGTAGTAATACATCTCTAGTGCCTGTGTTCCAAATCTTAAGTTCCTAGTCAACCCGGAAGATCTCCTTTGCAGTAACTTTGTACTTTTTACGCACCCATTGAAACCTATGGGAGCACGCGTGTGACTATTTGCTCTGCACACGCCACCCGTGGACCTCCTGGTCACTAACTGACGTTAGCTCCTTGTAGGCCCAGCGATTCTAGAGGCCCTAGGCCTTTTCCCTTTTCTGTTCGTGGTACTTATACCACTATTTTAGTATATGGTTTGAGTGGCCACCAGGGCCTATCCATATAACGTGCAACTTCTGTGTATTCTGTGATAATCTTGTTTGACGATTTGTGCTCCTGTGCTCATAAAGAGACTAGGGGTTACTTTGAGAAATAAATACATATATATTTTGAATATATATCTGTGTGGTGTCCTTTCATTGGTATAAAAGGGGGTTGCATTTGGTAAAACAGCTGGCTTAACACGTTTCACGAGTTTAGCCTCAAAGACTGCTTAGCCTACGCTACCACTAGGGCAGCTAGTCCGAAAAGGTTGACTTACAACCACACCATAAGGGTTGCTTGGCATGGTACAAGGTGATCACTTTAACTAGTGAGCATCATATACCAGGCCAACTTCTCACAAAGACGTTGTCCTGCTTCCTGGAGGAGAACCTTCTGCTCGACAGGGATCAGTTCGGCTTTCGCCCCGGCCATGGGACCGTAACGGCTCTGGCTACCATGCTGGACAATCTTCGAATGCGTGCCGACAACGGGAATGCCATGATTTTAGTGCTTCTCGATATGTCGGCAGCTTTCGACACGGTGAGCCATCCGGTCCTGTTGGAGAGACTAGAGCAGATAGGTGTCAAGGGCAGTGCGCTTCAATGGTTTCAATCCTATCTGGAGGGCAGACAGCAAGTAGTCACCATGACCCCTTTCTCCTCTAGTAGGTCGCCAGTTGCGTACGGGGTGCCGCAGGGATCGGCAATTAGTCCCATCCTTTTTAACATCTACCTACGGCCCCTTTTTCCTCTAATTAAATCCTTTGGAGTCAGCCTAGTGAACTACGCTGACGATACGCAGCTGGCTTTCTCTCTAGAGGGAGATGATGCGATACCTATGGACCGGTTCCAGCAATGCATGAGGCAGACCACGGACTGGCTTAGAAGAAACTCCCTCCAGTTCAACAGCGGTAAAACCGAGGTGGTCTTCTGCTCTCTTACTAGGATCCCAAAACATCTACCTCCAGAATTTAGACTCCTTCCAGAGGAGGATCCCTTGATACCGGTCAGCAAGGTGCGCAACCTCTGGGTGTTTTTTGACGATGATCTCCAGATGGTCTCCCAGGCCAGCAAGACCGCCTCGGTCTGCTTCGCCCTGCTACGACTACTTCGAAGTATTCTACCTTTACTTCCTAGGGAACTACGTGCCATGGTAGTGCGCAGCACAGTATTAAGCAGGCTCGACTACTGCAACTCCCTCTATCTAGGGGCCCCGCAGTATATCTTCCAGGGTCTGCAGAGGATACAATCAGCAGCAGCTAGACTAGTGCTTGATCGACGACGCAGCTCCTCGTCCACCGGTGCACTGAGGGACCTGCATTGGCTCCCGGTCATGGAAAGGGTCTCCTTCAAGTCGTCTCCTTCAAGTCTCTGTGTATGACATTCAGAGCAGTGCATGGACTGGGCCCAGCCCCTCTGCAGGATAAACTCGTTCGCCATATACCAACCAGGCAGCTGCGCTCCTCCACAGCAGGCCTACTGGTAGTCCCGAGATTTAAACGCTCTCGGGTAGGCGGCAGGGCCTTCAGCATAGTAGCCCCCGGGTTGTGGAATAAGCTCCCTCTGAACTTGAGACAGTGTAACTCTCTACTCGAATTCCGCAAGGGACTCAAAACCTGGCTCTATCCTAAAGTCTAACCTGGGTCCACTCTCCCTGTCCCGTCTTCTGTCTTTCCGGTATGGTTTCCTCAGTCTAAAGCGCCAAGATGCCCGTAGGGTGATAGTTGCGCTCTACAAGTACATCATCAAATCAAATCAAATCAACATGCGCCCTACCCTCTGTATTTTTCGCTTTGCTTTCACATGAGCTCTTCCCTCTCTATTTTTCTCTCCTCCCTCACATGGACTCTTCCCTCTGTATTTTTCTCTCTGCCCTCACGTGCTTTTCCCTCTGTATTTTTCTCTCTGCCCTCACATACTCTTCCCTGTATGTTTTCCTCTTTGCCCTCAAGTGCACTCTTCCCTCTGATCACATGCATACACAACTATGCACTCATACAAACACACACATGCATTTACACACACATATGAACATATACAAACACACACAGACATGCATAAACATATGCATATACATGCACACCAACACACCAACCCCACATACACATATAAACAAGCACGCACACCAACATACTCAAACACATATACATACACACAAACATGCATACACAGACATAGGTATACACACAAACATATGTGTACACATCCATGAAGACAAATGAACACAATGACACACCCATACTTGCACACCAACACACACATGCATACACAAACATATACACATACAAACACACACACATGCATACACACACAGATATATACATATAGACACACACACTATGCACACACACGCATCTCCCGTACTGTCTCAGGGGAAGAGTCGGTGTCAGCTGTCTCCTAGAGGGAGATCTCGCATGAGACAGTAAGACTCAGAGACATGTGGTGGTGGGGAGAGACAGACATGCCTCCCTTTAATTGTGTTGTTGCAAGATGGTGACTATCTTCTGCCACTGGTGCCTTCAGATAAGCGGCAGGAAGTTCGTCGGACACATGCACTGGTTTCAATTTCGAGAAAGTGGGGTGAACGTTTCACAGATCGGGAGTGTGTGTCAACACATGTTTCTCCTTCACGGCAAGGCCAATCAGTACGTTTTGTTTAACCGTGTGGTCATGAATCCTTTAATTGCATAAGTGAGCGGGTATGGATGTAAACAAAAATGTAACACTAATACCACATTTTCTGTCACTCTTTTGAACAGGTTTGCTGTGAATGTATGAATGAGAATGGCGTTTTAGAATACGTTGCATGGAAAAGGGTCAACATGGTGTATACGTGTTTTTGGGTGTTTTTTTATTTTTTTTTAATTTATTTTTTATTGCATGGTTAACGTCATGATATACCGGATTCGGATGCTTCATTGCAGATCAGTTGTTTGGCCCGTGGTTATTTACGAGTTTGGAAAATACTTTTGTATTGTTTCGATTCTTTTTGTCTCTGCCCTATCTCTTGGCTGCGTCCTTACTCTCTCCCATCTTCTCTCTCCACCTCTTTGCTACATGTTCTCCCGTAATGTTTTCATTTTCCCCAACTCTCCTCTTTACTCTCTATAATTCTTTTTTTGCTCCTTTTCTGTCTCTGTCCCTTCTCTCCTCTTTCTCTCCCCACCTGTCCCTTTTCTAACCCCACTCCTCTTCCTCTGCCCACCCCCCCATCCCTCTCTCTCGCAGTACTGCAGCATAGGCAGCACCAGGTCTCTGATGCCTTCTCAGTGTTGGCCCTGGGGGTGGAGGAGGTAAGTCAGCCCCCCAAGTGAATCCCATTATCAACAGATAGTGAACCTCTATTTACCAACAAGTACGGAGCGGTCTCGGGTGACGGCTGATGCCAACAGTGATCTGCTCTCGGCCCCGGCAGGGCCTGTGGGGTGGGGGCTTTACCTTACACTAGGAGAGGAAGTAAAAGTGATATCCTCCCCTCCCCCCCACTCCACCACTGTCTCTCTTCACCCTCCACCTCTCTCTCTCCTCCACTTCTGATTCCCTTCCAACTCGGTCTCTCCTTACCCTCCACCTCGGTCTCTCCTTACCCTCCACCTCAGCCTCTCCTTACCCTCCACCTCGGTCTCTCCTCACCCTCCACCTCGGTCTCTCCTCACTCTCCACCTCCGTCTCTCCTCACCCTCCACCTCCGTCTCTCCTCACCCTCCACCTCCGTCTCTCCTCACCCTCCAACTCTGTTTCCCCTCACACTCCACCTCACCCTCCATGTGTCTCTCCTCACCCTCCACCTCACCCTCCTCACCCTCCACGTGTCTCTCCTCACCCTCCACGTCTCTCCTCACCCTCCACGTGTCTCTCCTCACCCTCCACATGTGTCTCTCCTCACCCTCCACGTGTCTCTCTCCACGTGTCTCTCCTCACCCTCCACACGTCTCTCCTCACCCTCCACACGTCTCTCCTCACCCTCCACATGTGTCTCTCCTCACCCTCCACACGTGTCTCTCCTCACCCTCCACACATGTCTCTCCTCACCCTCCACACATGTCTCTGCTCACCCTCCACACGTGTCTCTGTTCACCCTCCACATGTGTCTCTGCTCACCCTCCACGTGTCTCTCCTCACCCTCCACACGTCTCTCCTCACCCTCCACACGTCTCTCCTCACCCTCCACACGTCTCTCCTCACCCTCCACACATCTCTATCCTCACCCTCCACCTCACCCTCCACACGTGTCTCTCCTCACCCTTGGTGTCTCTCCTCACCCTCCACGTGTCTCTCCTCACCCTCCATGTGTCTCTCCTCACCCTCCATGTGTCTCTCCTCACCCTCCACGTGTCTCTCCTCACCCTCCATGTCTCTCCTCACCCTCCACGTGTCTCTCCTCACCCTCCACGTGTCTCTCCTCACCCTCCACACGTTTCTCCTCACCCTCCACACGTGTCTCTCCTCACCCTCCACACGTGTCTCTCCTCACCCTCCACGTCTCTCCTCACCCTCCACACGTGTCTCTCCTCACCCTTCACACGTGTCTCTCCTCACCCTCCACACGTGTCTCCTCACCCTCCGCCTCACCCTCCACATGTGTCTCCTCCTCACCCTCCACATGTGTCTCCTCCTCACCCTCCACAGGTGTCTCCTCCTCACGCTCCACATGTGTCTCTCCTCACCCTCCACACGTGTCTCTCCTCACCCTCCACACGTGTCTCTCCTCACCCTACACGTGTCTCTCCTCACCCTCCACGTCTCTCCTCACCCTCCACGTGTCTCTGCTGCACGCCTCACACTGCTCCACGCCACACACTGCTGCACGCCTCACACTGCTGCACGCCTCAAACTGCTGCATGCCTCACACTGCTGCACGTCACACACTGCTGCATGCCGCTGCATGCCACACACTGCTGCATGCCTCACACTGCTGCACGCCACACACTGCCACACACTGCTGCACGCCGCACACTGCTGCATGCCGCACACTGCTGCACGCCGCACACTGCTGCACGCCACACACTGCTGCACGACACACACTGCTACACGAAACATTGCTGCACGCCACACTCTGCTGCACACCACACACTGATGCAACCGGCACACTGCTGCATGCCACTCACTGCTGCACACTGCTGCATTACTCACTGCTGCATGCTGCACGACACTGCTGCACGCAGCACACTGCTGCACGCAGCACACTGCTGCACGCCGCACACTGCTGCACGCCGCTGCACGCCACAGTGCTGCATGCCACACACTGCTACACGAAACACTGCTGCATGCCGCACACTGCTGCACGCAGCACACTGCTGCACGCCGCACACAGCTGCACGCCACTGCACGTCACAGTGCTGCGTGCCTCACACTGCTACACGAAACACTGCTGCACGCCGCACACTGCTGCACGCCACACACTGCTGCACGCCGCACACTGCTGCATGTCGCACACTGCTGCACGCCTCACACTGCTGCACGCCGCACACTGCTGCACGCCGCAAACTGCTGCACTCCACACACTGCTTTTATGCGAGTTTATGCTACTGACATTGTAAATGACAATGCCTTTTATTTGTTTTAAAACCAAAACATAAATAAAAGGCATTGTAATTTTACAATGCCAATAGCTCAAACTCTTATAAATGCGAGACCTATTGCATTGCAAATGCTTGTTTACTGTTACGAACGGACCGTATTTTTCTCTTGTGAAGGAATGGCGCTTTGTTTTAAGAATTATTTTCCGTTTCTTGGCTAAAACAGGTTTTATTTTGTGTTTCACTGTAGATGATTCTTTTAAAGTCTTAAAGAGACTGTAATAGAGAAGTTGGCAGTAAAAAACGGTATGCTTTTTATGTAGCTTCCCGTTGAAAGTGCTTGGCTGTTTTTTCCGGAATGGATTCTGTTGTTTTGGTTGAAACGGACCGTTGATTTCTTGGCAAAAAAAGGCAAAAGGACATTACCATAACTAGTAGTTATACATATATAGAGCTAAAAGCACTTTATGTGTTAAATATATTGCGGTGACTGCACATGTGCTAAATACATTGCGTTTATTACATGTTGTTTTATTGTTTTGGGGGGTGTAAAGAAGGCTGGAAGAGGCATTTGTCCTGAGGAATATTGTATGATATTTCCATACTATTTTAGCGTGAGGGATATTTGTAAGTTTATATATTTACCTACTGGTTACTGTTGCAAGTAATGTTAAACACCTTGGCTCTACAGCACCGTTTGTGAAAGATATTTAATGTTTAGTGCACTCTGTGCCTTATCCGTGTTACGTTTCCTGCGTGTTTCTGTTAACGAATCTGCAAAAAATACTTGGTGATTGTTGTGTCCCGTGAGACACGTTCTAGTGTCTCGACAGGCACTGATTTAGTAGCCACTCCCCTATGGGAGTGGACACACACACACCCCACACCCATTCACCACCGGTGTCACGAGTGACGTGACTCGGCTAATAAAAGGGCCCAAGTGCACATGCTCGTGGCCAGTTGACTAAGCATACATACTGTGTCTGTGTCAATTATTACTACAATGTGGGCCTAGGGCCCAAAACACAACAGGTGATCTTGGGCCAATATGTTTAACATTATTTACAATGGTAACCAGTAGGTAATTATATACACTTACCCCCACTCAAAAAAAGACTCATACGCAAGCAACTTAACTTAGTTCGCACAACACCTACCAGCAACTTTTAAACCCCCCTAAAAAATAGCACATAAATGCAGTGCACGCAACGTATTCAGCACACATAGTTAATACAGAAAGTCCCCTAGCTCCACTCTCCTGCGTTCCCTCCTACATGCCCTCCAGCCCCCACCATGTGTTTTCCTATTGATACGTTTTGGAGACAACTGTTTTTGGTTCGACAAAACACAGACATGCTTCTTAGAGCGACAATGGCAGTCTTTATAGCTTTGCACATCTACAAAGCATTCTACCTTTTTCCGCAGCTCTGCCCTTTTTGTTTTGTTATCTTTGCAACCAAAGGTTCCCAAATTAATTTAGTGTTCAAATGTTTTTAGGCTAAATCACTAAAGACCTTCTACTGTGCTTACACCGTCAAACAAAAAATGCTACGAGAATCGGTTTGCAGTCCCTGGACATGGTTAAACAGCCCTTCTCTAACCTCCAACCCCCACGCCTCCCACCCCACCCTATGCGAGCACTTTGTTATGGGAACTTTTACTAACACATGGTCATGGTGCAATAAAAAACACAGGGGCATATTCTCAAGGAACTATCGCTGAGTTAACGGCACTTTATCGCAGCCCAATAGGGCAACATCACCCACCGCCACCACCTCCAGGACCCCCCTCCCTGGTACCCCCCACGACCAAAGACATGCCACATCCTCTACACGTAAAGATGCACCAAATAATCTGCATGATGTCGCACAATCACATCTGGTGACATACATGTGTCATCACAAAAATGAGCATCACAAATTCACCTTTGAAGCAACAAATGAAAATGTATTTAAAAAAACACCGACCAGAAACTAAGACACATGGCGGCTCCCCTCAGGACAATCTGTAGGCCACAGCCTGCAAGACAAAAATCATGATGAGAAGGTGTGTACTGTGCACATCAAGGGATAGAGAGGAAGAGAAGGAGAGAGAGATAGACGGACAGAGAGGGGGAGAGAGAGAGATAGAAGAAGAGAGGGGAGAGAGAGCGAAGAGTAGGGGAGAGAGAGAGCGAGAAGAAGAGGGGGAGAGAGACAGTGAAGAACAGAGGGACGGGTAGAGAGAGTGCCGACACTGCAACCCCAGGCCACACTGCTCACCTGCTGCCACCGGTGTGTCTCCAACCACATGCAGGAATGCAGTGCAGTTCACCAGGTCACACATCTGAGACAGACCCATCATCTGAAACAGGGTCCAGATACATGAATGGCACAGTACATACAATTGCACAAAACATTATCTCCTGCCTGCCCCTGCGTACCCAGGCAGAGGCACCCCAGCCCCTCCCGCCGCCCATCGGAGCATTGCTGCCCCTGTGCACCCAGGCCTCACTGCCCACCTTCCGCCGCCGGCGTGTATAAAAGAGGTCTCACCATGTGCCTCTGCAAGCCACAAGCCTGGGGCCCACAGACATGGCACCCTCCACATCATGCAGCCCCGCTGATGCTGAGTCTTGATCTCGCCATGGCAGAGGACATACTAGTGCACCGGGCATCATCGCAGGCTGCACACCCGCTCAGCCCTTGAGGTGCCACTAACTCTGTGATCCGGGATGCAACGCCACGTGGCTGTAGGCCCACGCTGCCCGCTGGCTGTGGCCTACACTGCGGTCCAGCAGGGCACACAAAACCTAAGCAGTCCAGACCGCTGGGATGGGGCATCATCGCAGGCTGCACACCCGCTCAGCACTTAAGGTGCCCCTACCTCAGTGCACCCAAAGTCACCGTCCCGTGGCAGTGTACCTGTGCCGGCCACAATGTATCCAGTGCCACAAAGTCTGTGTCCCGCAAGTCATGGCCCCTTTATGAGTGGCTATCGTGGTGCTGATGCCATCATGTCACCTCCGGGCCTGCGGAATGTGACATCCCAGGCCCCTGGGCCCCCCATGCCTACATGCACACCACATGGATACACCCCGAGAGAGGTTGGAAATGGCGTCGAGCACGTGCACCCGGCCCTTTTATTGTCAGGGTCACATGTGCTGTGATTCGTGTGCTGGATGGGTGTGTTGTGTGTGCAAACCTGCCCTCAGGGGGTGGCCGTGACATGCTGACAACAAGACCAGTGACCTGCACACCACCAGCGATTACGCCTGCGAAAGGAAACGTAAGCGGAGTGGTCTGGCCTGGCATACGCCGGACCAGCGCAGGGCTTGCAACAATGACTCGGTGGCTCTGGGTGTGGTTCAGTCCATGTCCGGACAAGGAAGTGACTAATGCGTGTGTCCCTGTTTAGTGTCCACAGCACCCGGAACACAATACGCAATGTAGTACACTGTGACTGGCATCCCACTAGATGAGCATCATTGACACAAGGGAAATCACCGTCCCTACATTCATCCACATATCCATACATGAATGATGAAAGACATGACACAGCAGTGCGTTACTGTATGTTTATTGCACATCCAGTGGAGTTTTGCAGCTGGAGCGGTACAGTGCAATGCCAAGCACACTACACAATATGGGCCCATGGAGGGCCAGCCAGAGTCCATCAGGGGATGACAAGTACTGCAGAAGTGGAAGGGAACAGTCTGCAATCCGGTCGCCGTGTCATTGGTCACAAAACAGGATATGGCAGTCCATGTCGCGGTCCAAGGTGAGTGCAGCGGAGGGTATCGGGGGTCAGTGGAAGGTCATGGGGCCATGTGCGGCACCAAGAAGGAACAGGTGGCGGAAATTAATGCTTGTGCCTCCTGATCACAAACCCATCCACGACCTCGTCCTCAGATGTGTGCTCTGCCCCACCTGTGGCTGTTGCAGTACTGGCTGCGGCACTGTGTGCCACTGACACATCAGGGGCTGGAGGAGGATTGTCGTCTGCACTGTGTGGCAGTGACACATTAGGTGCCGGAGTGGATACGCCTGCCACACTGTGAGGCACTGACACACCAGGGGGCGGAGATGTGGATGGTGTGGGGGCAGCAGCATTCATCAGCACCACGCCTTATCGCAGCAATGCAATGATGAGGATCTGCAGGGCATGGTAGATCCCAGCTACATTTCGCTGATGTGCAGTGGTGGCTGCCATCCTTTCCGCCTCCATCCGCACCATGTCCTCCTTGAGCCTCCGCATGTGTGCCGGCTCACGACTGGAATCGCTGGAGCCACTCTAAGCGGACAGATGTTCTTTTCTCCGCGTCATGACTCCAGCAATGTCAGTCAGGGCTCGTGGCATCGCTGGAGCCACTCTGAACGGACAGCTGTTCTTCTCTCCATGTCATGACTCCAGCAATGTGAGTCAGGGCTCGTTGGAGACCATGGAGCGGGCCTAGACACCCATGGATGGTGTCCAGTTTAGGTAGCCATGTTGTGGGACCCCACCCTGCTCAGCTGTCGCCCTCTGGCCCTCCAGCACACGACGTTGGAAGGCCATGTGTTGTTCCTGGGGGTCTTGGGAGACTGCCGGGGCTGTGGGTGACTCCTGCTGGGTGGCTTGGATGGTGGGTGGGGTCTCCTCGATGCAGCTGGGCTGCCCTGATCCTGGAGGTAAGTTGTGGATGATGTCAATGATGTCTAGGAGGGCTTGGGTGTCGATGCTGGGGGTGTCCTCCTCGTCATCAGTGAAGAATGGCTGGGACTGCACTGTAGGAGGAGTTGACGGTGCCCCTGCAATGTGAAGGGGAGATGGTGTATTACAATGTGTCCACATGTATGTAGCCGCATGGTACATGTTGACATTCAGACAGCATGGCATTGCACATTGTGACAGTCTGTAGATCTGGGCGATGACCCAGACTCAATTAGGGTGTGCACTGTGCTCTGCTTGATTGTGCATGTGTGCCATTGTGGCCATCTCCACCCATCCCCCCAGTACCTGGTGGTCACTCACCCTGTTGCGGTTGTGTTGTATCCTGTCGAGCAGTGTCCATTTCCCGACTCCGGCCACAGTCTCCACACTGATGACTGTCAACACCAGCTCCTCCATGTCATCCAGCTCCAATTGGGGCCCTGAGCGCTGTACAGTTGGGTTAGCAGTTTTTGGGTGATGTTTAGCACACGTTCTTGTGACTATACGCCACAGATACTTCTTTCAACTCAACAGCGATAACAATCTTTACTGTGTGGCCGATTTACAACAGATTTTACCATCTGCTCCTACTTAGCTAATGTTCTGTTTCTCCGATCAAAAGCTCTCTAGAGGTGGGTTTTTGTGCAATTGCTTTATTTATGGTGACAACAAATCATAGCAGCCACAACATTTACAAATTAGATTTTAACTACAAACTAAGTTTCCAGTTACTGTGAATGTAAATCCTTTTGTTATATCTTGTACTATATTGCATGATTTACATGACCTACTTACAACATTCTCAAACAAACAAGTTTAATAACATTTACATGAAACAAAATATCACATTTTTAAGCAGACTACACTTTACAACATTCACCATTTATTTGTTACCTTTACTGCCGTCAGCATTGCGTAATAGTGTTTACTGGATAACACAAAAGTGTTTCAGGAGTTCATAGAGATCATATCAAACTTTGCAGACATATTCACAACCCAAATAAGTACCTGCTGCCTTCTATGCGCATTATCCTTTCATTTGGTCAGCCATCTCACCATATTTTAAAGTTTGGTAAATGTGTTAATACATTTGAAAGACCGTTTTACATTGCAAGGAAAAAACACAGATAATACTCCCTACTTCAAACGTTAAAGTTACTCCGCCTAATTTAGTTATACAAACAGCGTAATTTCTTTTTTTAAAGAATTTAACTTGCAAAGCTGCTTCTTGGACTTTAGAAATGATGCGCTCCTATTAAATGAAACGAGCAGTTTGCCCCAAAACAAAAGATTCTAAAGTATTAAGTAGTTTTTGTTTCTTCCTAAGACTCGGTGCAGGTCTCTTCCCTCTCTCAATCCGCGCTAGTCATCGCACCACTCCGGAACCATTCTGAGCCTGGGTTCAACCCGTGTCAGACTCAGATCTCAATATAGTGCTGGACCCCGATCGGCTATGTTGGAGCAGCTGTCCCGGACATATCTAAGCACTGGGGGCACGGTTACCAGGGAAACCCTGGCAATTCACAGAAGGGGGCACCGAGCAATGAAAGACATTGCATAGCCTTGAATGGCCCCGGTGTGATGCCCAGGAGGACCACTGCAAAGTCGAGGCTGCCCCAGAGCTGAAAAGTGCAACACGGATGGAAACCAGGTTCACATCATTATTGATGGGGCGGCGTCTCATGTCACAATTCTAAATTTACATTGTGATGAATTACAATCGGAAGGGGCTGAAACATGTAAGCCATGTTATCCCATTTACAACTGAGAACGTTGTTCATTTTCCCAACCAATCTCAGATGCTGCCCCATTGCAAACACACTACCCTCTCTACACACAAACACTGCCCTCTGCTTCCTGTCACATTTGCTCAAAAGCAATTTTTGAAAGTGGTGGGGATAATACAGGCAATCAAGTAAAGAAAGTCAGACAGACTTCTTCCTAAAGTTTTGACATTCGCATAGATGTCTCTTGATCTATCTATCTATCTATCTATCTATCTATCTATCTATCTATCTATCTATCTATCTATCTATCAGTCTGTCTATCTCTCTGTTTATGTATCTATTTATCTCTCGCTATCTTTGTCGGTCTGTCTGTCTGTCTATCTAACACTCTGTCCATCTGTCTATCTAACACTCTATCCATCTATCTAACACTTTGTCTGTCTGTCTAACACTCTGTCTGTCTTTCTATCTTGCACTCTGTCTGTCTATCTAACACTCTGTTTATCTAACACTCTATCTGTCTGTCTGTCTATCGAACACTCTGTCTGTCTATCTAACTGCCTGTCTGTCTGTCTAACACTCTGTCTGTCTGTTTATCTAACTGTCTGTCTGTCTATCCAACACTCTGTCTGTCTATCTAACTGCCTGTCTGTCTGTTTAACAGTCTGTCTGTCTATTTAACACTGTCTGTCTGTCTTTTTATCTAACTGTCTGCCTGTCTGTCTAACACACTGTCTATTTAACACTCTGTCTAACACTATGTCTGTCTATCTAACACTCTGTCTGTCTGTCCATCTAACACTCTGTCTGTCTGTCTAACACTCTGTCTGTCTAACACGCTGTCTGTCTGTCTATCTAACACTCTGTCTGTCTGCCTAACACTCTGTCTGTCTGTCTAACACTCTGTCTGTCCATCTAACACTCTGTCTGTCTAACACTCTGTCTGTCTAACAATCTATCTGTCTAACACTCTGTCTGTCTATCTAACACTCTGTCTGTCTGTCCATCTAACACTCTGTCTGTCTGTCTAACACTCTGTCTGTCTAACAATCTATCTGTCTAACACTCTGTCTGTCTAACAATCTATCTGTCTAACACTCTGTCTGTCTGTCTAACACTCTGTCTGTCTGTCTAACACTCTGTCTGTCTAACAATCTATCTGTCTAACACTCTGTCTGTCTTTCTACCACTCTGTCTGTCTATCTAACACTCTGTCTGTCTATCTAACACTCTATCTGTCTGTCTGTCTATCTATACTCTGTCTGTCTGTCTATCGAACACTCTGTCTGTCTATCTAACTGCCTGTCTGTCTGTCTAACACTCTGTCTGTCTGTTTATCTAACTGTCTGTCTGTCTATCCAACACTCTGTCTGTCTATCTAACTGCCTGTCTGTCTGTTTAACAGTCTGTCTGTCTATTTAACACTGTCTGTCTGTCTTTTTATCTAACTGTCTGCCTGTCTGTCTAACACACTGTCTATTTAACACTCTGTCTAACACTATGTCTGTCTATCTAACACTCTGTCTGTCTGTCCATCTAACACTCTGTCTGTCTGTCTAACACTCTGTCTGTCTAACACGCTGTCTGTCTGTCTATCTAACACTCTGTCTGTCTGCCTAACACTCTGTCTGTCTGTCTAACACTCTGTCTGTCCATCTAACACTCTGTCTGTCTAACACTCTGTCTGTCTAACAATCTATCTGTCTAACACTCTGTCTGTCTATCTAACACTCTGTCTGTCTGTCCATCTAACCCTCTGTCTGTCTGTCTAACACTCTGTCTGTCTAACAATCTATCTGTCTAACACTCTGTCTGTCTGTCTAACACTCTGTCTGTCTAACAATCTATCTGTCTAACACTCTGTCTGACTGTCTAACACTCTGTCTGTCTGTCTAACACTCTGTCTGTCTAACAATCTATCTGTCTAACACTCTGTCTGTCTTTCTACCACTCTGTCTGTCTATCTAACACTCTGTCTGTCTATCTAACACTCTATCTGTCTGTCTGTCTATCTATACTCTGTCTGTCTGTCTATCGAACACTCTGTCTGTCTATCTAACTGCCTGTCTATCTGTCTAACACTCTGTCTGTCTATCTAACACGCTGTCTGTCTGTCCATCTAACACTCTGTCTGTCTGTCTGTCTAACACTCTGTCTGTCTAACAATCTATCTGTCTAACACTCTGTCTGTCTGCCTAACACTCTGTCTGTCTGTCTAACACTCTGTCTGTCTATCTAACACTCTGTCTGTCTATCTAACTGCCTGCCTGTCTGTCTAACACTCTGTCTGTCTATTTAACACTGTCTGTCTGTCTTTCTATCTAACTGTCTGCCTGTCTGTCTAACACGCTGTCTATTTAACACTCTGTCTGTCTGTCCATCTAACACTCTGTCTGTCTGTCTAACACTCTGTCTGTCTAACAATCTATCTGTCTAACACTCTGTCTGTCTGCCTAACACTCTGTCTGTCTGTCTAACACTCTGTCTGTCTATCTAACTGCCTGCCTGTCTGTCTAACACTCTGTCTGTCTATTTAACACTGTCTGTCTGTCTTTCTATCTAACTGTCTGCCTGTCTGTCTAACACGCTGTCTATTTAACACTCTGTCTGTCTGTCCATCTAACACTCTGTCTGTCTATCGAACACTCTGTCTATCTAACTGCCTGTCTATCTGTCTAACACTCTGTCTGTCTATCTAACACGCTGTCTGTCTGTCCATCTAACACTCTGTCTATCTGTCTGTCTAACACTCTGTCTGTATAACAATCTATCTGTCTAACACTCTGTCTGTCTGCCTAACACTCTGTCTGTCTGTCTAACACTCTGTCTGTCTATCTAACACTCTGTCTGTCTATCTAACTGCCTGCCTGTCTGTCTAACACTCTGTCTGTCTATTTAACACTGTCTGTCTGTCTTTCTATCTAACACTCTATCTGTCTATCTAACACTCTGTCTATCTAACACTCTGTCTGTCTGTCCATCTAACACTCTGTCTGTCTGTCTAACACTCTGTCTGTCTAATAATCTATCTGTCTAACACTCTGTCTGTCTGTCTAACACTCTGTCTGTCTAACAATCTATCTGTCTAACACTCTGTCTGTCTATCTAACACTCTGTCTGTCTGCCTAACACTCTGTCTGTCTGTCTAACACTCTGTCTGTCTATCTAACACTCTGTCTGTCTATCTAACACTTTGTCTGTCTGTCTAACACTCTGTCTGTCTGTCCATAGCTGCTTCTTTCGATTGTATACACTTTTCTTAAGGCGCGCGGCTGTGCTGCTTACGAAAAAGTTACTTTTTTTTTCCCACGCCGCTTTGTATTCTGGTATCTGTAGTTCTGCATTATTTATCATTGAAAATGGATTAGCAGTAGTAAAATGGGGGCAAGAACATAATCAGTAGTGAGTGGAAGTCCTGCTCCAGACACTGGAGAACCGGACATCTCTGGTGCCAGGTTCGGTGTGGTGGGGGGAGGTCTGCAGTCCCTGTCGTTACCGAGTACTTTGTAAACTGAGGGGGAGTGGTGGTGTTAGTGACTTCGCTGTGAAACTTTAGCAGGTACTACTCTCTGTCTCACTGCTGACAGATATGTATCACGAGCAGGGCGAGACTATGGAGAGATGAGGGGCACTGTAGGGGAGTGGTAGTGAGGGAGTCATGAAGGACGTCATGGTGGGGCCCCGAAAAAAACACTGTTGCACCGGGTGCCGCCACCTCCGAAGCCAGCCCTGATCACGAGGATCACTCTGCATTCCCATGGTTATCCGTAGAGTGCTTCACACACCCATCAAGGCCTCAAGGCGCCTCCCGGTGGTTGGGTAGGTTTGTACATGATTATTTCAACAGAAGACACGGCACTGCTGTTTCCAACATCAGTGAGAATCTGCTCCTTGAGTGATGGGGTTTCCGTGTTCCATCGTCGTCTTTAATGACTGCCCTGTGAACGTGGGTTAGTGAGTGCAGTGGAAACGGAGGGATAGTTGTGCTGTCTCAGGCACTACTGATGGCTTTAATTGGGGGCTAACAAAAACATTTGATGTCCGTATCGTGGTAGTGATTGGCATCTCAGATCTCTCCCACTTTGTCATCAGAGGGATGTATTGCTTTTTTAGAAGCTAAGGAGAGCTCTGTAACATGCCAACTAGGCATGCCTACTTACCATAGAGCGATACAGCCCATGGGATAAGTGTGCTTTTTCATGGGTAGGTACGTATGTGAGGTGTAATCCTAGGGATACCCCTGCTGTTTCCAAAACTCGCTCTCTGTAATCCACAGGATAAAAGGAATAGATTAGCCTTTCCTAATCATTCACACACAGCCCCCTTGTACACATGAACTCCCTCCTTCCTCTGCCCCTTACTTTGGGCCCGATTCACAGAATTAACTTAAGACAAAATCCTAAACTTACTACTTTTGGTATTCACAGAATGCACTTACTACTTTTGGTATTCACAGAATGCACTTACTACTTTTGGTATTCACAGAATGGATTTAAGACTACTAACTTTACGTCCGCACTCGGGCCGGAAATTCCGGCCCGGAGGCGGAGCTTCCGGCCGGAAGTGGGGATTCCGGCCAGTGGCGGAGATTTAGCCATGGCCAAAATCTCCACCTCTGGGCCGGAAGCTCCGCCTCCGGCCCGGAAGCCCCGTCTCTGGGCCGGAAGCTCCGCCTCCGGGCTGGAATTCCATTCTGTGAATACCAAAAGTAGTAAGTGCATTCTGTGAATACCAAAATGGTACTAAGTTTAGGATTTTGTCTTAAGTTAGTTCTGTGAATCGGGCCCTTTGTGTCCATTTCCCTCCTTCAGTCTCTCACCTCCAGCTATCGTGTGCACACCCCCCACCTTCACTCATTCACAGTCACTCACCAGCTCAGTACACCCCTACTTTCCTGATGGACACACGCACTATAAAGCCGCAGTTAATGATTGACTGACTGTCCACTGTCAGTGACAGGCACATTCAGGATCTAGTGATTTTAAAGTCTACTGGAAAAAATCAGTAAGCAAACAAAACATATACTCTACAACCAAGTCAGAAGTGACCTAACAGAGCCCTTCTTGAACACCTATTGTTGACGACGTAATATTGGGTAAAATACCAGCTTTTTTGGTTGAGCCTAAGGCCAGCGTGCATGCGCTGCTCGCTCTGCGAGGCATGCTGTATGAGAGTATGCTACTGAAGCCCCACCCACTCTCTGCTCCTATTTGTCATTGGCTTATGTCATTACCCTTTATAAATGCTGGCTTCTAATTCGTACATAGGCTTGTTAGTCCTGCCTTAGTACCACCTTACTTGTAACTTCCCATGAGGACTGGCCCTTTTACTTCGGTTGTTACACGGTCTGCTTTATAAGTTAGCGAGCACTGTTTTCTTTAATGCTCTTTCCCTATTCCCCCCATGGCATTGGTGCACATGCACGCTTTGTCATCGGAGCTCCCGCCCTCTTTGTTTTAAATTGTAATATATTTTTATTATTCAAATTACAGCGTGGTCCACTTCATAGTGGCCAATCTTATTTAATATACAGCGCGGTTCGCCTTATAGCGGCGTGCTTATTTAATTATGTAATGTACAACGCGGTCCGTATTCACTTTAGTGGCAAAGCTACAGAGCTTTTGAAATTACTTTTTTTTTTTACTTTGGGTAAAAGTACCCTACATGCTTTCACTGTAATGGTGGCCACGCCCCTTTGTTTAGACGCTGCTCAAAGTAACCTGAATTTGCGAACAGCATCTAAAAAAGGCGTGGCCACTCTTCTAGCGGTATTGCATTTGCGAGAGTTTGAGCTCTTGGCAATAAAAACAACAAATCCTTTTATATTTGTGTTCCTTTTAAAAACACATAAATAAGAGGCATTGACGTTTTCAATGGCAATAGCTTAAACACTCACAAATGCGAGACCTATTGCGTTGAAAATGCTTCTTATCAATGGATTGGATAAGTCTTTGCAGTCATTCCAGGCTGATTCTCCCTGTATGCCAGTGCGTCCTGACGACGCTGTCATGCTGTCCAGAACTCTGCTTGGTCTGCAGAAATTGATGAGTGCCTTTGGATAGTTTATGTATTTTAAAAATATGGAGATCAACAGGTCTGAAACTTTTACAATGATGTGTGGGCTAAAACACAAACCATTTACATCCTTTTTAATGATAATAACCCAATTGTTAACGTAAATCAGTTTTGCTACTTGGAGGTTCTATTAACAGGTAATAGCTCTTGGCACAACAGGTATTAAATGCCAAAGACAAAAAGAGCAAAATTCAAATGGGATTTTTAGGTTCTAATCTAAGCTAGGTAGCCAACACATTTTAGAAATAGTGGAGATTTATAAGGCTAGAGGGGTGGCTTCTGCTTCCCATGAAGATGGCCTATGGCTTTCTTCCTAGTACAGCCCTGCAAGCTGAGGAAATCGTTCTTTTTTTTAAATGATTAATATTCCTCTCCGGTTCTCCCTCAGCTGTGATCGCACATCAGTAGGTTCGTCCTCAGTACATGGAGGACATACTCTTGACAAGACCTTTGTTATTATGCTTTTCTATGTGGGCAAGAGAGTAAACCAGTTTTACCACATCTATTATCCTGTAGCTGCTTACATCTGGATAATGTATCACATAACTCTCGGCTATCATAAATTAGTTCTTATTTTAGTTTGATGTTTAAATTACCCATATGTTCAGATCCCACCCAAGTACTGTCACTTACTAAGAACCATTTTTCAGCACTGACAGGGACGCTGTGTTCGCAGATATTTCTTCATTCCGCGTTTTGCGGAGCTCACGGAGTCGGGAAAAACTCCACTCTGCAAAATTTGGCAACCAAGCAAATTCCAATGCTAGACCACATCCTAGTGAGCCTTCTCAATGCTGGCGGCCGCTGATGGTCACGACTGCTCTCGTTTGGAACCAACCGCTTGTGTTGAGGAATGTGCCACTAGAGGAGAAAATCTCCTCGAGCTGCAGAAAGGAGCAGCGCCCTCGTGCCCTGCGAATGCTGCCGTTTGCACTGCGACAAACACTGGGTGCAAAAAATCTGTGTGAATGGCACAAACGAATGCACGTCGCTGCTTGCAGAACTATGTGGCAGAGTTATTTTTGTCTGCTTTATAGAGTTTGGCGTAAGAGAAATCAACGAACTATTCCCAGGCCCACTTTTTACAAGACTCAAATTTGGTACAATGCATCATTTGGTGGCTTTTCCTAATATGAGGTCGTGCCCCTAGAGTATGATATTTTGCCTGTGAGGTAGTTGGAGTAAACAGAACATGTTTTGTAACATTTTTCTAAGCTATAGGTATTTTTATCCCTATTTCACTATGAAGCATTAAATGATCCTTCTGCATGTTTTATTGTTACTCTTTTTATCCAGAAAGCCATTAATTGGAGGGAAATTGTTATATATAAGCAGATCTCTGATTTGTATTAAATATGTTAAAACATTGTTTTCATCATTATGGTAGACACTGCTGAGCCAGAGGCCATAGTTCTCCGTGTGCACCTCGCAGAACAGCACAGGGCACCTGTGATGGGCTGTGGAGACATTAGCATTATGTGATGTCATTGTGCAGCACTGGCAGCAATTACAGATGCCCAGCAGGCAGCAGGCTCCGTTCACACATCGGAAAGCAGAGACGAGTTCAGAGAATGGGCAGTAGTGGGCTCCAGAGTGGAGGGCGTGTGAGCCTGTGATTTGGCTCAAAGCATGCCCAGATGTCTGCAAGGTATGTTCCCTCCAGGGACGTCTGCAGCCATGGCTGGGTTTAGGAGGGAGGACCCTGCTGCTGCCCGAGTCATCCAGAGCCTTACAGAGTGGGTACATCTGGGTCAGTGGCACAACTCTGTTCCACCTAATCAATATTGATTCAGAGGATTGCTGTTCATAGAATATTTGATTGTCCTGCCTAATGGTGGAAGAGATGAGAGGATGCAGAAGTAGAGGCCAAACAATATAACTCCTTCAGTGCCTGCAATTCTTACCTTTACGGTATAATTAAATGTCCATCACACATCACAGAAGAACAAGAACACCCTCTGAAATAATGAGATGCTATGGAATGCAGTAAAAGGCAGGTGGTCAGGAAGGTTATAATCCAGATTTCCTAACAGCAGTAGTCCACTCTTGTGCCCAGAGCTCTATGCGAGCACAGCGAGCTACATACTCACCTTGGCAGGTTCTGTAATTCACCACTGGAGACTGACACAACAGACAGCCACAACACTGCCATGAAGAGACACAATACCTACCGTGTGGACATGAGTGTGTGTGTCTCAGCTATTTTGGAGGACGGGTTCTCTCAGGTGATTCCATAAATACAGGGCACGCTGTGCAAGTTGTTCAGGGTGGCATAGTCCAGTCGGCCTCCTCCAAATTACCTGTTGGAACCACAGGAGTGCATTGTTGCTGCCTTATCCCCAGCAGAAATAAATATGAATCATATATATTGCCACTTTATAACATTGGGAGCATAGAGGATCGTAAAATGATTGTTAACTCTCACTGATGGGCTCATCACCAAGGTGAAGTCTTATTTTAAGAATTATGCCTGAAAATTCAAGTGCACCAGAAAAGTTTGCATAAGGAGATACAACATTACAATAAAAAAGTTTTATTTTCTGTCTTGAATGTGGTACAGTTCATTACAAGATTTGCTGAAAAAAACTTAGCATTTCTGGGCATTGGTAATCAGTTGAAAAAACATTTATTGTAAAAGAAAAGGTTGAACAAGTTTTCCAAAAAGCAATAAAATATAAAAAGAGTCCTTTGGTAAACTCCATAAAATAGTGTGGGTGATTGACATTTATTGTTGACAGTGTAAAGCTGAAATTATTACTTATGTGTCAGGCCAATAGTTTCCTTGCTCCATGCAGACCTCTAAATTCCCACCATAAGGACATGTATGGACCTTTTGTGACAGTCATAATTCAGCCTGAAATCCCAGAGCCTGGAATCCAGTCCAGGTTGCTTCTAACAATTTGCAGCATCTGTATTAGTGGCCAATCTGAGATCTTGGGAATTTTGGAACTAGGATAGGCATGAATTCTTTGCAAAATGGAAAAAAAACAATTATTTAACAACATTGCTAATGACTGAATATTGTCTGTGTGTTTCTTCTAAAGGGGGAGATGTGCAACAGTATACTTTGAAAGGATGCGCTTCTGAAGATTTCTGTCAATCATTCTACCTGGCCGGGACGCACGCCTACACTTATGATTTACAGTGCTCACCTGCCGAGAAGCTTTGAGACCATTAATTACACCTCTTATGCAGTAATTCAGAGTCTGGACTTGTGAAGTGGAACACCGTAAGAAAGAAGCGGATGAAATCTTGTCAACCTCTCTGGGACAAAGGAATACACATGGGCAATGTGCTTAGGGCTGTTTGAGCTGTTTTGGGACCACCAACCTCCATATTAAGCCATTTTTGGTGCCTGGGTGTATGAGATGGTTTCCTGTGCTTGATGCATTAAGTGATCCAATCCCAGGCCCTTCAACCACCCAAAGATATTGGCTTGTGGTCAGAGAAGGTTCTCCTCCTGATGAGCTACTATTGCCGACTTCATGTGTAACCATGCAGGAAAATGAAATCTAGTGTCACCTCTCTATTTTAAATAACAATACCAAATTATTATTGTACAGTCAATGTATATCCTGCCACTAAATATAAATGCAGATCACATATCAAGTCCCTGTGTTTATATGTGATGCACCAATAGTGTAACTAACACACTTCAGCCTGCTCAAACCCTGGTTGACTTTGAATGTATGACTCCTTCAGTTTTATCACTTCCTTTCCACCATCAAGGGCTGTTTAATTATGAACACACCTGTGCCTGAACCAGAGAGACCAGGTTTCACCTCCCATCTGAGATGCATCTGGAAGTTTTGGATCATCCATTGGGGCCTCAGCTCGAGGTCATCCTTCTTCCTTTCCACACTGATGACCATCAGTGACGCCCTCAGGAGACTCCCAACTAGCTAACCATCTACTATCAGTGGGACATCACCAGGTGCTTCCGGTCATTCCTGCTTTGTTTCTCTTTCTTGGCCTGAGGTGTAAACACCTCTTTGAATATAAGATCATGGAAAATAGCTGCCACATTGTGCTGATGATGTCAAAACACAAGAAAGCAGGGTTTTCCTTCGACAGCAAACCCAATAGCATAAACAATGCGGAGCTGCTTTATAATGTACAGTGAAATAATTATTAAACTTAATTTGACACTGACGCATCTACTATGGGTCTGTGTTTTTCATGGATAGCTATTGATTGGGTGTTTAATGGGAGAGGTGTTGTACAAGGAATAAAGGTAAATAGACACCCATACAGACCAGTTTATGTCAAAGACAGGATGAAACCCTCGTTGACATAGAACCATGGCAGTAGGCATGCCTGCCCTCACTGTGAAGTCCATTGGAGGATGGGTTGGACCAAAGTGAAGTTCAAGACTGTCTCTCAAGGAAATGGTGGACTTCAGGCTTGCCATGAATGTGTCTCCATGAAAGTCTAGATGATCTTTAAAGTTTCAACAAGTGAGTCCCAGTTTGGTCTACTGTTGGCTGATTAAGCCTTAACATTTTGATGCTGATCCCAGAATTAAGCATTCAAAACATACTTTAAAGCTCCTCATTATGATGTGGGATAAAACAAGAATGTACTAGGTCAGATGCTGACATATAACAAACAAAAAAACAACTTCCTTGCAGAAAAAGAGACCCCTTATGTGGAGAATTCTCACCCCCCTGTAGCACACATTGGTTATAGTGGAGAATCAGAAAGCAAATGAAGAGGAAACATAGTTATATTCCATTTAATTCAAAATGTTTAAAAGAAATCCTCCCCAGATCATAAATCCACTCACCTGGAAGACTTAAGGTGCTCTTTTGAATTTTAAACAAACATTGCTCTTTGATTTTTGGGAGGGGAGGGTGCTGCTGCTGCTCCTGTGTGGCCAAGAACACGAAACCAATGTTCCTGCAGTGCTCCTAGTCCCCTTGCACCACCACAGTCCAAATATGCACGTCTTTATATAACACTGCAGAGGATTCTGAGATGCCCCTATGCTCTCAGGTCTATTGTAACAAAGTGTATTATTATCTGGGGTGGGCAGTCGCCCTCCTTAAGGGATAATAACACCAACTGCCAGAGTGTACTGCAAGAGTCACTAAATGTACATGAGCTCAATCCCCGGTAGCTATGACACAGAGCACACCGACGTAATCTATGAAAATGCATACATTATTTATGCGGGACTGAAACAGTAATAAAGTAATAATACCGAACAATATAAAACCCAAATCGAATTCGAAAAAATCAAGTACATTTTAAAAAGGGAAATTTCATCAAAATGACAAAAATCCAATAAGGAGAACCAGAGGAATGACATTTTAAATCTTTAAATACATTTTAGTGGCAATAATATTCTATGGTACACCGGGATCTAAGCACACTTTATGGCTTACAAAAATGGACCTCGAGGTTGTATACACCAAGCAGGTTGGCCTGGTCTAGGAATTTGCCTTCTGATTTGGGAGTCACAATCCCTCAGCGGGGAAGGGCATCATACTTTATCATGATATCTCTCTCAGAAGGTGAAGAGGCTTTGAGAAAGGTCAGAATAATATTGGTGATTTTGTAGGTATAATCTCTGATCAGGATGAACTTAAATTTTACATTAGGAGAAGTTGTTGTATGGTATGTTTGGTAACCTCTGCTAAGGCCAGCTTTCTACATTAGGATAATGAGGTATACTCACCATAGTTTTGCGTTGCCCTTGCACCTCGCAAGGTGCCGCAACTGAAATCCATAACCTTGAATGATAGTTACTTAGTGACAAAGCTCAACACTGCACCTATTCAGAAAGGATCTCTAGACCTGGCTCTTCAGATGACCATGGAGCTGCCCATATCCCCCTACCCCCAGTGCATTGTGACCCTCATGGGTGAGTAGTGCGCTCCACAAATCCGTGATTGATTGACACAGGAAAAACCTGGGGGCATATGTACAAGGAGTTAACTCTGCATTAGCAGCACTTTTCCAACAGTTTTGCGTCGAGATTTGTATCACCTTATGTACAAGCTGCTGATAACCGCTGTTAGCGGCAGTTTTCGGCAAAAACAGCCATTATAAAGATTGCCACTTCTGATAGCGATAATGACATGCAAGGGAGACGTTCCCGTGCAAAAACAGCCGCTAACCCCACTTAGCGATATTTACAAGGGGATTCCTTAAGTTTTGAGGACCAGTAAAACTGCCTCTAATTGCAGTTAGAGGCAGTTTTTTAAGGCCAGAAAATAGCTTGTCTTAAAAATGGAGAAAACCCTTGGGGCCTCATTTCAGCAGGTTTTGTTGCTGCACCGCACTGCGAGCAATGTTGCTGGGCAGGACTGCGCACAATCAATAATCAACAATCACTAATGAAAAGTGTTGCAGCGCTGCAACAAGACAGCGTTGCAACACTTTTCACTGCCGCCTTCTTGCAACACCATGGATGCTCTGTATTTACTGGACAGCGCTCCATGACACGAGTAATGACAGATACGTCTGGAATCCTGGCTTATCTGTCTGCGCTAAAGTCACCCATTGCTGCAGTCATGTCACAACTATGATGAAACTCCATCAATGAATGGGGCCAGCCTATAGCTGTAGCACTGCATTACCCTTACACCTGCCATCATGCAGTCGTAAGGTACTGACGCAATGCCATTCTTGAGGGGTGCCCAGGTGTCGTCGCAGTTGGAGATTTATCGGTGGTGGTTGCACGGTGCTGTCTCATCGTCTCTAAGCGTTGGCCGAGTGGTGGTGCTGAGGGAGTTGACGAGATGTCACTCCCTTCGCCTTGATCCAGCTGCGAGGGTGGTGATGATGGCGGTTGTGTATGATGGGCATGGTGAAGGCGTGATGTATAAAATGATGGTCAGTGCAGGAGAGTCCGGTGGTGTGGCTGTAGTTGTAGGTCCCAATGTTGGGGGAGACGTGCTCGACCATGTGTCCTGCTATGTGGCTTGCTGCGGTGACTAGCTGCTTGAGTCTGATGTTGGGGAGCTTCCCCAGGAGGGGGCAGTGTTCTCGTCACTGGGGTTGTCCAGGTGGAACTTGAGTTTGCCGAGTGGGATGTCGTTGGTGGGTGGGTGGGAGAGCCTGGTGTGCAATGAAGTCTACAATGGTATCGGAGAATGGGTGTCCATGGCCTGGGATGCCTGCATATGAGAGTGCCAAAGAGGATGGAGTTGGGGCTGGTCCGGATCTGGAAGTTGAGGTGTACCATGGTCACAGTTGAGTCATAAGAGTGAGTGCTCAGTTGGCGTGTGCTTCTGTAGTTGATGGCAATGCCTCCTCCTGGACGGTCAGGGTACTCTTTGCAGGTGATATAGTAGCCGTCAGTGAAGACAATGGCGATGTCCGGTCTGGAGCAGATGTTGGTCCTGGCAGGCGATGTGGCAGCCAGGGTTGATGGCGAGGAGGGTGCTGGCGTCGTAGGGGTAGAGAGTCTGAGAGGAATGGTCCTTGGTGGTTAGCGAGGTCCAGGGGCAGATGGACGCAGATGGGCTTGCCTATGACTTGCCTTTGGCACAGGAGACGTCCATTACAACGCAGGCATTAGATCATAATGCCTTCAGAGAAGCAAATCCAACAAGGCAGGTGCCTTTACATCGCATTCCATTACAATGCAGTGTGAGGTCAGTAATAGGGTATTTTTGATTTTTAGCGTGGGTATGGGTTTCGGGTGTCAGAGATGATATTTGGGGTGTATAATGGGGTGTGTTTTGGGTTCAATCATGGAAATTGGGGTGTGCATTTGGATCAAATATGATTTTAGGGTGTGTTTTGGGGGCTCAGAGAGGAAAAAAGGAAAAAAGCGATTGAAGACAGAATCTCCACTCACGCACACAACAGCAAAGAACTCTTCAACATCATCAAGGAGTTCGCCCAACCCACCAGCGAGTCCACTGACATTCCTCCCTCACAAGACCTCTGTGACAAACTCAGCACCATTTTCCACCACAAAATCAAGAGCATCTACAACAACTTCGATGAAGACAACCAACACACTGAACCCTCACCAACCACCCCCGACACCCTGAAGACAGCGATCGGCAACTGTGCAGCCCTCACCTACGAAGACACACTGAAGGCGATGAAGTCAATCCAATCTGGGGCCCCCATGGACCCCTGCCCCCACCACATTTTCAACAGAGCCGCCGACACCATCGCACCCATGCTCTGCAACACCATCAACCGCTCCCTGGCAACCGCCACGTTCCCTCACAACTGGAAACACGCCGAGGTCAACCCCCTCCTGAAGAAACCCTCGGCGGACCCCACCGACCTCAAAAAACTACAGACCCATCTCCCTGCTCCGGTTCCCAGCAAAAGTCATCAAGAAAGCCTTCAACAGCCAACTCACCACATTCATCGAAGAGCACAACATCCTCTACTCTGCAACATGCCTCCTGGCATGCTCTCGGTTGGGCATGAAGTCCTCTTGCCTTTTGAGGGTCCCTGGGGGCCGACTAGCCCTCATGTTATCGCCAGTAAGCCCCACAAAGATAGATTGCGCAAATGTGGAGAGAGACCATGCCCCCTTTCTCCACCACTCTGCAAATGTACCTCCTGGCACACTACTGGTTGGGGGATGTAGTCTACTTTACTCTAGAGGGACCTTGGAGGCCACAAACCCGGCCTCATACCTCCTATAAATGCTATGCATCAGAATTCTTGAGAACTGGTTGAAGGCCCAGACCCCTTTCTCCACCACTCTGTAAGTGTGACTGCTAGTTGACAAACCTTAGAAATTCACTGAAAAAACAAGGGTTTCAGCAACTTTATAGCTAGCAATTTCCATTTAAAAAACATTAGAAATTCACTGAAAAACTGATGTCAATTACCATGTCATGAGTGATGTAACATGTGACATAATCAGCAGTGCATTGTGAGGGCACAAGTTATTGCTATCTCAGCTAACTATAATGGCTGAATTTCTATGGTTTTGTACAAGTGAAATGACAGTCTAACTATAACGTCTCTGTAGCCATTGTATTTTTCAGTGAATATATATCTATATTTTTATCTATATCTATATATAACGTACTGCCAGCCGCCAGTAGGTAGATATAGTTAGGACCTAGTTTCCATAGGAAAAGCGTTTTTTGATTTGCCCATATCTTTTGGTGCCATTTGACAAATCTTTGCAAAATTTTCAACGTATTGCCCGCTCTGGTCAGCTCCTGTCTTGAACGTTTTGGGGTGATTTGTCAAGGGGGGACCGAGAAAAAAGGGTGGTCCCAAAGCGCGTTTTCTCCATTTTATTTTCCAAAGGAACTTTTGTCGTGGCCACAGCCCGAACTTCTGAACGGAATTAAACCAAATTTAGCAGAGAGGTAGCTGTTGTTCCAGAGCGCATTCTTTGCTTTAAATTTTGTAAATCCATTCAGTAGTTCCTGAAATATTTTAACAAATATATATCGATATCTGGTGACCACGGTGGATTCGTGAACCTTCCCGCGCATGAGCTTCATTCTGATTGACTGTCAACACTCCAAACCAAGAAGTGTTGACAGTCATCTTGTGACTCTGTAAAACCGAGTCACAAGAAAAAAGGGAATAAAAATTTTAAAAAAAGAAAAGGGTCTGGGTAGAAATACCCTGACCCCCTAGGTCAGGTCAGGGGGTCCCATAGGAACCTCCAGGGCCCAAATGTATTATTGTTTTAAACATTTTGGCGGACTTCACGCTGGGTGCGTCAATCCTGCCCAAACCCCGCCCCAAAAAACAGTATGTCATGCTTCGTTTTAATGAGCCCCCGGATGGGCCTGGTCCCGAAGGCAATATGTAAGATGTATGAGGGGCCGCATTGGCCCCCGCAGTCCCAGGGACTGCCATCTCCCCAGGGCTATTTATAGCTATGAGCGAGGGCTCGAGGGCCCCCAAAGCCCCTGGTAACGCCACCTCCCTGGGGCTTTATTAATTACGTGCGGGGGAAAATGGCCCCGTAGCCCCAGAGACTGCCACCCCACAGGGCTTTACTTAATTATGGAGGGGCCTCGCAGCCCCCCAAGCCCCGGGGCTATTTTAGGTAGTAAGTGTGGGGGACTTCAGCCCCCCCACACTGCCCCAGGGGCCACCACCTTCCGGGGCACTAATTATGTCAATGCAGGGATCTGTTGCAGACCTCCAGCCCTGGGGAACACCACCTCCCCAGAACTTTTTGGGCCCCCCTCATGGGCCCCCCTCCTAGAACCCTAGATGGCCCTGGGGACCGCCACCCCCGGGACATTGCAGTTTGCAATGACAAGGTGGGAGCACTGCTCCTGTCCTGTCATTTCAAACTCTGCTTTGCTTCATAGAAGCGAGAGCAGGAAACCTGCTCTCACTTCCATGAAACAAAGCAGTATTGCTTTTGGACAAGAGGAGCTGCATGTCAGCAGCTCCCCTTATCCAAAACCAATGCCGGCTGGGACTGTGGACGATAAAGTTAACAAGGGGGACCCGATGAAGGTAGCTTAGGACCACGGGTATATCATTTAATTTAGAAAACAATGGTCCTTAGCCTAAATTGAATTGGAAAAGAGCTGTTGCAACATAGACTACAATGAGACCTATGTGTATTCTTCCTAAGTCCAGCCGGACAAAGGAACATTTATTCTAAGGTATACATAGAGATAAGGAAATGAAGAGTAATTAAACAAGGGCACAATCCTGTACCAAGTTTCCAAAAGAGGAGACAAGGAAGTCAGATTTAAGTGGAAGAAAATAACAGGCAAAAGGTTTTTTGGAGCAAACAGAGGGCTTACAAACCAATAAACAATTCAAGTAAGCACAACCAAGCAGAAACCACAAAACATTTTCACAGTGGATAAAAAATTGTGGTACTGTAATAGAAAGTCGACGACGTTTCGATCCCAAGCTCCTAATACTGTGGGATCATCATCAGGACTAGAATTTGAGAAGGAGTTGCCTGGTATATATTGGCAATGCCTGTTAACATGAATTTGGGAAAAAAAGAGGGAGAAAAAACAGACAAAACAAATGTGTTCAGCAGTTCGGTTTGGCGTACATTAAAACAACAATTGTGAGGTCCAAGGACGTGCCTCATGCTTATGGTGAGTGTTGACGCTTTTTAAAAAAAAAGTTCGTGGGCGCGAGTGCGGAGGAAAAAAATCCATTGAGTAGTGCTCGGCGTCGCCGCTGAGGAAGCTGAAGGTAGTGGTTCGTGTGCGTGGCCAAGTTGCGTACATGTGACTAGATGCTGTTCATGCGCTGAGCATCATTGGTGAATTCATGCCTTTCTTTTGAGGAGTTGATTAAGGCTTGGCCGAAGAAGTTGTGAGGTGGATTTATAAACAATACGCAGTGAAATAAACCATTTTACCTAAAAGTATCGGCGAGAGAAATGATCTCGCAGCAGGGCTCGATTGAGCAGGGCGATCAATAGCAGTAGGCGGACGCTGTGATTTGGGAGGGAGAGGGAAGTTAGAATAATGCAAGAAACGGGGAAATGCAAGGGTCGTGATAATGAGGTCTGACGGCTTACCGTTTAAAAAGGGGATAAAGTACCGATGGAACAGTAAAGAGGACGCGGTCATCCACGTGTGTAATTGGCAATAACAACAATGGCTGCGTCTTGTTTTAAGGTTTACAGAGCTAAGGGGAAAAAAGGAGGAATAATAAGGAACGGGAGATGAGGACGAGGTGTCCAGCCAGGGGATAAATTGAAACAGGCTTACCTGCTAGGGTTGGCTCTGCGGGGGATAGTGCAAGAACGTCCAAATGGAACAGAGAACGGCAGCTACAATGGCTGTCCGTTAATGGATACGAGCTGAGTGGGAAAGGAGGAGCTCATTAGAGGACGTTGTTGGTGATGTGATAGTAACGGGTGTAATAGGCCAGTGAACGCTTACCTCAACAGAGTCTCAATGGGACGTGTAATAGCATCCGATGTGGTCTTCAATGTGGACTGGGCTCTGAGGTCTTGGTGCGGTTTAAAAACCGCGCAAGAGTGAAAATGGAGGTAGGACTACGTGAAGAACCGTGCAAGGGAGTGAAAATAGTGGTAGGACTGTGCCAGGAAGTGAAACGATAGCAGGGGACATATTGGAGTGGAGAAAAATGAATGTGACTGTTTAAAACAATGAGGTTATACTTGTTACGATCAACATTGGTAAATTACAAAAACAAGTTTTTATCAAAACCAAAGTAGGATTCAAAACAAGATAGTTCAGTTGGGCTACCTTTGTAGCTGAAATGAAAGGCGATTGACCGAAGCGCCAATTAGGACATCATGATCAACCCTGAAAAACCTTGGATAAACAAGTACAACCGGACTTTTGAGCAATATTAGAAAGTATAGGACGTATGATAGCTGGGAGGGATAGTTCATTGTTACTTGAATGGTTCTTAAAGCAGTGTTGTCCAATCTTCTGTCCTGTTCAGGCCATTACGAATTGAGTCATAGGTGATGATAGATTTAAGTTCTTCTCGGTTCAGTAGTTGGGCAATGTTGCCTCCACGCTGTGGTAGTTTCAGAACTTTTAACACTGTCCAGCGAATTTCATCCTCATTGTGATTAGCCTCTGTGAAGTGCTCGACCAGCGGCACATTTGGAGTCCTGCATCGTATTCTGCTTCTGTGTTGGCAGATTCTTGTCTTTACTTTCTGTGTGGGTTGCCCAATGTAGATTTTATGACATGGGCAATAGATGAGATAGATTACATTTGATGTATTGCAGTTAGAGAAAGAGTGGCAAAGTGAAGTAATGTTATTGAAAGTGAAACTTCTGCCCTCAATGGTAAATGCACAAACATTACAACACCCACATTTAAAATGACCAATGATGGGGGAAAGGCCCCAAGCAACATCAAGAGTAGAGGCAGTGACAGGACAGGGCAAGGGGGCTCGGAAAAGATGATCCTTCAAATTTTTGTTCTTTTTAAATGCGAACAAAGATTTCTCTAGTGCTGGATTACCTACATTCAAGATCGGCCAATGATGGAGTATCATCTTCCTCAATTTGTTTGAGACTGGAGAGAATGTTGTCACACATGCTAATCTTTGTGTTTCTTTTTTGGGTTTGGGGGTCAGCAGGACTTCCCTTGGGCAATACCATGCGCGTTTTGATGCATTTTTCACTATTTTTCTAGGGTAACCTCTAGCTTTCAATTTCGCCGAAAGATAGTTTGCCTCTCTGAAATAGTCAGTTTTGCAAGAGCAATTTCTCCTAATTCGTAAGAATTGGGAGTAGGGCAATGAGTCCCTAAGGGCCCTAGGGTGATTACTAGTGTAGTTCAACAATGTGTTGCGCTCTGTAGGTTTGCGGTATAGGCGTGTGAGAAGTTCACCTTCCTGGTGGAAAGTTGTGAGATCTAATAAGGCAATTGAATTTTTGTCAGTCGTGATAGTAAAGGAGAGGCCTGAACAATTGTTATTCATCCAATGTACAAAGAAGAGCAGGGTTTCTGTGTTCTGTTTCCAAATGATAAAAATATCATCTATGTATCTGCGCCAAAGGCCGATACAAGGAAAAAAAGGGTTTGAATCAGTGAGAATCACATTTATTTCTAGTTGGTCCATAAACAACACTGCCAGATTTGGGGCAAAAATTGCACCCATGGAAGTGCCTTTGATTTGCTGGTAAAATTTGTTTTCAAACCAGAAGAAATTGCGTGTAAGACAAAGTTCAAGGAGTTGTAAGATGAAGTGACTGGGGACAGCATGCGGACGGGGACGTGAGTCGAGGGTCTTTTGTATTGCCAAAAGGGCAGCTGTCTGTGGTATGTTGGTGTACAAGGACTCAACGTCCATGGTGCAAAGGGTTTCAGATGTCGGATTGTATGGGTGATGTTCAATTAAATTAATCATAGCCATGGAATCTCTAACGTAGCATTGTGTATTGGGGACAAAACCTTTGATGAAAAAATCTACGTATGCCCCTAGTGGTTCCAAAATTGAGCCACAAGCCGAAACAATTGGTCGGCCTGGGGGGTTGGATGTGTTTTTGTGGATTTTGGGAAGTGTATAGATGACAGGAATGCGTGGAGTTTTGACATTTAGGAAATTGAACTCTTTTTTAGAGAGAAAACCGGCTTGAAGTCCATCAGTGATTGTTTTTAGGATCAATTCTTGGATCTCTTTGGTTGGATTTTTAGCCAGAAGCATATAGTGATCTTTGTTGTCTAATTGACGTTGAATTTCAGCTATGTAAGCTGTTTTCTCCTGAAGGACTATTCCACCACCCTTGTCTGCGCTCTTGATGACAAGAGTGTCAATGGTTTTAAGATGGCTGATCGCTTGTTTTTCTTTGAAGGAAATATTAAAAGGAATGAATTGCTTTTTATTCTGTATTAAGGAGAGGTCTTTCATGACCATTTTTTCAAATGTCACTATTTCAGGTGGAATCATTCCTGCAGATGGTAAAAAGGTAGATGGAGGTAGAAAGGGAGAGTTGCAAATTTGTTTGGGTGTGGGGTGTAGCTGAAAAAAGGCTTGTAGGCGAATACGCCTGAAAAATCTAAGGAGTTCTGTGTGTAATTCCATATAGTCAGGTGGCACTGTGGGGACAAAAGATAAGCCTTTTTTAAGGAGAGAAAGTTCATCTGTAGCTAGTGAGTAACTGGACAGATTGAAAATGGGAATAGTGTCAGTGTATTGGAGAGATGGATTGCCTGAGGCTACCATTGGTAGAAGTTGTTGCGGGTTCTCCGTTCCCCTGGTTGATTGTACCATCGTTGGTTTCTCTTGGCTCTCCCGCGTTGTGGCGGATCTTGAGGGCCTCTGGCTAAAAAAGGTTGCTGGTGGGCGCCTCCACGTCTAGTGGTGCTGGTCCCTTCACCAGGGTCAGAATTATCAGATGACTCAGCTGAGGTATCTGAAAAACCGACAAGATTGTGACGTCTATTGTATCTGCCCCAGGGGCGATTATTTTGGTGGGTGGTGTAAGATCTATTAGTGTAAAAGTCTTTGTGTAAATAAGGGTAGGTAGCCTCTACACTATAGGTCCTAATATCTTTCTTGATTTTATTGGCCTTCTTGTTCTGCTCTATTCTCTGAAAGTCTGATACAGTTTTGTCAATCTGTTCAAGCAGTTTTTTGGCCTCTGCTGTGGGATTAGAGTCCTGGATCTGCTTGAGGATATCTGATATTTCTGATTCCAAATTTTTAAGGGTTTCTGTGGCAATGTCTATCCCCAGTACTAGCCAGTGGTGTGAACAGGTAGTTCCAATATAACTAAAGTTTGATATGTATTTGGGATTGTCAGTAAAGATCCCGGGAATGTTGCGTACCTGTAAGCCAAGGGGAATAACTTCTGCTTTGAGGTACTCTGTGAGCATCAAAATCATTAGTTGCAGGCGGACTTGTTTTTTCTTAAGTTTTTCTAGTTGATCGGGTATCGAGGTGTTTGATGATGTTGGTATGTCTGAGGTGTCGGATAATAATGATGGGCCTGAGCAAAGTTGTTTAATGTTGCCTTCTTAGATCTCACAACTTTCCACCAGGAAGGTGAACTTCTCACACGCCTATACCGCAAACCTACAGAGCACAACACATTGTTGAACTACACTAGTAATCACCCTAGGGCCCTTAGGGACTCATTGCCCTACTCCCAATTCTTACGAATTAGGAGAAATTGCTCTTGCAAAACTGACTATTTCAGAGAGGCAAACTATCTTTCGGCGAAATTGAAAGCTAGAGGTTACCCTAGAAAAACAGTGAAAAATGCATCAAAACGCGCATGGGGGAAGTCCTGCTGACCCCCAAACCCAAAAAAGAAACACAAAGATTAGCATGTGTGACAACATTCTCTCCAGTCTCAAACAAATTGAGGAAGATGATACTCCATCATTGGCCGATCTTGAATGTAGGTAATCTAGCACTAGAGAAACCTTTGTTCGCATTTAAAAAGAACGAAAATTTGAAGGATCATCTTATCCGAGCCTCCTTGCCCTGTCCTGTCACTGCCTCTACTCTTGATGTTGCTTGGGGCCTTTCCCCCATCATTGGTCATTTTAAATGTGGGTGTTGTAATGTTTGTGCATTTACCATTGAGGGCAGAAGTTTCACTTTCAATAACATTACTTCACTTTGCCACTCTTTCTCTAACTGCAATACATCAAATGTAATCTATCTCATCTATTGCCCATGTCATAAAATCTACATTGGGCAAACCACACAGAAAGTAAAGACAAGAATCTGCCAACACAGAAGCAGAATACGATGCAGGACTCCAAATGCGCCGCTGGTCGAGCACTTCACAGAGGCTAATCACAATGAGGATGAAATTCGCTGGGCAGTGTTAAAAGTTCTGAAACTACCACAGCGTGGAGGCAACATTGCCCAACTACTGAACCGAGAAGAACTTAAATCTATCATCACCTATGACTCAATTCGTAATGGCCTGAACAGGACAGAAGATTGGACAACACTGCTTTAAGAACCATTCAAGTAACAATGAACTATCCCTCCCAGCAATCATACGTCCTATACTTTCTAATATTGCTCAAAAGTCCGGTTGTACTTGTTTATCCAAGGTTTTTCAGGGTTGATCATGATGTCCTAATTGGCGCTTCGGTCAATCGCCTTTCATTCCAGCTACAAAGGTAGCCCAACTGAACTATCTTGTTTTGAATCCTACTTTGGTTTTGATAAAAACTTGTTTTTGTGATTTACCAATGTTGATCGTAACAAGTATAACCGCATTGTTTTAAACAGTCACATTCATTTTTCTCCACTCCAATATGTCCCCTGCTATCGTTTCACTTCCTGGCACAGTCCTACCACTATTTTCACTCCCTTGCACGGTTCTTCACGTAGTCCTACCTCCATTTTCACTCTTGCGCGGTTTTTAAACCGCACCAAGACCTCAGAGCCCAGTCCACATTGAAGACCACATCGGATGCTATTACACGTCCCATTGAGACTCTGTTGAGGTAAGCGTTCACTGGCCTATTACACCCGTTACTATCACATCACCAACAACGTCCTCTAATGAGCTCCTCCTTTCCCACTCAGCTCGTATCCATTAACGGACAGCCATTGTAGCTGCCGTTCTCTGTTCCATTTGGACGTTCTTGCACTATCCCCCGCAGAGCCAACCCTAGCAGGTAAGCCTGTTTCAATTTATCCCCTGGCTGGACACCTCGTCCTCATCTCCCGTTCCTTATTATTCCTCTTTTTTTCCCCTTAGCTCTGTAAACCTTAAAACAAGACGCAGCTATTGTTGTTATTGCCAATTACACACGTGGATGACCGCGTCCTCTTTACTGTTCCATCGGTACTTTATCCCCTTTTTAAACGGTAAGCCGTCAGACCTCATTATCACGACCCTTGCATTTCCCCGTTTCTTGCATTATTCTAACTTCCCTCTCCCTCCCAAATAACAGCGTCCGCCTACTGCTATTGATCGCCCTGCTCAATCGAGCCCTGCTGCGAGATCATTTCTCTCGCCGATACTTTTAGGTAAAATGGTTTATTTCACTGCGTATTGTTTATAAATCCAACTCACAACTTCTTCGGCCAAGCCTTAATCAACTCCTCAAAATAAAGGCATGAATTCACCAATGATGCTCAGCGCATGAACAGCATCTAGTCACATGTACGCAACTTGGCCACGCACACGAACCACTACCTTCAGCTTCCTCAGCGGCGACGCCGAGCACTACTCAATGGATTTTTTTCCTCTGCACTCGCGCCCACGAACTTTTTTTTTTTTTTTTAAAAGCGTCAACACTCACCATAAGCATGAGGCACGTCCTTGGACCTCACAATTGTTGTTTTAATGTACGCCAAACCGAACTGCTGAACACATTTGTTTTGTCTGTTTTTTCTCCCCCTTTTTTTCCCAAATTCATGTTAACAGGCATTGCCAATAAATACCAGGCAACTCCTTCTCAAATTCTAGTCCTGATGATGATCCCACAGTATTAGGAGCTTGGGATCGAAACGTCGTCGACTTTCTATTACAGTACCACAATTTTTTATCCACTGTGAAAATGTTTTGTGGTTTCTGCTTGGTTGTGCTTACTTGAATTGTTTATTGGTTTGTAAGCCCTCTGTTTGCTCCAAAAAACCTTTTGCCTGTTATTTTCTTCCACTTAAATCTGACTTCCTTGTCTCCTCTTTTGAAAACTTGGTACAGGATTGTGCCCTTGTTTAATTACTCTTCATTTCCTTATCTCTATGAATACCTTAGAATAAATGTTCCTTTGTCCGGCTGGACTTAGGAAGAATACACATAGGTCTCATTGTAGGCTGGGACTGTGGAGGCATTGGGGCTCCTCCTCAGTCCCCAATGTGAGGGCATGCCCCGGGAAATGGGGTCCCTGCGGCAAACAAAAAAGCCCTGGCGGGTACTTTTTTGTATAAGTAGAATGGCTGGGCCTCTGAGAATGGGGTCCCCGGGGCAATTTGAGTATTGAGAATGGGGGTATTTTTTTTCTCACGTGCCTGGAGTCTCAACTCCATTGTGGCTCTCAGCATGGCCCCCCGTGTAACTGCGATGGGTTCAAGATTCCAGGCAAAATTAAAAAAGAGTATGTATGTGTGGTATCTTACCTTCTTCTCTACTCTGTCCTTTCTTTGTATCCTGTACTTTGCTGCTCATGAGTCTCTGTGATGTTATGGAATGTTCTCTCTGTATATTTTTAAGTGTATCTGTCAGTTTATGCATGAGGCTGAGCAGCAGGGTTGCTGCTCCCGGTGCGGCTTACTATGCTGTATCTTATTACTTGGACTATTATGCTGATTATCCAGCACCAACTCCTGCAACATCTACTCAAGAATAAACCTGGAACTTGGATACAGCTACAAAGTCCTAACTTTACTACTACTAAATACCTTCTTTGAATACCAAAAGTAGTCAGTTTAGGAATTTATCTCAAACTAGTTCTGTGAATCGGCCCCTTAGACACTACTATACAATTCAAACGTTTACTCAGCCAGTTCCTATGCACTCATGTATTCACTGGCCGTAGTTCTGCTTATTGAAACAGGTGCAGAGGCCCTGGGGTCCAGGAGTGTGAGGAGTCCACTGCATCACACGTATGACTGTCTTACTTTACAAAAGAGGCATGGAGACTCATTATCCTTGCTAGCATTAGGACTGAGGGCACCCTTGCAGCCAACATGTGGGAGCTCATTTCAAGTCTGTTTCGAGATTGATGGCCAGGCCTGTTGGGGGAGGGGCCAAAGAGGCAGAGATGATAGCTACTCAGTGAGGAAGCTGTCATTACTGTGGCAGGTGCAGTTGCACTGGGGAAGAAGAGTGTGAGGGGTTCAAATCACCTAAATTATGGGGAGTAGTGTTTTGCTGTTTTCCATTTATTGTTGATTATTGTCGTACTTTAAAATTTGGGACCGCGTAGGAGGCAGGGCCCTACCCCTGTCTATCCCGGTATTAGTGAACCGCGAATGGTCAATGCGGTATGTACAAGTGCTTTGTGTAACGTTTTAGCTATGAATGCACTATGTATACGTTATTATACATTGACTCCGTGGGTTCCATCTTGGAGCGGTGGCCATCTTATAGTTGCCCTCACATAGGCTACACTTTACTTTGACTTCTCTGTGACCTGTGCAAACTGACTCCACTGCCCGAGGTCAGCCCTGTCCGGCCGGTTCCTTTTACTGCGGCCAAATGGGATTAGCATCAGGGCCCGAGGCATCATAAATTCCTTCTTCCCACACGAACCCTGACTAATCTCTTTCACACCTGACTCTTCCTGCTTTATGGCTTGTTTTACAAACAGGAGGTGCCCGTGTTTATTGGGGCCTGCTGATATCTGATGAGGGATCTGAGCCTTGCTGGGTAAATAATTGTGGGCTGGCTGAACTGAAATGTGGGATTGTAATCATGACTCTGCTTGTTCTTTGAAGTAAAATATGTGAATGACCAACTGCAAGAGAAGGGAGTGTTGCCCAAAGCATAACATTCTCCATAAAAGAGGAGACTGGTTTCTGTTCTGCAGACTGCCTCATTCAGTTGCTAAGGCTTCTGTGCGACGTAGTCTCACTCATTTGAGTTTAATAAAGATGTCTTTTCATATTTCAGCTTCTGTTGCCAAGTTCTTTGTTATATTATCAAGATATGCAGAATTTTATAATACCACATCAGGAAGTACTCGAAGTCATAGGGTGCTACCCCTAGCACCTCTGGGGTCTCAAAAATTGGAGTACTTCAGTTGGCGCCCACCAGCGCGGCCTCATCAGAGAAGTGACTTTCTGTGGGAGTGATCTTGTCAGGAGACTGAAATCTACTGAGAGGACAGAACGGGATTCTACCAAGAAGGTACTCTGTGCACAGGGATTCTGGAGATTCTTTGATTATGTAGCCCGGTATATTTCTGCTCTTCCTGATTTTGATCCTCCACATGATGTCACTCAAAAGGTGAGAAAAAGAACCCTTTTGGCGTGAGTATTATAGAAGACGTTTGGTCATGTAGAACTTGACAATTAGAATTTGGATAACCTTTTGATTATTAAGAATAAGAATTAAGTATAAGTGGGTCACTCCCAGTCCTTTGGTTCTTTGGGTCTTTAATTTGGTTATCGCAATTACCAAAGCCGAGGGGTTGGTTTCTTGGTTTCTGATTTGGTCATTGCAATTCCCAAAACCGAGGGTCTCGCATATTTGCGAGTGTATTGGTAGAGATAACCCCTTGAAGTTTGAAGCTAGATTAGTGAGCTATAAGATGCCTGATCTTAGCAAATTTGGAAATGTAGCTTTTGGTTTGTATAGGTTTGGATGTGCGAATTGCAATTTGTGTAGGCAGGTAATGAGGAGATATTTCTCCATTTGGTTTTGATTATAATACTTGCGTTTTCCGCAGTATTTTTGGCATGCCTGTTTGTAAGCTCACATGGAAAAATGTGTTGCTTTTTGTTTTGAAAGGTACCATAGTGTGGGAAATATCTAAATAGGTTAAATTTAAAAACATATTTCTTCCTTGGTGATTTTGTATCCCCAGGGAATTAAAATATGACATAATACAAAACAAGGATCCTTCGTTCTGCGCAGTTTCATGAATGAAGATATGCAGAACGATTTTGTGTGGTGTTCTGCTAGGCAAAGCTAGTGAATTGAGCGCATTCACTACTTCTTGGACATGCATCTGTCTGTGGGGCTGTTTTCTCCACCTTTGTTACCTATAGTTATGATTTCTAAACCTGGCGCCTAGCGTGACACTCTCTGGCTTGCTCTGCCACCAAGTGTCGTGGCCAGCAACCCCTTTGGGCACTGCTAGACTGCCCTATAGGCAGGGCTACTGGAATTATGAGGCAAGTGAGGACCAAATTATGATGTGGGTTTAAATTTGTAAAGGCCGAGCTGTAGAGGTATTTTGCAAGGTATGGGAGACTACTGCACTTGTGCGTCCTGCAGACAATATCTGTGGTAATAGCACAGAAATTAAGAGTAAAAACAGCCCACCAGATTGTAAAACCGGTCAGCAAGCAGCAAAACAAAGCACACACACTGACCTGACTGGCCACCCCTTTGGGCACTGCCAGACTGCCCTATAGGAAGGGCTACTAAAATTATGAGGTAAGGGAGGACCAAATTAGGCGGAAGGATCAACTAAATTTTGTGGTAAGAAAATGTAAATAATACTATGTGATGCGCATATTTTGGGATACTACTGCTTCATTATTTTGACATTTTGTACACACGGTAACACTGGGCAATGGTTTCACCTCAACAGTACCAGTAAATAAACAAAATACAGCAATGAACAACAGAAAGGTGCCTAGTCAACCTTTGAAAGGGCCTTCCACTCTGCAGGAATACGTGTAGCCACATTAGAAGCTCACCGTGTCCTGGCAGGAGAAGTAGGGGGTCCCTTAAAACCCTGGAGGTTTGTGCAGAGTTAAAAAGTTTTTTTGTGCAGAGTTAAACAGTTTCCACCCACTCACTCTCATCCATCCGGACCCGGCAGCAAGAGGCTGTGTAGGCTTTTCACGGGTGTAGAGCAGCAAGGGCGGTGTGCCAATTTGCTCCCACCCCCCTCCCGGGATCCATGAGGCATTTAACGGACTGGCCTCTCTAGTAAACTCGTTCCTCTCCCCATAATTAATTACATTATCTGGCGGAGTTTACACTATTTAGTGTTTTTTTGATTTTCACATAGCAGCCCACGGTAGGGTGGACCTTAGCGTGTTCACACCACCGGGGCTCCGCACATCCCACTCTGGTCCTGAAGAATGCCCGATTAACACTCTTAGAGGCAGAAACATGTTGACCGCCACGGAGTGAACCAGGTCTTTTATTTTTTTGACCCTCACTCCTTTTTACTCCTTTCCAATTAAGCAAAATCATTAAAATTTCTTTTTGACTCAATTGGATAGTTTAAATTCACTTTCCCCACACAACAAACCCCGCTCCGCAGTAACCTGGCGTCGCAGCACACTGGGATGACATTTGGTCGTCCCAGTGGAAGCCCAATGATGAAGCATGTCACCAACCAGGTTGGCGAGTGAGGGCTTTTTATACCCACTGGGTATTGTTCCATAGTGGCCCACTCTCTTTCCATGAACATAACGGTTCATAGGGAATCTGTGGCTCTGTGCTCTTTTGATTACTGTATTGCATTAACTACAGTGCCCCTTCCGGAACTTTATTTTAGGCAAAATGGATAGCACTCAGCTCATTACATCCAGTGTCCCTTACGCGAAGGCTGCAAGATTATTTAGAGTTAAGGGTGTTGCAATTACTATTTTTTTTGTGTGGAGTTGTATATAGCGCAAACTAGACCCAAAGGTGTCAGAGCACTTTACATGAGCACCAGTTACATTACAGACGGACACATTCATTTTTGTTAGGCACGGGGAGATTAAGTGATTTGCCCAGAATCACAGGATGTTGAGCATCCCTGCCAAGACTTGAACCCAGTTTCCCAGCTCCGAGGTCGACCGCCCTAGCCATTAGGCCACATTAAAGGCCGTGAACATGTGTGTACCAGGAGAAGACCCCACAGCCACAGAACTAACCCACCACCGTGCCCACATACAGCCATGATCTACAAGACTGGGATGGCAGTGGAGGAGTGGGACTAGAACGCCAGGAATCCAGGCCAAGCTTAGCTTTGCCCATGCTCTGGCCTCGGTGACTCCGCGCGGGGTTTGTGACCTGTGGGCAGTTTCTGAGGGAAATAGGCTGTACTCTCTTTGGCCACAACAGATGAGGAGGTAGCGAAGGGATATCAGTGATATAGAGTAAGCACTTTTTATGGAACGCTGCTGGACCCGGCCTCGTAGAATGGCCCTGCGTGCCCCCGCACCACCGAAACCTGGTACCTGCATCCCCAAGCACACGGCCCAGCCGACCCTCCCCACCAGGACACACGCACCCGACCCGGACATCCCCGTCCATGGCCTCTCTCCTTTCGGCCACCCCGGGCCCGCGTGCCCACTTCATGCACCAAGATGGCCGCCCGGCCCCAGCGCGACCCGGGCCTAGAGGCGCCACTCCGGCTGGAGGACATCCCACTTCCAGGGGATGAGAGAGGGAGGAGCAGTTTCTATCGCACCTCTGAACTCCCCTGGGACGATGGGTTTCGATCGGCCCTCCGGCCTCCCTGAGGGCTGGCTCCATGCCTGCTGGGTGTCTGGGACTCCTCCCGACCCGGCCCTGAAAGGATCAAAAGACAATGACAGGAAATCCCGACAAGCGACCCCCAGGTGACAAGACCCCTGCCTGCACAGACTCCGGACATCAAAGAGGGATCGACCTATAACAAGGGGGGCTCTGGGTCTGTCCGGCAGATTCGACGCTGGAACAACGAGAGCCTGCCGACGTGGTCGCGGCTCCTGGAACTTGGACCCTCCTGAGCCCTGCTGAGTGACTCGCGGCTCCCTGAAGATCGTAAGACCTCCGAACTTGTACCTGAGCCTGCTGAGTGACTCGCGGCTCCTTGAAGATCGTAAGACCTCCGAACTTGTACCTGGGCCTGCTGAGTGACTCGCGGCCCCTTGAAGATCGTAAGACCTCCGAACTTGTACCTGAGCCTGCTGAGTGACTCGCGGCTCCTTGAAGATCGTAAGACCTCCGAACTTGTACCTGAGCCCGCTGAGTGACTCGCGGCTCCGACAGACTCTCACGGTCCCGCCGGACCCCGACTACAACAACGTATCCCCCAGCTCGAGGATTGTGAGCTGTGCGCCGGATACGTCCCTGCCTTGAACCTTTGCCAGAGACTGTCCCGCTACCCCCTACCCCTTCCGAGACTCATTGAGCCCGTGCTCTCCTTGTACATATTTTGCAGTGATAACCTACTTGATAAAGATTGATTTCTAAGAACACACGGTGTGGTCACTCTGTGTCGTGTGGTGCCAGAAGTACGATCCTAGATACGAGATTCCTCCCCCTGGGGAGTCTCCCGCCAGTGCCCGGCTACGATACTTCGAGGGTGAGTCTCAGGGTAGTCAGGACCCCCCTTCCGGGCTCCTCTGAGGTCGCCGTCTAACATTGGTGGCAAGCGACGGGATTCGGGCCCATCACCTAGAGATCGTACCGTGAACGACGGACGCACTACCGACAAAGATGGCAGAAGGAAGCGCCATGAGCCCCGCAGAAACCAACGCCAACAGGGTGTTCCAGGTGGAGCATCTAGAAGAATACACACACAAAGAGCTAAAGCAATTTTGCAAAGAACTTAAAATCGCTACCACCGGTCTCAACACTAAAGAGGATTTGCAGAAAGCACTGAAAACTTGGGTGGATACCGGGGCCTCCCGCCCGGAAGGCACGGGGGAGCGCCCCGACAAAGCCGAACCCCCCCAAAGTGAAAGCAGCAGCAATCAGGTGCGAGGCATCGTACCAGACGGGGGCCTATCCCCGGAAGAACTCGCGGACAGAGAGAGAAGTTGCAATCATGAACTCGAGTTAGCCAAACTCAAAATCGAAGGCGAATTGAAGTTAGCGGAAAAAAAGCTAGCAGTAGAGCAAATGCGTGTACAAGGCGAACTGGAAGAAAAGAAGCTCCAACGGGAGCACGAAGGAAGGAAGCTCCAACTGGAGCACGAACGCAGCTTGAAGGAACTCGAGCTCAAGGCCAGAAACGAGGACGGGAGGCCCCCGGGAAACCGAGAGACGGCCTCCCCAGCGGAACAGAAGGTCCACATCCCCAAGGACGTGGTCAAAGAATATTATAAAAACGATGACATTCAACAATGGTTCAGGGCCTACGAGGTCGCCATGACCTCCCATCGGGTCCCGCAGAAGGACTGGGGGGCGGGGTTGTGGGGGCGGTTTCTTTGCGAAGGAAGGGACACCCTGCTCGACCTACCCCTCTCCCTGCAGACCTCCTACAGCCACATGAAAGAGGCTCTACTCACAAGATACGGCCTCACCCCAGAAATGTACCGTCAGCGATTCCGGGACTGCAGGAAGATCCCGGGCACCACCTGGGTGGAGTATGTAAACTTTTTCAGTCGGGCCTTCGATGGGTGGATCAAGGGCAGCAAAGTCACCACCCTTGCCGAACTCACCGACCTCATGTTGTGGGAACACCTGGCTGCGAACTGCTTCATAGAACTACGTCAGCATCTGCTTGACAGCAAGCTCACAGATCCCAGGAAGCTGGCTGTGGAGGCCGACCGCTGGACCAACACCCGGGTCTCCCGGGGCATGGTAGGAGAGTACCCCCGAGCCAGTCAGGGACCACCCCGCCAGAGAGGGGGAGGGAACCAGGGAGGGCCGAGAGAGTCCCAGCCTAGCCCCCCGAAAACACAACCTCCACCTTTCCCGGCGCCCCCCCCCACCAGTGACAGGGCCCCCTGGGAGACGGGGACACCGGGTGACCGTCACGTGTTTCCGTTGCCAGAAACCCGGGCACTACGCCAATGACCCAGAGTGCCCCATGGCCACCCAAGTCTCCCCTACCACCCCTGCGAGACAGATAGCCAACGTAGCCCTGGGGGAGGAGGTTGAGGAAACCGAGGAGTGGGAACCCGCAGCGATGGCCCTAGTATCCCTGGGAGATAGGGAGATGATCCCTGGTAGCCTCCTACCCTCCAACACAAAGAAATACGGGCAGCTCGTCAAGATCAATGGCCACCAAGTAGAGGCCCTGCGGGACAACGGGGCCAGTATCACCGGTGTCCTCAGGCACCTAGTCCCCGAGGAGCAGATCCTCCCCAACGTCTTTTGCCCCGTAATTTCCGCAGACAATAGAGAAAGTATGTGTCAGGTAGCCCTGGTGCCGTTTGAGTGGGGAGGGGTGATAGGTAAACTCAAGGTTGCCGTAAGAACCTCCCAGCTGGTCGACTGCCTCTTAGGGAACGACCTGGAGAGTTCTCCCTGGAAACACGTCGAGCGCAAGGCCCACCTAGGAATGATGGGACTCCCCGAGTGGGTGTGCGCCACCACCCGATCTATGTCAGCCCGACTCACTCCCCGGAGAGAAGTCGAAAGCACCCCGATCGAAGAGACCAGAACAGTCCCCGCCGAGGGTCCTCCCGTCCCCCCATCAGAAGGGTCCGTCGCCAGCGACGAACCCGCACCATCCGACCCCGCCCCGGTCCCCGAGTTGGGAGATTTACCCGAATTGGCCCATTGGCGCCATGAGGGCGGGCCCACCCGGGAAGAATTTTGCCGGGAGCAAGCCACTTGTCCTTCCCTGGTCGGGCTGCGGCGCCAGGCCGAGGGCCAAGCCGCAGGTGACCAGACCGGGACGCACCGAATCTATTGGGAAAATAACATCTTGTACAGTGAGCAGAAGTCGGTGGAGCTGGGATCCGGACGGGTACTGGTAGTACCCCTCCGCTTCCGAGACTTCCTCCTGGGCTTAGCCCACGACGTCCCCCTCGCCGGCCACCTGGGTCAGGACAAGACCTACAGCCGTCTCGTGACCCATTTTTACTGGCCTAGAATGAGAGCAGCGGTAGAAGCCCACTGCAAGTCCTGCCCCACGTGCCAGGCTAGTGGGAAGAGTGGGGGGAAGCGCAAGGCTCCCCTCCAACCCTTCCCGGTCGTCAGTACCCCTTTCGAACGAGTCGGAATCGACGTCGTGGGACCACTGGACCCCCCCACCTCCCAAGGTCACCGTTTCATCTTGGTCCTAGTGGATCACGCCACCCGCTATCCTGAGGCTATTCCCCTACGCACCATCACGGCCCCCGTGGTGGGCCGGGCCCTGATGGGGATCTTTTCCAGGGTGGGTTTTCCCCGCGAGGTCGTGAGCGATCGCGGAACTAATTTTATCTCGAAATATATGACGTCCCTGTGGCAACAATGTGGGGTGTCCTATAAGTTCACCACCCCGTACCATCCCCAAGGGAACGGCCTAGTAGAAGGGTTTAATAGGACTTTGAAAGGGATGATCGCTGGCCTAGAAGAGCCCCTCCGGCGTAAGTGGGACGTCCTGCTCCCCTGCCTCTTGTTCGCTTACCGGGAGGTCCCCCAGAAGTCCTTAGGGTTCAGCCCGTTTGAATTACTCTATGGACACCCCGTCCGAGGTCCCCTCAGTTTGGTTAAGGAAGGGTGGGAGGCAGCACCCCAGACCACCCCCCGAGATGTGTTCCAGTACGTCCTGGCCCTCCGGAACCAGACCAGGAAGTTCCGAGAACTGGCCGAGGCCAACCTGGAGGCAAGTCAAGAAGAGATGAAGCGCTGGTACGACCAGAGTGCCACTCTGGTCGAGTTCCAGCCGGGCCAGCAGGTGTGGGTCATGGCCCCCGTGAAGCCTGGCGCCCTCCAGGACAGGTGGACTGGGCCCTACAAAGTGGTTGAGCGGAAGAGTCAAGTCACATACTTGGTGGACGTCCAGTCGCCTCGGGATCCCCTCCGGGTCCTTCACGTGAACCGCCTCAAGCCTCACTTCGTGCGGACATGACTGAGCCTCCTGCTGGCCACCGATGACGGGGCCGAAGATGAGTCTGATCCCCTCCCGGACCTCCTGTGTGTCAAGGAGCAGGATGGCTCCGTGGAAGGAGTGAACCTCTCCCCAGCCCTCACTGCCCAGCAACAAGCGGACTGCCGCCAGCTCCTAAGACAATTTTCCGACCTCTTCTCCCTGACCCCCCGGGTCACCGACTGGTGTGTTCATGACGTGGACACCGGGGACAGCCCGCCGGTGAGACACCGAGCCTACCGGGTTCCTGATCGGGTCCGGTCCTGAATTCAAGCTGAAGTCTCGAAGATGTTGACCCTGGGGGTGATCGAGCCATCTGACAGTCCCTGGGCCAGCCCCGTGGTCCTGGTCCCGAAGGCAGCGGCCCCCGGTGTCGCCCCGAGCTCCGATTCTGCGTGGACTACCGGGGGCTCAATGACGTTACCCGAGCCGATGCCCACCCCATTCCACGAGCCGACGAACTCATTGACCGACTAGGGGCAGCCCGGTTCCTCAGCAAATTCGACCTCACCTGCGGATACTGGCAGATTGCGCTCACCGAGGGGGCCAAGGAGCGGTCCGCCTTCTCCACCCCCGATGGGCACTACCGCTTCTGCGTAATGCCCTTCGGAATGAAAAATGCCCCGGCCACTTTCCAGCGACTGGTGAATAGAGTCCTGGCCGGGCTAGAGCAGTTCAGCGCGGCATATCTGGACGACATCGCTGTTTTCAGTTCAGAATGGAGTGAGCACCTCCAGCACCTCCGGAGGGTGCTAACCGCCCTGCGCCAGGCAGGCCTCACAGTAAAAGCCAGCAAGTGCCAGATCGGGCAAGGATCCGTAGTCTACCTGGGCCACCAGGTCGGGAGCGGCCAGGTCGCCCCTCTACAGCCAAAGATCGACGCCATCCTGGCCTGGGAACCACCCATCACCCAAACGGAGGTCCGAGCCTTTCTGGGACTCACTGGCTACTACCGAAGATTCATTCGGGGGTATGGCAGCCTTGTCGGCCCCCTCACAGAACTCACGTCTAAAAGACAGCCAAAGAAAGTGCAGTGGACGGCTGCCTGCCAGGAAGCTTTCGATGCCCTAAAGAAAGCCATGTGTACTGCCCCCGTCCTCCAGGCTCCCGACTACTCCAAGGAGTTTATAGTCCAGACCGATGCCTCCGAGCATGGCATTGGGGCCGTCCTGTCCCAAGTGAATGACCAAGGCCTAGACCAGCCCGTCGCCTTCCTCAGTCGGCGGCTGTTGCCCCGAGAACAGAGATGGAGCACCATAGAGCGCGAAGCCTTTGCCGTGGTCTGGGCACTCAAAAAGCTACGACCCTACCTGTTCGGCACACATTTCAGAGTCCAAACTGACCATCGGCCCTTGCGATGGCTCATGCAGATGCGAGGAGAAAACCCCAAGCTACTGCGGTGGTCAATCTCCCTCCAGGGGATGGATTTCACCGTAGAACATCGCCCTGGTACGGACCACGCCAACGCTGACGGCCTCTCCCGGTTCTTCCGCCTCAGCGAAGAGAACCCCCCAAGATGATGGGCAGTTCTCTCCGGCTTTCAGCTGGGGGGGACGCGTGTTGGACCCGGCCTCGTAGAATGGCCCTGCGTGCCCCCGCACCACCGAAACCTGGTACCTGCATCCCCAAGCACACGGCCCAGCCGACCCTCCCCACCAGGACACACGCACCCGACCCGGACATCCCCGTCCATGGCCTCTCTCCTTTCGGCCACCCCGGGCCCGCGTGCCCACTTCATGCACCAAGATGGCCGCCCGGCCCCAGCGCGACCCGGGCCTAGAGGCGCCACTCCGGCTGGAGGACATCCCGCTTCCAGGGGAGGAGAGAGGGAGGAGCAGTTTCTATCGCAGCTCTGAACTCCCCTGGGACGATGGGTTTCGATCGGCCCTCCGGCCTCCCTGAGGGCTGGCTCCATGCCTGCTGGGTGTCTGGGACTCCTCCCGACCCGGCCCTGAAAGGATCAAAAGACAATGACAGGAAATCCCGACAAGCGACCCCCAGGTGACAAGACCCCTGCCTGCACAGACTCCGGACATCAAAGAGGGATCGACCTATAACAAGGGGTGCTCTGGGTCTGTCCGGCAGATTCGACGCTGGAACAAGAGCCTGCCGACGTGGTCGCGGCTCCTGGAACTTGGACCCTCCTGAGCCCTGCTGAGTGACTCGCGGCTCCCTGAAGATCGTAAGACCTCCGAACTTGTACCTGAGCCTGCTGAGTGACTCGCGGCTCCTTGAAGATCGTAAGACCTCCGAACTTGTACCTGGGCCTGCTGAGTGACTAGCGGCCCCTTGAAGATCGTAAGACCTCCGAACTTGTTCCTGAGCCTGCTGAGTGACTCGCGGCTCCTTGAAGATCGTAAGACCTCCGAACTTGTACCTGAGCCCGCTGAGTGACTCGCGGCTCCGACAGACTCTCACGGTCCCGCCGGACCCCGACTACAACAACGTATCCCCCAGCTCGAGGATTGTGAGCTGTGCGCCGGATACGTCCCTGCCTTGAACCTTTGTCAGAGACTGTCCCGCTACCCCCTACCCCTTCCGAGACTCATTGAGCCCGTGCTCTCCTTGTACATATTTTGCAGTGATAACCTACTTGATAAAGATTGATTTCTAAGAACACACGGTGTGGTCACTCTGTGTCGTGTGGTGCCAGAAGTACGATCCTAGATACGAGATTCCTCCCCCTGGGGAGTCTCCCGCCAGTGCCCAGCTACGATACTTCGAGGGTGGGTCTCAGGGTAGTCAGGACCCCCTTTCCGGGCTCCTCTGAGGTCGCCGTCTAACAAACGCCGAATCCAGTCTGGAGACATGGGAGCTGCATACATTAGTAATTCCTGACAAGAAGGGCTTATACATGTCTTTCTATACTTTTGAACAATCTGCCGCAGGACAAAGTGCTATGGTTCAGGAGAAACCACTATGTAAAAGTAATTTTGGGTTGCCATGGTTTCAGTTTGCAACTCGAGTTATACACACTCTTATCTGCCATCCATAATTTGTTGTCACCTTTTTAGGTTTAGTTTGATACAGCAGTTGTGCAGTTTGCAAAATCTTTTGTTGAAAAAAAAACCCACCATTTAAAATTCCTTTTTAAAATAACACAAAACCACTTTTCTTGAACCTTTTTCTTTTTCAACTATTTAACAAAACTGGAACAGAACATGTTTTTTTAACTTTAAATCAAATTTTAATGACATTTATTCAACTCTCCCTATCATAGAAACAAAGGGCTCCTAAAGGTGGGGGGGATGCAGAGGAAGGCGGGGTAAGAGGCAGCCAGCTTACTCACTAGTTTTGGAAGCTTCAGTCGCCTTGGAAACCAGGAACCAGCCGGGAGATCGGAATGCAGAGGCAGCCACAGGAAGTAGCTTTGGTCGCCTTGGAAACCAGGAACCAGCCGGGAGATGGAATGGAGAGGAAGCCACGAGGAAGAAGCTTCGGTTGCCTTGGAAAGCAGGAACCAGCCGAGAGATGGAATGCAGAGGCAGCCCCTAGGAAGATTCACGAAGAGGACACCAGCTACAACACAGCAGCAACGAGGACGTCCAGGAGCAGGCATGCAAGGCAGCAGGAACAAGCAAATATTGAAGCACTCCAGAGCCTTACACACTCCAGAAGTGTATATTTATGGCTCCAGTTCACGGGCGCATTTCCTGGTTTGCATCCTGCAGTATCTCTGATTGGAGGACAGTCGTCAATGACGTGGTATTCTTTTGACAATGTCCTCCAATCAGAGCGCTCCTTGAGGTGCACTGTTCGGAATCCAGATTGAAGCAGTTCAAGGCAGAAGTGCGACAGGAAGGCGCGACCCCCTTTCCTCAACTACACGCCCCCCTGGGGGTCGCGCCCCACAGATTGAAGACGGATAACCCAGCATTAGAGGGACTTCATTTATTGGAAACTTATCAGTATAAATTGATGCTGGGTGTTGTCTATAAAGGGGAGGTAGGAAGAAGGCCCAAATGGCACGGGGGGATTGCCTGGTATGTTGTTACTGAACATTTAGGGGCAGATTTACAAGCCCCTTGCGAGACATTTACGCCGCCGTTGCGTCACTTCTGTGACGCAGCGGCGGCATAAATCATGCGCCATGTTGCGCCTTATTTACAACGTCGATTTGGGAAAAAGGGGGTGGTGATGCACAGAGTTTCTGAATGTTGCGGAATACTCTTACCAAGTCAAGAGATCATGGTTTTAATCCATCACCGTTTTTTAGCTCACTGCACCATCCCAGTTTAGAACCTGGCTACATGCAAATTAGTCTGTACCTGTCCCAGTGCATGATGGGAACAGGGCAAACCAAACTACCAAGCCAATTCTTATACTGGGAAGGAAACAAGCTTCCGGGGACCGGTTTCTGGCATCACAGCCTTCGTCGGCCCGGCTTGCCTGAATCCTGATGGTGCAATGAGCAAGGGACTCACGTCTGAGCATACCCTCCCACACTGAGTGTGGATAAAATCGATTTGGGAAAAAGGGGGTGGTGATGGACAGAGTTTCTGAATGATGCAGAATACTCTTACCAAGTCAAGAGATCATGGTTTTAATCCATCACCGTTTTTTAGCTCACTGCACCATCCCAGTTTAGAACCTGGCTACATGCAAATTAGTCTGTACCTGTCCCAGTGCATGATGGGAACAGGGCAAACCAAACTACCAAGCCAATTCTTATTTACAACGTGACGCATCTAGGGAGATGTGTCACGTTGGAAAGCCCTGCGCTACATTAAACCTGTGTCAGTTTTAATGTATGCAGGGTGGGCGTTCCGTCGGAAAAAGCCTTGGAAATGTGATGCAGTGAAATCTACAAGATTTCACTGAGTCACTTTTCCAACGCTGCTGCGTCAAAACCCTGCGCCTGCTTGAAGCAGGCATAAGGCATGACGCAGCATGTTAGGTATGGGCAGCCCCTGAGCATTGCTGGAGTTGCGTCGTGCTTGCGACACGACTCCAGCAATGCGCCACCCTTACACCATCAGATGCGTCACGCATCTGTTTATCCTTGCGCCACGATGCGCCGCATTGTAAATGCGGCGCATCTGTTGTGGCGCAAGGGTAAACTTGCGTGACGCATCTTTCCTGGCGCATCCCTGCTGATTTGCAGGGATGCGCCAGGAAACATAAATCTGCCCCTTTGTTTCATTTCTTCCCATCTCTCATGTCTACTTTTTGCTATGAAAAGTTCTTTAATCTAGATTTGTGGAAGGTTTCACAGGGGGTGGGAAATTCATAAAGATCCTTGAGACCCAGAGCGATAGGAGACTGTCTCACGTAAATTAGCCAGGGGGTAGACGAGGCATGAGCTAGCTTCATACTGTCTTTTAAAATGAGCTGATTTAATTGGCCAGAATTCCTTTTCCATATCGATAACAATAGCAATAATGGGGCCATTTTGATAGTATCGCTAATATCTGGTGAACCTATTTCTTCATGATCTATAAAATTTGAGCATGACCCAGGAGTGGACAATAGCCTTTTGGCAAATGTGTCTTCTACGATTTGTAATGTCTCAACTTGTGCTATGCCCTGAATTGCTGCCCATATGTAACTACAGATATGGTTTTTGTTAAATAGTTTTTCACAATTTTCTGAATTTTTGCAAAATTTAAAAATGCAACTATAGTTTTAGACATATGATTAGCTCTGTTTCTCACCATCTCTTTCCAATTTAATTTGGCGTCAAACAGAACACCTGAATAAAGTTTTCCATGCATTCCAGCTTTCTTCCATCTATTTGAAACCTCATTGTTCTTTTTTATCGCCACCCACAGCCACAAGACAGGACTTTGTTTTATTAACATATAGGCCCAAATCCGCCATAAAAGCTGAATAATTCACTATAGAGGTTGGTGGGGCCATCGGAGTTCTGGCCAGCAGAACCGCATCATCTGCATATAGCATGATAGGCAAAGGTAATGAAGCGACAAGTGGAGTGTTTTTATATTTCTCAGTCAAAACCTAGTTTAGCTTATTGGCATATAGTGAGAATGGAAATGGGGCAAGAACGCAACCCTCTCTAACACCTTTTTCAATTGCAAAGGGTTTGGTGCATTCTCCTTGTTTCCCATAGCGGACCATCCCCCCAGCCACTGTATATAGCTGTCTTATAAATATAATTATCGCTGGGTCCACACACGTAGTTTCCATGATGGACCACAATTTACTATGAGACATGCAATCAAAGGCCGCTGATAAATCCATGAGGCGATGTAAAGTTTGCCTTCTTTGCTATGGAGTATTTAGCTGATACTAGGGCTAAATTAAAACACTGATCTAGTGCTCCCCTGCCCTTCCGAAAGCCATATTGTACATCAGCAAGAATAATATTTTCCATTGCCCAGTTCCTCCTTCCTATTAAGGTGCCGATTCCGATATTGGACGGACTTAAGTCCGTCCGACAATCGGTCAGGAGCCATGACCGACCGACCTGCTGTCGTCGGTTATGGCCCTGCTAGTACAATACGACCGAACAGGGTTCAGTCGCACTCGTATACAACACAATGCAAGCATGCATTCCGAGCGGAATGCATGCTTCCATCGTGGAAAGCAGGGGTGCGGTTCATCCCTGCACCCTGTGGGCCGCACCCCAAGGTGCCTGCCACCGGGTGCAGGGATCCACAGAGGGGCACCATAGGTGCCCCCAGGTCGCCATACGGTCGCCATACGGCAGCCTCGCACCCAAGGGGGCCCTACTGGGGGCCCCCAAAGACAGTTTCCGACTGCCTCTTCGTACTAAAACTGCCATCGTACTCCCTCAGTCGCAAAGAGGCAGCCAGGGGAGTACTGAGCCTGTCGTCCGCAATCCGGAAATCCGTGTCGGATTCCTTTCCGACCGAGCCCATCAGAATCAGCCCCTTAGTAACTGTTTGCTCATTAATTTGGCTGTGCTATGTACTAATGGGATAGGGCGATAGTTTGCTGGATTTGATCCTCCACCTTTCTTATAGATTGGAATGATTAAAGATTGCTTTCAAGATGACAAAGTGCATACTTTGGATATTGCATTAAAACCTATGGTCAAGAGGGGTACCCAAAGTGGTTTAATGGCTAGAAACATATCCAGTGGGATTCCATCTGGGCCTGCGGCTTTCAGTATAGAAGATTGTGAGAGAGCAAGGTCTATTTCTTCAATTTTAAACACCAAAACAGAACTATCACATTGGATGACATCTCCTACCTCCAAATGAATGTTTTCTGTCTTTTGGAATAGACTCTGATAGTATGTTAACCACGTTTCTTCATTTATATGCAGGTCCAGAGATGGCCCACCCTTCTCCTGTAGAAAGGGAGAATTAACCACTTTCCAGAAAGCTTTACTATCACTACTATTTGAAGCTTTCTTTAACTTCTCCAAGGCCTATGACCGTAACTGCTTTTTCCTTTTTTCCCTATCTTTTTAGGTCTCGGCTAGCGAAGGCTGCGCTTGCGCAGTCTCGCTCGCGAGAGATAATGACTTGGAGAAGAGGGGCTTGAACCCGCCCCTCTTCTCCCATCTTCTCCATTGGCTGGCCTCTTGAATGCTGGCCAGCCATTGGAGAAGAGGTCCGTCACTCTGAACAGGCCCCGTCCTTTTCGGATTCGGGGGTGTGTTTTTTGCAACTTTTCTAATTATCTCCTCCAGCCAATGGCAAGAGGAGAACACGCCCCCGAATCCGAAATCGCCGCTGCCTTTCTCCGAGGCATTTCTGCTTCGCCTCGGAGAAAGGCAGTGGTGTGCTCGTCCTCACGTTTTTACGGGCCAGCAGTCCCCCCCCTGGCGAGGAAAGAAATAATGTAGGCTCCAAATTGCAGTTTAATATGGATGCTGGTATTCTTTCCTGAGACCGTTGACTGACCCCCAGTCACTCGATGCGCTCTGTCTTCAGCAGCCAGCACACGCGCTGTGCCTTTAAATCCTCTAACTTCTTCTGCCCCGGCCGAGCACTCCAGCAGAACGGTGTTTTTTTTTTTGACTGGTTCACCCTTTTCTTGTCGCCTGACCCCGGAATTGCACACGTCGACTCGCTGCTTCTGGGGCCAACCACACCACAGTGGCATCCTCCAGTCCACTGCAGTCTACTTCCTACCCGATACTCTGTCGCCACCTGCCCGGGAATCGAGCACACCAACTCTCTGCTCCTGGGGCCGGCCACACAACTCTGGCGTCCTCTGCTGCCACTTGCCTCCTTTCCGATACACAGCGGCCTCGCTCCGTGAGGGGAGGGCGTGGCGTCACTCACCCTCCAACCCTGAGTGCATACCAGGGACTGCTCCTCCAAGCTGCCGCTGCCGGGCTGGGAGTGGTGTGCTTGGCTAGACCCCCGCCGCTCACTATATTTCACCCCGCAGGATCTCCCTTGCAGGACCGCTGAGGACCACTCACCTTCGAAAGGCTCCCTTCCTGCGACGCTGCAGTCTCTCGACAAGGCCTCACCAGGTACTGAAAATTGTCATGCGCTCCTTTTACTGTTTGGCTCTTGGATCCCTTTTCTTTCTTGTGTCCTATTCTATGCTTAATCATTTTACATCGCTCTCATTTCCCTTTTCTTATCTTTTGTTTCGTGTCTGCTCCATTCTCTCTCCTCTTCCTAGTACTGCTTCTTCACCTTAAGCTCCCTCTTCCCAGTGTTGTAAACGTATGCAGGAGCCGCTCCCAGCACTTACCATCGTTCACTCGCGTTCACACGTGGAGTTTGTAGTACTTTTTCTGTGCGGAAATGCGGTAGTAGTGCTGAAGAGAAGTAGCTCCTGTGTAGTGCTCGGATCTGTGTTTCTTCGGTGCGCTTGCTGATGAATGGAATGTAAAACAAAAAAAAGACCCAGCAAAACGTGTTCATTCTTGTTGCTGTCATTAGCTCAAGTACATATTTTTAATAGTGACATCTCAAGAATGACTCTATTTGTATTTAAAACTACAGTTCTCTAAAAAACACATACAATGGACTTGAATGCTTATCTTCCCTTTTCCTTAAAGTGGTGAAGTTTGTTTTACTATGAAATCAGAATGGGAATAAGGAATGCCTTGTAATGATGTTTGACTGAGATCGGTTTCCTCAGAATATTTTCTTTTTAGCTTATTTTTAGAACACATTCTCAGTTGGGATGGTCCATGGGAGGTGAAGTCAGTTTCCCAGGACTTAAGCATCCAGACAAGGGGCTGGGCTGGGACTGGTGCCAAAGAACTCTTAACCCGTGGTGTTGTCTCAAGATGTTGTTGTACTGGTAGTGTACAAAGGCTGTTTAATCCAGTAACAGCTTGGAGTGCATCACGTCGAAGGGGCTTCAAACTGTTAGCCCATTACTTCCCATATGGCTTTTTAATGAATCCACTTTGAAAAAAATACAAGCATAGCACAAAATGCCTATAGTTTTGAATTTCAGGCAGAAATACTAATGCAGATCACAAAGTGCACATAATGTAAATAGGTCAGTGGGCTACTGCGTGTGTGTGTGTGTAGGTGGCTCTGTGGGTGGCTCTATTTGTGTGTGGGTTGCTCTATGTGAGTGGCTCTGTGGGTGGCTCTGTGTGTGTGTGTGGCTTTGTGTGTGGCTCTGTGTGGGTGCAAATGCAATAGGTCTCACATTTGAGAGTGATTAAGCTATTGACATTGTAAATAACAGTGCCGTTTTTTAAAATGTTTTAAGAACATAAACAAAAATAATGTCATGAACAATGCCAATAGCTCTAACTTTAACAATGTCGAGACCATTGCATTGCAAATGCTTGTTTATAAATAGCCCTGAGATTTCTGATAATATCTTTACTTCTGGTCTTCAATTTTAGCATTTTGCGAAGGTTAGTTAATGCTTGAGAACAGTTCTTCTCCAACCACCGGTTAGAGGGAGGTTGTTCCATGCGATTGAGCGAGTTAATTGGAATCTTCTGTTGTTTAAGATCTTTTCAAATGCCTCAATTACCTGATGTTCTTTAGTCTGAGGGTCTAAACATAAGCAAAACTCCTTGTAGTTGGTGGTTATAATCTCAGTGAGTTGCCTCGACTTTTTCCCATCTTTAGCTATATCCATTGCTCCTAGTTAGGATCGGTTTGTGGGCAAATGTAACCCACGTTTTCTTAGGGGCTCTCCATGAGAAAGTATATAGAATGAGGGAATGATCACTAAGCTGTGTCATCTTAACCTTAAACTTCTTGTGACTGCTGGCACGATCCATTTGTCCAGTGGATACATTCATTGTATTTATGATTTCTAGCTGCCAAGACATCAATAGGTTGTTTAAAGCATTTCCGTAAACTTCATGGTTAAAATGGCTAATTTGATCCCCATTGTGATCGTTTAGCCCGCATAATCTTGGTTCTATTTATATTAAAATCTCCCACCCAGGTAGCATGTAAAGGTTTAGGATGATGGTATATCACATCCTCCCTATTGTGACCCCTTGCCACTAAGATGTGAAAGTGGGGTGAATTTTTCAGGAAGGACAACTTTTTGATTGCAATAGTATTAGCTATAAATGTTAAGATCCACCATTTTGCTCTGCCCGTTCTAGGTGGGAGTGCTGGGGCTTGAAACAAACGATAGCCATTTAAACAAATGGAACCCATCTCCCATGTTTCCTGGATGCATATAATCTGCGAGTTTAACAATTCTTTATGACATTCGATGTTGTTCTTTTTATTATTGTAACCTGCTGTATTCCATGAGAGAGTGTGTACTCATCATCACCAGCCCTGGGCACCTTCCTTTGGGTAGATGGGAGCTATTTCACACAATGGCATTTCAGTGGTCTGTACTGTGGTTTCGGATGTATGGCGATTAGGCCTGGGCTAAAATTCCGTTCCGCTCGCGGAAATTGCGATAATTTGACATTTTCGCGTTCCGCTGACAGCGTGAAAATGTCAAAATTTCCGCAATCCGCATTTTACCGGAAATGTTTTGCTTGCTCGCGCTGCAAAATAATACATTCTCGCGTGTGCGCGATCGCCTTACCTGAATCCCCGCGTTCGCCGACAAGGTTTCCCGATCCGGTCGCGTTCTCCACGAGATGTTGGATTGTTGGTAGCCATTTGCGCAGTCTCGCGACAGTTCACGCCCGCAGTAACCTCATTCGTCGCGCGATCACGTCTTTCTTCTCGCGATCATGCACCGCGAGACAAGTGAAAACAAGATGGCCGCGCCCGCGAGCAACCGCATGGGTAAGTTGGCTAGCCGCGACCATGCAGAAAATACCGCGAACGGGCGGGAAAAAAACTTCTGCATCTTTGCGATATTTCCGCGTGTTTGCGGAGATTTTTAACATTTTCGCGATAATTTGCGAAAGTGAATTTCGCAGATTCCGCCCACCCCTAATGGCGATACATCGCGCACCATTCCATCGTGTGCATTTACCATGCGTTTATTACATCGCAAAGTTTACAACATCGTCAACTTTAACATTGCACGTTGTTGCAACGCCAAGGCGTTGATTGCTTTTGGGCAGTACATAACTTTGCAGACAGCGAAATCGCACGTCCTCACAATGCGTTCTTTGTGGCCTGCCACAGTTTTTTTTTGCATTCTATTGGCCGAATGCGTGATCCCGCCTCTAACTCCTGGCCCCCACTGCCCCCCCCAGCCGCCCCCACGACGCTAGTTCTTTCCTTTCTATTTTTCCTAAAAAAATTGTTTCGTTTTTGTCAATACATAGTGCAATAGAAATTCCTGCATTATTTAAATGCTTACCTTGACTATTGGGAAAAACATTGGGGGGTACATATTGTGTCGCCCACCGTGTCTCCATCCATTTCTGAGCCTATTGTTCAGCTGCCCAGACGTGAGTCCAACGTTCCTGCGCACAGACCTCCGCCATATCCAGTAAATTTAATCCAGTAATGGCTGCGCGTCAAACCCGCTCTTTGCAATTGTTGCACATAAACTAATTTTGTTTTCCTCTCCTCAAGGACGTGCCTTTCAGAGGCATACTGCTGACAATTTGTAAACTTGGTAGATTTGTGAAGTTCACCGTACTCTTTCCCTCGATGATTTTCTCTGAATAGGGAAGTGTTTCCAATGCGAGTAATGTAACCCAAATACATTCCTAAGTGATTTAAGTTTAATTCCGTCCTGCCTATTATGGCATCAACAGTTTAAATTACTAAGCTCTGTGGGGAGGGGTGGGGGCAATTGGAGCTGATTTTATTCAATGTGTATGAGATTAATATCCTTTGTCGTTTTGTGCTTTGTTTCACTCTGTTTCATGTATGAACTGCTCTTTTATCCTACTGAAATAAAAATGTTATCAAAAAGACAATAAGAAATATCCCATATCGGTGCGTATTTAGCCAGCCACGCACTTCCCAGAGTGTGCTTGCTACCCATTAGATAAGGCACCTGGACGCCACCCAAAGCGATACGAAGCGCTATATAAATACCATTACTGTTCGGGATAGTCTGGTCCGCTGTGTATAAAATGAGAATGGCTTTATAATCTGATTTCTAAAGTGCATTTTTATTTTCAGCTGTGTACGTTTCTTTCGCTGACAATTTAATGTTTGAGACACGGTGTTTTCTATGGGAACTCCAAATTTCGACCTGATTCTTTCATTCTTTGTGTGGCGTGAACCCGTGTTCTGCTCTGGGTGCTAGTTTTTCGTATGAAACAGAGTTCATGTACATAATGAAACGACAGAGGTATTTTTAAATACATTTATTACAGCTGGCAGTGCAGTGTGGGAGTCCCAGCTCGCTCCTCCCTTTATATGAACTAATAAAGAACATTAGGGGCCATATTATACACGGGCGCAAACGCCCGCTGTGCCACAGGGGCACTAGTGTAGTACGTCCCCAGTTATCCATCTGTCTATAGTCAAATGGTGTGATGCTTGCATCTTCAACCATTCAGGTAAAATTCAGGGGCAGTTCCACGCCAGAGCAAAGCCCAATCCTGTGTGCATAAACTGAGATAAAAATACAATCCTAACACTATTAAAGGAAAGGTCTTTGCTTTTAAATAAAACGCAGCCAATCCTGTATTTCTCCACGTTAATAATGTTGCGCAGTAAATGTCCATGAATATTTATGCGACTTATTCTGAAACAAAAGGCCCTGAAAAGATCATGCCTGCAATCCTGATAAATGTGTCAGGTAAGGTGTTCGCTTTTATCTTTATCAGCACATTTTTCATTTTCGAACAGTTGCAGAACTAATTGCTTTCAGTTCATGACCATACATAGCCGTTTTGAGAATAAATTGACCTTTAGAAACAACCCAATTCTATTAAAGTCGAGAACTAAATACTATTGTCTTTGCCGGGCAAGCAAAACGTTTGTAGTTATCGCAGATAGCGAAGTGGTTACCGTTAGGTTAACTAGCTGTATCACGCATAGATGGGGTATTTAGCTAACCCGCATAAAGTGTGTTATTTCAGAAACCTACAATGTGTGTCGTGCAAAAACTTACTGAGACTAGACAGCACAGTGCAGGTGAGGTGCAGGTGAAATATTTTAAAACTGTCAAAACAAATTAATTCACTTGATGATGCCATTTTCGCAAATTAACGCTTGTGATCAGTAAAACTATATGTATGTGCAAGCCATCCTTCATCCATCCACCCTTTCATCCATCCATCCACCCATCATTCATCCACCCACCTTTTCACACATCCATCCACCAATCCATCCACTCACCCTTTCATCCATCCACCCATCATCCACCCATCCACCCTTCCATCCATCCACCCTTTCATCCATCCATTCATCCACCCACCCTGTCTAAAGTCATCAAACGTCCTTAATTGTGAATCCCACCGTACGCGTCGCACTGCCGATTTCCCTTGTAATTGGTAAGTAATGAAATGAAGCACTATGAATCTTATTAGCTATTATTATCTGCGAAATGTATTCTGGCTGTCACGTTGTTGCAGTCTTGTGAGCCGCAGATTGTCTGATCATCTGCCAAGGAATATATAACGTAGCACTCTACGAACATGTTTTTGTTCACATAAAATTCTGGCAAAACAGCTTCTAACTTTTTCCCCAAACACTGAAGTAACTAGTTGAAGTCTAGCATTCCAATTCTTCTAAAAATCTCCTCTTGTGTCTCCTAGCACTTCCGGAGACATTTTCATGGATGAATAAAACACATGCTTTGTGTTTCAGGCATCTCGAAATACTCCGTAGCATTACAGCACAATGCACGATTTCTTTTAGACTTGTGTAACTTCGATACGTTTAGTAATTCGTGGGAAAACTTTGAAACACCTGATGAGTAGTTCATGCTCCAGTTTTCAACAGAAAAGCGGGCCCACTGACAGGAAAACGGCCGCTGAAATCTACAAACGACAATTTCTTGAGAGCAATGCATGAGAAAGCTTTGGTAATGTGGGAGGATGTCCTTTAGGGGGCCATCCGGTGACGTCACGGCACAACTCAAAACCCAACCAGGCGTCATTAAACAAAGCAACATTGATGGCATAGATGCACGTCTCGGCGAAGCGAATTGCTTTTGTTTTGCTCCACACTGGATGGCTCCTTTGACGTTGGTATAAAGAAATAATGTAAATTCCACTGTACGCAACTATTAACGAAAGATTAATACAAGGCGGGCGTTGACCTTGGACAGCTCAGACAGTCCACTTTCTTCATGTTGGCATTATCCTGGTTCGACCTCTGGTGCACCATATCATTCTATGGTGTTTACAACAAACATTCCCATCAAACCACCACCGAAGACAAACAATGCCAACCTAGTCTAGGGTTGGTTATTGGGGCCTGATTCGTTTGAGGGTACAAGTGACTTCACCAGCAACGCTGATGCAGGGGTTCAAGAGCTTATGTTTCAGAACTGGCCAGTTGAGGTGAACGCGTAGCAGGTCTTCACCAGGGCAATAGCAGGACCCACAGAGAACCCCTCCTCAAATTCAGGACAGCTGCGGTTGGGATCCTATTACGACGTTTAGATAGAGTGACTTGAGAGCACTGAGGACTAGGAGGACAGGGCTAATGTTCTTGAGTTTTCCAAACCCTTCTGGCAGGGCGTGTGGTTTTACTCAAACAGCTTTAGGGGCCTTCTCTGAAGTTGGGGCCTGCCTCTGGGCCCGAGGATCTCTGACTGGCCAGGTGGCTCTGATGGAGTCCTATCCCTGAGTGGCCCTCAAAGATTTTTGAATGAAAGGAGCAATTGAAGAGTCACTGACAATGTAGCAATGTTAAACCCACGTATGGAACAACTGGCGGAGGGGTGCGGTTGGACCCAATATCCATTCAGGATGTGTGCTCCTATGTTGCTCTGATAATGAGAATTAACCCCCGCCCCAAAAATGAGTGCCGGGACTCACCACTTGCCACCACCGGCATAAATTAGGCAGTGCAGGGAATCATAAAGTTCGTAAACTCTGCACTGCACGTGTGGAAGGGCGGTTGTCTCGATTATACTGCAACCGTATGGTTCTTGCACTATGCACTGATGGCTAAAAGTGTGGATGGATGCATGATGGATGGATGGATGGATGGATACAAGTGTGGATGGATGCATGATGGATGGATGGGTGGATGGTTGGAAGGATGGATGGATAAGTGTGGATGGATGCATGATGGATGGATGGATGGGTGGGTGGGCGGGTGGCTAAAAGTGTGGATGGATGCATGATGGATGGGTGTGTGGATGGATGGATGGATAAAACTGTGGATGGATGCATGATGGATGGGTGTGTGGATGGATGGATAAAAGTGTGGATGGATGCATGATGGATGGGTGTGTGGATGGATGGATAAAAGTGTGGCTGGAAGCATGATGGATGGATGAATGGATGGATGGCTGGATGGATAAAAGTGTGGCTGGATGCATGATGGATGGATGGATGGGTAGATGGATGGATAGATCGCTGGATGGATGCATAAAACTGTGGATGGATGCATGATGGATGGGTGTGTGGATGGAGGGATGGATAAAAGTGTGGATGGATGCATGATGGATGGGTGGTTGGATGGATACAAGTGTGGATGGATGCATGATGGATGGATGGGTGGGTGGATGGATGGTTGGATGGATGGATGGATGCATGATGGATGGATGGATGGATGGGTGGGTGGGTGGGTGGCTAAAAGTGTGGATGGATGCATGATAGATGGGTGATTGGTTGGATGGATGAAAGGGTGGAATCCATACACTTACAGAAACACTCTCCTTTTAATTTGTTATAATGTGCTGTAACACAGGCAATGGCCACATTAGGAGAATCCAAACCATCTACAAGACCAAAACAACAGCTCCAATTGAGTGCACAGTCCGGCATTTGTGACCAAATTGCACGCTAAAGTCTGTGTCCGAAATTGTGGTAGGTGTAAGGTATGGTGAAACTGGTGTATTTTAATTGTTTTAGGGATATACCCTACGACTGAATAATACCAATTTTGTCTCTTAAAATTGGCCATCACCATCAACAAGCTTTTCCGGGATATTCAAAGGTTGAAACACTAACAACGAACTAATTCCAAGTTGACAACAACTATACAGGTACATAAATGGTATTTTGTAAGGGCTATTAGGCCAGACAATTATCTCTGAAACTAATGTATTGCATAGTCCCATGGCATTTAATTTCTGTGCTGTCTTGCGTAGTACACGTGTAGTTTAAACACCCAACTAATAATCCCACCGCAAACCCAATTTTTATTTTGCTGTTACAGAGGTAAGGGATCCCAAAGGTAATGGAGTAGCAAGGCAAGCCAATTTTTTGGGTGTCGTCCCTAAGTGCCAAAGAACAGTAGCACTAAATGTAAAACAGCTTACATTGATAGTTTGTGAGTGAACCAATTTTATTTGTAGGCAAATTTGGTAGGTGCTGATTCAAGTAATATCTGCCCCATTTGTATTGTTCCCAAAAATATGTATGGTTATTGATGCAATAAAATTCACTCATTTTTCCTTTTATTGGAGTAAAGTACCTATAACCGTCTACACCTTTTACGACTTGCAACAGCACATTATGTACATGTTTGTGTCATGAAAATGATTTTCCTTTATTTATTTATTTTTTTAGAGCAAATGTCTGATCCGAAGATGGCCAAATACATCACCTCCAGCAGAGGAAACTGTCTACTAAAACACAGTGGTTATATATATTGTAAGGAGAGACATTCGGAGCCACGGGGTCATTGGAGGTGTGTGCAATACTACTCCAGCCATTGCAGAGGCCGAGCAGTTACTCTGGGTGACTCTGTTTTAAGAAGCACAGACCATAACCACTCTGCCTCTGCAGCTGCTATTGAAGTGAGAGAATCTATAAATGAAATGAAAGTGATTGCAGGCAACTCCAATGACCCGTGCGGTGATATTTTAAGGGAGGTATCCCAGCACATTCCTGAACATGTTGCTAGTAGTATGCCCACTATTCCAAACTTGCGTAGAATTATCCAAAGTAAGGAACAGGCAAATAACCCTAACCGCGTTACACCACAAATCTTTTCTGATATAACAATTCCTCGTGAAATCTCTGTTACTGTTTCAAACGAACCGTTCATATTGTATGACAATGCAAATGCCCACAAGCATATTTTAATATTTAGTACCCCCGTAATCTAAATAGGTTGGAGAACAGTGATGTTTGGATGATGGATGGTACCTTTAAAAGTACGCCCACCCCTTTCACCCAAATATACACTATTCACGGCTACGTCAACAACACAGTAGTTCCTTTAGTGTACAGTTTACTACCAGACAAACAATCCTCAACGTATACTTAATTTTTGTCAGTACTTAAATCAAAAAATCCAAACAAAAGTCAGAGGAATGTAATCATGGACTTTGAATTACCAATGATGAATAATATAACCAAATTGTACATGGATACCCAAATCCAAGGATGTTTTTTCCACTTTTCTCAGGCGTTTTGGCGTAAAATTAAAAAAACATCCCTAATTGAGGATTATGCATCTGACAGCAAACTACAGTTTGAGCTTAAAAAACTAACTGCACTTTGCTTTGTTCCTCCTAACAGTGTAGACGAGTACTACACATCTATTACCGAGTCCGAGTACTTTATGGCACATAAAGACAAATTGGCACCAATTTTAAATTATTTTGAACACACATGGATTGGCCATCTAAGCAGGTCGGGTTGCCGGAGGAAACCACGTTTTCTTGTGGACTGGTGGAACTGCTACTTGACCTGCTTAGAGGGAGGAGCAAAGACAAACAATGCCATAGAGGGATGGCACAACTCTTTAAACAACAGTATTGGCAAACCGCACCCTAATTTCTAACATTTTTTAGAGATTTTGCAAAAGGAGCAAAGTTACCAGGAAATGCGCATGTCACAGTCGTTAGCAGGTACTCTAAATCCACGTATTTCCCACCGCACAAAGGCAATGTCGGCTAGGCTATTGGCAGCACTAAAACTTTTTACCTTGTCTGTGGCTTATGACTACCTAGCTTCCATTGCACATATACTGAATTCCTTTACCAAAGAATGTTTGTACTTTATTATTTATCACAACAAATATAAGACGAAATATTCATGTAGTCTACCTAAATGTGCCCATAAATTGTTAAATGTATTAAACTGCAGACTGCGGCAGACTCTTATTAGGATAAACCACCTATTTTGTGCACCGCATCCATAACACGCAGAACTTTACTAAATTTGATATCTTATTAATCCACCAATTGCATCCAACCAAGAATCAGAATAAAATCCGATATGAAATATATGCAGTATCTTGCAGAATAAACCAAATTATGACAATAAATCACTTTCTAAGTCGTACAACTGTCTAATAAACCATCCATAAATGTTATATGCAAAGGTAACACCGACAAAATTTGTGAAAATAAAGTAATAATGCCTAAGATTCATCGAATTTGTGTAATAAGCAAGACTCTAAATGTTATATGCAAATGAACCACTGCCAATTTTTGGTTTACATCAAACAGCAATGTAAAACGTTTAAGCATTGTGTCATTGCTTTCAGTGTAAATAAAATGTAAATAATTTCTGTTATAAAATACATTTGAAGTATCTATTTATGTGATATCAATCCAATGTACTGAGAATAAAAATGCGAAAAATTGCCTATTGTGTTTTTTGTCCGTTACATTACATATCTCATTGTATTATTATTTGTTACATCCAAACTGAAACAATTAGTGAAATGAAAGTATGGTATGTAATTAGCGCATTAAGTTTTCTTTCTTCAACAATTGTCCTTGTTTTCTGTCCATGTGCTCTCCAAGAGTCCTTTTACCATTGGATGCAACACCCTTAATGTACAATTTACCTACCCGTGCTCTGTGTGTTCTTTCCCCTATGTATTTTAATTTTGGATAATCACCCCCCATTTCTGACCCTAGAGTAGACAACCATTTGCAAAACATTCAGAAAACACTGGCATGTGTTATGGGACATCACTACATTGTGTCCGTTGAGAGAATCATAAATCTTCACTCACAGGCTTAGTAGTTTCATCTTAACGCTTTTTGGCATCTGGGCAAGATATATTTGATGGTCCTTTTCTGACCAAGTTTGAATTTTTTAACCTAATTTGTAGTATTTCATGACGGTCTTCTGCCTAATACATGGAAATGTCGCAAAACTTTCACACAAAAACACAGCTGCAATGTGTCTACATGCATCCCGTGGCTAAGCTATGGCGTCATCTGTCACGCATAATGTCATAATCCGTCATCTTCCATCTCCCATGTAATAGTGCCAGGCTTTGCTAATATGTCATCCATCTGCAGTGGCTATGCTAATTGCATCTTCATCTCCCGTGGCTATGCTATGACGTAATCTGCCACGCATCTCATGCCATCGCATAATGTCATAATCCGTTATCTCCCATCTCCCATGTCATCTGTCCACTCGGATACATTTGTACTATCCTGGGTTTACAGTATGTGGAGCTGCACGTGGGGCAAATGACGTGTGGGAATAGAGGCATCTCACTCCCGTCCTCCCGCCGGCCATTGTAAAATAAATATTGAGAACGCTAAAAAGATTTGCTTTTGGGGTAATGGAAGTGCATTATTGACTGGCTGTCATGAGTGGTTGTTTGAGTGGGACAATAGATTAGTGTAAGAATCAGTTAATATATGAGTAACTGATTGGCTGAATGAGGGCACATCTGGTAAATTGAAGAGTGAGTTTTAGTCTGCATTGATGAATGAACGAATGAGTGGTTAACCGCACTAGCCGTTCTGTCCAGTAACAGAGCCCACACATATCGAAGGCACTTTCCTTTAAGCAAGCACTCTCCGCACTACAGCAGGCGCACTACATATAAATAGAGTGTGTCCGCTTTATCTGTAGGAGGTTCAGCATTGCAGAGTGCACGCTTAATGCCATAAATCTAGCTCATAGAACAAATAGCCTGTGCACGTTTGTGCATGGCTGTGTTCATCTGTTAATGCCAGAACTATTGCTTTTTCCAGGTCTTGCCAGAGGTGTGTGTGGGTGGCAGAATGTAACAGCCATGGATGCAAGAGATTTGGAAAAGGCTCCTTTGGCAGAGCTGAATGTGCATCAAAGTACTAAAAAAGCAACACCTGTTCCAGAATTCGATTGAGGTGAAACTTATGTGACGGCTCCAATACAGCAATAGAAGTGGAATAGGCAGGAAAAAATGCCAGTGAATCCAGAATCCAAATCAGAGAATGGTACTATTCAGAGACGAAGGATCGATACAAATGTGACGTCATCTGTGATGCAAAATCCGGCATCTTCCAACTCCCATGTCATCGACATATAAGCCGTCATCTCCCATGTTATTGCATAATCAGTCATCTTCCATCTCCCATGTCATCGCATAATGTCATAACCAGTCATCTCAAATGTGACGTCATCTGTCACGCATATTCTGTCATCTATCCATCCATCCATCATGCATCCATCCACACTTTTATCCACCCATCCATTCACCCAACAACCCATCCATCCACCCATCCATCCATCCATCATTCATCCAGCCACACGTTTGTCCACCCATCCACCCATCCATCCATTATGCATCCTTCCTCACTTTTATCTACCCACCCATCCATCCACCCATCCATCCATCCACCCAGCCATCCATCCATCATGAATCCATCCACACTTTTATCCACCCATTTATTCACCCATCCATCCATCATGCATCCAGCCACACGTTTATCCATCCATTCATTCACTCATCCATCCACATCATGTCGCATCATGAACTATAGTGCCAGCCTTTTTATCCATCCATCCATCCACCCATCCATCCATCATGCATCCATCCCCACTTTTATCCATCCATCCAACCACCCACCCACATCATGTCACCTTATACACTAAAGTGCCAGCCTTTTTATCCATCCATCCACCCATCTATCCATCATGCATCCAGCCACACTTTTAGCCATCCATCCATCCACCATGCAACCAGCCACACTTTTATCCACCCATCCATCCATCCAACCATCATGCATCCATCCACACTTTAATCCACCCACCCATCCATCAATCCACCTAGCCATCAATCCATCATGCATCCATCCACACCTTTATCCACCCATCCATTCACCCATCCATCCACCCATCCATCCATCCATCATGCATCCATCCACACTTTTATCCACCCATCCATCCACCCATCCATCCATTATGCATCCTACTACACTTTTATCCACCCATCCATTCACCCATCCATCCATCCACCCATCCATCAATCATGCATCCAGCCACACGTTTATCCATCCATCCATACATCATGTACCCAGCCACACGTTTATCCACCCATCCATCCATCCATCCATCCATCCATCATGCATCCATCCTCACTTTTAATCACCCACCCACCCATCCATCCATCCATCCACCCATCCATCCATCCACCTAGCCATCCATCCATCATAAATCCATCCACACTTGTATCTACCCATCCATTCACCCATCCAGCCACACTTCTATCCATCCATTCATTCACCCATCCATCCACCTAGCCATCCATCCATCATAAATCCATCCACACTTTTATCCACCCATCCATTCACCCATCCATCCATCCATCCATCATTCCATCATGCATCCAGCCACACTTTTATCCATCCATTCATTCACCCATCCATCCACATCATGTTTCATCATGCACTATAGTGCCAGCCTTTGTATCCATCCATCCATCCACCCATCCATCCATCATGCATCCATCCCCACTTGTATCCATCCATCCAACAACCCACCCACATCATGTCACCTCATGCACTATAGTGCCAACCTTTTTATCCATCCATCCACCCATCTATCCATCATGCATCCATCAACACTTTTATCCATCCATCCATCATGCACCCAGCCACACTTTTATCCACCCATCCATCATGCATCCATCCACACTTTAATCCACCCACCCATCCATCCACCTAGCCATCCATCCATCATGCATCCATCCACACTTTTATCCACCCATCCATCCACCCATCCATAATGCATCCATCCACACTTTTATCCACCCATCCATCCACCCATCCATCCATTCATCATGCATCCATCCATCCATCCATCCACCCAGCCATCCATCCATCATGCATCCATCCACACTTTTATCCACCCATCCATCCACCCATCCATCATGCATCCATCCACACTGTTATCCACCCATCCATTCACCCATCCATCCATCCACCCATCCATCCATACATCAATCATGCATCCAGCCACATGTTAACCCATCCACCCACCCATCCATCCACCCATCCATCCATCCATCATGCATCCATCCACACTTTTATCCATCCATCCAACCACCCACCCACATCATGTCACCTCATGCGCTATAGTGCCAGCCTTTTTATCCATCCATCCACCCATCTATCCATCATGCATCCATCAACACTTTTATCCATCCATCCATCATGCATCCAGCCACACTTTTAGCCATCCATCCATCCATCCATCCATCCATCATGCACCCAGCCACACTTTTATCCACTCACCCATCCATCCATCCACCCACCCACCCATCCATCCATCCACCTATCCGTCCATCCACCCAGCCATCCAGCCATCATGCATCCATCCACACTTTTATCCACCCATCCATTCACCCATCCATCCACCCATCCATCCATCCATCATGCACCCATCCACACTTGTATCCACCCACCCACCCATCCATCCACCCATCCATCCATCCTCCCAGCCATCCATCGATCATGCATCCATCCACACTTTTACCCACCCATCCATTCACCCATCCATCCATCCATCCACCCATCCATCCATCCATCATGCATCTAGCCACACGTTTATCTATCCACCCACCCATCCATCCACCTAGCCATCCATCATGCATCCATCCACACTTGTATCCACCCATCCAGCCATTCATCCATCCATCCACCCATCCATCCATCCATCATGCATCCATCCCCACTTTTATCCATCCATCCAGCCATCCACCCACATCATGTCGCATTGTGCGCTATAGTGCCAGCCTTTTTATCCACCCATCCATCCATCATGCATCCATCCCCAATGTTATCCATCCATCCAACCATCCACCCACATCATGTCGCCTAATGCGCTATAGTGCCAGCCTTTTTATCCATCCACCCATCCATCCATCATGCATCCATCCACACTTTTATCCATCCATCCAACCATCCACCCACATCGTCGCCTCATGTGCTATAGTGCCAGCCTTTTTATCCATCCATCCACCCATCCATCCATCATGCATCCATCCACACTTTTATCCATCCAACCATCCAGCCATCCACCCACATCATGTCGCATCATGTGCTATATTGCCAGCCTTTTTATCCATCCATCCACCTATCCATCCATCCATCCATCATGCATCCATCCCCACTTTTATCCATCCATCCAACCACCCACCCACATCATGTCGCCTCATGCGCAATAGTACCAGCCTTTTTATCCATCCATGCACCCATCCATCCATCATGCATCCATCCACACTTTTATCCATCCATCATTCCATCCATCATGCATCCAGCCACACGTTTAGCCATCCATCCATCCATCCATCCATCATGCACCCACCCACACTTTTATCCACCCATCCATCCACCCATCCATCTATCCATCCATCATGCATCCATCCACACTTTTATCCACCCACCCATCCTTCCATCCACCCATCCATCCACCCACCCAGCCATCCATCCATCATGTATCCATCCACACTAGTATCCACCCACCCATCCATCCATCCATCCATCCATCCACCCATCCATCCATCCATCATTCTTCCATCCACACTTTTATCCACCCACCCATCCATCCACCCATCCATACATCCATCATGCATCCATCCACACTTTTATACACCCATCCATTCACCCATCAATCCATCCGTCCACCCATCCATCCATCCATCATGCATCCAGCCACACTTTTATCCACCCACCCATCCATCCATCCATCCATCCACCCATCCATCCATCCACCCATCCATCCATCCACCCAGTCATCCATCCATCATGCATCCATCCACACTTTTATCCACCCATCCATTCACTCATGCATCCACCCATACATCCATCCATCATGCATCCAGCCACACTTTTAACATCCATCCATCCATTCACCCATCCATCCATCCATCATGCATCCATCCCCACTCTTATCTATCCATCCATCAAGCCATCCACCCACATCATGTTACATCATGCACTATAGCGCCAGCCTTTTTATCCATCCATCCATCCATCCACCCATCTATCCATCATGCATCCATCAACACTTTTATCCATCCATCCATCCATCATGCATCCAGCCACACTTTTAGCCATCCATCCATCCATCCATCCATCCATCCATCATGCACCCAGCCACACCTTTATCCACCCATCCATCCATCCATCCATCCATCCATCATGCATCCATCCACACTTTTATCCACCCACCCACCCATCCACCCATCCATCCATCCATCATGCATCCATCCACACTTTTATCCACCCACACATCCATCCATCCACCCATCCATCCATCCACCCAGCCATCCATCCATCATGCATCCATCCACACTTGTATCCACCCATCCATTCACCCATCCATCCATCCATCCATCCATCATGCATCCAGCCACACGTTTATCCATCCACCCATCCATCCATCCATCCATCATGCATCCATCCACACTTTTATCCACCCACCCATCCAGCCATCCATCTATCCAGCCATCCATCCATCATGCATCCATCCACACTTTTATCCACTCATCCATCCATCCACCCATCCATCATGCATCCATCCCCACTTTTATCCATCCATCCATCCAACCATCCAGCCATCCACCCACATCATGTCGCATCATGTGCTAGTGCCAGCCTTTTTATCCATCCCTCCATCCATCATGCATCCATCCCCACTTTTATCCATCCATCCAACCATCCACCCACATCATGTCGCCTCATGCGCTATAGTGCCAGCCTTTTTATCCATCCATCCACCCATCCATCCATCATGCATCCATCCACACTTTTATCCATCCATCCATCCATCCATCCATCATGCATCCAGCCACACTTTTAGCCATCCATCCATCATGCACCCAGTCACACTTTTATCCACCCATCCATCTACCCATCCATCTATCCATCCATCATGCATCCATCCACACTTTTATCCACCTACCCATCCATCCATCCATCCATCCATCCACCCATCCATCCATCCACCCAGCCATCCATCCATCATGCATCCATCCACACTATTATCCACCCATCCATTCACCCATCCATCCACCCATCCATCCATCCATCATGCATCCATCCACATTTTTATCCACCCACTCATCCATCCACCCATCCATCCATCCACACAGCCATCCATCCATCATGCATCCATCCACACTTTAATCCATCCATCCAACCATCCACCCACATCATGTCGCCTCATGTGCTATAGTGCCAGCCTTTTTATCCATCCATCCTCCCATCCATCCATCTATCCATCATGCATCCATCCACACTTTTATCCATCCATCCATCATGCACCATCCACACTTTTATCCATCCATCCATTTACCCATCCATCCATCCATCATGCATCCAGCCACACATTTAGCCATCCATCCATTCACCCATCCATCCATCATACATGGATCCACACTTTTATCCATCCATCCAACCACCCACACACTACACATAAAATCAACCCTGTGTCATCAATGAAGAATCCAAATCATAAAAATGAGGGGGCGCACTACATATCAATAGAGTGTGTCCGCTTTATCTGTAGGAGGTTCAGCATTGCAGAGTGCACGCTGAATGCCATAAATCTATAGTGTTACGTCACGTTGTCTTTCCTTTTCCCATGTCATCTCCCCTGAAAACTAAACCAATCCACACTGAATGCCATAAATCTAGAATCCTTCGTCTTTTCCCATGTCATCAAGCAAGAATCCAAATCAACCCGTCATCTCCCTTCTAAAAGTTCAGCATTGCCGAGTGCACGCTGAATGCCATAAATCTAGAATCCGTCGTCTTTCCTTTCCCCAAATCAACCCGTCATCTCCTTCAGCACGCGCCAGCTCCCATGCCACATCTCCCATGTCAGCACGAGCCACCTCCTGTGTCATCGCAGCACGTGTTGTCATTGCTAGCGATGTAAATGTCTATGCGCATTACTAGCATGCGTTCTAAAACCATGCGATGTCAAGCTTCCTGCGATGTGAAAGTCGAGTTGCGATGGCAGCGCGTGAAAAGAGAGTCGTTGTAATGGGTGTTTCCCGTGGTTTCTGTTACATTTTCCCCTATTAAGATATTTACTGAATAATGACCCCTCCACTCCATATTATTTAAAGGGTAGGATACCTCACTAGGGGGGATGAGTCAGTCACAACTATCCATGTTCTCCAAAAAAGAGAATCTATTTGAGGTAGAAACGCTTGGATTATCCTTCAGAATTGGCCAGTTTACACTTCTATTTTCTTCTATTGCTAACCCATGGGTATTAGGTCTACAAATGAAAGATGGATTATAGAAAAAAAAAACAATAGGATAGTATATAACTGAAAGGCCTATAACGGATCTACCGGAAGTTGAGTTAGCAAATCACCTACCATTCGTGGATTGCCAAAGTTGAGTACAATGCAGTCATTCTTGATTTGTGTGCGGGGCCTTCCCAGGGGATTTTTCTGGCCATGATCAAATATCCCTGTATAAAACCGCCTAATCTGGCAAATGTTGTTAACCAGTGCCGAGCTTCGGCCTTCAGCTAGACCGTTGATTCTTGTTGATTTGCTCTTAAGACGGGAACATTTACCAGTATTAAGACGAGTGGGCATGCTGCTGGTGGTAATTTCAAATAATTAGGATTATTTTCCCTCTCAGGGATAGGTATTTGTGGTCGGTGTGTGTGAGAAGTTGGCCTGGTATATGCTGTTCACTAGTTAAAGTGGCCACCTTGCACCAGTCCAATTCAGCTCTTATGGTAGATAGGTTTAAGACAACCTTTAAAGAAAGCTATCCTAGTGGTAGCTGTGGAGAGCAGCCTTCAGGCTAAGTCTTGGAGGAATGTAAAGTAGCTTATTTTACCACATAATCTCTTGAATCACCAAATGAAAGGACACCACACAGGAATATATATCAAATATATATGAATTTATTACTAAGCAACTCTCTACTAATCTCTTTATGAGATTAGAAGTCAGGAACATATGCACAAATCAACGTTTCACAATAAATTAAGCACAAATATGGCTGGGGCCCTAGGGGCGTACCAGACAATATACTAAAAAAGCCGGGAGATTTAGCTGTAATTTTAAAAATACCTTGTTCACCCCACTGTATAATATTGTGCACTTTCTCCTGAGGCGGAAGCCGGGAGACTTGGCTGTAATTTTAAAATACCTTGTTTTCCCCACTGTATAACATTGTGCACTGTGTTTTTACTTGCATTTCTGGCCTGTTAGATCTTGCGTGCTGGACCGTGCCCTTCTTTCACACTGGCTGAGCACCGCTATCGGGATCCTCGCCGCTTCGGCTAGCGCGGTGACTTTGGCGGACATCTTGGGTGGGGCGCGAGTGCGGAGAGCGTTCTAGCGGTCTAGTTTACTGGCTCAGCAGGACTATAAGTCTGCATGCCAGCGCGAGCGCGCAGACTTGAAGTTTTCTCCTGAGGCGGAAGCCGGGAGACTTAGCTGTAATTTTAAAAATACCTTGTTTACCCCACTGTATAATATTGTGCACTTTCTCCTGAGGCGGAAGCCGGGAGACTTGGCTGTAATTTTAAAATACCTTGTTTTCCCCACTGTATAACATTGTGCACTGTGTTTTTACTTGCATTTCTGGCCTGTTAGATCTTGCGTGCTGGACCGTGCCCTTCTTTCACCCTTGCTGAGCACCGCTATCGGGATCCTCGCCGCTTCGGCTAGCGCGGTGACTTTGGTGGACATCTTGGGTGGGGCGCGAGTGCGGAGAGCGTTCTAGCGGTCTAGTTTACTGGCTCAGCAGGACTATAAGTCTGCATGCCAGCGCGAGCGCGCAGACTTGAAGTTTTCTCCTGAGGCGGAAGCCGGGAGACTTAGCTGTAATTTTAAAAATACCTTGTTCACCCCACTGTATAATATTGTGCACTTTCTCCTGAGGCGGAAGCCGGGAGACTTGGCTGTAATTTTAAAATACCTTGTTTTCCCCACTGTATAACATTGTGCACTGTGTTTTTACCTGCATTTCTGGCCTGTTAGATCTTGCGTGCTGGACCGTGCCCTTCTTTCACCCTTGCTGAGCACCGCTATCGGGATCCTCGCCGCTTCGGCTAGCGCGGTGACTTTGGCGGACATCTTGGGTGGGGCGCGAGTGCGGAGAGCGTTCTAGCGGTCTAGTTTACTGGCTCAGCAGGACTATAAGTCTGCATGCCAGCGCGAGCGCGCAGACTTGAAGTTTTCTCCTGAGGCGGAAGCCGGGAGACTTAGCTGTAATTTTAAAAATACCTTGTTCACCCCACTGTATAATATTGTGCACTTTCTCCTGAGGCGGAAGCCGGGAGACTTGGCTGTAATTTTAAAATACCTTGTTTTCCCCACTGTATAACATTGTGCACTGTGTTTTTACTTGCATTTCTGGCCTGTTAGATCTTGCGTGCTGGACCGTGCCCTTCTTTCACCCTTGCTGAGCACCGCTATCGGGATCCTCGCCGCTTCGGCTAGCGCGGTGACTTTGGCGGACATCTTGGGTGGGGCGCGAGTGCGGAGAGCGTTCTAGCGGTCTAGTTTACTGGCTCAGCAGGATTATAAGTCTGCATGCCAGCGCGAGCGCGCAGCAGGCGAGCGCAGCGGGCGCGCCACCAGCGCGCCAAAGGCGCGCTAAAGGCAAGCCCGTCTGCGCCCGTCCGCGACCGTTCGGGACCAGGGGCCATGACCCCTGCCCCCCAGTCTTACCAAATAAAGCCCTACAGCGCTGACGATCTATTAAAGTTACGCGACCTCAGGAACACAGAATGCCTGCACTCTTTACACGTCTTAGATCTCCCCGAGGTCTGCCCTCTATGTAATCATGTGTTTCACAGTTCCTTGTCTACCCCTTTTAAACAAGATTTTAAGCTACTGCTCCTAAACTGTAGATCTTTACCGAAGCACAAGCTCGAAATCAAGCTGCTGTTGGAGGAACATAAACCCGACTTATGCTTCTTGACAGAAACCTGGCTGACGCCACACTCTGACCCAGATACCGTATGCGCCTTGCCTCTGGGCTTTCAGATTTTACGCAAGGATCGTTCGACTGGTAGAGGAGGCGGCCTGGCAATCGTTTACAAGGAACAATATTCCTGTAGAAGTATGACCAGTGTTATTCCCGATTGTGAAAGCCTTGCCTTCAGTATCAACTTTTCCCCCAATACTTGCTTCTCGGGCACCCTGGTCTACAGGCCCCCGGGCCCCTCGAGTCAGTTCCACAAGGCCTTGCCTTCGATCTTAGCTGAAGACGTCACCACATTTTCAAACTATACAATGTTGGGTGACCTTAATCTTCACTTCGATACTGTTCACGACCACATCACTACTGAGCTGTTGAATGATCTAGCGGCTCTTCAATTGGAGCAGCTGGTTGATTCTGCCACTCATGCTAAGGGCCATTTACTGGATCCTGTGTTCAGCAACTGCCCTGACCTTAAGGCTGAACCCCCTATTGCTCTGCCATGGACAGATCACCTGCTTGTCCCCCTTTTGTGGTCTACCTATACCTCTCCCCGGCCTATTCACCAGGAAAAGAATTTCAGGAACTGGGCAAAACTCTCTACAATACCCTGGTCTAAATGCCTTGCGAGTTCACGTCCATGCCCCAATGGAGATCTCAATGTAGCCAATCGGGAGTATGAGACCATCCTTCCCCTCCAAAAAATCACCACCAAACGTTTGCAAAAATCCGCCCCCTGGTTCTCTGAGGAACTCAGGGAAAAAAAGAGGGACTGTAGGAAAATTGAGAGACGATGGCGACTTGATTTTCTTTCAAGTGAGGAAATACGGTATAGAAAGGCTATTAGAGCTTATAAAAATGAGGTTAAACTCGCTCAAGCTACCTATTTCTCTGCTCAAATTCTGCAGGCCAAATCTAAATCTAAGGAAATTTTTAAAGTAGTAAAAAGCCTCATCAAACCTTCCCCCGCCACCCATATTACTGGATAACACTCTACTACACTGTAACAACTTAGCAACGTTCTTCCATCAAAAAGTTCTTCAAATATATTCCTCCTTTTCTGCTGCTGACGCATATCAGACCTCTCAAACTCAGCCCTGCCATGTGGAATCTCCCCCCCCAACCCATGGCTAACTTGGAATGTTTCCCCATATTGGAGCAGGACGCTGTTGAGTCACTAGCACGGCAGGTGAAATCTGGATCTCCTTGCGACCCTGCCCCTCCTAAGGCCATGATGTCGGTCATCCAGACGGTCCTTCCCACCATCAAGCACCTTCTCAACGCCTCTCTCACGGCAGGCGTTGTCCCAGCACCTTGGAAGCAGGCCATGGTCCGTGCCTTGCTTAAAAAGCCCAATCTGGACCCTGACAATTTCAGTAATTATCGTCCCATCTCCCTGCTCCCATGGATAAGTAAAATCTTGGAGAAGCACATCAACATCCACCTTATGGCTTTCCTGGAGTCTAATCAGCTGCTAGACATCACCCAGACTGGCTTCCGACCAAAACATGGGACGGAGACTGCCTTATTGGCGGTAACCGAAGAAGCCAGGAGGATGATGGATCAGGGAGGATCAGTGGCAGTGATCCTCCTTGATCTAAGCGCAGCTTTCGACACAGTTAGTCATGAGGTGCTTCTCTGCCGTCTCTCTGAAATAGGAATCTCGGGCAAGGGTCTAAGTTGGTTCACATCCTTCCTAAGCAACAGATCCTTCCGGGTCTTTGAGGGAGACACTGTCTCCACTAGTAAACCTCTCACCTGTGGGGTCCCGCAAGGCTCATCGCTGAGCCCTGCACTGTTCAACGTTTACATGCGACCGCTGGCTGAGATCGTCCGCCCATTTGGCATCAAAATAGTTTCTTACGCGGGCGATACTCAACTAGTGGTATCCCTTGCACAGGAGAACAATGGCCCCATGCAAAGAGGACTAAGGGATTGCCTGGAGGCTGTGAAAGTGTGGATGACAAGATCTTTCCTCAAACTCAATGGGAGCAAAACAGAGCTGATGTTTCTGGGGCCTGCTGCCCCCACTTCCTTCGACCCTTTTTGGCCCCCCTGCCTTGGCATCCCGCCTGTCCCTAAGGACAATATAAAAAGTCTGGGCATTTGGCTGGATAAGGCCCTAACACTTAACATCCAGGCCACAAAGTTGTCTGCAACCTGTTTCGGCCTACTCAGGATGCTTAGGAAAGTGCTCCCATTACTACCCATGGAGGCCAGGCAAGTCGCTGTACAGGGTTTGATACAGTCTCGACTTGACTTCAGTAACTCTCTATACCTAGGCGCCCCCGAATACACCCTCCGCAAGCTGCAGACAGTGCAAAATTGTGCTGCCCGCACACTACTTCAATTGCCCCGGAAAATATCAGCAAAACCCGGACTGAGGAAACTGCACTGGCTCCAGGTCCGTCAAAGAATTTTTTTTAAAGCGCTGTGCATTGCTCATCAGGCCTTCTGGGATACAGGCCCGGCAATTTGCCGGAACCTTATGACTCATTATCATCCCACAAAGCATCTCCGCTCCAGTCAGGCCTTCTTAGCAATTGTACCAAGAGTTAGAAGAATGCGGTCCGGTGGCAGGATGTTTTCATTTAATGCCGCCAAACTATGGAACCTCCTGCCCCCTCAACTCAGATCCAACTCCAATCTCTCTTCATTCCGTAAACACTTGAAGACTTTTCTTTTTACTTTCCAAAATTAACTTCCCGAAGTGTCCAGGCTAGCCCTCACTCTATTCTTCAAGTAGCGCTTGGACGCCTTCTGGCAGCAATTGCACTTTACAAATCCACTTTTCATTTCATTTAATTCATTTCAAATATGGCTGGGGCCCTAGGGGCGTACCAGACAATATACTAAAAAAGAGACTTAAGAACAACGACTTGCGAAGGGACAAGACCTAGGGCATTTAGAAGTGTTGGGGCCTCACGAAAATACCCAAGGCAGGTAAGTAAAGGATCCACGGGGGACGCTTGCAGTGTGTGAACACAGGCGCGAATTGCCGTAGACTTCAATGGGGCAAGTCGCGGTTAGAAATTAAGGGGCAGATTTATGAGCCCCTTGCGCCACTTTTGCGTCACTTTTCCCATGTTAAAAGTGACGCAAAAGTGGCGCAAGGGGCTCATAAATCTGCCCCTAAGAGTTTAAGGGCACTTAGGGAGAGTCTACAAGCAAGTCACTTACAGGGTAAGTAGTTCTAGAGCCAACACCCACAGGAGCACCGTAGTGCTGGAGTTACCTTACCCAGGGAAGCCGGGTGCATAGGTGTCTTTTCGTGTCGGGTCAGAGCGTCGTTTTCAATGAGAGCCAGTGAAGATTTGCTGCTTGTGAAGAAAGGAGAAGTGTCCGGTGGAATCCAAGCCTGGATTCAGAAGGAGGAAGACCTGAAAGCAGAAGGGACAATGTTCAAAGTCACTTGGCAGTGACCCGGGGCAAGGAAGATGAATGCCCACAGTCGTCGGGTGTTTTCAGGTAGTTCACGGGTGTCTTGACTCTTCAGCCACGAGGTCCAGGAGGCGTCGACGACAACCAGGAGCTGGATTTGGCGTGGCCCACAAAGTCTGCAGCTTACTGCCGTTTTGGCGACCAGATTGGAGCCAACAAGCTTTGGCAACAGCAAGTCTTGTGGAAAGAACAAAAAGTCAGCGGTGCAGACCCGCAAGGTCTGGAAGACTCACCCAGCAAGGGTAAGTCAGGGTAGGCCTGGAGCAACCAGGGGAGCCCTTTGGAATTGTAGAAAAGTCTTCAGGGGACCCACAAGCCAGCCGGCAAGGGATCGCAAAGACTCCTCTGGAGGATCCACTCAACAGGGGCCCACGGTCACTCGAGACGGGGTAGGCCTCTGATCTTTGGAGGGATCTCTGCTGGAGGCTTGGACCAAACGAGGCCCAGAGCACTGGTTCGTAGAACGTCGTGAAAGGGTTGCACTCTACAATAGTGCACGGTACCCAGGGATTACGTATCCTCGTAACTCGTGGGGTCCACTTGCCTCAGCGTCGCTGGGGACTCACGATGGCCTTAGAGAAGTCAGGAAATCCTCTTCCTGGGCTGCAGGGACTTCGGGCTCTGGCAGGAGCGGTGGAGTTTGCCATCGTTGTTGCAGTTTTTGTTGCCTGCCAAGCAGGGGAGTCACTCCTTGACTCCAAGGGAGATTCTTCATTCTTCCAGAGGTAGTGGAATGTCGAAGGTCCGGGATTCTTCTTCAGTGTGTCATCCAGGGATATCTAGTTTGCAATTGCAAGGGTTCACTAACTTATACTAGCAGGAAGAGAGGGACTAGCTCTATGACCCCACCTATGGGAGGGTCAGGGGAGTGGGTGGCTACACCCACTTCCCTTTGTCCAGTTTCACTCCAGAGCAGGGGCAGGTAGTCCCTGAGCCGGTTTGAACTGGTGTATGCACAGAGGAGCCTACTGCTCCCCTAGTGCAGGACTTCAAAGCACTCTAAGAGTGCACCCACCCTGCTCCAATACACTAAACCCTGTCTGGGAGGTGGTCACACCTCCCTGTGACAGGATACCTATTGTTGGGCTTCCTCCACTGCGAGTTTCGGTCATCAGCAGGAGGGCAGCCCAGTGTCTGTGACTGGTGGCATCCATTTTGTGATGCCAGGGCTCTTCAGGATTCTACTGCGTTTCCACAGTAGGTACATGTCTATCCCTCTAGAAGGGTGGAATCATAATCCCACACCAGATACTGGTGTGGGGGTATGATTCCAAAGCGTTTGACACCAAAAACGACATGTTTCGATGCAGCCATTCCAAAGTTAGCATTTACCACGAGGTTATAATGCACTTAAGAGTATATGGTTTGACCGCATTCACAAACAGCCCCAGAGAATGGACTCTGAGAGCTGCAGAGGGGCCCTGCTCAGGCATAGGCACCCTCTCACATAGAAACCAAGGACCCTGCCCTCAGAATTGATAGGGCCTGCCTTAGGGGTGACTGATATGGTTAAATGTGTGTGCTGGAGAGATATGGCAAACCTATATCTCAGTGAGGAGTGCTAGCACCACCTCACCCAGGCTGCAGTAGCAGTCCTGTGGTGTCAGATTTAGTCTGCTTCCCAGGGGTGGCATAATACATGCTTCAGTCCCTGGTAGGCCTGTGAAGTACCTATGCCCTTGGTACCTAAGGTACCATATACTAGGGACTCATAAGGTACCACAGTATCCAATCACTAGTGCACCTAATATGCACTCCATGTCGCTTAGAGAGAACAGAGAGGCTGGGGCCCTGGTTAGCAGTGTCCCAGCCAGACTATAGCCAGAAACCAGTGTAAACATCCGAAAAAAAAGTGGGTGCAACATAAGAGGCAGATCCTACTCTCCTACACAACCCTCCCCCCTCAAACGCAGGGACACTCAACTAAACTTGACCAGTTGATTCTTCGTGTTCTAAGTGGAATTACCTTGAGAGTCCATCTGCATTTCCATGTTGGGTCCCAGGTCTATGTTCCACTGTATAGTCCATCCCCTGTAGGGAAATGGACCACCTCAAAACTTTTGGGTTTTCACCTTTCATCTGTTTAAGCCATAGGAGGGGCTTGTGGTCAGTCTGAACTATGAAGTGAGTGCCAAACAAGTATGGCCTCAGCTTCTTCAGGGCCCACACCACAGCAAATGCCTTCCTCTCTATAGCTGACCAACGTTTCTCTCTAGGGGTCAGCCTTCTGCTAATAAAAGCTACTGGCTAATCTTGACCATCATCATTCAGTTGAGACAGTACAGCTCCCACACCCAGCTCAGAAGCATCTGTTTGGACAATGAACTTTTTGGTGTAGTTTGGACTCTGTAAGATGGGAGCAGTGCACATGGCCTGCTTTAGGTCTTCAAATGCCTTTTGACAGCTAGCTGTCCACTGAACCTTTTTTTAGCATTTTCTTTGAGGTTAAATCAATCAAGGGTGTCACTATGGAGCCATAGCCCTTCACAAACCTCCTATAGTACCCAGTCAGGCCTAAGAAGGCTCTCACCTGTGTCTGGGTGGTTGGAGCAACCCATTCCATTATGGTTTGGATTTTGCTCTGTAAAGGCTGAACCTGGCCCCCACCTACAAGGTGGCCCAGGTACACAACCTGACTCTGCCCTATCTGGCACTTAGTGTCCTTGATAGTGAGGTCTGCTTTCTGCAGATCCTCAAAAACATTTCTGAGGTGGACCAGGTGATCCTGCCAGGAGGAACTAAAGACAGCAATATCATCTACATAAGCTGAGCAATAAGTTTCCATCCCTGCAAGAACTTTGTTCACCAACCTCTGAAAAGTGGCGGGTGCATTTTTCAATCCAAAGGGCATCACCACAAAGTGGTAGTGCCCACTAGGGGTCGAAAATGCTGTTTTGGCTTTTGCATCATCAGCTAACCTGATCTGCCAGTAGCCAGCTGTTAGGTCAAATGTGCTGAGATACTTGGCTGAGGCCAAAGTATCAATCAGCTCATCTGCCCTTGGAATAGGATAGGCACCAGTCCTGGTGACTGCATTGAGACCTCTGTAGCCTACACAAAACCTAATTTCTTTCTCACCACCCTGGGTATGAGGCTTGGGTACTAGGACTACTGGGCTAGCCCATGTACTATCTGAAGGCTCAAATCACACCTAACTCCAACATTTTCTGGACTTCAGTCCTGATACAGTCCCTGACATGGTCAGGTTGCCTGTAGATTTTACTCTTGACAGGCAGACTGTCCCCAGTGTCCACCTCATGGGTGCACCAGGTAGTCTGACTAGGGGTCAGGCTAAACATATGTCTGTACTATTGCAGAACTTGTCTGCAATCAGTTTCTTGATGGTCAGTGAGGCTGCTTGCCAAGGCAACACCATCCACTGACCCATCATCAGGGTTCTGTGAGAGCAGGTCAGGGAGAGGGTCACTCTCCTCCTCCTGTTCCTCATCAGTTGCCATGAGCAAGCCCATGTCAGCCCTGTCAACATATGGTTTTAATCTGTTGTCATGGAGCAACCTCAGGGGGCTCCTGGGAGTTACAAGATTCACCAGATAGGTGACTTCTCCCTTTTGCTCAACTATTGTGTGGTGGCCACTCCATTTGTCTTGGAGGGCTGCTGGGGCCACAGGCTTCAACACCCACACTTTCTGTCCTGGCTGGTACACAGTCAGCACAGCCTTTTGGTCATGCCAAGCTTTTTGTAATTATTGGCAGGCCTCCAGGTTTTTGCTTGCCTTCTTCATGTATTAGGCCATCCTGGAGCGGGGACCAAGTACATAGTCCATCACATCCTGTTTGGGGGGTTTGAGAGGTAACTCCCAGCCCTCCTTTACCAAACATAATGGACCTCTTACAGGATGCCCAAACAGAAGCTCAAATGGGCTGTAGCCAACCCCCTTCTGTGGAACCTCACTGTATGCAAACAAAAGGCCGGGAAGATGAAGGTCCCATTTTCGCCTAAGCTTCTCTGGGAGTCCTTTAATCATTCCCTTCAGGGTTTTATTGAAACGCTCAACCAACCCATTGCATTGTGGGTGATAGGGGGTGGTAAACTTATAAGTTACACCACACTCCTTCCACATTGCTTTCAAATATCCTGACATGAAGTTGGTACCTCTGTCAGAGATGACCTCCTTTGGGAAACCAACTCTGGGGCTATGGTGGTCCTCAGGGGAATTGCTTCTGGGTACCTGGTGGCATGATCCACTACCACCAGGATAAATCTGTGCCCAGATGCAGTTTGAGGGTCAAGGGGACCAACAATGTCAATCCCTACCCTTTCAAAGGGTACCCCCACCACAGGTAGTGGTATCAGGGGGGCCTTTGTTGTGCCGCCTGCCTTGCCACTGGCTTGACAGGTGACACAGGAGCGACAAAACTCCTTTGTGTCCTCTGACATATGTGGCCAATGAAAATGTGCAACAAGCCTGTCCCAGGTCTTGTTTTGGCCCAAGTGACCTGCCAAAGGGATATCATGTGCTAGGGTCAAGAGGAACCCCCTAAACTTCTGAGGTATTACCAACCTCCTGGTGGCTCCAGGGGCTGGATCTCTACCCTCAGAATATAGGAGTCCCTCATCCCAATAAACTTTATGGGACCCACTAGCACTCCCAGCAGCCTCAGCAGCAGCCTGTTGTCTGAGGGGTTTAAGAGAGGGGCAGCACTGTTGCTCCTTACTCAGATCTTCCCTAGAAGGGCCCCCTGCCCCCAAGAACTCAACCTAATCAGGTTCAAGTCCCTCTGGGGCAGTTCCTTCTCCAGGATCTGCTTCTCCTCCCTCAAGAGTAGGCCTGGGCTAAAATTCCGTTCCGCTCGTGGAAATTGCAATAATTTGACATTTTCGCGTTCCGCGGAGAGTGCGAAAATGTAAAAATTTCCGCAATCCGCATTTTACCGGAACTTTTTTGCTTGCTCGCGCTGTAAAATAATACATTCTAGCGTGCGCGCAATCGCCTTACCTGAATCCCTGCGTTCGCCGACAAGTTTTCCCGATCCGGTCGCGTTCCCCACGAGATGTTGGATTGTTGGTAGCCATTTGCGCTGTCTCGCGACAGTTTGCGCCCGCAGTAATGTCATTCGTCGCGCGATCACGTATTTCTTCTCGCGATCTTGCACCGCGAGACAAGTGAAAACAAGATGGCCGCGCCCGCGAGCAACCGCATGGGTAAGTTGGCGAGCCGCGACCACGCAGAAAATACCGCGAAGGGGCGGGAAAAAAACTTCTGCATCTTCGCGATATTTCCGCGTGTTTGCGGAGATTTTTAACATGTTCACGATAATTTACGAAAGTGAATTTCGCAAATTCCGCCCACCCCTACTCAAGAGGTGAATCTTGGATCTGAGACAGAGGGGAAGGCACTGCCTTAACTCTACAGCTCCTCTTCTTGGAAAGCATCTGGTCCATTGTTCCAGGGTCCAGAGCTGGTTCAGTGTTATGCATTTTGGCTTCTGACCTGGTCACAGCAAATACCTCTGCAGGGGGGCCCAACATCTCAGCATGAGTCCATAACTCTACTTCAGACCAGGCTGAAGTTTCAAGATCATTACCCAATAGACATTCTACAGGGAGGTCTGCACTGACTACAACCTTCTTGAGGCCAGTTACCCCTCCCCAGGAGAAATTCACAACTGCCAGACTATGGTTGGTCCTGACATTGCTTGCATTGGTCACCTGGTACATTTCGCTCAGGATGATCTGTCCGGGGTCCACAAGATCCTCTGCCACCATGGTGACACTAGCAGCTGTGTCCCTAAATGCCAAGGCCTGTTTGCCATTTATTACAGGCTGCTGTTTGTATTTGTCCAGGTTACTGGGGCTCATTAGGAAGGACATATCAATGTCTCCATCACAAACCAGCAATGCCTGAGTGGGTACTATGACTATGCCAGAGTCCACTTCAGAACCCAGGGTCAACCCTACTACACCCTTATTCTGTGTACCACCTCAACCAGTAGCTGAACTAGAGGGAACAGTTGCCTTAGGGGCAGGAGTGGTGGTGGTTTGGTCTTTGGACTTGTTACAATCAGAGGTCTAGTGCCCTTTCTGTTTACAGAATTTGCACCAGGGCTTCTTTTGGCCTTTTCCCTTGTTGGATTGTGACTCCCCACCAGATGCAGATTTTTGGGGCCCTTGTGAAGACTTCTGGTCTTTTGAATTATCCCCACCTTTCTCAGAGCCCTTAGAATCCTGCTTCTTTGTGTCTGCCCCTTGGTTCTGGGTTTTCTGCCTCACCCTGGTTCTGACCCACTTGTCTGCCTTCTTTCCCAATTCTTGGGGAGAGGTCAGATCTGAGTCCACCAGGTATTGATGCAACAACTGGTTCTGGCAATTATTAAGGATCTGTTCTCTCATCATTAGATTATACAATCCCTTGAAATCAGTAACCCTACTGCCAACCAGCCAACCCTCTAAAGCCTTGGTTGCACAATCTACAAAGCCAGTCCAGTCCTGAGTCTCTGCCTTTTGGGTGTCTCTGAACTTCAACCTGTACTGCTCAGTGGTTAAGCCAAACTCATCTACGGGTGCACTCTTCAGGACTTCATAGTCATCAGCATCCTCTTCTCTAACAGTGAGGAGCTTGTCTCTACCTTTATCTGAAAAGGAGAGCCACAAGATTGCTGTCCACTGCTTTTGGGGGACCTGTTGTACTCTACAGGCCCTTTCCATAGCAGTTATCCACTTGTGGATATCATCCCCACTCTGGTAGGGAGGAACAACCTTGCTCAGGTTCCTATGGTCTGGAATATATTCTCAGCCTCTAGGGACACTGTTGCTGCCACTAGGGGGTTCTAACCCCTCTCTTCTAGAAGCTCTCTGGAGCTCAAAGGCTTCTCTATCTAATGCCAACTGCTTGGTTTTGAGGGCAAAACTTGCTTCCTCATACTGCAGCAGTTTGTACATTCTGTCAGAGGAGATATCCCTTCTAGGGAAGTAGGAGCTCCTCTGGTGGACAGATTCTCTGCCAGAGTGATAGGAGTGGTAAGACTCCCTAGAAAGGGACCTAGGCCTTTCCTCCACTCTGTCAGTTCTCTTAGGGAGAATTCCTCTGTCCTTTTCAGACCCTTGGGGATCTGGCCCTTCAACCACAGAGTCTTGGTCATCTTGATGTTCATCATCTGACCCAGACACTGTAATTGACCCACTCACTGATTCAGACCCATTAGCTCCTAGAGCTAATCTAAGATCATCTGCTGTCAGCAGATCTATCAGGTGTAGTGTGGAGGGACTCTGTCCTAGCTTCAGGTGCCTTGCAGCACACATGACTTTCAAGTCAAAGAAAGTCATGTCCTTATACTGAGGCTGGGTGGACCCACTGGTTCCAACCCTTAAGGACAATCAAGTGTTGTGCAGTGTTGTACTACCTACACTAGTTTGTGGCCTACTGACCCTTGCTTGAGCTGTAGAAAGGGTGTGCTATCCCTTGACACACAGCTCTAAGTTTGGTAGAACTTATTGATACTAAGATTGACTTTATATGTACCTTGAGTACCTATAGTGGTTTTCAGTTAGTAATTCAAATAGAGATTTTCTAGTAAAACAATAGCAAGCTGGAATCCTACACGCTGCCCACCAATGTGAGAAGTTGGCCTGGTATATGCTGTTCACTAGTTAAAGTGGACACTTTGCACCAGTACAATTCGACTCTTATGGAACATAGGTTTAAGAAAACCTTTAAAGAAAGCTATCCTAGTGGTAGCTGTGGAGAGCAGCCTTCAGGCTAAGTCTTGGAGGAATGTAAAGCAGCTTGTTTTGCCACATAATCTCTTGAATCACCAAATGAAAGGACACCACACAGGTATATATATCAAATATATATGTATTTATTAATAAACAACTCTCTACTAACCTCTTTATGAGATTAGAAGTCAGGAACATATGCACAAATCAACGTTTCACAATAAAATAAGCACAAATATGGCTGGGGCCCTAGGGGCATACCAGACCATATACTAAAAAAGAGACTTAAGAACAACGACTTGCAAAGGGACAAGGCCTAGGGCCTTTAGAAGTGCTGGGGCCTCACGAAACCACCCAAGTCAGGTAAGTAAAGGACCCACGGGGGACACGTGCAGTGTGTGAACACAGGCACGAATCACCGTAGACTTCAATGGGGCAAGTCGCGGTTAGTAATTAAGAGTTTAAGGGCACTTAGGGAGAGTCTACAAGCAAGTCACTTACAGGGTAAGTAGTTCTAGAGCCAACACCCACAGGAGCACCGTAGTGCTGGAGTTACCTTACCCAGGGAAGCCGGGTGCATAGGTGTCTTTTCGTGTCGGGTCACGGCGTCGTTTTCAATGAGAGCCAGTGAAGACTTGCTGCTTGTGAAGAAAGTAGAAGTGTCCGGTGGAATCCAAGCCTGGATTCAGAAGGAGAAAGACCTGAAAGCAGAGGGGACAATGTTCAAAGTCACTTGGCAGTGACCCGGGGCAAGGAAGATGAATGCCCACCGTCGTCGGGTGTTTTCAGGTAGTTCACGGGTGTCTTGACTCTTCAGCCACGAGGTCCAGGAGGCGTCGACGACAACCAGGAGCTGGATTCGGCGTGTCCCACAAAGTCTGCAGCTTACTGCGGTGTCGGCGACCAGATTGGAGCCAACAAGCTTTGGCAACAGCAAGTCTCGTGGAAAGAACAAAAAGTCAGCGGTGCAGACCAGCAAGGTCTGGGGGACTTACTCAGCAAGGATAAGTCAGGGCAGGCCTGGAGCAACCAGGGGAGCCATTTGGAATTGTAGAAAAGTCTTCAGGGGACCCACAAGCCAGCCGGCAAGGGATCGCAAAGATGCCTCGGGAGGATCCACTCAACAGGGGCCCATGGTCACTCGGGATGGGGTAGGCCTCTGATCTTTGGAGGGATCTCTGCTGGAGGCTTGGACCACACGTGGCCTAAAGCACAGTGTCGTAGAAAGTTGTGAAGGGGTTGCACTCGACAATAGTGCATGGTACCCAGGGATTGCGGTTCCTCGTCAGTCGTGGGGTCCACTTGCCTCAGCGTCGCTGGGGACTCATGATGGCATTAGAGAAGTCAGGAAATCCTCCTCCTGGGCTGCAGGGACTCCGGGCTCTGGCGGGAGCGGTGGAGTTTGCCATCGTTGTTGCAGTTTTTGTTGCCTGCCAAGCAGGGGAGTCACTCCTTGACTCCAAGGGAGATTCTTCATTCTTCCAGAGGTAGTGGAATGTCGAAGGTCCGGGATTCTTCTTCAGAGCGTCATCCAGGGATATCTAGTTTGCAATTGCAAGGGTTCCCTAACTTATACTAGAAGGAAGAGAGGGACTAGCTCTATGACCCCACCTATGGGAGGGTCAGGGGAGTGGGTGGCTACACCCACTTCCCTTTGTCCAATTTCGCGCCAGAGCAGGGGCAGGTAGCCTCTGAACCGTTTTGAGCTGGCATATGCACAGAGGAGCCTACTGCTCCCCCAGTGCAGGACTTCAAAGCACTCTAAGAGTGCACCCACGCAGCCCCAATACACTAAACCCTGTCTGGGAGGTGGTCACACCTCCCTGTGACAGGATACCTATTGTTGGGCTTCCTCCACTGCGAGTTTCGGTCATCAGCAGGAGGGCAGCCCAGTGTCTGTGACTGGTGGCATCCATTTTGTGATGCCAGGGCTCTTCAGGATTCTACCGCGTTTCCACAGTAGGTACATGTCTATCCCTCTAGAAGGGTGGAATCATACTCCCACACCAGTCACTGGTGTGGGGGTATGATTCCAAAGCGTTTGACACCAAACACGACATGTTTCGATGCAGCCATTCCAAAGTTAGCATTTACAGCGAGGTTATAATGCACTTAAGAGTATATGGTTTGACCGCATTCACAAATAGCCCCAGAGAATGGACTCTGAGAGCTGCAGAGGGGCCATGCTCAGGCAGAGGCACCCTCTCACATAGAAACCAAGCACCTTGCCTTCAGGACTGATAGGGTCTGCCTTAGGGGTGACTGATAGGTTTAAATCTGTGTGCTGGAGAGATATAGATTAGGTGAGGAGTGCTAGCACCACCTCACCCAGGCTGCAGTAGCAGGCCTGTGGTGTCAGATTTAGTCTGCTTCCCAGGGGTGGCATAATACATGCTTCAACCCCTGGTAGGCCTGTGAAGTACCTATGCCCTTGGTACCTAAGGTACCATATACTATGGACTCATAAGGTACCACAGAATCCAATCACTAGTGCACCTAATATGCACTCCATGTCGCTTAGAGAGAACAGAGAGACTGGGGCCCTGATTAGCAGGGTCCCAGCCAGACTATAGCCAGAAACCAGTGTAAACATCAGAAAAAAGGTGGGGGCAACATAAGAGGCAGATCCTACTCTCCTACAGTGTGTTATGATCCACTTTCATAGGCTCCATTATGTGTGCTCCCCTCCCGCCGCAATCTAATATTTGTAGTATTGACTAGGGACCCTAATGCCACTGGGGTTGTGTTCAACACGTTTTGAGCCCCTTTTCTAATATTTGCAGATACCTTTACAGTTGTTAGGTAAATTAGCTGGTTCCACACTTCCTTGGTACATATTTTGCGCACCAACATTAAAGGCAGAGGTTACATTATCTGTAAATTGGGATTTAATGCTGGAACACCCTTCTCTTAGAGACAGTGATTTACAGCCGAACTTTAAAATCAAAAAAGGAAACCCTCTGCTCAGAGTAACAGAGGTTTCTTTGAAGCCCTGCCCAGCGGCCGACAGATGGAATAAAAAAGGTTAGGGAAAAAAAAAATTCTACTGTTGATACAAAACTACAATTTCCTGACGTCATGATTGAGATGAAGCCACAGCCCAGACCTGTGCAGTGTCAAGTCTTGAATGAGGTGACTGAGAAAGCTCATCAGAAAATGCAGAAAGCACAAATTGAAAGCAGAGAGTAATAGGGCATACACAACCATGCCCTATGCACAACCCTCCATAGAATGAAGAAGTACCTTTAACCTATTCCTGAAATTAGCAGAATGGGATACACTATTTTAAGAAGGCTTACAATCATACTGTGACTTGAATAGTCGGTGAGTGAGTCACCCATAGATTACACACTCTACAATTATGTATGATGTATGAGAAGAATCATGAACTTATGTAAATAAATATCTGCACTTTATCAATCTCCAGTTTATATAATATTTGTTTCGAGCACTACATGAGAATTCCTTAAGGTTAAGATGTGACAGAAATCCACAGGTGAATTGTTTATTGTAGGGAGAAGCTTTTTGTTTTCACAACAGGCTTTGAATGAAGCCACAACCTGTTTGAAACGTGTCTACAACTCACACTAGTTGTGCATCGTCCACACTGGGTTTAAATTAAGCACTGCTTGTACTTCCACCGCCACTGGTAGCGAAGGTGTTTATATTTTACCACACTGGATCAGCCTTGTTTCTGGTTCTACACTGTTTTTATGTCATACATGTATTTGTGTACATAAAGACAATACATGCTGCATATGTTTATGGGACCTTTATTACCTACTTTTATTTTTAATTGAACACGCAGCTTAGAGAGCAATTTGTAGAGCAGTAGCTTGGGTGATGCTATGAATGATGTCATCAATGCTGTTATTTCACGTCATGAGTGATGGAATATGTGAGATCATAGGCAGTGCATGGTGAGGCGACAGTTATTGTTACCTCAGTAAAGTAAAACTGGTAAATGTCAGTGCTCCTTGGGTTATTAAACATTATTTGTATAATATTTCTACACCTAACAATAACGGCACTTTAACCTTGGTTTTAATTCTGTGAATTTCTAGAGATTTGATCACGCTCCCTAACTATGAAGTCATTTGAACCTCTGTTTTTTGAGTGAGTGTAATTATCCAATGGAGAAATATCGAGGCAACAAGAAGTGTGTGAGACTGCCAAGAACCAGTCAGTGGAAGCAAAGAAAACTCAGTAAAATCCTTTGAAGAGAAGTTGGACCCAAGATGGACCTTTGTGCCCGGTGCCCATGTGCACAGTACCTGCTGGGAAAGGTCTGATGGGCGAGAGGCAGGAACCTGGCATAGGACATGCCATGTGCAGGGAGTACAGTGGGAGCCACTTGGCGCACGAGTCTCCATGGCTGAGGCTCACGGGCACTGGGGCAGACCCTGGAGGAGGCCAGGCATGGTTCCCCCCACTTACACACCCCCCTCCCTTCCTGGGGACTTCTCACAGTGGGCAGATGGTGACACCACCCAGTGCATTAATGTTCATGATGGCGCACGAGTCTCCATGGCTGAGGCTCACGGGCACTGGGGCAGGGCCTGGAGGAGGCCAGGCATGGTCCCCTCTACTTACACACCCCTCCCTTCCCTTCCTGGGGGCTGCTCACACTGGGCAGATGGGGACACCACCCACTGTGTATTAATGTTCATGATGCTGTGTACCCCCGACATCACACAGGTGCATTCCTACAAGGGCCCTGCAAGCTCCAGGTTCCTGGGGCCCCTACCCTCACTCACCTTTAACTCACCTCAGGCCACACACCCTGCCCTGGGCCCGTCCTCCCAAGCGAGGACAGTGACCGATACTCGTCATCCCACCCGAGGCTCGAGCCCGGGGACATGTGCACAAAGTGCAGCTCCTAAGGACTCGCGCCAGTAACCATAGGGACTGGGAATCATAAACTGCCATTGATTACAGGCCTGGACCTTTCCTTCTTTGTTAAAGGAAAGCGAAACTATGAGTGGAACGGCGTTCCCTCCTCATGTTCCTATTGTTGATTGTGTCTCCACACCAGCGTCGCGTGCCGGTGTCGGAATGTTTTTGTATTTAGTGGTAGTGACAGTGACAAAGAAATGCAACTTTTGTAATTATTATGTTTGGGACTTGGTAATATAAACACTGCCGTGGGGAAGCATTCAATTGAACATGTGAACAATAGTGTCAAAACAAGAAAAGAGTGTGTTTTGTGAACATGTGTTTCCAAGAGCTGCATTTACACAACACTGTGATAATATATAAACGCAGCACAGATGCATATGTTATCAGACAGACACAATATGAGATAGACATCCTATACGGAAGTGACAGACACAACTCACAGCCAGATCTCATGCACAGACCTCACACATATCTCACACCTAGACATCACACACAGATCTCACGCACAGACCTCACACATCCCACACACAGACATCACACCTATATCTCATGCACTGACATCACGCAGACCTCACACAAACCTCACACCCAGATCCCTTGCTCTAACATCACACACAGACCTCACACCCTGATCCCTAGCACTGACATCACACATATCTCACACCCAGACCTAACACCCAGATCTCATGCAGTGACATCACGCACAGACCACACACTTACAGGGCCGTTTCTGCCATTAGGCAAGACTAGGCGGCCGCCTAGGGCAGCAAAAGGTGGAGGGCGGCAAAAAACATGCGGGCAGCAGCAGCACCTTTAAGTGGAGTGCAAGCGTACCTGCTTTATGCTTGTATATTGATGCGCAGCACTGAGCGTACCCTAGCTTAGTGGTGGATAGTGGTGTGTGTGGAGCGAAGCGGGCCAGCGGTACACACTACCAGTGTATGTGCGGGTCCCTCCCCAGGGCCGTCAATCTTGTAGCGCGGGATAGCGCTACCAATGATGGCCCTGGGCATCATAATTTTGGCCAATCCCGGAGCGGTGCTTCAGCAGCCACTGACGGTGACAGCGTGACGCGCACCACCCTCTCACTATCGTGCGCGGGGGACGGCCAGACTGTGTGTGTGGCGCTGCTTGGATAATGGTGAATTGACTGCCAGGCCCAGGCCTGACCTTTTGACTGCTGCCAGTGCCCCACAACAACACAGACCTGTCCCGGCCGGCGGCTGTCTACTCTGAGTCCTCGGCTCCTGCTTGAGACCCCAGAGTCTCACAGTAGTAGTGCCGGTGGTGGCGCCGAGCATCTGACTGAGGCCAGCAGTGCACGAGCCTCGGAGCCTGCAAACTGTTATGTATCGCGCTATGCATGTGGAGCGCGGCCTAGCGGGTACGCGGCAGGGACACAGAGACCACACGCCAGGATGGTGTCGGCGCGAATGCCGAGAGGGCACGCCCCTTTATTATATATACGCGTACGCCACCGTCGTGGCGTACGCACAACACAAGCCTAATGCGCGCTCTAGCGTGAAACGCTAGAGCGCTAACTGTAACATCCCTATCCAACTTAGATGACGAAGCCAGGACTAGAGCACCAACAGTCACTCACTTACTTGGCAGGCAAAGTCTCTGAGACGGCTGCTTGGCGGGGGGTTTCCCCTGAGTCCGTACCTGGTGGTCGCTCGGTTATTAGATTCCGCGGGAAGACCACTATTCGCTCCGCTGACTCCGGAGTTAGGGCATTCAGCCCCGGAGGCTGACTCGTGCCTGACCTGGGGTTCCGTTGCCGGGACCAGGATGTTGTCCATCTCATCTTCTGTGGAATCACTGTGATGTTCGGTGGCTTCTGGGATCTGCTTGAACCATGAGATGTTGCGCGTAGCCGCCTCCGCTCCTCGTCTGGCTGTTATCATTGTCCCATGTCTTTGCTCCACTCTCCAACTCCCGGGCTCATACCGAGGTTTGAATTTCCCCCCGGTCTCCGGTTCCGCATGAGGACATTATCTCCCGGCCCAAGGGCGCGCTTTCGACTACCTCGTGACCGGCTTACTTGTTGATTCCGGCGCGTCCTCCGTTGTAGGGCTTGCTCTTCCTCAAATGGTGGCGGGGCCCACCCTGGGGCCGTGGGGAGGCTATCCTGGCGATTTCCCTTGAGCATGAGGGTCCACGGGGCTTGTTTGTTGGAACAGTGAGGGGTGCTCCGATATTCGCCAAGGAACCGTTGGATCTCTCGCTCTGGGTCCTGGTGTTCAGTGCTCGCTATCCGCAGGACTTTATTTAATGTCCGCATAAAGCGTTCGACCTCTCCGTTGGCTTGGGGCCATTGCGGGGTGATCCGCCGGTGTCGGATGCCCTGGCGCATGAGGAATTCTCGGAACTCATGGCCCTGAAACGGAGGTCCATTGTCGCTTTTCAGTTCTGAGGGGCGCCCGAACATACTGAACATCTTCTCGAGTGCGGGCTCCACGAATACGAACGCTGTGGATGGTAGTGCTTCTACCAGGGGATATTTGGAGAAGTTGTCTATGACTACTAGGGTCACTCGCCCATCAAGGAGACTCCCGAAGTCTACACTGACTTTGTCCCAGGGATGTCTTCCCGGTTCTTCCGTCGCAATGGGTGCTGGCGGTTCGGGCCCGCTCGTCATTTGGCACGCCGGGCAGCCCCTCACCACGGCATCCACTGCGTTATCCATCCCGGGGAACCACACCTTCTCTCTCATCCGGGCTTTCATCTTCTCGGTCCCATGATGCCCTTTGTGGGCGAGGAGTGTGGCGTGGTTGCGCAGCATTGCCGGTATGACGATTCTGGCCCCTCTCAGAATGACTCCCTCTCTGGTGGTGCTCAGCTCGTTCCGCACCCTCCAGATTTGCTGCATGTCTCTCCTCTCATGCTCCGTCCACGTATTGGCTGACTGTAGGAAGTTTGTCCATGACCCCTTTTGAAGAGCTTCTCGTGTCCTTGTCATTACGGTGTCATGTTCAGCTGCTCGCATGATTTCCTGAATTGTCAGCACTTGGGGGCATGTCAGTGCAGCTATGAAATCGAGATGTGCTTTGGCGTTGTCCTCTTCCCTCCCTGCACGGTTGTGTTCCTCTTTGTCGGGGTGTCTAGACAGGAAGTCGGCTGGGTTTTTGGCACCTGCGCGGTAAGCTATGTCCATGTGATATTGTTGTAGTACGATGGCCCATCGCTCGATTCGTGGTGGGGGGTGCGGTGCTGTCCCTTTGAAGAGGGGCACTAGCGGCTGGTGGTCCGTCACGACGGTGAACGGGTGTCCACATATGTATAGGTGGAAGTGTCTGCAACCCCACTTTATGGCCAGTGCTTCCCTCTCAATCTGGGAGTATCTTTGCTCGGTGGCTGTGAGCGCTTTGCTTGCATAGGCCAGTGTCGCCCATCGCCCTGGTTCTTGTTCCTGGGTGAGAACAGCTCCGAGCCCTACTGGGCTGGCGTCAACTAGCAGCTCAGTCTTTTTGGCTGGGTCGAAATAGACGAGCGTGGTCTGGTCGAGGAGCGCAGTTTTGATGGCTTGAAATGCTTGGTCCTCGCGCGATCCCCACTGCCACGGGACGTCACTCTTTGTGAGGTGCCTGAGCGGTTCGGCAATCGTTGCCAAGTTCGGGATAAATCGCCCACAGTAGGTAGCCATCCCTAGGAAGCTGCGCACCTCAGAGGCGGAGGCTGGTGCGGGGGCGTTCTTGATGGACTGGGATTTCCTTGGATCTACCTGAATGCCATCGTTGGTGAATGTATAGCCGAAAAATTCAATGCGCTGCTGGAAAAGTTGGCATTTATCCTTGTGGAGTGTGACCCCATACTCCTTGAGTCGGGTCAGCGTGGCTCGGACTCGCCTGTAGTGCTCGTCCACTGTTGTTGAATGGATCAGTATGTCATCACTGACATTCATGACTCCGGGCAGGCCTTGTAAGATGTCACGGATGGTGTTCTGGAATATCTCTGCCGCGGATGAGATCCCAAAGTTGAGTCTCCGATATCTTCGCAGACCTAGATGCGTACTTAAGGTAGTGATGTACCTGCTCTCTTTTGCTAGTGTCAGCTGGTGATAGCCCGCATTTAAGTCCAATTTAGAAATCACCGGGCCCCGTTGAGGTCAGCAATGATGTCGTCCATGGTGGGCGTGATGTGCCTCTCCCTCTTGATGGCTTTATTGGGCAGTCTCATGTCAATGCACACCCGGATTTTGCCAGGTTGGCGGGGTTTTTCGGTGATTACCATGGGGGACACCCATGGGGTTGGACCAGTGACTGTCTCTATGACTCCTTGTTCTTCCAGGTTTTTGAGCTCTTCTTCCACTAGTGGACGTAAGTGGAAGGGAATCCGCCTGTGTTTCAGCGCTGTGGGTGCAACAGAATGATCAATGTGGAGTTTGACTGGTGGGCGTTTGATGTTCCCAAGACCGTTGAACAGCTCTGGAAATTGGTCCAGCAGGTTGGCCGTTTGGGTGTCCTGTACTTTCCGGAGAAACGCTAGTAGCCCCAGGTCTTCAGCGGCATGTCCGCTTAGGAGCGTGTCCACTTCTTGGTTGATGATATGTATGTCGATAGTCACCTCCGCCTCTCCTGTGCTTACTGGCACTTTCATCTTCCCCACGAGGGGTAGGGGTACGTCACTCCCGTAGGCATAGATTCGGGCTTTCGATGTTTTGAGTTCCGGCTTTGGCCTGAGGCGGTTGTACTGCTGTATTCCCATGACGGTGACTGACGCGCCTGTATCGATTACCGCATCCACTCTTGACCCTGCCACCATGATGTCACACCGAGGTTGTGGCCTCCTTGTGCTCTTGAGGGCTCTGGTGAAGGAGACAAGGTAGGTTTCCCCTTCGTCATCTGACTCTGAGTCGTCTCTATGCAGAGCTTGTGTCTGCCTGTGTCCAGCATCGGCGTGGGATGACAGGGGCAGCTGAGATAGCTGTCTCACCATAGTTCTTGCCGGCTTTTTCCCTCTATGGTCTCTTCTCGTGGAGCGCTTCCTGCAGATCGAGGCAAAGTGGTTCTGGATGCCACAGTTGGTGCACGCCTTTCCCTTCGCTGGGCAGGTCCTTCCTGGATGTTCCTCGTACCCACAGTATCCGCATTGTGCTTGCGGTGACCGCCTGACTGACTGTCGAGGTGCTTTCTCGTGCGTCCGCACTGCGTCTGCCCGTTCCACCTTTATAGGTACACCTGGCCTTGTGCTGTGAGTGAGAGCCTGTTCCATATTCTTCAGTACGTGCGTCGGACAGATCATGGGATCGTGCAAGTACCAGTATGTCGGCCAGTGGAATGTTCGGTTGTCGGAGGATGAGGCTCCGCAGTTTCTTGCTTCGAATGCCGCATATTAGCTGCGCCCTAATCTCCTCCTTTGCTCTGTCACCGGCGAGATGTGTGTCCGCTAACACCCTCAGCCTGGCGTGGAAGGCATCCACCGATTCCCCCTCTTTCTGCCTTGCTTGTCGCAGTTTAAAATGTTCGAAATCTGGATTTGTCTGGGGGTCAAAATGTGCGTTGAGGGCTGCGACCGCTGCATCATAGTTGTCAGCATTCCCTGTGTTAGGAAGATGTTTGAAGAGCATGTAGACCTCTTCCCCCGCATAGTGAAGCAGGAGCGATCGTTTCACTGTGCCATCCGTTTCACGGGACCCAGCGAAGTAGTTGTTGAGGCGACCAATCCATGTCTGCCAGCGTGGGGCGGCTGTGGCGGGGTCAGCAGTCTCGCTGAACGGCAGCAGGACGCCGGTTGGCGGGTGAAACGGGACGGCAGGCACCGGGCGGGCATCATCACCCATGGTGCTATGGGGGTGGGGTGGAGCTGTGAGTCAGGTAGTGATAGCTGAGGATCGTGAGCCGGGCCACGTGGGGCACATGCAGGCTTGGCAGGGCAGAGCAGGAAACCAAAGTCTATTGGCCACACCGGTTGAAGGCGAGGTGAGGCAGACGCACGGTCACAGAAACGGGTATTTTCATCCGTTGAGTAGAGGCCTTGTGGTTGGTGCATACGTGGGCTCACCGTGGGGCAGGACAGCTCGCGAAGACTCAGTCGCAGGAGACAGCAGGCACCACTGGACTGGAGGCTGTGTGGGGGCCGTTAGGTCATTTTCGCGGGTCTGCCGCGATCGGGCCGAATCAGTGCAGCAGCTGCAGCTTCACGCGGTGGGTCAGACCGCCATCGTCGCCATTGTTATGTATCGCGCTATGCATGTGGAGCGCGGCCTAGCGGGTACGCGGCAGGGACACAGAGACCACACGCCAGGATGGTGTCGGCGCGAATGCCGAGAGGGCACGCCCCTTTATTATATATACGCGTACGCCACCATCGTGGCGTACGCACAACACAAGCCTAATGCGCGCTCTAGCGTGAAACGCTAGAGCGCTAACTGTAACACAAACTGCACATCCGATTCCGGGGTCTGTTCCGCTAGAGCGGAGCGCGTGGACGTGACTTTGTTTCACCCGTGGGCGAGCACAGGTGAGTAAGTTACCGCGCAGTCTCACCGAAGCTCAAGCTATTACGAACATCATCATGCAGGCCTGCTGCGAACGTTCAAAATATTTGTAATGTACTTACAGTTACTTGTAATTGTAAAAGAGGCCTGTGAGTCTGAGTCTCTGAGCTCATCTCGGTCCTCATGGCCCCAGAGACGGCCGCACAACTGTGAGGGATATGGATGTTGGCGTGGGTTTCGTTTGTTTGTTGCAGCAACAGGCCATAATCCAAAGATCATAAGATGGCGGGCATTGGCGGCCGCGGCCCCATGTCCATGCGGCAGGCCTCCAGTCAGTGAGGTGATAGAATCCCGCCACCACTGTGCATGTGGACGAGGTTGGGTGGAGGTCAGGACACGGGAGAGGGGGTCAAGGAAGGCCGCAAAGAGTGTGTGCCTTTCACTGCATTAAAGTCTGAGGTCCCCCTTCCCTTGACTTGCGCGCAGTCCAGCAGTGCGTGGAACTGTCTGGGCCTGGTGTCAAGAGCGCAGAGCACCAGTGCCACAGCATTTCACCACAGCCAGCCCTTCCGTGGTACAAATTAAAAGATTTAGGAAGATTATGTAGGATAATTCAGACTATGGATAGACCTCAATTGGAGCCCATTCATCATGATCAGTAACCCAGCCATGCCCCATTGTGGAGCGTTCTTGAAATAGGAATAAACGATAAAAAATACATTATTTTGATATTTCACAAATACTATTTTGGTATATCAGAAAACACATTTTTAAAGAATGATTCCCCCGGATTGAAAGTTTTAATTCGCATGATCTCTGTGGCTTGCTGCCTCTGCATATAGCTTTTAATGTTGATATAACCTATTTCCATCAGAATTCATTCTAATTCCTCTTAGCTGAAACAGGAAGCAGGCCCCTCAGCGGATGATGTGCCAATAATATTCATCCTTCTTCAAGAAGCACCCTCTGGTCTGCTGTGGAACACAGCGAATTCTGTATACTTATTCCTATATGTGAACGGCAAAAGCATGTTATTCAAAAGTCTTAGTCTATCATTTGCTTCACCAAATTAGAAAATGGAGAAGAAGAGGTCCCTGTCCCCCAGGCAGGGAAAGTATAAGTCTGCACTGCCTCAGGCATATATATATTCACTGAAAAAACGATAGGTTTCAGGCCTGATATAGTTAGGAATTAGCATTTAAAAAACCTTAGAAATTCACTGAAAAAACCATAGGTTTTAGGGGTGTTATAGTTAGCTGGACATTTCACTCGAACAAAACCATTGAAATTCCTCCGATATAGTTAGTTGCACTAACTACATCTCGCGCGCCCGCAATCCACTGCTGATGATGTCACATATTACATCATTCATGACATGGTCAGTGACATCACTGATGACATCTCAAATGACATCACTGATGACATGTGGTTTGGTTCGTTATTTAAATATGTTTTATATATATCTAGCAATTTGCATTGAAGAATGAGTGGATATATAAATATAAATATCTGGATGGAGGATTTAGTAGCAGTGTGATTGACTGTTTACTTGACTAATTTATAGTGTCTCACTAAATATATTGGATAGTGACTAAACTGTGTGAATATCTGTATCACTTTGTCAGTTGTTGTGTATACTGCTGCACCAGTTGGTTACTAGCTACGTGAAAGTCTATATTATTTATTGATTAGTTAACTGAGTATTTGTATGGGAGAGTGGATGTGTGTGTGGTTCGGTGGGGGATGTGTGACTGGCCAAAGATGTGTGAATAGTTGATTCAGTAGGTATATGAAGTTAAAACTACATGTTATAACAGTTGTTTGGGTGAGTGAATATCTTTATGGGTGTGGTGATGAATGAATGAATGAATGAAGTAACATTTTTAAAGCGTATGGCTACCCGGAGGCATCCCAGCGCTAGGGTATGAACCACAAAGGACTTCCTCACTCACTGTGGGAAAAGCCAAGTCGTAAGCCTTTTACGAAAGATGGAGCGATCAGATTCCTTACGCAAGCATAGCGGCAAAGTGTTCCAAAGCTTGGGAGCATTATAGGAAAAAAGACGGCCTCTGCTTCTGGACCTCTTGATTCTAGGAACAAATGCCAGATGCAGATCACTGGAGCGTAGCTGTCTTTGAGTTTTATAGGGTAGAACAAAAGATGAAATAATGTCAGGGCCCTTACATTGAAGTATCTTATGTGTGGTGCACAGGGCTCTAAAATGAACCCTTTCCTGAATAGGAAGCCAATGTAAAGATATAAGAGCGGGTTTAGCTGACTGGCGGTAAGGAACACCCTCCAGTAGTCGAGCGGCGCAATTTTGCATAGTTTGGAGTTTTTTAAAGACTACACTGGGAGCACCAAGGTAAAGAGCATTCCCATAATCAAGGCGGGATAAAATCAATGCCTGAACTACAAGCTTCCTTGCTGAAAAAGGGAGCAGAGGCAACACTTTACGTAAAAGTTTCAAAACGCAGAAGCAAGAAGCAACTGCCTTTGTGGCTTGAGTTTTGAGATTGAGTTCAGAGTCAAGGCAAAAGCCCAGACTCTTTATTACCAATTTAGAAACTGGCAGAGGACCCATTGTTGCAGGCCAGATGGTTGCAACCTCGAGGGGAGACGGATTGCCGAGCAACATAAACTCAGTCTTATCACCGTTAAGTTTGAGGTGGGATTCAAACATCCACCTCATCACCTCCTCGAGGCAGGGGCCAAGACTGGAAGAAGGGCCACTTTTATTATTAAATGCCACCACTAACTGGGTATCATCTGCGTATGTAATTATATGCACCCCAAAGGGCAAAACAATCTCCGCCAGAGGGGACATATACACATTAAAGAGGGTGGGGCTCAGGGACGAGCCCTGAGGCACTCCACAGTGTAAGAATCGTGGGCTTGAGATGGCCTCGCCCCCAGAGACCTGAAAGGATCTGTCATCTAAAAAAGAACACAGCCAGTTGAGTGCTGGACCTGTTACACCCAACCCCTTGAGTCGGTTGATTAAAATACAGTGGTTAACCGTATCGAATGCTGCACTAAGGTCCAGCAAAATCACGGCTAAAGACCCTCCTAAGTCCAGTATTCTCCTTGCATCCTCGACCACAGCCATTAAGGCGGTCTCAGTCCCTTGCATGGGACGAAACCCTGTTTGGGTCGGATGTAAGAGTTTTCCCTCCTCCAGAAATGAATGAATGAAAGAGTATTTATAGAGCGCCTGGTCACCCGAAGGCATCCCCGCGCTAACAGACACTCGGCAGAGAAGTAACAGGTTCACTGGAAAAGAAAAGTTTTCACCAGTTTTCTGAACGCAAGATGGTCAGGTTCAGAACGTAAATGCACAGGAATACTGTTCCATAGTTTGGCCCCATTATATGAGAACCTTCGACCACCCGTGCGAGCACGTTTGATCTTAGGTATAACAACTAGGCCTTTACTCCCTGACCTCAAACTGCGATTAGGGGTGTATCGCTGATTCCTAGCACAGATCAGGGGTGGACCTTTTCCTGCCAAGGATTTATGAATAATGCAAAGTGCCTTAAATTGTACTCTTTGCTGAACAGGAAGCCAATGGAGAGAGTCAAGTGCCGACTTCGCCGAGGACCATTTAGGGATGTTCAACAGCATCCGGGCTGCACAATTCTGCACAATTTGGAGTCTTCTTATTGTCGCCAAAGGGGCTCCAAGGTAGATTGCATTAGCATAATCCAACCGGGATAATACAATTGCTTGTACAAGTAGACGTTTTGCCGGAAAAGGCAGGAGAGGCAAAACCTTTCTGAATCTCCTAAGCAGTCCGTAGCAATTTGCTGCTACTTTACATGATTGTGCCTTGAAGTCCAAGTTATTATCCATCCAAACCCCCAAGCTCTTAACGCAATCTTTTGTGACTGTGGGGGAGCCCAGGCAACTAGGCCAGAGATGAGAGATGTCAGCCGGAGCCGCTTTCCCGAAAAGTATTAGCTCAGTTTTAGAGCCATTCAGCTTCAGGAAGGAGCTGCTCATCCAATCAAAAACAACCTGAAGACAGGCTGACAGGTTGGGATCTGGGCGACTTAGCTGATTGAGAGAAACGATCAATTGGGTATCGTCGGCATAAGAGACCACTTGTATCCCGAAAGGGAGAATGGACTCCGCCAGCGAACTCATATAGACGTTGAACATAGTGGGGCTCAGGCAAGACCCCTGCGGCACCCCACAGGTCACCGGAATCGCCTTAGATGAGCATTCTCCCACAAATACAGAGAAAACTCTGTCTTGCAGGAATGACTGAAGCCACTTAAGCGCCATCCCTGTCACTCCCGCAGCCCTCAATCTATGACCCATCAGAAGATGATTAACAGTATCGAAGGCTGCGCTAAGGTCCAAAAAAATAAGCGCCGCGCAGCCTCCACTGTCCAGAGTTTTCCTAATCTCCTCAGACGCTGCCAATATGGCCGTTTCTGTTCCCTGTTGAGGTCTAAAACCCATCTGGGTAACATGTAGCCGATTGTTATTCTCTAAAAAAGCGGACAACATCCCATTAATATATTTCTCCGCTAATTTACTAACCCCTGGCAGCATGGAGATAGGGTGGTAATTTCCCAAGTTCCCTGGATCAAGATTGTTTTTTTTTAGAAGGGCCTTGACTCTGGCAGATTTCCAATGGGCAGGCACCATCCCAGTCGAAAGAGAGGAGTTTATACAGTCCAATAGGACCGGAGACACTACCTCAGTTCCTTTCTGAAGAATCCTAGGAGGAGCAGCATCCAGGGGAGAACCTGATTTAAGCTCCTTCAACAGTTTTTGCATGTTCTGGAGGTCCAATAAGGGAAATTCCTCCAGTAGTGGACCGATGAACGGGAGCTCAGCTCCCCTACTTCCTCCCTCCACTTGTATGTTATTAACCCGAAGAAAAGGAGTCATAAATACTCTGAATTTTTTCAGCGAAAAAGTCCGCAATTTGATCGCATCGCTGTTGCACATTGTCAGTATCAATAACAACAACGGGCGGCGTGAGCAAATCATTTGCGATTTAAATATCTCCCGAGGGGAATTAGCGGAAAGAATCTTTTCCTGAAAATAGAGAGTCTCCTTTTTGTACATTTTGATAGCTTCACGATATTTGAGTTTACTTATTGCTGAGAAGTCCTTCCTCCAGAGTCTCTCATACTTTTTGCAGATTTGCTTAAGCTGACGCAGTTTTTGGGAATACCATAGATTTTGTTTGGCTCCCACTTTTTCTGACATTTTAACTTTTGGAAAAACAGCATTAAGTGCCCGTTCTATCCATTGATTAAAGTTTTCATTTGCCGAAGTGGGGTTAGAATGAGGAAGGAGAATAGTATCCATAAGTTTACTTAAAACATTTTCTAAATGAAATTTGGAGAGAACCCTATTTGCAGACTTCTCCGCAATTTTGCCAATCCATGGCAAAAGCGAGATGGGACGGTAGTTGGCAAGACAGTCTGGATCTAAGCCAGGCTCCTTCAAAAGTGCCTTAACCAACGCCTTCTTCCATGAGGAAGTAACTATTCCAGAGGAGAAGGAGGAGTTAATTAAGCCCATCAAAATGGGCTAACCGATGGCATAACTGACATAAGAATTTTAGGAGGGACAGGGTCTTGAGGCGAACCACTCCTAATAAGGGCGGAGATATTATAGAAGGTGTCAATAGTCAAGGGAGGAAATATCTCCAGCTGGGGCGATTCCCTCCTAACAGCGGTTGCATCAACGAGAGAATTAAGGTCAGGTTCAATAAATGCCTTTCGAATTAACTGAATTTTATCAAAAAAGAAGTCCGCCAGCTCATTGCAACGTTCAGTAGTAAGTTCCGAGCCAATACATGTCTCGATGGTACATGTCCAACAAACTAGGAAAATAAAAGCCAGTGTATGTCAGTTGTTGTATATAAATAAATATTTATATGACTCAGTGATTGTATGAGTGACTGTATGGATAACTGTATACTTGTAATAGTGTCTTTATAACACATTAAGTATGATTTATTATCTATATGAATAGATGAAGTAGTGTTTTTATAAGTGTATAGGTAAGTAAAAGTAAATATGATCCATTGTTTGCATAAGTGAGTAGGATGACTTCATAAGTGATTGGGATGTGTGCTGGTGTGTAATGTCGATATAGGTGTATAAGTGATAGTGTTCTATTGATCATTGACAGCATGTATGAGTGAATCTATAGGTAAGTGATTAGATGTGTGTATAGATCTAGGAATCACTGAGTGGGTGTTTAGAAACTTGTATTGGTGTGTCAATGGTTTTAAATCTGGCACTCTGTATTTTACAGTGAGTGATGAAAGGTTATACTAGTGTATGATGAGGTATATCTGATTGTCACGTGGATGATGCCATCAGTGATGTCATTAGTGATGTCATTTGAGATGTCATCAGTGATGTCACTGACCATGTCATGAATGATGTAATATGTGACATCATCAGCAGTGGATTGCGGGTACAACTAACTATATTGGAGGAATTTCAATGGTTTTGTTTGAGTGAAATGTCCAGCTAACTATAACACCCCTAAAACCTATGTTTTTTTCAGTGAATTTCTAAGGTTTTTTTAAATGCTAATTCCTAATTATATCTGGCCTGAAACCTATGATTTTTTCCGTGAATTTCAAAGGTTTTTTAAATGCTAATTCCGAACTATATCAGGCCTGAAACCTATGGTTTTTTCAGTGAATTTCAGAGGTTTTTTAAATGCTAATTCCTAACTATATCAGGCCTGAAACCTATGTTTTTTTCAGTGAATTTCAAAGGTTTTGTAAATGACAATTTTTAATGTATTAATTGTTATACTGATTTTTTTTATACTGATTTACTACATTTTTTAAACTATTTATTTTTAGATATATGTTTTTTAATTACATTATAATTACATTATACATTACAATACAAAATATACTTTCTCAGAATGAATTACTTTAGTTTAAATACTTGGCAAATAGGCTACAGACTTTTAAATACAGTAGTTACAGTTGTTGCAATGGGCAACACAATTTCAAACACAAAGCAACATTGAGCTCAATGTGAATGTCTAGTTAAATGCAATTAGTTACTTTATGGATTACTTTTCTAACCACAGGACTGGATCCTAGATTCAGTCCTTGGACATCTCCTGTAAACAGTTGAGTAAAAGTGTTCTGGTTACAGTAGTTATTTTTAAGGAATATTATTGTATTTTAAAAGTTGACACTTAGAAAGTTTTTCACATAGAATCACCAATGTTATCCTATGGCAGAAAATTCACTTAGCAGGTAAGTAGTGTTATCGTTACTTTTTCTTACTCAGTGGCGGATCCTGGATCCAGCACTGGCCAACCTCCTGTAAACAGTTGAAAGAATGTGTTTAAGTCATACAGACGATTTTTTAGGAATATTTTTAGTTTGTGAAAATAGACACAATGGATTCCTATGGAAGGAAATACAAGTTACTGGTAAGTACGCTTAGAATTACTTTTCAGGGTCAGTGCTGGGCTAAATGATGCAGCACTGGGTTCTCTCCTGATAACAGGTGAGTAAATTAGAATTCGTAGTTTGGCTGATTTTAGAGGAATATTTGTACGTTTCAAAAATGGACACAGAAAACTTTCTGGTGAAAACCACACAATGGATTCCTATGGAAGGAAATATAAGTTACTGGTAAGTACGCTTAGAATTACTTTTCAGAGTCAGTGCTGGGCTAAAAGATGCAGCCCTGGGTTTTCACCTGATAACAGGTGAGTAAATCGGAATTCGTAGTTCGGCTGATTTTAGAGGAATATTTGTACAATGGTAAAGGAAGGGGGCGGGGCCTGAGGTGACATGTGCAAGCGCGCCCTGTGGGGTGTTTTAAGTTGGGGGATTAAGTCCCCTTGAATCCTGAGGTCCCCTGGTGGCCAACTAGCCCACCAGGTACCTCCAGTATGCGCCAGGGAGCTGCGTTGCAGAGAGGTGTTCAGCGGCCACACCCCTTTTTACAACACTCTGCAACGCAGCTCCGTGGCGCTTAGTGAAGGTACCTGGTGGGCTAGTTGTCCCCTAGGGGACCTCTGGATTGAAGAGGAATGAATTCCCCAACATAAAACGCGCCACAGGGCGTGTTTGCACAGTATCACCTCAGGCCCCTCCCCCTACCTTCACCACTGTGCAAACGCGCCCCGTGGCACGTTTTAAGTTGGGAGATTAAGTCCCCTTGAATCCTGAGGTCCCCTGGCGGCCAACTAGCCCACCAGGTACCTCCAGTAAGCGCCAGGGAGCTGCGTTACAGAGAGGTGTAAAAAGGGGCATGGCCTCATTACACCTCTCTGCAACGCAGCCCCCTGGCGCATACTGGAGGTCCATGGTGGGCTAGTTGGCCCCCAGGGACCCTCAGTATTGAAGGGGAATTCATTCCCCCTCTGCAAACACGCCAGGGGGCACGTTTGCAGAGTGATGAAAGGAGGGGGCGTGGCCTCCTCCCCGATCCCATTTAAAAAAAATATATATTTTAAGAAGGGGGGCTGTGTAGCCCCCCCTCTTTTTCTTATTTTTGTCCCTGGCGACCCCATCCCCCAGGGCCTGCCCCCTATTTTTTATTTTTTATTTTAAAACTGTGGAGGGGGGCCGTGTGGCCCCCCTCCCGAGGCCTTAATCTGCCCCGGAGCCTTTAAAAAAAAATATTTTTATGGATGGGGGCTGCGTAGCCCCCCTCCCGGGCCCCTACTGGCCCCGGGGACCCCATCCTCCGGGGCCTGGCCATCTCGTTGGGGACCGTGGGGGGGTCCCAATCCCCCCACGGTCCCAGCCGGCTCCCCGCTTCCTGCGGGAGCCGGCATTGCTTTACCACATGGGGAGCAGCTAACATGCTGCTCCCCAGGTGGAAAAGCAATCGTCTTTGCTTCATTGAAGCGAGAGCAGGTTTCCCTGCTCTCGCTTCAATGACGCAAAGCAGTTTGCAATGGCAGGGTGGGAGCCGCGAGGCTCCCTCCCTGCCATTGCAAACAGCAATGGCAGGGTGCGCCCAGCAGGGGGTGGGCGCCCCGGGACACTGCAGAAGCCGGCCCTGGGGGGTGGCGGTCCCCAGGGCCATCTTTGGCTCTAGGAGGGGGGCTGCGCGGCCCCCCTCTCACTTAATTTAAAGCCCCGGGGGGTGGTGGTCCCCGGGGCTTTAACTTGTACAGATCATTTAGGAAGTTGATCCAACTTGATTTCTCTGTTGCTTTTCATTTCTCCTAAACTCATATCTTAGATTTTATCGACAGATGGCATTACTACGGTAATCTTTTATGCAAATGGGAAAGCAAATCCTCTACAAGGGTAAATCGTTGCTGCTACTACCGATCCACGGTTTGATATACAAGTCATAGTCATCAATCAAGATCAATCTATATTGGACCTTATTTTAGGATGATTATTGCATACTGATTTGACCGATACACGGTGTGAAGTGATTGACTACCGACCTTATCGGGGTTGGCTGTTTATCCTGGATCGAAATTTATATAAATAAGTTAAAGAATATATAAGTGTAAACTTATGAAGAAGCCCAAAAGGACAAAATAAAACTAATTCATCTAAAGTGACATGTAAAATATGTCAAAGTGTGCTTTCCAGAGGAGATCCATCAAAAAAATACTCTTGTGGGACTGCAATTATGTTAAAACACCTGAAGACTCTGCATCCCGTGAACCTGGCCAAGCAGGAATGCAGAAGACTCCGACAGCAGCCTCAGCCAGCAGTGGCAAGCACTTCAGCAGCATCACCATCAAGCACTCACCCGGACATACGTCCAGAATTTGGAAAACTAAAAATTAGTTGCATTAAATGCAACAAACTACTATGCTACGGCGAGCAGTCAATTGAACTAATCTGCCGAGCATAGCAAAACCACAAGTGCTAAACTTGTGTTTATTTTTTTTTTGCAGAAGTTGACTGTTTTGTTCCTCCTGTTGTCTTTTTTTCCTTTTGAAAAAAACAAAATTGTTCCAAAAAGTACAAAAAAATTAAAAAACAAAAAGGAAGAAAAAAAACTAACTTTCCTGGTTTAAAAAAAGAGCTAAATTTCTTTGTTAGTGTGTGAAAGTTTAGATGAATGTATGTGTAGTACGTAATTGACTGAATGAATGAATGCATTAGTAGCGTATGGTGAATGTATAAGTGCAGAACTATGAGGAAGTGCTGCAGCATCACACAGTAACCTCTTTAACTGCAGTGTGCTGTAGTACTTCCAAAGCACAGGGATGCAACATATGTACATAAATATGTTCCAAATCTATGCTTCTCTCTGCACGGCTGCCTAAACTGCAGCGATGTGGTGACACTGGCACCCTTGCACCATAGTGTAAGGATATCTGTGTCATGTGCTGTTTGTTTTCTACAGGAAGACACACCTTCCTGCACAAAAACAATGAGAAAATGCATTTTTCTCCTTCAATGTATGCTGAACATTTCAGCATGCATTGAAGATATAAAAATGTGGACAAATTAAAACAATTCTCCTTGTTGTGCTTTCCTACACCAATTTTAGAATGGTGCAGCAATCACACAGAAGCCACTGGGGGCAAGATGGCGGCCGCAGCGCGGGCTGTGTAAGCAGCTCAATCCCTCGATTCGGGTGTGGAAAGAGAAACTACGTCAACTGTTTTTCCCTGTGAACTGTTGAAACTATTGAGGAACAGTGCTCTATTGTGGTTCAAATCGATAAAAATGTGCCTCAGCTTGGACTAAGTATCGGGAATATTATTTCTAAACCGCTGAAAACTGCAGAGTTCGCTGTGTGTGGGGTGGAGTTTTCTTACCTCCGGTTGATGTTGCAGTCCCTAACGGTCGGATGGTATCTGGACTCCTGCGTTTGATCAAAGCTCCAGCTTGGCGGCCCCCTGCTTTCTGTTTTGGTGTTTTTCAAAGAGTGGTCAGTGGATACGGAAGAACCGCTCGCCGAAGAATGCCACCGAAAGCAGTGACTCGAAGTGCCAAAACACAGGCAGCTACAGTGGAGGACCCTCAATATGGAGTAACTGGTGAGGCGGCAGTAATGGGTGAAAAAGGGGGGCCCGGAGATGCCGTGTTGGCTCAGAGTTTCACTAATGCAACTCAGAAGAGGGGGGGGGGAACGAGTGGTTAAGGAAAAGATACGTATGGCAAAACAGGGATTGCGAACTCTCCCAGACTGGTTCGAAAAGCAGGCGTTAAAAAATACAGTGTTGCAATCTGAACAAGGAAAGGAGACAGCTTTGGATACAACTGATACTGTTAATAATGTTTCCAGCAGTTCTCCCCCTCCTCGAGATAATGTTGCATCGGCCCCCCTATGTACAACAAAGCCAATTATAGGTGGCACAAAGCAAGCAAAGGAGCAAGAAAAAGAAATTCAACATAATGTTAGTTCAGACAGATGCATTCTGGGAGTTGAAGTTTCTGAATGCCCTCCATTGGAAGAGCCTACTGCCAGTCTGGATAATCTGATATCAGAATTAGATTTGTCAGGGTTAAATAAGGGGATGTCGTTACAGGATCCATTAGGATCCCAGGAAATTCTGGATAATTTTTACTCCCTGTCAGATCACTCGTCAGATGAAAGTGTCAATTTAAGTAAAGACTGGACTGATAATGAAGAGGACAGCAGCATGGATGATGGATTTAGATCAAGTATCGATTCTCCCAGTATTGCTGTAATTACCGTTAAAAAAGCTAAAACAGGCAGGAGCCGACATATAAATAGTGATAAGCAACCATCAAGGGCTGGCGCGCTTTTCGACTCGATACCTTCAGAGAGTATAATGGCAGGATTAGATCGAGTGAAGTACTGGGTATTTTAGTCCCAGCGGTGCAGGGGCACACACCCTATGACTTCTGGGTTCTTCCCTGTTCCGGACCTACAGAAACACAGAGTCTTCTGGGTGAAGTCAAAGATCATTTATTGGCTGCAGACCAATTGCAGGTATCCTAGAAGTACAACAGCGTGTATGTTCTCAGGAGACTGCTGAAAATCATAGAAACGGACTTCATCTTAAATACAGTTTTCCCTGCCTCAGGCATACATTCCTAGGTTTTATGATACGGCCATTACATATATACATTTCAAACGAAAAAGCAGAGTCATGATGACCATCCCACATTCCAGTTAAGCCAGCCCACAATGATTTACACAGTAAGGTTCAGATCCCACATCGGATATCAATAGGCCCCCCAATAAACATGAGCATCTCCTGTTTTGGGAAACAAGTCATAAAGCAGGAACAGTCAGGTGTGAAAGAGATTAGCCGGGGCTTGTGTAGAATGAAAGGGTTTTATGATGGGTCAAGCCCTGATGCTAATCACAGGTGGCCGGAGGAAGGGGAGCTCGTGAGACCAGTTTGACCTGGGGCAGCAGAGCCAGCTGCCCAGGTCACAGAGAAGTCAAAGGAAAGCACATGTACTGTGAGGCCCGTGTTTGCTCCATTATAGCCTATGTGAGGGCAATGACAAGATGGCCACCGCTTCCAAAATGGAACCCGCGAAGTAATGTAAAACAACGTGTACACAGTGCATTCATAGCTAGAACGATATATAAAGCACTTGTACATACCGCATTAACCATTTGCGGTTTGCTAATACCAGGATAGACAGGGGTGGGGCCCTGTCCCCTACGCGGTCCCAGAGATTAAAGTACGACAGACCCTCCTTTTGCCCTTACATAGGCAATAACTATACTCATCTTAATCCGAGTCTAGGTCAATGTTCACGAAGTCATGGAGATGTTGCTGTAGCATCATCCTATTACTTAGCTCGTCCCTCGATACAGGTTTCCTTACACATAATGTAGCACAGAGGCCACATATCGCAGGAGCACACTGTATGCACAGACAGAACAGGAAAAGAATGGCTAAGATCATTCCAATGACCATTAGAACTTTCCAACCCCAGGCAGATATCAGTTCCCAGAACCACCCCACCAGTGACCAATCTCCTTTATCCACGTGTATGGATTCAGATATTTTATGGAGTTTGGAGATGGCTTGATATACTGTTGGAGCGTTGTCTGGTATGAAAATGCAACAACTAGATTGGATAACCTTACATACCCCACCGCGGTCTGCAAGAATAACGTCTAGAACCATGCGGTTCTGCAGAGTCATAAGGCGATCCGCTTGGAGCTCAGCTGTCAGATTACCATGGGCACCAGCCGTTATATTGACAGTGGATTCAACCACACGCGTCAGTTGTCTCAGGTTCCTACTATTTACCATAGGTCCCCAAAACGGCAGGAAACCCAAAAAGAAGTCTCCCGCTTCCTGACCGGCAGTATCCTCCTTACTAATTACGCCCCTCACAACTCTAGTCTTGTGATAGTCAGAGGCAGCAGTAAATGTTGGCGGTAGCAAGTTTGCAATATAACATGTGCCCGAGAAGTCAGGGGGCAACCATGTATATGCTCGGTCATTGCAGATGAAATATGTGCCCTTGGCAGCCAAAAACGCAGGGGAAAACTGTGACGGGAAAGTGTACGTTTCAGTACAGTCACTTCTTCCCAGCTGAGCTCTAGGGTTCTGACCATTACCCTGTAAGCAGAACCGACCCATGTGGGGTACGACCCAGATTGGGGATGAGATTTTTCGCTGTCTTTCACCCAGACTAATACTATACCCCGTTGCGTTCCATCCTACATAAGGTCTTAATTCTTCCTTGGGTATGGACGAGTATGCATCGATATCTCTGCTCATATCGGCAACTCCTTTCACCAAAGCCTTATTATTGGTGATAGGCCTGATGGAGCGTGGTTGTCGAGGGGAGTACGTATCTAGAGCATAAAGAAACCTAGTTTGGAATGCCCATGACGATCCATTGTAACTAAATGGCAGCACCAAATAGGGAATACCCTTATTAATGGTATGTGGCATTAACCCACACACCCAGCAATTGGTCGTATTCATTACTAGTTGGTGCTGGTGCAAGAGCTGGATAAACAAGTTATTTACAAACTCTGATCGTCTGGTCTGTTCGTGCTCAGGCAAAGGGTGAAAAGAGTGAGAGGAGGCAGTAGAAAGAGGTATAGACTGTACAGTGGGTGCAATGGTCTTTCGGGAGGAGAAAAACACAAATCCTACGATGAACATTATTATACTACACAGTGTAAATATGCACAAAAATACAAAACATTTACTTTTTACAATTCTACACATCCTTGCTTTAAAGTTCATTTCCTCAACGGGTCTCTCCATCTTAAAAAACTCCATCCTCTAATCGGGCCGCTCGCGGCAGATGAGTTTCTTCTGCTAAGGAGTACGCCTGTCAGTCCAGGGAAACGCCCTAGACCAACCAGAACCGTTGACCTAACGTCTTCGGCCTGTACCCCAAAGTCTTGGCACCGAGACCCTGCGGCAGAACCCGGATGGTGGTTCGAAAAACAAAAAATCAAGAAAGTCCTTCAGATGGGAGAGCTAAAATGCCAAAAAGCAAATAGTAAGGAAATCTTTATTTGTCCATGGGCCTTGGTCTCAAATTATAGCGGAGACGGCCAGGTGCTGTTTGATCTTGGAACAAAAGTTCAGGCTCTGTGGTGTCCAGTCGATTTGACAGTGGCACAGCCTCTTGCAGAATATTGTCACTCTCTTGGTCTGAAACTGTGCCTCTTATGTGTGCGTCACTGAATGGTATAAAACGAGGTACAGTGTCTGTCTCGGAGTCGGCGATACCCTCCTCGACCCACTGGTCATATGGCAGAGGCAAGGGGACTACTTTGCAGTGGGTGCCATGGATCCAGTGTTTCTTCCCCTTTACTCGCACCGCTGATCTTGTTGATAAAAGCACAAGGTGAGGGCCGATCCAGCGAGGCTCGTCGTTGCTCTTGCGCTGGAAATTTTGGACCAGCACCCACGAGCCAGGGTTGATAGGGTGTCCAGGAGCTTCAGAAGCTTGGGGAAGAGTATCATGTACCTGTTGGTGCAAAACACGCAGTTTAACAGTCAAATCATACAGGTAATCGAGTAGTACTGGATGCTCGATCTCACTAAATTTCGTAGGCCTCGGTACACCCCATACATTGGCCGGGCGGCCGAAAATCACTTCATAGGGACTAAGTCCCACTCGTGAGTGTACGGTCATTCTGGTGGACAGGAGTGCTAAAGGCAGAGCGTCAGGCCATTTAAGACCGGTGCTCGCCTGGATCTTGGCCAATTTAAGTTTTAGAGCGCCATTGTAGCGTTCTACTAATCCAGCTGATTTGGGGGGATTTGCAGCGTGGAACTTTTGCTTGATGCCTAAACCTTCACATACATTCTTCATCACTTTACCCACAAACTCACTTCCATTATCACACCACACCATTCTTGGCATTCCAAACCTAGGGAAGAATTCTTTCACAAGGGCTTTAGCTGTGGATAGGGCAGTGTTATCTTTCAGAGGATAAGCCTCTATCCATTTTGAGAAAGCACAAACAACCACCAGTACATATTTCAGGTTGTTGCATCTTTCCATGTGAATAAAATCCAGCTGCAAAACTTCAAATGGACATGATGGGGGTGCAAAATGACCAGCTGGAGTTGGGGTTCCCCTACCAGGGTTGTACTTCAAGCATACCATACAATTCTTGACCACATTCTCTGCACACTTGGGAATCCCAGCATTCTGCCATACTGGAGCCAACAACTTACAAATTCCTTTCGTACTGATATGTGCCATTCCATGTGCCATAGTAACTACTGGAAGCACATATGCGTCAGGCAACAACCATCGCCTATGTTCTGTCAGATCAATCCAACAACCATTCTCATCCAACTTACCCATACTTTCTCTCCACTTGCTTAACTCTTTCTCTGTGGCTTCAGCTTGAAGGGACTTCACACTCTCTATTGTGTTTTCACACATTCCAACATCATCTACCCATCTTGCGGGGCCTGCAACATACATTCTAGTCTTTACATTCTGTGCCGTTTCTTTCGCGATCTCATCAGCAAACGCATTCCCACGTCCAACATCATCTGTGACTTTCCTGTGCGCACTGCATTTCATGATCGCAACTTGCAACGGTAGGGTCAGTGACTCAAGGAGATCATTCACCAACTTGCCATTCTGAATTTTAGCTCCATGCGACGTCAGGAACCCACGCTCTTTCCACAATCGCCCAAAATTGTGAGCCACGCCAAAGGCGTACTGGCTATCTGTGTATATATTCACTCTCATTCCTTCAGACAACACGCATGCTCTTGTGAGGGCGATTAATTCTGCTGCTTGGGCCGAATTATGTGGCACTCGTGCAGTTTCCACGACCGTGTGTAAAGTCGTGATAGCATATGCAGCAGTCGTGTCACCATTAGGGAGCTTGAAACACGAACCATCCACCCATAAAGTACCATCACATTCAGTCAGGGGAGTATCTTTTAGATCTACTCTCCCTTTCGTCTCTTCTTCTGTTCTGAACAGACAGTCATGTTGCTCAATCTCATCTGAGTCTGCTGGAATTGGCAATAACGTAGCTGGATTCAGTGTGTTGCATCTCTTTATGTGTATTTGGTTTGCTAACAGTGTGAGCTCATAGCCTGATAATCGCGCACTAGTCAAGTGTTGTGTCTTGGTCCTATTTAATAATGTGTCTACAGCATGTGGAACCATAACGATCAATGTGTTGTCCATTACCAAACCAGCAGATTGTCGGATAGACATAGCTGCAGCAGCTGTCACTCTCAGACAGCTCGGTAATGCCCTCGCTACAGGGTCCAAGGTTGATGAAAAATATGCGCATGGGCGCTGTCTGTCGCCAAAAGGCTGTGTTAACACTGACAACGCACAACCATCTTTCTCGTGAACATACAATGTAAAAGGTTTGCTGTAGTCAGGGGTACCCAACACAGGAGCTGAACACAATGCATTGCGCAATTCCACAAAACTTTTCTGGCACTCTTCAGACCATGGGATAGGATTCGGTGTGTCTTTGCACGTTAACGCTAACAAAGGTTTTGCCAACAAGGAAAAATTAGGAATCCAATGCCTACAGTATGAAGTGATGCCCAAGAAAGCGCGCACTTCTCTCTGCGTTCTTGGCACACTCAACTGTGCAATGGCTTGAATTCTTTCTGGGGTCAGTTTCCTTCCCTCCTTCGACAAGAGATGACCTAAGTAGGTCACTTCTTGTCGACAATATTGCAGCTTAGAGAGAGACACTTTGTGATGGAAAGCAGATAAATGGCGCAACAATGACAATGTAGCTTTTTTGCAAATCTTTTCGGTATCCGCGGCGATTAGTAAATCGTCCACGTACTGAATCAGGATAGCGCCACTAGGTAAAACAAGTGCATCAAGCTGCGCTTTCAAAGCTTGGCTGTATATGGATGGACTCTCACAGTAGCCCTGGGGAGCGCGTTTGAAGCGGAAGCTTCGGCCTCCCAGACTAAAGCCAAAAATGTCTCTGCTCTCCTTTGCAATTGGGATGCTAAAGAAAGCATTCTTTAAATCGATCACTGAAAACCATGCAGCAGAGGCTGGAATCATCGTTAACAAGGCAGTTATATCAGGGACAACTGGAAACTGTGGCACAACAATCTTATTAACCTCTCTAAGATCAATCACAAATCTGTAAACAGGTGGCTGTGAAGGGTCTGTTCGTTTTAAGACAGATAAAATCGGACTATTGCACACGTTGCCTCTTGTCTCTTCAATCACACCCTTTTTAATCAAGTCGCTGACAATGTCTAACAATGCTTTCTGGCCTTCATTAGAGATCTTGTACTGGGGAATACGTGGCAGTCTGACATTAGCCTTTAAAGTTACCACGTATGGCGGTATCTCCAAGAGGCCCACATCATTAGGACCAGTAGCCCAAAGGGCATCCGGAAGGGATGACAATTCAGGCGGCATTGTGTTTTTAGACAAGTACATCGGGGAAATCACTTTCCTGCCTAATGTAAGTTGTACTCCTGACGGTGAACAATACAGTGTAGCATGCAATCTTTTCAACAAATCTAACCCTAGCAAATTTTCACCACAACCTGTTGTTAGAATCAGGGGTGCTTTCAGCTCGCAAGGTCCAACAGAAAGTGACATGGGACTAAAAATCGGGTTCCTAACTGGGGCGCCAGAAAAACCTACTGAAACATTGATATCGCCAGACAAAGGTGCGCCAGGGAGTTTTGAATGCATTATTGAACTCTTTGCAGCACCAGTGTCTAGCAGAAAGGGCTCCGTTACATTTGCTGTAGTCACCTCAACATACGGTCCACTCTGATCCACTGGCACTGAAACAACTCCCTCTCTCTGTCTGCGGCTGTCCTAGTAATTGTTAGAATGGGGAACCTCTGGTTGGCACAGGTAGGTACTTGTGACAAGCAGCGGTCCCTTCTTCTATTCAGGGCGAGGGAATTACCCCTTCAGAACAACCCCTGCTCACCCTATAGGTAGTGTGGCGCGAGCAGTCAGGGCTAAACTTCAGGGCGCTAGTCAGTTAAGCATTTACGATCACACACAGTAAACCACAATGATCCCCCACAAACGGACACCAGGCGTAAGTTGTATCAAAAATACGGATGCTTTATATAAAAGATTCTTTGTTACGCAGGCATGTACAAGACCATCAATAACGGTTACGAAATGGAAGCCACAAGATGATAATTAGGCACTGTTCTTGTCTTTGGTAACTTATTCGGTCACGAGCGCTTCACAGGGCTCGGTTGAGTCGGTCCAGTCACGATGATGCGCAGGGCACCCAGGGTACAGTGATACGGGGAAGTCAGGACGTTGCGGACCCCGAGTCCGATAGAGAGTTCACTGTACCTGGGAACGTGCGATGTGCTTGGACGAGTCTTCAGGAGAGATGCAGGTTCTGCACCTCGTGGGTCTTCCGGATCAAGAATTCAGCGGGCGGCTTTCGGTAGACAGGTGCGGCCCAGGGCCTCCGACACGGACTGTGCGGGAGGTCACTGCGGAGGGCGGCACGGTCAGACTCAGGCTGGGAGGTGAAGCGGGGCGGCCGGATACGTTACGACGTACGGGCGGCCGTCCGAGGCTGGATTTCACTTCCCCACTAGAAATCCGGCGGGAGGGCGAAAGGGCACCAAGCGCGCTCCAGTAGCAGGCAGGTGACAGGGAAGCGGGACGGCCAGACTCGTGGGTCCAGAGCGACTCAGGTAGAGCGGGGCTCTCGGCGAGTGGAGGCGGCCAGGCTTCTGGGTGTCACGGCCCTAGGAGGGATGCGAAGGTGCGCAGGGCACTCCGGCGGGAGAAAGCACACGGCTCGAATTCTCAGACGAGCGGAGACACGGTGAACCCACTGGTCCTGGGGTTCAGTTCAGGGGGCAAGCTCTTCTTCCAAGCCCTTGGAGATAGTTGAAGAACAAAGTGCAAAAGTCTCTTTCAGTCTTTTTCCTCTCCTTCCTTAGCAAGGCACCTACTGCAGGCCAGTCCCTCAGGTCAGGGAAAGTTACTCCTCCTTCAGCTTCTTCCAGGTCCTTCTAGTCGGGCAGAGTTCCTTCGTGGTTCAATCTGGATCTGATTTCTTAGGAGCCAGGCTCCTACTTTTATACAGGGATTCTTTTGTTCTTTAGCGCCAGGGGGCCTGGGCCTGGCTCAGTCCAGTTTTGGAGCACTCTGTTGTGGTGACTCGGCTTGTTCCTTTCAGTAGCAGGGCAGAGACATCAGCCGCTCCACAGGGGGCGGCGCCGGCTTTGTGGTGGCAGAGCACAGGTCTATTCAAGAGTCAGGGTGCACTCCTCCCACCCATCCTGGTGTAATCTCTCTACCCACCACCTGGCAGCCAACCTGTCTCCTGGAATCCCCCAGCCCTGCTCCTGTACTGTTGCTAGGCAGAACACACACACACAGAGGCGGACTGAGATGGTTAGGCACGCAAAGGCTAACTTTCTAAAAGTAGCATTTGCAAACCCAGGATATTAAAATAACCTTTACTAAAAGACGTATTTTATTATCCTGAGTTCAGGCATACTAAACATGACTTTCTACCATGCTCTCTGAGTCCACTGGGGTCACAGCGTGTAGCGATCCCAGCAGCCCATCCTGGCCTATGGAGAGCAGGTAGCCTTCAATAGTGAAAAACGAAAAGGGCTGTAATTCACTATTAAGACATGCCACACCATCAGGGCATGTCCTACCTTATACCTACAATGCACCCTGCGCTCAGGCCTACCAGAGGGGTGACTAACATGTAGTTAAGGGAAGGTTTAGGGACTGGTAAGTGGGGACACTTGCTCAGTCAGCGCGACGGTACCAGACCGCGCGCAGGGTCTGCAGTGGCGGACCCTAGACACATTTTACCCCGCTGCTTCGGTGGGTGGCACAACCAGTGCTGCAAGCCCACTAGCAGCATTTGGATATACAAGCCCTTGGCACCCCTGGTGCACTCTACTAGGGGCTGATAGTAAACCAAATAAACCAAACGTGGAAGTCAATTCACATAATACATTTTACCATAGGGAGCACTTGCACTGTGGCACTGGATGGCAGTGGCACAGTGCCCTGAGCAGCTAACACCAACACAAAAACACATTGAGGCACAGACAAAAAATGGAAGGGTGACCCACGCCAATGGTGCCAGGTCTAACAGTAATCATTATTTTCTGCATCGCCGTTCTCTGCATAATAATCATTATTGTAGTACTGAGCTGTATTACTAGTCGCGTTAGCTTGCTGATCAAAGCTATTAATGGCGCTTTGGGGCGGAAGAGGATGCGCGTTCTGGGGAACATTTCCACGCCCTCTGCCTCTAGGAGCTTGCTGACCACCCCTACCTCTTGCGCCATACGCATTACCGTTCCGCTGCATTAATTTAGGACAACTATATTTAAAATGACCTTCCTCTTTGCAGTATGAACATTGGTTGGGACCTACAGGGACACGTGGTTGATAATACCCATTCATTTGCTGATTGTGCTGAAATTGTTGGGGTTGGTGATAGACACCTTGGGGTTGCCTATAATTATTCTGACCTCCACGTGGCGGATAGGCCTGCTGTAAAAGGACCTTTGTTTTCAGTTCTTTCGTTTTCTTTTCTGTTCTATCTTTCTCGTCTTTATCTCTGTTTTCATAATACTGTGCAGTAGCCAGTATTTGCGCTGAAGAAGAAACAGCCCAAGAACTCTCTGAATCTTTTAACTTTTTACACAGGTCAGGAAGTAGATTCTGCACAAACTTATCCACAAATAACCGTTGGCCACCCTCAGTACTCATATCTTGCCCGCTGTGGTCAATAAACGTTTCTTCGAACCTGGTGAAGAAGTCTGACACTGTCTCATCTTTCTTCTGCTTGCATGCAGATAGCTTGTCCCAGTTTACGCGCATCGCAGGCATTATTGTCTTCATATACGTGATGATTCTACCAGGGAGTTCTGCTATTAAAGGCTCAGGTTTCGCGCCACCAGTTTGTCTAGCGTCAGCTGCGATGATGTTAGCCCATGTGTCCCCTAGTTCTGCAGCATGATCCGTATTACGAATGGATCCCCACAAAGGCTGTGGAACCACATTCCCAAACAGCATATCTACGTCAGCCAGATTCATTACACAGGATTCCGCAGTTTGTGACAACTCCTTATAATAACCGGTAGGGTTTTTACGGGGATCAGGCAATGTCTGCTTAAGCGCTAACACCTCAGAACGCTTCCATGGAACATGCACCCAAATACGCTGGAAATGCGCTAGGACAGGTGGAACGGCATTTGGTTCAGCAGGTCTCCAAACTGGAGGAACCTCACGCATCGGATATCGGCGCGCTTTTACCCTTTTTCCCACAGGGACATCAGGTTCAAACAATGGCTGTTGACAATCATCATTCCTGAAGGATGATACAACCGCAACTGCTTTATCTACCTCACGATCCACAATCAAACCTCACTCTACACAACTCCTGCGGGCTCGGGTCTTTACCACTATCCTCCAATTCCTCACAGAGAATTTCGCACATTTTCTCAAACACATATCTCTGTTTTGGGGCATCCCACTGATGGAAAACGTTGACAACTGATTCCACATCATACAGTGAAGGGAGAACAATCCATCTACGTGCCATGCGATCTATTACCTTTTTCTCATCGGGATTAGGCAATTGACTACGCAATTGCTTACGCTGTAAACCAGGAGTCGCACTAGATGACTCAAAGAGAGGCGACATTAACGTAGTAACCACATTAGCTAAGCGCTGTTGCGCTGAAGGAGAAGCTGAGGCGAAAACAGGGGGATAAACAGAGGGGAGAAAAGAGGATGTAGAAACGGGTACTGGAGTGGTGCAAGGAAGAGTGTCAGGGGAGGCAGCTGCTGAATTAGACAAAGTCGCAGGAAGCGCGGGGTCAGTTGGGAACACAACTGGCGGCCCTTGAGAGGGCTGCGCTATATGGATAAGAGCCGGCTGCGCAGCAGCTGGCGGTAGCGGCAAGGCTTGCTGTATATTAACTGGAGGTGGCATATTCACAAGCTGGGGAGGTGCCGTGGCATTTTGAGCATACGGGGGTAGCGAACTCAACAAATGCGACATCAGGGGATCTTTCTCCTTTTCTTCTAACTCATTCTGCTTAGAGTGTGGTAAAGCTGGGTAACATTTGTCGATCCCTAACTTACGCTGTCTGTGCAATTGCTCATTCATCTGCTCCTCCTCATTGTCTTTAAATTGTACAGCTGCTTGCATTACTGTCATACCTTTTTCTCTCCTATTCTTTTTCGCTAGCTTAATTTCCTTTTGTTTGGCTTCCTTTCGCCATAAGCGGAAAGAGTCAAACATCGCCGGCCGGGCTTTCTTTTTGAACAATTTAATTTCCAAGTTATCTAAAATATCGGTATCGAAACTACCATTTTGGGGCCATTTTAAAACACCGTCTTTTCTGGTGTAGTGGATCCATACTTCGTTATATGCAATAGGGCCTACGCCATGTTTTACATAGAGCTCATAAGTTGGAGTTCCAACCGGAGGAACCGGACATGATTCCTCCAGCTGGAAATCTCTTCCACAACCCAAACAGAACAATCTACCAAATATTCTAGAACCAGGCATCTTTGCTCACTAGTCTAGATCCAAACGTCAAAGGATTATCGATTACGATAGTCTCGTGAATACACGAGTCCTCTGGCTTTGGTGTTTGCAAACTCCAAATTTCCAAATCAAACGATCCCGAGGGATACCAAACAAATGGGAGACGCTCCACTTATACTTAACTGAATATTGCTGATCGATGGCGTCACCAGAAGACTCTCTCGATTGTTTCGCTCTCTCAAAACTCGTCAAGGGTCCAAAACAGGTCGATTAATCAGGGCAGCAGTCCTTCGTAGCCGTCGGGACGCGGAGAACCTCGCAGAAAAGACTTTCGGACCACGTCGACATGCAGGGGTCGATGAAGTGGCGCCCTTCCTCCGGAATTTCCACACGAAGCTCCTCACGAACCTCTGGCTTGGACTGGTACCGCTGAAATTGTCCCGAGTTGGGCGCCAAACTGAAGTACTGGGTATTTTAGTCCCAGCGGTGCAGGGGCACACACCCTATGACTTCTGGGTTCTTCCCTGTTCCGGACCTACAGAAACACAGAGTCTTCTGGGTGAAGTCAAAGATCATTTATTGGCTGCAGACCAATTGCAGGTATCCTAGAAGTACAACAGCGTGTATGTTCTCAGGAGACTGCTGAAAATCATAGAAACGGACTTCATCTTAAATACAGTTTTCCCTGCCTCAGGCATACATTCCTAGGTTTTATGATACGGCCATTACATATATACATTTCAAACGAAAAAGCAGAGTCATGATGACCATCCCACATTCCAGTTAAGCCAGCCCACAATGATTTACACAGTAAGGTTCAGATCCCACATCGGATATCAATAGGCCCCCCAATAAACATGAGCATCTCCTGTTTTGGGAAACAAGTCATAAAGCAGGAACAGTCAGGTGTGAAAGAGATTAGCCGGGGCTTGTGTAGAATGAAAGGGTTTTATGATGGGTCAAGCCCTGATGCTAATCACAGGTGGCCGGAGGAAGGGGAGCTCGTGAGACCAGTTTGACCTGGGGCAGCAGAGCCAGCTGCCCAGGTCACAGAGAAGTCAAAGGAAAGCACATGTACTGTGAGGCCCGTGTTTGCTCCATTATAGCCTATGTGAGGGCAATGACAAGATGGCCACCGCTTCCAAAATGGAACCCGCGAAGTAATGTAAAACAACGTGTACACAGTGCATTCATAGCTAGAACGATATATAAAGCACTTGTACATACCGCATTAACCATTTGCGGTTTGCTAATACCAGGATAGACAGGGGTGGGGCCCTGTCCCCTACGCGGTCCCAGAGATTAAAGTACGACACGAGTAGATTCAGAAATTGAACCCATTGTACAAATACCGGTTCCAGAAATAACTCTGTCTATGATTTATAATACTATGATGGAACATAGAGCAGAAATAAAGGCAGATAATACCCGCATGCAAGCTACCTGTCGCAAAGTACAGAATTCTGTTCGACGAGTAATTAAAATATGTCCTGATATGGCACTTAGAGTGACTGGAGCAGAGTCTAGGATTTCTACATTAGAACATGATCTGGCTGCACAGAAACTTGAGATAAACTCTATCAGAACACATCGGGATGATATTAATATCAAACTGACAGAGTTGGAAAATCAAGCTCGCAGAAAGAATTTGCGTGTTTTAGGTATTCCGGAAAAAAAAGAAGATTCGGACGTCCGGAAATTTATTTGTGAACTGTTTACAGAGGCTTTTCCGGAATTGACTCTCTGGGATTGGTCAATGGAGATACAAAGAGCTCATAGGATTCCTTTTACTATGAGAAGAGTGAGGCAAGGAGAGGAAGATAGACCAAGAGCCATTCTTGTACGATTTAATAACTTTCTGGCGAGAGAGGCTGTGTTTGGATTAGCTAGGCCGGATAAAAAAAGAATGGCGATAGGTTGCAACTTTTTCGTAAGACCCGATTTTTGTAAGGAAACGGTATCAAAACGTTGGCATTTACGTCAACTTATATCAGGATTCCAAGAAAAAGGCGCAACAGTCTATCTACAGAATCCAGCCAAATTTAAGATTACAATTAAGGGCCAGACCAGGTTCTTTTTATCAGAGATTGAAGCTAAGAAATTTTTACAGTCATTATAATTTATGATTTAATTATGATCTTTTGTTAGTATTAAAGTTAAGGGGAATTTAGTAAAAATGTGTGGATAATAAAGTTTTTCTCTTTCCTACTCAGTAAAAGGGGGGAGGGCGGCACTCCATACTTTTAGGGACTGATTGTCCTTATGCCTCATATGGTGGGTTGGGAGGGGTGGGTGGGGAGGGTGGATGATACGGGGCACTGGGAAAGGGGTGAGGGAAAGGTGGAGGGAGAGGGGTGTTGGGAGGGTGAAAAGTCAGCGGCAGCCTTGATATATATTTTGGTTGATTCTCTATGTAGAAAGTATTATGTAAGGACTGTACAAATGCAAAAGCTATATGTCATAATAGCTACTTTATTTCAAGCTGTGAGATATTTTCTAAATTTTTTTGTAGCATGGCTAAGAAATTAAAGATATGCACTCTTAACATTTGTGGGCTTAACGACATGAAAAAAAGAGATGTATTAGCTAAACTCATTCAGATTACACATATCGATATATTATGCTTACAAGAAACTCATATAGATGGGCTAAAAGGGGTTGTTTGAATAAGTTAGGGTTAGAATTGGTTGTCTGCTCTAAACAATCAGGGGTGAAGAGAGGACTAGCCATTCTCATGAAAAGAGGTTTAGGCATATGCATTAAGTCTTTGGAAGACAAATGGGGTCGATGGGCAATCGGTGTATTTAAGATTGGGCAGTTTAGATTTACGTTATGTACTGTATATGGTCCAAATTTGGATGATGTGGAACTTATGAATTTTTTAAACATAGAATTAGCCCAATGGCCTCAACCATTAGTTATGTGTGGTGATATGAATATTCATCTGGAAGCTAATCTGGATATAAGGGCGACCTCGCTGTATACTGGTAGAAAGCCACAAACTTTTACGGCTTTACGGGAGTTGATCATAGATCATGGTCTGTATGATGTTTGGAATGCAACTCATGCAGATGACCCAGGCTATACCTTTTTTTCGGCCCCACATAGTAAATTTGTTCGGTTCGATTATTTTTTTATTTTGTTGCAATATATAGGAAAAACCAATTTAGAGATTCTGCCTAAACTTATTTCTGACCATAATCCCGTATTACTTGATCTAATGGTTATTCCGCATTCGGGAGAAGGAACTTACCCATGGTCTTTTGAAAGGAATTTACTATTAGATGAAGAGTATTGTCAATTTATGGTCAAGGTGATACAGGAGTTTTTTCAATTTAATAAAGGAACTGCGTCTAATAATATAGTTTGGGATGCTTTTAAAGCGATAGTTAGGGGGGAAACCCTAAGTTTTTCGAAATCACGACGCAAAAAATTGATGGTCAAATATAGAAATGATTTCATGATGGTTACATCAGCGAAATATAAATTAGCTGACGCGATTAGACTGGGTCAGGATATAGCCCAGGCTCAGAGAGAACTTACTATTAAAAGAGCTATAGTATATTCTAATATTGCTGACCAAATTGCCTTAAAATTTAAACAATATAAAGAACAAGCATACGAATTTGGCGAAAAAACGGGCAAAATATTGGCCAAAAGGTTAAGGCAAAAAGCCGTTTATAACGATATTGTTAAGATTATTAACGTACACGGGGCTCTTCAAGAAACTTAAGAGGGTGTTTTAGAAGCCTTTCAAACATTTTATCAATCTTTATATAGTGCACCGTCAAATGTTTAGACTATGAGGAAGGAGGTTATTTGAAAGATTTAGATTCTTTAGAGCCCTCAGGACTCTTAGAGGCACAAAAAGTAGTGTTATCTGCTCCTATAGTATGGGAGGAATTGGAAAATGCTTTATTAGAACTAGCTTTGGGTAAAGCGATGGGTCCTGATAATATCCATCTGGAATTTTATCGCACGTTTAGAAAGTTACTTAAAAAAGAATTAGTAGAAGTATGTCAACAAGCTTTATTGGGCAACCCCCCGGACTCGTGGTCTGAAGCAATTATAGTAATTTTTTTTAAAAAAGGGAAGAAAGATACTGACATGGGGTCTTATAGACCGATATCTCTTCGTAATGTAGATAGTAAGATCTATTCAAAGGTTATAGCAAACAGGCTAAACAATTTTATGCCTATGTTGGTATGTAAAAGACAACATGGATTTATCAAGCAGCGCGATACGACAGATCATGTTAAAAGAATTATATCTTTACTAGACTGGGCACAGGCCTCTAATTCTCCAGTCGCAGTAGCTCTGTTGGACGCCGAAAAAGCCTTTGACCGGGTCTCCTGAAAGTTTTTATGGTCAACTTTAGTTTGGAAGGGGCTCCCTGCCAAATTTATTAAAGCTATACAGGGTTTATACATTTACCCAAAAGCAGCAATTCGTATCTCGGGTAGACTTTCAGGCAATATAATGATTACAAGAGGGACAAGACAAGGTTGTCCCAGTTCGCCCTTATTATTTGCTTTGTATATCGAGCCTTTTTTAAATAGTTTGGAAAATAATGCTGGAATCGAACCAGTTCGAATACATAATATAACTTATAAGGTGTTTGCATATGCAGACGACATCGCTATAGTTACAACAGATATTAAGACTGCTTTACCCAAGTTAGTAGAAATTAAATGTTTCTAAGGCTCAGCTGTTACATTCGGATGAAGGGCGTCCAAATGATATGAATTTCGAGTCAGAAGCCATATATTTGGGAATTAAAATATCTGCAGAAATAGATAAGATTGTACGGTTAAATATCGATCCGATAATAGTGTCAGCTAAAAAGACTTTAGAAAGGCTCGATAATCTTCATCTATCTTTATATGGTCGCAGTAATGTTATAAAAATGGTTATTTTTCCTAAATTTTTGTATTTATTTCGCACGATTCCCCTACTCTTTCCTACTCTTGTTTTTGATCGAATCGATAGAATGTGTTCTAGGTTTCTTTGGAGCTATCATAGGTCCAGAAGAGCTTTCAAAAGTTGCATATTACCAAGAGATAGAGGGGGATGGGGAATACCTAATTTTCGGCTATATTATTGGTCAGTTTTTATGCAGAATATGGGTGTTTTATTTGCCCATGATGTACGGATTGAAGAGTCAGTAAGCCCGTCAATATATGATATGGTATTGGGTGAGGAGGCCCGACAATGTTTAGTGCGTATAATTGAACCTAGTTATTACAAAAAAACTACATTTAAAATCATTATGACAGCTTTTGAGATTTGGAGAAAAGTCAAAAAGAGAATTGGCCTTAATTTAAACTTACATTTTTATACTCCGTTGAAAAATTGTTTTTTGTTACCAGATATTTTCAGAGATTCTATTATGGCTAGATGGTATCGGGTGGGTATCTGTCAATTGGGAGATTTGTTCGATGGACATCAGATAGTCTCTTTTCTTTTTTTGCCAAAAAAATACAGTGTAGCTCGTACAGAATTTTAAAAATATTTACAGATACGTAGTTATCTTGAAATGAAAAGTACAAAAAAACAGATTATGTTAAAAAGGGCAAAGTCATTGAAGCAACTCGAAAAAGACTGAGAATTGGCCCTATTTATCAACTAATGATTGAAAATTATGAAGATGACTTATCGGCTTGGGAGGATAAATGGCAAAATAAACTTGGGGTGGATATAATAGACATGAACCGAATAATAGAAATATCTACTAAAATTTTATTCAGTGGTTCGTTAAAAAGTCAACACTTTATGTCTATCTTTGATTTATATTACACACCCGCAAAATTAGCCAAGTGGGAATCTGTTAGAGGGAATAAATGTAATCGATGTGGTGCAACTGCCGCAGACACTGTTCATATGTTTTTTCAATGTTCTAAATTAAGTCAATTTATTAAAGATGTTGAATATTTTTTGCATACCTATTTAGGTATTCGGTTACAATTAACTTCAGAATTGATCATCTTGGGTTTACAAACAAGTGGTGATTGCACAAGGACGGAAATAGAAGATGCGTTTATATTTATTTGTATGTCAATTTTTTGACTTTGTATTACAACACAATGGCTTGATATAGAACCACCTGTTTTTAGTAACTGGCAATCTAGATTATTATCCTTATACCATTTGGAAATGTCAGTATATAAAACAAAAGGCAAAAGGAGAAGGTTAATGGGCCAGAAATTATGGTCTCCATTAATTAAGTGGTTATGAACTTATTATTTATGTTGTTTTTTCGTGTGTGATATTGAGTTCTATTAAGAGAGCCATAACTTGAATTTGAAGACAATATGATTGATTGTGCTATTTATATATCTGTTTTTTGGCTGTATGCTGACACAAAAAATCAATGAAAAAAATTAAAAAAAAGAAATTAAAACAATTCTCCTTGTTGTGCTAACACCAATTTTAGAATGGTGCACCATTCACACACATATCGAGATTTATGATTTCTGATAAATCTAGACATGTGTCTTGTTCCATGAGTATTAAGTGCAATCATGCACAACAACACTTATAGAACACCCTTTCAACACAAAGTGGTCTGCATGATGAGGTTGTATTTACATGGAGTATAAAAAGTGCACAGAGTGCCTTTTCCTCTCTTTGTAAATATGAAAGAGTATCTTACACAATAATTATGTTACAAAAAGTGACATATTTCCGTTTTTAAAATTCCTTGCAAATGATAAAAGGTAAGCACAGAGTTTTGTCTGCAAAGATGTTCAAAGAAGAATGATTGAAATAATTGCGGTCCTTCAATAGCTAAAATGGGAAATATGAACCCCTCAAATCTCTTTTTTTGCAGGTCACATGATATCTGATTATAGTCAGATTTCAAAACTACTAGGTATAAACAGAGTGTTTTTAGAAACATATTTCAACTTTGTAGCTTCTTGCAGACCTCCTCATTCTGCATATTGAGACTTAGTTAAACTTACCTTCACAGTAATAGGAATAAAAAATGGTATCCATTTTTTTCACATTTTCATTCCAATCTAAATTCATAAAAATTGCTTATTTTAAAATTTGGATCTGTGAAAGAAAAGGAAAAAAAATTATAACATGTAATAATACATTTTTTACAACACAGCATAATTTCCACAAAGTAATTGTTTGCCTTTTTTGCTGTTCTCAGAATATATTAAATTTCACTAAAAATAGTGATTTCAATCATACTCATCACTTAACAGCGGGCAAAAAAAAAACAATCTCAAATATTGTTAAAAAAAACCCAACATGCTATTCTCAACAACATAAAACAAGATACAAATCACAGATATATAAAATGCATACAGCTAACAAAACTTTATAAGTTTAACTTACAAAAACTGAAAATGTTGTCGCTTTAAAATATTCACCAAATCTAAGGATGAATTTTTGGAGGATGCACCACGCCCACAACGTTTTCCTTCAGTGGTGTGGACATTTTTTACTTTTCCCGAGGGGCAAACAAAGACCAATGCCACCTTCGTCACGTGCAAGATTTGCAAAAGAGTTCTGTTGCGAGGAGATCCTAACAAGAAATACTCGTGCGGCACGGCAAGTATGATGAAACACCTAATCATCTCATCCAAACAACGAGAAGAGTGCAAACAGATGAGAAACACTCCTGTTCTGTATCTGTAAAAAAGAATCACAAATAAATGTATATTAATAACTTTCAAATTTATACTATTCCATTACTGTACAAACACATTTTATATAAAAGCTGACTAAGAAACTATAGCCCTGAACCACAAGTGTGACGATCGTTAAAACACTACATTCATAGTGCATACTACTTTGAAGCAGTTCATGCCCTAAAGCCTACCTCACTAAAAGACTACATGCTAACTGACTAAATGATTAGAGTACTATAAGGAGACACACTGGGTGAGTGACAGGGTGTTTGCTAGAAGTGTATGAATACTAACTAGGGAATTGAAGGTGTGAAAAACAACTGTGTAGGTGATTAGAGGACTGCATCCATACTGGATAGGCATATAAAGCAGTCCATGTGCTAAGGCCTGGCTCACTGCATGAGTACTTGGGTACTGATTGAATGATTAGAGTACAGCAAGGAGAGTGCCTAGGTGAATTTATAAGTGGTAAGCTTTTCGCACAGGGAATGGATTAGTTCTTGGTACTGAATGGGTCACTAGAGGGGTGCAAAGGGAGTGACAGGATGTTTGCTGGACTGTATGGATACTGACTAGGGAATTGAAAGTGTGAAAGACAAGTGTCTAGGTGGTTAGAAGACTGCATACATAGTGGATAGGGGTTTGAAGCAGTCCATGTGCTAAGGCCTGGCTCAGTGCATGAATACTTAGGCACTGACTGAATGATTAGAGTACTGCAAAGATAGTATCTTGGTGAATTTATAAGTGTTTGGGTTTTGGCACAGTGAATGGATTAGTACATGGTGCTGAATGGGTCACTAGAGGACTGCAAAGGGAGTTATAGGGTGTTTCCTGGAAGTGTATGGATACTGACTAGCAAATTGAAAATGTGAAAGACAAGTGTATAGTATGTTAGAAGACTGCATGCATACTGCATAGACATTTGAAGCAATCTATGTGTTAATGTATGGTTCACAACATGAGTACTTGGAAACTGACTAAATCATCAGACAACTGCTAGGTTAGTGCCTGGGTAAAACTTTTAAATTTTCAGTTCTGGCACAGTGAAGAGAATAGTCCATGGTACTGCACTTTAGTGTCAAACCCTGACTCATTTTATCAATGCATAAGCAAAGAATAGCTTCTAAAGCTACTAAAACTTGACAACACGACCGGTTTTAAAACAGTTATCTGTCATCAAATACACTATGTTACCAAATGCTTCTCTCACAATCCGTACCCAAATGTACACAGACTCACAGTGTGATTTTAGACTAGCAACACTATCCCTAGCAGTTTACCAAAACTCATTCACTAGTCTAGAAGAGGTAATGGTACTGCACACAATCTACATATTTAAGTACAGCACATTAGTGTCAAAGCATGACTCATTTAATCAACGCATTAGCAAAGACTGGCTTCTAATGCTACTAAAACTTAACAACATGACAGGTTTTAAAAGAGTTATCTGCTAAAAAATACACGATGTTACCAAATGCTTCTCTCACAGTGGTTCCCAAATGCCCACAGACTCACAGTGTGATTCTAGACAACAACCGCTATACCTAGGAGTTTACCAAAAATCATTCACTACTGTGGAACTGATAAGGGAACTGCACACAATCTACATATTTCAGGACTGCACTATTGTGTCAAAGCCTGACTCATTTAATCAAAGCATAAGCAAAAACTGGCTTCTAACTCTACTAAAACTTGACAACATGACAGGTTTTAAAACAATTATCTGTCAGCAAATACACAACGCTACCAAATGCTTCTCTCACAGTGGTTCCCAAATGCACACAGACTCACAGTGTGATTCTAGACAAGCAACACTATCCCTAGCAGCTTACCAAAACCCATTCACTACTGTGGAAGGGGTAAGGGGACTGCACACAATCTACATATTTCAGTACTGCACTTTAGTGTCAAAGCATGAATCATTTTATCAATGCATAACCAAAGACTGGCTTCTAATGCTACTAAAACTTGACAACATGAAAGGTTTTAAAAGAGTTATCTGTCAGCAAATACATGATGTTACCAAATGCTTCTCTCACAGTGGTTCCCAAATGCACACAGACTCAGAGTGTGATTCTAGACAACAACCACTATACCTAGGAGTTTACCAAAAATCATTCACTACTGTGGAAGTGGTAAGGGAACTGCACACAATCTACATATTTTAGGACTGCACTTTTGTGTCAAAGCCTAACTCATTTAATCAACGCATAAGCAAAGACTGGCTTCTAATGCTACTAAAACTTGACAACATGACAGGTTTTAAAAAAGGTATCTGTCAGAAAATACACGATGTTACCAAATGCTTCTCTCACAGTGGTTCCCAAATACGCACTAACTCACAGTGTGATTCTAGACAAGCACCACTATCCCTAGGAGTTTACCAAAACTCATTCACTACACAGTGCAAGTGGTAAGGGAACTGCACACAATCTACATATTTCAGGACTGCACTTTTGTGTCAAAGCCTGACTCATTTAATCAAAGCATAAGCAAAAACTGCCTTCTAATGCTACTAAAACTTGACAACAAGACAGGTTTTAAAACAGTTATCTGTCAACAAATACACAATATTACCACATACTTCTCTCACAGTGGTTCCCAAATGCACACAGACTCACAGTGTGATTCTAGACAAGCGACACTATCCCTAGCAGCTTACCAAAACTCATTCACTACTGTGGAAGGGGTAAGGGGACTGCACACAATCTACATATTTCAGTACTGCACTTTAGTGTCAAAGCATGAATCATTTTATCAATGCATAACCAAATACTGGCTTCTAATGCTACTAAAACTTGACAACATGACAGGTTTTATAAGAGTTATCTGTCAGCAAATACATGATGTTACCAAATGCTTCTCTCACAGTGGTTCCCAAATGCACACAGACTCACAGTGTGATTCTAGACAAGCACCACTATCCCTAGGAGTTTACCAAAACTCATTCACTACAGTGCAAGTGGTAAGGGAACTGCACACAATCTACATATTTCAGGACTGCACTTTTGTGTCAAAGCCTGACTCATTTAGTCAAAGCATAAGCAAAAACTGCCTTCTAATGCTACTAAAACTTGACAACAAGACAGGTTTTAAAACAGTTATCTGTCAACAAATACACAATATTACCACATACTTCTCTCACAGTGGTTCCCAAATGCACACAGACTCACAGTGTGATTCTAGACAAGCAACACTATCCCCAGCAGCGTACAAAAAACTCATTCACTACTGTGCAAGGGGTAAGGAGACTACACACAATCTACATATTAAAGTACAGCACATTAGTGTGAAAGCATGACTTATTTTATCAATGCATAAGCAAAGACTGGCTTCTAATGCTACTAAAACTTGACAACATGACAGGTTTTAAAACAGTTATCTGTCAGCAAATACACAATGTTACCAAATGCTTCTCTCACAGTGGTTCCCAAATGCACACATACTCACTGTGTGATTCTAGACAAACAACACTATCCCTTGCACTATACCAAAACACATTTCTTCATCTAGAAGGAGTACTACATTTTAGTATAGAAACATAACTCAATTCACAAATTCATAAACAATGACTGGTTTCTAATTCTACCAAAATATAAAAGCAGCACAGTTATCTGTCTGCAAACACATGAAAAACACAAATGCTTATCACAGAATGGTTTCTACATGCACACACACTGTCAATAAGATTGTATAGAAAAAAAGTACTCCCTACACTTTAGCAGGAGAAATACATTAGTCTGATTAAAATCAAAATAGTCTACATACATCCCCTCACAATTAAATAACTCACCTTTCAAGTTGTTTTGTAGATTAAGTATATCAGTCACACACCAGATTTTCTTTTACAGAATCTCTGCACTGTGCACCTCTCAGCAAAAACAAAGAATGGAAAAGTTTCCCTTTCATTTTCCACACATATACATGTAAACATCAAATCACAATCCTTCACACATAAACTCAAAAGCAAACACACATTTCTATTGGTTAAACATTTCAACCCTTCCCCCAATCTGCCTTCTGCCTGTTACCATAGAAACAGGTCATGAAACACTGCACTGAGCACACAGGTCACAAGTTCAGCACACAATGTTGCTAAACAAGACAGGAAGTGTGCTTGACTTTTCAGCGTATCAGCTTATCATATATAATGTTCCTTACAATCTGTTTTTGTTAACCAATAAGAATCATACCTGTAAAAAAATGAAATATACACCCTATCTTTCAGTGTAGAAAGTAGTCATACAACCAATGATTTCTTGTCTTTTTAAAAAAACAAATTCCGTGGATCCGCGCACCCAACGCGAGAGAATCCGAGCACCCAACGCGATAGGATGCGCGCACCATGCGCGCATTTCGCCGTTTAAAAAACAAACAAAATGGGGGGGCCCCAGAGGGTCCCCTTAAGCACCTCTAGAGGGTCAGAGTATTTCCACTCTGCCCCCTTTATATGTTTTACACACTTATTCCCCTTGCTTCTTCAGCCTCGCTTCTACCGAGGCAGAAAATGCCCGCCAACAGTTCCTGGTTTCGAATGTAGACAGGCACTCGACAGCCAATTAGCATTCAGCACGCGATCGGGAGGGTGCGCGCTTGGTTCGGGGAGGGTGCGCTTACGGTGCGGGCAGGGTCCGCGGATCCTCCCCGGCCATAGATATTTATGTACATTTAACTCTAATTTTCTCAGGAACTACTGAACGGATTCACACCATTTATGTAAAAGGCACGAGTCTGAACTGAGGACTACCTCTTTGCCAAATTTGGTGTCATTCTGTTCAGCGGTTCAGACTGTAGCTGCGACAACAGATCCTATGGGAAATTGCATGGGGAAAACGTGTTTTGGGACCCCCCTTTTTTCTCGGCCCCCGCTTGACGAATCACCACGAAACTTTCAGGGTAGGAGCGGAGCGGAGCTGGCCAAAAGTTTTGGAAAATTTCGCGAGGATTCATCAACCGGCGCCAGAATGTTGCGGATTTCCTATGGAAAATAGGTCCTAACTATAACTACCTACTGGCGACCGCCAGTAGGTAATATATATATATATATTCACTTAAAAAACCATAGGTTTCACACATGTTATAGTTAGCTGGGCATTTCACTCGTGAAAAACCAATGAAATTCCCCCGTTATAGTTAGGTCAGATAACTATAACTCGCGCGACCGCCACTCTATCACAAGGATGATGTCATCGGTGATGTCATGAGTAATGCCACTGACCATGTCATGAGTGATGTAATATGTGACGTCATGAGCACTGGATTGCGGGCGTGCGAGTTATAGTTATCTGACCTAACTATAACGGGGGAATTTCATTGGTTTTTCACGAGTGAAATGCCCAGCTAACTATAACATGTGTGAAACCTATGGTTTTTTAAGTGAATTTGCAAGGTTTTTTAAATGCTAATTCCTAACTATAACGTGTGTGAAACCTATGGTTTTTTCAGTGAATTTGTATGGTTTTTTAAATGCTAATTTATTTATTTTTTTAAAAGTTTTTTCACCGTGAGCGCGCCCACGTTACGTAGTTCGCGGAATTTTTCCGTTTCTACCGTGCGCGTACGCTACGCGCACTACGCGATTTTTCGTAAAAAAATTAAAATACATTTTTGCCCTTGGGTGTCCTTCTGGGACCCCCCTCACCAAGGCTAGTGGTCAGGAACTGTCCAGCCTGCCCCTTTTTCACGTTATCCACCTTTGTTTTTCACCCCCTCAGACAGCGAGAGACAAAATGGCGACCGACACTTCCTGGTTTCGACCGATTCAAATGTTTACTAAGATCTAACAACCAATCAGAATCGCGCTCGCGCACGGCAGCGTGCGCGTACGGTAAGCTTACGGTACGCGCTCGGAGCGCGCCTATAGATATATATATTGATTTAAATGCTATTTTCTCAGGAAATACTGAACAGATTTACACCAGTCCTGCAAAAGGCACATCCCTGACCTGAGGACTACCTCTCTGCCAAATTTCAAGTAATTCTGTTCAGCCGTTCGGGCTGCAGCTTGGACTAAAGGTCCTATGGAAAAATGCATGGGGAAAACGCGTTTTGGGACCCCCCCCTTTTTCTCATCCCCCGCTTGACGAATCCCCCCGAGACTTTCAGGGAAGGAGCGGAGCGCCCCACCTATTTTGAAAATTTCGCGAGGATTCGTCAATCGGCGCCAAAGTTATTCAAAATAGAATGTTGCGGATTTCCTATGGAAACACGGTCCTAACTATAACTATCTACTGGCGACCGCCAGTAGATAATGTGCGATTCTAAATTATAATTTTTAATTAACGATATTGAAAATCATGTATTTTTCTACTTTCTGTGGTATTTTTCTAATTGCTGTGGTATTTAGCAGTGGTTGTTTTTGAATGGGTGTAAGTATTTTGAATGATTGCAGTTTTAATTTGAGCCCTGGGGAATTTGTAGCTGTTTGTATATACAACCGGGTCCTCTTGGTATGAGGGGTTTTCTTGCTTTTACCCAGACTACTGTTGTGACCACAGCACAAACGAGCATATCTGATGCATTCATTCTTCTAGCCTGGATGACGGGGGCTAGAGTGATGGTAGTAAAAGGGAGGGGGCAGCATTTTTCAATTCTCTCCTAGGGCGGCAAAACACCTAGAAACGCCTGCACACACATATCCCACAACCAGATCTCATACCAAGGTCCCTCTCACTGACATCATACACAGACCTCACAAATATCCCACACCCAGACCTCACACCCAGGTCCCTCTAACTGACATCACACACAGACCTCACACATATCTCACACCCAGACCTCACACATAACTCCCTCTCACTGACATCATGCACAGACCTCACACATAACTCCCTCTCACTGACATCACGCACAGACCTCACACATCTCACACACAGACCTCACACCCAGGTCCCTTTTACTGACATCAGACACAGACCTCACACATATCTCACACCCAGGTCCCTCTCACTGACATCACGCACAAACCTCACACATATCTCACACCCAGACCTTACACTCAGGTGCCTCTCACTGACATCACGCAAAGACCTCACACATATCCCACACCCAGATCTCACACCCAGGTCCCTCTCACTGATATCACGCACAGACCTCACACATATCTCACACCCAGACCTCACACCCAGATCCCTTGCACTGACATCACACACAGACTTCATACATATCTCACACCCAGACATCACATTTTTTTAAATGACAATCATTACAATTAGTGAAGCAATATCAGTGGTGCAGTGTAGTAATGTGACGGTGCACTACACCCCAATTATGGTTGCCTTATCAGAAAAAAGGGGGTGGGGAGCCATATTGCTTGCTAGAATTTGGGGGCAGGCCACTTGCTGTGCTGGGAACAGTTCCCAAGCAACTGGGGGGTTTTCCCCTCTTTTTTAACAAAAAGGGGTAGCTCGTCTGTTTTGGATTTAAGACTAGAAGCGATGGGCTAGTGGAGTGGGCAGTGGAATGTATATAAATATATATTCACTGAAAAAACCATAGGTTTCACACATGTTATAGTTAGCTGGACATTTTACTGATAAAAAACCAATGAAATTCCCCCGTTATAGTTACTGTAGGCAACTATAACTCACGCGACCGCAATCCTCTGCTGATGCTAATACTGTATTTAGACACTTATTTGCCCATATCTTCTTCCATTAAATTTTAGCTATACATATATTACAAATATTTTTTTTTCATAAAGACACATATGTCATCAGCAGAGGATTACGGTCGCGTGAGTTATAGTTGCCTACAGTAACTATAACGGGGGAATTTCATTGGTTTTTTTATCAGTAAAATGTCCAGCTAACTATAACATGTGTGAAACCTATGGTTTTTTCAGTGAATTAGCAAGGTTTTTTAAATGCTATTTCCTAACTATAACGTGTGTGAAACCTATGGTTTTTTCAGTGAATTTGTACGGTTTTTTAAATGCTAAGTTACTTTACGCCATTTGTGGCGTGCGCGCCCACTTAACGCAGTTCGTTCCGTGCACGGTTTTTATCAACTTTAATAAGCCCTGTACATTTGGTGGCCTTCGGCCACCAAAAGCACAGGGGGTGAGGTCAATGTGGATAGTGTTTTTTTTATTTCGATTTTATAATTTCATGTTGCCAAAATTACGTTTTTTTTCTCTATTAATAAGCCCTGCACATTTGGTGGCCTGCGGCCACCAAAAGCACAGGGGGTGGGGTAAGTGTGGATAGTGTTTTTTTTATTTTTATTTTTTTACCGTAAGCGTACGGTAAGCTTACGGTAAGCGTACGGTAAGCGTACGGTAAGCGTACCCCGCGAAATTGCCGAAAAAAAAATAAAACCGTTTTTGCTCTTGGGGGATGTTTGGGGACTCCCTCAACATGACTATGTGGGAGGGAGTTGTCAAAACAGCCCCGTAACATGTTTTTGGCCATCATGTTTGATAAACAACACTCAGTGCGAGAGACAAAATGGCGGACGCCGCTTCCTGGTTTCGGCCGATTCGAATGTTTACTGAGATCTAAGAGCCAATCAGAATCGCGCTCGCGCACGCCACCGTAAGCTTACGGTAAGCGTACGGTAAGCGTACGGTAAGCGTACCGTAAGCGGGCTCAGATATATATATTGATTTAAAGGCTATTTTCTCAGAATCTACTGAACAGATTTACACCAAACCTACAAAAGGCACTTCCTTGACCTAGGGACTACCTCTCTGCCAAATTTCTAGTAATTCTGTTCAGCCGTTCGGGCTGTAGCTCGTTCTAAAGGTCCTATGGAAAAATGCATGGGAAAAACGCGTTTTGGGACCCCCCTTTTATCTCAGCCCCCGCTTGACGAATCCCCCTGAGACTTTCAGGGTAGGAGCGGAGCGTAGCGCCCCACCTATTTTGAGAAATTCGCGAGGATTCGTCGACCGGCGCCAAAGTTATTCAAAATAGAATGTTGAGGTTTTCCTATGGAAACGTGGTCCTAACTATAACTACCTACTGGCGACCGCCAGTAGGTAATATATATATATATATATATATATATATATATATATATTCACTGAAAAAACCATAGGTTTCACACATGTTATAGTTAGCGGAAATTTTACTGATAAAAAACCAATGAAATTCCCCCGGTATAGTTAGTGCAGGCAACTATAACTCACGCGACCGCAATCCTCTGCTGATGCTAATACTGTATTTAGACACTTATTTGCCCATGTCTTCTTCCATACATTTTTAGCTATACATATATTACAAATATTTTTTTTTCATAAAGACACATATGTCATCAGCAGAAGATTGCGGTCGCGTGAGTTATAGTTGCCTGCACTAACTATAACGGTGGGAATTTCATTGGTTTTTTATCAGTAAAATTTCCGCTAACTATAACATGTGTGAAACCTATGGTTTTTTCAGTGAATTTGCAAGGTTTTTTAAATGCTAATTCCTAACTATAACGTGTGTGAAACCTATGGTTTTTTCAGTGAATTTGTACGTTTTTTTAAATGCTAAGTTACTTTACGCCATTCGTGGCGTGCACGCCCACTTAACGCAGTTCGTTCCGTGCGCGCACGGTGCGCTTCGCGCACCGTGCGCGCACAGTGAGCACGCGGTGCGCTTCGCGCACCGCGCGCCCACTTTACGCAGTTAGTGCCGTACACGCAAGGTGGGCACGCGGTGCGCGTAGCGCACCGTGCGCACATGGAGGACATATTATGCGCTTCCTTGTGATAGGTAATCTGTTAAATTTAATTTGTAAGTGATGACAATAATACGCCATGCACAGAGAGTGTTTTTTTTTTTTTATTAACATTTTGAGCGTAAGCGCACCGTACGCGTACGGTAAGCGTAATCGGCGAAATTTTCAAAAAATAAAAATTTACCGTTTTTGGCTTTAGGGGATCTTTGAGGACTCAACTAACATGGCTATGTGCATGGGCGCTGTCTAAACAGCCCCTTTATATGTTTTTTGCCTTTGTTTACAGCCTCCCCCTCAGAGTGCGAGAGAGAAAATGGCGGCCGCCGCTTCCTGGTTTCGACCGATTCGAATGTTTACTTAGATGTAACAGCCAATCAGAATCGCGCTCGCGCACGCCACCGTACGCGTACGGTAAGCTTACGGTAAGCGTACCGTAAGCTGGCTCAGATATATATATTGATTTAAAGGCTATTTTCTCAGAATCTACTGAACAGATTTACACCAAACCTACAAAAGGCACTTCCTTGACCTGAGGACTACCTCTCTGCCAAATTTCTAGTAATTCTGTTCAGCCGTTCGGGCTGTAGCCCTGTCTAAAGGTCCTATGGAAAAATGCATGGGAAAAACGTGTTTTGGGACCCCCCTTTTATCTCAGCCCCCGCTTGACGAATCCCCCCGAGACTTTCAGGGTAGGAGCGGAGCGTAGCGCCCCACCTATTTTGAGAAATTCGCGAGGATTCGTCAACCGGCGCCAAAGTTATTCAAAATAGAATGTTGCGGATTTCCTATGGAAACAGGGTCCTAACTATAACTACCTACTGGCGACCGCCAGTAGGTAATATATATATATATATATGTATATATATAAATGGCGCTGCACGTGCACTGGAACTGGGGCCCTAGGGTCTGAGGTCCCAATTGTGGTTGTTTTCCTATCCTTTGGTTGCGCTAGGGCCCAGTGCACCTATCCTGTGCCAGTGCTGCTATGGGCCTCAGGCCAATGGCCAAAGAGAGGGCGCAACTGAAGCAGAGGAAACACCTTAGATGAGGCCTCAGAGAAATGCCACAGTGGAGATGGGGCAAGATGGGGGCCCATTTTTGAACAAGCGGCAGTGAAGACTGCCCGCTTCACAGGGCAGTAGTTCTCCTTATTGAAACAGGTGCAGAGGCCCTGGGGTCCAGGAGTGTGAGGAGTCCACTGCATCACACGTATGACTGTCTTACTTTACAAAAGAGGCATGGAGATTCATTATCCTTGCTAGCATTAGGGCTGAGGGCACCCTTGCTGCAAACATGTGGGAGCTCATTTCAAGTCTGTTTCGAGATTGATGGCCAGGCCTGTTGGGGGAGGGGCCAAAGAGGCAGAGATGATAGCTACTCAGTGAGGGAGCTGTCATTACTGCGGCAGGTGCAGTTGCACTGGGGAAGAAGAGTGTGAGGGGTTCAAATCACCTAAATTATGGGGAGTAGTGTTTTGCTGTTTTCCATTTATTGTTGATTATGAGCTACAAAAAAGCACCCTGAAAATGATCTCATAAGCTCCACCCCTTCCACTTACCCAAGTCTTGCCATGCAGTTTTAGAGCGGGCCCAACTTCAAAACATTTTGCTTAAGAGCAAGGTTTGAAGAGCACTGCCTTAAGCACCGATAAAGTAAAATAGTGCAGATCATCATTTCCCTAAAGAAAAAAAAGACTCCAATCAAAATGAAACTTTATTTTGCATTAAAAATGCATAAAAGTAAATACAATTTAATTTATTGCGATAGCTTTTACTATACTTCAGTACCCATGCAATTTCTAAAACAATAACAAAATAGTTAAAAACCTCATTTACAACAATTAATTCAGATTCAAATATAGAAAAGTTCTTAAAATCTCATTAAAAATCCTATATGGTACAACGCACCCCGATATCAATTACACTTTAAATAAATGGCTGATATACACCCTTTCACATAAAAAGGAGAGTGTGCTATATAAATGGGCTAACTGATTAGCCAAACCCAACCATCAATTCACAAAGCACTTAATACATAGAAGAATAATCTGTACATAGATCTATGGGCTATTAGTTAGCAGTGTCTCAATAAGCTCTCATTGTAGTGGCAGCCCTTCTAGTCTTTACTGCAGCATGTAAGAATGGCGATTCTAATTGTTGTAGTACTGACAGTGCTAAGACATGAAAGCGTGTGCTACATTTTTGCAATAATGGGACAAAAACCCTTTTCCTCTCTACCTTATATAGAGAGCAAACAAATAAGATGTGTGAGATAGATTGCTTTGCTTTATCATCACAGGGACATACAGAGAGTTGGTTTAATGAGTATGCATTAGAGTCTAGAGGTCTTAAAACTTTTGGATGCTGAGATCCCCCTGTCAAAATTTCCAGGCTTAAGGACCCCCTCCTGCCAATAATTTCTAGAACTTGGTACCCCTCATCACAGACAGCCACAGAAGCCCCCCGTTCCCATGGCAAATAATTTTTACAGTGGGGTAATATTATTAAACAGTGATTAGCAAACTAAAGGTTTGTGGGTGATTGTAGTTCGGAGTCACAGGCTTGCTACACAGTTCAAACAAAAAGTCTCCAAAAAGAATTGTCCAAAAATGCACAACAGTATTTCCTAAACAAAACATAATTTGACAAACTTGATAACACATTTCTGAACTAATGGGATGGGTGTGCCTGTTTTTCTCCGCAGAGATTGTCAATTTGTGGATGTATTTTTGCTACAGCCATCCCCAGGTTGTGCTTCACCTCAAACCTTGAACGGTACTTAGTCTTTAATACTGCCAATGCTGAGAAACCAATCTCACATAAATATGACGAACTAAAAGGCAGAATAGTCTTGACAGCAATTTTTGACAAACAGGAATGTTCTTCAGATATTTTCAGCCAAAATTCCGCCAATGGGATTTTGCTGAATTGCATTTGGAGAACGCGATCACTCTGGACCTCAATTAGGTCTTCCTGAAGGTGCACTGGGAGATGAGTACATGCATCCATTAGAAAAGGTTGGAAGACCCAGTCATTGTCATGATCAATGTTCTCAGGAAAGTAGTTTTCTAAACCACCCCTGAGAGAAGTCAAGTGATTTCTTAATACCTCAGCAGCACTTTCAAGTTCATAACCTATGTCCTCAACAGCTTCTGATAAACACGGAAATGCCTCCAGCAGGTCATCTTTAATTAGTCTTTTCCACAACTCTAGCTTCTTCTTGAAAGCAGATTTTTTTTTGCACATTGTGAAAGATGTACTTTCAGCTCCTTGCAAAGACAAATTCAAGGAATTTAATTTATCAAAGATGTCTGCAAGGTATGCTAAAAGCACAAGCCAACGGGGATTACACAACTGTTCTGCTTTGTATGGATCCAAATCTAGAAGGAATTGCTGTACTTCGTTTCTTAATTCAAAAATACGATTCAGCCTTCCCTCTGGATAACTATCGGACTTCAGTATGGAAAAGCAAACCATTATGATCAGCTCCCATTTCTGCACACAAAATTGCAAACAGATGAGCTCTAGTGGGGCGAGCCTTTATGAAATTAACAATTTTCACAGCACAATCCAACACATCCCCAAGTTCTCTATCCATGTTTCAGACTACAAGGGCTTCCCGGTGTATCATACAGTGGGTCCATAGAAGATGAGGAGCCAGTTAACACTTTGGCTTTTAGGCCTGCCCTAGCCCCACACATGGAAGGAGCATCATCCATACAGATCCCAATACAGCTGTCCCATTTTAAGCCGTTGGAGCACAGGAAGTCATTGAGAATGTCAAACAGGGTTGATGCTGTTGCCTGTCCCCTGATTGGTTTACAGAATAAAAATTCTTCCAATATTACAGTTTTGTGGCAGTATCTGACATAAGCAATTAAATAAGCGTCCTTAGATAAGTCAGTCGCTTCATCCAATTGCAAAGCAAACAAACTCGATTTCAAGCATGCAAGGAGTTGTCTGTGGATATCCTCATACATGTCAGAGATTCTGCAGCAAATTGTTGTGTCTGAGAGTGGTACCATTTTCAACTTCTCTGCTGCTGCTTCACCAAGCATTGTTCTGGCCACATCAAGCATTGCTGGAAGAATCACTTTTTCCCCATCCGTAAAGGGCTTTTTGTTTTTGGCAATGTGGTACGCCACTTGTTAGGATGCTTTCAAGGCATTTGTTGGCGTGGAGACCACATTTTTCAGTGTCTTTTTGGTGGATGATGTTTTCCAGCTTTCTGGCAAAAAAATCTGTATTCTTTCCTACCAGTGACCCGTGTTTGGTTTCCAAGTGGCGCTTTAATTTGTTTGGTTTCAGACTTTCATTAGCCAAGGTCATGCCACAAACCACACACTGTGGCTTTATTTCACCATTTATGGTGACGCAGGTGAATCCAAGGTCCAGGTAGGAGGCATCATGCTTCCTACTTTTTGCAGCTCTTTTCTCGATGTCTGTTTCGGCCTTTCGTTTGAGTGAACTACCATCTTTTGGCAGCAGGAAACGATCCATGTCAAATGTGTGTTTGACCTATAATACACAATTTCAAAGTCCAACATTAATGATTACCACAGACCTGCTGCTGTATGCAGTATGGTTGTCATTTAAAAAAGTTTGTCATTTAAAAAAAAAAGAAAACTCTTTGCATTTCCACAAGAAGTGTAAAAAATCATCTTCTTTTATCTAAAATGCGAATAATACATCAGGTTCCTTCCACGTGCTTAGAACAGAAATTGCAGCTGGTTCTGGCTTCCATTACGTGAGCTGGTGTTGTGGGCCATTACCAAGGTTCTCCTTCCCTTGAGTGCGCACACATTGATAGCAATAGTTAACATGGGAGGAGAACATGTGTAAAATCCACCACCTGCTTGTTAATGAGATTAAAAATCTGCTATTTGTGCCCAAATTGATTATTGTAGTGCTCTCTGTGTAGGCACCTTCTTCAAAAAAGGTAGAAGGACTCCAAGGTTGTTGTCTGTGTCATAATTGATCTCAGAAGGAAGACCACTGCTATCCAGTAAAAGCCAACCTTGCGGTGATTGCTTGGAAAACCTGCCAGACAAGTGTAGACTGTTGTGGCAGACTCTTGGTTACTCATTGATACATTATATTCCTCTATTGACTTTCTTGTCTTTGCTCTCATATTCTATCTCCTTCCTTGCATTTAACCTCTCTTTTGCATCTCTCTTTCTCTTGAAGGAATTAATGTCCATACATGCATGGACACTGGTGGCATTCTGCCATTTTGTTAGAGCTTCTGGCTCACCCCATTTGCCCCAAAATCACTCCTAATGCATTGGACAACTGTAAGACCACAGAGTGCTCTATTTGTTTTTGTTTTCTCCACCTTTGTTACCTATAGTTATGATTTCTAAACCGGGCGCCCAGCGTAACACTCTCTGGCTTGCTCTGCCACCAAGTGTCGTGGCCAGCAACCCCTTTGGGCACTGCTAGACTGCCCTATAGGCAGATCTACTGGAATTATGAGGCAAGTGAGGACCAAATTATGATGTGGTTTTAAATTTGTAAAGGCCGGGCTGTAGAGGTATTTTGCAAGGTATGGGAGACTACTGCACTTGTGCGTCCTGCAGACAATATCTGTGGTAATAGCACAGAAATTAAGAGTAAAAACAGCCCAGCAGATTGTAAAACCGGTCAGCAAGCAGCAAAACAAAGCACACACACTGACCTGACTGGCCACCCCTTTGGGCATTGCCAGACTGCCCTATAGGAAGGGCTACTAAAATTATGAGGCAAGGGAGGACCAAATTAGGCAGCAGGATCAACTAAATTGTGTGGTAAAAAATGTAAATAATGCTATGTGATGCACATATTTTGGGATACTACTGCTTCATTATTTTGACATTTTGTACACACGGTAACACTGGGCAATGGTTTCACCTCAACAGTACCAGTTTATAAACAAAATACAGCAATGAACAACAGAAAGATGCCTAGTCAACCTTTGAAAGGGCCTTCCACTCTGCAGGAATACGTGTAGCCACATTAGAAGCTCACCTAGTCATGGCAGGAGAAGTAGGGGGTCCCTTAAAACCCTGGAGGTTTGTGCAGAGTTAAACTGTTTTTTTGTGCAGAGTTAAACAGTGTTCACCCACTCACTCCCATCCATCCCTCTCATCTCTGTCAGTTAAAGTATGTCTGTGCGTTTCTTATGCGGAGTGGAGTCCTGCTCGTTTCTGTAGTGCAGCTGTGCACCAACCCTTCCCACCACCCCTTCAGGGGTCAGGTGACTGATGGGTTTGGGGACATTGGTCAAACACATGGCGGCGGTCCTGCCTGCGCCACGTGTAGATGAGAGGCCAAGTGGTCATGGCTAAATTAGAGAAGGCTGTGTGTACTGAAGGGTGTCTGTCGTATGGAGCTGGACCTGTTGCAGTGAAACCTACTTAACTGAGATGAAAAAACATCTCTAATCTAATCACAAGAACTCTCACTGCTAGTGCCCCAAAATCATGAACCGGAGATCAAACATGCATTGCTCTCAGGTGTATTAAGAAACAGAGAGGCACGAAGGTCACCCACAGGAAAATTAAATATCAATGGAGGAAAACACAGGACACCTTAAGACACACCTGCGAGCTCTGACTGACATCTGCCCATCTACCAAAGGGCTGTTCCGCAGTCTCATTGCTGGTCAGCCTTCTACATGTACATCAAAAATATTTATTAAAATCTCTACTCACGTAAAGATAAGGAGCAATGTCCAGGCAGCTGCTAAACCTGGTATTATTCACAATGCCACACACACCTCTCAGGGAGACTAACAGAACTTCATCTGTGCCATGAATGGATCAGAGAGGAATCCCCTGTCCAAGCCCATGAGGGGTACTGCAGGAGAAGTCCATCAGCCACCAGTGGGTCGGCGCTGAAATGTTGCGAATCGCTGTGCTTTAATTAAAGGGCCTACTTCACTCTCACTGGTGCTATTTTGGTCTCCTGTCTGCTGCCCATGTTCCTGCCTAATAAGTGAACACATGCTGATGGAACTTTATTTTAGGCAAAATGGATAGCACTCAGCTCATTACATACAGTGTCCCTTACGCGAAGGCTGCAAGATTATTTAGAGTTAAGGGTGTTGCAATTACTATTTTTTTTTGTGTGGAGTTGTATATAGCGCAAACTAGACCCAAAGGTATCAGAGCACTTTACATGAGCACCAGTTACATTACAGACGGACACATTCATTTTTGTTAGGCACGGGGAGATTAAGTGATTTGCCCAGAATCACAGGATGTTGAGCATCCCTGCCAAGACTTGAACCCAGTTTCCCAGCTCCGAGGTCGACCGCCCTAGCCATTAGGCCACATTAAAGGCCATGAACATGTGTGTACCAGGAGAAGACCCCACAGCCACAGAACTAACCCACCACCGTGCCCACATACAGCCATGATCTACAAGACTGGGATGGCAGTGGAGGAGTGGGACTAGAACGCCAGGAATCCAGGCCAAGCTTAGCTTTGCCCATGCTCTGGCCTCGGTGACTCCGCGCGGGGTTTGTGACCTGTGGGCAGTTTCTGAGGGAAATAGGCTGTACTCTCTTTGGCCACAACAGATGAGGAGATAGCGAAAGGATATCAGTGATATAGAGTAAGCACTTTTGATGGAACGTCGAATCCAGTCTGGAGACATGGGAGCTGCATACATTAGTAATTCCTGACAAGAAGTGCTTATACAAGTTTTTCTATACTTTTGAACAATCTGCCGGAGGACAAAGTGCTATGGTTCAGGAGAAACCACTATTTAAAACTAATTTTAGGTTGACATGGTTTCAGTTTGCAACTCGAGTTATACACACTCTTATCTGCCATCCATAATTTGTTGTCACCTTTTTAGGTTTAGTTTGATACAGCAGTTGTGCAGTTTGCAAAATCTTTTGCTGAAAAAAAAAACCACCATTTAAAATTCCTTTTTAAAATAGCACAAAACCGCTTTTCTTGAACCTTTTCTTTTTCAACCATTTAACAAAACTGGAACAGAACATTCCTTATGTTTTTTAACTTTAAATCAAATTTTAATGACATTTATTCAACTCTCCCTATCATAGAAACAAAGGGCTCCTAAAGGTGGGGGGGGGGGGGGTGCAGAGGAAGGCGGGGGAAGAGGCAGCCAGCTTACTCCCAGTTTTGGAAGCTTCAGTCACCTTGGAAACCAGGAACCAGAGATTGGAATGCAGAGGCAGCCACGAGGAAGGTTCACGAAGAGGACACCAGCTACAACACAGCAGCAACGAGGACGTCCAGGAGCAGGCGTGCAAGGCAGCAGGAACAACCAAATATTGAAGCACTCCAGAGCCTTACACACTCCAGAAGTGTATATTTATGGCCCCAGTTCACGGGCGCATTTCCTGGTTTGCATCCTGCAGTATCTCTGATTGGAGGACAGTCGTCAATGACGTGATATTCTTTGACAATGTCCTCCAATCAGAGCGCTCCTTGAGGTGCACCGTTCGGAATCCAGATTGAAGCAGTTCAAGGCAGAAGTGCGACGGGAAAGCGCGACCCCCTTTCCTCAACTCCACGCCCCCCCTGGGGGTCGCACCCCACAGATTAAAGACGGATAACCCAGTATTAGAGGGACATAATTTATTGGAAACTTATCAGTATAAATCGATGCTGGGTGTTGTCTATAAAGAGTAGGTAGGAAGAAGGCCCAAATGGCACGGGGGATCGCCTGGTATGTTGTTACTGAACATTTTTCTTCATTTCTTCCCATCTATCATGTCTACTTTTTGCTATGAAAAGTTCTTTAATCTAGATTTGGGGAAGGTTTCACAGGGGGTAGGAAATTCATAAAGATCCTTGAGACCCAGAGCGATAGGAGACTGTCTCACGTAAATTAGCCAGGGGGTAGACGAGGCATGAGCTAGCTTCATACTGCCTTTTAAAATGAGCTGATTTAATTGGCCAGAATTCCTTTTCCATATCGATAACAATAGCAATAATGGGGCCATTTTGATAGTATCGCTAATGTCTGGTGAAACTATTTCTTCATGATCGATAAAATTAGAGCATGACCCAGGAGTGGACAATAGCTTTTTGGCAAATGTGTCTTCTACGATTTTTAATGTCTCAACTTGTGCTATGCCCTGAATTGCTGCCCATATGTAACTACAGATATGGTTTTTGTTAAATAGTTTTTCACAATTTTCTGAATTTTTGCAAAATTTAAAAATGCAACTATAGTTTTAGACATATGATTAGCTCTGTTTCTCACCATCTCTTTCCAATTTAATTTGGCGTCAAACAGAACACCTGAATAAAGTTTTCCATGCATTCCAGCTTTCTTCCATCTATTTGAAACCTCATTGTTCTTTTTTATCGCCACCCACAGCCATAAGACAGGACTTTGTTTTGTTAACACATAGACCCAAATCCGCCATAAAAGCTGAATAATTCACTATAGAGGTTGGTGGGGCCATCGGAGTTCTGGCCAGCAGAACCGCATCATCTGCATATAGCATGATAGGCAAAGGTAATGAAGCGACAAGTGGAGTGTTTTTACATTTTTCAGTCAAAACCTCGGTTAGCTTATTGGTATATAGTGAGAAATGGAAATGGGGCAAGAACGCAACCCTCTCTAACACCTTTTTCAATTGTAAAGGGTTTGGTGCATTCCCCTTGTTTCCCATAGCGGACCATCCTCCCAGCCACTGTATATAGCTGTCTTATAAACATAATTATCGCTGGGTCCACACACGTAGTTTCCATGATGGACCACAATTCACTATGAGACATGCAATCAAAGGCTGCTGATAAATCCATGAGGCCATGTAAAGTTTGCCTTTCTTTGCTATGGAGTATTTAGCTGATACTAGGGCTAAATTAAAACACTGATCTAGTGCCCCCCTGCCCTTCCGAAAGCCATATTGTACATCAGCAAGAATAATATTTTCCATTGCCCAGTTCCTCCTTCCTATTAAGGTGCCGATTCCGATGTTGGATTGACTCAAGTCCGTCCGACATCGGTCAGGAGCCGTAACCGACCAACCTGCTGTCGTCGGTTACGGCCCTGCTAGTACAATGCGACCGAACAGGGTTCGGTCGCACTCGTATACAACACAATGCAAGCATGCATTCCCAGCGGAATGCATGCTTGCATCGTGAAAAGCAGGGGTGCAGTTCATCCCTGCACCCTGTGGGCCGCACCCCAAGGTGCCTGCCACCGGGTGCAGAGATCCACAGAGGGGCACCGTAGGTGCTCCCAGGCCGCCATACGGCAGCCTCGCACCCAAGGGGGCCCTACTGGGGGCCCCCAAAGACAGTTTCTGACTGCCTTTTCGTGCCAAAACTGCCATCGTACTCCCTCAGTAGCAAAGAGGCAGCCGGGGGAGTACTGAGGGATTTCCGGACGGCGGACGGGCTCTCTGAGCCTTTCGTCCGCAATCCGGAAATCCGTGTCGGATTCCTTTCCGACCGAGCCCATCAGAATGGCTCGGTCAGAAAGAAATCCGGCCGACACAATCTGATTTGGTCGTAAGGGCTCCGACTGTCGGTCAGAGCCCTTCCGACCGAAATCGGAATCGGCCCCATAGTAACTGTTTGCTCATTAATTTGACTGTGCTATGTACTAATGGGATAGGGCGATAGTTTGCTGGATTTGATCCTCCACCCTTCTTATAGATTGGAATGATTAAAGATTGCTTTCAAGATGACAATGTACATACTTTGGATATTGCATTAAAACCTATGGTCAAGAGGGGTACCCAAAGTGGTTTAATGGCTAGAAACATATCCAGTGGGGTTCCATCTGGGCCTGCGGCTTTCAGTATAGAAGATTGTGAGAGAGCAAGGTCTATTTCTTCAATTTTAAACACCAAAACAGAACTATCACATTGGATGACATCTCCTACCTCCAAATGAATGTTTTCTGTCTTTTGGAATAGACTATGATAGTATGTTAACCATGTTTCTTCATCTATATGCAGGTCCAGAGATGGCCCGCCCTCCTCCTGTAGAAAGGGAGAATTAACCACTTTCCAGAATGCTTTACTATCACTACTATTTGAAGCTTGCTTTAACTTCTCCAAGGCCTATGCTCGTAACTGCTTTTTCCTTTTTTCCCTAGCTGTTTTATATATAGCCCTGAGATTTCTGATAATATCTTTACTTCTGGTCTTCAATTTTAGCATTTTGCGAAGGTTAGTTAATGCTTGAGAACAGTTCTTCTCCAACCACCGGTTAGAGGGAGGTTGTTCCATGCGATTGAGCGAGTTAATTGGAATCTTCTGTTGTTTAAGATCTTTTCAAATGCCTCAATTACCTGATGTTCTTTAGTCTGAGGGTCTAAACATAAGCAAAACTCCTTGTAGTTGGTGGTTATAATCTCAGTGAGTTGCCTCAACTTTTTCCCATCTTTAGCTATATCCATTGCTCCTAGTTAGGATCGGTTTGTGGGCAAATGTAACCCACGTTTTCTTAGGGGCTCTCCATGAGAAAGTATATAGAATGAGGGAATGATCACTAAGCTGTGTCATCTTAACCTTAAACTTCTTGTGACTGCTGGCACGATCCATTTGTCCAGTGGATAAATAAAATAAATAAAATTCATTGTATTTATGATTTCTAGCTGCCAAGACATCAATAGGTTGTTTAAAGCATTTCCATAAACTGCATGGTTAAAATGGCTAATTTGATCCCCATTGTGATCTTTTAGCCCGCATAATCTTGGTTCTATTTATATCAAAATCTCCCACCCAGGTAGCATGTAAAGGTTTAGGATGATGGTATATCACAACCTCCCTATTGTGACCCCTTGCCACTAAGATGTGAAAGTGGGGTGAATTTTTCAGGAAGGATAACTTTTTGAATGCAATAGTATTAGCTATAAATGTTAAGATCCACCATTTCGCTCTGCCCGTTCTAGGTGGGAGTGCTGGGGCTTGAAACAAATGATAGCCATTTAAACAAATGGAACCCATCTCCCATGTTTCCTGGATGCATATAATCTGCGAGTTTAACAATTCTTTATGACATTCGATGCTGTTCATTTTATTATCGTAACCTGCTGTATTCCATGAGAGAAGTGTGTACTCATCATCACCTGCCCTGGGCACCTTCCTTTGGGTAGCTGGGAACTATTTCACACAATGGCATTTCAGTGCTCTGTACTGTGGTTTCTGTTACATTTTCCCCTATTAAGATATTTACTGAATAATGACCTCTCCACTCCATATTATTTAAAGGGTAGGATACCTTACTAGGGGGAATGAGTCGTTCACAACTATCCATGTTCTCCAACAAAGAGAATCTATTTGAGGTAGAAACGCTTGGATTATCCTTCAGAATTGGCCAGTTTACACTTCTATTTTCTTCTATTGCTAACCCATGGGTATTAGGTCTACAAATGAAAGATGGATTATAGAAAAAAAAACAATAGGATAGTATATAACTGAAAGGCCTATAACGGATCTACCGGAAGTTGAGTTAGCAAATCACCTACCATTCGTGGATTGCCAAAGTTGAGTACAATGCAGTCATTCTTGATTTGTGTGCGGGGCCTTCCCAGGGGATTCTTCTGGCCATGATCAAATAGCCCTGTATAAAACCGCCTAATCTGGCAAATGTTGTTAACCAGTGCCGAGCTTCGGCCTTCAGCTAGACCGTTGATTCTTGTTGATTTGCTCTTAAGACGGGAACATTTACCAGTATTAAGATGAGTGGGCATGCTGCTGGTGGTAATTTCCAATAATTAGGATTATTTGCCCTCTCAGGGATAGGTATTTTTGGTCGGTGTGTTATGATCCACTTTCATAGGCTCCATTATGTATGCTCCCCTCCCGCTGTAATCTAATATTTGTACTATTGACTAGGGACCCTAATGCCACTGGGGTTGTGTTCAACACGTTTTGAGCCCCTTGTCTAATATTTGCAGATGACTTTACAGTTAAGTTAGGTAAATTAGCTGGTTCCACACTTCCTTGGTACATATTGTGCGCACCAACATTAAAGGCAGAGGTTGGGATTTAATGCTGGAACACCCTTCTCTTAGAGACAGTGATTTACTGCTGAACAGCTTTTGGACCGCAATGCCAGTGACATCTAGCTGTTATATAATAACAGTGCTAGTTTATCACATTTGAAATCATGTCTGCTGAACCCTGGGGTTGAGCTTGGGTATTTGCGACAGTCTGCGTGGGTGTAACCGTTCTGGCTCGTTTCGCGATATCATGTAGTGGATCTTTTGGGGCACCTCATTTTCTTTTACCGGCAAAGTCATTAGGAGGAAGGGTTATGTGACCAGTCGTAAGCTGCGGGAGGACAGATACCTCAGAGGAGAGGGCTTTAGAAACATCCTTGGATACTATCGCCAGTTGTGCCTCAGTCACAGAAATCAATCGAGGCCCGTTCTCACTACCCAAAGGACCCATAGGAAGCCTCCTCTCAGTGAGAGCAATCTTCTATGCTATAGCAGTGGTCGCTTTCAGAAAACAAGCATTTGCAATGCAATCGGTCTCGCATTTGGGACCTTATAAGTATTTAGCATATTATTGCACATTAGTGCAATGTAGATCTCCAGTCCATGGCTATAAATGTATCACTGTGTAAGCGCTCTGACAAATAATGAGATGTAGCCTCCTGTAAAATACTATACCATGCCGTAGTTTAGTGGCTAATATAAAGTCAAATTGTACACCCATGGGGAGAAAAAATGAAGTGCAGAGGAGCTATTGCCTAAGCTAAGCATAGATTTCAGCTTAGGTGCTTTTAAGCTACACCCTTAATTACATTGGCCTTGCCCCTTTGCAAGACCCCTCAGTTTTTCCATCCCACCTAAAGCCCTGTATGTGTATATATATATATACATATTGAATCAGACAAAAGCTAAGATGCACCACAGATTTATAGAACAATCCAAAAATAACAATATATATGAATCAAATTCAATTCAAGAAGACAGAGTATTCCTTGATTTCAGTTTCTTTATTCCAAGTTCAATACAGTGCGATACAGCCGACGCGTTTCGTCCTGACACAGGACTTCTTCAGGGCTGTTAAAAATACATAGATATATAATTACAATTACAAAAAATTTAACAATTAAAAATATCATACACTAGATGATAGTTTGATACACAAAGCCTACATTGCGACAAACATTTTTCATAAAATCTCTAGATTCAGAGAAATGATTTGCAGTCCAATATAGATATAATGGATGTTGTTACGTTATACCTCATGTCCATAATCTCTCAATGGACCCCACAATGAATACATAGCCAAACAGTCTTACATTTTCTGTATAGAATGTTCATATTGATAGTCATCTTGCATCAGCATCAAGTGACAAGGAGAAAAAAAGGAGAAAAAAGGAAGGAAAAAAGAAGAAGAGAAACTGGGAGCGGAAGGGGAGAAATGGGAAGATAGATTTATACTGCCATTTATTTTGTTTCTTCGATCTACATTATGTCTTTTAAATAGGGCAATTCAGTAGTTGCAGATTTTTAGTGTGTAATACACCTAAAGATCCAACCCGGACCATAAACTATAGTAAGTGTATTTTATACCTACCAAATTATAAATGAAGATAGGATCACTCCTATAGATAATGATCAGAGTTTAAGCGATAGAAGCTGAGATTCTCCTGTCCAATTCCTTATCATCCATATGGTTTTGTCTGTGATATGAAACAGATACTGTAAATGAAAACAGAACATACACGATGTATGTATTTATCTAATATATATTATACGTGGGCACGATATGTATAATTAAATCGTTTAGTTATATTCATTATCAACGATGTCCACATAGAAACATATAATCTCTATTGAACAAAGTGTTTAATTTAATTTATAAATTTGTAATGAAGGCACATGGTTAGTCCATGTATCACATACCTTATCAGTATATGAGATGTTCAAAACCGTGATCTTTCAAGAGTTTTATTCAAGAGATATTATTCAACAAAGTTAATAGGATGAAGTAATCCACTCAATTATATGGAGAAACACACGATCCGATCTAAAAAGGAGAAGCCAAACAAAAAAGCGGATCGTAAGATATTTGGATCAAGAACCTCTCCTATATGCTACCATAAACTAAGTGCGTGAATATTAGGAAATGTTTCCACACTATGTTGTTGGTCTATGACCTCCAAAGTAAATCGAAAAACATTCAGAACCTATATGAAGACCCACTCTACACATAGAATAAATAATTCCTAAATACTACTCTAACGTCGTAAACCTATGTCTGAGCTGTGTCCCAGCCCAGTACTCCATCACGTTTTAAGCAGAGTTCAGCTGTTGAAGATAATAAGAAAATATTTTCTCTTAGGCACTGGCCTCGCTAAGCCCATAGCAAAGCCTGCCTGTGTTGTAGGTCAGTAACCTCCAAAACAAATCGAAAAACATTCAGACCCTATCTAAAGACCCACCTTACACAAAGAATAAATGATTCCTAAACGCTACTCTGACGTTGTGAGCCCATGTCTGAGCTGTGTCCCAGCCCAGTACTCCATCACGTTTTAAGCAGAGTTCAGCTGTTGAAGATAATAAGAAAATATTTTCTCTTAGGCACTGGCCTCGCTAAGCCCATAGCAAAGCCTGCCTGTGTTGTAGGTCAGTAACCTCCAAAACAAATCGAAAAACATTCAGACCCTATCTAAAGACCCACCTTACACAAAGAATAAATGATTCCTAAACGCTACTCTGACGTTGTGAGCCCATGTCTGAGCTGTGTCCCAGCCCAGTGCTCCATCGCGTTTTAAGCAGAGTTCAGCAGTTGGAATTATTAAGAAAAGGGAAATATCTCCTCTTAAGCACTGGTCTCGCTAAGCCCATAGCAAAGCCTACGGCAGTAATATTTGACCTTCAATATAGTGGAACCAGCGTGTGCTTACCGTAATATGCTAGTTACGAAAAAAAGCTGCAAAACAGTCTACGGCTACAGGAACAGTCCCTCGATCCGGCACCCTCTTGGGCAGAAAGTACTTACTTTATATAGTTTTCAAATGGCCCGGTAAGTTCAATCACCTGTGTTAGTTTACAAGACGACGCCCCCTTAACGGTCACATGATATTTAACGTAAAGGTCGTGGCCATCTTAGGCTGTGTACTCTGTCCCAATATGGCGAATAGAAAGAAGCCAGCGGATTTCATAAAAGACGTTTGTCAGTCCGAAGACACTATCTTAAGTGTGACATAAGGGTAAGTGGATAGTACTAATAGACTTTAAAGTCGGGTGACCAAGTAGTAATCTTCTCTCATAAGTTCCTCCGTAAACTTTCTCAATAAAGCACCCTTGCGGGTCATGTGACTATCAGCGTAAGCAACGTGGCCATCTTGAAATTTCTGGATTACCCATCCAAGGGTAGAAAACAACGAGGAGATATGTTTTAAACGGCCTGATTTTCCGCTGAACATAAGCAAAGCCTCAAAAGTAGTTTATGAATTATAAATAGGAAGCGACGTATATATTAGAGCTATTTATGGATCTCAATCTGTATCAATAGATATTAGATCTAACAAAGAATATGGCGATCACTGTATAACATGTACATGGTCTGCCTGTGATGATAGCTCATATCTATATGTGAAGTGCGAAATAAAAATATTTATAATTCCTAATTAGTAGCAACAGCAGTGAAGTGATCAATTAAGAATATACGAGTAAGATTCACTGTGCGGCGGCCATCTTGAAATGGGTTCACATATGTAGGTGTACATACAGATCTACTTATACATATACTGTAGGGTCAACAGAATGACCCTATTCTCTATACAATTATATTGTGATCAACAAAAAAGGTCTTATCCTGTATTCATTCATACTCTCTACGTCTTGATAATTGTTAGTTTAAAGATTGTTATAATTTGAGTATTTAATTATCTACACCAGAATGTATCCTTTGTTAAGGTAATGATATTTAGAGGAATAATTGAAATAAATTTGGTACTAGGTTCCATATGAGAACCACTCAATGTGTGGTAACCAACTTCAAGTCGATTCGCATATACAATCATTCAGGCAAACCTAAATGTACATGTAACACCGGGTCACACCATAGCCCTATTTTATATTGTCTACAACTTCATTGTTTTAAATTAAAGATTATATTTTGATCTATATGTTTAAAATTCTACATCAGAATGTACCCTTTGGTAAAGTAGCAGTATTTTGAGAGATACTTCATGCGAATTTAATATTGGGTTCCATGTATACAGGAAAGAAGGATGATCAAGAATTTAAGGAGAGATTAAGTGACAGAAATAAGAGAATGTGACGACAAATTTGCATAGTTCAATATACATATTGTATTAACAGCGACTAGTATAGAACATGCCACAGTCAGGACCAGGGGATGTATTTCAATATCTTATAAGAAGTAATGCATCTCGTTATCACTATTCAATATGATGAGAATTTTGATAAAGAATGCAGAATGCAGAGATCAAGGGAGCCAAACTACAACAGGAAATTGAAGAATTAGAAAAAGAAATCGAAACATCAGAGCTTAAAGATACCATCAAAAAGAACTATGCAGTTTTGGATGGAATCCTTGAGGAATATCAAATATACTTACGGGACAAAAAAGTAAAAAAGATAAAGAGGGATGATAAGGATTACAGAGACGGTAGAGTCTATACATTCTCCCATAAATATGACAACATCAAGACACCAGGGGAGGGAAAAAGACAAAGGGAGGAGACGTTAGAACTGGCCTCTGCAAACAGTATATCTTCCATCTCTTCGGCAGTCAGCTCAGTAACCACAGAAGACTCGGTGGGGGCTGCAGATAGTGAAACAAGGTCCAATACTTTTTTATTGGAGATGGAGAGATTAAAATTAAGTGCAAAAACAATACCAAGAGATCAAAGACAAGAAGGGGAGGGAGGAAATGGCAGAAATCAAAACAAAAACAACGACAACAAGAAATCGAAACTAGAACCAGGGATCAGAGTTACGAGATCCAAGAGAACAGGGAAATAATGGGAATTAATGAGGAGGGGACACTGAAAACATTAATTGTAAACCTTTCAAATAGAGAATTGTCTAGAGATGAAATATCTGTCTTAAATAAGGGTTTGGGATTTTGTCCTAATCAACTTGGTGGTGATGTTGACATTTTTGTGGACTTATTTAAGTTTGTTAGATTGCTTAAACTTAAAGACCACTTCATACGCAACCCACCGATCTGTAACCAACCACCAAATGAAATAACATTGTCTACGTATACTGTACAAGAAATAAAAACTAATCAAACAATGATGTCCATAGAGTTGGAAACTTCAATTGATATGGAATCTGTATGTGATGAACTCAATGTTGTTGAAAATACATGCATCGATAGCGGGTTGAAATTAAAATCTAAGTTTGTACCCATTGGCACCCATCCCAATATAGATATCTTTTTTGAAAGGGTTACACAAGGTTTTCACAAACTCTCAGCAAATCCAATCCGTGCGAATAAACGTGCCCATAACTTGACATCTGGGGAAAAGGCAGCCCTGAAAGATCTGAGAACTGACCACACAATCGTCATTCGTGAGGCGGACAAGGGGGGTAATGTGGTCCTGATGGAAAAGGACTGTTATATGAAGGAAATAGAACGACAACTTATGGACAATAATTGTTACAAGAAAATCGCAACCAACCCTATGAAGGCACTGGGGGACCACATTAACATGAGACTAGTTAAGTGGCGAGAGGATGGTCTGATTAGTGATGACGAATGCAGATACCTTAAAGTGACAGAGCCATCTTTCCCTTGTATCTACATATTACCCAAAATACACAAGGGCGGCCCTTTTCCACCTGGCCGCCCTATCATTTCAGGAGTAAATTCTCCGACAGAAAAATTATCTGAGTATGTGGACCAATATATCCAACCCTTGGTACAAAATTTACCTGCGTACATAAAAGATACGAAGGACATCTTGGGTAAATTTGAGGGCTTTACATGGTCTGAAACCCTAATTTTTGTCACCCTAGATGTGACAAGCTTGTATACCTGTATTAAAAAAGAGTTTGGTATTATAGCGTTACAAACTTTTCTGGGCCAGAGAGCTGCGGACCATTTCCATCATAATGAGATGCTATTGGAAATGACTGACATTATCTTATCCAAGAACTATTTTCTCCATGACTCTAACTGGTACCATCAAATCCAGGGTACTGCAATGGGCTCCAGGTTTGCTCCTGCTTACGCCGGGCTCTTTATGGGCTGGTTCGAGCGGGGGCATGCCTGGGGCAAACATGCATCAACATGGATGCACCATGTGATTTTTTGGGGCAGGTATATTGACGATGCATTATACTCTGGGACGGACTGGTAGAGGATTTGATGTCATATTATGACTACCTCAATGACAATCCATTCAATGTCAAATTTACCATTAATCATAGCTCTGAAAAAATCGATTTCTTGGATATAACCTTCTTTATCCAAAACAACCATATCCATAGCCGAACACATAGGAAGACCACAGCCTGCAATAGCACTCTACACTATCAAAGTTCACATCCACAACATGTGATCAAGAATATCCCTTACGGGGAAATGATCCGCATGCGCCGGAACTGTAGCATGGATGAGGATTTTACGTCAAATTTAAGGGAGACAGAAAGACTGTTTTTGGAAAGAGGATACCCTAAACATATTTTGAGCGAAGCACAAAACAAAGCAAAGAATATCAATAGAACCACTACGTTAGCCATCAAGCCAAAGGGGGTGCCCAATAAAAGTCACATTTCATTTAATACTCAGTTTAATGAACAAAGTAGTAGGGTGTACAATACTCTCAGAAAGCACTGGCATTTACTAACAGATGTACCGGGTCTAAATGAACAATTGGATAAAAGACCCAAGGTGACATACAGAAGAGGACAAAATCTTCGTGATATGCTCTGTCCAAGTTATGTCACCACCCCTATAAAACAAACCTGGCTTACTACAAAAACAGTAGGGTTCTTCACATGTAACAAATGTAGCGTTTGCAATTTAGGTATGAATAAGACTAAGAACTTTAGCTTCAACACTAGACGCAAACATACAATTGAACATCTTATTAATTGTAACTCAAAATACATAGTTTACATAATATGCTGCCCCTGTAATAAAATTTACGTGGGCAGCACAAAAAGACCCCTAAAGACTAGAATCCAAGAACATGTTCGAGCTGTCCGGAATGGGGACATGAGGTACCCCCTGACTTTTCACATGCAGGAAAAACATTCTAGTGTAGACAATCTTCGGTTTATTGACCATGTTCCAGCACACCCCAGGGGTGGAAACAGAGAGCTCGCACTCAGAAAGAAGGAAGCAGGGTGGATATGCAGATTACGGAGTGTTGAGATGGGACACAATAGTGATAACGAGATGCATTACTTCTTATAAGATATTGAAATACATCCCCTGGTCCTGACTGTGGCATGTTCTATACTAGTCGCTGTTAATACAATATGTATATTGAACTATGCAAATTTGTCGTCACATTCTCTTATTTCTCTCACTTAATCTTTCCTTAAATTCTTGATCATCCTTCTTTCCTGTATACATGGAACCGAATATTAAATTCGCATGAAGTATCTCTCAAAATACTGCTACTTTACCAAAGGGTACATTCTGATGTAGAATTTTAAACATATAGATCAAAATATAATCTTTAATTTAAAATAATGAAGTTGTAGACAATATAAAATAGGGCTATGGTGTGACCCGGTGTTACATGTACATTTAGGTTTGCCTGAATGATTGTATATGCGAATCGACTTGAAGTTGGTTACCTCACATTGGGCCTCATGTAGGTAGCATACAAGTTACCACTTCTTAAATACCGAACGTTACCGAATCGGTATTTAAGAAGTGGTAACTTGTATGTAGGTAATCATTTGGGAAATATTACCGAATCGGTAAAATTCGGTAATTACCGAATCGGTATTTACCGATTCGGTAATGAGGCATACCTTCCCATTGATGGGAAGGTATGCCTCATTACCGAATCGGTAAATACCGATTCGGTAATGGGGGGAACACATGCAAGGGTGGCAGGGTGTCACATTGACACCCTGTTGCACCCCTGATTCGGCCATGTGTGCACATGTGGCACACATACATGCCCTAAGGGCATGTATGTCTGCCACATTGCAAACGTATAAGCGCTTTAAAATGCTTAAACACATCCATTCATTATTTACCACCAACTATTAGTTGGTGGTAAATACCGACTCATAAAAACACCCACACACTCCCCCTACATCTCATTTCTGGATTCGGAATTTACCGAATCGGTAAAATTACCGATTCGGTAATGTTACCGATTCGGTAAATTACCGAATACAGAAATGAGCCCCCTACATACCAAAAGCCAAAATACCGGTCGGTAACGGTATAATTACCGAAAATCGGCCGTTACCGACCGGTATTTGGCTACCTACATGAGGCCCATTGAGTGGTTCTCATATGGAACCTAGTACCAAATTTATTTCAATTATTCCTCTAAATATCATTACCTTAACAAAGGATACATTCTGGTGTAGATAATTAAATACTCAAATTATAACAATCTTTAAACTAACAATTATCAAGACGTAGAGAGTATGAATGGATACAGGATAAGACCTTTTTTGTTGATCACAATATAATTGTATAGAGAATAGGGTCATTCTGTTGACCCTACAGTATATGTATAAGTAGATCTGTATGTACACCTACATATGTGAACCCATTTCAAGATGGCCGCCGCACAGTGAATCTTACTCGTATATTCTTAATTGATCACTTCACTGCTGTTGCTACTAATTAGGAATTATAAATATTTTTATTTCGCACTTCACATATAGATATGAGCTATCATCACAGGCAGACCATGTACATGTTATACAGTGATCGCCATATTCTTTGTTAGATCTAATATCTATTGATACAGATTGAGATCCATAAATAGCTCTAATATATACGTCGCTTCCTATTTATAATTCATAAACTACTTTTGAGGCTTTGCTTATGTTCAGCGGAAAATCAGGCCGTTTAAAACATATCTCCTCGTTGTTTTCTACCCTTGGATGGGTAATCCAGAAATTTCAAGATGGCCACGTTGCTTACGCTGATAGTCACATGACCCGCAAGGGTGCTTTATTGAGAAAGTTTACGGAGGAACTTATGAGAGAAGATTACTACTTGGTCACCCGACTTTAAAGTCTATTAGTACTATCCACTTACCCTTATGTCACACTTAAGATAGTGTCTTCGGACTGACAAACATCTTTTATGAAATCCGCTGGCTTCTTTCTATTCGCCATATTGGGACAGAGTACACAGCCTAAGATGGCCACGACCTTTACGTTAAATATCATGTGACCGTTAAGGGGGCGTCGTCTTGTAAACTAACACAGGTGATTGAACTTACCGGGCCATTTGAAAACTATATAAAGTAAGTACTTTCTGCCCAAGAGGGTGCCGGATCGAGGGACCGTTCCTGTAGCCGTACACTGTTTTGCAGCTTTTTTTCGTAACTAGCATATTACGGTAAGCACACGCTGGTTCCACTATATTGAAGGTCAAATATTACTGCCGTAGGCTTTGCTATGGGCTTAGCGAGACCAGTGCTTAAGAGGAGATATTTCCCTTTTCTTAATAATTCCAACTGCTGAACTCTGCTTAAAACGCGATGGAGCACTGGGCTGGGACACAGCTCAGACATGGGCTCACAACGTCAGAGTAGCGTTTAGGAATCATTTATTCTTTGTGTAAGGTGGGTCTTTAGGTAGGGTCTGGATGTTTTTCGATTTGTTTTGGAGGTTACTGACCTACAACACAGGCAGGCTTTGCTATGGGCTTAGCGAGGCCAGTGCCTAAGAGAAAATATTTTCTTATTATCTTCAACAGCTGAACTCTGCTTAAAACGTGATGGAGTACTGGGCTGGGACACAGCTCAGACATAGGTTTACGACGTTAGAGTAGTATTTAGGAATTATTTATTCTATGTGTAGAGTGGGTCTTCATATAGGTTCTGAATGTTTTTCGATTTACTTTGGAGGTCATAGACCAACAACATAGTGTGGAAACATTTCCTAATATTCACGCACTTAGTTTATGGTAGCATATAGGAGAGGTTCTTGATCCAAATATCTTACGATGCGCTTTTTTGTTTGGCTTCTCCTTTTTAGATCGGATCGTGTGTTTCTCCATATAATTGAGTGGATTACTTCATCCTATTAACTTTGTTGAATAATATCTCTTGAATAAAACTCTTGAAAGATCACGGTTTTGAACATCTCATATACTGATAAGGTATGTGATACATGGACTAACCATGTGCCTTCATTACAAATTTATAAATTAAATTAAACACTTTGTTCAATAGAGATTATATGTTTCTATGTGGACATCGTTGATAATTAATATAACTAAACGATTTAATTATACATATCGTGCCCACGTATAATATATATTAGATAAATACATACATCGTGTATGTTCTGTTTTCATTTACAGTATCTGTTTCATATCACAGACAAAACCATATGGATGATAAGGAATTGGACAGGAGACTCTCAGCTTCTATCGCTTAAACTCTGATCATTATCTATAGGAGTGATCCTATCTTCATTTATAATTTGGTAGGTATAAAATACACTTACTATAGTTTATGGTCCGGGTTGGATCTTTAGGTGTAGTACACACTAAAAATCTGCAACTACTGAATTACCCTATTTAAAAGACATAATGTAGATCGAAGAAACAAAATAAATGGCAGTATAAATCTATCTTCCCATTTCTCCCCTTCCGCTCCCAGTTTCTCTTCTTCTTTTTTCCTTCCTTTTTTCTCCTTTTTTTCTCCTTGTCACTTGATGCTGATGCAAGATGACTATCAATATGAACATTCTATACAGAAAATGTAAGACTGTTTGGCTATGTATTCATTGTGGGGTCCATTGAGAGATTATGGACATGAGGTATAACGTAACAACATCCATTATATCTATATTGGACTGCAAATCATTTCTCTGAATCTAGAGATTTTATGAAAAATGTTTGTCGCAATGTAGGCTTTGTGTATCAAACTATCATCTAGTGTATGATATTTTTAATTGTTACATTTTTTGTAATTGTAATTATATATCTATGTATTTTTAACAGCCCTGAAGAAGTCCTGTGTCAGGACGAAACGCGTCGGCTGTATCGCACTGTATTGAACTTGGAATAAAGAAACTGAAATCAAGGAATACTCTGTCTTCTTGAATTGAATTTGATACATATATATTGTTATTTTGGGATTTTTCTATAAATCTGTGGTGCATCTTAGCTTTTGTCTGATTCAATTGATTATGTTCCCTAGGGAACTAGCACTGTAACAATGGGTGCTATTCAGAATGCACACAACCCCTTGATTTATGTGTGATAACATACTATTGAGGGTAAGACACTAAAGGGTGATATTAACATCAGGTGCTGGCAAAATAGAAGGTTCCATTGTTAGTCCCATTGGCATTTTTGTATTATTTCCCTTCTGTAGCACTGATTAAACCCTTTATAACTATATAAAAATCAATTTGAACTTGAATTATTATTTTTCGAAAGTTCAATCATGCCTACATTTAAAGACAGACGACAGGAGTTGGCCCAAGACTTATTTGCCACTGGACAAAAACAAAGTGGCTCTAATATAAATACCCCAGTTACAGAGGGATTGAAAATAAAATTCCAACGACTAGAAAAGCTAAAAAAGCATGAGATGTCCAGGTGGTGGGACGGCACCACTCTGGAAAAATATATAGAGAATGAAAAAATTCCACGAGGTCTTCGGATCTTAATCTTCCCCACATTTGAGGATTTAAACAGGGAGCAACTGGAAGATTGGGAGGGTAACCTCCGTAATGCTTCATTCAAAATGATGAGAATTTTGATAAAGAATGCAGAGATCAAGGGAGCCAAACTACAACAGGAAATTGAAGAATTAGAAAAAGAAATCGAAACATCAGAGCTTAAAGATACCATCAAAAAGAACTATGCAGTTTTGGATGGAATCCTTGAGGAATATCAAATATACTTAAGGGACAAAAAAGTAAAAAAGATAAAGAGGGATGATAAGGATTACAGAGACAGTAGAGTCTATACATTCTCCCATAAATATGACAACATCAAGACACCAGGGGAGGGAAAAAGACAAAGGGAGGAGACGTTAGAACTGGCCTCTGCAAACAGTATATCTTCCATCTCTTCGGCAGTCAGCTCAGTAACCACAGAAGACTCGGTGGGGGCTGCAGATAGTGAAGCAAGGTCCAATACTTTTTTATTGGAGATGGAGAGATTAAAATTAAGTGCAAAAACAATACCAAGAGATCAAAGACAAGAAGGGGAGGGAGGAAATGGCAGAAATCAAAACAAAAACAACAACAACAAGAAATCGAAACTAGAACCAGGGATCAGAGTTACGAGATCCAAGAGAACAGGGAAATAATGGGAATTAATGAGGAGGGGACACTGAAAACATTAATTGTAAACCTTTCAAATAGAGAATTGTCTAGAGATGAAATATCTGTCTTAAATAAGGGTTTGGGATTTTGTCCTAATCAACTTGGTGGTGATGTTGACATTTTTGTGGACTTATTTAAGTTTGTTAGATTGCTTAAACTTAAAGACCACTTCATACGCAACCCACCGATCTGTAACCAACCACCAAATGAAATAACATTGTCTACGTATACTGTACAAGAAATAAAAACTATTCAAACAATGATGTCCATAGAGTTGGAAACTTCAATTGATATGGAATCTGTATGTGATGAACTCAATGTTGTTGAAAATACATGCATCGATAGCGGGTTGAAATTAAAATCTAAGTTTGTACCCATTGGCACCCATCCCAATATAGATATCTTTTTTGAAAGGGTTACACAAGGTTTTCACAAACTCTCAGCAAATCCAATCCGTGCGAATAAACGTGCCCATAACTTGACATCTGGGGAAAAGGCAGCCCTGAAAGATCTGAGAACTGACCACACAATCGTCATTCGTGAGGCGGACAAGGGGGGTAATGTGGTCCTGATGGAAAAGGACTGTTATATGAAGGAAATAGAACGACAACTTATGGACAGTAATTGTTACAAGAAAATCGCAACCAACCCTATGAAGGCACTGGGGGACAACATTAACATGAGACTAGTTAAGTGGCGAGAGGATGGTCTGATTAGTGATGACGAATGCAGATACCTTAAAGTGACAGAGCCATCTTTCCCTTGTATCTACATATTACCCAAAATACACAAGGGCGGCCCTTTTCCACCTGGCCGCCCTATCATTTCAGGAGTAAATTCTCCGACAGAAAAATTATCTGAGTATGTGGACCAATATATCCAACCCTTGGTACAAAATTTACCTGCGTACATAAAAGATACGAAGGACATCTTGGGTAAATTTGAGGGCTTTACATGGTCTGAAACCCTAATTTTTGTCGCCCTAGATGTGACAAGCTTGTATACCTGTATTAAAAAAGAGTTTGGTATTATAGCGTTACAAACTTTTCTGGGCCAGAGAGCTGCGGACCATTTCCATCATAATGAGATGCTATTGGAAATGACTGACATTATCTTATCCAAGAACTATTTTCTCCATGACTCTAACTGGTACCATCAAATCCAGGGTACTGCAATGGGCTCCAGGTTTGCTCCTGCTTACGCCGGGCTCTTTATGGGCTGGTTCGAGCGGGGGCATGCCTGGGGCAAACATGCATCAACATGGATGCACCATGTGATTTTTTGGGGCAGGTATATTGACGATGTCATTATACTCTGGGACGGACTAGTAGAGGATTTGATGTCATATTATGACTACCTCAATGACAATCCATTCAATGTCAAATTTACCATTAATCATAGCTCTGAAAAAATCGCTTTCTTGGATATAACCTTCTTTATCCAAAACAACCATATCCATAGCCGAACACATAGGAAGACCACAGCCTGCAATAGCACTCTACACTATCAAAGTTCACATCCACAACATGTGATCAAGAATATCCCTTACGGGGAAATGATCCGCATGCGCCGGAACTGTAGCATGGATGAGGATTTTACGTCAAATTTAAGGGAGACAGAAAGACTGGTTTTGGAAAGAGGATACCCTAAACATATTTTGAGCGAAGCACAAAACAAAGCAAAGAAAATCAATAGAACCACTACGTTAGCCATCAAGCCAAAGGGGGTGCCCAATAAAAGTCACATTTCATTTAATACTCAGTTTAATGAACAAAGTAGTAGGGTGTACAATACTCTCAGAAAGCACTGGCATTTACTAACAGATGTACCGGGTCTAAATGAACAATTGGATAAAAGACCCAAGGTGACATACAGAAGAGGACAAAATCTTCGTGATATGCTCTGTCCAAGTTATGTCACCACCCCTATAAAACAAACCTGGCTTACTACAAAAACAGTAGGGTTCTTCACATGTAACAAATGTAGCGTCTGCAATTTAGGTATGAATAAGACTAAGAACTTTAGCTTCAACACTAGACGCAAACATACAATTGAACATCTTATTAATTGTAACTCAAAATACATAGTTTACATAATATGCTGCCCCTGTAATAAAATTTACGTGGGCAGCACAAAAAGACCCCTAAAGACTAGAATCCAAGAACATGTTCGAGCTGTCCGGAATGGGAACATGAGGTACCCCCTGACTTTTCACATGCAGGAAAAACATTCTAGTGTAGACAATCTTCGGTTTATGGGTATTGACCATGTTCCAGCACACCCCAGGGGTGGAAACAGAGAACTCGCACTCAGAAAGAAGGAAGCAGGGTGGATATGCAGATTACGGAGTGTTGAGATGGGACACAATAGTGATAACGAGATGCATTACTTCTTATAAGATATTGAAATACATCCCCTGGTCCTGACTGTGGCATGTTCTATACTAGTCGCTGTTAATACAATATGTATATTGAACTATGCAAATTTGTCGTCACATTCTCTTATTTCTCTCACTTAATCTCTCCTTAAATTCTTGATCATCCTTCTTTCCTGTATACATGGAACCCAATATTAAATTTGCATGAAGTATCTCTCAAAATACTGCTACTTTACCAAAGGGTACATTCTGATGTAGAATTTTAAACATATAGATCAAAATATAATCTTTAATTTAAAATAATGAAGTTGTAGACAATATAAAATAGGGCTATGGTGTGACCCGGTGTTACATGTACATTTAGGTTTGCCTGAATGATTGTATATGCGAATCGACTTGAAGTTGGTTACCACACATTGAGTGGTTCTCATATGGAACCTAGTACCAAATTTATTTCAATTATTCCTCTAAATATCATTACCTTAACAAAGGATACATTCTGGTGCAGATAATTAAATACTCAAATTATAACAATCTTTAAACTAACAATTATCAAGACGTAGAGAGTATGAATGAATACAGGATAAGACCTTTTTTGCTGATCACAATATAATTGTATAGAGAATAGGGTCATTCTGTTGACCCTACAGTATATGTATAAGCAGATCTGTATGTACACCTACATATGTAAACCCATTTCAAGATGGCCGCCGCACAGTGAATCTTACTCGTATATTCTTAATTGATCACTTCACTGCTGTTGCTACTAATTAGGAATTATAAATATTTTTATTTCGCACTTCACATATAGATATGAGCTATCATCACAGGCAGACCATGTACATGTTATACAGTGATCGCCATATTCTTTGTTAGATCTAATATCTATTGATACAGATTGAGATCCATAAATAGCTCTAATATATACGTCGCTTCCTATTTATAATTCATAAACTACTTTTGAGGCTTTGCTTATGTTCAGCGGAAAATCAGGCCGTTTAAAACATATCTCCTCGTTGTTTTCTACCCTTGGATGGGTAATCCAGAAATTTCAAGATGGCCACGTTGCTTACGCTGATAGTCACATGACCCGCAAGGGTGCTTTATTGAGAAAGTTTACGGAGGAACTTATGAGAGAAGATTACTACTTGGTCACCCGACTTTAAAGTCTATTAGTACTATCCACTTACCCTTATGTCACACTTAAGATAGTGTCTTCGGACTGACAAACGTCTTTTATGAAATCCGCTGGCTTCTTTCTATTCGCCATATTGGGACAGAGTACACAGCCTAAGATGGCCACGACCTTTACGTTAAATATCATGTGACCGTTAAGGGGGCGTCGTCTTGTAAACTAACACAGGTGATTGAACTTACCGGGCCATTTGAAAACTATATAAAGTAAGTACTTTCTGCCCAAGAGGGTGCCGGATTGAGGGACGGTTCCTGTAGCCGTAGACTGTTTTGCAGCTTTTTTTCGTAACTAGCATATTACGGTAAGCACACGCTGGTTCCACTATATTGAAGGTCAAATATTACTGCCGTAGGCTTTGCTATGGGCTTAGCGAGACCAGTGCTTAAGAGGAGATATTTCCCTTTTCTTAATAATTCCAACTGCTGAACTCTGCTTAAAACGCGATGGAGCACTGGGCTGGGACACAGCTCAGACATGGGCTCACAACATCAGAGTAGCGTTTAGGAATCATTTATTCTTTGTGTAAGGTGGGTCTTTAGATAGGGTCTGAATGTTTTTCGATTTGTTTTGGAGGTTACTGACCTACAACACAGGCAGGCTTTGCTATGGGCTTAGTGAGGCCAGTGCCTAAGAGAAAATATTTTCTTATTATCTTCAACAGCTGAACTCTGCTTAAAACGTGATGGAGTACTGGGCTGGGACACAGCTCAGACATAGGTTTACGACGTTAGAGTAGTATTTAGGAATTATTTATTCTATGTGTAGAGTGGGTCTTCATATAGGTTCTGAATGTTTTTCGATTTACTTTGGAGGTCATAGACCAACAACATAGTGTGGAAACATTTCCTAATATTCACGCACTTAGTTTATGGTAGCATATAGGAGAGGTTCTTGATCCAAATATCTTACGATCTGCTTTTTTGTTTGGCTTCTCCTTTTTAGATCGGATCGTGTGTTTCTCCATAAAATTGAGTGGATTACTTCATCCTATTAACTTTGTTGAATAATATCTCTTGAATAAAACTCTTGAAAGATCACGGTTTTGAACATCTCATATACTGATAAGGTATGTGATACATGGACTAACAATGTGCCTTCATTACAAATTTATAAATTAAATTAAACACTTTGTTCAATAGAGATTATATGTTTCTATGTGGACATCGTTGATAATGAATATAACTAAACGATATAATTATACATATCGTGCCCACGTATAATATATATTAGATAAATACATACATCGTGTATGTTCTGTTTTCATTTACAGTATCTGTTTCATATCACAGACAAAACCATATGGATGATAAGGAATTGGACAGGAGACTCTCAGCTTCTATCGCTTAAACTCTGATCATTATCTATAGGAGTGATCCTATCTTCATTTATAATTTGGTAGGTATAAAATACACTTACTATAGTTTATGGTCCGGGTTGGATCTTTAGGTGTATTACACACTAAAAATCTGCACCTACTGAATTACCCTATTTAAAAGACATAATGTAGATCGAAGAAACAAAATAAATGGCAGTATAAATCTATCTTCCCATTTCTCCCCTTCCGCTCCCAGTTTCTCTTCTTCTTTTTTCCTTCCATTTTTCTCCTTTTTTTCTCCTTGTCACTTGATGCTGATGCAAGATGACTATCAATATGAACATTCTATATAGAAAATGTAAGACTGTTTGGCTATGTATTCATTGTGGGGTCCATTGAGAGATTATGGACATGAGGTATAACGTAACAACATCCATTATATCTATATTGGACTGCAAATCATTTCTCTGAATCTAGAGATTTTATGAAAAATGTTTGTCGCAATGTAGGCTTTGTGTATCAAACTATCATCTAGTGTATGATATTTTTAATTGTTAATTTTTTTTTAATTGTAATTATATATCTATGTATTTTTAACAGCCCTGAAGAAGTACTGTGTCAGGACGAAACGCGTCGGCTGTATCGCACTGTATTGAACTTGGAATAAAGAAACTGAAATCAAGGAAAACTCTGTCTTCTTGAATTGAATTTGATACATATATATTGTTATTTTTGGATTGTTCTATAAATCTGTGGTGCATCTTAGCTTTAGTCTGATTTAATTGATTATGTTCCCTAGGGAACTAGCACTGTAACAATGGGTGCTATTCAGAATGCACACATCCCCTTGATTTATGTGTGATAACATACTATTGAGGGTAAGACACTAAAGGGTGATATTAACATCAGGTGCTGGCAAAATAGAAGGTTCCATTGTTAGTCCCATTGGCATTTTTATATATATACATATATATACACACACACACACACACACGTGCTAGGTTATCTATGTAAATGCGTGCCTCTGGCAGGTTCCCCACCCTGAGTCCCCTTCCCTCTGCCCCACAGTGGCTCAAATGAGCATGCAGCCGGCCTCCAGCTGCGCTGCTTGAAAGAGGCAGATACATTATTTCCAACATTAGACGCACCTTTAAAAACTCTGGAAACATGAGCACAACTTCCCACTGTGCTTTGGTTTGCAGGATTACTCGACCTTTGTTCTAAAAACCCAGGCATACTTAAAATGAAAAAAAGCTTCAGGACACTCCTCTGAAATCCGGGACTGTCCCGGGAAATCAGGGACGTCTGGTCACCCTACCACAAACCACGTCCATACCACCACGTACCTATTCGAGCGTGTTCTTTCTTAGCACTCACACGAAGCCCTTCGGAATAGCAAATTTAATAAAAAATCTGTGCGTCAGCGGCATCACCCGCCCCTTGTACATCTCAACAGGATTCCGAGCTTGGGGCCTGCGAAACTGGTGGTCCGGCTGCCGAGAGAACTGGAATGTCCCAGAACAGGCGGCACACTCAGGGAAGAGATGCAGAGAGTTCACAGTTAGAGGAAGTAGGGAAACGGGTGCAAGAAGAGCCGGACTGCCTACGGTACTGTAGTGTCGCACTAGCGTAGGCCCTGGAATTCACAAAGGTGTTCGACACAGTGTTTTTAAGTTAGTGGCCAGCTAGGAACTGAACCACGCCCAGCGCCCTGGGCATTTTATTTACTTCACCCACGTGGTCTTGACCTCTGTCGAGCCCACCTTGTGCTTACACTTTAGAGGGGTGTTATACTCCAGCACCGCCCCTACTATTGCGAGGACCATTGACTATCCCATGGTCTCTCGCGATATTACATTCCTCCTTTACCAGGAGATGTCAATGGGATAAACATAACTTCAGAAACATAAACACACAACTCTTAGTCCAGACTGTTCAATACCGATCATTAACATCAAAAACAGAACAGTCTTACTTGGAAGTTCTTGATGGCTGCCCACCCGGGCTGCGACTCGAACCCTGGGTCGCCGACTAGCCATTGGTCACATAGTCTCTGTACTTCTGCGATGGCTGAGGACAGGGCCGGAGATGGTACCTGTTCTGACTGCTCCGCAGCTGCGACCCTGGAGGCTGTTCAATTGGGCTGCTGAGAGAGTCCGGGCTTGGATCATCAGATTCCTGGCCTTGAGTTGACGGGGATTGCTGGCCGGAAGGAGAGTCCACAGTGTCGGTTCTCCGGGGTTCTACCGCTCCTCGGCTAGGGACTCCGTGTTCGCCTGGGGGGCTTCCATTTCGTCCGGACAGCTCTGAGGTTTCGCCCCGCTCCAGGGGTGGGACTTTCTTAAAGAACAATACATTTCGGGTGACTGTCTCTAGTCCTCGCTGGGCCGTCATCATAGTGCCTTTTATCTGATTTATATGATTGCACCATGGGCAAGAAGGGCACTTGTCTGGTGAGGCTAGCCTGCAGGACAAGGCGTGGACCATGCAGGAGGCATCCGTCGGCTGACACTGACAGTTCGTGGTGGACTTGGTACAAAGACTTCAGGGTTGCTTGGGCCACCGCGGTCCGCACAGGTAATGGACTTTGTAGCGGTCGCCAGTCCCCAGAGGAGACTGCTTGTATGGCCAATTGGAGGCAGTCATCGTCACGTTTGGCAGCTATGACTTGTGGCAGTGAGATCGGGAGCAGCCGGGATCGCTCTATCACCATGCGCATGTAGACTTCCGTGGCGGCGGCTTCAGCAGCTTCCGGGGCGGTGGCCGGCCGTGCATGCCGTGACAAGAAATCGGCGGGGTTTCTGGTGCCAGGTCTGTACTCCACTGTTAGCTGGAACTCCTGTAGATGCAGGATCCACTTTTCGGTTCGTGGGGGAGGTAGAGACGAGGAGCCTTGGAAGAGCGGGACCAGGGGCTTGTGGTCAGTAATAACCGTGAACGGATGGCCGTATAGATAGATGTGAAAGTGGCGGCAACCCCAGAGAATTGCTATGGCTTCTCGCTCAATCTGCGAATACCGTTGCTCTGTGGGCGTGAGTGTTCGGCTCACATAGGCGACTGGTGCCCAATCTCCACAGTCTTGACGTTGCACCAGGACGGCGCCGAGGCCTGTGGGGCTAGCATCGACTACTAGCTGCGAGTCGTGGCGCGGGTCGAAGTAGGTGAGCGTGGTGTCCATGGACAGAGCGGCCTTCGTCTGCTGGAATGCGTGTTGTTGTTCTGGACCCCAGGTCCAATGTGTGGTGGTTTTCGTGAGTTCACGTAGTGGGCCTGTCAGGTACGATAGGTTCTTGATGAACCGGCCGCAATAAGTGACCATGCCCAGGAAGCTGTGGACTCCGGTCACTGATGTGGGGGCCGGCGCTTCTTGGACATCCTTTACTTTGGATGGGTCGGGCCCAATGCCTTTATCGGAGAACCGGTATCTGAAGAAGCTGATGTCTCGGCGCAGGAATTCGCACTTTTCCCGGTGCAGGGTCAGTCCACAGTCCCTGAGGCATTTGAATATAGCAGTAAGGCGGATGAGGTGGTCTCCCAGAGAGGGGTGTGTACCAGAATATCATCGCTTACGTTGAGCACTCCCTCCAGCCCCTGTAGGATGGTCTTGGTGATGTTTTGGAATACTTCGGCTGCACTGGAGATTCCGAAATTGAGGCGTTTGTAGCGCCAGAGACCGGCATGGGTGGAGAAGGTCATGATCAGGCGAGAGTCTGGGTGGAGAGGGACTTGGTGGTACCCTGACCGGAGGTCCATTTTTGAGAACCACTTCGACCCTGCCAGTTCGCCTATGATGTCGTCTACAGTGGGCGTCAGGTGCCGCTCCCGCTTGATGGCGAGATTCGGGATCCGCATGTCAATGCAGATGCAAACTGCATCCGGCTGCTTCGGCTTCTTCGCGACCACGATGGGGGATACCCACGGGGTGGGGCCTCGCACCTGTTCGATGATTCCAGCTGCCTCCAAGAGACGGAGCTCTGTCTCGACCTTTGGGCGAAGGTGGAAGGCAATCCTCCTGTGCCGGAGGGTGAATGGGGCTACCGACTTGTCGATGTGCAGGCGGACAGCTGGGCCTTTGAGACATCCTATCCCCTCGAAGAGGGGGGCAAACTCTGCTACTAGGCAGTCCAGATCGTTGAAGAACCGTACTGTCCAGGGGTCCGGCGGCGCAGGGCACGCCTAAAATCTTCGAGTTCACCTGCCTTAGTTTACAGAGACACGGGACACTCTGCTGCTTCGTGAAAACCAAGTTTATTCGGCTGCAGCCGTGAACAGTTATCCTAGAAGTACAATCATGTAAGTTCTCAGGAGACTGCTGCTTCGCTCCGCAGCTCACAATCGTTTATAATATGAGACACCCAATCAAGCAAGACACTCCCCAAGGTTTACAAATGTTGATCTATAATAAAGCAATTGTATATAATGAACATGTATCAGTGCGCAACAGAGCATATGTTTCTAGACAGAGGGAGGCGCGCAGACACGGACTCTGTCCTCGGAGCGAACAGATAAGCACAGATAAGGTGTATTTGGGCAGGGTTGAGTCATAAACAGCTGTAGGGAGTGTTTCAATGCCTACAGCGTGGCCATGAGACTGGCTTAACCGCAAGGAGCGGGGAGGGCTACTTGGCACACAACACTGTAGAGAGGAGAATTACAGAATCGATGTAGCCTGAGTGAGGGCAAGACAAAATGGTGGCCCAAAACAAAATGGCAGCGGTGTAGTCCGAGAGTATGGTTCCTCAGACCCTCCTTTTGCCATTACTCAGGCAAAGAATCTGAAGGCATCGGTACTCTTGTCAATCAGAGTCGATATCAATAGCCATGAAGTCATCAAGTTGCTGCTGAAGCATCATTTTTGTATTATCCGCTTGCTGGGAGATGGGGCAGGGAACGCACAGTGTCGCGCATAAGCCGCACATGGCGGGCCCGCATTGCAGGCAGAGGCAACAGGAGAAGACAAGTGCAAGGGCTATGCTCAGGAATGTTAGAATCTTCCATCCCCAGGTGGAGAACACCCCCAAAACCAACTCGTGAGGGACCAATCTCCTTCATCTTGATGTATAGATGTAGCTATCTCATGAAGTTTGGAGATGGCCGCATACACGGTGGGGGCGTTATAAGGAATATAAACACAACCACACACACAACCACACACACAACCACACACACAACCACACACAACCATACACACACAATCACACACACAACCACACACACACACCACACACAAAACCACATACACCCATACCCACACACACAACCACAACCACACACACAACCACACACACACAACCACAAACACAACCACACACACACAACCACATACACCCACACACAACCACGCCCACACACACACAACCACACACACAACCACACCCACACACAACCACCCACACCCACACACACAACCACACACACAACCACACACAACCACACACACACACAACCACACACACAACCACACACACACAACCACACACACACAACCACACCCACACACACACCCACACACACCTACACACATAACCACAACCACACACACACAACCACAACCACACACACAGCCACACACACAACCACACACACAACCACACACACCCACACACAACCACACACACAACCACACACACAACCACACACACACAACCACACAAAACCACACACACACACACACAACCACACACAACCACACAAACATACACAACCACACAATCACACACAACCACACAACCACACACAGAACCACACACACACATAACCACACACACACACAACCACACACACAACCAAACACAACCACACACATTCAACCACACACACAACCACACCCACACACACAACCACACACACACACAACAACACACAAACACACACACACACAACCCACAACCACACACACAACACCACACACACAGCACCACACAACCACACACACAACCACACACACACAACACCACACAACCACACACACAACCACACACACACACACACAACCACACACACCACACACACACACAACCACACACACACACACATAACCACACACACAACCACACACAACCACACACAACCACACACAACCACACACACAACCACACACACCCATACCCACACACACAACCACACACACACAACCACACACACCCACACACAACCACACCCACACACACACAACCACACACACAACCACACACACACAACCACACCCACACACACAACCACAACCACACACACACAACCACACCCACACACACAACCACACACAACCACACACACAACCACAACCACACACACACACACAACCACACACACACACAACCACACACACAACGACACACACAACCACACACACATACACACAAACCACACACACAACCACACACAACCACACACACAACCATACACACCCATACCCACACACACACAACCACACACACACAACTACACCCACACACACAACCACACACACCCACACACAACCGCAACCACACACACAACCACACACACACAACCACACCCACGACCACAACCACACACACACAACCACACCCACACAAACAACCACAACCACACACACCCACACACAACCGCAACCACACACACACAACCACAACCATGCACACAGCCACACACAACCACACACACAACCACACACACCCATACACAACCACACACACACATCACACACACAACCACACACACAACCACACACAACAACACACACACAACCACACACACACAACCACACACAACCACACAACCACACACAACCACACACATACACAACCACACACAACCACACAGATATACACAACCACACAATCACACACAACCACACACACACAACCACACACACACATAACCACACACAACCACACAACCAGACACACAACCACACACACTCAACCACACACACACAACCACACCCACACACACAACCACACACACACACAACCACACACAAACACACACACACAACCCACAACCACACACACAACACCACACACACAACACCACACACACAACACACAACCACACACACAACCATACACACACAACACCACACAACCACACACACAACCACACACACACAAACACAACACCACACAACCTCACACTCACACAACCACACACACAACCACACAACCACAACCACACAACCACACACACCACACACACACAACCACACACACACACACATAACCACACACACAACCACACACAACCACACAGAGACATAACCACACACACACAACCACACACACACACAACCACACACACAACCACACACACAGCCACACACACACAACCACACACACACCCACAACCACACCCACACCCACAACTGCACCCACAACCACACACACAACCACACACACACAGCCACACACACACAACCACACACACACACCACACACACAACCACACACACACACACAATCACACACACACAATCACACACACACAACCACATACACAACCACACACACAACCACACCAAGCATTGGCATAGCCAATAGGTCTCACCTTTGGGACCTTATAAGTGTTTAGCCACGCAACAGTTGATGTGGTTGCACCAAGGATATTGTGCTGCATAACTAAATACTTAGAAGGTCCCAAAAGCGAGACCTATTGGCTATGCCAATGCTTGTTTAGTTTTTTTCCTTGTACACTTCTCTTTCATATCCTCCTTCTCTCTCGACGCCACTCTTTTAAATGTTCCGTCATCCTAGCGGCCTACTTCCCTGTATACCGTTCTGTGCCTTAGCACCACTTACATTACACAAGGTCACAAGCATGATTTGGCAGGAAGAGATTAAGTGATTTGCCCAGGGCCCAAGCAGAACCATGTGCAGTGATTGACAGGCAGCCCCACGAAATACAGGTCTGAGGCCCTACACGGCCAGTGCTGCTTGAAAATATGACGCTGCTGCACGTCATAAGTGAGTGGTTTTTGAGACCTCCCCCCCCCCCCGGACTGCAGGCTAGGACGCTAAGTCAGCCCTACTTAGCCTACTCACAGTGAAAACAAGCATTGGCATTGCCAATAGGTCTCGCCTTCGGGACCTTAAAAGTATTAAACCGTGCAGCACATTATCCCCCACTGGCAGGCTCATACGCTCTCGACATCTTGGGATTGTCGTACAAGTTTTTTTCTTTTTTTAAAGTTGATATTAAACGAGAAATGTTAAAAACGTTTAACTATTGCCACTGAACATATATTAACACGGTTTGACCCTCTCAAGGACACACTCTGCACAATTAGCAGTGTGTCTAACAACTATAATACCATGGGCAAGGGGAGCGCAGGCCATAACTGGTACAGCAGAAGTTGCAGAACTAACTTACAGCCCCATAAACAGCCTCTCAAATTAGCCCTGCATTCACAAACAGTAGGGCCTCTACAGCAGGATCGACTTAGATCAGTCTTAAATAAGTGCTGGATCCAAGCACTACTAACAAGGGAAATTCTACCTGTGAATAAGCGTGCAAGCTAGGATCATCACGTTCCGGATTTCAAAAGACAGTAAAGGTTTTCGAAATAATGCCTCACGTCCCATATTAAAGAGTCGTCTCAGCGCACAGGGTTCAGTGTTGTGCATACTCATGTTTTTACCACCCCACCCTTTCTGCCACCTTTAATATGTGAGTGCAAATTACTCTTGCTACCGTTTTTTTTTTACTTAGGTAGCGTAGCTTCAACAGCAACACCAACCTTTGACTGAGTAGCCGCACCATTAGTTACTACCAGCGAAGCAATGCTGCGTGCGCGATGCCAGCACCAATTACCAATGCACAACAGGATATACGGGAGTACTAAGAATACCACAATCTAGGTTTAATAACAAATTTATACCGGGTGCTAAAGTCCCATGCATTGGGGTGTTTTGCACCCGTTCATCTCATAAATCCAAATGCCCAGAACGCACATGCCTATTCTAAGCAGGTTTTAGAACATCAGCACCCATGACCTACCTTAAACAAACAAGTTGCGGACGGACTGCCCACACAATGGACTTCCCTTCGAGTACGCACTGTAACACACTCCGGTGACTGATGTGGGGCCTGAGCAGCGCCTTACATTTGGATTGAAAGAGGCGTCGCGCAGAAATGACGAAAGGCACACACCCATGCTATGTAATAAGCGGAAGCTTGTTGAGGGAAAGCACAATATCATGCCCGAAGGAGGACAGGAAAGGAGTTTAAAGCAGCGCCTTACCTTTGAACTGAAAGCGGCGCAGCGTAGAAATGAAGAAACAAGCATTCGGCCGTAAAAGTAACGGCCACGCGGCCGTGAAAACAAAAGTAATAGCGATCGCGATCAAAGCAAAAGTGATCGCGATCGCTTGGAAGGGAGCGCTGTGTGGCAAGCACGCGAGGGGTGCACGCACAGCAGTGATTGGCGGCTGCGCGCCTGCACGCTCACGTGCACACTCAAGCTTTAGGCCACAGGCAGCACTTTAAAAATCCCAACTACAAAATGTCTCTCCGAGCCAGCGCATGCGCTGGCCTCAGCAAGACCTAAAAAGTGAATGTGATTTAGCATCACAATCTGGAAGGTGTCTGACTGCCTGACTCTCCTGTGAGATCACGAGAGCCAGGCAGTCACTGAAAGTGGCACGGGCTTTAATGGTTTAAGTGGATGGTAATTGCTCTGAGCAATTACCATCCACAGCAGCTAGAAAAGTGTGTGGACGGAGCTCCAACGCCCTTTGAAAGAAACCGCTGCTGGTACAGATGACCCACTGAGCGCTGCTTGCCTAATTCATGTATGTGCATGCTGGACTCGCTCTGTTTACTTTAGAGCATGTAAACGGGCGCTAGTTTTGCACATGAAATGTGCTCAACCGGATATTTCAGAGTGGATACAGGTGAGCCTGCGTGGGGGAGGTATGGTGAATAGACTCAAGTGATTTCGAGGTTAATGAGGCGATGGATGTGAGCTCACCTCAAGTACAGAGAATAACATAATGACTGCTATATGGGGTGGGTGGGGAGAGAAACGGAGGCGATGAGGACTGTTTTCCAGATTGGGTCTCATCACTTGAAACCACACATCATCATTCGCTGAGGTAATGAATGTATTCGAAGCGCAGACTCCACTACTGAAAGTTTGAGCAGGTGCTCCTGTTTAATTACTTCTGCTCTGACAAACGTACAATAAAAAGCTTTAACTACAATTGCTTTCCTGACTGCTCGGCCACTATAAATCTCGCCAATCAAATGAGTAAAGGGACATCACTTTTATTAAGAGCGCTGATAGTTTTAAGACTTCAGAGGTTATAAGTGAAGTTTAATGTTTCACTTATTTCGATTTGAGACAGGCTGGTACATGCTCTTACAGCTGCAGGCAGCAGCCCGACACGAGTTGGTTGACCCCTAATACGTGGGATGAAACCATGTCCTAATGTGCACGGTCATGCCAATGTTCCACACATGAATAAACATCAGTAATTACTTTATACTGTGTATAATCATCTACGTTCCCAATTGGTTTCACCGTTAGCTTTCTTCCCTAGTTTGTACAGCAATAAAAAACAGAGTAAATATCACCATTCAGTGTCATAAATATCAGCATATATTTGAGTGCATCTGGTTAGATATAAAAAACATGAAAGTAAGGCAAAGGGTATACTCATTATGTCATGACTCACAGTAACTCACTGGCAGTCCTGTTGGGTATAGCGTGTCACTGTACTGTCATCCATCCAAAACTGGTCCAAACCGAACACTGAGATAAAGGCATTGGAATCTGGCATGAATACACCACACTGAGCACTCTGCACAGACAGAGCACACAGCGGCTCGAAAGCAGCCAGCAGTAATCCATAGCTGCCAAGGTTTCAGATTGCTATGTGTGCATTTTCATAATTTCAGTGTAATTATGAGTGACATTTCAACGACTATGAGTGACACTTTCTTGCGAGAAAAATCTAGCAATGAAGACGAGGGTAACAGATGAATATCACAAATGACACTCATTTGAGCAACGCGAAACTCTAAGAAGATCTTAAAACTGCTGCAAAGCAGCAGAAATAAAAGGGCACTAACCAGAGACAGACTGGTGACTGCAGTTCTCAGTCGCAGATGAGAGGGAGGTACTGCGGCTGCTCAGAGGATGATCATTGTTCTGACCGTCTGTCATGACCGTGCACTAGCCAAAAACGTAAATGTTATAGCATAGTAAATCAAGTGCAAGTAGGAGATTTGGGTCTGAGCCTCGGCGAGCCAGCCCACTTAACGCTCTGATGCGCTTGAGACCTCTCTAAAACGATGGTGATTTCTGCACAAACATGGTGGGAACCACACGACCTGTCAACTCGCACACAGATGGGTGTCACCCTCTTTTCACTTCTCTTCGCCAGCCTAACAAACAAAATGTCTCCACATACTTTGGCAGGATCACCCACTTTTCCTTTTCAAACCCATATCACTCACCAAAATTTTTTTAATTTTCTGTCCACTTTAACGAGATCACCCGATTGAGTGACTCCGTTCACCCACATCTCTGAACCAACAGTTCACCCACATCTTTGAACCAAGAGGTTGGCACGTATGCGGACTAACTTGCACAGATATCAGGGCTCCCTGGCCTGAATCACTGGGGATCTGAGGAGACCACGCGCTCTGCAACCTCCTTTCAATTTTCAGGGAAAATATGTTTTTTGTGCATGTTCATGTTTCACAGCTCAGATTGGAAGCCTGCATTGCAAGGTACCCCACGAATTTCAGCACAAGCCGTATTCACTTTTCACTTCTAATTCCCAGCAAGTGCACCTCTGTGCCTTGCAACTTCCATTTAAATCTTCATTAACATTACAGACACAAGATGGGTATTAGTGAAACAATATCACCAGTCTCTTCTGCTGAGCACAAAAAGAATCTTACATTACTGTAGAGGAACTAGAAATAATAAGCAAGTGAGGCCCGCTGGAAGCCTCTCTGGGTTGGGATGTTCAGAAAGAGATTGATTCCTTTCTTCACGTGGTTTGCGGGAAAACTGCCCCTGGCAGGAAAATGAAAGCGAAAATAACTTCGGGATGTTTACGACTCTGCAGCTGGCCCAGAGATCGATGCCAGCCTGTCACTTAGGAGGCAGTAACAAGGGGCCTGCTCCTCACACATGAAAGGGTGCTCCTGACTTATTGAAAGGGACTACAATTCCGATTTTCGTAGCAAGCAGCAAAGTAAAATCGTGATTTGCATTTGGTGTCTTTACTGAACTATCAGCAGCAAAGGAATGCAATGATGACGAGGGTGACCAGAAACTCCACATGAACCGGAACACAACTGTTCCAGTTCTGTGTTTTCGTCGATGTCAGTCCATCTGGGAGTTGATGTCTCGGTTCATTTTAATTGAGATAACAATGACTGACAAGAGCATAGTCCAGGAACGGAAGAGTATTATATCCAGGTAACATGCAGCCAGCACCTAACCAGTGGGCCTCTCTCTGACGTCATCAGAGAGACCCGGTCCAACAGGGAACCGAAGTCAGAGAGGCCCCGACAAAAGGAAATACTCAGTTACACACCTGGCGCTGCCAGACACAGGCTGGCAACTTTAAAGCATTTGGGCGGCGGCCGCATATTAGATAGAGTCAGTTCGGACTGAGGTGGTGGCGCCGCTCCATTGGAGGCAGGGTACAGACTCTGCCAAGGCTGGCCGGGAGGCTGCAGGTACTGGCAGGCGCCGCTCCATTGGAGGCAGGGTACAGACTCTGCCAAGGCTGGCCAGGAGGCTGCAGGTACCGGCAGGCGCCGCTCCATTGGAGGCAGGGTACAGACTCTGCCAAGGCTGGCCGGGAGGCTGCAGGTACTGGCAGGCGCCGCTCCATTGGAGGCAGGGTGCAGGCTCTGCCAAGGCTGGCCAGGAGGCTGCAGGTACTGGCAGGCGCCGCTCCATTGGAGGCAGGGTACAGACTCTGCCAAGGCTGGCCAGGAGGCTGCAGGTACCGGCAGGCGCCGCTCCATTGGAGGAAGGGTACAGACTCTGCCAAGGCTGGCCAGGAGGCTGCAGGTACTGGCAGGCGCCGCTCCATTGGAGGCAGGGACGCAGACTCTGCCAAGGCTGGCCAGGAGGCTGCAGGTACTGGCAGGCGCCGCTCCATTGGAGGCAGGGATGCAGACTCTGCCAAGGCTGGCCAGGAGGCTGCAGGTACCGGCAGGCTCCGCTCCATTGGAGGCAGGGTACAGACTCTGCCAAGGCTGGCCAGGAAGCTGCAGGTACTGGCAGGCGCCGCTCCATTGGAGGCAGGGTACAGACTCTGCCAAGGCTGGCCGGGAGGCTGCAGGTACTGGCAGGCGCCGCTCCATTGGAGGCAGGGTGCAGGCTCTGCCAAGGCTGGCCGGGAGGCTGCAGGTACTGGCAGGCGCCGCTCCATTGGAGGCAGGGTGCAGGCTCTGCCAAGGCTGGCCGGGAGGCTGCAGGTACTGGCAGGCGCCGCTCCATTGGAGGCAGGGTGCAGGCTCTGCCAAGGCTGGCCGGGAGGCTGCAGGTACTGGCAGGCGCCGCTCCATTGGAGGCAGGGTACAGAATCTGCCAAGGCTGGCCGGGAGGCTGCAGGTACTGGCAGGCGCCGCTCCATTGGAGGCAGGGTGCAGGCTCTGCCAAGGCTGGCCGGGAGGCTGCAGGTACTGGCAGGCGCCGCTCCATTGGAGGCAGGGTGCAGGCTCTGCCAAGGCTGGCCGGGAGGCTGCAGGTACTGGCAGGCGCCGCTCCATTGGAGGCAGGGTGCAGGCTCTGCCAAGGCTGGCCGGGAGGCTGCAGGTACTGGCAGGCGCCGCTCCATTGGAGGCAGGGTACAGACTCTGCCAAGGCTGGCCAGGAGGCTGCAGGTACTGGCAGGCTCCGCTCCATTGGAGGCAGGGTACAGACTCTGCCAAGGCTGGCCAGGAGGCTGCAGGTACTGGCAGGTGCCGCTCCATTGGAGGCAGGGTACAGACTCTGCCAAGGCTGGCCAGGAGGCTGCAGGTACTGGCAGGTGCCGCTCCATTGGAGGCAGTGATGCAGACTCTGCCAAGGCTGGCCAGGAGGCTGCAGGTACTGGCAGGTGCCGCTCCATTGGAGGCAGTGATGCAGACTCTGCCAAGGCTGGCCAGGAGGCTGCAGGTACTGGCAGGTGCCGCTCCATTGGAGGCAGAGATGCAGACTCTGCCAAGGCTGGCCAGGAGGCTGCAGGTACTGGCAGGTGCCGCTCCATTGGAGGCAGGGATGCAGACTCTGCCAAGGCTGGCCAGGAGGCTGCAGGTACTGGCAGGTGCCGCTCTATTGGAGGCAGTGATGCAGACTCTGCCAAGGCTGGCCAGGAGGCTGCAGGTACTGGCAGGCTCCGCTCCATTGGAGGCAGGGTACAGACTCTGCCGAGGCTGGCCGGGAGGCTGCAGGTACTGGCAGGTGCCGCTCCATTGGAGGCAGGGATGCAGACTCTGCCAAGGCTGGCCGGGAGGCTGCAGGTACCGGCAGGCTCTGCTCCATTGGAGGCAGGGTACAGACTCTGCCAAGGCTGGCCAGGAGGCTGCAGGTACCGGCAGGCGCCGCTCCATTGGAGGCAGGGTACAGACTCTGCCAAGGCTGGCCAGGAGGCTGCAGGTACTGGCAGGCGCCGCTCCATTGGAGGCAGGGATACAGGCTCTGCCAAGGCTGGCCAGGAGGCTGCAGGTACTGGCAGGCGCCGCTCCATTGGAGGCAGGGTACAGACTCTGCCGAGGCTGGCCGGGAGGCTGCAGGTACTGGCAGGCGCCGCTCCATTGGAGGCAGGGATACAGGCTCTGCCAAGGCTGGCCAGGAGGCTGCAGGTACTGGCAGGCTCCGCTCTATTGGAGGCAGGGTACAGACTCTGCCAAGGCTGGCCAGGAGGCTGCAGGTACTGGCAGGCTCCGCTCCATTGGAGGCAGGGTACAGACTCTGCCGAGGCTGGCCGGGAGGCTGCAGGTACTGGCAGGCTCCGCTCCATTGGAGGCAGGGTACAGACTCTGGCGAGGCTGGCCGGGAGGCTGCAGGTACTGGCAGGCGCCGCTCCATTGGAGGCAGGGTACAGACTCTGCCAAGGCTGGCCAGGAGGCTGCAGGTACTGGCAGGCTCCGCTCCATTGGAGGCAGGGTACAGATTCTGCCGAGGCTGGCCAGGAGGCTGCAGGTACTGGCAGGCTCCGCTCCATTGGAGGCAGGGTACAGACTCTGCCGAGGCTGGCCGGGAGGCTGCAGGTACTGACAGGCTCCGCTCCATTGGAGGCAGGGTGCAGACTCTGCCAAGGCTGGCCAGGAGGCTGCAGGTACTGGCAGGCGCCGCTCCATTGGAGGCAGGGTACAGACTCTGCCAAGGCTGGCCAGGAGGCTGCAGGTACCGACAGGCGCCGCTCCATTGGAGGCAGGGTACAGACTCTGCCAAGGCTGGCCAGGAGGCTGCAGGTACCGGCAGGCGCCGCTCCATTGGAGGCAGGGTACAGACTCTGCCAAGGCTGGCCAGGAGGCTGCAGGTACTGGCAGGCGCCGCTCCATTGGAGGCAGGGTACAGACTCTGCCAAGGCTGGCCAGGAGGCTGCAGGTACTGGCAGGCGCCGCTCCATTGGAGGCAGGGTGCAGACTCTGCCAAGGCTGGCCAGGAGGCTGCAGGTACTGGCAGGCTCCGCTCCATTGGAGGCAGGGTACAGACTCTGCCAAGGCTGGCTAGGAGGCTGCAGGTACTGGCAGGCGCCGCTCCATTGGAGGCAGGGTGCAGACTCTGCCAAGGCTGGCCAGGAGGCTGCAGGTACTGGCAGGCGCCGCTCCATTGGAGGCAGGGTGCAGACTCTGCCAAGGCTGGCCAGGAGGCTGCAGGTACTGGCAGGCTCCGCTCCATTGGAGGCAGGGTACAGACTCTGCCGAGGCTGGCCGGGAGGCTGCAGGTACTGGCAGGCTCCGCTCCATTGGAGGCAGGGTACAGACTCTGCCAAGGCTGGCCAGGAGGCTGCAGGTACTGGCAGGCTCCGCTCCATTGGAGGCAGGGTACAGACTCTGCCAAGGCTGGCCAGGAGGCTGCAGGTACTGGCAGGCGCCGCTCCATTGGAGGCAGGGTACAGACTCTGCCAAGGCTGGCCAGGAGGCTGCCGGTACTGGCAGGCTCCGCTCCATTGGAGGCAGGGTACAGACTCTGCCAAGGCTGGCCAGGAGGCTGCAGGTACTGGCAGGCGCCGCTCCATTGGAGGCAGGGTACAGACTCTGCCAAGGCTGGCCAGGAGGCTGCAGGTACCGGCAGGCGCCGCTCCATTGGAGGCAGGGTGCAGACTCTGCCAAGGCTGGCCAGGAGGCTGCAGGTACTGGCAGGTGCCGCTCCATTGGAGGCAGGGTACAGACTCTGCCGAGGCTGGCCGGGAGGCTGCAGGTACTGGCAGGCTCCGCTCCATTGGAGGCAGGGTGCAGACTCTGCCAAGGCTGGCCAGGAGGCTGCAGGTACTGGCAGGCTCCGCTCCATTGGAGGCAGGGTACAGACTCTGCCGAGGCTGGCCAGGAGGCTGCAGGTACTGGCAGGCGCCGCTCCATTGGAGGCAGGGTACAGACTCTGCCGAGGCTGGCCGGGAGGCTGCAGGTACTGGCAGGCTCCGCTCCATTGGAGGCAGGGTACAGACTCTGCCAAGGCTGGCCAGGAGGCTGCAGGTACTGGCAGGCTCCGCTCCATTGGAGGCAGGGTGCAGACTCTGCCAAGGCTGGCCAGGAGGCTGCAGGTACTGGCAGGCTCCGCTCCATTGGAGGCAGGGTACAGACTCTGCCAAGGCTGGCCAGGAGGCTGCAGGTACCGGCAGGCTCCGCTCCATTGGAGGCAGGGTACAGACTCTGCCAAGGCTGGCCAGGAGGCTGCAGGTACCGGCAGGCTCCGCTCCATTGGAGGCAGGGTACAGACTCTGCCAAGGCTGGCCAGGAGGCTGCAGGTACCGGCAGGCGCCGCTCCATTGGAGGCAGGGTACAGACTCTGCCAAGGCTGGCCAGGAGGCTGCAGGTACCGGCAGGCGCCGCTCCATTGGAGGCAGGGTACAGACTCTGCCAAGGCTGGCCAGGAGGCTGCAGGTACTGGCAGGCGCCGCTCCATTGGAGGCAGGGTACAGACTCTGCCAAGGCTGGCCAGGAGGCTGCAGGTACTGGCAGGCGCCGCTCCATTGGAGGCAGGGTGCAGACTCTGCCAAGGCTGGCCAGGAGGCTGCAGGTACTGGCAGGCGCCGCTCCATTGGAGGCAGGGTACAGACTCTGCCAAGGCTGGCCAGGAGGCTGCAGGTACTGGCAGGCGCCGCTCCATTGGAGGCAGGGTACAGACTCTGTCAAGGCTGGCCAGGAGGCTGCAGGTACTGGCAGGCTCCGCTCCATTGGAGGCAGGGTACAGACTCTGCCAAGGCTGGCCAGGAGGCTGCAGGTACTGGCAGGCTCCGCTCCATTGGAGGCAGGGTACAGACTCTGCCAAGGCTGGCCAGGAGGCTGCAGGTACTGGCAGGCTCCGCTCCATTGGAGGCAGGGTACAGACTCTGCCAAGGCTGGCCAGGAGGCTGCAGGTACCGGCAGGCGCCGCTCCATTGGAGGCAGGGTACAGACTCTGCCGAGGCTGGCCGGGAGGCTGCAGGTACCGGCAGGCGCCGCTCCATTGGAGGCAGGGTACAGACTCTGCCGAGGCTGGCCGGGAGGCTGCAGGTACTGGCAGGCGCCGCTCCATTGGAGGCAGGGTGCAGACTCTGCCAAGGCTGGCCAGGAGGCTGCAGGTACTGGCAGGCGCCGCTCCATTGGAGGCAGGGTACAGACTCTGCCAAGGCTGGCCAGGAGGCTGCAGGTACTGGCAGGCGCCGCTCCATTGGAGGCAGGGTACAGACTCTGCCAAGGCTGGCCAGGAGGCTGCAGGTACTGGCAGGCTCCGCTCCATTGGAGGCAGGGTACAGACTCTGCCAAGGCTGGCCAGGAGGCTGCAGGTACTGGCAGGCGCCGCTCCATTGGAGGCAGGGTACAGACTCTGCCAAGGCTGGCCAGGAGGCTGCAGGTACTGGCAGGCGCCGCTCCATTGGAGGCAGGGTACAGACTCTGCCAAGGCTGGCCAGGAGGCTGCAGGTACTGGCAGGCGCCGCTCCATTGAAGGCAGGGTACAGACTCTGCCAAGGCTGGCCAGGAGGCTGCAGGTACTGGCAGGCGCCGCTCCATTGGAGGCAGGGTGCAGACTCTGCCAAGGCTGGCCAGGAGGCTGCAGGTACAGGCAGGCGCCGCTCCATTGGAGGCAGGGTGCAGACTCTGCCAAGGCTGGCCAGGAGGCTGCAGGTACCGGCAGGCTCCGCTCCATTGGAGGCAGGGTGCAGACTCTGCCAAGGCTGGCCAGGAGGCTGCAGGTACCGGCAGGCGCCGCTCCATTGGAGGCAGGGTGCAGACTCTGCCAAGGCTGGCCAGGAGGCTGCAGGTACCGGCAGGCGCCGCTCCATTGGAGGCAGGGTGCAGACTCTGCCAAGGCTGGCCAGGAGGCTGCAGGTACCGGCAGGCGCCGCTCCATTGGAGGCAGGGTACAGACTCTGCCGAGGCTGGCCGGGAGGCTGCAGGTACCGGCAGGCTCCGCTCCATTGGAGGCAGGGTACAGACTCTGCCAAGGCTGGCCAGGAGGCTGCAGGTACCGGCAGGCTCCGCTCCATTGGAGGCAGGGTACAGACTCTGCCAAGGCTGGCCAGGAGGCTGCAGGTACTGGCAGGCTCCGCTCCATTGGAGGCAGGGTACAGACTCTGCCAAGGCTGGCCAGGAGGCTGCAGGTACTGGCAGGCTCCGCTCCATTGGAGGCAGGGTACAGACTCTGCCAAGGCTGGCCAGGAGGCTGCAGGTACTGGCAGGCGCCGCTCCATTGGAGGCAGGATACAGACTCTGCCAAGGCTGGCCAGGAGGCTGCAGGTACTGGCAGGCGCCGCTCCATTGGAGGCAGGGTACAGACTCTGCCAAGGCTGGCCAGGAGGCTGCAGGTACTGGCAGGCGCCGCTCCATTGGAGGCAGGATACAGACTCTGCCAAGGCTGGCCAGGAGGCTGCAGGTACTGGCAGGCGCCGCTCCATTGGAGGCAGGGTACAGACTCTGCCAAGGCTGGCCAGGAGGCTGCAGGTACCGGCAGGCGCCGCTCCATTGGAGGCAGGGTACAGACTCTGCCGAGGCTGGCCGGGAGGCTGCAGGTACTGGCAGGCTCCGCTCCATTGGAGGCAGGGTGCAGACTCTGCCAAGGCTGGCCAGGAGGCTGCAGGTACTGGCAGGCTCCGCTCCATTGGAGGCAGGGTACAGACTCTGCCAAGGCTGGCCAGGAGGCTGCAGGTACTGGCAGGCGCCGCTCCATTGGAGGCAGGGTACAGACTCTGCCAAGGCTGGCCAGGAGGCTGCAGGTACTGGCAGGCTCCGCTCCATTGGAGGCAGGGTACAGACTCTGCCAAGGCTGGCCAGGAGGCTGCAGGTACTGGCAGGCTCCGCTCCATTGGAGACAGGATACAGACTCTGCCGAGGCTGGCCGGGAGGCTGCAGGTACTGGCAGGCTCCGCTCCATTGGAGGCAGGGTACAGACTCTGCCGAGGCTGGCCGGGAGGCTGCAGGTACTGGCAGGCTCCGCTCCATTGGAGGCAGGGTACAGACTCTGCCAAGGCTGGCCAGGAGGCTGCAGGTACTGGCAGGCTCCGCTCCAATGGAGGCAGGGTACAGACTCTGCCGAGGCTGGCCGGGAGGCTGCAGGTACTGGCAGGCGCCGCTCCATTGGAGGCAGGGTACAGACTCTGCCAAGGCTGGCCGGGAGGCTGCAGGTACTGGCAGGCTCCGCTCCATTGGAGGCAGGGTACAGACTCTGCCAAGGCTGGCCAGGAGGCTGCAGGTACTGGCAGGCTCCGCTCCATTGGAGGCAGGGTACAGACTCTGCCAAGGCTGGCCAGGAGGCTGCAGGTACCGGCAGGCGCCGCTCCATTGGAGGCAGGGTACAGACTCTGCCAAGGCTGGCCAGGAGGCTGCAGGTACTGGCAGGCTCCGCTCCATTGGAGGCAGGGTACAGACTCTGCCGAGGCTGGCCGGGAGGCTGCAGGTACTGGCAGGCTCCGCTCCATTGGAGGCCCGGTACAGACTCTGGCGAGGCTGGCCGGGAGGCTGCAGGTACTGGCAGGCGCCGCTCCATTGGAGGCAGGGTACAGACTCTGCCAAGGCTGGCCAGGAGGCTGCAGGTACTGGCAGGCTCCGCTCCATTGGAGGCAGGGTACAGACTCTGCCGAGGCTGGCCAGGAGGCTGCAGGTACTGGCAGGCTCCGCTCCATTGGAGGCAGGGTACAGACTCTGCCGAGGCTGGCCGGGAGGCTGCAGGTACTGGCAGGCTCCGCTCCATTGGAGGCAGGGTGCAGACTCTGCCAAGGCTGGCCAGGAGGCTGCAGGTACTGGCAGGCGCCGCTCCATTGGAGGCAGGGTACAGACTCTGCCAAGGCTGGCCAGGAGGCTGCAGGTACCGGCAGGCGCCGCTCCATTGGAGGCAGGGTACAGACTCTGCCAAGGCTGGCCAGGAGGCTGCAGGTACCGGCAGGCGCCGCTCCATTGGAGGCAGGGTACAGACTCTGCCAAGGCTGGCCAGGAGGCTGCAGGTACCGGCAGGCGCCGCTCCATTGGAGGCAGGGTACAGACTCTGCCAAGGCTGGCCAGGAGGCTGCAGGTACTGGCAGGCGCCGCTCCATTGGAGGCAGGGTGCAGACTCTGCCAAGGCTGGCCAGGAGGCTGCAGGTACTGGCAGGCTCCGCTCCATTGGAGGCAGGGTACAGACTCTGCCAAGGCTGGCTAGGAGGCTGCAGGTACTGGCAGGCGCCGCTCCATTGGAGGCAGGGTGCAGACTCTGCCAAGGCTGGCCAGGAGGCTGCAGGTACTGGCAGGCGCCGCTCCATTGGAGGCAGGGTGCAGACTCTGCCGAGGCTGGCCGGGAGGCTGCAGGTACTGGCAGGCTCCGCTCCATTGGAGGCAGGGTACAGACTCTGCCGAGGCTGGCCGGGAGGCTGCAGGTACTGGCAGGCTCCGCTCCATTGGAGGCAGGGTACAGACTCTGCCAAGGCTGGCCAGGAGGCTGCAGGTACTGGCAGGCTCCGCTCCATTGGAGGCAGGGTACAGACTCTGCCAAGGCTGGCCAGGAGGCTGCAGGTACTGGCAGGCGCCGCTCCATTGGAGGCAGGGTACAGACTCTGCCAAGGCTGGCCAGGAGGCTGCAGGTACTGGCAGGCTCCGCTCCATTGGAGGCAGGGTACAGACTCTGCCAAGGCTGGCCAGGAGGCTGCAGGTACTGGCAGGCGCCGCTCCATTGGAGGCAGGGTACAGACTCTGCCAAGGCTGGCCAGGAGGCTGCAGGTACCGGCAGGCGCCGCTCCATTGGAGGCAGGGTGCAGACTCTGCCAAGGCTGGCCAGGAGGCTGCAGGTACTGGCAGGCGCCGCTCCATTGGAGGCAGGGTACAGACTCTGCCGAGGCTGGCCGGGAGGCTGCAGGTACTGGCAGGCTCCGCTCCATTGGAGGCAGGGTGCAGACTCTGCCAAGGCTGGCCAGGAGGCTGCAGGTACTGGCAGGCTCCGCTCCATTGGAGGCAGGGTACAGACTCTGCCAAGGCTGGCCAGGAGGCTGCAGGTACTGGCAGGCGCCGCTCCATTGGAGGCAGGGTACAGACTCTGCCGAGGCTGGCCGGGAGGCTGCAGGTACTGGCAGGCTCCGCTCCATTGGAGGCAGGGTACAGACTCTGCCAAGGCTGGCCAGGAGGCTGCAGGTACTGGCAGGCTCCGCTCCATTGGAGGCAGGGTGCAGACTCTGCCAAGGCTGGCCAGGAGGCTGCAGGTACTGGCAGGCTCCGCTCCATTGGAGGCAGGGTACAGACTCTGCCAAGGCTGGCCAGGAGGCTGCAGGTACCGGCAGGCTCCGCTCCATTGGAGGCAGGGTACAGACTCTGCCAAGGCTGGCCAGGAGGCTGCAGGTACCGGCAGGCGCCGCTCCATTGGAGGCAGGGTACAGACTCTGCCAAGGCTGGCCAGGAGGCTGCAGGTACCGGCAGGCGCCGCTCCATTGGAGGCAGGGTACAGACTCTGCCAAGGCTGGCCAGGAGGCTGCAGGTACCGGCAGGCGCCGCTCCATTGGAGGCAGGGTACAGACTCTGCCAAGGCTGGCCAGGAGGCTGCAGGTACCGGCAGGCGCCGCTCCATTGGAGGCAGGGTGCAGACTCTGCCAAGGCTGGCCAGGAGGCTGCAGGTACCGGCAGGCGCCGCTCCATTGGAGGCAGGGTACAGACTCTGCCAAGGCTGGCCAGGAGGCTGCAGGTACTGGCAGGCGCCGCTCCATTGGAGGCAGGGTACAGACTCTGCCAAGGCTGGCCAGGAGGCTGCAGGTACTGGCAGGCTCCGCTCCATTGGAGGCAGGGTACAGACTCTGCCAAGGCTGGCCAGGAGGCTGCAGGTACTGGCAGGCTCCGCTCCATTGGAGGCAGGGTACAGACTCTGCCAAGGCTGGCCAGGAGGCTGCAGGTACTGGCAGGCTCCGCTCCATTGGAGGCAGGGTACAGACTCTGCCAAGGCTGGCCAGGAGGCTGCAGGTACCGGCAGGCGCCGCTCCATTGGAGGCAGGGTACAGACTCTGCCGAGGCTGGCCAGGAGGCTGCAGGTACCGGCAGGCGCCGCTCCATTGGAGGCAGGGTACAGACTCTGCCGAGGCTGGCCGGGAGGCTGCAGGTACCGGCAGGCGCCGCTCCATTGGAGGCAGGGTGCAGACTCTGCCAAGGCTGGCCAGGAGGCTGCAGGTACCGGCAGGCGCCGCTCCATTGGAGGCAGGGTACAGACTCTGCCAAGGCTGGCCAGGAGGCTGCAGGTACTGGCAGGCGCCGCTCCATTGGAGGCAGGGTACAGACTCTGCCAAGGCTGGCCAGGAGGCTGCAGGTACTGGCAGGCGCCGCTCCATTGGAGGCAGGGTACAGACTCTGTCAAGGCTGGCCAGGAGGCTGCAGGTACTGGCAGGCTCCGCTCCATTGGAGGCAGGGTACAGACTCTGCCAAGGCTGGCCAGGAGGCTGCAGGTACTGGCAGGCTCCGCTCCATTGGAGGCAGGGTACAGACTCTGCCAAGGCTGGCCAGGAGGCTGCAGGTACTGGCAGGCGCCGCTCCATTGGAGGCAGGGTACAGACTCTGCCAAGGCTGGCCAGGAGGCTGCAGGTACTGGCAGGCGCCGCTCCATTGGAGGCAGGGTACAGACTCTGCCAAGGCTGGCCAGGAGGCTGCAGGTACTGGCAGGCGCCGCTCCATTGGAGGCAGGGTACAGACTCTGCCAAGGCTGGCCAGGAGGCTGCAGGTACTGGCAGGCGCCGCTCCATTGAAGGCAGGGATACAGGCTCTGCCAAGGCTGGCCAGGAGGCTGCAGGTACTGGCAGGCTCCGCTCCATTGAAGGCAGGGTACAGACTCTGCCAAGGCTGGCCAGGAGGCTGCAGGTACCGGCAGGCGCCGCTCCATTGAAGGCAGGGATACAGGCTCTGCCAAGGCTGGCCAGGAGGCTGCAGGTACCGGCAGGCGCCGCTCCATTGGAGGCAGGGATACAGGCTCTGCCAAGGCTGGCCAGGAGGCTGCAGGTACCGGCAGGCGCCGCTCCATTGGAGGCAGGGATACAGGCTCTGCCAAGGCTGGCCAGGAGGCTGCAGGTACTGGCAGGCGCCGCTCCATTGGAGGCAGGGTACAGACTCTGCCAAGGCTGGCCAGGAGGCTGCAGGTACTGGCAGGCGCCGCTCCATTGGAGGCAGGGTACAGACTCTGCCAAGGCTGGCCAGGAGGCTGCAGGTACTGGCAGGCTCCGCTCCATTGGAGGCAGGGTACAGACTCTGCCAAGGCTGGCCAGGAGGCTGCAGGTACTGGCAGGCTCCGCTCCATTGGAGGCAGGGTACAGACTCTGCCAAGGCTGGCCAGGAGGCTGCAGGTACTGGCAGGCGCCGCTCCATTGGAGGCAGGGTACAGACTCTGCCAAGGCTGGCCAGGAGGCTGCAGGTACTGGCAGGCGCCGCTCCATTGGAGGCAGGGTACAGACTCTGCCAAGGCTGGCCAGGAGGCTGCAGGTACTGGCAGGCTCCGCTCCATTGGAGGCAGGGTACAGACTCTGCCAAGGCTGGCCAGGAGGCTGCAGGTACTGGCAGGCTCCGCTCCATTGGAGGCAGGGTACAGACTCTGCCAAGGCTGGCCAGGAGGCTGCAGGTACTGGCAGGCGCCGCTCCATTGGAGGCAGGGTACAGACTCTGCCAAGGCTGGCCAGGAGGCTGCAGGTACTGGCAGGCTCCGCTCCATTGGAGGCAGGGTACAGACTCTGCCAAGGCTGGCCAGGAGGCTGCAGGTACTGGCAGGCGCCGCTCCATTGGAGGCAGGGTACAGACTCTGCCAAGGCTGGCCAGGAGGCTGCAGGTACTGGCAGGCTCCGCTCCATTGGAGGCAGGGTACAGACTCTGCCAAGGCTGGCCAGGAGGCTGCAGGTACTGGCAGGCTCCGCTCCATTGGAGGCAGGGTACAGACTCTGCCAAGGCTGGCCAGGAGGCTGCAGGTACTGGCAGGCTCCGCTCCATTGGAGGCAGGGTACAGACTCTGCCAAGGCTGGCCAGGAGGCTGCAGGTACTGGCAGGCTCCGCTCCATTGGAGGCAGGGTACAGACTCTGCCAAGGCTGGCCAGGAGGCTGCAGGTACTGGCAGGCTCCGCTCCATTGGAGGCAGGGTACAGACTCTGCCAAGGCTGGCCAGGAGGCTGCAGGTACTGGCAGGCGCCGCTCCATTGGAGGCAGGGTACAGACTCTGCCAAGGCTGGCCAGGAGGCTGCAGGTACTGGCAGGCCTCCGCTCCATTGGAGGCAGGGTACAGACTCTGCCGAGGCTGGCCGGGAGGCTGCAGGTACTGGCAGGCTCAGACGCGAGCCACTGTGGGCCTCGGCATTTCGGGTCAGTGTCGTCCAGGATGGACAGTGAGTCCCCCAACTCACAGGGAGCCATAGCCACACCGCGATCATCATCACCAACCAAGCCAGGAGCCATATCGCTGAGCAATTAGCCGCGAGACATGTTGCAGTCCTGCAATGCGTGTGTTGAAGTCTGATTTGCACACCAGCTTGAAAACACACCTCACAGCCGCCCAGAACCCGCAATGAGCACCAGACTGGCAAGCACCTGAAGTAAGTGTGCACACACAGTGACATGGCATTAGAGAAGTCTATGATGTACCTCAGCCAGCTGGGCACTCAGGTGCTCCTCCCGCTGTGCAGTATTTGGTCTCCTTCACCTCCTGCATAGGCGACTCGAGATGAGCACTGCCGACGACATGGAACTTATCAAGACTAAAGGGGCCTGCTCAGCAGGGCCGTCCAGTAACAGCCTGTCCAGACAGTAGCTGCACCCTGGCGCAAAGATTAATTGAGTTCGGTGGCGGAGGGCAGGCAGATGACACCACAGGGGCCGTAGCAAGCTGCAGCAGGCAGCGCGATGGTGCGAGCGCCGGATTGAATTTTGCGCCACCCGCATAGCCATCCCATTAGATCAAAATGAACTCCTCGGTGGCAGCAGGATGTGACATCCTCCTTGCGGCGCCAGCACCCAGTATAACAAACGATTTATGCTACATTGTAGCAGTGAGTGTGAGCCTCAAGGTTCACCCCAGGCCTGCTAGCGCACGCCATGGGCAGTGCGCTGCCACACTTTTAGGCAGTGCGATTTGGTACAGTGACAGCTGCTGAGACGGTGACTATCCATATGCGTGAAAATGTATTTCAGTGCGGTAATGCGGAGTACCACACTGAAATACATTAGTCTAATGCCTGATGCGTGATCCTTGGCAGGACTGGTAATCTCTGCAACAGGGCGGCAGCAGGCTCACAACGGCGGGTCAGCAGCAGGTAAAACTAGAGGGGTCTGGTGAGCTTTACAGGCCGAGGCAAGCCTGTGTGGTGCGATTGGTGGCGTGCTAACACCTCAGCTTCCCCGGATCTTTTCTATTGATCATCTGCTCCTGCTGCCTCTTGTGATGGATCCGTCCAGTGAACGCCGGTGTGCGGCCAGGGGCACCAACATAATGATTGTGGCGTGGCGGGCAGCTGCAAAGTAATAAAAGTAAAGAAACAAAACTGCTGCTCCCCCTGCCGTACAATCAGCGAGAGTTACGGATAGAGTATTTTAATTTACAAGATTGTGTGTCACCTAAATACTCTTGTTTTCATAGAAAATCATCCTTTTTAGGGATACTTTGTGCAGCCCTGATTTCTGCAGGAGATAAGAGTATTTGTGGCAATCACGTGACCTCACCATGTCACGTGAATGCAGTACGTATCCCCAGCCGGCCACAGAATCTGGGCTAATAATGAATGCTCATTGCTGCAGCCAGCGCAGCAATGAGCCATCAGGTCGGCGCGATGCTCCTGACCTGCCATTAAAGAATACACTTTGCACACTACTACAGTCAAACACTCTGCCAAACCAGCACGTGGTCTGCACTGCATGTTCATCGTGAGTGTTTGGCCAGGGCATCAACTTCCTTTTGCACCGGCGGTGGTGTCAATAAGGCAAAACAAGTCTGTGACTTCTTTACCTACCTTATAAACCTTACTGGTGTCCACGTCTGCCGACCTCGCTTTTTCCCATTTCAGTTTTAACAAGATAGGCATGCAGAAGTAGATGCCTGCTTGTGCCCCGGGGGAACGTAGACTGCGTGCTAGTACAGGAGCACTGTAGTTGGTCCCTGCTTGTGCCTCCGGGGCACTGTAAAGTGCATGCTATAACACAGCAATGCCGAAGACACCACTGCCTGGAAATTAAGAGGCAGGGATTGCTGCGCGTGGCTGCTAGTTCCCGAGCGACAAGGCACGAGAGGGGGATGGAGGGTTGGTGAGAAGGCATTGGACTGCGGAAGAGGAGAGGGGGGCATGGGAAGAAAGTAGTCTGTGCAGTGAAGGGGCCAGTAGCCATGGAAGGATACAAATGATAGACATGGCTGTCATGGGGAGGGACTCACAAGTTTAAAACCAATCAGAAGGCAGCATTTATAACCTAAGCCAATGAAGAAGATGGGCCAGAGAGTGGGCGGAGCTTCCACGAAGCTTCCACACTATAGTGTATACTGCATGCCTCGCAAAGCGATGGCAGCACATTTGTGCTGCAACGCTAGGCAAGACCTAAAAAGACTGTAATGATGTTGTAGTTACCTCCTCTCAGCCTGCATGGTTCAACTTCCTTTTGCCCATTTTTAATCCGATAATCATTATACAATGGTATTCCAGGCGTTAGAGGGGGGCCCAGCTCAGCCTCCTCCAGGCTCCGATGGGCTGTTCCGCCATGGGACGGTGTCACGCTTTAATGCCTGTTAGTAGGAGCAGGGGGTTCACAGGACCTGTAGTCTCCCCAGCGGTGCTGAACTCCAGCTAACAGGCTTCAGCTACGGTGAGCAGGAACAGCAGGCAAGCGGGTACAATCCCTGAGGGACCGTGGTGTGCTTTTATGCGCGTTAGCAGCGGCAGGAGCAGGGAGTTGACAGGAGCTCTAGTCTCACTAGCGATGCGGCGTTGAACTCCAGCGCACAGGCTTCACCCCCTCTGGGACTGGAACAGCAGGCAAGCAGCCGAACTTCAAACAAGCATTGGCATAGCCAATAGGTCTCGCCTTTGGGACCTTATAAGTGGACTACTGTTAACAAGTAGGCAGTAGCGCTTGTGCAAAGCAGAGCGCTGAAAAATAAATAACATTTGCAAAAGCAGGCAGCCCCCTAAGGCACAGGAGAACCCGAAGCCCAGACGTTGCTGGAATCTTAGAGCCCCTTGTGACATGCCCCTGGTGAGCCAGGAGTGAGTGACATGCTACAGACATGGGCTAGGATCGGCTGAAATATGCTGCAGGTGGTGGGTCAGGTACAGGGGAACATGGTTGCTAAAAACGACTAATACAAGTCAAAGACATCTGCAGGTTTATTCCCTTTCAACGAAAAAGGTTTCAATCCATATATGTTCGCGCAGTGCAGCTCTTATCTGACTGGGTACTGATGACCCCAAGGAGGTTGTTTTAAGTGCAAGAGGCTCGCGATCAATTTATTTAATAGCCTTTCAGGGTCACCCAAATGCTAATGAAGGTGTGTAGCACAGTTATGCCACAGTCACACTGTTGAAAAAACTTATATTAAAGACTGCAATGGAAAAAATTTAATTACGAAGTATGCTGTACTCTATATGTTAGCACGTGTTCTCTCCAGTAAAGCTGTGGACTTTTACAAATTATACTCCAAGTATAGCGCTCTGATACACTTGTTTAGGCCTTCTATGTGCTACAAAACCTGCATAAATAAAAAAAAAATAGAATGGTGCAAGGTAAGTCACTGTACACCGGGTGTGTCGGATTTACCATTGTCCACAAACCCATTTGTGGACTTTCTCTTTGAAAACAATAATGTTCTAAACAGGTGTGGGATTCGGGCCAGTATATAAAGTTAGCATAACGTATCTACGGTTGTGTCTCCCTCTATGTACACTAGAACTGCTTCATAAGATGGCTTATTCTTTATAGTATCCTGCATGATAGAAAGGGCCGAAAAGCCACAGTACAGCCATATTGGATCATGACTAACTATGCCTAGATCACGTGGTTCTCTGTGAACACCATCTGTATGATTTAGCTCGTACCAGCCTAAAGATAGGGTGAATTGTATTTACGACTGAGGCCCAAGGTCACATCTGCAGTAGGGAGTATCAAGAGACATTCCTCTACGCCCGAGATGAAAGGGAGTCACCCCGCCGACCTTCTCTAAAGAGATAGTAACCTTATGTGTGCAGACGGTATGAGCTCATCCAGGAGCTCTAGAGCTAGCTGGTACTTTTCCACTTGCAATGCTTTGTATGCTGAACCTGTAATGTATATAAGTGTTGTTCTGTCAAGGAGCCAGCAGTCTCCTTTGGCGCACCTGATGGGTGAGGTTCGATGAGGCTCCTCTATGTAGAGTTCTGTTGTGGCCAATAAACGCTTGAACCTTCTACGTTGCCAACTGCTTATTATTGACTTGAGATTGCGGGCCACTGGTAAGTGTGGCCCTTGGGATTACTATTAGATTACTTCAGTTGGCGACCACGAAGGGACCCTGTGATAGGGTCTTCTCCCTCCCCGTAAACGGGTGAGAGGATCGGGGGCGTCTTGGCGGAGGGGAGTCTACGTCCGCTCCGCGCTTCCGATACGGGTGCCCTCTGCTGCTAGTGACCCTTCACCGGGCTTGACCCAGGAGCTGACCGTATTGGTGGTAAGAAGTTGGCAGCGGAGAACGAACATTTGTACCTGGGTGCACCCGGTGAGTAATTTGTTTGTTTGAAACATGCGCTGTTGAGCGGTGCATTTGTTTGAAGCACGCGCTGTCGAGCGGTGCATCTGGAACAGTTAACTGTATTTGATTTGAGGGGTCGTGAGTACCCTAGGAGAATTACGGAGGTCTTGCAGGGTGGTCCGGTAGGGACTGACTGTAGAGACTCCGCGGATCCTTTGTGACATTTTGAGATACCGATCAGATGCCTAATTGTTACTTGTGAGTAATGCACGGCCGGATTGCACTCGGAAGAACCTGCGGCTATAACTGGGTAGCCATGAGACATATCTGAGGTACGGCTAGGTCTACATCAGAACAGTCTCAGTGGTGAACCAGGAAGGTCATGGGATGGTCCTTAGTCCAGTCCGTGGTTACCCCTGTCTGATCATCTCCTGCCAGTCTGTTGAACGACGGCCAGTTGTGATTTTGTTGATCCTTTTGAATAATTCTCCACGAACGGGAGTCGACGGGCTCCGTTTGTTTGTTTGGATGCATCAAATTCGGATAGGTTGAAACTGCAGAGAGTAATGTCGACATACATGTTATCTGTGGCATAGAGTCTGTTATATGTTATTTGTGTCTGTCTACTAACCAACATGTCGTGTTTCAGCAAATTGAATTGTTTTGGTTGTTGTTGTCGGACCAGCGACTCTCGGTTGGCCGAGAGTCAGCCTGCCCCGCCGGAGGGCAGCCCTAGCCATTTCATGTATGTGAAGCACGGAATTGCCCCCATATTGTTCAACACCCTGTGGCATAAGTATACTAAAGGTAATGAAGAGTTGCAGTGGCCGAAGACTGGTTCATTTGACGAAAAGAAGGTCGCCTTTCTGCAGGAGCAACTATTCTCCAGGCGCAGTAGGCAATCTATGTTTGATGCCTTAAACGCCTGGCAGAAAGAGGCCAAGCAGAGGCGGATGAGGGGGGAGAAGCTGGCAAGAGCCAAGGCGGGACAGACCGTGACTCAGAAAGCTGTCGCCTACGACAGAGCAAGGGTAGAGAAAGGAATCGATTGTATGAATCGGGAGTTTAGATTGAAAGTTGATAAAAGTTATGTGGCCCGACCCAATGCAGAGGATGAAATAGAAGACCTGCTGGACATGCGACCACCGCCCCCGTATGTCCCGCAACAGTTGTACCCGGAGGTTACAGCTGCTACTGTAGCGGCTGGAGCGAAGACTGTTGACCCCATGCCAGCGCCAGTTGCCTCTACAGCAACTTCAGTCGCATCGGCGCCTCAGCCCCCCTCCCTTGTGCCCGTCATGGATCATTCTCAGCTGTCCTCCTCTGTCTCGGAAATTATGGCCTTATTGCCCCATTTGCGGTCGGCCTCGACAGCTGAAGCTCCACAGCTGTCACCGGGGGCCATGTATTCCCCTTCCGCCCTGACCTCCTCTTCCGCGAGTGCAACTCCTTTGACAGCTGTTTCAACTCCAGTACATCTGACCGGTTCATTAGATGGCAGGAAGTTGTTCACTCGATCAGCCTTAGGAGCCGAGGAGAAGGAGGTCATTGCAGTCCAGGCATCCCAGTGGATGTGGCAACCTATTTATACCCCGACTGACATATGGAACACCATGCGAGATTATTAACCAGTAATGCAGCAGCACGCGTTGGCCCATATGGCCCAACGCCTTATTTCATTATGGGAACAAGCCTATAAAGGGGAAAAAGCCCCGGCCATACTATATGATATCCACACTCAGGCACATAGATCTCAGCTAAGTCCGGAAGCGGTGTACGGGAATGTGAACACTCTGGTCAGTTATAGATTGCGCCTGCAAGCGGCTAGCCCTGCAGGGGTACAGCAGTTCCCAATGCGTGAGGTGCACCCTATTTATCACCCCGAAGTAACCGAGATAATAGACGCACAAGGGGCAGTTACCCGCCCAAGAGTAGACGCCCGCTTTCAGGAACAATGGGTATATACCCCCTGGAAACATAGTGAGGTACTTTCATTGAAAACCCAGTTGCCTGACCCCAGGAAGAATCCTACCGCATACTATAAAGAACTTACAGAAGCCACCTCATCGGCGGTAATGACACTGGCTGACATCGAGCTATTCTTTGCTCTATTGGTGCCGGTGGACATATGGCAGCAGGTGCATGACCAGGATCATGTGGCCGAGTTTGAGGGAACATGGGAACAATTGAGAGACTGGGATAGGGATCGTAAGCCAGGAGATAAACCTAGAGCTGAGATATTTACTTTGCCGGAGAAAATAATAACCTATATGCATTCCCTAATCCCTCCTAGGAAGGTGGATTGGGACAAATTGACTGCGTGCAAGCAGAAGAAGGACGAGAATGTGTCCGACTTCTTCACGAGGTTCAAAGGAGTTTTTATTGATTTTAGCGGGCAAGATCTGTCTAAGGAGGGTGGCATACGCCTGTTTGTTAATAGGTTTGTAACTAACCTGTTGCCCGAGATATCAGCCCGACTTCAGGCTGCGGAGAGTACCTGGACTACATCAACCCCCTCGACTATTCTAAGTATGGCTCAATACTATGAGCATCGGGAGAACGAGAGTAAGGAAAAGACGGAAAAGAGATCGAAGGACTTGAAAACTAGGGTCTTGTTACAGCAAGTTGAGAGGGGACGCGGTAGGGGTCGGGGAGCGCAAAACTTCGTCCCGGGAGGGGCGGGGCCCGGACAGGGTATAGGACGAACAGATTTAGGAATAAATCAGTGTGCATTCTGTAAGCAGGAAGGTCACTGGCGAGCTCAGTGTCCGCTGTTGCAGGCACAGACCGGCGCTCCGAGGGGTCAAGGGAGAGGCCGTGCCAGTGGTCGTCGAGGTGGATATACGAGACAGGACGGAGTTGGGCAAGGTGAGGATAGCCAGAATTGTTTCGACCATGGTCAAGGAAAGCAGTATTATAATGAAGGATGTGTAAGTAACGACTCGGCAGGCTATTCTGAGGCATAGGGGAGCCGAGGACAGAGTGGGGGACGCGTGTCAATTCCGATCGATCAAAACGGACCTTATGTACATGCTCGTCTAATGGATGCATCGGGTAAGTTTTTAGTTGACACAGGGGCTATGAATAGTTCCGTTTCACACGCCCTTGTCCCTGGGGCTGCTCTGTCTGGCCAGAATAACGTGTCTGTAGGTTTCTCCGGAACTCCAGTGGTAAGCCCCATCTCCCAACCTCTTTCTCTTAACTTGGGGCCGATTTCAATTGACTCACCTTTCCTTCTTACTTCACAATGTGGGGAGAATCTTTTGGGAATGGATTTACTGAAGAGGCTGTATGCCCGCATCTATTGCTCTTGTGGGACACCCCCGCGCCGCACGGCCACCAGCTGCTGCGTGTGCCCCATTGCCTGCCTTACTGCCTCGCCGCCGGCCTCGCTGCCGCCTTGGTCGCTCCCCATTGGTTTTCGCCATTTGTTTTGCCCTACATTTGTGCTTGTATTTTTTGTGCCATGTGATCGATTCTCTTGCTGTTTTCGCCACTGTTTTGCCCTCCATTTGTGCTTGTATTTTTTGTGCCGTGACATCGTTTTCCTTCCTGTTTTTGCCATTTATTTTGCCCTCCATTTGTGCCTGTTTCATTTAATGTAATCTCTGTACCGTGTTTCAGTTTCCTTCCTGTTTGCCCGCCTACCTCGCCGCCCTCCGCTCTCCCTCCCCGCTTCCCGCCACCGCCATTTGCCCCGCCCCTTTTCTCTTCTGTTCCCTCCCCGCTCCCGCCTCCCAGCTGCTCCGCCCACCCGCGCACTTGGCCTTAAATGGCGACCGTGCGACGCAGGTGAGTGTGACCCACTTGTGGGACACCCCCGCGCCGCACGGCCACCAGCTGCTGCGTGTGCCCCATTGCCTGCCTTACTGCCTCGCCGCCGGCCTCGCTGCCGCCTTGGTCGCTCCCCATTGGTTTTCGCCATTTGTTTTGCCCTACATTTGTGCTTGTATTTTATGTGCCGTGTGATCGTTTCTCTTGCTGTTTTCGCCACTGTTTTGCCCTCCATTTGTGCTTGTATTTTTTGTGCCGTGACATCGTTTTCCTTCCTGTTTTTGCCATTTATTTTGCCCTCCATTTGTGCCTGTTTCATTTAATGTAATCTCTGTACCGTGTTTCAGTTTCCTTCCTGTTTGCCCGCCTACCTCGCCGCCCTCCGCTCTCCCTCCCCGCTTCCCGCCACCGCCATTTGCCCCGCCCCTTTTCTCTTCTGTTCCCTCCCCGCTCCCGCCTCCCAGCTGCTCCGCCCACCCGCGCACTTCGCCTTAAATGGCGACCGTGCGAACGCGCAGCGGTCACGCGCAGCGGGCGCGCCGATTGTGCGCCGAAGGCGCGCCAAAGGTAAGCCCGTCTGCGCCCGTCCGCGACCGGACCGCGCCCAGCGCCAGGACCCCTGGCCCACGAAGACCCCGACCTACCCGCCTGACGTACTCCGCCGCCACCCTCATCGCACTCAACACCGGCCGACTCCCAGAATGCCACCAAGCCACACCACGACGCACCCACGGACCTTTCAGCTGCCACGCCTGCAAATTCACCTGCATCCGGACCTGCCTCGCACCAGCACCCGCCAAGTCAAACACCAGCAGCACCCACCTCAAGTGCATCCTGCTCAACACCCGCTCCGTCCACAGACACGCCATCGAACTCTGGAACCTCCTAGACGCCACAGCCCCTGACGTTGCCTTCCTCACGGAGACCTGGATGAACGCCTCTTCAGCTCCCGACATCGCCATCGCCATCCCAGAGGGCTACAAGATCGTCCGGAGGGACCGCAACGCCAACCAGATGGGAGGAGGCATCGCCATCATCCACAGGAACACCATCCGTCTCACGACCAGCACCGACAACACCCTGACCAGCGCCGAACACCTGCATTTCCAGATCCACACCAACCCGAACACCACCCTCAGAGGCACCCTGATCTACCGACCCCCGGGACCACGCACCCCATTCAGCGAGGACATCGCCGACTTCGTCAGCCCGCATGCCCTCCCCTCCGCTGACTACATCCTCCTGGGAGACCTCAACTTCCATCTGGAGAACAACAACGACCGCAACACCAGCACCCTGCTCGACAACCTCGCCAATCTTGGACTCAAGCAGCTGGTGTCCACCCCCACCCACCTCGCCGGACACACACTCGACGCAGTCTTCTCCTCCAGCACAGACATCAACTTCAGCCACGCCACAGAGCTTCAATGGACGGACCACAGCTGCGTCCACTTCACCTTCAAGAGAACGACGACCCACCACCACCAGCAACAGGCCGCCCGCAGAAGCTGGAACAAGATCACAGCAGACCAGCTCGCCACCTCCCTGAGCCAGCACCCTCCTGCCAGCTCAGCGAACCCCAGCCAGGCCGCCGACAACCTCACGAAGTGGATCAGCAACTGCGCGGACGAGCTCGCCCCGCTGAGGACCCCGCCCAGCAGACCCGGCAGCAAGAAAGCCCCGTGGTTCACCGACGAACTCAAGAGCTCCAAGAAGAACTGCCGAGCCCTCGAGAAAGTCTGGAGAAGGGAACCTACACCGGACAACAGGACCACCCTCAAGCGGGCCACTCGGAAGCACCACCAGCTGATCCGCGCCGCCAAGAAAACTGCATTCAAGGACCGGCTGGACAACAACGCACACAACAGCAAGGAACTCTTCAACATCGTGAAAGAGCTATCCAACCCCAGCGCAGGAAACAACGACATCACCCCATCGCAAGACCTCTGCAACTCCCTCGCTTCATACTTCCACAACAAGATCGCGGACATACACAACAGCTTCAACAACCAACCAACGCACACCATGACCGAACAACCACCCCCCACCACCACCCTCCACGCCTGGACCCCGATCAGCACTGAAGACACCATCCGCACGATGAACTCCATCCACTCCGGATCACCAACCGACCCCTGCCCTCACCACGTCTTCAACAAGGCCGACGCTGTCATCGCACCCCACCTGCGAGACATCATCAACACATCCTTCGACACCGCCACCTTCCCTGAGAGCTGGAAGCACGCCGAACTCAGCGCTCTACTCAAAAAACCAACAGCAGACCCCACCGAACTCAAGAACTACCGCCCCATCTCGCTCCTCCCGTTTCCAGCCAAAGTCATCGAGAAGACCGTCAACAAGCAGATGGCCGCCTTCCTCGAGACGAATGGATCCCTCGACCCCTCACAGTCCGGCTTCTGAGCCAATCACAGCACCGAGACCGCCCTCATCGCAACCACCGATGACATCCGAGCCCTGATGGACAACGGAGAAACAGCGGCCCTCATCCTCCTAGACCTCTCCGCGGCATTCGACACTGTCTGCCACCGCACCCTAGTACAGCGCCTCAGCAACATCGGAATCCAGGACAAGGCGCTGGAATGGATCATCTCCTTCCTCGACGGAAGAACTCAGAGAGTCCGCCTACCACCGTACAAGTCAGAGGCCTCCGAAGTCATCTGCGGCGTCCCTCAAGGATCCTCTCTGAGCCCCACCCTCTTCAACGTCTACATGAGCCCCCTCGCGGCCATCGCACGCCAACACAACCTCAGCATAATCTCCTACACCGACGACACCCAGCTGATCCTCTCCCTGACCAACGACCCCGCCACCGCCAGAGCCAACCTACACGAAGGGATGAAAGAGGTAGCCGAGTGGATGACGACCAGCCACCTGAAACTGAACTCTGACAAGACGGAGGTCCTCATCCTGGGCTCTTCACCCTCCGCCTGGGACGACTCCTGGTGGCCTCCTGCCCTGGGCACCGCACCCAAACCGACAGACCATGCACGCAACCTGGGCTTCATCCTGGACTCCTCCCTCTCCATGACCAGGCAAGTCAACAACGTCTCCTCGGCGTGCTTCAACATCCTACGCATGCTACGGAAGATCTTCTGGTGGATCCCCACCGAGACCAGGAAGACCGTCACCCAGGCCCTCGTCACCAGCCGACTGGACTACGGCAACGCCCTCTACGCCGGTACCACCGCCAAGCTCCAGAAGAGACTCCAACGGATCCAGAACGCCTCAGCCAGACTCATCCTCGACATCCCACGAACCAGCCACATCTCCGGACATCTGAGAGACCTTCACTGGCTCCCCGTCAACAAAAGAATCACCTTCCGCCTCCTCACCCACGCACACAAAGCCCTACACGACCAAGGCCCGAGCTACCTCAACAGCCGGATCAACTTCTACGCTCCCAAACGCCACCTCCGATCAGCCAACCACGCCCTCGCCGCCGTCCCCCGCATCCGAAGAGCGACTACAGGAGGAAGGTCCTTCTCCTACCTGGCCGCCAAGACCTGGAACTCCCTCCCGGCCGACCTGCGCCTGACCCAAGACCACCTCTCCTTCAGGAAGAAGCTGAAGACCTGGCTGTTCGAGCAGTAGCGGCACCCCCCCTCCCCCAGCGCCTTGAGACCCTACGGGTATGTAGCGCGCTCTATAAGTGTCACTGATTGATTGATTGATTGATTGCTCTCCAGATGGTGTTTACCTGACTATTAGGAAACCTTTCCCTCCCTCCGCACAATGTTTCTCTAAAACGGACCCCCTGCCCCCTGAACTTGCAAAGATTCCGCAGAGTCTCTGGGCTACTGGAGACACTGATGTTGGGTTGTTGAGCATACCACCCATTTCGATCACTCTGAAACAAAATGCTCGATTACCCAGAGTCCCACAGTATAAGATTGCCCCCGCAGGGGAGCGGGCATTACTGTCCATTGTTCACGACTTGATCCGCACGGGGGTGGTGGAAGAGACGGCTTCTAACACATGCAACAGCCCTATTCTTCCTATTCTTAAACGGGCCCCGATAGATCAGGGTCCTGATTATGCTGATACTTATCGTTTTGTGATTGACCTGTGTGAAATCAATAAGATTGTCGTACCCCAATACCCCGTAGTGCCTGACATCACTACCATCTTGACAATGATTCCCCCGACGGCTAGATTTTTCTCTGTCATTGATTTGAAAAACGCCTTTTTCAGTATTCCTATACATCAAGATAGCCGTTATCTTTTCGGCTTCTCCTTAGGAGGTCGCAGCTTCAGATTTTGTCGCGCTCCCCAGGGCTATACAGAAAGTCCTAGTATTTACAGCCAAGCGCTTAAAACGTTGTTGGACACATTGACCTTGCCGCCCGGTAACGTTTTAGTGCAGTATGTGGACGATCTTCTCGTGGCCTCTGATACTGAGCATGGTTGCCGAATGGCGACGACTGCGTTGTTACAGCACTTGGCGGACCATGGTAATAAGGTTTCGTTGTCAAAATTTCAATATTGTCGACCGGAGGTGACCTATCTCGGTCATCTCCTATCGAAGGAGGGACGACGGCTAACCCCTGATCGTATTCTAACCATATCTAATATGCCTGTTCCTTGCACGCAACGTGATGTCCGCGCTTTGCTTGGCATAACTTCTTACTGTCGCTAATGGATCCCTAACTATTCCTTACTGACTAAACCTTTCCTGCATCTAACGACTAAAGATGTGCATGAACCTTTACCTTGGACAGCTGAATGTCAGAATGCTTTTGTTTCTCTGAAATCTGCTCTTTGCTCTGCCCCTGTGCTTGGCACACCTGATTACCAGAAGCCTTTTGTGCTCTACGTGCATGAGGTGGATGGTTGCTCGCTTTCAGTGTTAACACAAGGATTTGGTGGTAAGCAAAGACCTTGTGCATACTTTTCGGCGGTATTGGATAATGTCGCCAGGGCACTTCCCAGTTGTCTGAGAGCCACGGCTGCGGTTGCTGTTGCGATCCGACAATCGGAAGGGCTCGTCCTGAATACGGACCTGACAGTGATGGTGCCTCACGCTGTGGACGTATTATTGAACAGGACACAGACTCAGCACTTAACTAGTGCGCGTCTTACGGGGTACGAATTGACCCTGTTTGCACCACACATCACTATCAAAAGATGTGTCACCTTGAACCCTGCTATGTTACTACCCCTCCCTCCGGAGGATCACAGTCAAGATACACATGATTGCATATTTCGGACAGAAGAAGAAACGAAGGGGCGGATAGATTTGACAGATATTCCCTTATCTGACCCTCAAGGGGAATTGTATGTCGATGGCTCATGTTTTCGGTTACCCAATGGCACCACGACCGCTGCTTATGCGATCACCACGATGCAAACAATAGTTGAGACGGCCAAGGTACCTTATCGATCAGCCCAGGCTGCTGAGTTAGTCGCCCTATTAAGGGCTTGTGAGTTGGGTGAAGGGTTGAGGATAAATGTCTACACCGATAGCCAGTATGCTTTCGGCGTAGCACATAGCTTTGGAAGATTGTGGGCGGAGAGAGGTTTCCTTACATCCCATGGTCAGAAGATACAGAATGGTCAGTTGGTTTTGAGGTTGTTAGCCGCCCTGACCCTGCCCCAAGCCATAGCTGTTGTTAAATGCAGTGCTCATAAAGCAGTAGTTGATGATGTAGGTAGGGGTAACTCCTTTGCGGACAGAATCGCTAACGAGACTGCCCAATCCAATACCACTTCTATGTTCGTGACGAGTTCACATAAAGGGATGATAGAAGCAGAGGCATTCAGTAACACTATAGACAGCGTAAGAGAATTGCAATTAGAAGCAACCCCTGAAGAACTAAAATACTGGCAAGAGCAGGTAGGAAAGCTGGATGACAATGGATGCTGGATTGATCTATCAGAAAGATGTAGGTGGCTGCTGCCGAATGCATTTGTGAATGCGGTCGTGTCCATGGCACACGGTCCTGCACATGTGGGGATTCAAGGTATTTGCGCAATACTAGATCCTGTGTGGTATAATACCAACATACACAGGACTGCGAAGCAACTAGTTCAGAATTGCATGATTTGTCTACAGCATAACCCAAGGGGTAGCATCCCTGTTTTGACTGGTAGCTTTGCGCCACCCACTCTACCTTTTGAGGTACTACAAATGGACTTCATTCAGTTTGAACGGGTTAACAATCTTAAATATGTTTTCGTGGTGGTTTGTACATTTAGCAAGTGGGTGGAGGCGTACCCTACCAAGGAAAACACTGCCCTAGCCACCGCGAAGGCCCTAGTCAAAGAGTTCTTTCCTCGCTATGGGGTGTCCCGGGTGATTTGGAGTGACAATGGGAAGCATTTCAATGCTGACCTTGTTGAACACGTTTGCAAGGGTTTGGCAATACAGCAGAAGTTTCATGCGGCTCGCCACCCCCAATCAGCAGGATTGGTGGAAAAATATAATGGGATCTTGAAATTGAAATTGGCTAAGCTGCAGGACACCACAGGTCTAAAATGGCCTGATCTCTTACCTTTGGCTTTACAATCTGTAAGGACCACTCCCCACTCCCGCAGTGGAATATCGCCATATGAAGTGATATTTGGTAGGCCCGCTAATGTATGGGGTGTGCCGCGACCAAAATCCCTTAGAGACATCGAGTACCCTATGTTGGCAGACTACCTTTATGCACTAACTAAAGATCTTCGTTCCATTCACCAACAGATAGCTGCAGTGCTGCAGCCTCTGCCGGAGGGTCCCGGACACGGCGTGGAGCCTGGACAGTGGGTCCTGGTTCGGAACTACCAACGGAAATCGAGTCTAGACCCACGCTGGACCAAGCCTTTCCAGGTGCTTCTGGCCACGAGGACGGCTGTGAAGGTTGAAGGTAAGCGGCATTGGATCCATGTGTCTCATCTGAAAAAGGTCCCGCTTCCCTTGCCGGATGACCAACGGGACCAAAGTGAGGTGTGGAGACACGAAAGCGACAAATCGACCAAAGAGTCACCTTCCCCGGAAGCCCAAGGAGAAACGGATGGGCGAGCGGAGGGTGTCGTGAGTTCGGCGACATCTGTAAAAGGTAATCAGGCATCTGGGGTTGCAACAGGTGACAGGGAAAGTCACAAACTCAATCCTTTACCTGACCCCACTGTGCCTGTTCTTTTTATTAATCCTGAAACACCGGGTCATGTTCGCTATAACTTGCGGCCCCAGCCGAAAGCAAAGATCCCAGGCTCCGGCTAGAGAATGAAAGTGAGAGATCTGAGTAGCCTCCAGGAATAAGTAAAAACACTGGACTGAACCCGTTGAGAGCCTGGAACTTTTTGATATTGCTCTGTTCAGAAAGAAGATAGAGACATTGGTTGATTGGTGGGGGCCCAGGTGGAGTTTTCCTTCCTACAAGAGTTGCGCCAAGTACAACTCCAATGCGAGAAGTTTTTGTGTTCATTTTTCTTTTTTTGTGCTTACATGGAACAATAGGAGTCTGCCTGTGAGGCTCTATAACGGACACAGGAAGGAAGCACCCTCCGGCAGGTTGGACTGCTTATAGATTTTCTGTTTCCCCAAGCTTAGGTTTGGACTTTTAGTGAGAATGTACCCTTTTGCTCGTTTTGTCCCTGAAGAGGAGCGTCCCATAGTACACCGCCCTTTGCATCCACATTTGCCAATGTTTTCCACTTGGAGCTTGCGTGCCAAGATTGTTTTTATTGTCATAATAGTTGTTTCATTAATGTTATGCTTAGGAATGTTCATTTATCTAGAGTTCCGCTATCCTGTGCATACCCTGGTAGCTACCACCCCCGTCCCTGAGGAGCACCATTTTCAGACTTTTGCCCCGCATAAAGAAAGACACCGCCAGACCTATGTGAATAATGCTTTCATTGAAATGTTGCATCAAACCCACAGTTCAACGAATACCACAAACTGCTGGGTATGTGGGCTCCTCCCCTCAGTAATGCACAAACATGATCTGTTCATTTCAATGCCGTTGTCGTATTTAGGCAGTTGTGAAGCATGGTTTAGATTATTGTCGATGATGTATGAACATTATGCAGTTGATGGACACCGATTTTCAGAAAAAGATTATGATCTGATTCTGGCCTATATAGAAAGACATCAGGGATTCACTCCAAATGCCGAGGGTACGGACGGTACCCTGGATCCTACCGCTTGTATGAATGTGTGTATGGAACATGAGAATGACACCTGGTTAAGGGACGAAGTATCGGATTTTGTGTCCTTCAACTTTACTGAGTATTTTAGATATTTCCAGGAGCGAAATGTGTCAAATGAAAGAATCATCCCGGTCCCCGTGTTGAATAGCTCATTCTCCTTTTGCATACATGGTACTGGCCATTTATTTGTTGGTTATAGTAAATGTAACTATACCTATAGATTACAAACCTTTAGCAGCCCACCTATACTCACTCCCCCGAATGTATATTTTGTGTGTGGAGAAAACGCTTACACTTGGCTTCCCAGAGGATGGTCAGGTAAATGCTACTTATCCTTCTTATACCCTCCTGTTTATATAGCGCCTTCTGATTATCACAGATCCCACTCGCTGAATCGACGAAGTTTAGACTCAGTACAAACTAATGGAGATGCCACTGACCAGACTGACACCCCTGCCCAACATTTTGTGGATATAATAAAGGGAGTTCTGCCTATGTGGGGACCCATTTTGACCAGTAAAGAAATTAGAAGACTGTCCAGGGTAGTAGAGGGAGTAGTAAATACCACCGCTGGGATACTGACCAATATCACAGTCGAGATTCAAGCGACCAGACTCGTGACGCTTCAGAACCGTCTTGTTCTAGACGTTATCCTAGCTGATCGCGGAGGAGCATGTAGAGTGATTGGCAGCTCCTGCTGTGTATATATACCTGACTCCGCCCCCTCAGTCCATCTGGCCATACAGAAGTTACATCGATTGGCATCCGAGATTCATACGGAGACCGGAACGTGGTCTATTTCAGGCTGGTTCTGGGATCTCCTTACCACATGGGGTTGGAAAATCTTCATGGTCCTTCTAGGAATAGGAGGTTTCCTTTTCACTTGTTGTGTCTGCATTCAATGTGGGCCCGCTTTTTGCTCCTATTGTGCCACCCAAGTTCGCCTTGCCTTACCTACACCTAAAGCAAACCCTGGTAAGGTAAACGCTCAATTAGTTCAGAAAGAGATACACGACATAATGCAAATAGACGAGGGAATTTTCGAACAATAGTTCCATGGATAGCTACATTATGCTAAAAAGGGCCGTTCTGTGGGATTCGGGCCAGTATATAAAGTTAGCATAACGTATCTAGGGTTGTGTCTCCCTCTATGTACACTAGAACTGCTTCATAAGATGGCTTATTCTTTATAGTATCCTGCATGATAGAAAGGGCCGAAAAGCCACAGTACAGCCATATTGGATCATGACTAACTATGCCTAGATCACGTGGTTCTCTGTGAACACCATCTGTATGATTTAGCTCGTACCAGCCTAAAGACAAGGTGAATTGTATTTACGACTGAGGCCCAAGGTCACATCTGCAGTAGGGAGTATCAAGAGACATTCCTCTACGCCCGAGACGAAAGGGAGTCACCCCGCTGATCTTCTCTAAAGAGATAGTAACCTTATGTGTGCAGACGGTATGAGCTCATCCAGGAGCTCTAGGGCTAGCTGGTACTTTTCCACTTGCAATGCTTTGTATGCTGAACCTGTAATGTATATAAGTGTTGTTCTGGCAAGGAGCCAGCAGTCTTCTTCGGCGCACTTGATGGGTGAGGTTCGATGAGGCTCCTCTATGTAGAGTTCTGTTGTGGCCAATAAACGCTTGAACCTTCTACGTTGCCAACTGCTTATTATTGACTTGAGATTGCGGGCCACTGGCAAGTGTGGCCCTTGGGATTACTATTAGATTACTTCACAGGATCTGGTCACGATTTTTAGTCACGAAACTAAGACAGCTATTACGTCATATTCAAAGGTGGTGACAGTCATCCAGGAGATGGAGTTCTCAATCGGGTCCGGATTTGGCGGATTTCGCTCCATCATTTATGGAGTCAGGCGCCCTGGCCGCTGCACCACCCCTCTTCCCTGGCTGGCTGTAGGCACTAGAATTAGTGTCCCGCGATGCCCTCTGAGCTGTCACAATGCACCGCGATGCCCTCTGAGCTGTCACAATGCAACGCGATGCCCTCTGAGCTGTCACAATGCACCGCGTTGCCCTCTGAGCTGTCACAAAGCCCACACAACTATTGCTGTCAACACCTCTGATGTTTGAAGGGTGAGACACAAAGGCAATGCTTTTGACTGCTTCCATTTTAATTGCATATCCTTCATATTTGAAGGTGGAATATCTCTGGGCTAATGTACCTGCTGCAGAGATCTGTATAACTAACAGCTTCAAATTCTTAACAGGCTGGCTCGTCATCTTATGCTTCTAAGGTTGATACACTTGGTAACTTTAAATTGGTAAACATCAACAACTTGCCACAGCCAGGTGCCGAGGGCCAGATGTTGCCACAGCCAGGGGCCGAGTACCAGATGCTGCCACAGACAGGTGCCGAGGGCCATTTGGTCCTGAAGCGAGGAGTTGAGAGCTCGGTCCAGCTTAAACCAGAGATGCAGGTTTGCCTGCTTTACTCCATCCTCAATATTTTTCATGAATATGTAGTTGGTACATGTAATATAGGTAGCTCTCACCCTGAGTAACCGTAGGAGCTTGACGGACTGTCCCTGCTACCCTGTTACTCTGAATTTCTCATGTAACGCTCTCCGCTCTATTGTAAAGCGCTCCGACACCTCTCTGGGTGATGGTGAGCGCCAAAATGAGATCCCGATAGGGAACAGTCTCAGCGCCTACTTTTTAAGACTGCCGGTGCTGACCGGCAGGACCCGGTCCACTTAAAGTCCTTCTTTCAAATAGGAAAGAATGAAATCCCGGCGCCTCAGGCTGTGAATAAATGTGTGATCTGTGGCAGAGATGCAGGTTTGCCTGCTTTACTCCATCCTCAATATTTTTCATGAATATGTAATTGGTACATGTAACATAGGTAGCTCTCACCCTGAGTAACCGTAGAAGCTTTACGGACTGTCCCTGCTACCCTGTTACTCTGAATTTCTCATATACCGCTCTCCGCTCTATTGTAAAGCGCTCTGACACTTCTCTGGGTGATGTCGGCGTAATAAATACTTTCTCGGGCTCCCCTGCTGCACTCCCTCCTCTCCCACCCCCTTCAGGGTCCCCCTTCCGGCCCTCCGGCCCCGTCTCTACCCCCACTTGTGGTCTACAAGAGAGGGGTTGTATCCTTTGCAAGCAAACAGTACAGACAGAGCCGACTGTGCAAGAAAAGGGGGGCAGATTAAACAAACGGGGGGGGGAGTAGAGGAGCGAGGTGTGAGGAGGGGAGGGAGGGGATGACAGGGAGAGTTGGGGGGGGGTTACTCAGTGCGACAGAATGGAGAGGACAGCAGGACACGGCTCTACCCCGGGGCAGCACCGGCCATTCTAGGAATACCTTGGCCTTTTTTTTTTTTTTTTTTTGCATATTTATATAGCGCGAACTCGACCCAAAGGTATTGGAGCGCTTTACATGAGGACCGTATTTACATTACACATTCAGGCATGGGGAGATTAAGTGATTTGCCCAGAATCACAGGATGTGGACGCGACCCCGAGGCTCCAACTCTGATTTCCAGCACCAAAGTCGGCAGCGTAGCCGACGGACCACATCCTCTCCCTCCCACCCTTACTTGGGAGAGGGGGCTGGAGGTGTGTGTGGGGGTGGAGGGTGGGTCACCCGTGCTCTCCCCGCAGAAACAAGCATTGGCATAGCCAATAGGTCTCGCTTTTGGGACCTTATACGTATTTAGGGGCATATTAACAAGGAACAGGGAAAATTAACGCTAAAGGCGCTTAGCGTTAATTTTTTTAATGCCCGCTATCGCTGGATAATATCGCCTGGTTATTGCATTATTAACTACGCTAACTGCCTAGGCGATCAAAAATCCAGCGATAGTGGCAGTTTGGGAGGTTATCGCTGGTAATGCAGCGATAAAACTACAAGGATAGGGATATCCTTGTTGATAGCCCATGGTGGACTTAGCCATGTAATCCACCTCCCATTGGATTACATGGCTAAGTCTGAAAATTAGCAGACGTAAAAAAGCGGTGTTAACCGTGGTTAGCGCTGCTTTTTCTGTGTCTAACAGGGTTAGCGTGAAGCTTGATAATAGGAGAAATGTCGCTTAGCGACATTTCTCCTATTATTTTGCTCTGGAACGCCCACTTTGCATCTCATTAGAGATGCAAAGGGGAGCGTAGTGAAAAAGGGTGCTAACATGTGATTTTGCATGTTAGCACCCTGTTGTTGATAGGGCGATATTTTTATCTCCGCTTCTTTGGCTTTTAAAGCCAAAAAACGGAGATAAAGCCCTTGTTAATATGCCCCTTAGTTATGCAGCACACTATCCTTGGTGCAATAACATCAACTGTTGCATGTCTAAGCACTTATAAGGTCCCAAAGGCGAGACCTATTGGCTATGCAAATGCTTGTCTTTTTTCACTGTCCGTCTCTGCCATGGTATACCTGCGGATGACGGACAGTACAAAAATAAATGAAGTTGTCCACTCTAAAAAATGTGGTTGATCGGATGGCTTACTTACGATGGCACCTACTCAGTTGGGCAGTTGAAGAAAGTTCAACACTGAAAGTGTAAAGATTGCTCCCTGGGTGTGAAACTTGCAGTCCATCCTACTTAAAAACGGGCGGACGAACCTTGAGTTTGGTGGACAGGTTACTCAGTCACTATTGCAACAGAGTACCAGTCTGCCAAACTCTCAATCAGTCCCAGAGGCCCACATTCTGCAAATCAGAACCGACCCTGCTGCTCGTGGGACTAGCCCATCCCAAAACGTGGTCACCCCAGATATTCTCCTCACCTTGTGTCCCACTGTTGTTTTAGTTGAGAAATGTGAGCCCCCCTCCAGAATCTTACTGAGTAAACTACGCCCCTGGCTCCTTAGCATGTATATGAGCGCTCTGGCAGCCATGATTCGGGCTTCTGTCATACCATGGCCACACTCAACTTCCTAACTTGGAAGAACACGGCTAACCAACTTGAATCGTGGGGTTTCTGCCTTTAGCCACAGAAAAGTAAACCTGTGATCCATGCTCTAATGACCTCCAGACTTGACTAGTGTTAGATCTGGGGGTCTCTAGTTGGCAGAGGTGTACACCTTAGACCAAATAGGGACCCTTGCTTCTAGTCAGGGTACAGGGACACACACGGTAGATAACCCCTGCTCACCCTCTAGGTAGCTTGGCTCGAGCAGACAGGCTTATCCCCAAGGCAATGTGTAAGGTATTTGCACGTAGACACCACAATGATCCCCCCTCCGCACACCACAAACTTAGACCACACAGGTGAGTTATATCAAAAATAATATATCTTTATCTAGTTTCCGCAGTTGAAATCAAGCATCACAGGTTTACACAATATTCGCTTTCTTGGTTGGTCGGGATCGTAAGACGATAGTCTCTAGTCTCTTGTGTGATTCGATACTCACTGAGAATGAATCAGTTTGTAGGCTCTATATTTTAGGCAGTTACGTTGCTCCGGCGGTGTCACGGCGCTCGTTGCACAAGCGCTCCTCGGGATGTTCGGCGCAAGGATTCCACAACTCCCTCGACGAGCCCCCAGTGACGATGTCGACGCCACCGGAGTCAGCCACTCACAGCGCGGCTTCGTAGAGCAGGGAAATACGACTCTCGATCTGCTTCAGGCCTCCGGGTCGCGGCAAAGCACGTGCCGATGAGCACGTCGATCTTCTTGATGCGGCAACCGGCGTCAGGCCCGGCTCGGTGCGGTACTCTCTAGCAAGACAGAGAGCAGCCAGCCCACCTCACAGGCAGATGTTGAGAAGCTTGGTAGAACAGTCCACGGTCCCTGCGGCACACAGCAGCGCAGGTGGGACACAGCAGAGTCTTGAGTTCTTGGCAACCTTTCTATCCCTGGGTTGTGAAACAGGAGGCCAGCTCTTCTCAGGCCCTTGGAGATTCAGTTGAAGACACAGCACACAGCAAAGTCTTGTTTGGTCAAGTGGATAGGGTCAGCACACAGCAGGACCCCTTCTTCTCCTTAGCTTCAGTTGTACGCCAGAACAGGTCAGCCTTTAGAGCACACAGCACGGCAATCTTCCTTTAGTTCTTCAGCGGTCCGTCTTTCAGCAGAGGTTCCTCTCGATGGTCGAATCTAAAAATCTGTTGTCAGGGGTCTTGTACTTATACCCCTAGAAGTCTTTGTGCAAGTGGGTCCTGAGCCCGGTCTGATCCAGTTCTGGGTGTTGCTGGAGCACTTTGTTTTCCTGGCTTCTACATTCTTTTCAGAGCTAGGGGCAAGGTCGTCAGCCGCCCAGCAGGAGGTGGAGCCAGCAGAGTGGCAGGCAGGCACAACCCTATTCAATCCCAGGTGCTATCTCCTCCCTCCACTCTCCTTGCGATTGTCGCCATTCAGCAGAGGGCTGACTCAGCCAACCTCCCGGGGGATCCCCAGCCCCTGTCACTCTCAAACCAGACAGTCAATCCACAAGCGCGCCCAGGCACACAGAAGGGTCAGACAAGAGAACAGCTACTCTCTAAAAAGTACTGTTCTCCAACTCAGGATTTAAAAACAATCTCTCCTAAAAGATGTGTTATTAAATGCTGAGCTCAGGGATATCAAACACTCATGTCTTATCTTGTTCGTATGAGAAGATAGGCGGATAGCCATTGGCACCCGCCTCCCTCATGTTAGCCTATGGAACAAGATAACCTTGCAGTAGTGAACACACAAAATGGCCGGTGTTCACTACCAGAACATGTTACCTGCACTAGTACATGCTCTACCTTCTACATACACTGCACCCTGCCCAGGGGGGTACCTTGGGCCTTCCATAGGGGTGACTGATGTGTACGAAAAGGGAAGGGTTAGGCCCGGTCAGTGTGGACACTGGCCAGGGGGACATGGCAGTCCGGGGACTGCAGGCAGGCCTGCGGCGGCAGGCCTGAGACACTGTTTTAGGGCTACACAGGTGGGTGGCGCAATCAGCGCTGCAGACCCACTAGTAGCATCCGTCATCACCAGCCCTGGCACACACAGTGCACTTTACTAGGGACTTCATGGTGATACAGATATGCCAATCAGGTATATCCAATCAATATGATATTTTATACAGGGAGCACTTACACTCTGGCACTGATTAGCAGTGGCAGAGTGTCCAAAGCATCTAAACCAGCAAAACGAAATCCAGCACAGCATCAAAAATCCATGTAGCAGAGGCAAAGGATAGGGGAAAAACCCACGCCAAGGATGTCAGGTCTAACACGTGTCCCCTCCAGCTGAAAGCGGGGAGAACTACCCACCCTCTTGGGAGTTCTCATCGCTAAGGCGGAAAAACCTGGACAGACCATCAGCATTGGCGTGCTCTGTACCGGGACGGTGTTTCACCGTAAAGTCCATTCCCTGTAGCGAGATGGACCACCTCAACAGTTTTGGATTCTCACCCCTCATCTGCATTAACCATCTGAGGGGCCTGTGGTCGGTCTGAACACGGAAGTGAGTCCCAAACAGGTAGGGCCTCAGCTTCTTCAGAGCCCAGACCACAGCAAATGCTTCCCTTTCAATAGCGCTCCACCTCTGTTCCCTGGGAAGTAGCCTCCTACTAATGAAAGCCACGGGTTGGTCCCCGCCCTCGTCGTCCATCTGTGAGAGTACTGCTCCCACGCCTTGCTCTGAAGCGTCTGTCTGCACTACGAACTCACTCGAAAAGTCAGGTGCCTTAAGCACAGGTGCTGTGCACATTGCAGTTTTCAGGGCATCAAAAGCAGTTTGACAGGCCTCGGTCCAATTCACTTTCCTGGGCTGATTTCTAGAGGTTAGTTCCGTCAAGGGAGCAACATTGGTGCCGTATCCCTTGATGAACCGTCTGTAATACCCGGTGAGTCCTAGAAAGGCTCTCACCTCTGTCTGCGTCTTGGGGGGTTCCCAAGCCAGAATGGTATCGATCTTCGCCTGTAGGGGCGCCACCTGGCCGCTCCCCACCTGGTGTCCCAAATACACCACTGATCCCTGCCCTATCTGGCACTTACTAGCCTTGATAGTGAGGCCTGCCTTCTGCAGCGCCCTCAACACTTCACAGAGGTGTTGCAAGTGTTCTTCCCAAGTGGAGCTGAACACAGCAATGTCATCCAGGTATGCGGCGCTGAATTGCTCCAGCCCGGTCAGTACCCGGTTGACCAGTCTCTGGAAGGTGGCAGGGGCATTCTTCAATCCAAAGGGCATGACTCGAAACTGGAAGTGCCCCTCTGGCGTTGAAAATGCCGACCTCTCCTTTGCCCTGTCAGTTAAGGCAATCTGCCAGTACCCCAAAGTCAAATCGAAGGTGCTGAGGTACCGGGCAGCTCCTAACCGATCCACGAGCTCATCAGCTCTGGGGATGGGGTGTGCGTCAGTCTTGGTGACCGCATTGAGCCCGCGGTAGTCCACGCAAAACCGGAGTTCTGACGGGCCACCGGGTGTAGCAGATTTCTTGGGAACGAGGACCACTGGGCTAGCCCAGGGACTGCTAGAGGGCTCAATTACCCCTAACGCCAACATCTTGGAAACTTCTTCCTTGATGCTGGCCCTGACCTTGTCAGCTACTCTGTAAAACTTCTGTTTCACAGGCAGGCTATCTCCAGTGTCCACATCATGGACGCACCAATTGGTGACACCTGGTGTCAGGAAGAACAGGGAGGCAAACTGACCCAACACCTGGCGACAGTCACTCTGCTGCTCTGGGGTCAGGGTGGGCGAGAGGACCACACCATCCACTGACCCGTCTTGCTCCTTGGTTGCCAGGAGGTCAGGGAGAGGATCACTATCCTCTTCCCCACCGTCATCTGTAGCCATGAGCATCGTCACTTCAGACCTCTCGAAGTGGGGTTTGAGGCGGTTCACATGCAAGACTCTAAGGGGCTGCCTAGGAGTCTTCATGTTGATCAGGTAGGTCACCTCACTCTTGCGCTCCACCACCTCATATGGCCCGGTCCACTTGTCACGGAGCGCACAAGGCTCCACCGGTGCCATCACCCACACTTTCTGCCCGGGATGAAATTCTACCAGAGTGGTATTCTGGTCGTACCATCTTTTCATCTCCTCCTGGCTGGCTTCTAGGTTCTCCTGAGCGAGCTTCCTGAAGCGCTGCGTTTGGTTGCGGATGGCCAGCACATAGCTGAACACATCCTGGGGGTTTTCCCACTGGATTTCTCCCACCCCTCCTTCACCAGTGTGAGAGGTCCTCTAACAGGGTGGCCATACAGGAGTTCAAAGGGGCTGAACCCTAAGGACTTCTGAGGCACCTCCCTGTAGGCAAACAACAGGCATGGTAACAAGACGTCCCACTTCCGTCTCATGGGCTCCGCTAGGCCCATAATCATACCTTTCAGGGTGCGGTTGAACCTTTCAACCAACCCATTTCCTTGAGGGTGGTAAGGAGTGGTAAACTTATAAGTTACTCCCCACTCCTCCCACAGAGACTTCATGTACCTAGAGATGAAGTTGGTACCCCGGTCGGAGACCACCTCTCGGGGGAACCCCACGCGGGAAAAGATCCCCATCAATGCACGGCCCACCACGGGTGCTGTGATTGTCCTGAGAGGGACTGCTTCCGGGTACCGAGTGGCGTGATCCACCAAGACCAGGATAAACCTGTTGCCTAAGGCGGTCTTGGGATCCAGGGGCCCTACGATATCAATGCCCACCCGCTCGAAAGGGGTGCTCACTACAGGAAACGGCTGGAGGGGCGCCACGCACTTCCCTCCGCTCTTACCACTGGCTTGACAGGTTTGGCATGACTTACAAAAGGTACCGACGTGCTTCTTCATCTGGGGCCAGTAGAAGTGGGTGACAAGCCTGTGATAGGTTTTGTCTTGCCCCAGATGTCCTGCGAGAGGCACGTCGTGAGCCAGACCCAGTAAGAAGTTCCTGAAGCGCTCGGGTACCACCAGCACACGGGCTGCACCGGGCTCAGCGAACTTAGGCTCACTATACAGTAAGTCATCTTCCCAGTAAAGCAAATGTTCCTTGGACCCTAGGCCTGCTGCCTGGTCTGCAGCCTGCTGCCGCACACCGACGAGAGAAGGGCACTCTTTCTGAGCCTGGCAGAATTCCTCCCTGGAGGGGCCACCCTCTTGCTGCCAATGGGTCAGCTCAGGCAAGTCCCCCAGTTCGGCCACCTGCTCCCCTGTAGGTTCCAGGGCATCCCCCTCAGGTTCTGCTTCCTCCTGGACCGTGGGAACAGCGGGGGCCGGTTTCCCGCGCCCTCTGCCCTTTCCTCTCCTGGCAGGTTCCTGGGCCATTGATCCAGGCTCCAGTTCTACTGATCCACCCTTACTGGCTGTCATGGCACGTGTGGATCCACAGATCCACGCTGGCAGTCCTAACATCTCCAAGTGAGTTCTGTGTTCTACGTCCTTCCATGGAGAGCTCTCCAGGTCGTTACCCAACAGACAATCTACCGGCAAGGCATCACTGACACAGACTTCCAAGGTACCAGAGACTCCCCCCCATGTAAAGGGAACACGCGCCATCTTGCAGAGGCGAACTGAAGTGTCAGCTGCCACTACTGGGCGGAGCACATTGGGAATGACTTGCTCTTCAGACACCCACTGACACCTGACAGATGTCACACTAGCCCCGGTGTCTCTCAGAGCCTCTATCTCCCTCCCATTGATGGTCACCTTTTGCCCGTATTTCTTAGTGTTAGCGGGTATCAAGGTATCCTGGACCATCTCTTGGTCTCCTAACGAGACAAGGGTCATCATAGCTACTCCCTCTTCCCCACTGGAAATCAAATCCCCTCCCAAAGCTACACTAGCTAACCCTGGGACTGGAGCAGCAGCTGGTGCTGGGGGTTTCTTGGGACATTTAGGGGCGATATGCCCCACTTCCCTACAAGCATAGCAAGTAGGCGGTGGTCTATTGCCCTTAGGGGGCCAAGACCTCTTCGGCTTGGGGGCTTGGTACTCCTTCTCCTGGGAACTGTTTTGGGGCCCTTTAGAGAACTCCTTACTGTTACCCTTGTCCTCCCCACCTTTCTGCTGGGGACCCTGCCCACCCTTGGCTGGCATACTTACCACCCCTTTGTTGACCCTGGTGCTAGTCCAGCAGTCTGCCTCTTTAGCAAGCTCACTGGGATCAGTTAACTTGCTGTCTAAAAGATGCTGGCGCAGCTCTGGAACACATAGACTACTCAAGTGCTCCCAACTAATCAAGTGACACAACCCCACATAATCAGTAACTTTGCTGCCCTTTATCCAACCTTCCAGTGCACGCGTGTACATACTCACACACTCCACCCACGTACTCGAATCAAGTTTCTTGAAGTTCCTAAACTTCTGGCGGTACTGTTCTGGTGTAAGCCCATACCTGAGGCATAAGGCCTCCTTCATCGTGGGGTAGGTTAAGGTCCCTGCTGCTTCTAAGGGTGCTAAGACATCCCTCCCAGAGGCCTCAAAATGCTTCCACAAACCTGCTCCCCAACTCTTCTCAGGCACTTCATTCATCTTCAAGGCAAGCTCATAGGATCTAAACCATGCATAGATATCCTCACCCCTCTGATAATTCTGCACCAAATCTTTCGGTATGTATACTTTACCCGCCTGTACTGGTTGTGCGCTGCCACCATTCGGACTGGACGCCACCTGTTTGGCTTTAATGTCCAGCTCCCTCATGCTCAACTCATGAGCCAACTGGAGTTTCTTTTCTTCCAAAGCGAGAGCATTCCTCCTCTCCTCCGCCTCTTTCTCACTGTCAAGGCGCAGTTTCCTTTCTTCCGCTTGAGCTTTGAGCTTAAAAAGTTCAATCTCATGGGCTCTAACCCTTTGGTTTTCCTCCAGCTCCTCTGGAGAGAGGCTCCTACTGGAATGGGCACTGCCAGCCCTAGACGCTGGCCTATTCACTGGCAGATCATCGGATCCAAATCCGTGCTCCGGTGTGCCATCCCCTTCAGTAGTTTCCTCGGTTGCGCCATTCTTGGCCTCCCACCAGGCCCTTAGAGCTTTCTGTAGCTCCGTCTTGTTGGCGCTGCCCTTCGCTGGGCATCCAAGCTGCTTGCAGAATTGCTTTAGTTGCTCCTTCTTATACTCGAGCAACTTTTTCACCTCGAATTGCAATTCCGGCTCCTCGCCTACTCCGTTCAGAGACATGATGCTTCGTCGATCCTCCAAGAATAGTCTTCGCTAAAAACTTCGTGCAATGCAACTGCTTACTAGATTAGTGATGTACGAAGAATCACTGCAGGTCAAGTGCAAATACTGGTTCTAATCCCACCGCTGCCACCAATGTTAGATCTGGGGGTCTCTAGTTGGCAGAGGTGTACACCTTAGACCAAATAGGGACCCTTGCTTCTAGTCAGGGTACAGGGACACACACGGTAGATAACCCCTGCTCACCCTCTAGGTAGCTTGGCTCGGGCAGACAGGCTTATCCCCAAGGCAATGTGTAAGGTATTTGCACGTAGACACCACAATGATCCCCCCTCCGCACACCACAAACTTAGACCACACAGGTGAGTTATATCAAAAATAATATATCTTTATCTAGTTTCCGCAGTTGAAATCAAGCATCACAGGTTTACACAATATTCGCTTTCTTGGTAGGTCGGGATCGTAAGACGATAGTCTCTAGTCTCTTGTGTGATTCGATACTCACTGAGAATGAATCAGTTTGTAGGCTCTCGATATTTTAGGCAGCTACGTTGCTCCGGCGGTGTCACGGCGCTCGTTGCACAAGCGCTCCTCGGGATGTTCGGCGCAAGGATTCCACAACTCCCTCGACGAGCCCCCAGTGACGATGTCGACGCCACCGGAGTCAGCCACTCACAGCGCGGCTTCGTAGAGCAGGGAAATACGACTCTCGATCTGCTTCAGGCCTCCGGGTCGCGGCAAAGCACGTGCCAATGAGCACGTCGATCTTCTTGATGCGGCAACCGGCGTCGGGCCCGGCTCGGTGCGGTACTCTCTAGCAAGACAGAGAGCAGCCAGCCCACCTCACAGGCAGATGTTGAGAAGCTTGGTAGAACAGTCCACGGTCCCTGCGGCACACAGCAGCGCAGGTGGGACACAGCAGAGTCTTGAGTTCTTGGCAACCTTTCTATCCCTGGGTTGTGAAACAGGAGGCCAGCTCTTCTCAGGCCCTTGGAGATTCAGTTGAAGACACAGCACACAGCAAAGTCTTGTTTGGTCAAGTGGATAGGGTCAGCACACAGCAGGACCCCTTCTTCTCCTTAGCTTCAGTTGTACGCCAGAACAGGTCAGCCTTTAGAGCACACAGCACAGCAATCTTCCTTTAGTTCTTCAGCGGTCCGTCTTTCAGCAGAGGTTCCTCTCGATGGTCGAATCTAAAAATCTGTTGTCAGGGGTCTTGTACTTATACCCCTAGAAGTCTTTGTGCAAGTGGGTCCTGAGCCCGGTCTGATCCAGTTCTGGGTGTTGCTGGAGCACTTTGTTTTCCTGGCTTCTACATTCTTTTCAGAGCGAGGGGCAAGGTCGTCAGCCGCCCAGCAGGAGGTGGAGCCAGCAGAGTGGCAGGCAGGCACAACCCTATTCAATCCCAGGTGCTATCTCCTCCCTCCACTCTCCTTGCGATTGTCGCCATTCAGCAGAGGGCTGACTCAGCCAACCTCCCGGGGGATCCCCAGCCCCTGTCACTCTCAAACCAGACAGTCAATCCACAAGCGCGCCCAGGCACACAGAAGGGTCAGACAAGAGAACAGCTACTCTCTAAAAAGTACTGTTCTCCAACTCAGGATTTAAAAACAATCTCTCCTAAAAGATGTGTTATTAAATGCTGAGCTCAGGGATATCAAACACTCATGTCTTATCTTGTTCGTATGAGAAGATAGGCGGATAGCCATTGGCACCCGCCTCCCTCATGTTAGCCTATGGAACAAGATAACCTTGCAGTAGTGAACACACAAAATGGCCGGTGTTCACTACCAGAACATGTTACCTGCACTAGTACATGCTCTACCTTCTACATACACTGCACCCTGCCCAGGGGGGTACCTTGGGCCTTCCATAGGGGTGACTGATGTGTACGAAAAGGGAAGGGTTAGGCCCGGTCAGTGTGGACACTGGCCAGGGGGGCATGGCAGTCCGGGGACTGCAGGCAGGCCTGCGGCGGCAGGCCTGAGACACTGTTTTAGGGCTACACAGGTGGGTGGCGCAATCAGCGCTGCAGACCCACTAGTAGCATCCGTCATCACCAGCCCTGGCACACACAGTGCACTTTACTAGGGACTTCATGGTGATACAGATATGCCAATCAGGTATATCCAATCAATATGATATTTTATACAGGGAGCACTTACACTCTGGCACTGATTAGCAGTGGCAGAGTGTCCAAAGCATCTAAACCAGCAAAACGAAATCCAGCACAGCATCAAAAATCCATGTAGCAGAGGCAAAGGATAGGGGAAAAACCCACGCCAAGGATGTCAGGTCTAACAACTAGGCTAACTCATTTGTCCCTGGGTCTGCCTAAATATCTAAATAGCAAACTTCAGTTGGACAAAAACTCGTCGGCTAGGTTGCTTTTGAATCTACCTTTTATTAGTGCTAAATTATGGAACACGCTCCTTCGAGAGGTTTGTGCCACTCAATTAGGACAGCTAGCGAGTCTTAAAAAATATCAACATTTGATTTTTTAATCAAACTTAGTCATCTGGATCTTTTTTTTTAATCCCTTCTCCCCATACCCTAGATATGGTAACCTGCGGTAACTAGCGCCTAGAAGCTCTTTGAGCTGATCCGACGCTTTATAAGTTCACTTTATATTTACATGACATTAATTTTCTCGACCTCAGATGGTTGAAAGGTTTGGCCCAGCATGGGTACATAGATGGTACGCGCACGATGAAGACAGATTGTTTTGCAGGGACACGTTATCCTACTGACATGTCAAACTAATATTTGAAAATGTAATCTTCGAATTACATCTGTAATGCAGGTGCATTTCCTCCCTGTCATCTCACTTTAAAGGCAGATCCCTGCACCAGGTGAATTAACCCACGGAGCTATCTGCGTAGACGGCTGGATACTGTGCAATGCAGGGGTAATGCAGGGGTAATGCAGTGACTTCCCCCAGGCTATGAAAGAGGAGGAGGAAGACGACAAGCTGGCGCAGCAGTGCATGAAATTATTTTCTGTCCCTGGAAGACAGGGTGGTGAGAGAGGGAGGGGTCAGGTGAGTCTCAGACAAACGCCACAGTGCAGGAAAGAAGACGGAGTGGCGGGCAGAGAGACGGGAGGACGAGAGAACAAGGGAGGCAAGAGTAACAGAGAGTATACAAAGAGAGAGAGGGGGGCAGAGTGAGTAGAGGTGCGAAGAAAAATAAACAGAGGGGCCAAATTTAAATTGAAGGAGAAAGTAGGGCAGAAAGAGAAAAACAGAAAAGGGCACGGGTGCAAAAAGTAAAAGGAGAGAAAGAGACGAAAATTACAGCATGAAAAAGAACGTAAGAAGATAGCAGGAGTAGAAAGACGGAACCAGAGAGAGGGAAAGACAAGCATTGGCCGCGCGGCAGAAAAGTAACGCGACGCGGCTGTAAAAGCGAAAGACATCGCGATCACTCTGAAAGTGAAAGTTTCCGCGATGACGCGCTAAAGCACGCTAGGGATGCGCGTGCAGCAGCGGGGGAGGGGCATGGTGCTGAAGGTTGGCGCAGGAAAGGCAGATGGCTGGGCGAGAAGGGAGGGGGGAATGCGGGGGAGCAGCTGTGCGCATGAACGCCATCGTGCACTGAAGCTTGTAGCCAGCACAAAAATGTGGGTAGCACTTTCAAAATCCACCTACTAAATGTCTCGCCAGACCAGCGCATGTGCTGGGTCAGACGAGACCTAAAAATAGTAGGAAACGATGCCTTGATTAGTCATCGCGTCCTGTATTATCACTCAGACTTCCAAGCAGGGCTTTAAGTGGGATGAAAAAACTGGAGGGGTCTCTCAAGCAGCGTGGCCAATGTAATTAAGGGCGTGGGTTAAAAACACGTAGGCTAGAAACCTGTGCTTCTCCGTAGTGTGCTGCCCCACTGGTATTTTGTTGCTTCTGTCATTGCTCCAAATAAATACTACAAGTAACAACCTTACACCCACAAAACAGGACTATTGGCTTTGTCAATGGTTGTTAGTTGCATAGAATAAATAAGTAACAACTAAGCCTTCGTTATTTATACAATGCTTCAGTTCTGAAATGATGAGACCATAAAACAACTATAACCAGTCTCTTCGAAGTTACCTCAAAGGCAGTAAAGGAAGGCACTGCTGCAGAATTAAGATTTTATTTCACCCTGATGGTGAGCGCCAAAATGAGAGTCCGATAAAAACACGTAGGCTAGAAACCTGTGCTTCGCCGTAGTGTGCTGCCCCACTGGAATTTTGCTGCTTCTGTCATTGCTCCAGATAAATAATACAACAAGTAACAACCTTACACCCACAAAACAGGCCTATTGGCTTTGTCAATGGTTGTTAGCTCTGAAATGATGAGACCATAAAACAACTATAACCAGTCTCTTCGAAGTTACCTCAAAGGCAGTAAAGGAAGGCACTGCTGCAGAATTAAGATTTTATTTCACCCTGATGGTGAGCGCCAAAATGAGAGCCCGATAGGGACCCGTCTCAGCGCCTGCGTTTTAAGGATGCCGGTGCCGACCGGCAGGACCCGGCCCACTGAAAGCCCTTCTTTCAAATAGGAAAGAATGAAATCCCGGCGCCTCAGGCTGTGAATAAATTTATGATCTGTGGCAGCAGAGAGAGCAGGACTCTGAGCCTTAACGGAGTGCGTGTGCATCACGTGCCACTAGACTTAGAATTCAAGGTCTCTGTTAGGAGCTGATGTGATATAATTTAGGAATTGGCCCCCAGCACTCATTACCAATTAAACTGAAATTAAGCACTGTTTCGGCAGCAGAAAGCGTCGGCTGGAAGGAACACAATCATATGTCATCTTTCTTCTGATTTCCATGTCGTGATGTGTTCTCAGCCCCGGACACGTCGCCCCCACAGGGCAGCTTTTAAAAACAAGCTCTCGCCTTTGGCAAAGGCAGCTGCTTGTTTATAATTGCATCACGCTTTCACTTTAAGTGAAAGCGCGATGCAAAAATAAACACGGGGCTGCCTTTGCCAAAGGCGAATGCTAAAAAAAAGTGCCTAGCGGCTAATTAGGAGACTCTGTCGTGGATCAAAGGAGACAGGGTGGAAACAAACACCGATTGGAATGCCTTCAGTGCAATCATTGCACTGCCTTTGGCATAATTTGTGAGGCCAAACGACGCACACAAATCAAAGCTGAGGAGGAACTGGGACGAGGCTTCTGGAATCGTATCGATTCCAAGAAGCCTCGTATGACGAGGCAGCGCATGCGCTGCTTACGTCAGGCCGAGACCTAAAAACGGAATCACATTTCTTCTTCAGCCACAGGGTTGCAATGTTGCATCCTTCTACACTGTACCTAATAAGTATCTTTAGATTGGGGAACAGGTACACTTTAAGCACGTGAGATTTTAAAAAATGGACAAGTATGGACAATAATGTATGTGTCAACCATTAGTCTTAAAATGTATACACTTTTACCTAAACATCAGAGATGTATAGACTGATGTATGGAATGTATTTACTATCCTTCCCCGGTCCAGCAACTAGAAGGGGGATATTACCCAACTCTGTCTCCTTGAGTGAACGCTCCCCGCACCCCTGCAGTCTGATCCCAACAAGGAGCAATCTATTAAAACCAGGGAGTTTCCCAACCTGAACCTGGTGTCCGGGCCTGCCGCAGCTGCTTTGAGTGCCAGAGAGCTGGACTGCAGCGGCACAACGGTATCACCCTCAGACCAATGTCTGCAAGCGATACCACAGATACAGGGTCCTCAGTTCCTGCAAAGAGTAACTGACATACGTAATGCCTTCTGAACCAGGACTGTCTCATGTGACCCCTTGCAGGACAACCTTCATAGATTTCTTTTACTAGTTACAGTTGCAGCATTTATGTGTTCATTGCAGAACGTTTGGATGTCTGTCTGCACTATACGTCTCAATCCGACTTCCACAGAGTAAGGTTAGGGGAGCCCGGAGCAGGCTCCACCCCTTTCACAAGAGTTCGAGAGTTCTCCCGCAGAACAAAACATAGAAAAATAGTGAAAAAATGATGCATCTTACAGCAGACAGTTGTGACGAGGTATTCATGAATATCCCAATACTTTAATGTCTTGCCTCCATGGCAACTCTGACAAAATTGATTAAAGTTGCATTTTAGAGCAACATTTCATCAAAAATGCCATGCAGGGAATTCAAGCAAGTTGGGGTTGCAATATGGCACGCCCCGCTATCAAACTGATTTTATTTGAATTATTGCTTGTAGAGTGCCGAGTGCACCCCAGGGGGACTCTTGGTGCTAGCAGAACAGTTACTAATCCAAAAACCTGATTAAAAAAACAGATCAACAAAGAGGTAACTAAAGAAGCAGACCTTGCAGAGTATAAGAAACTCATCCTCCCTTTCTGTAAAGCAAAATCATCCTGGATCGTCGTGAGACGCATCGCTAACATCCCCGGGCCATGATTCCAACCCTCGAGCGCGATCCCAACCCGTGGTCTTTAAAAGTTGTAATTTTCAGAAGCCAGAGCATGATCCCAACCCTAAAGTGCGATCCCAACCCGTAGTCTTTAAAACTTGCAATTTGCAGAAGCCAGAGGGAGCCGAGGAATGCAGCTGCAGCGTCCTGTGAGTGGTGCGTACGCTGCCATCTGTTTCCAATTAATGCGACCGCGAGACAGGCAGATGTAAACAAGCGCGGGCGCGATAATTGGAAACAGATGGTGCCACTGCTCGCTCCCGAGACACATAGGCTATGGGAAGGGACATTTAAAGATAAGGGGGGACATACCCGAGCCTTTGGCCATTTGCGTGCTTTCTTTTGTGGAAGCCTTACGCAATGGCCAATCAAATGTATGGCAGTAAAATAAAAAATAAAAAAGGAAAAGCTCTGGAAGTTGGAAGTCCTTTGGAAGTCCTTACAATAAGCCTTGCAGAGCAGCGCATGCGCGCTGACTCAGGCGAGACCTAAAAATAAAACCTTCTGCTCAGAGTATCAGAGGTTTCTTTGAAGCCCTCTCCAGCGGCCGACAGATGGAATAAACGGGCTAGGGAAAAAATATAATTACTGCTGTTGATACAAAACTACAATTTCCTGTGAATGGTACATTTGAAGATAAAAAGAAAATTTGAGACATGTCATGATTGAGATGAAGCCACAGCCCAGACCCGTGCAGTGTCAAGTTTTGAATGAGGTGACTGAGAAAGCTCATCAGAAAATGCATAAAGGGCAACTTGATAAGGCTGTCAACAATTGACTGGTGTGTTTCAAACTTAAGAAAAATTATAAAAATAAATAAATAATATTTAAAAAATGGGAAACAAAGGTGCCGATCACGATCCGGTAAAAAAACTTCCCCGTACGACTCGTAACCGGTCTTTTTACCGTACAAATCGTACAAGTGCCGTACAAACTGCAAATCACGATTCGCATGGTAAAAAGTCCATACGAACCGCATTGGGAATTATTCCCCACACGTCCTCGGGTCGGAAAATGTGTCCGACACGTCCTCGGACGATTTACCGTACAAATGTGAAAAGTGAAGTCCGACCGCGGAATCACGATCCATCCTGTGCGTCCGATGTTACAACCGTATGGAAAAAACACCGTCCGCACCGAACTCCCATAGCAACCATGGAGACATGTGCCCGCATACGCGCCCAACACCCCCCCAGCCCTCCTATGTACGAGTTGAATCCCCACCCGTGTATGTACGACCCGTACCCCCACCCCAACCGTGTAGGTACGACCCGTACCCTCACCCGCGTACGTATAGAGCGTACCCCCACCCCAACCGTGTATGTACGACCCGAACCCTCACCCGCGTATGCATGGAGCGTACCCCCACCCCAACCGTGTATGTACGACCCGTACCCTCACCCGCGTACGTATGGAGCGTACCCCCACCCCAACCGTGTATATATGACCCGTACCCTCACCCGCGTACGTATGGAGCGTACCCCCACCCCAACCGTGTATGTACGACCCGTACCCTCACCCACGTACGTATGGAGCGTACCCCCACCCCAACCGTGTATGTACGACCCGTACACTCACCCGCGTATGCATGGAGGTGCCCCCACGCCAACCGTGTATGTACGACCCGTACCCTCACCCGCGTATGCATGGAGCGTACCCCCACCCCAACCGTGTATGTACGACCGGTCCCCCCACCCCAACCGTGTATGTTCGATCCGTACCCTCACCCGCGTACGTATGGAGCGTACCCCCACCCCAACCGTGTATGTACGACCCGTACCCGCACCCGCGTACGTATGGAGCGTACCCCCACCCCAACCGTGTATGTACGACACGTACCCTCACCCGTGTATGCATGGAGCGTACCCCCACCCCAACTGTGTATGTACGACCCGTACCCGCACCCGCGTACGTATGGACCGTACCCCCACCCCAACCGTGTATGTACAACCCGTACCCTCACCCGCATACGTATGGAGCGTACCCCCACCCCAACCGTGTATGTACAACCCATACCCTCACCCCAACCGTGTATGTACGACGCGTACCCCCACCCGCGTATGCATGGAGCATACCCCCACCCCAACATTCGAAGTACGGAGCGCACCCCAGGCCCCAACACCAGCACCTTCACACAACATCGCGCATGTACGAGTCGTACCAAGCCAGACACAAGGACAGCACTGTACAACAAAATGCCCGAAGTACACACCGTTCACACGTTAAAAACGCACGTACACAACCAGGACAAAGCAAAACAACACAAGAATACACCATTCAAATGGCACAAAGCCACTAAACATGTTCAACAAGCACAAAAACAACACATTCACTGACCTGCAACTGCCAAAATCCCAAACAGAGGCCCAAAACACAACCACTCCTTATAACACACCCACCCAAACTTCAAACACAGCCACACCCACCAATGGACCAATAAAAAGGGCCCACACACACAAACCATGAGCCTTTGCTACAGACTCACTGCTGCCAGACCCCACAGACAACCTACAGCACCATACTAGAACCTTTACTACACCTTACACTTGCACACCTTCACACACACACCTTCACAAACACCCCCTCATCACATTCACACACACACCTGCACAACCACACCCACACACCCACAACCATCCACACACACCCCGCCCCCACCATCCACACCCACATCCCTCACCATGCCCACTAACAAGAATCCAAAGTTCACTAGCCGAGAGTTGGAGGTCCTTGTCGATGAAATCCTCAGAGTCGAGCCACACCTCTTTGGAACATTGGTCAGACAGACCAGCATTTCAGAAAAAACAGCCATGTGGCAGACGATTGTCGATGCTGTGAATGCTGTTGCGGACACCAGAAGGACCAGGCATGAATGCCAAGCCAGGTGGTACGATCTGCGGAGGAGGGTCCGAGCCAAAATGACCAACGAACACAACCAGGCCAATGTCACTGGAGGAGGGCCGCCCCGCAGACGCGTAGAATACCATCTCTGGGAGGAGAGGGTGATGGCCATACTGCCGGTGGTGGCAGTGGACGGATTAGAAGGACTCCGAGACCCGGGTGAGTACACAAACAACTCACCTCACATGGGGGGAACGTCATTGTAGGAGAGTAGGGTCTGCTATCCTATGGTCACCCCAAATTTTTGCTTTTTGCTTCACTGGTTTTTGACATATTGAGGCTGTGGGCCTGCCAATCAGACCCCCAGCCTGCTGTTCTCTCTACTAAATTAAAACTATGCACCCTAGGTGCATAACCAATTGGAAGTGGATCACCCTGTCAGCCCCTGTACCAGTGTACACTAGGTACCCAGGGCATTGGTGTACCCAAGGCCTGCCAAGGGCTGCAGCATGTATTATGCCACCCCAGGCTTGGCCTAACAATCTGACACAACTGGCTGATCACTCAGCTGGGGTAAGTTGGTGTAATCACCTCTTACTTAGGTGTAGTATACCTATACCTAACCTTAAATGGGACACCTGGTAACCTATAAGTCACTCCTATAGCAGGCCTTAACAATCCTGAAGGCAGAGTGCTTGGTTCCATGTGAGATGGTGCTCTGGCATGAGCTGAGCCTGTCTGCAGTGGTCGGAACAACTTCCTTCTACTGTTTCCAGATATCGTCATACCATATACTCTTAAGTGCATTATGAACCTCGCGGTTAAATGCTATCTTTGGTTTGGCTTTATCAAAACATGTCGAGTAAGGTGTCATACGAATTGGAATACTAACCCCTCGCCAGTTCTGGCGACGGGGTTAGCATTCCACCCTTCTAGAGGGACACGACATGTACAGTACCTGAAACCCGGGTAAAATCAGACATAGCCTCAGCTCCACAAAATGGATGCTGCCACCACAGACACAAGTCTGCCCTCCTGCTGCTGGGAGTCCTTCCAGCTTGGGAGGTGTGGACAAAGGGTTTCCTGCCAGGGGAGGTGCGTGCACCACCCCAGACAGGATTTTGTGTATTGGTCAGGTAGGGCTTGAAAGAAACCAGACATGCCTGTGGCTCACAAGGAGCCTCGGTGCATATGCCAGTTCAAACCGGTCCTGGGGCACACCAGTCCCGGGCCTGGGGCGAGCTGGACAAAGGATTGGGGGTGTAACCACCCCCCTTCCTGGTCCCACCCATAGGGAGGGACCTAGCAGGTAGTCCGGCCCCTAGAATCCGAATAAAGGTAGGAGCTGTGTCCTAAGACTTCAGACATCCTGGAATCAACTTGAAACTAAGAAGAAGACGGGAACTTCGACGCTCTGCCGCACAGAGGACTGAAGCCAATCTCCCCTGTGGTCAGGGAGTGACCACCTTGCTAACGCAAGCACCATCCAGCAAATCAACGTCTGCTTTGCCGCCGCCTCCCGCCGGAGCCCGAGCCCAGAGACTGACAAGACCTGGACCTCCAGACCTCTCACCGCCCGATCCACAGTCCCTGCAAAGAGGAGACCCGTGGAGGCACCGAGACACGTGGAGCCAGCCATCTTGAAACGACCACGACAAGCTGACCAGTGCAACAACCGAGGCTCCCTCCAAGTTGTGCTTTGGGTCCTGAGAAGCCCAACCCTCGAGCAGCATCTGCACCAAAGGTGAGCCCTCCAGCATCTCCACGATCTGCGTGGGGCCCTTCTGCATTTTGCCACTCGACGCGCCTAACCGGTTGCTGGCCCGCTGGCTAGTGGCCATCTTGGCGACGAAATCTACGACAAACACCGCTGGTCTGGTTGCTCCAGACTGGCCCTTGCTCCCCTCCAAAGGAGCAATCCCTCTGACCTTGCTGGTCAGAACCAACAGCTGATTTCCGAATCCTCCTGCAATTGCTTTTGCCAAGGCTTGTTTGCTTCGATCAAGTCGCCGACACCGCCGACAGCGAGAGCCTGCGTGGGACAGCTCGTGAGCCGACTCCTGGACGTCGTCGACCTTCAGGGACCACGTGGCTGCGGAGACAAGCTACCCCTCATCACCTGTTTGCACCCGACATCGCCTGGTACCCACCTGGTGCCACGCTGGTCACTGGCTAGTGACTGTGAACACTGTCCCCTCTGCTTACAGGTCTTCAACATCTCCGATCCACTCTTGGATCCACTGCATCTCTCCCGGACCGACCGCCTGCAGCATCTTTGCCTTCAAGCTCCACGGAACAGATAGAAGAAACCCGACGCACTTTGAGGCCTATGCACCCGCTTCCTGTGGGTGAGGTAAAGCTGGTACTCCGGTGCCCATGTGTAGTAATACATCTCTAGTGCCTGTGTTCCAAATCTTAAGTTCCTAGTCAACCCGGAAGATCTCCTTTGCAGTAACTTTGTACTTTTTACGCACCCATTGAAACCTATGGGAGCACGCGTGTGACTATTTGCTCTGCACACGCCACCCGTGGACCTCCTGGTCACTAACTGACGTTAGCTCCTTGTAGGCCCAGCGATTCTAGAGGCCCTAGGCCTTTTCCCTTTTCTGTTCGTGGTACTTATACCACTATTTTAGTATATGGTTTGAGTGGCCACCAGGGCCTATCCATATAAAGTGCAACTTCTGTGTATTCTGTGATAATCTTGTTTGACGATTTGTGCTCCTGTGCTCATAAAGAGACTAGGGGTTACTTTGAGAAATAAATACATATATATTTTGAATATATATCTGTGTGGTGTCCTTTCATTGGTATAAAAGGGGGTTACATTTGGTAAAACAGCTGGCTTAACACGCTTCACGAGTTTAGCCTCAAAGACTGCTTAGCCTACGCTACCACTAGGGCAGCTAGTCCGAAAAGGTTGACTTACAACCACACCATAAGGGTTGCTTGGCATGGTACAAGGTGATCACTTTAACTAGTGAGCATCATATACCAGGCCAACTTCTCACATTGGTGAGCAGCGGTTGGATTTGAGCTTGCTGTGTTTTACCATTGTAATCTCTTGGTTACCAATTGAAAGATCACATAGGTACCTGTAGGTACATATAAAACAAGATTAGATATACTTAAGTTCTACTGAACTTAGTTGTTGTAGAGCAAAGGGAGTAGCACACCCTGACTACAACTACTAGATAGGTTTAGTAGGTAAACCCAAGTGTAGGTAGATTGCAACACATCCACCCACACTTAAGAGCAATGGCCGGGGCAGAGGGGTCCACTGTACCCATCTCTGTTGAGAGTGACCCCCAGAGGGCACCATCCAGCTTTGCTACCCTTAATCAGAATGAGCTCAGGCATTTGGCAACTCTTAGAGGCCTTAAACAGCCCAAGAACCCAAACTCTGCTGAGCTCAGAGAGCTCTTACAGAATGATGAGAATCAGAGAGCACTCAAGAAAGCTTCCCAGTTAGCCCCCTTAGGGACAGGAACAGGAGGCCCCCCTTCTGAAGATGCCACTGAAGTACCCCTTCCCAATAGTCACCCCTTAGATGGGATGCCTACCACAGAGGAAGAGAGTGAAAAGGATACTGACAGTAGTGAGGATGAAGGGAGAACTAGCCCAGTGCCAAGTATTATACTTGGCCCAGCTAAACCAAGGCTATTGGGGACTGACAGTGGGTTCAACCCACTGGATCTCCCCAGTGGACTTAACACAGGGCTTGGGAGGCAAAGGAATCGCTCAGGTGACTCCAATGCTTCCCATGGCTCTAGAGGCTCTCAAGGTCACTCCAGGAGAAGGATGACCACCCCTCAGAGAAGGGAACATGAGGCCAAGATGCAAGAGGCTCAGCTGAGGATCAGGAAGCAGGAGCTAGAAGTAGCCCTGATGGAAGAGAAACTTAGCAAGGCTAGACAGCATAAAGAGAGTGGGTCTATACCCACTGGTGGCAGCATTGTCCCTAAGGACAAAGATAGGGTTTTCGACAATAGAAACCTGTCTAAGGTTGTGCCCCCCTACAAAAGTGGGGATGACATCCACAAGTGGATAACTGCTCTTGAGAGAGCCTGCAAAGTACAGCAGGTTCCTGAAGATCAGTGGGCAGCAATCCTCTGGCTCTCCTTTGAAGGAAGAGGCAGAGACAGACTCCTCACTGTTAGAGAAGAGGATGTCAGAAACTACAGAGTCCTGAAGAGTGTTCTAGTTGATGGGTTAGGCTTAACCACTGAGCAGTACAGGTTAATGTTCAGAGACACCCAAAAGACACAGACTCAGGACTGGTCTGAATACATTGAATGTGCCACTAAGGCTTTGGAGGGTTGGTTGCTGGGAAGTAAGGTATCTGATTTTACAGGATTGTATAATTTGATGATGAGAGAGCAGATTTTAAATAACTGTCAAAACCAGCAACTGCATCAACACTTGGTTGACTCTGATCTGACCTCTCCCCAAGAATTGGGAAAGAAGGCAGACAAATGGGTCAGAACCAGGGTTAAGCAAAAGAACCAGAACCAGGGCCAAGGGGGTGATCAGAAGAAAACAGACCAAAAGGGTGGAGATCAGAAACCTAAAGACCAGAAGTCTTCAACAGGGCCCCAAACTACTGCTAAGGAGGGTGGGTCCCAACAGTCCAAGAAGAAGAAAGAAGGTCAAAAGAAACCCTGGTGCAATCATTGTAAAAATACAACTCACTGGACTAGTGATTGCAAAAAGGGTGGAGCCCCCAACACTGTTGCCCCTAAGGCACCTGCTCCCAGTACTACTGTTAGCAGTGTTGGTCCCCAGACAAAGGGTGTAGTGGGAATCACTATGGGAACTGAAGGAGATTCTGACTTAGACAGAACCCTGACACAGGCAGTCTTGATCTGTGATGGGGACATTGATTTGTCCCTGACTGTGAGCCCCAGTAACCTGGGCAAGTACAGACAGACTCCTTTAATTAATAACAAAGTGGCTCAAGCCTACAGGGACACATGTGCCAGTGTCACTATGGTGACACCAGGCTTTGTGGACCCTGGACAGTACATACCAGGTGAGAACTACCTGGTGACCAATGCCAGCAATGCCACTACTTCACACAGTGTGGCAGTTGTTAACTTCTCATGGGGAGGGGTAACTGGCCTCAAAAGGGTTGTGGTTAGTGCAGACCTCCCAGTAGAATGTTTGTTGGGCAACGACCTAGAGAGTTCTCTATGGTCAGAAGTGGAGTACAGGACTCATGCAGAGATGTTAGGTATATCATCACATGTCCTTGCTGTGACCAGGTCACAGGCCAAAAAGTGCCTCACTGAACCTCAGGTCTTGGATCCTGGAACAATGGACCAAGCACCTACCAAGAAGAAGAACAGGAGGGTCAAGGCTGTGCCTTCCCCCCTGCCTCAGAGTGATGATCAGCCTTCCCAGGAAGCTGATCTAGAGGACCCTGAAGGAACTGTCCCTGAAGAGCTTGAACCTGATCAGGTTGAGTTTCTGGGGACAGGGGGACCTTCAAGGGCTGACTTGAGGCAGGCTCAGTTATCCTGTCCCTCTCTTGAACCCCTCAGACAGCTGGCTGCTGCTGAGGCTGCTGGGAATGCTCAAGGTACCCATAAAGTGTATTGGGATGAAGGGCTCCTTTATTCAGAGGCTAGAGACCCCAAGCCTGGTGCAACCAGGAGGTTGGTTATACCTCTGCAATTTAGGGGCTTCCTTCTTACCTTGGCCCATGACATTCCTTTAGCAGGACACCTAGGCCAGAACAAGACCTGGGACAGACTTGTCCCTCACTTTCACTGGCCTCACATGAATGAAGATACAAAGGAGTTTTGTCGCTCCTGTGTTACCTGCCAAGCCAGTGGCAAATCAGGTGGCACAACAAAGGCCCCCCTGATACCACTACCTGTGGTGGGGGTCCCCTTTGAAAGAGTGGGAATAGATATAGTGGGTCCCATGGATCCTCCCACTGCATCTGGGCACAGATTTATACTGGTGGTAGTGGATCATGCCACCAGGTACCCAGAGGCAATTCCCCTTAGGACCACTACAGCTCCTGTTGTGGCCAGGGCCCTGCTGGGAGTATTCTCCAGAGTGGGGTTTCCTAAGGAGGTAGTATCTGACAGAGGTACCAACTTTATGTCTGGATACTTGACAGCTATGTGGAAGGAATGTGGTGTCAACTACAAGTTCACCACCCCTTATCACCCACAATGCAATGGGCTTGTTGAGAGATTCAACAAGACCCTAAAGGGTATGATCAAAGGATTACCTGAAAAGCTCAGGCGAAGATGGGACATCCTTCTACCCTGCCTTCTGTTTGCTTACAGAGAGGTCCCACAAAAAGGAGTTGGCTACAGCCCCTTTGAATTGTTGTTTGGGCACCCTGTGAGAGGCCCACTGTGTTTGGTGAAGGAAGGATGGGAGTTACCTCTCAAAAAGCCTAAGCTAGACATAGTGGACTATGTACTTGGTCTCCGCTCCAGGATGGCTGAGTATATGGAGAAGGCATCCAAAAACCTTGAGGCAAGCCAGGCCTTACAGAAAGCTTGGCATGACCAAAAGGCTGTCTTGGTTGAGTTTCAGCCAGGACAGAAGGTATGGGTGTTGGAGCCAGTGGCCCCAGCAGCACTCCAAGACAAATGGTCTGGACCCCATACAATCCTGGAAAAGAAGGGAGAGGTCACCTACTTGGTGGACCTAGGAACTCCCAGGAGTCCCCACAGGGTACTCCATGTTAACAGGCTTAAAGCATATGTTGACAGGGCAGACATGGGCTTGCTCATGGCTACAGATGAGGGACAGGAGGAAGAGAGTGACCCTCTCCCAGACCTGTTGTCTCAGAACCCTGAAGATGGCTCAGTTGAAGGAGTGACCCTTGGAGGCAACCTCACTGCCCATCAGCAGACTGAATGTAGACAGGTTCTACAATCATTTTCACATATGTTTTCCTTGATACCTAGTCAAACTGACTGGTGTACCCATGTTGTGGACACTGGTGACAGTCTGCCTGTAAAGAACAAACTTTACAGACAACCTGACCACGTCAGGGACTGTATAAAGGCTGAGGTACATAAAATGCTGGAATTAGGTGTCATTGAACCCTCAGAGAGCCCCTGGGCTAGCCCAGTGGTTCTGGTCCCCAAACCTCACACCAAAGATGGCAAGAGAGAGATGAGGTTCTGTGTGGATTACAGAGGACTCAATGCTGTCACCAGGACAGATGCACACCCTATTCCAAGGGCAGATGAGCTCATAGACAAACTAGCTTCTGCAAAGTTTTTGAGCACATTTGACTTAACAGCTGGCTATTGGCAAATCAGATTAGCTGAGGAGTCCAAGGCCAAAACAGCATTCTCAACCCCAGGTGGGCACTACCAGTTTGTGGTGATGCCCTTTGGTCTGAAGAATGCACCTGCCACCTTCCAAAGGCTGGTGAACCAAGTCCTTACTGGGTTGGATGACTTTTGTGCAGCATATCTTGATGACATTGCTGTCTTTAGCTCCACCTGGGAGGATCACCTGATCCACCTGAAGAAGGCTCTTGAGGCTCTGCAAAGGGCAGGCCTCACTATCAAGGCTACTAAGTGCCAGATAGGGCAGAGTAAGGTTGTATATTTGGGCCACCTTGTAGGTGGAGGCCAAGTTCAACCACTGGAGAGTAAGATACAATCCATCAAGGACTGGTCCCCTCCAACCACCCAGACTCAAGTTCGAGCTTTCTTGGGCTTGACTGGGTACTACAGGAAGTTTGTTAAGAACTATGGGTCCATTGTGACTCCTCTTAATGATCTGACATCCAAGAAGATGCCCAAAAAGGTTCAGTGGACAGTAAGCTGTCAAAAGGCATTTGATGACCTGAAGGAGGCCATGTGCTCTGCACCTATCCTGAAAAGTCCTGACTACTCCAAAGAGTTTATTGTCCAAACAGATGCTTCTGAGTTGGGTGTGGGAGCTGTGCTGTCACAACTTAATGTAGATGGTCAAGACCAACCCATTGCTTTTATTAGCAGAAGGTTGACCCCCAGAGAGAAGAATTGGTCAGCTATTGAGAGGGAGGCCTTTGCTGTGGTGTGGGCCCTGAAGAAGCTGAGGCCATACTTGTTTGGCACTCACTTCAAGATTCAGACCGACCATAAGCCCCTCTTGTGGCTAAATCAGATGAAGGGTGAAAACCCCAAACTGCTTAGGTGGTCCATTTCCCTACAGGGGATGGACTTTACAGTGGAGCACCGGCCAGGTACTGACCATGGGAATGCAGATGGTCTCTCCAGGTACTTCCACTTAGGACATGAAGACGAGACTGGTCAAGGCTAGTTTAATGTCCCAGCGTTTGGGGGGGGTTGTGTAGGAGAGTAGGGTCTGCTATCCTATGGTCACCCCAAATTTTTGCTTTTTGCTTCACTGGTTTTTGACATATTGAGGCTGTGGGCCTGCCAATCAGACCCCCAGCCTGCTGTTCTCTCTACTAAATTAAAACTATGCACCCTAGGTGCATAACCAATTGGAAGTGGATCACCCTGTCAGCCCCTGTACCAGTGTACACTAGGTACCCAGGGCATTGGTGTACCCAAGGCCTGCCAAGGGCTGCAGCATGTATTATGCCACCCCAGGCTTGGCCTAACAATCTGACACAACTGGCTGATCACTCAGCTGGGGTAAGTTGGTGTAATCACCTCTTACTTAGGTGTAGTATACCTATACCTAACCTTAAATGGGACACCTGGTAACCTATAAGTCACTCCTATAGCAGGCCTTAACAATCCTGAAGGCAGAGTGCTTGGTTCCATGTGAGATGGTGCTCTGGCATGAGCTGAGCCTGTCTGCAGTGGTCGGAACAACTTCCTTCTACTGTTTCCAGATATCGTCATACCATATACTCTTAAGTGCATTATGAACCTCGCGGTTAAATGCTATCTTTGGTTTGGCTTTATCAAAACATGTCGAGTAAGGTGTCATACGAATTGGAATACTAACCCCTCGCCAGTTCTGGCGACGGGGTTAGCATTCCACCCTTCTAGAGGGACACGACATGTACAGTACCTGAAACCCGGGTAAAATCAGACATAGCCTCAGCTCCACAAAATGGATGCTGCCACCACAGACACAAGTCTGCCCTCCTGCTGCTGGGAGTCCTTCCAGCTTGGGAGGTGTGGACAAAGGGTTTCCTGCCAGGGGAGGTGCGTGCACCACCCCAGACAGGATTTTGTGTATTGGTCAGGTAGGGCTTGAAAGAAACCAGACATGCCTGTGGCTCACAAGGAGCCTCGGTGCATATGCCAGTTCAAACCGGTCCTGGGGCACACCAGTCCCGGGCCTGGGGCGAGCTGGACAAAGGATTGGGGGTGTAACCACCCCCCTTCCTGGTCCCACCCATAGGGAGGGACCTAGCAGGTAGTCCGGCCCCTAGAATCCGAATAAAGGTAGGAGCTGTGTCCTAAGACTTCAGACATCCTGGAATCAACTTGAAACTAAGAAGAAGACGGGAACTTCGACGCTCTGCCGCACAGAGGACTGAAGCCAATCTCCCCTGTGGTCAGGGAGTGACCACCTTGCTAACGCAAGCACCATCCAGCAAATCAACGTCTGCTTTGCCGCCGCCTCCCGCCGGAGCCCGAGCCCAGAGACTGACAAGACCTGGACCTCCAGACCTCTCACCGCCCGATCCACAGTCCCTGCAAAGAGGAGACCCGTGGAGGCACCGAGACACGTGGAGCCAGCCATCTTGAAACGACCACGACAAGCTGACCAGTGCAACAACCGAGGCTCCCTCCAAGTTGTGCTTTGGGTCCTGAGAAGCCCAACCCTCGAGCAGCATCTGCACCAAAGGTGAGCCCTCCAGCATCTCCACGATCTGCGTGGGGCCCTTCTGCATTTTGCCACTCGACGCGCCTAACCGGTTGCTGGCCCGCTGGCTAGTGGCCATCTTGGCGACGAAATCTACGACAAACACCGCTGGTCTGGTTGCTCCAGACTGGCCCTTGCTCCCCTCCAAAGGAGCAATCCCTCTGACCTTGCTGGTCAGAACCAACAGCTGATTTCCGAATCCTCCTGCAATTGCTTTTGCCAAGGCTTGTTTGCTTCGATCAAGTCGCCGACACCGCCGACAGCGAGAGCCTGCGTGGGACAGCTCGTGAGCCGACTCCTGGACGTCGTCGACCTTCAGGGACCACGTGGCTGCGGAGACAAGCTACCCCTCATCACCTGTTTGCACCCGACATCGCCTGGTACCCACCTGGTGCCACGCTGGTCACTGGCTAGTGACTGTGAACACTGTCCCCTCTGCTTACAGGTCTTCAACATCTCCGATCCACTCTTGGATCCACTGCATCTCTCCCGGACCGACCGCCTGCAGCATCTTTGCCTTCAAGCTCCACGGAACAGATAGAAGAAACCCGACGCACTTTGAGGCCTATGCACCCGCTTCCTGTGGGTGAGGTAAAGCTGGTACTCCGGTGCCCATGTGTAGTAATACATCTCTAGTGCCTGTGTTCCAAATCTTAAGTTCCTAGTCAACCCGGAAGATCTCCTTTGCAGTAACTTTGTACTTTTTACGCACCCATTGAAACCTATGGGAGCACGCGTGTGACTATTTGCTCTGCACACGCCACCCGTGGACCTCCTGGTCACTAACTGACGTTAGCTCCTTGTAGGCCCAGCGATTCTAGAGGCCCTAGGCCTTTTCCCTTTTCTGTTCGTGGTACTTATACCACTATTTTAGTATATGGTTTGAGTGGCCACCAGGGCCTATCCATATAAAGTGCAACTTCTGTGTATTCTGTGATAATCTTGTTTGACGATTTGTGCTCCTGTGCTCATAAAGAGACTAGGGGTTACTTTGAGAAATAAATACATATATATTTTGAATATATATCTGTGTGGTGTCCTTTCATTGGTATAAAAGGGGGTTACATTTGGTAAAACAGCTGGCTTAACACGCTTCACGAGTTTAGCCTCAAAGACTGCTTAGCCTACGCTACCACTAGGGCAGCTAGTCCGAAAAGGTTGACTTACAACCACACCATAAGGGTTGCTTGGCATGGTACAAGGTGATCACTTTAACTAGTGAGCATCATATACCAGGCCAACTTCTCACAGTCATCCACAACCTAACTCACAAACAGGCACGCAACCACCCCAAGCTATCGCATGACTCAACCACACTCCATGAACACGCACATGCCACTGGCGCCACCATGCCCCATGCACCCAGCTGGACAATGCCAAGTCACAAGCCACAGAAAACACCAACACAAGACACGGTAAGCTGGATGGCGGGAGTGTGGGCCCCAAAAATCACATAGTGCAACTCAGAAGCAGACAACAATGCCCCCTGCCCATATGGCCTAGGTCACAGCCAGACAAACAGTGTGTCCCCACACAGGAAAGACTTGCCAGCAAATGGCAGACGCCTTGCATTAACACATGGGGGTGACGGCACGTTCTTGCACATGACAGCAGCTAATGAACAGCCAACACTGCGAAAGAGTGGCAGGACACACCACCACAGCAGCAGCGCACACACAGACACTACACCCAATGGGTGCCTGCAGATCAGAAACAAACTCACATCAACAATCCAAGGGCCATTCAAAGATCTGCTAAAAGTGTGTGCCTAGGAAGCTGGGCTGAGGTGACAGAGGGTGACACACAGAGGGAGGGAGAGGGGGACAGAGAGGGAGGGAGACACAGGGAGACGGACAGAGGGAGGAGGCTGACACACAGAGGGAGGGAGAGGGGGACAGAGAGGGAGCGAGAAAGGGACACACAGGGAGAGCAAATCAGCCTTGTGGGGTGTGGGAATGTCTGCTCGTCAGCAGGTGGACTGCGTGCATGTAGAAGAGGGTGGCCAGTGCCAGAACCCCTCCTCTTCTCCATGGCAAAACACAGGGCCATGTCACAACCTGTGCACGAGCACAACAACAGCTACCTGCATTATCTAAGTGTGTGGAACCACTCCATGTGCCCACGTACAGTGCAACATGGAAGGCGCCAATGCATGGCTCGCCACACCTGCCCACTCCACTGCTGACTGCCGTCACAATTGACGCAGCAAGTAAGACTGTGCCACACATAGGTAAAGTCGCAAAAGCTGTGGCCAAGGGACATACCCATGCACAAGTGCACTGTGAGTGGAATGCAAGACATATCCAAATTCCCAGAGGAAATGTGCCAACTTAGAAACCAATGAAACATGGATGTTGCATGGAACAAAATTAACATTGTCTCTCTCACACACAGGTCAACGTCGTGGATCACCCCCTAACACTGGGGGGGAAGACTCACAGGACCCGGCTCGGAGGGATGAAGGAGCCACCGGCAGCGACGACTCTCACCACTCTGTGGACGAACCCGACCCCGACCAACCTGGCCCCTCTGGTGTCCAACGACCTGCAGCACCTGCCTCAGGTACAACTGGGCCAACCACCACCCCCACTCCTGCCACATCCCAGGAGACACCCAGCATTCCTGCCCCACCACCATAATGCAGCCAGGCTGGCCAGGAGGGACACGGTGTACCGGGCACCCAGGAGGAGGCAGGCGACAACGCCAATGCCACCCCTCAGGGGTCCCGGAGACCCGATGTGCCCACAAGGGCAGGCCAGGTGCAAGTGGGCAGGGGTGGTGGGAGTGGAGGACGGCGGAGGCGCGAGCCTGACCAGTTGGCTGCGGAACCGGTATATTCCCATGTCCGAAACATCCTGGACACATACCGGCAGGACACCACGGGCATGGCCCAGGTTGTGTCCACCCTCAACGAGATGAAGGGGACCCTCGATGAGATCAAGACCCAGCAGGCCCAGCAACATGCGGAGCAACATGCCTGTCTACTGCGACACCAAGGGCGGATGGAGGACAGACAGGCTGAGCTCGTGACGGTGTTCACGGGAATTCACAGTACACTCCGTCGGATAGCCGACAACATGGGCAACCCTCTCTGTGCCATCAGGCGTAGAACATCACCACCCACAGGGAGGGATCAGGAGGAGGAGGAGGAGACATCCGATGGAGCATCCCAAACATCGTGACGGCCTGCTTCTGAGGGTCCCCGCAGGAGGGCGGGTCGTCCACGGAAAAGACCGTGAGGGTCGGCGCAACAGCACCATCTCCCAGGACACCTGGCCTGGCACCTGGCCCACTGGAGCAACAGCAGCACAGCAGCAAAAGACATTCTCTGCCACATGGACTTGCTGGTCAGTGTCTGACCAATGTTGACAAAGACTGTGACATGGACTCTGAGGATTTCAAATGGCAAGGACACCAACTCCCCTAGTGAACTTTGGATTCCACACACCCGGAAAGCCCCTCATGTCAAACCCCCCCCCTACCCCAACCAAAATAAAAAGTCACACCATAAAGAGAAGAGGCCTACTTATTGCATTATTACCTTACATGTGTCTTGCAAAGTCTAACCATGCCTCAGTTCTCATTTGACTTCAACCATCCACACCCTGGGGTCTGAGTCTGGCACAGGACACACATGGGTCACATTGTATTAGGCAAGACAGACATGGAGCACCATACACACCCGTGATGGGCCCAACCAGCTGAGGGGGTGGCCGCACAACCGTGCCGACAGACATTTTGAGTACAGCGACACAGCCATGCGCAGAGGTCAGGGATCATGTGGAGTGTCCTGTGGGGCACCCAGGTATGTGTGGACAGGTGGCAGAACCATGTCCTGCAAGCTTGAGCCAGGTGGATGCAGAGAATAGTGGCCTGGCCAACGTTGGATGCATGGGGATGGCATATGTCACAATACCCACACAGTCATGGACATCATGCACAATACACAGTCTAATCCCACACAAACAGCTTGCATCTTGCTACTCTACACATAGACACATAGCCACTATCACGGAAAACCATGCCAGACATGCCGGATGCACCGTGGCAACACACCAGCATTGACTGAGAAGAGGCACCTTGGAGGCATAGGGACACCTTTATTAGTCATGTATTCGGGATTGCAGAGGCAACTCGGAGTACACATGAACGGGTCATGTGGAGTAACATGTGGATCCAACACTGGAACCCCCCTTCTGCAGCACAAATGCGTGGTAGCCATGGAACTGGCACACAAGTGTCGGCTAACAGCTAAACACCCCCTGCTGCTCACGGAGAGACTGCCATACACCATTGATCCGCTGATGTGGAAGTCCCACACCATGTCAAGCCAATGCAAACCGTATGTGTCCGAGGGCAGTGTAACACACATTGATGCCATCATCACATTCCACAATCCCATCACTGATGACTGTCAACAACTCTGACCATCTATTCAGGTGTACCCAGCTGCATGTCATGTGTACCATGGTGATGCGACATGTCTGCAGAGGAACCAAACATCGACAGGGGCAGTGTGCATACATCGTAAACAACTGCCACACCCAATACACCCCTGATGCATCCCTTACCCTAAGGAGACTTCCAAACTTGTCCGTGCGTGTAACGCTGAGTCAGCACACGATGACGTGTCCATGAGGAATAGCAGTGCCACAACAATGCAAGCAGCAGACGGCATGCGCAAGTACCTGGGGAAGAGAGACACACAAGAAGTCAGCCACAAAAAGCACAGCCACTTGCATGTGCATGTACTCGACACATGTAAGGATGACAACATGCTAGGTCACAATTATGACTGGGGAAATACACATCACTGGCACCATCACTCCAGTGACACATCCACACACACCTCTGACTCACGTGCCATACATGCAGATGGACACACACATCGCAACACATGCCACTCGGGGACCAATGCGTGCACACACAGACACTGGTACTCACCACTAAGCAAAGAAGTCGCGTATGAGCCGAGTCCGGATGTCCTCTTGCGGAACCACATCCTCCACATCACTAGCCCCATTGCCAAGACCTTCGTCCTCCACGGGTGGATGGTCCTGATCATCTTGATCCAGGATGAGTGGCACAGCTTTCTCAACTGCCATGTTGTGCAGCATGCAGCAGACCATGAAGATTTTGCAGACCTTTGCCGGGGCATATGGGAGGGCGCCGCCGGTCTTGTGGAGGCATCGGAATCGGCTCTTCAGGAGGCCAAATGTCCTCTCTATCACTCGCCTTGTCGCCGGGCGGTGTTGTAGCGTAGCTGGGCCGGCGTTATGGGGTTGCGGAGAGGTGTGATCAGCCATGGCATGTTGGGATAGCCAGCGTCCCCTACAAGGGAAAGCACATGGACATAAGTAGGACAGGAGAAGCGGTCGTGCTGGAAGTCTACGCAAAATACAGGACAGACAGAGTGTACCTACCAACAACACATGTTCGTTCGTTGCGCAGCTGCATCATCATTTCAGGCACCCTGCTACGCCTCATGATGTAGGCATCGTGTGCTGATCCTGGAAAACGAGCACAGACATGTGAAATCACCATGTTGGACAGACACACCACAAGGGCATTGATGGAGTGGTAGTGTTTGCGATTCCTGTACGCTACCTCCTGTGCCTGTGGTGGTACCAAAGCCACATGTGTCCCATCTATGGACCCAATGACATGGGGCATCCCTCCCAGGGCATAGAATCCACGCTTGACACCAGTCAACATTTCAGGGGTTGGGAAATGGATGAACTCATCCAGGTGATGCAACATGGCCTCTAAGAATTCATGCAGCACATGGCAGAACATGCTCTGGGACATGCCACCAACATGAGCAATGGTATTTTGAAAGGTACCCGTGGCAAGAAAATGTAGGGCTGCCATTACCTTCAGCTTGGGTGTCAGTGCCGTAGGATACCTGTGCAGCGGTTGCAGGTGTGGTGCCAGCCTCGCCGTCAACTCCAGAATCAACCGTTGGGGGAAGCGGTAGCACCGGATACAGTCATTCTCCCGCATGTCAGCCAAGTCCGGAATTGCTCGGGGAAGAGGCGGCGCTCTGCAGTAATTTGGAAGTGACAAGGAAGAGTGAGTGCACTACTACAACAATTTTTGGGTGCTGAGCACATGTTAATCTGTCAATACACATATGCGACATACGGAGTGAGGTATGTGCCACATGCCCTGGACACGTATGGCTGCCAGGTGACACTCCTACCAAGACCTAGCTACACACGGAGATTGTGAACCTCCACATGCCATGGCATGGGATTAGCTGTGTCCCAGTGTAAGTGAACAGTCAGACGCAACACAGGAGTGACATACATCAACACATCAGCAGAAGTAGGATGTCGATTGCAGAGACTGGTAGCGGAACACTGGAGCCACAGGTCACATGACATTACACTAGGACAGCTCACACACCTTGCCAATAAGGTGTACATGTAATGACTCACCACACATTCATAGAGAGGATGCAGACATGTCCTTGTTACGCTACTCCGTGTCCCATGCATACATATGCACCTCACATCCGATACCACATGTGCCCTGGTGTGCATAACAGTGTGCCATGTCCATCTACACACAGACACATGTTGGTTGCTGCAACAGCTGATGCTTTTGAGGGAGCTCCAACATCAAGCAAATGGCCACCCCCCACACATACATGACATAGTCACATCGTGCACCGTGGGTAGTCACATTTCTGGTGTGGTAACCCCAGTAGCGGGCATCAGGGGACACTTGCGTGTGTTATTGACTGTGCCATGCAAGTGACGCTCATCCCAAGTGTGCAGTACGACATGCACACAAGTCAAAGGAGTTAAGGGCATGCCTGGCACACATTGCACCGTCACACATAACATCTGTACACATCTCATCATACATCTGGTGCCTTCTCCACTCAGGAGTAATGTGCCACATCACAGCCTTTCACACCTGTGCCCCACACATGTAGTACTGCCCAGACAATGCCTCGATGTCCATCCATGGACAAGTATGTAGCCCTATTCCTTCCTGTGTGCTGCCTGTCACCACTGTGATGTGTGAAAGGCACCGTACTTTCGCTCAGAGGGCCTGTGTACGTTCCCTATCACTATGGGAGTGCTGCCGTATGTGTACCCATAGTGATGGTGAGCGTACAGGCATGTGTACGGTCCGTACCACTATGAGTACGCATACGCGAGAACACCCATAGTGATAGTGAGCGTACAGGCGTGTGTACGGTCTGTACCACTATGAGTACGCATACGCGAGAACACCCATAGTGATAGTGAGCGTACAGGCGTGTGTACGGTCCGTACCACTATGAGTACGCATACGCGAGAACACCCATAGTGATAGTGAGCGTACAGGCGTGTGTACGGTCCGTACCACTATGAGTACACATACGCGAGAACACCCATAGTGATAGTGAGCGTACAGGCGTGTGTACGGTCCGTACCACTATGAGTACGCATACGCGAGAACACCCATAGTGAAAGTGAGCGTACGCACGCGTGTACGGTCCGTACCACTATAGGTACACATACGCGAGAACACCCATAGTGATAGTGAGCGTACAGGCGTGTGTACGGTCCGTACCACTATGAGTACGCATACGCGAGAACACCCATAGTGATACGGACCGTACACGCGTGCGTACGCTCACTTTCACTATGGGTGTTCTCGCGTATGCGTACTCATAGTGGTACGGACCGTACACACGCCTGTACGCTCACTATCACTATGGGTGTTCTCGCGTATGTGTACCCATAGTGGTACGGACCGTACACGCGTGCGTACGCTCACTTTCACTATGGGTACGCATAAGCAAGCACACCCATAGTGATACGGACCGTACACACGCCTGTACGGGCCGTTGCTATGCATTTGTGGTGCCCTAGGGCCCCGGGACGCACCGTACCTGTGTGTGAAACTCTAAATTACATAGGGGACACATGAGGGACAAGTATAAAGGCCTACATGCATGCTGGTTGTCATGGAGACCAAGTTTAAACTTTGAATTTTTTCAAGCAGGTGCACAGCAGTAGGCAGTTTGAATGAATCTACTTTGTTGCAATGTGGTTCTGGAGTTGACATCATGCTCAAGAAAAAAACACAATAAGAACCCACTGACTGTGCTAGGTTTGAAGGGATTGGAGGAAACATAGGATGCAAATGTGAGTGACCAATCACTCTGTACTCCTGTGCATGAAACAGGCCAGCAAGGCAGATATAAAGCAGCGAGGTCCCATGAGGGAGCACTTGCCTGCACATCTTTGCATTCGACGACCCAGCTGCTGCTACTGATTCCCTGGAACCATGTCAAGGTCTGTGGAGAGGTCACAGCCTTTCACCCTGGAGGAGAACCTGGCTTTGCTGGATGTGATCCTCCCACAGTACCCCCTCCTGTATGGGCGACCAGGGTATCAGGTGAGTGCAGAGTCTACTAGCACAGACTGTGTCCCTTGTTTGTGACTGTGACTTCTGGCATTGTGTCCAGGTGTGACACACATGCTATGTACTGTAGGAGGGGTCCCTGGGGGGGAATGCCTGATGTCTCCCAGCCAGTGCATGCTGTGGTGCATGTCTGCCGTCCTCACTTGCATTGTGTTTACTGTGACAATCACTGCATGGTGCATGCCAAATTCTGCCTGTCTTGTCCTCCTGGGAATGTAGCCTCTACAGTCCTCATTTTATGATGTGGTCAGCCCAGTGTGACAGGTGACTGTACCCACAGATGTGTGTTAGTTCGGTGTACCTGTGCTGAGAGTGTCCACATGATGTGTTCGTACCCTGGACATCGGTGTGTGTGTAAGTCCCCTATCATGTGGGTGGGTGCATATGTGGAGTGTGGCACCCGGGCTGCATGAGGGATGGATGTACCCTGCCCATGTGATATGAGCAGGGAGCAGTGCTGTGTGTCTGACGTGCAGAGCCAGCCCCACACCTGTGAGCCCCTCCCCGTCTAGTGACACATGTGCAGAGTGAGGTTTGTCGCTGCATTTGGCAATGGCAGGTGAATGTCCTGTGCCTGTGTGTGTCTGTGTACTCTGCTGCGGTAGCGTCAGTGGCCTGTGGCATGTGTCTGCTTAGAGGTGCTGCACATTATCCTGGTGTAGCTTGTGATGCACAGTGTGAGCCTGGATCATTGATTGTGTCGTTGCCCTCATTCCACCTGTGTCCTTTCAATGGCACGTACTGCTTTTGTCCTTCCCCAGAGGATCATGTCCCTATGACAAAGGTGCAATGCGTTGGATGCATACTATGCCTTGTTGTGAACAGCAAATTTGTTCTAATATGTGTCTCTGTGACATGTGCCTGGTGTATTGATGTAGTGTCACTTGTTCATCCTCACAGGTAGGTGCCTCTGCCAAGAAGCAGATATGGATGAACGCCGTCAGTGCCTTGAGGAGGACGGAGGGTCGCAAGCGGCGCATGGCCCAGGTGAGGAAACGCTGGCAGGATATCCGGTGCTGGACGCGGAGGATCGCACGGGTCCTGCTGGGGGACTCACCTGAGACCCATAAGAACCGCGGGCGCCGCCGTCTGACCCACAAGCGTGTGCTGGCGGTGGTATTTCCAGACTTGGACAGGCGCTTACAGGAGAAGCAGCAGCAGGAAGGGGGTAGGTACATGTGTGTTTGTTGTGTGTCACCAGCATTTGTAAGTGCACAGTTGCATGGATACACTGCCAGGGTTTAAAGGTGCTGTGCAGATCCAGTTAACCACAGTATAGCGGTGCTCTCCTGCCTCCCTTCCCCTCCTTGCAATGTGTACCCTGGTCTGTGTGTAGTCACTCCTTCACAAGGTTATGTAGGCTGGCGCTTTCTCCACGTGTACTATGCCTGTAGCATCATGTGTGGGGGTGGTGTGTAACAGGTTTTGGGACCTTGCCTGTGCCCTGTCCAGTTCAGTACATGTGGGTTCCATGTCAGTTGGCACTGATGCTGAGTCCAGACATGGGAGTTAGTCTCTCAAGTGCCATGCCTCACAGCACGCATGTCCTATCTTGTGGCCTGTGACATGATGTGCATGAGTGTGCGATACGCATAGTGCAGGGATGGTGGCGTGTGTTGCAGTCAGTCCCATTCAGGACCATGGAGTTGTGTGGCCACTACTGTCCCCTGGGGCATATTTTCCTAGGTGTCATGTGTGTCATCACAAAACGTGGACACTCTCAGTGTCTACAGCATAGGTTGTGCTCTGTGCCATTGTCCCCTGGCACCATGTATAGTGACGTAAAATGTAGTACAAGTGTCCACTGTACAGCCTGACCTGATTTTCCTTGTCCATACTCACGGTGGCCAGTGCCTGTGTGTCTTGTTACAATCATCTGATGATGACCATTTGTACATGATTATTTGGACAGGCGCACCTTGGGTATTTGGCGTCCAATCTTGCATTTATGCAGCCCCTGTGTATTTCACCCAGACTAAGAGATGTAAGTGCTTCCTGTGTCTCAACAAATTTTCTCATGTAGGGGGTGGTTGGTGCGGGCAAAGCCTACATGTCCAAACCTGAAATCTCCTTGCTAGGTGTGGCCAGTGTGTGATGTTTGTCTGGACATACACTCAAGGTGCAGTGAGCCAGTCATTGTGGGCCTGTTTTCAGTATTACCTATGCAGCATGTGCCTCAAGTTCATGGATATGGTCACTGCTCATCCCTATTTTCAGCAACGCTGTGTGGTGCAGATGCAGTGCTGGATTGTCCCCAGGGCCTGGCTCCTCTGTCAAACTCCATTTCATGTCATTTGCTATTGTGTCATGCTCTCCATGGTTTTTCAGTGGCATGGTGGGTCAACCAACTGTGTGTTGCATGCCCTACATCTGTACCTTGTTTTGTAGATGTTACTGATCTTTCTTTTCAGGCTATGCACTGTAACCTATGTAGATTGGACTCATGTGACATATGTATGCAGGTGTATGATTAATTACTGTCTCTTCACCTTGCCCACAGCATCGTCGGGGGACACGGAGGGAGACATGAGCACAGACGGAGCGCAAGGGACCGAGCACCAGTGCCAGCGTTGACATCGTGGCTGGCACATCGAGTGGAACTGAGGCGGAGGAGAGTGAGGCCGAGGACCTGTCCACTGGCATAACAGAATATGAAGCTGACGGGTCCGAGGATGATCTCTCCGAGTGGGCGAAGGCTGCACCAGCAGCTGACAGCGGCACAACATCTCAGCCTGCCCCCTCCATTGCCATCAGCCACCTCCCACTTGCTCGTGTCCCTTCCCAGCGTGCCCGGTCACCACATGTCTCCTTCCTGCCAGGCACCGCACCCCCTGCCCCTGTCTCCACTGCTGCCGCCAATGCCGAATCAGTGGACATCCAGCGGCAGTTGCAGGTTGGTCAGGCTGCGATTCTTAATGTCCTCCATGGCCACAGCCAAGTGCTGAACAACATGGAGGCATACTTGGAGGGCATTTTTTCATCGCAGGCTGACCAACGCAACTTGCTGAGGTCCATTGACTCGACACTGACTGCAGCAGTGGGTCTCCTGCAGCGCTACGTCCAACCCCCTACCCCTGACCCATCCACACTTCCCACTCCCATGCCTGTCCCACGTACACCCAGACGTCAGCATGCACCCACCACAACAGACACAGGCACCACACCAGCAGGGAAGGTCATACGCACACCTCCTGGGACGCACACACAGGGTGAAGTAGGCACACCAACTGGGTCGGGGGGCAAACGTAAGCCATGCAGCCAGAGTAGGAGTCCGCATTCCACCAAGTCCACTCCCTCCAAATCCCCTCCCCTCAGCTCTCCTGGCCACATATCCGGCAAAGACTCCTTCATGGCCGCTCTGTCCTTGAGCCCCACTGTGACACCACCCCGCAAGCAGTCAAGGGAGTCCCCGGTCAGGGTCGTTGAGTCCCCCCCCCTGTCCACGCCCTCCCCCTGTGGCGCTGCGACCCATCCCTTTGCCCCCCTCCCTCCTTGGGGCCTGTGGTTCCTTCGGGTGCAGGGGAGTCGCTGGAGGACCTTGCAAAGGTGTGCAGCGCCATCCTGGCCTCCGCCTTTGGCCCTGACCCACCCCCTGTGGTGGAGTCCTCCATCCCTGCACCCACGACGCCTACCGTTCGCCCTCATGTCCCTGCGGTGCCTGGTCCTTCCCCCCCACATGATGCCCTCCCCGCTCTGGAAGACGAAGGAGTCTGACTGTGCAGGCAAGCTAGGGGACACGCTTCCCACTGTGTCCCCCATCCAGCTGTGACTCATGGACTGCCCTATGGGCTTTGTAAATATTGAACTTTCTCCACAAATACTATTTTTGCTAATGCTGAATAAAGCCTTTTTTTTTTTCTTAGAACCCTACTGCTTTTGTGGTATTGCTGTTGGTGGGGCTGCTCCATGATTTTGGGTGGTGATCATGTGTTGGGTGTGTGGGAAATGTAGTAGTGTGCTGGTCATAGGGGGGACCCTGGTATCTGTGTGCCATCACAATGTGTTAGCTAAGTTTCCTTGTTCATGTAGGCTGTTACTGCATGGTGAAATTGTCCCAAGGTGTGTTCCTTCCTCTGTGTACCCTGACATCTTCCCTGCAGGGTGTTTCCAATGTGTTGTGCTGAGCTGTGTCGACATTAGCTGGGTGTGTGACGGACCCCATGCATGCAGAGCGATGTCTCCACCTGCATCATTCGTGGCATCCTTGGTGATAAATGTACTTGTGTATGTAGTCTGTTGACATGACTTCATGTGGACATGTTCCCTTTTAGGCAGTATGCATGTGTGTACTCCCAGCCTCGCACACATGTGTTACATGTACTGCAGGGTCTTTGTGCACCTGACTGACAATTGTGGCCATTGGATCTGTGGGTACTCCACCCTTTTTCTTTCCATGGGCACTGCTGGGGGCCTCTGCACCCACCCCTCCTGTGTCTGGGCACTGCTGGGAGGACTCTGCTCCCACCCCTCCTGTGTCTGGGCACTGCTGGGAGGACTCTGCACCCACCCCTCCTGTGTCTGGGCACTGCTGGGAGGACTCTACACCCACCCCTCCTGTCTCTGGGCACTGCTGGGAGGACTCTGCACACACCCCTCCTGCGTCTGGGCACTGCTGGGAGGACTCTACATCCACCCCTCCTGTCTCTGGGCACTGCTGGGAGTGATAGGCACACACCCCTCCTGTGTCTGGGCACTGCTGGGAGGACTCTGCACCCACCCCTCCTGTCTCTGGGCACTGCTGGGAGTGATAGGCACACACCCCTCCTGTGTCTGGGCACTGCTGGGAGGACTCTGCACCCACCCCTCCTGTCTCTGGGCACTGCTGGGAGGGATAGGCACACACCCCTCCTGTCTCTGGGCACTGCTGGGAGGACTCTGCACCCACCCCTCCTGTGTCTGGGCACTGCTGGGAGGACTCTACACCCACCCCTCCTGTCTCTGGGCACTGCTGGGAGGACTCTGCACACACCCCTCCTGTGTCTGGGCACTGCTGGGAGGACTCTACACCCACCCCTCCTGTCTCTGGGCACTGCTGGGAGGACTCTGCACACACCCCTCCTGCGTCTGGGCACTGCTGGGAGGACTCTACACCCACCCCTCCTGTCTCTGGGCACTGCTGGGAGTGATAGGCACACACCCCTCCTGTGTCTGGGCACTGCTGGGAGGACTCTGCACCCACCCCTCCTGTCTCTGGGCACTGCTGGGAGTGATAGGCACACACCCCTCCTGTGTCTGGGCACTGATGGGAGGACTCTGCACCCACCCCTCCTGTCTCTGGGCACTGCTGGGAGTGATAGGCACACACCCCTCCTGTGTCTGGGCACTGCTGGGAGGACTCTGCACCCACCCCTCCTGTCTCTGGGCACTGCTGGGAGTGATAGGCACACACCCCTCCTGTCTCTGGGCACTGCTGGGAGGACTCTGCACCCACCCCTCCTGTGTCTAGGCACTGCTGGGAGGACTCTGCACCCACCCCTCCTGTGTCTGGGCACTTCTGGGAGGACTCTGCACCCACCCCTCCTGTCTCTGGGCACTGCTGGGAGGACTCTACACCCACCCCTCCTGTCTCTGGGCACTGCTGGGAGGACTCTGTACACACCCCTCCTATTTCAGGATATGTACGCTTAGAACATACACGGGTGTGGGTTCGCTCCATGCATACGAGGTGGGGGTACGAGTCGTACTTACACTGTTGGGGTGGGGGTATGCTCCATACGTACGCGGGTGAGGGTACGGGTCGTACTTACACTGTTGGGGTGGGGGTACGCTCCATACGTACGCGGGTGAGGGTACGGGTCGTACTTACACTGTTGGGGTGGGGGTATGCTCCATACGTACGTGGGTGAGGGTACGGTTCGTACTTACACTGTTGGGGTGGGGGTACGCTTCATACGTACGCGGGTGAGGGTACGGGTCGTACTTACACTGTTGGGGTGGGGGTACGCTCCATACGTACGCGGGTGAGGGTACGGGTCGTACTTACAGTGTTGGGGTGGAGGTACGCTCCATACGTATGCGGGTGAGGGTACGGGTCGTACTTACACTGTTGGGGTGGGGGTATGCTCCATACGTACGCGGGTGAGGGTACGAGTCGTACTTACACTGTTGGGTGGGGGTACGCTCCATACGTACGCGGGTGAGGGTACGGGTCGTACTTACACTGTTGGGGTGGGGGTACGCTCCATACGTACGCGGTTGAGAGTACAGATCGTACTTACACTGTTGGGGTGGGGGTATGCTCCATACGTACGCGGGTGAGGGTACGGGTCGTACTTGCACTGTTGGGGTTGGGGGTGTGCACCATGCATACGGGGGTGGGGGTACGGTCCGTACATATCCGTCCCCACGCTATGTGATGCTTGTGCGGGCCGTACCCAGGCCTTTGCCACATGGGTACAGCCGTCCCGCCATTGTTGGGATGACGTAGGTGTGGGCGTGGTACGACTCGTACCCACGGTCTTAAGTTGTGGGTACGGGACGTACCTGTATTGTTGTGTTGCTGGTTCGCGTCGTCCAGCACTTCCGTTGTGGCAGACGCTGGCTTTGCTGGACACGCCCCCACCCCCTCGTAGTGACCAGGGCCTGGGGGTCAGGTATGTCCAGGGCATGTGTGCTGTGTGACTTTGGTGGGGGTTTTGTGGCCTGCCCCTGGTCCTGCCCCCCCCTTTCCCCCCTCCCTTTGTTTTTCTGACCTTCTGCGGCGTCTGCGTCGTAACCTGTAGAGGAGGTCGACTGCTATGAGGGCCGGGATGACGTGTAGGTTCGGGTCCATGTCTGTCCGTCGCGTGCAGGTACTCCTTGTTCGCGTCGTCCTGATTTCCCGGCAGTTTTTGGCTGCCGTAAAATATTCACCGTGCGGGATGACGTCGGTGCGAATCGTAATTCCTGGTTCGTGAATGGCAGGCTGCGTGCGTCCCGACGTCACGTCGGCGCTTTCCCGGATCACATTTGGATGTTTATTTTCGTCGGTCGGGGTTTTGTACGATTCGTACGGAAATGGGATTTCCGTGCGAATCGTAATTCCATGTGTGTATATTTTTTCGACCGGGTACGCGTCGGACGGAGAATATGCTCCGTCCGACGGTTCGTACCCGGTTTTTACCGGATCGTGATCGGCACCAAAATGTATTAAATTTATAAAAAGAAAACATATTATATTATTTACAGCTAACAAATAGCTACAAATATTATATACAATTAAATAATAAATAAATAAAAACAATCTTTTTAAACTTGAAAATATTTACAAACAAAACATTAATTAATACATGAATGTATTTATTCCATTTCCTACTCTATAACACCACACCAATAACAACACACTTCAAACATTTTAATTAAATTTACTTGAAAAATTAACATAATTAGTAATCGATTCAAAAACTATTATTATATACAAAACTAATAAACATTAATTAACAACACACACTTTGACACTAATGTTCACAACACACACCTAAATTGAACTATAAAATAATAAAAAACAAATAAAACTTCTTTTTAAATTAATAACTATTACTATTAACAACTAATTATAAAGTAATTAAAATGTATTATATTCCCACCCTTTACCCCTATAAAAGTAAAAACAACAAACAAAAAAAAAGAAACAGTTACCCAAATTTAATATCAAATAGTTAACATTAATTAACAACAATGTATTAATTAATTAAACACAAATTACTTGCCATCCATTACCCCTATAATTACCACAACACACACCTAAAATGTATTTCACAATTGCCATAACGCATTTTTAATTTATTTAATTAATAACAAATAATCATTAATATATATGAATGAAAAAATAAATAACCTACTTAATACCCTTTACACACACGTAAAATTATTTACACAATCAACATAATTACCAACTAATTAAATATAATTAAGTAACAACCAACTAATAATTCATCAATTAAAAATAAATTCCCTCTCACCCTTTACACCTCTAAACAGAAAAATCACACCTAAAATAATTACACAATGACCATAATTAATTACCAGTTAATTAATAAAAATTAATTAACAACCAACTATTAATTAATCAATTAAAAATAAATAACTTCCCACCCTTTATACCTATAAACACCAAAACACACACCTAAAATGAATTAAACAATTACCAAAACATATATCACATACATTTAAAACATATACTAAAATACTTAACACTAATTAAAAAATCAATATTTTTAACAACTATATTTTTGCAAACAATATTAAACACTTCGATATTTTAAAAATCGATATTGCCTACCCTAAGTCGATATTCTGACTCAAATATTCTGACTCAATATTTGTGCAACTCGATATTTTAAACTCGATATTCTGTCTGCACACCCATTGAGGCTAGTATCTGCTCCTCCAGTGCACATGCTAGGTGGGGTTTACAAGACATGGTCTTTGAATGAACTCTATAAAGGTATGTATTGGGTTCCTTGGGCTGGTGAATGGTACCCTTCCTGAGGTCCACAAAGGGACCCGGGTGTCGTGTCAGCAAGGTTGGGTTGGTGCTGGGTTTTCTCAGAGTAAAACCCAGGATGCTGCATGGACCTTTGCTAGAAGAGAGTGCTGGCATTAAGTGGTTGGTCATGGGGTCAGCCATGGGATGATTCCTGTGACCTGATGTCTGCCTGGAAGTGACTTGGCTGTATGTAAAAAACACGGGAACACTCCTTGTGTGATGGTGTCCATAAGATTGGTCTGCTTTTACACTGGTTGTGTTTTCAGCTAACCCTTGATTAGTGATCTTCGGAGAAAGGGTGTTCACCACCGATGCCAGCATTGCCTCGCTAGTGATTTACTTGTCGCAGACTTTGCTACACGACCCAATGTCAACAGGATTTTGTCCAGGGAATAAAAGTCAATCCACCCTCATGTGTGCATCATATTTGCCTTATATTTATTGCCACTATTTGAAGCAAAGGTCGATCCAGTGAATGACTTAATTTGGGAGATCCACAAGTGTGAATTACAAACTGCACAGTGTGGTGTGCCTCCACCAACATCATTTGATGTTTGCAAAATTTCTTGAGAAAGTTGTGGTGCACAAGTTGTGGTGAACAAGTCATGGAGTACGGGTCATGGCGTACAAGTCGTGGAGTACAAGTCATGGAGTAAAGGTCCTGGTATGCAAGTCGCAGAGTACAAGTCTTGCTGTACTAGTTGTGGAGTACAAGTCGTGGTGTACAATTCGGAGCGTTCATGGTTTACAAATCTTGGATTACAAGTCGTGGAGTACAATTCATGGTGTACAAGTTGTGGAGTAAAAGTCGTGGATTATCAGTCATGATGTACAAGTCGTGGTGTACAAGTTGTGGAGTACAAGTCGTTGAGTTCAAGTCATGGTGTAAAAGCTGTGGTGTAAAAGTTGCAGAGTGCAAGTTGTGGAGTACAAGTCATGGTGTATCGATTCGTTGTTCAGGTGCAAGGGTTTTTCACCACAATAGCAGATACATCCCATCAGCCCAACACACAATGATTGCATATAATACAGTATTGAATATTTGAACAATATCAATCCAAACAGCAGGTCTGGTTTTGAGATTCTTTATTTAATTTCTTCTTTAAAATCTGTGTAGCCAACACGTTTCGTCCTTACGGACTTCTTCAGGGCAAAAATGAAAACATAATAAGAGGGTCTTTTCTATATATTCCCTCAGTACTGAAGTCAGTGATAAATGCTCCTTTATAGACCAAATTACACACAACCGTTTTATATTTCCTCAAATTTGTACCATGCTTTCAGTGCAGATTATCCTGTTTAGGAGCTAGGCTTTATATCAATTTTTAAGTTGCAGGAGCGGTCCTTCTATCGCGTGGTCCATGTGATAATCAGGCCACTGAATTTCCAGGCTCTGTTTTAGAGAACTTACTCCATGTGCTAAGATTGCCCTCTTCTCCATGCCGCTATATTCTGATTACTGTTCCAGGACAGCACTAATCTCTACCAACACACGTACCAACAGTGCTCTGGCCCGGTATCACAGGGATTTTGTCCAGAGAATAAAAATGAATTCAACATTACATTTATGTCATTTTTGCCAGATATTTATTGCTAATATTGAGAGCAAAGTGAATGGCCTAGATTCGGAGACCCATAGGTGTTAATACCAATGGCAGAGAGGACCTGGCCTTTTTGCATTTGTCACCCCGAGTGGGACGGGTATGCCCAGACGTGGGTACGTGCTCTCCATGCCACTGGAGTCAAGCTATCCTGGCTGATGAGGGCTGAAAGCCAAAAAGTCCAGTCCAGGGAGGACCTGGCCTGGCAGTTCGGGCTGGACTGTTCCCATTGGACGCAGGGTCAAGGCTGATTTACATATGGCCGGGTCCAAAATGGAATGGCATGGTGAGGAAAAAAATGATAGATTTAGGCTCATATCTCTGTACTGGGGTGAATGTATGACATTGTTCTGCATTCTGTCCATCAATTGTTCTTTTTTGCAAATACCAACGGCATGGCATTGCATACCTCCACCAACATCATTTGCATTTTTAAAAATGTCTTGAGAAAGTCTTGGAGTACAAGTTGTGGTGTTGGTGTGCAGGTTCAATAGTGTACAAGTCATGGTGTACAAGTTGTGGAGTACAAGTCATGATGTACAAGTTGTGGAGTAAAAGTCGGGTGCGCAGTTCATGGTGTAAGAATCATGATGTATGGTTGGGCCTTGCCCTTTTTGCTGGGTTATCCCTAAATCTTTTGCCTTCTTCATCCTATATTTTTACCTGTTTTTGTTGGTTTTAGGATTTTGGGCACTTTACAACTGCTGACCAGAACTCTCTGTGTCAATAGTATTGGTGACAGTTTATCCATGATTGGCATATTTGATTCACTTGTAATGCCCTTATAAAGTTCACTGTGTGTACCCAGGGCCTGTAATTCAAATGCTACTATTGGGCCTGCATCACTGATTGTGCCACCCACATGAGTAGCCCTCCAAACATGTCTCGGGCCTGCCACTGCCATGTTGACCTGCTGAGTGCACCCACTTGCCTGGCTCACACCCTCCTTTTTACTCAATCAATCAATCAATCAATCAATCAATCAATCAGTGGTTTGTAGAGCGTGCTACTCGCCCGAGAGTCTCAAGGAGCTGGGGGGGGTGGGGGGAGCAGATACGGGCCAGTCGAAGAGCCAGGTCTTGAGGTCCTTCCTAAACATGTGGAGGGTTGGGGAGCGTCTGATGTTGACCGGGAGTTCGTTCCAGGTTTTGGCTGCAAAGTAGGAGAAAGCTCTCCCGCCGGATCTGTTTCTGCGGATGTGGGGGACCTCTGCCAGGGTGAGGTCAGCGGAGCAGAGGTTCCTCTTGGGTACGTGGAAACATACTTGGTCACTAAGGTATGTGGGTCTGATGTTGAGGGATTTGTAGTTGTGGGTGAGGAGTCTGAAGGTGACCCTCTTCTCGACGGGGAGCCAGTGGAGGCTTTGTGGGTGTTGGGTCATATGTTCGTGGCGCAGTGTTCCTAGGAGGAGCCTGGCTGCGGATTTATGGATGGTTTGGAGATTGTGTAGAAGAGCTGTGTTGATTCCGGCGTAGAGGGCGTTGCCGTAGTCTAGTCTGCTGGTTATGAGTGTGTGGGTGACGGTCTTTCTGCAGTCGGGGGGATCCATTTGAAGGTCTTACGGAGGATGCAGAGGCAGTTGAAACTGGAGGACGTGACGGTGTTGATCTGGTGGTTCATGGAGAGGGAGGAGTTGAGGATTATGCCGAGGTTTCGAACGTGGTCTGTCAGGGTGGGTGGGCTCCCGAGGGTGGAGGGCCACCACATGCAGTCCCAGGCAGAGGTGCAGGGTCTGAGGATGAGGACCTCGGTCTTCTCAAAGTTGAGCTTTAGGCAGCTGTAATTCATCCAGGCTGCTACATTTCTCATTCCTTCCTGGAAGCAGAGTCTGGTGTCTTCTGGGTTCTTGGTGAGGGAGAGGATGAGCTGGGTGTCGTCGGCGTAGGATACGATGCTAAGCCCGTGCTGTCTGACGATGGCGGCGATGGGGGCCATGTAGATGTTGAAGAGCGTCGGGCTTAGTGAAAATCTTTGGGGTACTCTGCAGATGATGTCAGTGGGATCGGAGAAGAAGGGCGGGAGTCTGATTCTCTGGGTTCTGCCGGAGAGGAAGGATTGAATCCAGTTGAGGGCGGATCCCTGTATTCCTGAGCTGTGGAGTCTGGCAGCTAGCATGCGATGTGAGACGGTTTCGAAGGCTGCAGAGAGGTCTAGGAGGATGAGGGCTGCGGTGTGTCCCTGGTCTAGTAGCATTCAGATGTCATCAGTGGCGGCGAGGAGGTCGGTCTCGGTGCTGTGGTTGCTGCGGAAGTCAGACTGGGATGTGTCTAGGATGGAGTTTTCTTCGATGAAGGTGGTCAACTGGGTGTTCACGAGTCTTTCGGTGACTTTGGCTGCAAAGGGGAGGAGAGAGATGGGCCCGTAGTTCTTCAGGTCAGTTGCGTCGGCCATTGGTTTCGTGAGGAGGGGTTTCACCTCCGCACGCTTCCAGTCGTCAGGGCAGATGCTGGATATGAGGGAGGAGTTGATAGTCCGTCCTAGTTTGGGTGCAATGACAGTGGCGGCCCTGTAGAAGATGTGAGGGGGGCAGGGGTCCATTGGGACTCCTGAGTGCATCTTCTTCATGGGTGAGGAGATGAGTTCGACGGATGCAGGGGCCCAGGAGGTGATGGTCAGCTTCTCTGCAGTGGTGGGTGGTGTGGTGCTGTCTTCTGCAGGCTCACTGAAGTTGTCATAGAAGGCCTTGATCTTCAGGTGGAAGTAGGAGCTGTGTTTGTCGCAGAGTTCCTGGGAGGGTGTGATGTCGGTGGCTTTGCAGGTGGGTTTTGCGAACTGCTGAATGACGTTGAACAGTTCCTTGAAGTTGGAGGCGTTGGTCTTGACTTTGTCTCTGAGGAAGGTCCTTTTGGTGTCCCTTATACACTGGTGGTACCCCTCAAGGGCGCTCTTGTGGTTGTTCAGTGCTTCCGAGGACTTCTAGTTCCGCCAGGTTTTCTCCAAACATCTGCAGCAACGTCTGGCTTCTTGGAGTTCGGTGGTGAACCAGGCGGCCTTCAGCGGGCGTTGTTTGGCGGTGCGGTGGAGAGGTGCCAGCTTGTCGGCGCAGCAGGAGACCCAGCGATGGAATTCCCTGGCTGCGGAGTTGGTGTCGGTCGTGGCCTTGGGGGGGTCTTGGAGGAGGGCAGAGTTCAGGTGTTCCTCGGTGATCTTACTCCAGTTCCGTTGCAGTGGGCGCGGGGCAGGCTTGGGTGCGGAGGTGGTGCTGAAAGTGAAATGGACGCAGTGGTGGTCCATCCAGAGGGGCTGGGTGGTGTGGCTGAAGCTGATGTTTGATCCTCCCGCGAAGACGGGATTGAGGGTATGACCCGCTCTGTGGGTGGGAGTGTTGACGAGCTGTTTCAGTCCTAGGTTGGCGAGGTTCTCGAGAAGTGTGTTGGAGTTGGGGGTTCCTGCTGTTTTCGAGGTGGAAATGCAGGTCCCCGAGCAGGATGTAGTCCATGGAGGTGATGTCGTGGGGTGCGGCAAGCTCGGCAATGGTGGTTGCGGGCTGGGCACGGGGTCCTGGCGGTCTGTAGATGAGGGTGCCGCGTAGCGTGGTCCAGGGGCTTACTACATGTAAGGCACTCCTCAGGTAGGCCCAATGTAGCCCTGTGTGTAGGGTGCAGCTTATTTAAAAGATATGACATGTTCTGGTGTGTTTTACATGTCCTGATAGTGAAATACTGCTAATTTAGTTTTTTAAATTGCAAGGACTATCTCTCCATAGGTTATCATTGAAGCTGCCTTTTACTCCATTACAAGAGTAACTTCCAATTGGGAAGAGATGGAGATTTAGAGTTTGGGGTCCCTGAACTCACTATTTAAAAATACATCTTTTAGTGAAGTTAGTTTTTAAATTGTGTGTTTGAAAATGTCACTTTTAGAAAGCTAAGGTGTGCCACTAGGCTGATCGGTATTCCTGAGCTAGAATAAAACCTTAATAGGGCTGTGCCAGTCCTCCACCCCTCTGTAGAGTGTCTGGAGCCAGGTCAGGGAAAGGCAGGGTCTTGTGTTCTATAAATACTTCCCTTTGAAGATTGACTTCTTTAAAGGCAGAAAGGGGTGAAAGTATTGGACCTCTGGCATGCTAAAATCAGAACACTTCTGTATTAAGAGGAGATTCTGCAAGGAAGAAGAGGTGAAGAAGCTGTAGCTGCAACTCTGCTTGTTGCTGTGTTGGGCTGGCCTGCTGCTTGCTTTTTCTGTCTTGGACAGTGAGAAGTCTGGACTTTGCTTTCTGTATCCTGCCTGCCAAGGTTCTTCAAGGGCTTGTGTGTGCTTGCATCCTATTCAGAAGTCTCAGGGCCGTTAAAGGCTTTGCCTGCAGCACCTGAACTCCTCTGCTGGGAGCTCTGACCTTCCAAGTGGTGCCAATTCCAGTTCTGGGCCTTGGAAGTGGTTCTACTGCAAAGATGCCCGAACATCCATGCATGGACCTTCAGCGCTTTACCACTGCACTCTTATCATGCTTGGAAAAACCCAATGCATCGCCACAGTGCGGATGAAAAATCTATGTAGCACCTGCCACATGACTGATAAGATCGCTGCAGCTTGAGTCCTGAGTACCATGTCTCCGATGTCTGAGGCACCCGCTCTGACTCCAATGCAGGCTCTACTGCGCAGCTGAAGAAGGCAACGCATCACTTGCTTTCAGTTGGAAAATACATGCAATGCCTGTTTTCCCACCACTGATAGATCCCATCGCATACAGATTTTCAATGCATTGCATCTGTGCATCAAGTTCTCCATCATTGTAGCCCAGCAGTAAGGATCCAAGGCAGTGTGACCAGAAACTAGTGCATCGCCTCATCTCGCAGTAAGGAATCAAAGCCAAGTCAATGAAAACTTTATTCGACAATCCATGTCATAAAAGCCGTGAGCATGAAACACTATTAAAACGATAAAAGAAGAATTAAAATATGTATAAAAATGTGTGCAAATAGGCATAAAGGGAATCAACTCTACACAATACATTATAATACAACAAAGTAATGTAATAAAGAGCATAAACAATTATTTTATCATTTGATGACTAAAACGTTAAAATCCATTATAAGCACCACACATCAATATTAAACACTGATTACACATTTACAGGAAAAAAGATTTCAAGTTCATTTTTCTGCAGTCGTTAATTGAGATCTTACAGACCACTTCCATCTTAACAGCTTTGCCACTGGGATTGCATAGTAGAGTGATGAATTGGTGCACATAATTCTCAGGGCTACACTACATGATCTTGTACCCAGGTTCCTGCATGTCTGCCCCAATCATACTTTTCAGGGGCCAGAATAGGTGGGGCAGGCAAACAAAACATGCAAATAGGTTTCTTCCAGATCAATACAAATAGGCCATTATTGTCACCTGATGTGTTCTATTTGACAGTAAAGGACATTAATGGTAAACAGCCTGCTCTAAACTGAAAATACACTTTACGATCCAGGGGCTTTGAGATTGTATCCTAGTATTGCCCAAAGCTCGACCAAGATTTTATTTGTAAAAAAACTCCTCATTAACAATGTGCATTCACTACTTCTGAGAGCATCGTGTTCAATCAAGTTCCAATATCTTTCCTTGATTGAGTCTCTTGGTGGAAACTGGGAGCTAGACGGGGTTTCCCACAAATACTGGTCAAAAGACTTCTGATATCACGCAACCAGCTAATTTTATGAAACTGATCAGCATCGATAATATCCCTAAGACCCTCTGCAAAGGTAGCCAATTCCAGTGTGCACCAGATTCTGCGCCAATATAAAATTGGGCATAACCTGGCTAAATCCACCAGAGCTTTTCTGCCTAGGGTATTCTGCAAAGGAAGCATGGGTGTATTTTGTAATAAGCTTGCTATTGCTTGGAGAAACCTATTCTCTGAGATAGCTAGCTGTGTAAGTTTCTCAAGACCCCTTTAGTTCAGCACCATATAAAACTGAGCTCACCACTTTGGCATTATAAATTTGCAACACCAGACTAAGAGTCTTGGTCAAACATGTTTTAAATTAATTTCTTAGGATACCCACTAATTGCCGGTGCTTTAGCCATGGTGTCAATATGTGTCCTCCATCTCAGTTCCTTCTGCAGGGTAATACCTATGTAGATAAATGCGTCAACCTGTTCAAGGGGAGACCCATCCATTACTATTCTTCCCTTGAACGATCTGTACTGGTTAAAAGTCATGAACTTAGTTTTTTCTGAGTTAATTTTTAAACCTCGTAACAGGCAGAAATCTTCGAAACGTCGCAGTGCATGCTGTAACCCACTAGGGGTTTTAGAGAGGATAAGCGTATCGTCTGCAGACATTAAAATCGGAATCCTTTTACTTGGTAAAACTGGTGCATTGGTCTGAATAGTAGCTATAATATTGCCAACTCCATTAAAAAAGAGTGGGAATAATGTGGGAGTCATTACACACCCTTGGCGTACTCCCTTCTCTGCAGCAAAGAGGTCGGTCTTATTCCCCAGTGCCCCCCAGCGTATTTGTGAATAGTTTTTCACCTGAAGGTGGGAAAGAGGGAAAGTAAATCAGTGGGTATCCCCATATCCTGTAGTACCAACCATAATTTGTTACGTGACAACAGATCGAAGGCTGATTTAAGGTCAACAAAGGCAGCATACATGCTGCCGTTGCCGAGAACTAAAGTCCGCCAGCATATGAAAAATAATCGAAAGACCTGGTCTATGGTACAGATGTGAGCCCGAAAACCAGCCTGGAGTGGACTAAGGATGTTGTTATCCTCTATCCATTCTTGCGCCTTTGCCAGAACAAGCCAGGCCACCGTTTTTTGGATTGAATCTATTAGACGTATTGGCCTGTAGTTGCCTGGCAAAGACTTGTCCCCTTTTTTGTAAACTGGAATGATTTCTGCCCCCGCCAAGTGTCCGGTATGGGTAGCTCTGAGCGATGGCGTTTGCTAATAGCAATATATATCGACTCCATTTAGACTTATCCTGCAGAAATATGTCTGCAGGAACACAGTTGATACCTGGTGCTCTCCCTCCTGTAATGGCACCAAGGGCTGCACTTATGTCTGCCAAATCAAATACTTTATCATTTGAATAAAGATGAATCGGAAAAGGATCACAATCCTCTGCGTCATCAATTGCATATTGTAAAGCAAATTGTTTAACCCAAATACCGGGCTCTACATGATTTTCAGGGGGCGGTGCTACTCCACCCCTACCCCATTTTACCAGATTCCAAAAATGTTGAGCATTGTTACTATTACATGCCTGTTTTAGGTCCTGCCATCTATTCTCATCCCAGTTTGTTTAGTAATTACCATTGCCTTCTTATAACTTGTCCTCTCGTTTTGCACTCTCGCCAAGTCACCTAATCTAGTTGCCTCCCCCAGGGAACTATGGGCTTGTTTACACTCGTTGTTATATCAGTGATGCATTGACTGGGTGCCCTTCTCCTTGACCCTAAGAGGTCTTTGAAAAAATTAGCACATTTAATGAAAATTGTGTTGTGCAACTATGTTATTTCTTTGAGCAACTCGGAGTTGAGCAGAGAGGTCTCCATCTCTGCAAAGGTGTTTTCAACATCGCTGGTCATAGTGCACAGTATATCTGGACGTTCTAAAATCATGAGCCATTTTACTCGCCGCATGTCATTGGAGGGTTGCAAATCACCAGTGGTAAATGAATTGTGGATTTGTGTTTGTTCCCTAAGTGCAAACCTGGAGCAAAGTGGGTCATGATCGCTCTCCACAAGGGTGGGCACGGCCATGTCCTCGAGAGCATGACACAAATTCAAACTGATCAAGAGATAGTCAATGCAGCTCGAGTAGTGACAATTGCTAAACGTATTTGCCCCATGCCTATCGGAGAAGGTTCGACCATTGGCCACCGTTAAGCCGTATTCTAGACATAGGGCTTTCAGCTGAATGGCTACTTCTGTCCATCTTTTAACCAAAGCATTGCCCCCCTGTCATTAATGAATCGATCCATCATTTCCCCTGGCACAGCAGTAAAGCATTGACGTATCATCTCCCCTGGCAGTAAAGAATCTATGCATTACCTCCTCTACAAGTAAAAAATCAACCCATTGCCGTGTTTTCCTGCCCCTGTTTTCATCTTTGAGTTTGACACATCCCAAGTACTTTGTGGTAAAAGTAACGCTTCCATAGTTTCCTATGGACTGAAATATTTTAAATCTTTTAAAAATTATATCTTTGCTTGTGTATGTTGGAGTTTTGTAATTGTGGTCTTCTTTTATTCAGATAAAGATTTGTTATTTTTCTAAACTGGTGTGGTGTCCATTTGTAGTGTTTTCATAGTGTTACAGTGTGTTTATGTACACATGCTTTACAAATTGCCTATATTATAAGCCTGGCTGCTTGTTCCAAGATACTAAGGGGGTGATCTTAGATGTTTAACTCCCTTACCCTGACTAGAATAAGGGCCCCTACTTGGAAAGGGTGCAAGATACTGATAACTAGAGACCCCAATTTATAACAGTGTGCAAGGCGTGGAGAACAAGAGACAGTGTACAAATCGTGGTGAGCAGGTCTATGTGTACAAGTCGTGGAGTAAAAGTTGTAGTGTGCAAGTCATGGTGTACAAGTTGTGGTGAACAGGTCATGGAATAGAAGTTGTAGTGTGCAAGTCACGGTGTACAAGTCATGGTGTACAAGTGCTGGTGTGCATGTCATAGTGTACAAGTCGTGGAGTACAAGTCATGGTGTACAAGTCGTGGAGTACAAGTTCTGGAGTAAAAGTCATGGTGAACAAGTCGTGGAGTACAAGTCATGGTGTACAAGTTGTGGAGTACTATTCATGGTGTACAAGTTGTGGAGGACAAGTTGTGGAGCACAAGTCATGGTGTACAAGTCGTGGAGTACAAGTTCTGGAGTACTCTTCATGGTGTACAAGTTGTGGAGTACAAGTTGTGGAGTAAAAGTCATGGTGTACAAGTCGTGTAGTACAAGTCATGGTGTACAAGTCGTGGAGTACAAGTTCTGGAGTACTATTAATGGTGTACAAGTTCTGGAGTACAAGTTGTGGAGTACAAGTCATGGTGTACAAGTCGTGGAGTACAAGTCATGGTGTACAAGTCGTGGAGTACAAGTTCTGGAGTACTAGTAATGGTGTACAAGTTGTGGAGTACAAGTCATGGTGTACAAGTCGTGGAGTACAAGTTCTGGAGTACTATTCATCGTGTACAAGTTGTGGAGTACAAGTTGTGGAGTAAAAGTAATGGTGTACAAGTCGTGGAGTACAAATTCTGGAGTACTATTCATGGTGTCCAAGTTGTGGAGTACAAGTTGTGGAGTACAAGTCATGGTGTACAAGTCGTGGAGTACAAGTTCTGGAGTACTATTAATGGTGTACAAGTTGTGGAGTATAAGTCATGGTGTACAGGTCGTGGAGTACAAGTTCTGGAGCACTGTTAATGGTGTACAAGTTGTGGAGTACAAGTCATGGTGTACAAGTCGTGGAGTACAAGTTGTTGCATACAAGTCATGGTGTACGAGTTGTGGTGTGAAAGCTGTGGTGTCAAAGCTGTGTTGTACACATTGTGGAGTACAAGTCATCCTTTACCCATTCCTTTTGCAGGTGAAAGAGTTCTTCACCACATTGGCAGATGCATCCCATTAGAGTATTGAATCTCCAGACTCAGTATGAGAGAACTTACTCCATGTGGTCAGTCTGTCCTCCGCTCCGTACCAACACACATGCCAACAGTGCTCCTGCATGGCATCACAAGGAGTTTGATGACTAGAAAAGTTTTTCAATATTAGCAAATTGATTTATCTATGATAGTCTATGTTTTGCTTCTAAAATCTGTGCATGAAAACTGATGAAAGCCATGCTTCCTGCTAGCTGCCCTAAAGTCATTGTGTCATGTGTCGATCCATTGTAATGCATTGAGTGCCATACAATGGCCCGAGTGTGTGATGCACTGCTTGTCAAATACTCAGCTGAAGCAAAGTAGTGCCTGGCCTTCGGGGACAGTGAGGCATTTCTAAGAGAGCCCTACCTACAGCAGATCAAGTGTAAACGGCACAGCGCAGGGAAGATGTGTGTCACCTTGGTAGAGTCAAACAAAGTTCCTCTGAGTAAGAAAACCCGAAGGAGCTGTGACGTAGCACACCTCTCTGAGACCTAGGATGAAATCCAGTTCTTTACTCCAAGTGCCCCACAAAGCCATCTTCACACGAAGCATGACATATCTCCCACATGAAGATAAAAATGTAATAAAAGCTAATTGCTTCCTGCTAAATACCACAAGGGGTCAAAGTACCCTCACTATGAAAATATCTGTGTGTGTGTGTGCCTGAGAGCCACAAGTCCTGGTGTGTCCATGTTGCAGCGTGGAATACTAAATCCCTCTTCACGTCACAGACCATAGATCTCTACAACCACATTCATTCACTCATTCACTGATGGGGCCCATAACACCAACATGGGAAACAACCTTTACAACGCAACTTTTACAACGCTATGCTATTACAACGCATTTTTTACAACGCAAAAGCTTTTACAACGCATGCATTTACAACGCATGCTGTTATATGGTAAGTACTTTTACAACGCATATACCATTACAACGCATACAATGCAAAAGCTTTTACAACGCATGCATTTACAACGCATGCTGTTATATGGTAAGTACTTTTACAACGCATATACTATTACAACGCTTTTAAAAAAAAAAAGAAAATTGTGTTTCTTTAAAAAATTAATTAATATTGTATTATTTAAAATAAATACTATATTTGATAAATATGAAAGAGTAATTGAGTATAAATTATTTATTAATTAAGAAAAATTAAAAAATGTGAGCAGTTTAACAAAATATTAATACTTGAGTATTTTTAAGATATCAAAGAGTATTTTTTAATTTAAATTAAATAAATATTAATTTAATAATAAATGATTTGTATTATGAGAAATTAATACTTGAGTATTTTTAATTTTATTTTTATATGTTAAAAATCTAAAAATTTTAATTATTATAATTTATTAATAATAATAATAAATGATTTGTATTATGAGAAATTAATACTTGAGTATTTTTAATTTTATTTTTATACGTTAAAATCGAAAAAATTTAATTATTATAATTTATTAATAATAGAGCATATAATATAAAAATCTATAAAAATAAATGTATTTAAAAATTAGTATTATGAAAGATTAATACTTGAGTATTTTTAACCTTCTTATGTAAAGTGTAATGTTTGTAAAAAATGTATTTAACAATTAGTATTATGAAAGATTAATAGTAGAGTATTTTTAACCTTCTTATATAAAGTGTAATGATTGAAAAAAAATTTATTAAAAAAGTTAGAGTACTTTTGGAGTATTATAATATATATAATAATAATATATAATATAAAATAAGAGAAATTTTAACAAAAAAATTAAGATAAAAACCGAAAAATATTTATTACATTAATAGAGTAATTATAAATGTATTTAAAAAAAAAGTACACCAAAAGAAAATAGAGCAAAGAAAATAGAACTTACTTTAAAAAAAATTCCCACGCTTTTGCATTGAAGTCTATGAGCTTATTTGTCCTTCATTTATGTTGGCAGCTTCAGAATATACAACGCGCGGAACATGAAAAGAAGGAGCAGAAAGAGAAGAAAGCGCAAGTTTTTAGTAAATTTACATTTAAAAAACTAACATTTTACATGATAAAATTACAATTTAAAAAAATAATAACAGTGAACAAATAATGTTTGATGAATTTTTCTTTATTGCAACAAACTTAAAAAATATTCATGAATTTTTATTGATTTTTGGAAAATAATGTACATTATTTAGAAAACTTAGAAATAATTTATTTATATTTATAAACATTTATTAACACATTATATACATAAAGTAGTTCGTAATAAACATTAATGCGCGCGACGACGTCATGACGTGAGCGTCGACGTAATTCGCCATTTTGAAGACCATCGGAGGAGGAAGCAGCAGGAAGCTGATCTGCGCCCTGGTAGGAAACAGTTTTCACTTTTAATTATAGATTAAACCTTTAATAGTGATACATATATAGTAAGAAAAGAATAAGGAGAGGTTGCGGAAAAACTAATTGATGTTGTAAATGTTTTAAGTCATGTCCACATTTATGTCATTAATGTATGCCTATGTCGGGTCGCGCAAAGGAATTGGTTCATTACAAAAATGTATGTAACTGTAAAATTATTTTTAGTTACTGCTCACAAAGTTTATTTCTTAACTTCGGAACCAAAAATACTGTTTTAGATCTTCATTTCAAAGTGAAAAATAATGGCGTTTTCGTAAAATTTGGAAGAAAGTGAATGTTTACAAATTGGTGTTTATGCCGCAATGTGCATTTTGGATAATGGCTTAACTTTTACAAATTTGAGTAGTTTGAATTTTGGTGAATTTTTAGGTCGGTAATTAATAAAGAAGTTTTCTGAAATTAATCAACTGGCGTTTGGTTTTTGAAAATTTAGTCCAATACATTGTATGCCAATTGTAATTGAAAAATATTTTAATTTGAAGCAAAGCAAGAAAGTAAGTACAAAACTAATTTTAGAAAGAAAGAATGTTAGAAAGATTTTCCAGGTAGTCTATAGCCACACACAAAGAAAATTGTTGTACAATAGCCAATAGTCTCTCAGACATTTCCTTAGTTTTGACAGTTACTCGTGGGTTTAGACTACCTGCAAGTGTTTGGGCTATTCTCATTTCTTGAAAACTTTGCTCCTTCTTCAAAGTTTCCAAGAAAGAGTAGAAGTTTGGATGAGGTTTGCCAATTGTGTGGTTGAAGGAGTTATGCCATCCCTCAATGGCATTGTTTGTTTTTGCTTCTCCCTCTAAACAACTCGTGTAGCAGTTCCACCACTCCACATGGAATCGTGGCTTCCTCCTGCGACCCGATCTGCTTAGGTGCCCAATCCATGCGTCTTCGAAATAATTTAGAATGGGTGCCAATTTCTCTTCGTTACTAGTATAATAAGCAGATTCTATAATTGCAGTGTAGTACTCGTCCACACTATCGGGAGCAACAAAACAAAGTGCTGTTAATTTTTTTAGTTCAAATTGTAGTTTGCTATCACGAGAATATTCTGCAACTAGGGATGTTTTCTGTAATTTACGCCAAAATGCCTGGGAAAAATGGAAAAAACATCCCTGAATTTGGGTATCCGTGTACGTTTTATTGATCACATTGATCATGCTCAATTCAAAATCAATAATTATTTTCCTAGGACTTTGAGATGTTTTACTTTTAATAACTGATAAAAGTTCAGTGTATGTTGCAGAAGTCTTATCAGGTAGCAAACTATATACTAAGGGGATTACACTATTGTTAATTTTGGCTTGTATAGTGTAAATTTGAGTGAAAGGATGGGGTGTACTTTTAAACGTCCCATCCATCATCCAAATTTTACTATTTTCTAACTTTGCAAGGTTACGTGGGGTACTAAAAATGAGAATTCGTTTCTGAGGGTTTTCGTTGTCATGCAGAAGGAAAGGTTCATCAGAAAAAGAAATAGCAAGATCATGTGGAATTCTAATGTCTGAGAAAGAATGTGGTGTAGATAATTGAATGTTACTTGCCTGCTTTTGTCTTTGAATAATTCTTCTCAAATTAGGAATTATAGGCATGTTACTAGCAACATGACTGGGGACATGCTGTGCAACCTCTCTTAAAATAGATCCTGTGGAATCATTGGAGGTGCTTGCAATAGCTTTCATTTCGTTAACTGTTTCTCTTATTTCTACCTCCATTGCAGAGGCAGAGTGGTTATGTTCAGTTGTTTTAACAACTAAATTATCAAGAGTAACCGCTCTGCCGCTGCAATGGGTAGTGGAGTATTGCACACACCTCCAATGATTTCTAGGAAAACTTATTCTTTCCTTACTATATATGTATCCTCCATGGTTTAATAATTTTTTTCCCTTCCTGGATTTAATGTACTTCGCAGCTTCAAGACTAGACATTATCTGAAAAGAAAAGAGAAGAAAAACAAATTAGGATGAAAAAGTAAATGCTATACCTCTAATGTTCACTTACACCTTCCAACACTTTCCCTACTGCTACACCTTCCTGGAGTAAGAATAATAAATGGTACCCCTACACCATCCAACACTTTCCCTACTGCAGCACCTTCCTGGAGTTAGAATAGTAAATTGCACCCCTACACCATCCAACACTTTCCCTACTGCTGCACCTTCCTGGAGTTAGAATAGTAAATTGCACCCCTACACCATCCAACACTTTCCCTACTGCTGCACCTTCCTGGAGTTGGAATAGTAAATGGCACCCCTACACCATCCAACACTTTCCCTACTGCAGCACCTTCCTGGAGTTGGAATAGTAAATTGCACCCCTACACCATCCAACACTTTCCCTACTGCAGCACCTTCCTGGAGTTGGAATAGTAAATTGCACCCCTACACCATCCAATACTTTCCCTACTGCTGCACCTTCCTGGAGTTGGAATAGTAAATTGCACCACTACACCATCCAACACTTTCCCTACTACTGCACCTTCCTGGAGTTAGAATAGTAAATTGCACCCCTACACCATCCAACACTTTCCCTACTGCACCACCTTCCTGGAGTTGGAATAGTAAATTGCACCCCTACACCATCCAACACTTTCCCTACTGCTGCACCTTCCTGGAGTTGGAATAGTAAATTGCACCCCTACAACATCCAACACTTTCCCTACTGCTGCACCTTCCTGGAGTTGGAATAGTAAATTGCACCCCTACACCATCCAACACTTTCCCTACTGCTGCACCTTCCTGGAGTTAGAATAGTAAATGGCACCCCTACACCATCCAATACTTTCCCTACTGCTGCACCTTCCTGGAGTTGGAATAGTAAATTGCACCCCTACACCATCCAACACTTTCCCTACTGCTGCACCTGCATGGAGTTAGAATAGTAAATTGCACCCCTACACCATCAAACACTTTCCCTACTGCTGCACCTTCCTGTTGTTAGATTAGTAAATTGCACCCCTACACCATCCAACACTTTTCCTACTGCAGCACCTTCCTGGAGTTAGAATAGTAAATTGCACCCCTACACCATCCAACACTTTCCATATTGCTGCAGCTTCCTGTAGTAAGAAAAAAAACTTCTTCCAACTGCAACTCTTATTTTATATATTTTGGGCTTATATTAACAATAAGAAGTAAATGGTTTGTCTAACATATTGATGGTTTAAATACAATGCTGTTTAAAAATACCTTGTTTTTTTGGAATTTGTTTCCTTGTTGAGACTTCTGAAGTGGAATTGGCCTGCTGGCTGGAGATGTCACTTATGTGATGGACAGAATCGTAGAACAAAGTAACAAACAATTGTCTGGAAAAATGAAAAAAGAGAAAATGAAAAAACTGAACGTTGTTGACAAATGCAAATTTTGATTAACTTTTGAAAATTATGACTTTGAATATAACTAGTAGTACATAACACTTTCCCTACTACTGCACATTCCTGGAGTTGGAATAGTAAATTGCACCCCTACACCATCCAACACTTTCCCTACTGCAGCACCTTCCTGGAGTTAGAATAGTAAATTGCACCCCTACACCATCCAACACTTTCCCTACTGTTGCACCTTCCTGGAGTTGGAATAGTAAATTGCACCCCTACACTATCCAACAATTTGTCTACTGCAGCACCTTCCTGGATTTGGAATAGTAAATTGCACCCCTACACCATCCAACACTTTCCCTACTGCACCACCTTCCTGGAGTTAGAATAGTAAATTGCACCCCTACACCATCCAACACTTTCCCTACTGCTGCACCTTCCTGGAGTTGGAATACTAAATTGCACCCCTACACCATCCAACACTTTTCCTACTGCAGCACCTTCCTGGAGTTAGAATAGTAAATTGCACCCCTACACCATCCAACACTTTCCATATTGCTGCAGCTTCCTGTAGTAAGAAAAAAAACTTCTTCCAACTGCAACTCTTATTTTATATATTTTGGGATTATATTAACAATAAGAAGTAAATGGTTTGTCTAACATATTGATGGTTTAAATACAATGCTGTTTAAAAATACCTTGTTTTTTTGAAATTGGTTTCCTTGTTGAGGCTTCTGAAGTGGAATTGGCCTGCTGGCTGGAGTTGTCACTTATGTGATGGACAGAATCGTAGAACAAAGTAACAAACAATTGTCTGGAAAAATGAAAAGACAGAAAATGAAATAACTGAACGTTGTTGACAAATGCAAATTTTGATTAACTTTTGAAAATTATGACATTGAATATAACTAGTAGTACATAACACTTTCCCTACTACTGCACCTTCCTGGAGTTAGAATAGTAAATTGCACCCCTACACCATCCAACACTTTCCCTACTGCTGCACCTTCCTGGAGTTAGAATAGTAAATTGCACCCCTACACCATCCAACGCTTACCCTACTTCTGCACTTTACTGGGGTAACAATAACAAAAGGAATGACTATTCCATTGTGGAATTTATAACACTGAAAATTTAAAATACCTTTTTCTGTGGCGGATTGTTTTCTTGGCTTCTTGGTACTGCTGGCTGCTGGATTAAGTTATTTTTTTTATTGATTTAATGCAAAAAGTTGCAACGGAATTACTGTGGAAATATAAAAAAAAATTAAAAATTAATGTTACTTTGGCTACGTTGGTTAAAACAAAAAAAAAACCAATTGATTGAAAATCTGATATTTTATTTCACTCTATATCACATAACATACTTTTGATGGTGCTGCATGACAAATGAGTATGAGTAACAATTGGTAAAGCAAAACATAATGCACTTTCAAGGCATTATTAAATAAGAGTAATAATGGATACCCCTACACCATAATTTCGTTTACGATGCAGTGTGAATGTGTTAATAATTAATATAATCTCCTTTACCATACAACATTTTTGCTAATGCTAAAAATATATTTAAAAAAAAAAACAATTACAATTAAAAAACATTTACCTTCTCAATATTAAAGGTGAGTCGATTAGGTTGAGGTGATGGACAATTAGGTACAAGAATTCTTGAATTTGGAAAAATAACAAGTTTCTGTTTTTGGAAAAGAAAGTAGATGATTTAAGTTGTGATATATTTTTAGTGATAAAAATATTAGAAACAGTTGATTTTATAAGTTAATATAAAATTTATAAAAACATGGTTTGTATGGAAAGAAAACATGATTTACGCTAAAGCAAGGTGTTAAAATATATTAGTGACTTACTAGTAGTTGCAAACTATCAATGCTTTTCCAAACGAATTCAGTGCTCTCTCGTTGGAGGTCGCAGTGGAGGTGTCAGAGGGTCAGGTTTTGACGTCTGGTCTCTCTGGTAGTTGATAATCAACTGATTGCAAAATGGTGTCTTCCTGGTATTTATAAGTTTTAGTCAGTGTCACTATTAATTTTTTTAAAAACTGCGTTCGTTGTGTTTTTTAGTATACTTTAATATTCTGTGGAAAATGATAATTTAAAAAAGCATTAAAAAATGTATTGTTTTCATTCATTTGCTCCGTTTTGGCATCCATTTTGGAACATGTCTTTTACTATTGTTTTCATAGAAAGTGTTGTAGGACAAGATTTACAAGTGAGATGGATAAAATGGCGCCTATGTTTATGTGTCTTCTGTTTTACTCTGTTTACTTATTTTCCGATATATTCATGATAAAAATGTGTATGAACTGTTGTTTAATTTTTCGTTATTTGTTTTAAACTGTGAAATGTGTGAAAACTGATTTTTGGGGGAAATGGGAGTATTAATTCACCCGAGTATTACTTTTAATACTCGAGTATTAATTTTAATACTCGAGCATTCATTTTGTCATGCATTTCAGTTAATTTACGTACAGTTTTTCTCCACATTTTAATACACTTCCCCACCCTAAAACCCCTAATTTCCCTGCATCCCGTGCCAGATTTTATTGTACTTTTTATTAAAAAAATATTTTTTTCGCGTTGTAATGGTATGCGTTGTAATGGTTTTCGTTGTAACAGCACTTTTAAGTATTTTAATAGGTATAGCGTTGTAAAAGTATTCGTTGTAAAGTAATGCGTTGTAGTAGTGTTTGCGTTGTAAAAAATGCGTTGTAATGGTAGGCGTTGTAATAGCATGCGTTGTAACGTCATACATCCCACCAACATTCATTCCCTCTAGATCTATAATACCAAGAGGTGATTTCATTCCATACGCTGTAATGAGAGGAAATACACAAAATCCCTAATAAGCAATAAGTTCACCTATTCTTCCCTACCTCACCAGGATCTAAACATTAACCTAGTAATTCCTCCCATGGATAGGCCATAGATCAGCTGAGTTGCTGAGTGAAGTGACACCTAATTCTCTAAGACATTATACATCAATACATTTCTTAAATAATAACCCAACACAGTTCTTATAGTCAATAGGAGTATTTTATCTAAAATAAATGCATGGAAAAGTCATTAGTCATTCAATATCTTGTCATCATATTTACATATTCTGGCTAAATGTCGTCCTCTAAGTCAAATTCAGATCTTTTGTCTCTTTGCCCATAAAGCGATTAATCAGTTCGTTAGGTAATTGCGCATCTGATCAGTCCGTCAGAGTTTCTGGATAACAGCTGTCCTGCAGTGTCACCGTCCTCTCCATCTCATAACGTCAGGAAATCAAGTCTGCAATCAAATGATGGCGTTTTGCAGTCCTGACCCTCTCTATTCTACTTATTTTATAGTAAATTCAATGTTAAAATGTTGCAAACATATGTTTAAAACACTTCTGATTGGTGGAACCGGGATCATCCTTCCTGATTCCCATTCGCATGATGTTTCTTTAGGTGTAATTCTTAATTTCAATGGTAAATTGTACCTTTTGATTGTCCATTCAGGGCATCAGGCTCTCAGCCCGGTGTGTCCTTGGGTGGCACAGTCGGGTTAGGGTCGTACAAAGGCCACTGTTGCTAGTAGCGACGCATGCGCACTTCACCCAGAGACTTCATCATAACGTCAGTCCGTCAAAATAGGGATGGCAGCCATTTTGCGGCCACTCCGAAAGGTCAACTTAAGCAAAGAAACACAAAAACGCAATTAATACATAGAAATGACTATTAAAATGTTATTCCCTCACTAAACCCTTTATGTGTCTGTATTTATCTAGCAATAAGCAACACTTAAATGCAAATAAAACTTATTTAATAAAGCACGAATCACAAATACATCACAAAGGCAACATATAACATGCAAATTCTAAATATCTATCATTAGTATGCGTACGAAATTTAATTTACGAATTAATTAGCCATGCAAATGCAATTCCCACGTGTGTTTTCTTATATTAGTAACGTTGGTCAGTCGTTCACAGCAAACTATTAATACAATTAATATTAATCAGTTATTCTTTTTAATTCAAACCCATAAAATGGAGGGGGTATATAATTTTCAAGGAAAAACCCACTCCAGCAATCCCCCCTTTGGTGATTTTATCACCACACAACACCCAAATTTAAACCCTTTTACAGAAATTTCGAAATGACTTCTTACTCATAACTCATAATTCAGTTTCTCCATATTCTTCTCTTTTTGCCTTCTTATACATACTCTCTTTCCACTCATCTAATGTTATCTCTTCCATTTCTGTATCTTGACTCTTTTCTTTTCTTTTCAATTTTTCTCTTTTTGTTTTATTCTTTATTTTCATATTTTTACAACAAATACACCCTAATCTTAAAACTAATAATGCAAAAATCACACATGTTAATGGAAACAAAATTTTACCTATAAATGTACTACCTATTTTAACTAAGAAATTTTTAATAGCAGCTATTTTCTTTCCCATTCTTCAACCTCCAGTGGTACAATTTCATCATGCAATTCAGTAATATTTCTAATGGAAACTTTTAGATCTTTACTTTCGTCTGGAATGTAAGTGCAACAATGTTGAACTTTCAGGATTCCACAGACTCCACCCTCTTTTGCCAATAGAATGTCAAGGGCAAGTTGATTTTGCATTACCATAGCACGCATGGCAAACATTTTAGTATTGACCAATAAGAATCCACCAGCGGTGCTTGTTGACAAGCGATCCACTACGGTAGATAATTTTCTAATTTTGTTCGCATTCAGAGATATTCCCACTGCTGGTATCAATGCACCAAAGATGTCACCCACAATTTCTACCCAAGATTCTCTCCTTCTACGCACTAAATGACTATTTAAGCTATGTACACCATCTTCTCTGTCCATGTGAAAAATCTTTGGAAATACCAGGCCTACGTAACATGTGCCATACCAATGGTCTGGCAAACGATAATATGCCCTGTTCCCACAGATAAAATATAGTCCAGGAAAGACTGGATCTCTTCCACCTTTAAATCCCCATCCACCCTGATTCGGTATGTATCATGGCACTCACTATTACCTACAAAAAAATTATCATATGCAGTTTGATTCCTTCTTATACAAAATGTTCCTTTCTGAGGCCTATCTAGAGCTATTGTTGGTGTAGACTCTCCTTTTATCAGATGTTTTTCCATCTCTATATCCCAAGCTGTTTTCTCAACCTTTCCTTCTGATGCCTTTTTGTGCATCTTATGCCTTCTTTCTTCAACCATATTTAAAAACGTCTTTTCTTCTTTCTGTAAACTGCATGTCAAATTATATTTAAACACAGCTTCTAATGTTAGTTCACTAGTCTCTAAGAAAAATTCACCATATACTTTAGCAGGTTTTACCTTGTTTAGCTTATTGTTAGCAGGCACTAATGCAAAAATGTTATCTACATCTGAAAAATAATACTCTAATTTCCCTATCTGATAAAATAAACTAGCTATTACACTACATGTTATTCCATAAGTAGCTGGAAGGTGGTGATAAGTCCCTTCCTCTGCCACAGAAGCAGGTAACTGCATGCAGACGTAGCAGTCCCTTACATCCATAGTTTTTACATATTCATACAACAATTTTGAAAATATATTATTAGAAAAATCATTAATAGACCTATCTTTATGCAAGTGAATGTTTGTTTCTACAGTCGGTACTACCTTTGAAATTTTACCTATGTTAGTTTTGTTTTCACCATGTCCTTCTATTGTATCTATTGTAACTTTAAATGAGATCACAAGAGCTAGGATGCTCCATAAAAGCATTAATAATCCTGTACAACAGCAACATGTTTTACACCATCTTTTCATGAAGGTACATTTACCTTTACTACTTTCTATGTTAGCCATCTTTACTAAAATGGACCGTGTCTTTTGACTTAGCCTCTTCTACTTAACGACTAGTTTCTAAACCAAAGCTTCTAAGCTTCTACGTGGTTCTACTAGTTTCTACTTTTCTCTTTGTGTATTATTTTCCAAATCTACAGCTTCTTTGTTTATTCAGTTTGGCATCTCATCGTCCTTTGTCTCTTTCTCCCACTCAGGATACAGAATTTCCTGAATCTCCGCTTCTTCTTCTCCAATGTCGGACAAGAGAACTCTCAGGATTTCTGATTCTTCTTCTTCTTTAACCACTTTCAGTAAAGCCTCCTCTGGATTTCCTTGACTGTCTGCCTCTTGGGTTTCTTCAGGCAGGGCCACGTACGTCCATTCCGGCGACTTATACTTCTGGTTAGGTTTTCTTGTTCTTCCGGACTCTTTTGTTACAATTGTTTCTTCTTCCTTTGATTTTTCTTGACTCGTGACTTGTAAATGTAAATGTAAATGTAGTTGAGCTTATATAGCGCACAGCTACCCGCAGTGGGTTTCCCGGCGCTTGCTTAGGGAACCCGTCCTGGTATTCCCCTGTGAGATAGCAGGGTATCCACAAGGTGAAAGTCAGGCATCCCGCCGTGAGGGGCCGTTGTGGAGATTAAGCAAGCTATTGCCCAGAGTCGCAGAGTGTGAACCCGTGAGTCGAGGAGGCACCGGGGCGAGAATTATCGAGTCCGTGGAATTTTTAGCCCAAGACCCGCCGAGGGGGGGAATTGAACCCTGGTCCAGGACCGATCTCAGCTTCCGGGTCTGCCGCCTCTAACCCCTGAGCCACACTTCTCCACCTCCACTTCTTCATTCACCTGTTCAGCTCTTGGTGATTTCACTCGAGTCAACCGATATCTCAGTCTCTTTATTTTGTTCGGCCAAACTTCGGGTTTAACAGTTCTTTTCAATTTACTTTCTTTGACATTCTTTTCATTCTTTTCATTTCTCCAAGCTCTCTTTCTTAGAACTCGACCTTCAGGTACTTCGTTCTCACTCTCTTCTGACTCTGTCCCAACTTGCTTTTCCTTTCCAACAGTCTCTTTTTCCACCACTTGTTTTTGTTTCCCTACTTCTGTCCCTCCTCGGGTCTCCGACACGCAATCTTCCTGCTGGCTACTTGTCCCTTCACCTAGCTGGATGTTGCAGTTCCCTACACCTCCTCGGGGGTCTTCCGCAATCTGTCCCTCTCTCTCTGTACCTGTCCCTTCTTCACTTAGTTCTATTATTTCAGGTGGAATTTCTCTCAGTTTTTCATCTGGGACTTCTTTTCCTTGAATTCCTTTTACTGCTTCTTCTTTGTCTTTTCCTTCTTTCTTGTTAGGTTCTTTTCTAGGACCTTTCTTTCTTTGCTCGTCTTCAGAATCTAAACTGTCAGAAATCTGCAATCTTCTTCTCAGAGAGATACTTCTGGGGACCAATATCTGGTTTGGTTCTTTTTCCCCCCTTTCAGGATTTTCTCGTGTTTTTGGTTCTTCGTTATCTGATTCAGTACTTGACTCTGATTCATCATAATATTCCTTCTCTTGGCTGTCCACTGGATTTGGTATCTTCAAAGTATGGCTGGCATGGATCCAGTTTTTCAATCCAGCACACTTCACAGCTGTTGTCGTGGTCAGAATGACTTGTCTTGGTTTTCCCCACCTGTGAACCAAACAGTTTCTTCTACTGTGGACCTTTATCCTTACCCAATCTCCTGGGCTCAGATCATGGGCTGGCTTCCTTTCAAGGGTGGTGGCATCTGCTCCAACCTGATGAAACACAGAATGAACTGCGTCAGCCAGGCCTTTACAGTACTCCAACACCATGTCATCAGAAATTGTCATCAGCTTGTTGACTGGTACAAATACATGCCTCATCGCACGTCCCATGATTATTTCATGAGGACTTAACCCCGTAGTTCTGTCTGGTGTAGCTCGGATCGTCATTAGTACTAGAGGCAAGACATCAGGCCATTTCATTCCTGTGGCTAAACACATTTTTCCAATTCTGTTTTTGATCGTACCATTCATTTGTTCAACCACACCAGAAGCCTCTGGTCGGTAGCCACTAATTCTGCTACTTGAGCAGATTTTACCCCTTTTAAATAAGATGCTTCCAACACTGCTGCAGCCGTGCATACTGCATATGCTGCACTTAGCACTCCTTCTTCTGTTCTCAAACATGACCCATCAACGAACATCACAAAATCATTTTCTGGCAAAGGTACGTCTTTTATGTCTGGTCGTGGTTTTGTGCAATACTCAAGCACATCCAAACAATCATGATCTGCTTCATCTCTGACTTCCACATTTACAGCATCAGGCAATAGTGTCGCAGGATTTACATTCACACATCTTGCAAGGCTCACATTTGTTGCACCTAGGCTAACCTTTTCATGCTTAGTCAGCCGACTATGTGTCATATACTGAGTACGACTCCTTGTTAAGAGAATCGCCACATCATGAGGTACAAACACTTTCAAAGGATATCCCATCACAATTCCTTCACTCTGCTCCAAACTTCGACATGTTGCAGCTACTGCTTTCAAACAACCAGGTAAGCCTACAGCTACTGTGTCGAGCATTGATGAATAATATGCAATCGGTCTTCTCAATCTTCCATGCTTCTGATTCAACACAGAAAGTGCACATCCATTTCTCTCATTTTTAATAATCAGGCATACCCAATGCTGGGGCTTCGCATAATCCATCTTTTAATCGTTTAAATGCTGCCAATTCTTCCTTGTTCAATTCAAGGGGATCTTTTACATCACTTCTTGTCAGTCGTACCAAGGGTTTTGCAATCAGGGAAAAGTTGCTTATCCACTGACGGCAGTACCCTACCATTCCCAGAAACATTCTCACCTCTCTTTGGGTCATGGGGGCTCTCATTCCTTTTATGATTCTGATTCTGTCTATCGTTATTTTTCTCAATCCTTTTTCAATGTTATGTCCCAAATACTGTACTTCTTTCTTACAATACTGCAGTTTGGCTGGTGACACTTTTAGTCCTCCATCTGCCAAATGATTTAGTAAGGCTATAGTGTCTACCTCACAAGCTTCACGGGTTTTCAACGCCACAAGGAGATCGTCGATATACTGCACTAGTACTGAACTTTTGGGCATTTGTAAACTTTCCAATGACTTTTTCAAGAATTGATTAAATATTGAGGGGCTTTCTGTATATCCCTGTGGGATTCGACACCATGCCAAAATACGGTCTCCAAAACGAAATGCAAAAATTTGCTGGCTGTCGTGATGCGATGGGATGGAAAAGAAAGCATGGCACAGATCAATCACTGTATACCATTCCGCATCATGGGGAATTTGATACAAAATCACTGATGGGTTTGGTACAATGGGACAACATGGCACAACAATTTTGTTCACTTTTCTCAGGTCTTGCACTATTCTGAACTTCCCATTTGGCTTTTTCAGGCCCATTATGGGTGAGTTACATGGACTACTCATTATTTCCCTCAGAATTCCTTGCTTGATCATTTTCTCAATTATTGGAGTTACTCCTTCAATTATTTCAGGTGTCAATCTATACTGAGGAATATTCGGATAACTTACTCCTTCTTTTACAGTTATTTTTACTGGGTCTACGTTTCTCATTAGCCCTACATCTTTTCCGGTAAAATCCCAAACCTCTGCTTTTACAGATTGTTTCAATTCTTTAGGCAGTTCATCTGGATTGAATACTGCATATGTTCCAATACTCTCACATTCTCTGTTAGCTATGGTCATTTTATACAATACATCCTCATCTGGTGTTTCAAATGCTATTCCATCTGGAGTACAAAATATAGTGCAATTCATTTTGCACAAGAGATCCCTTCCTAACAAATTTACAGGACTGGTGTCACACACCACAAAGCGGTGCATTTCAGAAAATTTCCCTATACTAACCTTTACTGGTGCTGTAAGGTACGTTTTTATCTGTTTGTTCGATACACCAACTACTTGGATTGATTCATCCGAGAGAGGAAGATTCTTAACATCAGCTGATCTAACAGTTGATCGAGTAGCGCCAGTGTCCACTAGGAAAGTAATATTTTCATCATCAACCCTCCCATCTACAAATGGTCCTGTCTGGTCTACTTCTAGAGTTGCGCCAAGTACGCACTCTTCTTCCTCCCTTCGGCACCGTCAATAACCTGTTTCTGAATCACTCTCATCGTTTTGCAGCCAATACTGCGAAACAGCGCGAGCGCGTGATGGTTTATTTACCTGTTCTTCATTGTAGAATCCCGATTCATTACTATACTTCTGAGAATTTCTGTTCTGCGGAATAGGTGGTTTTGGCACCTGATTCTGTGAGGTAACCACCTGCTGCTGTTGCTGCAGTTGACCACTCACCTCTTTCTGCACCTGTGGATTCAATGATGGATTTTCAGCATTAGTACTTGGATGAAATTTACACTTGGCTTTCCAATGCCCTAACCTACCGCAATTATGGCAAGGGAACTTCTTTTTAGCTTCTTCTATATTACCTTTCCCTTTTCCTGGGCCAAATCTTGGTTTTGCTCCTGGATTGTTTGCCTGTTCTACCAACTGAGCTTCCTGTCGTTCAGTTACCTTTACCTGTGCCCACATAGCCTTTTCTTTCAGTTTTCGCTGTTTTGCCTCAATCTCATCACTGAAATATTTAGCATGTCTCAATACTTCATCTATTTTCTTATTTTGCCAATCAACCGTATGTTGTTTTATCATGTCACCGATTTCTGGACGTAAACCATATACAAATATATATACGAAATGACTTAAATCTTTATCACTCAGGTTCTCATCTCCGCTAAATTGCTTAAAAGCCAGAATTAGCCTCTCATAGTATGCATGTACTGACTCCTTACTCTCCTGATGTGTCCTGTCAATTTTTACCCAATCGGTCTCTTTAGGGGGTACCTTATTTTTCAAAAATGCCATAACCTGTTCATATTTCTTCATTACTTCTGGGTCTGGAGCTCCTGTCTTAGGATCCCTAGGAAACTCCTGGGTAGGCCAATTTATCATAAGCTTGCACTCTGTCCACAAATCTGCTGGTACTATTATGTCAAATAGACTATTCAAATCTATCCATAGTACTTTTGATAATTTTACAAATCTGTCTACCTGCCGGTACCACTCGACGGGCTTTTCGCGTAGTCGAGGGAAATCATTTGTGAAAGACAAAATGTCCTGTCTTGTCCATGGGACGTGTACATATCCACCTCCTGGAATCTCCCTCATGGGGTATTCTGTTGCTACCTTTTCTTTCTCTCTAACGGGAAATGCTGAAGCTGTCTTTTCTGAGGCATCATCACGCCTTTTATACCACTTACTTCTCCATTTATCTACATCTCCCCATTTTCTTAATAAACCGATTATGTCCTTAATCTGACCTATCCGTCCCGTAGTATTCAGGTTTTCTATATCTTTCTCAGTGAAATCAACACGCTAAGGCTTTTTGTAGTGCTTTTACTTTGTCAAAAACTATTCCCATTTCATTTGCAACTTCTCCTAGTTTTTCATGCAAATTTTTCACTCTCCATGTTGCACTTTTGCACAGAAACAACAATTCCTCATCCTGATAGTTTTTCAATTTTTCAGTAGGGATAGTCCCTACTTTCAATTCTTCTAATGCCATTCGTAATTTGGCCACATCTATTGACTGGGATTCTTGGTCTTTTTTCTGTAACCTCTAAGCCATTCACTTAATTCTTCTACAGATGGTCCTACTGGGTTTTTTATATTATTTTGTTCTGGGGCCTTTTGTGGTTCTAATAAGGTTTCCACTGTCATTCTACTCTTTTCAACATAATTTTGATTCACAAATGGATTATTTGAAACACTCGGTTCAAACATATTTATTGTCGGTCCCCACGAATTCTCATTTTGACTCCGTTCAGGGCTCTCAATCAAATTATTGCTTCTATACGGTACTGTCAAACAATGTTCAGTATCCTTTTGTTTCTCGAATATGGGTATTACTGGACCTATCGTTACTGGAACCGTTACAGCTTCTAGATTTTTGGTCAATTCTCTTATTTTCTCAGTTAATTCTAGGGTAGTTTTGGCCAATTCTGCTGAATTTTCGCCATTTACTCTATTTTCTGTCTGTTTTTCTATCTCTCTTGCGGAGTTACTTTTCCCTAACTCTGGTGACATAGTCTCTGTTTTAATTGTTCGTAATGTTTCTCTCATTGGGGCACTTGGTGACAATGCTTCTGGTTCTGGTCGATACGGTGGTGGGTTTTTGTAAAACACATCTTCAAGAACATCATCTTCCGATTCAATCGCTTCATACCCACTCGATTCCACATTACGCCTTTTCTCTGTGCATTTTATCCCTTCATTCTCTCCTGCCATTCTTACAGGAAACACACCTTCAGTCATGCTTGCATTTCGCCACCTTTTCATTCGATCATCATGTGTCTCATGTCCGTATGGTCTACCGAACATGTATCGGTAACCCCTACCACTTCTCTGTCTTTCTCGTTCATGCATTTTGTCTTCCCATTCCGTCAATGCCTCAAACTGCGTCGGTCTAGGTCTTGGCTCTAAGTCCATCATTTTATCACGGAGATTTCTTAAAACAGCCAAATTAAAGGAACCATTTTCTGGAAATGCCAGGACTCCATCGTCCTTGGTATATTTTACCCAATTGTCTAACCAAATACAAGTATGATACCCATATTTCGCAATCATTAGAGATGCGGGGGTTTTCGGTGGTGGAAGTAACTGTCCTTCCCTAGTCTTAACTGGTTTATCTTTCTTGAACCACTTCTTAATTTTCCCAAACCACGATTTCTTCTTTTCTGGTGGTTGGTAATACATTTTCTCGGTTTCCGTGTACCGTTTAATCTCCTTACAACTGTACCGCTATTCTGTCCACTCACAGCGCGACTCACACTAACGCACCAATCAGAGGCGTCTACGTCACTGTCACAATCCTCCAATCTCAGCGCGACTCACACTAACGCACCAATCAGGGAGCGTTTATGTCACCCTGTATTCCTCCACTCCTAGCGCGGCTCTACACTAACGCACCAATCCGGAGCGTTTTACGCCTCCAACCTACTGTCCAATCCCAGCGTGGTCGTTCTGACGTCAGCAGCCGCTGCGGCAGCTCTGCTCTCGTCTTCCCCTCCTTTACAAAATCCGCGCAGTAAATTTTTGTATCAATTTCTACAATTCTGTTAGTAACAACACAAAAACATCTCCATTGTCCGCTTCGCTAACCAAAGAACAGCAAAAGACCTTTCTCACGAGAATTCCGTCTTTCTCGAGAACAGCGCTTACCTCTGTCCTACTACGGAATCGTTACTTCCGTTGATAAAGTAGCACATCCCTCTACCTTACCCTTCTAACAAGCATCCATTAACCGCTTCTCTAGTATTGAATAACACTAGAGTTTCGCTATTTATCAAAAATGCCTTTTTAATACACACACTGTCATACAGGAAAAATGTAGATCAGTCACACAGACTTCTGTCTTTCTCGAGAGCAGCGCTTACCTCTGCCCTACTACAGAATATACCATTCGGTGATTGACTTGCGATGAGGAGGGAAGCTGCCTGCTGGCTACTTCCTGTTCCTGCAGCAGGAACACGTGGACCTTAGCTGCCGCTGCACCAGTACAGCGTGACCGTCCAGGAGCTGAGGCGGTGAGGTACCCAACACTCAGCTATGTACGGAGTGCGGACTTTCCTGACCAGATCATCGTAAAACTACTTGGCCCAGAAGTCGTTGGGGGCAGTGTCACCATCAGCAGCCCCTCCCTCCCTCCGGCGGCGGACTTCAAAAGAACTCGCGCCTCCCGCTTCGTGGGACGCGCAGCGTATGGAGTGCGGACTTTGCTGACCAGATCATCGTAAAACTACTTGGCCCAGAAGACGTTGGGGGCAGTGTCACCATCAGCAGCCCCTCCCTCCCTCCGGCGGCGGACTTCAAAAGAACTCGCGCCTCCCGCTTCGCGGGACGCGCAGCGGGACACGCCGGGCTAAGCCTGGGCAAAGGGCGGGCCGTCTACGGCCGTCCGAGGCCGATCGAGGCTGGGCTGGGCCACCCCCCTTGTTGCTGGCCACATAGCTGCTACAATTCGACCCGGAGTAAGGTGACTGACACTTATATTGCTCCCCTTAGGCATACGGGGGGCTGTTTTTGTTTTTTTTCTGCATTCTTTAGTTATATCTGTCATACCTGGTTTACTGCTCGCTAGTATCTGTTCATATCTATCTTTCATTTGTGCATATATTATCCGTGTTACACCCCACACAACAAACCATCATGGCCACACACTCTACCGAATCAAGGCACTCTTTGGTGGGAGGCTCAGTTAGGGGGACATTAGATCATTTTATCACTAGGGCTGCCACCGTCCTAGAACAAGAGATCGCCATGACGGAGCGCCGTCTATCACTGGACCCTATCTATCAGAAGCGTTCGTCCTTGGGCCATATCCAACAGGTTCCCTCACCTTCAACTAGGAACACTGGCTCTGATCCCACGGACGACGCTGGCCCATCCACGCAGTCCCACGATACAATGGATATATCGGCTACTCCAAAGGCCATTGACATATGTTCCCCCAACTCGCAATCACCAATGGACACTTCTTTTGAGGATCCAATCCCATGCCATACTGTCAAGGCATTTAAGAGAAAAGCTGCAAAAAACAGACTCCCTTCTCCTAAGCTCGCAGCAAAAAAAAAATCTACCGCCCCAATTAAAAAAAGGAGAAAAGGCCTTCATCCTGAATTGCCCAAACTTACGCCACAATTAACACCGAATCCTACGTGAGCAAGGCCCTTAAAAGCCCTGATTCAGCCCCCTATATCACCCTTTTCCAACTTACTGGCTGATATAGAGCACCTGGTAAAATCTTTACTTTCACCTTTGGTGGAGAGAGTTAAGAACATTGCACTACAGTTAACATCTCTAGAAGCCTCACACGCATCACTTACCGCATTAAACCACGAAATGAATACTCATTTATCTAAAAATCTTACCCCGGTCACTTTGCCTCCTCCACCCACTCAAATAACCACTCAGCCTAGCGCTTTGAATCACATGGAGAATATATCTGTTCCCATGCCCAGAGCCGAGAAAAAATCTACCGCAAAAGGGGCTCCAAGTGAAGGTCAATTCTCCTATTCTGTAGAGCCCTCGGGTAACAACACCAATCGGCAGCCCTCCCTGGATAACAAACTGGAAAAAAGCTCTCATATTGACTTGCCCCCCGAAGCAGCTCCCTATGTAGTGATACTTACCGGCGTCCCAGAGCTTGCCCCGGGGAAAATGGAGAAACATCAGGATCTTAAAAACAAAGTAGTACACTGGCTAAGCCAAAACAGGCCACTCCCCCCGAAATTAATGGCGAGATACTGTACGTGAGAAGACTGAAATGGTTGGGCCCCAGACCTAAGGACATCCAGGGTGACATTATCATAATTAACTTCAGGGACCGTAGGGTGTTACCCCATATTGTGGATTGGTATACCCCGAGCAGGGGCGCGGGAATTTCAACGTACGACCTGAGCTACTTTTACCCTCGTTCCCTCTTGTCAAACCCCACTCTTTTACATCCATTACCGAAGTTTAACACCAAGGCTCATCATTTCACCCTCCCTACTTCAAACAGATACGCCACTCTTTCTGGTTTGGATGAACAAGATTGACTTACCAATTCTGCATTTTCGACCGATAACCCCCCTAACATGAATACTCTGTTAATTACCCCAGAACTTGACAATCCCAAATACAAGAAAAATATATTGTTCACTGACAATCCCGGGCGGAAGTCAACCTATGGCATTACCCCCCATCCCCTAACTTCTGAGTTATTCAGCTTATCTGGATGCTCATCAACCAATTCTCCTCCGATTACTTACCCCATCAGGGATACTTCCCTCCTTCAAATTCCTCTGCAATCTCAAGAAATCATTGAGATTTCAACACATTTCACGACTGGTTATACCTGTATGGATGAACCCCTATTGGGTGATAGTCTTTTGTCCTGGAATGTGGCAGGTCTCCTTGACAAATTGACCAACCCTGCATGGGTGCAAAATGTTTCCCGATATAGCATTATTTGCTTACAGGAAACCTGGACCACCACAGAGCTTCATCTCCTAGGGTATCAGACCTTTCATACCCCAGCTTCTCCCAGTCTCCATGGCAGAAACAAGGGGGGACTTTCGATTTATATTTCTGTTGAGAGCCGATTAAAACCAGTCCATGTCACAGGGACTTTAAATTACCAGCTTATTAGCTTAACCGGTGGCTCTTTCAAGAACATCGTCCTGGTCAACTTTTACAACAACATTCCAAGTTCTCACTTGGACCAGGTGCTCAATGGGCTAAAAACCGAGTTAATTAAAATAGATACCCAAAATAAATCTGACATGTTAATTATTTGGCTGGGTGATTTTAACTGTCCTTTGTGCCCACAGAGCATTAAAGGCACCTGTGGATTGGTAACTGATATTGACGATTCTTCCAGCCATTTTCGCCACACTAAATTAGGAGATCTTTTAAACGGTTTAATTTCTCATTTTAACTTATCTTATGTTAATGAATTATGCCTCCCACCGAAGTCCTTTAAACCTACTTTTAACGGGAGAGGCTGTCACAACACAATCGATTACATACTCATATCTACCAGGTATTCAGGGTCTATACTTAACTGGGAGACTCTTGATAGAGCTATCAGTGACCATTATCCAATCGGGGTGACTTTAAAACTAACTCCGCATGCCAAGGACAAGGTTAGGCAGAATCTTCCTCATTCCCCACCCTTACAGCTGGGAACCACCATGGGCCTTTACCTAAAATGGGACAAAGTAGTCCCCCTCACCTTTCTTAACTCTCTGGTCAAGAATACCTATGACCATATCCAAATTTGTTTGTCACTCACAGAAAACCTGCAGGCAATAAGCCACTCTTTTTCCGTAATTCTGTCGGAAATTAAAACATTGCTTGCACGCACCCCAAGGAAATCTTCCCCATTGACCCATGGTTGGTTTGATAGGAATTGCTCTAAAGCTCTGCGACTCTTGAAAGTTGCCTTAAAATCTAATCCTAGAAACCGCCTGGAAGTCCAGCAAGCCAGACATAATTACCGCTCTATCTGCCAGGCTAGGAAAAACCAGTTGAAGTCAGAGGCCTGGAAAGCTCTCGTGGAAGCCTCTAGTAAGAGGGATAATACCGCCTTCTGGAGGGCAGTTAATGCTCCCTTCCTTCGATCCTCCCAGTCCCCAAACTTGGATTCCGCCATAACTGCCGAAACTTAGGTTAAACACTTTAGTACTCTATCTAACCCTTTTGATTCGGCTGACCGACTGAGCCAGCGGGAAAGTCATTCTAATTCCCTCCCAGAATTAAATACTCCTACCTTTTTCCCATTGAACATCCTTTTTGATCATGCCGAAGTATTAATGGCACTAAAAGAAAGTCCCTCTGGGAAGGCCCCAGGTCCGGATTGCGTTCCAATAGAGGTTTTTAAATCACAGCCAGACCTATGGGCCCCACTGCTCACTAATGTCCTAAATTCTCTGAATACTACAGGTTTTATTTCCACCTGGCCCGAGGCAATCGTAGTCCCGATTTTTAAAAAAGGCGAAAGGGGTAATCCCGCCAATTATCGCCCAATTTTACTTTTAGACTCCCTCATGAAGGTAGCCGGGCGAAATATTTTAAACAGAATACATGATTGGATAAACGATCAAGACATTATCTCTAACCTGCAATATGGCTTCAGACAAGGCAAGGGTACTATTGAGCAAGGTCTGAATCTGACTCTCATCATAGCCAAATACACTCAGGCAAAAATGGGAAATCTCTTCATAACCTTTGTAGACCTCAGCTCTGCTTTTGATTGTGTTGATCATGAGCTGTTATGGGATTCTCTTGTAGAGATAGGCTTAGCTCCTCTTATTCTCTTATTCATTAAAGAGCTGTACAGGGACGCATCGGCCCGCGTTAGATATGTTAGGAGTGGAGAATGCTCTGATAGGTTTCTCATTAGGCGAGCTGTCAGACAGGGTTGCATATTAGTGCCCCTACTTTTCACCCTTTATATTAACTCTGTTGGTCACCATCTAAACAGAACCTTTAATGACTACCCTACTATAAATGGCAAACCCATACCTATTCTGCTCTATGCGGACGATGCTGCAATTATGTCCCAGACCCGAATGGGGCTACAAAGGGCAGTTAACGAATTTACTGAATTTATGTCAAAGAGAGGCCTAAATGTTAACACCTCTAAAACCTTAACCATGTCCTGTGGCCTAGGGATTGGGAAAAAACCATGCTCCATCTTTTTGAATGGCAAAAAACTGGACTTCATTGATAGATTCCCTTATTTGGGTATTATTTTTAACAAGAGGGGCACTTGGCGAGCTGCGGCTCAAGCCAGGGGCTTAGCACTGTCCAAAGCTATAGGTGCATTGACCAACTTCTCCAAAAAACTTGGGGGTCGCCCGACAAGTCCCTTACTCCAGATCTACCGGGCAAAGTGCATTTCAGCCGGCACTTATGGATCCGGGATCTGGGGGATCGAGCCCGCTGACCAAATTCAACGCCTCGAGAACGCTTTTTTACGTTATCTCCTGGCTGTTCCACCTAGCACTTCCACCTATATGGTGCACACTGAATTAGGCCTCACACACATTGCGGATACGATCAATTCCTCCCCCCTCATTTTATGGCACAAAGTTTGGACTAATGAAGAGACACCTTTTAATATAGAAATTATTACAGACTGCCTTATTCTGAATGGGGTCAAGAATATTAAATGGCTGAATTATGTCAAGAAGCTGTCCTCTGACCTAGGGCACCCGGAATTTTTCACTGACCCTTCATCTTTAATTAATATAGCAAGAGTTACGCTAAAACGTCTCGTCCTTAACGATCTGTGCAGCCAACGATGGTCCTTAGAAAAACAAAAGAGCACAATTGTTGCATATCAACAATCGACTATCACGAATGGAATACAGCAATACTTACTCTTAGAACCTTCGCCTTTCATTCGCATGCTCCTGATCCGTTTCCGCACCGACACTTTCTTTAGATTATTAACTTTTCCAAATCCAAATTGCTGGTCTAGCGACTTGGAGAAATGCCCCTGTGATGGATTATCAACCCAATCTAATATTCATTGCATCTTATTTTGCAGATTTTATCAACTGCCAAGGACTATTTTCTTAAAACCTCTGCTTATATCATGGGGATTACGCTCATGTAGAATGGCCTACTACAAATTAAAAACTTTGGAAACACCCTTAGCCCTGGCAGCCATTTCATCTTATCTGAATAAGACCCTGAGATTGAGGTTATCAATGAAGCCTTGATGCTCTGATTGTGTACCTGCATTTTTAAATTGTATTTTTACTTGTTTTTATTCGATTTTTTATATTCATGCGTATGTACTTTTATGATACTGTTTTTACATATCGAATAAAGTTCATTATCTATCTATCTATCTATCTATCTATCTATCTATCTATCTATCTATCTATCTATCTATCTATCTATCTATCTATCTATCTATCTATCTATCTATCTATCTATATACCATTCACTAACAAAGCAGCGCTTCCCTCTACTTTGTCCTTCTAGCAAGCTCAGAATATACCTGCTACCTTTTCAGTAGTAAGCGTTATCGGTATGCCATTTGGTTTCCTGGTACCTAAGACCAAAATCTCACAGGTAACCCTTCGCTATCATTCACACTTCTCTCACACAGAGAATATCACTAATGGCAATACACGACGATGCTGCTGAATCGAACCCAACCAATGCGCCGTGCAACTTCAATTGTCACATGTTTTTCCCGTGTACCTACGGGCAACCACAATTCCGTCTTTCCCAAGAGCAGCGCTTACCTCTGCTCTGCTACGGAACTGTTACCAATTCCCGACTTCCTACATCCCAGAAGCCATGCAAACGATATAAAACTCAACGTAACTCAACATAGAGTGTTAGTACATAAATCAATACCAATAATCAATAAGCTATTTACAAGCAAACGTCACTAAACCCAAACAATAGCTAAACCATATCTCTGCTACCAGAAAAACTGTTGCAGCGTGGAATACTAAATCCCTCTTCACGTCACAGCCACAACCACATTCATTCAGTCATTCAGTGGTGGGGCCCATAACACCAACATTCATTCCCTATAGATCTATAATACCAAGAGGTGATTTCATTCCATACGCTGTTATGAGAGGAAATACACAAAATCCCTCATGAGCAATAAGTTCACCTCTTCTTCCCTACCTCACCAGGATCTAAACATTAACCTAGTAATTCCTCCCATGGATAGGCCATGGATCAGCTGAGTTGCTGAGTGAAGTGACACCTAATTCTCTAAAACATTATACATCAATACATTTCTTAAATAATAACCCAACACAGTTCTTATAATCAATAGGAGTATTTTATCTAAAATAAATGCATGGAAAAGTCATTAGTCATTCAATATCTTGTCATCATGTTTACCTATTCTGGCTCAATGTCGTCCTCTAAGTCAAATTCAGATATTTTGTCTCTTTGCCCATAAAGCGATTAATCAGTTCGTTAGGTAATTGGGCATCTGATCAGTCCGTCAGAGTTTCTGGATAACAGCTGTCCTGCAGTGTCACCGTCCTCTCCGTCAGCATAACGTCAGGAAATCAAGTCTGCAATCAAATGATGGCGTTTTGCAGTCCTGACCCTCTCTATTCTACTTCTTTTATAGTAAATTCAATGTTAAAATGTTGCAAACATATGTTTAAAACACTTCTGATTGGTGGATGATGTTTCTTTAGGTGTAATTCTTAATTTCAATGGTAAATTGTACCTTTTGATTGTCCATTCAGGGCATCTGGCTCTCAGCCCGGTGTGTCCTTGGGTGGCACAGTCGGGTTAGGGTCGTACAAAGGCCACTGTTGCTAGTAGCGACGCATGCGCACTTCACCCAGAGACTTCATCATAACGTCAGTCCGTCAAAATAGGGATGGCAGCCATTTTGTGGCCACTCCGAAAGGTCAACTTAAGCAAAGAAACACAAAAACGCAATTAATACATAGAAATGACTATTAAAATGTTATTCCCTCACTAAACCCTTTATGTGTCTGTATTTATCTAGCAATAAGCAACACTTAAATGCAAATAAAACTTATTTAATAAAGCACGAATCACAAATACATCACAAAGGCAACATATAACATGCAAATTCTAAATATCTATCATTAGTATGCGTACGAAATTTAATTTACGAATTAATTAGCCATGCACATGCAATTCCCACGTGTGTTTTCTTATATTAGTAACGTTGGTCAGTCGTTCACAGCAAACTATTAATACAATTAATATTAATCAGTTATTCTTTTTAATTCAAACCCATAAAATGGAGGGCGTATATAATTTTCAAGGAAAAACCCACTCCAGCATCCACACTGCCTTTCATTATTCTGAAATAAATAGAATGAGTTGGGTAACACATGTTATTTACAGTAACAGGAAAACCCAATATGTGCAAATTGTTATCCAAGAAATGAGCTGTGCACTTAAGGTGTTAGTGAGAGAGGGATGTACACAACGAGTTACACTGTGCTCCAAGGAGTAAAGCAAAACGAGTGAGGCTGTGCGACAAAGCCAGACCTATTGTCTTTGCAAATGCTCATTTGAAATGCAGCCAGTCGTTTAAACGAAAGTTTTCTGGCAGATGTTTTTCAAATCTGACTTTTCAAACTCAGTCTATATGGATAGATTTTATTCTATAGGTCGGTTTGAAAAATTCTAATCTGGTGTGGGTTGTAGCCAGTCCTACCTAATTTCTAAAAATTACTAAAAGCAGACTGTGTTTTTTATCAAACAATCACAACTCCCAAGATTAAGTTATCCCTAGATATCCGTGGACTAGACATCCAACTTGGCGGACCCCTTTAGTCCAGTTTTTAGGATTTTGGAGGGTTTATGTTGTTTCGAGTTCATGTTATAAAATACTTGAATGGACATTTATTGGCAAAGGCAATTTGCACTTAAAATGGTGGCACTTTTTATGTACTGTATGTATTTATTGCTTTTGCACTTTTATGGTCATTTGACCAAAATAAAGTATTTTGATGATGAATATTTATTAGGTAGCTTGCAAATTAGATTGCACTCTAAGGGGCCACAATCACAGGGATTGCAGTCTGCAAATGTCAATATACCACCAGGCCTGTGACTGCTTTATATGAAGAAAACATGTTTTTGTTGTAAAAGCAGCCCGATTTACATAAAGAAAATTAAGCTGATTTAAAAAAAAAGTTTATATTTAGGTTGCAGCCTACCAGACAGTGCAGTTGTATGGTATGTGAAAGACATTTTGCGGAGTTTGTGGGGTTTCAGAAAATTGACCTAGGAATGCATTCTGCCCGTCGCTTGCCATTGGCTTTGTGGTTTGTAACTCATGTTCATTTTTTCTTCCATCCCATTTGCCAGCTTTCTTTGCTTTAGGCTGTCCAGCTTGAGTTTGTACCTCCCAATGCAAAAGCCGTGTTTACAGATTTCTTCCACAAACTCGTTTTCTGTAATAAACAGGCTTGTAAATCTTGTTCTTATCACATCACATTAGATGGACATTCAAGGACTGAGGTGGTCAATTGTCAGGTGCTATCTTCTGAGGCAGTTTGTTTATCTTGTTACTGAAACCTACCCCTCTTCTCTTGTTGCTAAGGTACCTCTGAATCTGTTGGAAAGCTTTTGATCTATTTATGATTTCATTTTGCCACAGAAGCATAGGAAATTTGTCAGCTTGCGTTCATGCTACATTCACTTCATTGCTTGATTTTAAAGCTTTTTGTCATTGTTTAATTTAAATCATGCGTTCATATTGGACTTTATGTCAAGATTGCGGTATTTATTAAATTAGGTTTACCCCATTTGGTTGTTGGGGAGAGCAGAAAATGCAGATATAATAATATGTGGTATATTCAAAGAGATGATGGCATAATGGCAACTTGGCTGGTGCCTCTGAAAGGCCAATAGGCATCCCATGTCAGACTCATTACCTATGACTGACTCACTCCATCCCGTATGGCCTTTCCACAAATCTCAAATCAGTTTATGTTCCAGTGTGCCGTGAGTACATCTATCCAGATGCAATCTTGAGGTCAGGCACTGTCCTGAGAGGGTTCTGTAAGGAAAAGTTTGGCTCAGAATATAGTCCCCTGGCCAGAACGATATGACAGGGGGAGCTCCCAGAGAGATCTCTGCTGCTATCATGTGAGTGATGCAATGTTTCAGGTCCGAGGGGGGAACTCCCATTCGGCACAGGCTCCCCAGTTGGATGTAGGGCCGCAGATTGTGAAGTCCCCAGGGGAGACCAAAGGAGGACACCACGGTTAGGGACCTGGCTTTGAAAGGGGAGGTCATTCTGCCTTTTCTCTTCCATTTTGTTCTTTAGGACCATTGGGTGTGCCTTCCTTCCGATGTGCAGTTCTCCCATGTCACGGTCGTTTCATTGACTGCCATTTTAAAGTCAGGCGGGCCGCGTATGTGCATACTTTCATGCCTGGTCGCTATGGGGGGGCCCCAACCTCCAACAATGATCCCTCCCAGTGCGGAAGCTAGCGTTTGCGCCTTGACTCACCACAGCACAACTGGAGATGAAAGGATCATTTCACCACCGCGTTGTTCCGATGTCCAGGTGTCAGTCGCAGCAGCACTGCCGATGCCGTTTGCAGGAAGACACCTTAATGTAGCCTCACCGGCTCCCTTCTGTGCGCACAGGATATGCAGCGGGGGCAGCTCAGGGACACGCTGCACTTCTGACGCAGTCTCCAGTGGGCCCGCTCTTGAGTATGCGGTCCCCGCTCAGATATAAGGTTGCAGCGAGTCCGCTAAGCTTCCAACGCCATTTTTTCATGGCAGGGCAATGGATATGACGAGCAAGCAGAGGTAAGTCAGGATGGGTGGGGGTATAGCGTGTCAGCGTAGGTCATAGAGGAGGGGTCCTGGCCATCATCTAAAAGGGGGTGCAGGCAGCCAGCGTCCCAGGGGTCGAGTGGGGCGGAGAGGCAAGCATCTCCCTGGTCCCCCGCGATTTCAGGGGCCAAGAGGAAGGGGGTCAGGTGTGAGGGCCCAGTCTACCGTAGACATCAGCGGGATAATAAGGACCAGAATGTGGTGGGTAGAAGTGGTATGAGCCTGTGGATGCATCTGGGGGGCTGGGGGAGATGGGTGGGTGACCTGTTGGTGTCACTTGTCATTCGCCCTGGGTGTAGCACACGAAGAAGGTCAACAGCGCTACCACAGGAGAAAAAGGGTAGAGGGAGAGAGGGACTGCAAGCAAGCAGAGTGTATCAAACAGAAATAACAGGCTCAATAACAGTCAATGCAATAAAATATGCAAATGTTCAAGACAGGCATTGTGATACTCAGCCGTCCAGTGGGTGTCGGTCCCTTTGAGCCTGGTCCAGCTACTCCGACTCCAAAACAGCATCCAGGGCAGTAACTCCGTGGTGGCTCTTGGCTTCCGGGGAGAAGGTGATTTGCCTCTCTCGTGGTCTTGGGTGAGAGCTGCTACTGCTTGCTGAGCCACAGCCTGTCCCCATGGGAACGTGCTGCTGTGTTGGGGCCCGTGCCACGATGTCGGGACCAACTGTTGGCTCACCAATGTCTGCTAGAAGTGTTGAGGGGGGCGTCGGGCGGTGAGTGGTCTTGGTTGAAGAGCTGGAAGTGTCCATGTCCTGCATTTGAAGACTGTCCATGAAAAGATGCAGGTCTTCCGGGTCATAGAATTCCTTTGAGGTGCCATTCTTGGTGATCTGGAATTGAGCGGGTTCCAATGTCCAATTGGCGCAGGCGGGGCTGGAAGGAGAGAAAAGCCTTACAGTGATCATTGTTTTCCCTGGAGAAATCCGCTGCTATGCATATTTCGTGACCCTTGTGTGTGAACGAGCCACAGAGGGTAGTTGTCGGGCTTGCTCGTGGTGCAATAAGCAGGTGATGAGAGGCAGGAGGCCAGCCAAGCAATCTCTACATGGAGGGTCATTGCCCTGATGTTCAAAAGTAAGACCCGTGAGCTTGGGTAGATTGTCTCTCAGAAAGGATTTGGCATCAGGGCTCTACGCTGATTCTGGAAAGCAGAAAAAACAGATATTGTCCCTTCTGCTGCGATTCTCCAGGTCAATCAGCTTGCTATGAAGAAAGAGAAGCTCCTGGTCCCTGTCCAGCAGAGTATTTAGTCAGTCCTCGATCACCATTACCCTCTGATCAAGCCTGTCCACGCGGGTCTGGAATCAAGCACTATCCAGCCAGATCAATTTGGTCTCCGCTGTTAGGGCAAATATGTTTGCATCCATGCTTTCTAGTCAGTATCCTACTGCCAATATTTCCTGCAGGATAAGCTCCATGGTACTGACCTGGGCCTTGATCGCAGGAGGCTGGGGCAAGGCAGCCTCGGGATGTGTGACCCCCTCTGGCGTGGCCATGGTGCGGGGCTGGTTCAGAGCTTCATTGAAGAGGAGTTGCCGTGCAGGTTTGCCTATGGTCTTGCCAGGAGACATTCATCCACAGTCGTTGTGGATCACCTGGCACTCCAGTAGTTTTGGTCCAGCCATGACTGGGGGGTAGAAGTCAGGGTAGCAGTTACTATTCAGCACCGCCCGTCTCTGGGGGGTAGGCTGGCATTGCTTGTAGGCCCTCCAGTGGCTGTAGTTTGTGCGGGAGAAAGGATGAACGCCACAGGATGGTCTGCTGATTGAGGCAGGTCAGGTACATGCAGTCTCAGGCCACTGGAAAGTCGTGACTACCCCGGGGGGGAGGAGGCCAGGGAGTGTTTTGTGGCTCTAGAGAGGATTGTGTGATCCTGTGGATAGTTGGGAGAGCTCTGCTCCAGATCAGACAAAACCAAGGCAGTTCACCCAGGACTCACCATGGTGACGGAGACCCAGGAGCACTAAGGGGGTTGCCAGGTCAGTTCACATGGCCATGCATGCAGGTGGTATGTCTTTAGTAGAGAAGGCCAGAGACAGTACCAAGGCTTTGGGCAAAGCGGGCAGAATCTGCATCGGCAGGCAGCGGTCCACTGCGAGTCTCTCCCTGAATGCTAGGCCGGTGATGGGCCCGCTCGCCAGCAATCCTCCGCGGCCAAAGTTCCAAAGGTTAGTGCACCAAACAAGTGAGCTGATCAGAAATAAGTGTAGTACAAATGTCCCAAGGTCACCCAGGCTTGATGCACTGCCCTCCGTGAAAGCAGGCCATGGGGGAGCTGCAGAGAGTCCGAGGAGTAGTAGGGGTCCGGAGGAGAAGGCAGGGAAGCCACTCACAGCAAACAGGGTCTTAGGTACCACAGTGGGCACTAGACGATGTCCTGGCAACGTTGCCCTGCGCAGGAAGATCAAGGCAGGGTCACCACTACCCCAAAACCCTGGGCGGCATGGTTGCTTGAAGGCCCAACAGGTCCCCCCATAGGTGGATGGTGTAGTGGCCTAGTGTGCAGCGGTAGCAAATGAAGAGGCAATGTCAGGTTGCACCTCTGCAGTCCCTAAGTTGAGTAAGTCCACACTGGTCGAGGCTCGGCATGGAGTGTAGTGAGTGTTGCTGGGGTCCGGTTCATCGTTTAGACCCCGCCATGTTGTAAGTGTCACTGCAACGATCCAAGATGGCACAGGGCAATGGTGATCGGCGGGGAGGGGCTGGGGGCCAGAATCTTGTGGGGTTGTGGGTCCAGGTTCCCCTGCAGCCTCAATGTCTATTGATGGCAAGATCTCAGCATGTATACAGGGCCCCCATACACTGATACAGTTGGAGGAAAAATGAGAGGGGCAGGGTATTAGGCCCACTCCTACCTGTTGTGTGCAGGATTGGTTAGACCTGGGTCTGTAACCTGTGGTGATGCGGGCTTTGCGGGCATTGTAGGCCCCGATGGGCTTCTCCTCATATGCCCAAGTGCCGCCAAGTAAACAAACCAGGCTGGCATTGTTATCGCTGATTGCAGATGCGAATGGCTATGCAGGCTTGTGGCTCCACAGAGCAAGGTGGTGTGGCAAGCTCCGACCCCATCTGGTTGCCTCCACCTCGTATCATGACCACCGGGGGGACAGGGCCATCATCAGCCGCAACAGCGCGATGGGCGAGGCTGCAATGCTGGGAGCCAAGGATTTACTTCTGCCTCTGGGTGGGCTGGTGGCAGCAGCAGCTGCCAGGACACCGAAGCTGATCGCTCAGGGTTGTGGGCAGGGCAGAGAAGCAGGTTAGTAGGCTCCACCATGCCTTGAATGCCACAATCAAACATAAGGAGATGATGGACGGAGCTCTGAAACTTTTGCTAGTAACAGATCTGTCCTGGCTGATGAGCGGTGAAACCCCGAAACCGGTCCTAGAATGCTTGTTTCCAGTCCAGGGAGGACCTGGCAGTTTGGGCTAGACTGTTCCCATTGGGTGCAGGGTCAAGACTGATTTGCATATGGCCGGGTCCAAACTGGAATGGCATGGTGAGCAAAAAAATGATGGATTTAGGCACAGTTCTGTGTACTGGAGTGAATGTATGATATTGTTCTGCATTCTGTACATCAATTGTTCTGTTTGCATTTGCCAGCCCGAGTGGGATGGGTATGCCCAGATGTGGGTCCCGTGCTCTCCATGCCACTGGAGTCAAGCTATCCTGGCTGATAAGGGGTGAAGCCCCAAAACCGGTCCTAGGATGCTTGTTTCCAGTTCGGGAAGGACCTGGCCTGGCAGTTTGGGCTGGACTATTCTTATTGGGTGCAGGGTCATGACTGATTTGCTTATGGCTGGGTACAAACTGGAATGGCATGGTGAGCATAAAAAACAATGAATGTAAGGCCAGATCTCTGTACTGGGGTGAATGTATGACATTGTTCTGCATTCTGTCCATCAATTGTTCTTTTTGAATTCCACTGTCTCTGTCCGGGGCCCGTCTCGCAGCAGAGCTCCAAGTTCAAGCAGCCATTCCTGCTTGTGGCCAGACCACGCCCCCTCTCTAATGAGAGGCCCAGCAGCCTCGCATGGCGTCAGCAGAATGAGGTTGGGCTGGTGGTGGCAGCAGCTGCCAGGACACCGAAGCCGATCGTCCATAGTTGTGGGAAGGGGAGAGTAGCATGTTAGCAGGCCCCGCCATGCCTTGAATACCACTGTCTCTGTCCGGGGACCGTCTCGCAGTGGAGCTCCAAGTTCAAGCAGCCATTCCTGCTTGTGGCCAGACCATGCCCCCTCTCTAATGCTATTTTGAGCAAAGCACCCAGCAAAAATATCAGCAATGCCTATTTAAAATGCTATTCGTTTACTTGTTGGCAGCCTGTTCAATGGCATAGATATCCTTGCTGAATTAAAACAAGCATTGGCGAAGCCAATAGGTCTCGACTATGTGTGATCTATTAGCTTTTTCAATGATTTTAGCAATATTCTTCAGCAGCACTGGCTTCATTACAAAGTGGATGAAATCCATTATGGGCATCTCTTCTCTTATTATTGTAAATAATATTTTTACAGATTAAAAGTTTCATACTATCTATGTGAAACTTTAATTAATAAAAGCTTCCAGGAAGGCCTAGAGCATAAGCCTCACAGACTGTCTGAGAAACAGGGGTGGTGAGCCCAGCTGCATTAGGCCCTTATAAGTTGACATCACATAACAATAATACAGGTTCAAAGAGAACCCACAGCAGAAACACCACAGAGAGCACCATGAGTCTCATATATCTTAACATCACATACAATTCATACAGGCTGGGACACATAAACAGCAGAAGCACCACAGAGAGCACCATGAGTCTCATATATCTTAACATCACATACAATTCATACAGGCTGGGACACAGAAACAGCAGAAGCACCACAGAGAGCACCATGAGTATCAGATATGTTAATATCACATACCATTCATACAGGCCGAGAGAGGGCCTACAGCAGAAGCACCTCAGAGAGACCATGCATCTCTTATATGTCAATATCAGGTACAATTCATACAGGCTTAGGGAGGGCCTAGAACAGAAGCACCACAAACAGCACCATGAGTCTCTTATATCTTAACATCACATACAATTCATACAGGCTGAGGGGGGACCCACAGCAGAAGCACCACAGAGAGCACCATGTGTCTCTTATATGTTAATATCATGTACAATTCATACAGGCTGAGGGAGAACACACAGCAGAAGCACCACAGAGAGCACAGTGTGTCTCTTATATGTTAATATCATGTACAATTCATACAGGCTGAGGGAGAACACACAGCAGAAGCACCACAAAGAGTACCATGTGTCTCTTATATGTTAATATCATGTACAATTCATACAGGCTGAGGGAGGACCCACAGCAGAAGCACCACAGAGCGCACCATGAGTCTCGTATATGCTAATATCATGTACAATTCATACAGGCGAGGGAGGACCCACAGCAGAAGCACCACAAAGAGTACCATGTGTCTCTTATATGCTAATATCATGTACAATTCATACAGGGTGAGGGAGGGCCAAGAGCAGAAGCATCACAGAGAGCACCATGTGTCTCTTATATGCTAATATCATGTACAATTCATACAGGGTGAGGGAGGGCCAAGAGCAGAAGCACCACAGAGAGCACCATGAGTCTCATATATCTTAACATCACATACAATTCATACAGGCTGGGACACATAAACAGCAGAAGCACCACAGAGAGCACCATGAGTATCATATATGTTAATATCACATACCATTCATACAGGCCGAGAGAGGGCCTACAGCAGAAGCACCTCAGAGAGACCATGCATCTCTTATATGTCAATATCAGGTACAATTCATACAGGCTTAGGGAGGGCCTAGAACAGAAGCACCACAAACAGCACCATGAGTCTCTTATATCTTAACATCACATACAATTCATACAGGCTGAGGGGGGACCCACAGCAGAAGCACCACAGAGAGCACCATGTGTCTATTATATGTTAATATCATGTACAATTCATACAGGCTGAGGGAGAACACACAGCAGAAGCACCACAGAGAGCACAGTGTGTCTCTTATATGTTAATATCATGTACAATTCATACAGGCTGAGGGAGAACACACAGCAGAAGCACCACAAAGAGTACCATGTGTCTCTTATATGTTAATATCATGTACAATTCATACAGGCTGAGGGAGGACCCACAGCAGAAGCACCACAGAGCGCACCATGAGTCTCTTATATGCTAATATCATGTACAATTCATACAGGCTGAGGGAGGACCCACAGCAGAAGCACCACAAAGAGTACCATGTGTCTCTTATATGCTAATATCATGTACAATTCATACAGGGTGAGGGAGGGCCAAGATCAGAAGCACCACAGAGAGCACCATGAGTCTCATATATCTTAACATCACATACAATTCATACAGGCTGGGACACATAAACAGAAGAAGCACCACAGAGAGCACCATGAGTATCAGATATGTTAATATCACATACCATTCATACAGGCCGAGAGAGGGCCTACAGCAGAAGCACCTCAGAGAGACCATGCATCTCTTATATGTCAATATCAGGTACAATTCATACAGGCTTAGGGAGGGCCTAGAACAGAAGCACCACAAACAGCACCATGAGTCTCTTATATCTTAACATCACATACAATTCATACAGGCTGAGGGGGGACCCACAGCAGAAGCACCACAGAGAGCACCATGTGTCTCCTATATGTTAATATCATGTACAATTCATACAGGCTGTGGGAGAACACACAGCAGAAGCACCACAGAGAGCACAGTGTGTCTCTTATATGTTAATATCATGTACAATTCATACAGGCTGAGGGAGAACACACAGCAGAAGCACCACAAAGAGTACCATGTGTCTCTTATATGTTAATATCATGTACAATTCATACAGGCTGAGGGAGGACCCACAGCAGAAGCACCACAAAGAGTACCATGTGTCTCTTATATGCTAATATCATGTACAATTCATACAGGGTGAGGGAGGGCCAAGAGCAGAAGCATCACAGAGAGCACCATGCGTCTCTCATATGTTAATATCGAATACAATTCATACAGGGTGAGGGAGGGCCCAGAGGAACATCACCACAGAGCGCACCATGAGTCTCTTATATGTTAATATCACAAACAATTCATACAGGGTGAGTGAGGATCCAGAGCAGAAGCACCACAGAGAGCACCACATGTCTCTCATATGTTAATATCACATACATATCATACAGGCTGAGGGAGGACCCACAGCAGAAGCACCATAGAGGGCACCATACATTTTATATGTTAATATCAGCTATAAATCATACAGGGTGAGTGAGGGTCCTGAGCAGAAGCACCACAGAGAGAACCATGAGTCACTTATATGTTAATATCACATACAATTCAGACCGGGTGAGGGAGGGCCCAGAGCAGAAGCACCACAGAGAGCACCATACGTCTCATATGTTAATATCATGTATAATTCATACATCTCGAGGGAGGGCCCAGGGCAGAAGCACCACAGAGAGCACCATGCTTCTCTTACACGTTAATATCATGTACAGTTCATGTAGGCTGAGGGAGGGCCCAGAGCAGAAGCACCACAGAGAGCTCTGTGCTTCTCTTCTATACCTCTGCATTGTGTTGTACTGGAGCTTTACTGAAGTACAATATACATGTTCAATGTGCATTTAAGATTTTAACATGCATTTTGTTATTTAAATCATATGACCAGGGTGGTGCATACTATACATAGGACCCTGGGCAGACTCAGAGGAGGTTGCGTCCAGCCCATGTGATCTTAGTAGGTTTTATGCCAACAGTAGAGACGAGAATGAGACTGAGATTGATCTGTAGATATTGGCTTGGGTCTCAAGGTCTTATTGTGAGTCTTATCTGGAAACCACATCTTAAATAATTTGCCCTTTTCTGGTGGGCAAGTCTAGGGCATGATTGAGAGTTCTAGATTATTTTGTACAGCTCTAGAAGATGGCAACTCAGATATTGTGTTCAGTTTGTGGTAATGTTTCTTAAATATTGTGTTCAGTTCCTAATGTCTCATCTAGGGTAGTGTGTCCAATGCTGAAGGCCTCATTTGAAATGTTGTTTCGGATGTTTCATCTACAGAAAGATAAAGACAAGTTTGGGGTCTTGTAGAGATAAGTTTACAAAGGTTCGAATGGTTTGAGTCACTTCCTCTATGGGAAAGGGTCAAATACACAAGTAATATACTTTAGAGCATGGAGTAGCCTGTAAATACCAACCATCTAAAGGTTAAAAGTCACAGTGACAGCCGGCGTGGCTTTTAGGTGAAAGAACACTGCCTGGGTTGTCGTGTAATTCCTAAGAATACTCAGGATTTGAGTGTTTGTTGGGCAACATAAACTAAGTGCTTGATTCCAATCACCCCCTCAGGATATGTCGTCCTAAACACGTGCTAGCTCACACTGGCACCATAAGCCCCCTAACCTTAACAAGGATCAAATAGTTTCTGACAACCACTGAACATGACAACTCTAACCCGTCAGGGATAGCGGAAACAGTACAGTACTTTTTGCTCAGTCACTTGTGGTCACTTGTGCTCATAGAGATACACAGAATAAACAACGGGGCATTTTGAATAAGTATTTATTGAACCAGCGGCACTCTACTGTAAAATGCACGTGCTGCAGCAATCATTAGGCAGGAGCAAAGGTACTGGATTGCAAGAACCAAAAGAGTAAACAGGAGGTAGATTTCTACCATGGCTGTGCGCACTCCTACTAATGTGGACCCTATCTAAGTGTACCTAGATGTATGTAGGTGTGAAAAGGTGGCCTGATACTTGCTATCCACTAGTTCTAGTGGGAACCTTGTATCAGTCCAAACAACCCCTTATGGTGAATTGGTTAAAGACAACCTTTATTGAAAGCTATCCTAGTGGTAGCTATGGAGAGCAGCCTTCAGGCTAAGTCTTGAAGGAATGTAAAGCAGCTTGTTTTACCAGTCTATAATCTCTTGACTGATCAAATGAAAAGACAACCACACCAGGTATATATTCAAAATATATGTATTTAGGTTAAAACACACCCCTCTAGTCTCTCTATGAGACTGCAGTTCGAAGTACTTTGTTTACAAGTTAGCAATTATCAGTAATAGCACAAATACACGTTTGGACCCTAGGGGCGTACCAAACCATATACCAAAAAAGTGGTATAAGAACCATGACTGGGATAGACACAAGGCCTAGAGCCTGTAGAATCACTGGGACCCCAAGGAACCACCCAAGGTAGTGACACAGGGGACCCAAGGGGACTGAATGCAGTGTGTAAACACAACCGCAGGTTCCCGTTATCTTTTATGGGCAATGTCGCGGTTGGAAATTTCAAGATTAGGGACACTTCTAATCGAGTCAGGACCAAACCCTTTTGGACTTAGGAAGTTCTAGGGCTAGCGCCCATGGGAGCACTGGAGTACTCGAGTTACCTCACTCAGGGAAGCCGGGTGCATAGGTGTCTTTTGGTGTCGGGTCGCGTCGTCAATTGCAATGGAAGCCTTCAAAGAACTGCTGCTGCCGTGAAGAGGAGAAGTGTCCAAAGAGATCCAAGCCTGGATCTAGGATGGAAGGAACATGAAAGCAGAGGGGACAGAGTCTGGGTCACTATCCAGTGACTGAGGGCCGGATGGACGAATGCCCACAGATGTCGGGTGCTTCAGGTGAGTTGATGGGTGTCTTGACTCTTCAGCCACGAGGTCCAGGAGGCATCGACGAAGTCTACGAGCTGGATTCAAGCTGTCCCACAAAGTCTGTCGAGTGCTGCGGTGTCGGCGACCAGATTGGACCCAACAAGCCTTGGCAACAGCAAGTCACTGGAATTCAGAGAAAGGACTGCGGTGCAGACCAGCAAGGTCTGAGGGACTCACCCAGCAAGGGTAAGTAAGAGCAAGTCTGGAGTCAGGAAAGCCCAATTAGAAGAGGAGTTGCCTTCATGGGGACTTGCTAGCCAACTGGCTAGTGATCGTGAAGGAGTCTCAAGCGGTCGCACTTGAAACTGGCCCACGGGTCACTCGTGGAGTGGAGACTCAGTCAACTGAGCAGTGTTCTGATTGGATTTAGCACCTCTTGAAATTGATTTGTCCTTGAATTCTCTGGCTATAGATGTCCACTCAAATACAGATATTGTCCCAATATGTTGTCATAGTGGGACCACGACAAAGACATTTGCATCTAACACAGGGTCAAGAATCAGGATATAGTTGCAATACAAAAGGCGGTAGTAGTGTCTAAGGGGTCGCACCTCAGAAAAGTATGCAATTAGACTGGGCACTATAAATGTGGTTAACTTTCTTCATAACTCAACGCAATGGAACAATTAGTTACAGTGCCACTGAGGGTAAAAATTGTACCCTACTAACTTGGGTGCACAAATACACAGGTACTGCCAACAGCCTTTCTTTGCTGAATACGAATTTGGAAGCCCACGCTGTCCAATCGCTTGAGTAACTATGAGGGGCCTATTATTGCCCGATCCGGAATTCTGAATACTGATGCAGTTTCACAAACAAAATTCGGAGGATATGCGTACCTTTTAGTACTGAACATAGGAACTACGACAAGCGCACAGGGACAACCATACTTTGGAATTTGTCTTTGGGCTTCCAATTATCAACACGTTCTGGACAACTGTTATATACGTTGTATCCTGCTATCAGATACATTTAGGTTCTACGACATAAGCATTTGAGACAACCAATTAGGTTGATCTCTGGAACTACAGCTTGTGAAACAGGTCAAGTTTCTTTGGGAAATATACCGAAAACACTGTTGGGGTTCACACTATAGTCGGGTCCTGCAAATTCCATGAAGAAGCAGAGTTGGTGACTATTACTAGGCCTGGGCTAATATTCTGTTCCGCTCGCGGAAATTGCGATAATTTGACATTTTCGCGTTCCGTGGAGAGCGGAAAATGTCAAAATTTCGCAATCCGCATTTTACCGGACATTTTTTGCTTACTCGCGCTGTAAAATAATACATTCTTGCGTGCGCACGATCGCCTTACCTGAATCCCCGCGTTCGCCGACAAGTTTTCCCGATCCGGTCGCGTTCTCCACGAGATGTTGGATTGTTGGTAGCCATTTGCGCTGTCTCGTGACAGTTCGCGCCCGCAGTAACGTCATTCGTAGCGCGATCACGTCTTTCTTCTCGCGATCATGCACCGCGAGACAAGTGAAAACAAGATGGCCGCGCCCGCGAGCAACCGCATGGGTAAGTTGGCGAGCCGCGACCATGCAGAAAATACCGCGAACGCATCTTCGCGATATTTTCGCGTGTTTGCGGAGATTTTTAACATTTTCGCGATAATTTGCTAAAGTGAATTTCGAAAAATCCAGCCCACCCCTAACTATCATGAGTACTAAATCTTATCTAGAAAGCCTTGAGGAAGTCACTCGATGTGACAAAACACGTGTCAGCTGTTCTCGCGCATCTGGATCAAGACTGTGTAGCATTGAATTCTTTGTATAATATCTCCCCATTTGTATGTTTTTTGAAACAGGGGTTTTTACAGTCTTGACTGAAATTGTTATGTTTTAAGATATCTGCATACATTAAAGAAAAGAGAGTATTTTGTACAAACTCATCTCTGTTGTTTGCCTGTGACATATTGGTGATATATTTTTGTGAAGTCAACGTATTAAGGTTCCACATTAGAAGGAATATAACTTTTAGAGTGCCAGGGTATAACTATGTTGTAAGGAATCAGGATATGGTGCCCGCCATCACTTACTGTATTTGTTCTGGTTGTGCTCGGAAAGGTCAAGGGCCAGAGCCAAATTTCTTGGGTACTAATGGGCTTAGTCATACTGGGTCTGTAGACAATGATGAGTGAAGAATGAAGCCAAATTTAAGTGCACCTAACAAGTATGACTTCTCCACGTCTGCTCATCTGAGACAGCAGACAGGAACAGGAATCAAAGGGGCGACTGCACTAGTGCTTCAGAGCTTCATGCTTCATTGTGAAATACCCTGGTCGTGCACCTCATTTTCCCCTATGTCTAAGTTACTGAACACCACACTATATATGCCAAGGAAAAACAACTCTTCTTGAAAGTCTCCTCCCACACAGATATCCAATGCATCAAACACCACCTGCATCTCATCCAGGTGTGGATTTCCAAGACCTACCTTGATTTCAACACAACTAAAAGAGAAATCCAGATATTTGCCAAGAATAACAAGTAACAACTTGTCCAAACCAGGCTCAACAACAAGGGTATGGATGAAGTCAAACTACAAACTTTATCCAATTACAAGTCACTTGGAGTCACCCTTGATACCGACCTCACTCTTAAGGAACGCATTGCAAAGAAAACCAAGAGAGCCTGCTACTAGCTCACAACTAACAAAAACAAATTTGTTATTTCTAGAAAGGGACCAAATACTATGGCTTTTTTTTATGATGACTGTAGGAGAGTAGTGTCTGCTATCCTATGGTCACCCCAAATTTTTGCTTTTTGCTTCACTGGTTTTCGACGTATTGAGGCTGTGGGTCTGCTAATCAGACCCCCAGCCTGCTGTTCTCTATGCTAAATTGACACTATGCACTTTAGTTGCATGACCCATTGGAACTGGATCACCCTGTGAGCCCCTGTACTAGTGTATCCTAGGTACCCAGGGCATTGGTGTATCTGAGGCCTACCAGGGGCTGAAGCATGTATTGTGCCACCCCTGGCCTGGCCTAGCAATTTGACACAACTGGTTGATCACTCAGCTGGGGTAAGTTGGTGTATCCACCTCTTACTTAGGTGTAGTATGCCTATACCTAACCTTAAATGGGACACATGTTAACCTATAAATCACTCCTATGGCAGGCCTTAACAATCCTGAAGGCAGAGTGCTTGGTTTTATATGAGATGGTGCTCTGGCATGAGCTGAGCCTGTCTGCAGTAGTCGGAACAACTTCCTTCTACCGTTTCCAGATATCGCCATACCATATACTCTTAAGTGCATTATGAACCTCGCGGTTAAATGCTATCTTTGGTTTGGCTTTATCTAAACATGTCGAGTAAGGTGTCATACGAATTGGAATACTAACCCCTCGCCAATTCTGGCGACGGGGTTAGCATTCCACCCTCCTAGAGGGACACGACATGTACAGAACCTGAAACCCGGGTAAAATCAGACATAGCCTCAGCTCCACAAAATGGACGCTGCCACCACAGACACAAGTCTGCCCTCCTGCTGCTGGGAGTCCTTCCAGCTTGGGAGACGTGGACAAAGGGTTTCCTGCCAGGGGAGGTCCGAGCACCACCCCAGACAGGATTTTGTGTATTGGTCAGGTAGGGCTTGAAAGGAAACAGACATGCCTGAGGCTCACAAGGAGCCTCGGCGCATATGCCAGTTCAATCCAGTCCTGGGGATACACCAGCCCCAGACCTGGGGCGAGCTGGACAAAGGATTGGGGGTGTAACCACCCCCCTTCCTGGCCCCACCCTTAGGGAGGGACCTAGCAGGTATTCCGGCCCCTAGAATCCGCTTAAAGGTAGGAGCTGTGTCCAAAGACTTTAGACATCCTGAAATCAACTTGCAACTAAGAAGAAGACGGGAACTTCGACGTTCTGCTGCACAGAAGACTGAAGAAAATCTCCCCTATGGTCAGGGAGTGACCATCTTGCTAACGCAAGCACCACCCAGCGAATCGATGTCTGCTTTGCCGCCACCTCCCGCCGGAGCCCGAGCCCAGAGACCGACAAGAACTGGACCTCCAGACCTCTCGCCGCCCGATCCACAGTCCCTGCAAAGGAGGAACCCGTGGAGGCACCGAGACACGTGGAGCCAGCCACCTTGGAAGACACTCGACTAGCTGAAAGCGCGACAACAGAGGCTCCCTCTGAGTTGTGCTTTGGGTCCTTAGAAGCCCAACATCCGAGCAGCATCTGCATCAAAGGTGAGCCCTCCAGCATCTCCACGATCTGCGTGGGGCCCCTCTGCACTTCGCGACTCGAGCCGCCTAACCGGTCACTGGTCCGTTAGCCAGTGGCCATCTTGGCGACCATCTTGAAAAACTACGATTCTGGTCTAGTTGCTCCAGACTGGCCCCTGCTGCCCTCCAAAGGAGCAGCCCCTCTGACCTTGCTGGTCCGAGCTAAAAGCTTTCTTCACTTCCTGCGACTCCTGCTTTTGCCAAGGCTTGTTTGCTTCTTCTGAGTCGCCGACACCGCCGACAGCGAGAGCCTGCGTGGGACAGCTCGTGAACCAACTCCTGGATGTCGTCGACCTTCAGGGACCACGTGGCTGTGGAGACAAGCTTTACCTCTCCACCTGTTTGCACCCGACATCGCCTGGTACCTACCTGGTGCCACGCCGGTCACTGGCTAGTGACTGTGAACATTGTCCCCTCTGCTTTCAGGTCTTCTCCACTTCCGATCCATCCTTGGATCCACCGCATCTCTTCTGGACCGACTGCCTGCAGCATCTTTGTCGTCAGGCTCCATTGAACAGATAGACGAAACCCGACGCACTTCGAGCCCTATGCACCTGCTTCCTGTGGGTGAGGTAAAGCTGGCACTCCGGTGCACAAGTGTAGAGTAACATCTCTAATGTCTAGGTTTGAAGTCTTGAATTCGTAGTGCAACCAGAAGACCCTTCTAGCAGTAACTTTTGAACAATTACGCACCCATTGAAAACCTATGGGCGCCCACGTGTAACTTTCCTTACTGCACACGCGACCCGTGGACCTCCTGGTCACTAACTAAAGTTAGCTCCTTGTAGGCCCAGCGATTCTAAAGGCCCTAGGCCTTCTCCCTTTCCTGTTCGTGGTACTTATACCACTATTTTAGTATATGGTTTGAGCGGCCACCAGGGCCTATCCATATAAAGTGCAACTTTCGTATATTGTGATACTTTCTTGTTTAACGATTTGTGCTCCTGTGCTCATAAAGAGTCTAGGGGATACTTTGAGTAATAAATACATATATATTTTGAATATATATCTGTGTGGTGTCCTTTCATTGGTATAAAGGGGGGTTGCATATGGTGAAACAGCTTGCTTAACATGCCTAAACGAGTTTAGCCTAAAAGACTGCTTAGCCTACGCTACCACTAGGGCAGCTGGTCCGAAAAGGTTGACTTACAACCACACCATAAGGGTTGCTTGGCATGGTACAAGGTGGTCACTTTAACTAGTGAACATCATATACCAGGCCAACTTCTCACAACGACAACCTGCAGCTCCATAGGCTCCCAGACACCACGAAGACTCTTCCTAAGGGCAAAATGACTTATCAAGCCCCTAAAGGAATAGGGCATATCACTCCTACACTTCTGGTACTCCACTGCCTTGTCTAGCCCACCGGCACTGTCTTCAAAACAAGGGACATGTTCTTCAAAGCCATCATGATCAGCATCCCTGTCTGGCTGAAAATTCACACCATCTCCTGCAGCATGGACACCATAATGATGGAGGGGAAAAGAAAGAACAAGGCAACAGGACTTCTCCATCTATGCACCCACTATCTGTAACGGTATCTCTGTGTCCATCAGCAATGCCCCATTCATATTTAGAAAAGAGGCAAAGATAAACATTTTAATTAACAGCATATCTTGACATAGATGTTCACTTTTGCTCTCAGAATCTATACATGCCTCCAATCACTCATTGACTGTACCTTTGCCGTTGACCCTGTACAGCACTCCACTGTCTTCTGGTGGGGTTTGCGCTAAAGAAATACCACAGATATACATCCATACAGATCCAGGCTATTTTCTGTTCCTTACATTTGGCATGTCACTCTAGGGAACTGGCTGTAAGAACAGCCCCTGACAGCAATTACTCTATGTACGGGTTGTGGTTTTGCTACTGCTGGTTTGCTCTGTGTGAGTAGGAGAACCCTTCTAAGTGACTCCATAGCATGTGTATGGGTGCCAGAGAAAAATAATGACCATATGTTCACAGTTTAGGATTCTACAAAGGCTCAGACTTTAAATAAAATCATCTGTATTTATCTTTAACATGGCTTTTCTGTCTTTGTTTACTTTTTTATCAGTCAGGGATCATAAAGGCAGGTCTATAAAACATATTAATCAGTGGATGTCGAGCACTTTTTTTGTTGTAAACAACTTTGCCACCGTTAAACAAATCTCCACAAAACTTTAAAAAAAACTGCTTTTTTTTGCCAAGTTAGTGCATGGAAAGTTTTGGAGTGATGCGTCAAGTGGGGGCTGAGAAAAATGGGGGTCACAAAACACTAAATACCCATGCAGAGCTGAGCAGAATTACATCAAATTTGGCAGTCAACTTGATCTTGGTATTCACTTTGTATTTTCTGTACTTTGGTATAAATCTGTTCAGAAAGTTTTGAGAATTTAAGTTAAAAAATATTTATATATCTGGACGGTCAGGTCAGCGACAGTCTCGGGCAATAGGGCATTCTGATTGGCCCAGGGGACTTAATTTCCTTAGCTTCTGCGGGTGTCAGACTCCCGCGGGACAAACCCTCTGATTGGCTGCCATCAACATGGGAAAAAGTTTGTTGGCAGCCATTGCAGGGCTCAGGAACTTTGTCCCCTGTCCTAAAGTTGCAAAAAAAATATATAAAGGGATAGGATAAGGATTCCATGCCCCACTAGTCCCCATAGGGACATATTATCCTATGGGACATAGACCCAGAGGGATCTCCCCCTAAAAGGCCAAAATTGAAAAACAACCTGGCAATTTTTTGCTGCGATCCGCAGGACGTCTGCGGCATTACAAAAATAAAGCAATATGGCAGCCCGGGGCTACTGTCTTTAATTAAGGAGAGGGGCATATGACCCACCTACCTGATGTGTTTTTGATGCCGGCTACCTCATCCCCGTGACCCAATTTACTTATTTAGCCGAGGGGGCATCTGGCCCCCTCTCTGAGCCGCTTTCAGCTCCAAGGACCCCATCCCTCGGAGCTCAAACATATATTAAGGGGAGGAGGGCCACACAATCTCCATTCCTGAGCTGTTTTTAGCCCCAAGAACCCCATCCCAGGAGCCCAATTTAATATTGTGGAGCGGAGGCAAGTGGCGCCCCTCACGAGTCATATTTGGCCCCATGGACCCCATCTACCAGGGCCCAAAGTATTTTTCCCAGAGCCCTAAAAAGGCCCTGGGGACCCCATCTCTCGAGGGTGTCACTTAAGTTTAAAGCAAGGGGCGCCGCTGGCCCCCCTTCCTGAGCCTTTAATGGCCCGAGGACCCAATCTCCCAGGGCCAGTTCACTAGCAGTGTCTTTGCAGAGCCCACCCCAGGACACACTGGTGGGGGAAGGGAAACATGTGTTTGCTCTTGTCTGGGTAAGCATTTTTAAATTTCCCGCCAAAAGAGAGAAAAAGCAAAGTCTGCTTCCAGTAGATCGGAGCTTTTAAAATTTTACCTGACGCCTGAGAGCAGACTTCTGTTCTATTTCCCTGCCTGCACTGCTGTGGGCAGGGAAACAGAATAACATATTGTTACCAACCCCCAAATAGCTGCTTTCTCTGGTGGGGGTAATGACGGCTCCACCAGCACCCTGGGGCACCCCTCACAGGCCCTTAATGAGTGCATGCTGGGTGTCCAGTGAGGGCACCGGGGCACCCAACTTTTTAAAATGGAGGCCCCTGGGAATGGGGTCCACTGGGCCATAATATGCTCATGGAAGGGAGGTCGGGTGGCCCTCCTCTTCTTTAAACAAAATACAGCCCAGGGGGATGAGGTGCACAAGGCCAAAAACGACTCTGGGAGGAAGTGAGAAACAGCCCCTTTTCCTTTAAAAAAAAGAAAATGATGCCTGGTGGAAGGGGCCTGAGAAGCATTTTGAAGGGAGAAAAGCAGCCCTCATCCACTTTATAAAAAACGCTAGGCCCCTGGGGATGGCTTCCCTGGGGCCTTATGAGGCTGGGAATGGAGGCCATGTGCCCTCCTCCTCTTCTAAGGCACGGCCCCAGGGAATGTGGTCCCTAGGGCCTAATTGGGCTAAGAGCGGGAGGCTGCATGCCCTCCTCCCTCTATTAATTTATTGGACTCAGGGGATGAGGACCCTGGGACCTAATAAGGCTAGGGGAGGAGCACCCCCCCCCCCCGTTTTTATTAAATTTGGCTCTGGGGATGGGGTTGCTGGGATCCAAAAAAGACTTGTGAAGGGGAGCCACAAGCCCCCTCCCCTTTTAATTGATTTTACCCCTGGGGAATGGGGTCCCCAAGGCCTGATAATGCTCAGGGAGAGGGGTTGTACAGCCCCCCTTCCCTCTAAAACCAAAATGACCCTGAGGCATGGGGTCCTCTGGCCTATGAACATGTGGGGAGGGGGGCACATGGACCCCTCTCCATTTTATTTGAACTGGCCTGGGAGATGTGGTCACTGGAGCCAATGAAGGATCTGGTAGGGGTTGCATGCCCTCCTCCCCTTAACATATATGTTTTACCCTAGGGGACGGTTCCCCGGGGTCCGAAGGCCAACCCTACACCGTACACGCCAAAGGCTGTGTCTGTTGTAGGGTTAGAACCCTGCTGGTGGTTTTGCCACAAGTCCTGGTGGCAGGCCAAACACAATGGCCAAAACCCCACCGCACATACCGAAGGCTGTGTGCAGCATGGGATTGGCTGCCTGTGGCCAACCCCACGCTGTGCATAATGAAAGGCCGTGTGCAGCATAAGGTTGGCTGCCTGCAGGGTGGTTGGCTCTCCTTGGGTGGGTTGGCCACAGGGACTGGCCGCAGCCAATCCCTGTTGCCAACCCTCTGCTGCGCCAAAGGCCATGCACAGTGTGAGGTTGGCTGCCTGTGGGGGGATTGCCACAGGGCCTGGCCGTGCATTGCCAAAGATACCGCTTTGGGTGCCCTTCCAGGTCCAACAAGACCACAATCAATCAATAATCAGTTCTTGTATAGTGCGACATGTGACCCTGGGGGGTCTCCAGGCTCTGGGGTTCTGTGAACCTTGGTCAAACAGCTATGTCTTGAGCTTCTTTCTGACGTTTTCCTGTTGTTGAAAAGGAACAAACTGTAGCGGCTCTGGCGGATGTGAGGGATGGGTGCCAAGGTGAGGGAGGTAGAGAGGACTTCTCTGTTAAGTCGGTGGAGCGTCAGGTGGTGGTTGATGTAGGCTGGTCCGGAGTTGTGGAGGACTTTGAGGGCATGAGAAAGGCCTGTGTCATGGTGCACACATATGATCTCAAAAAGAAGCATGCTTTAATGAGTAACATTCTAACTTTCTGTCAAATTTGAAGTAATTTAATTCAGCTGTTTTTTAGGTCGAGCATTCAAGACCCCCTATGTATATACTTTAGTATATACTTATATGTGCATGTACTTTGTGGGCTGTGGAGATCAGCCCCAGGACTTGACTGCTTCCGCTTACAAACTTTTTTTCAGTTTAACTGTCTCTATTTAACTGTCTTGATAGAAAACGACCAGTAGAGGTCAGTAGAATACCAGAATCACTTTAGCATTCTTTAGCATTCTTTAGATTCCAGTCCATAGAAATTGTCTTCTACGAGCACCCGTAGACAATAATATTTTTTTCAAATCTTGTATTGTCAGTGATATGACCACCAAAGGCCTGATTTTATATTAAAAACAGAGCTTAGGACTATACTCCGCTGAAAGGCAATATTTCACTCCATGTGTTCCCATACCTGGCGTGTCATGCAGTTTGGTGCTTACTTTCCCTCCATGTGAAAGAACAGTAGATGTTTCAGCACCCAGGCTAATGTGCTGCATAGCTAAATACATATAAGGTCCCGAAGGCAAGACTTATTGCATTGCAAATGCTGGTCCTGTATCACTTCCCAGGATTTGCTTTGGAAAATACCATGGCAAAATAATTTTTCAGACCCCTTCCCTATTTCTTGGCCCTGCATGGTCACTGCAAAACATTCCAGAAAAGAGCAGAGGTACATGAACTTTTCTTTTGCAAAGTTTTGTGAAAATTAATCAAACAGCACCAAAGTTGAAACAAAAAATGCTCTACGTGTGGAAACTTCAGTGGTTGAAGGTGGCGTGCAGCAGGGGGTCAGGTGTAGGGTCGCACTGCAGGCCTGGCTTTGCCGTCAACCCCCACTCTGCACTGCCAAAGGCCATGCACAGGGGTGGATTTGAGCCCCCAAGTGGTTGGGCACAAGGCTTGGCCAGAGGTCAAGACTTGCGTCCAACCCATTACTACTCAAGGCCAAAAGCTATGCTCAGTGGTTGGAGTTGGGTGAATATCATGTAAAAAAAAAAAAACACTGAAAAAAACAAAGTTCAAGTTATATTATAGTTTGTTATGGTAATAACATCTTACCTTCTTTTATAAAATCTGAAAAATTCACTGCAAAACCCAAAGATTAAAGTGGTGTTATAGCTAGGTATGTTTATAAGATCTTACCTTGTATTAAAATAAAAACCAGAAATTCACCAAAAACACAAAGTGAGGTTTTAGGAAGGTAAGATAATGAGATTTAAGTTAATATAAAAAAGTAGAAATTCACTGAAAAAAAAACAAAGGTAAAAGTGACGGTCTAGTTAGGTGTTGAAATAATAACAAAAACAGTTTCAAAATGCAAAAAAGCTGAAACTTACCAGTTATAGTTTACTGGGCTTACTTTAATTTGTTTCCCTAGCATGTACTGATTGTGATCTTGCAAATGACATCACTCATGACATATAAAATGACATCATTGTTGGCATCACATATGACATAACTGATGACACCATTCAACGGATATGATGGTTTACTATAAGCTTTTCATACTGGAAGGTATTTAATAAAGCACACGTAGACCCAATTTTCCAAACCCTCTGTCGCACTCATAGGTGTCACTTTTCGCTAGAAGTAGAACAAGTACAATATGAAGCATATCTATGAAATGACTCGTGTTGTGTTTATTTTACACTCTTTAGGTCTCGTCTACGCAGCGCACATGCGCTGCTTAGGAAAAATACCTTTAGTAATCGGCACAGCTTTGCAGGCAAAAACATGCACGCGTTGCATTGCTTTCAATGGCAACGCATGCACGTTTGGCGATTTCCTTGGAGGAGCGAGCTTTGGCGCCATGTGTTATCAATTATCGCTCCTGGAGCTGCTCGCTCTCGCAAGGGAAACGCTTTCACTTTTGCCAATGCTTTCACTTTAGCCGCACGCTTGTTTTGTCAAAGCTTTGAAGCGGTCAATTGATAGCGCTCGATCATCTGCCTAATTTCTTTTTCCTCCATCCCCTCTCCATTTCTTCACTCGTCCCAACCTGATTCCTTCACTTTTACACTCGAGCCCCTTTCGCATTTTGCATTCACTTCTGGGATCTTAAAAATCTTTAAAAAAAGGGTAACATGCTTGCGTTCAAAGCAACTTTTCTCATCGAACCCAACTTCATTTTGAAAATGGCACAGTTCCTCAGTTGTTTGCCAATTGTTGCACCGAGCACCCTGCACTGTATTCTTTAAATATTGCGGCGGCGCTTTGCTTTATTCTGCGTGGCACACCACACAGTCCATTGGGCAGGGCGAGCGCTTTGTTCACGCTGCCATCGATAGCGAGCTTAGTGCCTTTAAATGGGAGGCCACTCAGGCCAGTAGTGTCCTGCCAGTCCCGGGTCATTAGGAGAAGGGCAACAAGTTGCGTTCAAAGCACCATTACGCTATTTGTCATCAAATTCAACTTGTTTTGAAAACAGCGCAGTCCGCCGTTGCTGCTAATCCTATTGTGCATCCCCCTGGAGGGGGGAAGGGAGGTACCCTACCTACCTCCACCACCTACCACCCATTTTTAAAAGCACTTCTGGCCTGAAGGAAATACCCCACCTGGTCTATAATCGCACTACAGCAATCCGGGTATTTTGCCGTGGATGCGGCAAGTATGGTTCACTTTTTTAAATGTACTTATACTCAATAAATGTGGCACGCACTTTTTATCTTTGCCTTTATATATTGCGCGGTGGCCACAGCTGCCCCTTTCTAATCCTTCCTCTCATTCCTTCTCTTTATGTCTCCTTCTCACTTACTGAAAACAAACACTTTAGCTTCTCCTGCTCTGTCACTATCAGCTGTACCTCCTCCTCGCTCCTTGATACTCCTATTCCCTCTCCTGTCTCGGGGCTACTCAGTGGTCGCAAAGTACCCAGATTGGTTCAAGATCAGGTAATAAACTGCAGCATTCTCGGAGGTACTATATTATACGTGGTACAGCCTCATGACGTACACAAAAAAGGGTGAAAATACCAAAAGCTGCCATATTAATTGTATTCACAATCACATTCATTCGCGCCACTTGACAAGTTTTTCCTGTGGATCGTTACTTTAGTTTTATCGTGTTTGTTTAAGCAATAATGTTCACTTCTGCTCTCCCGCTAGCAGCTGTCCCCTCTCCCCCCCTTTCTTTCTTCCAGGTATTACCTCTCCTGATTACGTCTCGCTCCTACTCCTCAGTGGTTGCAAAGTGCTAAATTGGTGTTACTCACAAGCACACACATTAGTGCCACTTTACAGAGTTTGCCAGTAAAGCGCTACTTTAAGTTTTTCCTCTTTCTGAAAACAACATCGTTTTCCCCAGATGAGGAAGTGCACCATTTCTAGAGGTACTGTAATACCTGGTGCAGCTTGGTCCGAGAGGAAAAAAAAACAAGCATTGGCATAGCCAATAGGTCTCGCCTTTGAGACCTTATACGTTTTTAGCCATGCAACAGTTGATGTTGCTGCACCAAGTATATTGTGCTGCATAACTAAATACTTATAAGGTCCCAAAAGCGAGACCTATTGGCTATGAAAATGCTTGTTTTTACTGGGTTTGAGGTGCATAATATCAAAATAGCTCCGTAGACAGGAATCAGATTAGATTAGAATACTTGTAAAGCGCATAGCTGCCTCGGCAAAGAGACATCCCAGCGCTGAAGCAGGATGAGAAGGGGTACAGCCGAGGGATTAGAGTTGAGAAAAGAGCCATGTCTTCACAAGCCGTCTGAAGACTTGGTGGTCAGAGATGCTGCGGATGTGTAAGGGAAGGGAGTTCCATAAGGTAGGGGCCAATCGCCTGAAAGAATGGCCACCAGATCTGGCTCTTCGGATGCGTGGAATATGAGCGAGCATGAGATTAGCAGAACGAAGTGCACGCGGTGGGGAGTAGAGGGAGCACATGTCACGCAGAATATCTGGACCGATGAATGGGATTAGAAACCTGTGAAACCTTGGATAAAGTCTGAAACAAGTGATTGTCCATTATTGACCTTAATGAGGTGTGCCTGTTATATAGATTACTTGACAGAGAATGTAAGTAGTACATTGGAATGTTGAGCGCTCCATAGAGGATGATGAAGTTTCTTACCCAGGGCTCATAAAGGCTGGTATAAACCTTCTGCTCCAACAATCCATTGTTCATCTTTCTGTTTCTTCCCTTTTAATTTAGAACATTCTACCCTCAGTGGATGGAATGCTCTGATAGCCTCGTAGCACTTCTGCCTCGGGCTATACCGGTTGTTAAAGGCCCTCACCCTTGTTATAGGCCCTCACCTTCTAAGCGGGTATTTAACAATCGGTATAGCCCAGCGCAGCGGGTGGTAAGGCTATGGTAAACAGATTCACATCTCTAAAGCAGAGAATAATAAGGCATACACAACCATGCCCTATGCACAACCCTCCACAGAATGAGAACACACCTTTCACCTATTCCTGAAATGAGCAAAATGGGGCGCACTATTTTATCAAGGGTTACAGTCATACTGTGCCTTGAATAGTCGGTGAGTGAGTCACCCATGGATTATACGCTCTACAGCAATGTATGATGTATGAGAAGTTTCATGAACTTATGTAAATAAATATCTGCACTTTATCAATCTCCAGTTTATATAATATTTTTCGAGCACTACAGGAGAACTCCTTAATGTTAAGATGTGACAGAAATCCACAGGTGAATTGTTTATTGTAGGGAGAAGCTTTTGTTTTCAGAACAGGCTTTGAATGAAGCCACAACCTGTTTGAAACGTGTCTACAACTCACTGTAGTTGTGTGCCGTCCCTACTTGGTTTACGGCGTCACTGATAGATTAAGGTGTTTATCTTTTACTACACTGGATCACTCGTGTTTCTGGTACTACACTGTTTCTATGTCATGCATGTACATGTGACATAAGACAATATATGCTGTATATGTTTATGGGCCCTTTATTGCCTACATTTAATTTGAAATGATCAAGCAGTTTATAGAACAAATTGAAGAGCAGTAGCTTGGATGATGCCATCAATGATGTCATCACTGCTGTCATTTATGAGTGATGGGATATGTGATATCATAGGCAGTACATGGCGAGGGGAAAGTTATTGTTACCTCAGTGAAGTAAAACTGGTAAATGTCAGTGCTTGTTGGATTTTCAAACATTAAGGTGCCGATTCCGATCCTGGAGAAACCGGGTACGAACCGTCAGACGGAGCGTATTCTCCGTCCGACTCGTACCCGGTAGAAATACCTTACAAACATGCAAGTACGATTCGTACGCAAACACCATTTGCATACGAATCGTAAAAAATACCCACCAAACAAAAAATACCCACAATTCTGATCCGGGACACCGCGGACGTGACGTCCGGACGGAGTCAGGCAGCGTTCCACGAACCAGCAAGTACGATTCGTAGCGACGTCACTCCGCACGGACAATATTTTACGGGAGCCAAAAACTGCCGGGAAATCAGGACGACACGCACAAGGAGCCCCTGTACGCGATGGACAGCCATGGACCCCAACTTACGTGTCATCCCGGCCCTCATTGCAGTCCACCTGGTGTACAGGAACAGACGCAGACGCCACAGAAGGTCAGAACAACACCCAGGGTCAAAGGGGGGGGGGCAGGGGCAGGAAACATAACCCCACCCAAGTCCAAAAACAAACATGCCCTGTACATACCTGACCCCCAGGGCCTGGGCAATTCGGGGGTGGGGGCGTCTCCACCAAGGCCTGCGTCCGCCACAACGGAAGTCAACATGGACGTGAACCGGCAACACATCAATTGTGGTACGCACCGTACCCACGCCTTAAGAGCGTGGGTACGGGACGTACCACGCCCACCCCTACGTCACCCCATCAATGTCGGTACGGCCTGTACCCACGTCCCAAAGGCATGGGTACGGGCTGTACCGCCATTGTTGGGGTGACGTAGGGGTGGGCGTGGTACGGGCCGTACCCACGTCCTAAAGGCATGGGTACGGGCCGTACCGCCATTGTTGGGGTGACGTAGGGGTGGGCGTGGTACGACCCGTACCCACGCTCTTAAGGCGTGGGTACGGTGCGTACCCCTATAGCACCCCAACAATGGTGGTAGGGCCCGTACCCATGCCCCCAGAGCGTGGGTACGGCTCGTACCAAGCGTACCCCTACGTCACCCCAACAATGGCGGTACGGCCCGTACCCATGCCTGTGGGACGTGGGTACGGGCCGTACCACCATTGTGGCGGTGACATAGGGGTACGCGTGGTACAGGCCGTACCCACGCTCTGGGGACATGGATACGGGCCGTACCACCATTGTGGCGGTGACATAGGGGTACACGTGGTACGGGCTGTACCCACGCTCTTAAGGCGTGGGTACGGTGCGTACCCCTACGGCACCCCAACAATGGTGGTACGGCCCGTACCCACGCCTGTGGGACGTGGGTACGGCTCGTACCAAGCATACCCCTACCTCACCACTGCAATGGTGGTACGGGCCGTACCCAGGCCGAAGGACGTGGGTACGGGTCGTACCACGCCACTGGACAGACACATAGGGGTGTGTGGCCATCAGCCCCAGCAGTGCCCAGACATAGGAGGGGTGGGTGCAGAGTCCTCCCAGCAGTGCCCAGACATCAGAGAGATGGGTGCAGAGTCCTCCCAGCAGTGCCCCGACATAGGAGGGGTGGGTGCAGAGTCCTCCCAGCAGTGCCCAGACATAGGAGGGGTGGGTGCAGAGTCCTCCCAGCAGTGCCCAGACATAGGAGGGGTGGGTGCAGAGCCCTCCCAGCAGTGCCCAGACATTGGAGGGGTGGGTGCCTATCACTCCCAGCAGTGCCCAGACATAGGAGGGGTGTGTGCCTAACACTCCCAGCAGTGCCCAGACATAGGAGGGGTGGGTGCAGAGTCCTCCCAGCAGTGCCCAGACATCGGAGGGATGGGTGCAGAGTCCTCCCAGCAGTGCCCAGACATAGGAGGGGTGGGTGCCTCTCACTCCCAGCAGTGCCCAGACATAGGAGGGGTGGGTGCAGAGTCCTCCCAACAGTGCCCAGACATAGGAGGGGTGGGTGCAGAGTCCTCCCATCAGTGCCCAAACATAGGAGGGGTGGGTGCCTATCACTCCCAGCAGTGCCCAGACATAGGAGGGGTGGGTGCCCATCACCCCCAGCAGTGCCCAGACATAAGAGGGGTGGGTGCAGAGTCCTCCCAGCAGTGCCCAGACATAGGAGGGGTGTGTGCCTAACACTCCCAGCAGTGCCCAGACATAGGAGGAGAGTGTGCCTAACACTCCCAGCAGTGCCCAGACATAGAAGGGGTGTGTGCCTAACACTCCCAGCAGTGCCCAGACATAGGAGGGGTGGGTGCCTATCACTCCCAGCAGTGCCCAGACATAGGAGGGGTGGGTGCAGAGTCCTCCCAGCAGTGCCCAGACATAGGAGGGGTGGGTGCAGAGTCCTCCCAGCAGTGCCCAGAGATAGGAGGGGTGGGTGCCTATCACTCCCAGCAGTGCCCAGACATAGGAGGGGTGGGTGCCCATCACCCCCAACAGTGCCCAGACATAGGAGGGGTGTGTGCCTAACACTCCCAGCAGTGCCCAGACATAGGAGGGGTGGGTGCAGAGTCCTCCCAGCAGTGTCCAGACATCGGAGGGATGGGTGCAGAGTCCTCCCAGCAGTGCCCAGACATAGGAGGGGTGGGTGCCTCTCACTCCCAGCAGTGCCCAGACATAGGAGGGGTGGGTGCAGAGTCCTCCCAGCAGTGCCCAGACATAGGAGGGGTGGGTGCAGAGTCCTCCCAGCAGTGCTAAGACATAGGAGGGGTGGGTGCCTATCACTCCCAGCAGTGCCCAGACATAGGAGGGGTGGGTGCCCATCACCCCCAGCAGTGCCCAGACATAGGAGGGGTGGGTGCAGAGTCCTCCCAGCAGTGCCCAGACATAGGAGGGGTGTGTGCCTATCACTCCCAGCAGTGCCCAGACATAGGAGGGGTGGGTGCAGAGTCCTCCCAGCAGTGCCCAGACATAGGAGGGGTGGGTGCAGAGTCCTCCCAGCAGTGCCCAGAGATAGGAGGGGTGGGTGCCTATCACTCCCAGCAGTGCCCAGGCATAGGAGGGGTGGGTGCCCATCACCCCCAACAGTGCCCAGACATAGGAGGGGTGTGTGCCTAACACTCCCAGCAGTGCCCAGACATAGGAGGGGTGTGTGCCTAACACTCCCAGCAGTGCCCAGACATAGGAGGGGTGGGTGCAGAGTCCTCCCAGCAGTGCCCAGAAATCGGAGGGATGGGTGCAGAGTCCTCCCAGCAGTGCCCAGACATAGGAGGGGTGGGTGCCTCTCACTCCCAGCAGTGCCCAGACATAGGAGGGGTGGGTGCAGAGTCCTCCCAGCAGTGCCCAGACATAGGAGGGGTGGGTGCAGAGTCCTCCCAGCAGTGCCCAGACATAGGAGGGGTGTGTGCCTAACACTCCCAGCAGTGCCCAGACATAGGATGGGTGTGTGCCTATCACTCCCAGCAGTGCCCAGACATAGGAGGGGTGTGTGCCTATCACTCCCAGCAGTGCCCAGACATAGGAGGGGTGGGTGCCTATCACTCCCAGCAGTGCCCAGACAAAGGAGGGGTGGGTGCAGAGTCCTCCTAGCAGTGCCCAGACATAGGAGGGGTGGGTGCAGAGTCCTCCCAGCACTGCCCAGACATAGGAGGGGTGGGTGCAGAGTCCTCCCAGCAGTGCCCAGACATAGGAGGGGTGGGTGCAGAGTCCCCCCAGCAGTGCCCAGACATATGACACATATATGCCCACCCCTAGTGCTGGCAGCACAATACACACAATGAGAGCATGCAACAAGACTGTATACTCATGTGCCACCCTACTAAACTAAGAGACCCAAAGGGAACACACACTGTCACGCACATTCCAGGACTGATAGGAATGTAGAGGTGCTGGGGCAGCCAACAAGTTGTTGCCTCCCATGGAAGGAAAAGGGTGGAGTACCCACAGATACCATGCCCACAATTGTCAGTCAGGTGACCAAAGACCCTGCAGAACACGTAACACATGTGTGCGAGGCTGGGAGTACACACATGCATAGGGCGTAAAAGGGAACATGTCCACATGAAGTCATGTCAATATACTCCATACACTAGTACAGTGGCCACCAAGGATGCCACAAATGATGCAGGTGGAGACATTGCTGAGCAGGCATGGCCAAAGTTGAAGGGATCCGTCACACACCCAGGATATGTAGACACAGCTCAGCACAACAATTGGGAAACATCCTGCAGGGAAGATGTCAGGGTCCACAGAGGAAGGAACACACCTTGGGACAATATCACCATACAGTAAGAGCACACATGACCAAAGATTATTTGCAGAGCCCTTGTGATGGCACACAGATACCAGGGTCCACCCCATGAGCAGCACACTACAACATTTCCCAGACACCTAACACATTATCACCACCCCAAATCATGGAGCAGCACCACCAACAGCAAGTCCAGGAAAGCATTAGTGTGCAAAACAAAAACAAAATGCTTTACTCAGCATTCAAAATAAATTGTTTTAAATGTCCACTATTTACAAGGCCCATGGGCCAGGCCATCAGCAAAGTCCTGGGGGGGTACACATCGGGACGTGTGTCCCCTAGTTCGCCTGCACAGTTCACATGTCCATTTCATCCACAGAAGGGGGGGCATCATGTGGGGGGGAAGGACCAGGCACCGCAGGGACAGGAGGGGCAAGGGTAGGTGTTGTGGGTGCAGGGACGGACGACTCCACCACAGGGGGTGGGGCAGCGCCAAAGGTGGCTTCCAGCACGGCGCTACACACTGCTGCCAGGTCGCCCAGCGTCTCCCCTGCACCCGAATGAACCACAGGCCCCAAGGAGGGGGGGGAGGTAGGAGGGATGGGTTGCAGCGCTCCCGGGGGAGGGTGTGGACAGGGGGGGACTCTACTCCCGTGGCCAGGCACTGCCTCCACCGCTTGCGGGGTGGTGCCACACTGGGGCCGAGGGACACACTGGCCACCAAGGACTCATTCGGTGACAGTTGGCCAGGAGAGCTAAGGGGAGTGGTGATGGAGGAAGTGGGTCTTGAGGAATGTGGACTCCCACTCTGGCTGCGTGCCTGCCGTTTGCCCCCAGACCCAGTGGGTGTGCCTACTTCCCCCTGTGTGTGCATGACTGGAGGAGTGCGCTTTGCCTTCCCTGGTGGTGTGCTGCCTGTGTCTGGTGGGGTGCGTGCATGGGGACGTCTGGGTGTGCATGGGACAGGCATGGGAGAAGGAAGTGTGGATGGTGCAGGGGTAGGGGGCGGATGGAGTGCTGCTGGAGATCCACTGCTGCAGTCAGTGACGAGTCTATGGACCTCAGCAACATCCGTTGGTCCGACATCGCTGCTGACATGCCCTCCATGTACGACACCATCTGTGTCAGCAGTGTGGTGTGGCCATGGAGGATAGTAAGCATCGATGCCTGACCAACCTGCAACTGCCGCTGAATGTCCACAGACTCGGCATTGACGGCAGCAGGGGAGACAGGGGCAGGGGGTGCGGTGCCTGGTACGAAGGAGACCTGTTGGCGCCTAGCACGAACGGAAGGGACCCGAGCAGGTGGGAGGCAGGTGATTGGAATGGAGGGGGCGGCGACAGATGGAGTGCTGCTCTCAGCTCTGGGAGCAGCGTCCGCCCTCTCAGGGAGCTCAGCCTTGGACCCGTCAGCGTCATAGTCGGTGGTGGGACTGGACAGGTCCTCCGCCACACTCCCCTCCGCCTCCGTGCCACTCGCTGAGCCAGACTCGCCAGCACTGGTGGCACCGCCTCTGGATCCCTCCTCAATTTCCGTGCCAGTGTCTCCCTCGGTTTCCCCCGACGATGCTGTGGGCAAGGTGAAGAGACAGGAAATAATCAGACACCTGTATACATATGACACATGATTCAAAACTACATAGGTCACAGTGCATAGCATGAAAAGCAACATGAGTAACATCTACAATACTGCGCACATATGTAGGCCCTGCACCACACAGTTGGTTGACCCACCATGCCACTGAGAAACAATGGAGAGCATGACACAACAGCAAAGAACTTGATATCAAATTAGACAGAGGAGCTAGTCTCTGGGGACAGTCGAGTACAGCATCTGGACCACACACCGTAGCCAAAAAAGGGATGAGCAGGAACCATGTCTTGTAACTTTTGGCACATGCTGCTCAGCAAATACATTAAACCCTGCCCAACATGACTGGGTCACTGCATGTTGAGTGTATGTTCAGACAATCATCACACACAGGCCAGACCTGGCAAGGACACATACGGTTTGGACATGTAGGCCTTTCCCGCAAAAACCCCCACCTACCTGAGACAATGTGAGTGACACAGAGGAAGTACTTACACCTCTTACTCAGGGATTACTAAAATGGCCTTCAATAAATCCTGAATGTACACAAACTAACCCTCGTGCGCCTGTCCACACATAAAATTGACAAACAACCATCATCACATAGTTGTACCAAAACACACTGGCACCGGCCACTGTGAGTATGCACAAGCCAAATTGGGTCAACCTGTACAGTGGACACATGTAGCACACTTTACGTATATACACATTAGGCCAGGGTACAATGCCACAGAGCCCAACCTATGCTGAAGACACAGTCAATGTCCACATTGTTGGATGACACACATGATACCTAGGAAAAGGTGCCCCAGGGGACTGTAGTGGCCACACTCCTCCATGGTCCAGGATGGATATGACTGCAACAGAAGCAAACGTCCCTGCACTATGCATATCTCCCACTCATGCACATCATGTCTGAGGCCACAACATTGGTCATGCATGCTGTAAGGCAGTACACTTTTCAGACACACTCCTATGTCGGGACTCAGCATCAGTGCCAACTAACATGGACCCCACATTGACTGAACTGGCCAGGGCACAGGCAAGGTCCCAACACATGTTACACACCACCCCCACACATGATGCTGCAAGCATTGGTCCTGACTCAATACTTCACAATTCAGTAATGTGTCATCTCGTTACGTTTGGAGCTGAATTTCATTTATCATAGCTCAAGAAACTAAATTTGAAGCAATACAACATCCTACATTTGATTTAGCGGTATTTATTTATTTACAACAATTCGTATAAAAGTTCGGCGCAGGGTTGCTCCAGAGGGAACGTGCATAGAATAAGGGTGCTGAGAAGTGAGTGTGTGAAGAGAAATTTCTCAGAAAACAATAGAAGAATTAAGATGAATAACAAATTAAACGGTTTACAATTCACCGTACAAGGTGTCCTGGTCACGTATAAATAGATAGAGTCACAATTTTCAATATAGAATCCAATTCATATTTTGGCACGTTGGGTAAGGGACGTGTACCAGGCTCATTCGTAAGGGGGTGTCGACGTTTCGACCCGTCTTAGGGTACTGCGGTAATTTGTTGCCTTGACCATGCGGGTCTTCTTCAGGACAATAGAGAAGGAGGGGCAACCTGACGGAGTCCTCAACTTGACTTGGAGGTCTAGCGTGAATCCAGGAAAGGTTCAACCAGAATTCAATAGTGGCAATAATTCAAAAACCATGTGTGTGGTCCACAGACACTGGAACTGCAACGCGGACTCAATCCGATAAGCAGTGTAACACAGGGAGCCAATTTGGGCATCACATATCCCGGACAAGGGCCGTTCTGTAACGCGGACTCAATCCGTCCGGCAGTTTGTTCCAGGGAACCGGAATTCAATTACGGCAGTCGTTCTGCATCTAATGCAGAGTGTGTTCCCGTGGCGTCTCAACCGGGATTACTAAAATGGCCTTCAATAAATCCTGAATGTACACAAACTAACCCTCGTGCGCCTGTCCACACATAAAATTGACAAACAACCATCATCACATAGTTGTACCAAAACACACTGGCACCGGCCACTGTGAGTATGCACAAGCCAAATTGGGTCAACCTGTACAGTGGACACATGTAGCACACTTTACGTATATACACATTAGGCCAGGGTACAATGCCACAGAGCCCAACCTATGCTGAAGACACAGTCAATGTCCACATTGTTGGATGACACACATGATACCTAGGAAAAGGTGCCCCAGGGGACTGTAGTGGCCACACTCCTCCATGGTCCAGGATGGATATGACTGCAACAGAAGCAAACGTCCCTGCACTATGCATATCTCCCACTCATGCACATCATGTCTGAGGCCACAACATTGGTCATGCATGCTGTAAGGCAGTACACTTTTCAGACACACTCCTATGTCGGGACTCAGCATCAGTGCCAACTAACATGGACCCCACATTGACTGAACTGGCCAGGGCACAGGCAAGGTCCCAACACATGTTACACACCACCCCCACACATGATGCTGCAAGCATTGGGCACTTGGATTAACTGGCAGCCTAGATGACCTTGTGCAAGAGTGACTACACACAGACCAGGGAACACGTGTCAAGGAGGGGAAGGGAGGAAGAACAGCACCGGTTTACTTTGGGGAACAGGATATGTACTGCACATATGAACCCTGGCAGTGTATCCATGCAACGGCGCACTTCCAAAAGCTGGTGACACACAACAAACACACATGTACCTACCCCCTTCCTGCTGCTGCTTCTCCGCTAGGCGCCTATCCAAGTCAGGGAAGACCACCGGCAGCACACGCTTCTTGTGGCTCTCAGGTGAGTCCCCCAGCAGGACCCGGGCTATCCTCCTGGTCCAGCACCGGATATCCTGCCAGCGTTTCCTCACCTGGGGCAGGCGCCGCCTCCGACCCTCCACCGACCTCACGGCACTGACGGCTTCCCTCCAGAACTCACCCTTGGCATGGACGCCTACCTGTGAGGATGACAAAGTGAGACAACATCAATACACCTGCTACATGTCACAGAGACACACATTTGAACAATTTGGCTGGTTTGAACAGGGCATAGTATGCAGCAAACTCATTGCACCTTCATCATAGGGACATTATCCTCTGGGGAAGGCCAAATGCACGACGTGGCATTGAAAGTACACGGGTGGAATGAGGGGTGCAACACAATCACTGATCCCGGCTCACACTGTGCATCACAAGCTACACCACGATTATGTACAGCACCTCAAAGCAGTCACATGCCCCAGGCCACTGGCGCAACCTCAGCAGGGTACACAGACACACACAGGCACAGGACAATCACCTGCCATTGGCAACTGCGGGTACAAACATCACTCTGCACATGTGGCACTAGACTGGGGGGTGTCACAGGTGTGGGGCAGGCTAAGCACGTCAGACACACAGCAGTGCTCCCTGCTCACATCAGATGGGTAGGGTACATGTATCCCTCATGCAGCTGGGGTGCAACACTCCACATAGACACCCACCCACATGACAGGGGACTGACATACACACCAATGTCCAGGGGACGAACACATCATTTGGACACTCTCACCACAGGTACACTCAACACACACACATCTGTGGGTACAGTCACCTGTCACACTGGGGGGACCACGGAATCACATCAGGACTGTAGAAACAACATTCCCAGGAGGATTAGCCAGGCTGAATGTGGCATGCACCATGCAGTGATTGTCACAGTAAGCACTATGCAAGTGAGGAGTGCAGCCATGCACTACAGCATGCTCTGCATGGGAGACATGAGCCATTCCCCCCCTGGTACCCACTCTAAAGAACATTGCATGTCTGTCACACCTGGACACAATGCCAGAAGTGACAGTCACAAAAAAGGGGCACAGTCTAAGCTAATGGAGTCAGCACTCACCTGCTCCCCTGGTCTCCCATACAGTCAAGGGTACTGTGGGAGGATCACATCCAGCAGGGCCTGGTTCTCCTCCAGGGTGAATGGTTGGGCCCTCTCCACAGACCTGGACATGGTGCCAGAGGAATCACGAGCAGCAGCAGTGGTGTGGAATGAAAGGTTGTGCAGGCAAGTGCTCTCTCATGGGGCCTGGCTGCCTTATATTTGCCTTGCTGGCCGGTTTCATTTACAGGAGTACAGAGTGATTGGTCAATCTCATTTGCATCCTACGTTTCCTCCAATCCCTTTAAACCTACCCCAGTGGGTGCCTTTGCATGTTATAAAAAATGAGCATGCTGTCAAGTCAACAACCACTTTGCAACTTTGTATATTTTCTCCAACCGACTTCTGCTGGCCACCTGATGACAAAATTTGAACTTGAAAGTGGGTCTCCATGACAACCAGCATGCATTTAGGCCCTTAGACTTGTCCCTCATGTGTCCCCTATGTAATTTCACTATACACACACAGGTACGGTGCGTTCCACGCCCCTAGGGCACCACTACTCCAGTGATACAGTCTGTACAGGCGTCTGTAGGGTCCGTATCACGGTGGTGTACACGTACGGCTACACTACCATAGTGATACGGACCCTACACACGCGTGTACGGTCCATATCACGGTGGCATACACGTACGGCTACACTACCATAGTGATACGGACCCTACATACGCGTGTAGGGTCCGTATCACGGTGGCGTACACGTACGGCTACACTACCATAGTGATACGGACCCTACACACGCGGGTACGGTCCGTATCACGGTGGCGTACACGTACGGCTACACTACCATAGTGATACGGACCATACACACGCCCTCAGAGCGTGTGTATGGTGCGTTTCACGGCTTACACAGGTGACAGGCGGCACACAGAAAGGAATTGAGCTGTCATACTTGGCCAAGGCTGGACATCAAGTCATTGTCAGTGCAGTCCCACATGTCTCAGGACTAGGTGTGTCAGGCTGTGATGTGCCACACATCCCCTTCCCACCTTTGACATGTGTGCATGAAGTACAGACTTGTTGAGCAATGCATCACTGGCATGGCACAGTCAACAACACCCGCAAGTGTCCCCTGATGCCATGTACACAGTAAATTACACCTGACATGTAACTACCGGCGTGGCACGATGTGACTATGTCATGTGTGTGTCATGTGTTCCCATAAGCTTGCTGTTGGTGTACCGTCAAATGCATCTGCAGTTGCTGCATCCAAGATGTGTCTGTGTGTAGATGGGCATGGCACACCATTATGCACACCAGGACACATGTGGCATCAGACGTAACGTGCGTATGTATGCATCCCACATGGACTTGCGAGACAAGGACGTATCTGCGTAGTCTCAATATATGTGTGATCTGTCTTGACATGTACCCTGTTATGGCAAGGTGTGTGTTCTGTCCTTTTTTCACGGACATGTGACCTGTGCCTCTAGTGTTCCGCAACCTGTCTGTATGATTAACATACTTATTCTGCACATATGCGGATGTCTGGCACTCCTGTGATGCGTCTGCCTGTTCACTTACACTGGCCCACAGCTAGTTTCATGCCATGTCATGTTGAGCTTGAGAATCCACGTTTGTGGTTGGCTCTTGGTAGGAGTGTCACCTGCCTGGCAAACGTGTCCAGGATATGTTGCACAGACCTGACTCTGTATGTAGCATATGTGTATTGGCTGTTTAACATGTGCTCAGTACATTGACATTGTTGTTGTACTGTACTCACTCTTCGTTGTCCCTTCCAAATTACTGCAGGGCTCCGCCTCTCCCCCGACCACTGCCAGACTTGGCTGCCCTGAGGGAACGTGACTGTATACGCCGCTACCGCTTCAGCCAACCGTTGATTGAGGACTTGACCGCCCGGCTGGAAGCACACCTCCAACCACGACACAGGTATCCTACTGCACTGACACCCAAGATGAAGTTGATGGCAGCCCTACATTTCTTTGCCACGGGTACGTTTCAACATACCATAGCTGATGTTGGTGGCATGTCCCAGACCATGTTCAGCCGTGTCCTGCATGATTTTTTAGAGGCCATGTTGGTTCACCTGGATGAGTTTATTCATTTCCCAACTCCTGAGCAGTTGACACGTGTCAAGGGTGACTTCTATGCCCTCGGAGGGATGCCCTATGTCATTGGGTCTATTGATGGGACACATGTGGCTTTGGTACCACCACAGGCACAGGAGGTAGCCTTTCGCAAACATTACCACTCCATTAATGCCCTTGTGGTGTGTCTTGCTAACATGGAGATTTCCCATGTCTGTGCCCGTTTTCCAGGATCAGCACACGATGCCTACATCATGAGGCGTAGCAGGGTGCCTGAAATTATGCTGCAGCTGCGCAACGAACGAGCATGTCTTGTTGGTGGGTATACTCTGTTACTCCTGTATTTAGCGGCATCTTTCTGTCTTACTGCTTCTCCTGACCCACTTCTGTCCATGATGTTTCCATGTAGGGGACTCTGGCTATCCCAACATGCCATTGCTGATCACGCCTCTCCGCAACCCCAGAACGGCTGCCGATCACCGGTACAACAACGCCCATGGGCGGGCTAGGCGAGTGATAGAGAGGACCTTTGGCCTCCTGAAAAGCCGATTCTGGTGCCTCCACAAGACCGGCGGCGCACTCCCATATGCCCCGGTGAAGGTCTGCAAAATCTTCCTCGTGTGCTGCATGCTGCACAACATGGCAGTGGAGAAAGCTGTGCCACTCATCCTGGATCCGGATGAGCAGGAAGATCCACCCATGGAGGATCAGGGGCTTGGTGACGAGGCAAGTGATGTTGAGGAGGAGGAGGAAGAGGACATCCGGAGTCGGCTCATACGCAACTTCTTTGCTTAGTGGTGAGTTGCAGTGTCTGAGTGTGCACGCATTGAGCCTTGTGTGGCATGTGTTTCAATGTGTGTGTCCATCTGCATGTATGGCAAGTGAGTCAGAGGTGTGTTTGGATGTGGCACTCCAGTGATGGTGTAATGTACGAATGTCTTTCCAGAGACACTATTTTCACCTAGCATGTTGACAACCTTATATGTGTCGAGTACATGCCCATGCATGCGGATGTTCTTCTTTTGGCTCACTTCTTGTGTGTCTCTCATCCACAGGTCTTTGTGCATGCTGTCTGCTGGTGGCATTGTTGTGCTCCTGCTATTCCTCATGAATACAGCAACGTGTGCTGAATCAGCGTAACATGCACGGACATGTCGCAAATTCTCCTTAGGGTAAGGGATGCAGCAAGGCTTTTTGGGTGTGCTATATGTTTGGAATGTGTATGCACTGCTCCTGTTCATGTTTGGTTACTTTGCATACATGTCGAATCAACATGGGGCACATGACATGGAGCTGGATTCACCTGAAGTGATAGTCACACTTGGTGACAGTCATCTGTCATGTGATTGGGGATTGTGATGAAGGCATCAATGTGTGTAACACTGCCCTCGGAAACATACGGGATGCACCGGGTTGACATAGTGTGGTACATCCCCATTAGAGGCTCAATGGTGAATAGCAGCCTCTCCGTGAGCAGCACGGGGTGTTTGCCTCACACCCGTCACTTGTGTGCCAGTGCAATGGATCTCCTGCATCTGTGGTGCAAAGGGGGGTGCCAGTGTAAATCCCACATGTTCATCCACATGACCTGTGCATCTGTCAATATGGATGCATTTGCCTTCCGGCACACATGTCCAATAAATGTGTCCCTCAGCCTCCAATGTGCCTCATCTCTGTCAATGCAGGTCTCTTGCCACTGTGCATGCGGCATGTCTGGCATAGTTATCACAGATTGTGCATATGAGTCTATGTGTAGAGTAGCAAGATGCAAACTGTGTGTCAGGGATTATGATATGTATTGTGCATGATGTACATGTCTGTGTGGGTATTTTGGCATGTCATTCCCCACAACGGCCACTTTGCTGCATGTGCATCCATTGTCTGTGTGTGTGCCATGTAGAACCAGACACTCATTCCTTTTCATACACCTTTTGCAGTGGTCCTTACTGACATGCTTGTGTTTGTGTGCAACTTGTGGCATGGTGTTCAGGACATGGCGCATGCTGCTGCAGGCCCTGCAGCAGGGGCACACAGAGATTCTATATTTGCACTCACACACACGCCTCTAGGACGCACCCCCCTTCCTAGCTCCACCCATTCAGTTTGTTGTAATCTGCTTGTGTGTGACACTGTTGCGGTGGCAAAGGCTGGAACGTCTGCACATGCAACGTGCACATTGCACGACCCTCATGTCCTTGCATAACCCACATCACACTAAAGTCTGATGTAGCAGACGCACTCCTAGCAATGTCCATCCGAAAATCTACCCCCTGCTGTCAGACACAACCTAAGCACACACACGACACGTGTGCATGCTGAGTGTGCAACTTCAACTGCCTACACAGCGCTGGCACGCCTTCCAGGCCCTGTCACTCCAACCAGGTCATGTCCCTCCTACTCCCCACCGGCTCTGTGCCCCAACAAGGCCATGGGAGTGGCACTCCAGGCCTCTGCATGTAGTATGGTGTCGTTGTGGGACACATGGCACAGGTATCATGTCTCAGCATGTCAGTCTACAATGTGTCCAGGATCCCCTTCTACACCATGGCATGCACACTGCATCTCAACATCATCTGCTGTCCCATTGCCAGCCAGGTGCTTCTCACCCTCCCCAAAGATGCAGTCCTTGCCAGTTCTCATGTTGAATAATGCATGGTGTCCATTGGCAGATGGCTGGACATCGGCCACCTGATGCTGGACTTGTACACGACTGAGGTGTTCATCTGCGGATTGTCCCCTTACAGCTGGGTCAACTGCTTGTGTCCCACCCGCAAGGGCCATGCACAGGCACACAGTGTCCACACACACGAGCTGGTGTGCATCATGGTTTGCTTGCTCACATGTGCTATGCTGATCACCAGCATCTGTACCTGAGGCTTCAGCACACTCTGCATTATGCACAAGATCCACAGTTCGACCCACCTCAAGGCAAGACAGACCATCCCCCAGGTCAACTACAACATCCATGTCTAATCCTACCCTGCACTCTACAGAGAAGTACGTTACTACTCCCATGATACTTGTCCACATCCAGGGTGCATCTGCACAGCTCTGCTTCAACATCCGGTGACCCAGCCACATCACCGTCCAACAGAGATAGCTGCAATGGATCACTTTCAGCTGCATGATGACCTTCACAATCCACGCCCACACTCAGGATGCAGCCCACCACCACGACCCCATCACAACCTTGTGGCACTGTCATCCAAGACCTCATTGTGCCATCTCCATGCATCCAACCTTGACCTGGCCACCATTCTCCACATCCACCTGACTCCAGCATGCAGGACATAGTTCTCCCACCTGGCTACACATACCTGGGACTCCCACCCCAGGACACTCCACATGATCCCTGACCTCTGCGCATGACTGTTGCTCTTCGAAATAGGTCTGTCCGCACAGTTGTGCAGGAACCCCCTCAACTGGTTGGGCCCATCACGGGTGAGTATGGTGCGCCATGTCTGTATTGGATGATACCTTGTTACCCATGTGTGTCCTGTACCAGACTCAGATCCCAGGGTACGGATGGCTGGAGTTACTTCAACACTCAGGCATGGTTTGACATTTACACACACATGTGTTGTTGAATGATGCAAAATCACAGCAACGTCTCATGACCAAAAAAGATGTATTTATTTGCGGTGGGGTACGTGTCTTGGTAGGTGACATCAGGTGCTCTACCGGGGGAATAGAATCCAAAGTTCACAAGGGGAGATGGGATCCTTGCCATTGGAAGTCATCAGAGTCCATGCCACAGTCTTTGTCAACATTGGTCAGACTGGGACCAGCAAGTCCATGTGGCAGAGAATGTCATTGTATGAGGTGCTGCTGTTGCGCCAGAAGGCCAGGTGCCAGGCCAGGTGACCTGGGAGATGGTGATGGTCCGCTGACTCTCACGGTCTTTTGCGTGGACGACCCACCTTCCTCCGGGGACCCTCAGAAGCAGGCCGTGACGATGTCTGTGATGCTCCGTCGGACGATTCCTCCTCCTCCTCATCCCTCCCTGTGGCTGCTGCTGATCTTCGCCTGGTGCCACAGGGGGGGTTGCCCGTGTTGTCGGCAATCCGACGGAGTGTACGGTTCAGGTCCGTTAGCACCGCCACAAGCTCAGCCTGTCTTGCCTCCATCCGTCCTTGGTGTTGCTGTTGACAGGCATTTTGCTCGGCCTGCAGGTTCTTCATCTCGTCGAGGGTCCCCTTCATCTCTGTGAGGGTCTCCACTACCTGGCTGATGCCCATGGTGTCACGCGGGTATGTGTCCAGGATGTTGCGGACCTGTGTCAAGACCGGTTCCTCAGCTGTCTGGTCAGGTTTGCGCCTCCGCCGTCCTCCACTCCCACCACCCCTGCCCACATGTGCCTGGCCTGCCGTTGTGGGCACATCGGCTCTCCAGGACCCCTGAGGGATGGCATTTGCGGGGTCGCCTGCCTCCTCCTGGGTGCCCGGAGTACCTTGTCCCTCCTGGGCAGACTGGCTGCGTTGTTGTGTGCGAGCAGGGCTCCTGTGTGTATCCTGGGATGTGGCAGGAGTGGGGGTGGTGGTTGGCACAGTTGTACCTGACGCAGGTGCTGGAGGTTCTGGGGCACCAGAGGGGCCAGGTTGGTCGGGGTCGTCCACGGGGTGGTGAGAGTCGTCGCTGCTGGTGGGGTCATCGTCACGCCGAGCCTGGTCCTGTGACTCTTCCCCCCCCAGTGTTGGGGGGAGATCGACGACGTTGCCCTGTGTGTGAGAGAGAGACAATGTTAATGGTGTTTCATGCGACATCCATGGTTCATATATATTCAAGTTGGCACAGTTCCTCTGGGTAGTTGGATATTTCTAGCATTCCTCTCACAGTGCATTTGTGGATGGGTATGTTGCGGGGGACAGATTGATATGTACTCCTGGTTATTTGGCCTGTCTAATGAGTGTTGGGATGCTTATTTGGCTATGGATTGGTCTTGTTGTGTCACATATCCATTGTGGGAGTGGCAATTTGCGTTGGCTGCCCGGGGGGGGGGGGTGAGCTTGTGTGAGGGCGAGTGTGTGTGACCGGTCATGCTGTTGGGTGTGGTGTGATTTGTCATTGGGTCTACCAGGTGATGTGTCTATCCCCTCATGGTGCATGCTGGCATGACAGTGAATGTGAGTTCCTGTGGTAGGTAGGTGGCATATGGAGTTTGTGTTTGTGTTTGAGTGTACAGTGGTCACAGGATTGTCTTGTGCTGTCTACAGCAGGGCCGAGTGTCATGTACCGTGTCTGTACTTGGAGAGTCCCTGTGCATTGTGCATGGCGCATGGGTGTGTCTCTTGGCCACAGCTTTCATCACTTTTCCTATGTGTGACACACTCTTTGTTGTTGCATCATTTGTGTACGCAGTGAGCAGTGTAGCGAGCGTGCGTAGCGAGCGATGCAGAACCGGCTTACGTGTTGCACTGTACGTGGCCAAATGGTGCTTTTTCATATCTATTGGAGAATGCAGGTAGGTAACTTATGCATTTGTGACTGGGTTCTTACAAACACAGTGAGTGGGTATACTGGGTGAAGGGTTAGGTTTGTGCCTGCAGCAAGGATCTACTCGTGCACAGTTTGACACATGGCCCAGTGATTTCCAAACGTAAAAGGGGTGTTTGACGCACTGCCAGACCTTGTCAACATGCACACAGTCCACCTGCTGACGAGCCGACATGGCCACACCACCCAAGGGTGTTTTGTCTCCCTCTGTCACCCTCCTCCCTCTGTCTGTCTCCCTCTGTCGCCCTCTCTCCCTCCTTCTGTCACCCTCCTCCCTCTGTCTGTCTCCCTCTGTCACCCTCTCTTCCTCCCTCTGTCACCCTCCTCCCTCTGTCTGTCTCCCTCTGTCGCCCTCTCTCCCTCACTCTGTCACCCTCCTCCCTCTGTCTGTCTCCCTCTGTCGCCCTCTCTCCCTCCCTCTGTCACCCTCCTCCCTCTGTCTGTCTCCCTCTGTCGCCCTCTCTCCCTCCCTCTGTCACCCTCCTGTATTCGTCTGTCTCCCTCTGTCACCCTCTGTCGCCCTCCCTCTCTCTCCCTCTCCCTCCGTCTGTCTGTCACCCTCTGTCACCTCAGCCCAGCTTCCTGGGCACACACACTTTGCAGGTCTTTCAAAGGCCATTGGCTTGTTCATGTGGCTTTGTTTAGTATCTCCCGGCACCCATTGGGCAGAGTGTCTCTGAGTCTGGCGCTGCTGCGGCGGTGTGTGCTGACACTCTCACAGTGATGCCTCTTCATTAGCTGCTGTTATGTGCAAATTGGGCCTTCATTCCCATGTCATCCTGCGACACAGCCACCATGTGCAGGCGACACTGTACAGTGCCGGGACACACTGGGCCCGATTCACAGAACAAACTTAAGACAAAATCCTAAACTTAGTACCATTTTGGTATTCACAGAATGCACTTACTACTTCTGGTATTCACAGAATGAACTTACTACTTTTGCGATTCACAGAATAAACTTACTACTTTTGCTATTCACAGAATGGATTTAAGACTACTAACTTTACGTCCGCACTCGGGCCAGAGCTTCCGGCCCAGAGGTGGAGATTTTATCTCCGCCACTGACCAGAATCCCCACCTCTGGGCCGGAAGCCCCGCCCCCGGCCCGGAAGCCCCGCCTCCGGGCCGGAAGCTCCGCCTCCGGGCCTGAATTTCCGGCCCGAGTGCGGACGTAAAGTTAGTAGTCTTAAATCCATTCTGTGAATAGCAAAAGTAGTAAGTTTATTCTGTGAATCGCAAAAGTAGTAAGTTCATTCTGTGAATACCAGAAGTAGTAAGTGCATTCTGTGAATACCAAAATGGTACTAAGTTTAGGATTTTGTCTTAAGTTTGTTCTGTGAATCGGGCCCAGTTTGTATGGCTCTGCCCTAGGCCATATGGGCTGAGGGCATTGGTGTCTGCTTCTGAGTTGCACAATGTATTTTTGGAGGCCCACCCTCCCGGAATCACGGACATCCTGTCTTGTGTTGGTGTTTTGTGTGGCCTGTGACTTGGCATGGCCTTGCTTGGTGCATGGGGCATGGAGCCACTGGTGGCATGTGCATGTTTTTGGTGTGTGGTTGTGACCGGTGATGGCTTTGGGGTAGTTGCGTGCATTATTGGGAGTTGGGTTGTTGATGAGGTTCCCCCCATGTGAGGTGAGTTGTTTGTGTACTCACCAGGCTCGTTGACTCCTTCTAGTCCGTGGACTCCCAACGGCGGCAGCGTGCGCATCACCTTCTCCTCCCAGGGATGGTAGTGTACCAGTCTGCGGGGCAGGCCACCTCCAGTGATGTTGCTCTGGGCGTGGTCTTCAGTCATTTTTCTCTTCACCGTCCTCCGCAGATCGTACCACCTGGCTTGGCATTCATGCCTGGTCCTTCTGATGGGCGCAACAGCATTCACCCTCTCAACGATCCTCTGCCACATGGCTGATTTTGCTGCTATGCTGGTCTGTCTGACCGATGTTCCAAAGAGCTGTGGCTCGACTCTGCTGACTTCATCGACTAGGATCTCCAGCTCCGCTGTTGTGAACTTTGGATTCTTGTCTGTGGGCATGGTGTGGGGTGTGGGTGTGGATGGTTGTGGGTGTGGGTGTGTGGTTGTGAAGGTGTGTGTGTGTGAATGTGATGAGGGGGTGTTTGTGAAGGTGGTTGTGTGAAGGTGTGCAAGTGTAAGGTGTAGTCAGGGTTCAAGTATGGTGCTGTGGGTTGTCTGTGGGGTCTGGCAGCAGTGGGTCTGTTGCAAAGGCTCATGGTTTGTGTGTGTGGGCCCTTTTTATTGGTCCATTTGTGGGTGTGGCTGTGTTTGAACTTTGGGTGGGTGTGTTATAAGGAGTGGTTGTGTTTTGGGCCTCTGTTTACCTGTTTGGCTGTTGCAGGTCAGTGTATTGGATGTATTTTGGCTTGCTGGACGTGTTTTGTGGTGTTGTTTGATTCGAATGGACTCTCCTTGTGGTGTTTAGCAGTGTCCTGGTTCAGTACGTGTGTTTTTCGCATCTGTAAGGTGCGTACATCGGCCATGTTGTTGTACAGTGCTCACATTTGCTATGGCTTGGTAGGACTCGTACATGCGCAATGTTAGGTGAGGGTGCTGGTGTAGGGGCCCGGGGTAGGGTGCGTACAGGGAAGGGTGTAGGGGCCTGGGGGTACATGCCGTACATACGGGAAACAAAGGTATGGCGCCTACATACGGGGTGCTGGGGGTACGGTGCGTACCCCCACCCCGTAGGTACGGTGCAAACCCCCACCCCGTATGTACGGAGCGAACCCCTACCCCGTGTAGGTACCGAGCGAACCCCCCGTATGTACGGTGCGAACCCCCACCCCATGTAGGTACTGTGCGAACCCCCACCCCACCCCGTATGTACGGAGCGAACCCCCACCCCCGTATGTACAGTGCGTACCCCCACCCCGTGTAGGTACGGTGCGAACCCCCACCCCACTCCGTATGTACGGAGCGAACCCCCACCCCATGTAGGTACGGAGCGAACCCCCCCCGTATGTACGGTGCGAACCCCCACCCCGTGTAGGTACAGAGCGAACCCCCACCCCGTGTAGGTACGGAGCGTACCCACACCCCACCCCATAGGTACGGTGTGGACCCCCAGCCCGTAGAGCTGGGGGTCGGCACCGTACCTATGGGGTGGGGGTCTGCACCGTTCCTCCGGGGTGTGGGTCGGCACCGTACCTATGGGGTGGGGTGTGGGTATGCTCCGTACCCACACGGGGTGGGGGTTCGCTCCGTACATACGGGGTGGGGTGGGGGTTCGCACCGTACCTACACGGGGTGGGGGTACGCACCGTACATACGGGGGTGGGGGTTCGCTCCGTACATACGGGGTGGGGTGGGGGTTCGCACCGTACATACGGGGTGGGGGTCCGCACCGTACCTACGGGTGGGGGTCCGCACCGTACCTACGGGGTGGGTTGTGGGTACGCACCGTACCTATGGGGTGGGGTGGGGGTCAGGTGCGGACATGGGGGGCATGGGGGTACGGTGCGGACATGGGGGAGTTGGGCTGGGGGGGGTGTTCGGCGCGTATGTGGGCACATGTTTGGACGTCTCCATGGTTGGTATGGGAGTTCGGTCCGTACGGTGTTTTTTCCATACGGTTGTGCATTCGGACGGACGGGACGGATCGTACTTGCACGCTCGGACTTCAGTTTCCCGATTCGTACGTGAAACTGTCCGGGGACGTCTCGGACACTTTTTCCGACCCGAGGGATTGTCGGGGAATTTTCCCAATGCGATTCGTATGGATTTTTTAACATACGAATCATACTTGCCAGTTTGTACAGGACTTGTACGATTTGTACGGAAAAAAATCCGGTTACGAGTCGTACGGGGAATATTTCTAACGGATCGGAATCGGCACCTTTTTGTATATTATTTCTACACCTAACTATAACGTCACTTTAACTTTAGTTCTAATTCTGTGAATTTCTAGAGATTTGACTACACTACCTAACTATAAATTCATTTTAACTGTTTTTTCGAGGGAGTGGAGTCTTTAGCAGTTTAACCGCCGCTTTGTGACAGTTTACATGCGCGCACAACTCACATCAGTCTGGATACCGCGCACCTCCAGTCAGGAACCTCTGTGACGTCAGGACATCACTGTATCTTGGGCGCTTTTTGGTGCTTTTCTGTGCTGTGAGCCACCTGGCAGCACGTTATTTACGTGTCTCCATTTTGCCTCGCTGTGATTTTTAGCAGCTCGCAATGCTCCTGGAAATTGTTTGTTGCAGGGTCAAGGTCCTCTGTTAATCTATGTCTCTAAGGAGGAAATTGGTGAAGCTTCCGTTCATGTTAGACTACATGATCTAAATAGACACGTACTCCTCACCGGCAGGAATATAGACATAAAATATTTACTTTTAGAGGACACAGTATGCTACCGATAGGGATTTCAAGTGGCATTTTCATCTTTTACAACAGGAAACAGATGTAATCAATTTTAGAGGTCAGTGAGTTCATTTCGCTTTCCCTTCGGGACTCTGGCATTTTCCAAGGTTAACAATGACTTGTTTTAAAAGAAAGGATTCAGAATACAGCTGCACTTTGTTGTTACTGTTCCTTTCTGGACCACTACAGATATTTTTGTGTACTGCCTTTCTTTTTCCTTTTTAGGTGCCACCATCACTATTGACTACAACTACAATTTACATGTACACATGGAAGTTTCATTTTACATGTGTGCACTATTTGACATTGTATATTTCCCTACACAGGGAGGGCAATAGGTTCTTGCCTCATTTTCTATTCTTTCACGTGCCTACACGGGCCATTTACGGTTGTTACCCTTACACAGGGCACCGGTGCATGGGTCACAGTCCCATCTTACATTTACACAGTAGCCGTACACAGGGCACAATTTTAAGGGTCTTTTACCTATTTACATTTACTCAGTCTCCCTACATAGGGTGTCTTCTGGGTCACAGTCCCATCTTACATTTACATAGTACCCTTACACAGGGCACAATTTTAAGGGTCTTTTGCCCATTTACATTTACTCAGTCTCCCTACATAGGGCGTCTTATGGGTCACAGTCCCATCTTACATTTACATAGTACCCTTACACAGGCCACAATTTTATGGGTCTTTTACCCATTTACATTTACTCAGTCTCCCTACATAGGGCGTCTTATGGGTTACAGTCCAATTCAAAGTGTTCCTCACACTCTCTCGTAGGAGTAGAGGACGGTCATGGGTTTTAGTCCCAGTGACTGAAATTGTCTTTTTACATTCTGTAATTTTGCTGTTTTGTAGAACGCAATGTTACTCTCACATCGTATTGTTATTGTTTATTGAAAATGGGGGGAAGTAATAGTTATACTGTATGTATCTACTTTGCCTCTTCTCTGTTTTCTTATTCGTCCATTTTTCCTTGTGGTGTCATTCTTATTGCCATCCTTGGTTTCCGGATCTATACTCATTGTTGTCGTCTTTTGTCTCCAGCCTTCCCTTGTTCGCACTTTCATTCTTTTCCTTCCCTGTTTAGGAGGAAATCCGTAACTCCCTCTTTCCTGTGTCCGTGTGGAGGCTGGTGTGCGTTTTCTGTCGTGCCTTGTTCTTTCTTCCCTTCCTGCCTGCCTGGCCAGTGGGTGCGTTCAGGGGTTAGTCTTTGGTGCGTCTGTGTCCTTCTCCCCCTGGTTGTTTCCATTTTCTGGTTAAATGTTTTGTCCTCTCGCCTTTTCTATGTCCATGAGTCTGGGTTATCTCTGTCGGTCTCCGCTTAACTCTTCCCTGCCTCTTCTTCTTCCTCCTCGTTTTCTTCCACCTGTCTCTTCGCGCTGCTTTGCTTACTACTTTCCTTGATGTTGTTTCTGTTCCTCTGCTGTTCTTCCTTGTTATCTCTTCTTTGGTTCTCTCTCGCTATTTGTATTCACTTATTGGTTTAATGCTTCTGTTAGAACGAAAGGGGATATGTAGTATCCTGCATGTTATATTGTAAGGTGTTTTACCAGCCCTGCTCTGCCAGTGCCTGGGCTCTGACTCATTAGAATGTTGGAGTCTGATGATACCTCGGAATGTTGGGACTGAGAGAGGCAGAGGGACAGTTGGTCATGGGCTGAGCAGCTGACAGGCAGCTCCTGGTGGGGCTCCGATTTACTTCATAACTACATGATGTCCTGTACCTTTTTACTTGTTATCTTCATGGAATAAAGCATCTTGAAATACTACCTTCCTGAGTGGACCTTCATTACTACATAGTGTAATTATCCAATGGAGAAATATGGAGGCAACAAGATGTTTGTGAGATTGGCAAGATCCAGTCAGTGGAAGCAAAGAAAACTCAGTAAAATCCAATGCAGAGAACTTGAAACCAATTTGAACCTTTGTGCCCGGTGCCCATGTGCACAGTACCTCCTGGGAAAGGTCTGATGGGCGAGAGGCAGGAACCTGGCATAGGACATGCCATGTGCAGGGAGTACTGTGGGAGACACTTGGCGCACGAGTCTCCATGGCTGAGGCTCACGGGCACTGGGGCAGGACCTGGAGGAGGCCAGGCATGGTTCCCTCCACTTACACACCCCCCCTCCCTTCCTGGGGACTTCAGTGGGCAGATGGTGACACCACCCAGTGCATTAATGTTCATGATGGCTCACCAGTCCCCATGGCTGAGGCGCAGGGACTCTGGGGGCAGGGTCTGGAGGAGGCCAGGCATGGTCCCCTCTACTTACACATCCCTCCCCCTCACTTCCTGGGGGCTGCTCACACTGGGTAGGTGGTGACACCACCCCGTGTATTAATGTTCATGATGGCACACAAGTCCCCATGGCTGAGGCGCACGGGCACTGGGGCAGGGCCTGGAGGAGGCCAGGCATGGTCCCCTTTACTTACACCCCCTCCCTTCCTGGGGGCTGCTCACACTGGGCAGATGGGGACACCACCCACACTGTATTAATGTGCATGATGCTGTGTGCCCCCAGGTCTAGGCTCCTGGGGGCCCCTACCCTCACCCACCTTTGAGTCACTTCAGGTTGCATACCCCACCCTGCACCCGTCCTACCTCCCGAGGACAGTGACCGACACTCGTCATCCCAACCAAGGCTCGAGCCCGGAGACATGTGCACAAAGTGCAGTTCCTAAAGACTCGCGCCAGTAACCATAGCAACCGAGGGATTGAGAAGCAGAAGCAGCCATTGATTACAGGCCTGGACCTTTCCTTCTTTGTTAACCCCTTCCATGCGGGGCGGATTCCCCCGCTGTGCTGAGCGCTGCTTGCGCGGGCGTGGTCATGACGGAACGGTTCCGTCATGAGCACAGCTCAACCGACGCTCATGACGGAACCGTTCCGTCATGAGCGTCGAAGGGGCTAAAGGAAAGCGAAACTATGAGTGGAACGGCGTTCCCTCCTCATGTTCCTATTGTTGATTGTGTCCCCTCACCTGCCTCGCGTGCCTGAATGTTTTTGTATTTGATGGTAGTGACAGAAGCGAAGAAATGTAACTTTTGTAATTATTATCTCTGGAGCATTGCCGAGGGGCAGCATTCAATGGAAAATGCGAACAATAGTGTGAATACAAGAAATGGGTGTGTTTTGTGAACACATGTTGCCAAGAGCTGCACTTACACAACACTGTGATGCTATATAAAGGCAAAACAGATGCATATCGGACAGAGAACCCATATGAGACACATACAGACCTCACAACCAGATCCCACTCACTGGCATCACACTCAGACCTCACACCGAAACATCAAGCACAGGTAACACACAGACATCACCAGCATCCCTTCTTCCCATCACTGCTCCATCCCTTCGAAGGATGAAGGCTGTCTTGGGGTCTCTTCTGGCTGCTTCTCTCCTAGTTGGCACAGGTAAGACTTACAATAAATGGCACCTTACGGATTTGAACCTTTGTGGGGCTTTACATGCCTGGTCACCTGTAGATCTACCCATGTGAGACAGTGCATATCTGGTTACTTTTGAATGTACCTGTGTAGGGGAAACTGTGTACACCTAGTCATTTCCAAATCTACCTGTGTGAGGCTGTGCATTTCTGGTTACATCTGAATGTACCTGTGTAGGGAGAGTTGTGTACACCTCGTCATTTCCAAATCTATCTGTGTGAGGCTGTGTATGTCTGGTTACATCTGAATGTACATGTGTAGGGGAAACTGTGTACACCTAGTCATTTCCAAATCTACCTGGGATGAGGCTGTTCATGCTTGCTTTTCTTTCGATCAACCTGTGTGGAGATTTACATGCCTCTCACCTTTGGATCTACCTTTGTTGGCTGTGTATGATTGGTTATCTTTACATCTACCTGTGTTGGGATATCCAAGCCTGGTCTTCTTTAGAAGTACCTGTGTGGGGCTGTGTAAGACTAGCTATCTTTATATGTACCTGTGTGTGGCTGTGCATACATGATCACTTGCAGATCTAACTGTGGGGGGGGGGTGCATGACTGGTCACCTTTGCATGTACATGTATGGGGTTGCACATGCCTGATCATCTTTAGGCACACCTGAGTGAGACTGTGAATGGCTGGTCACCAGTAGATGCACCTGTGTGTGTTGTATGTGACTGGTAACATTTAGATATTTTGTATGGGTGCAGAGCCTGTGCATGGCTTGTCAACTTTAGTTCTGCTAATGAGTTTTGCTGAGAACCCATCACTATGATAGCGCTGAGCCTGTGATCTGAAGAGAGCTTTTCCTCTTGACTCGAGTGTGGAGGAGGCTTCAACAAAACGAAAAGGAATGTAATATTAAGAGAAATAAAAGGTCTGTCAGAGATTGAAACCAGAAGGGCCTTAATAGGATGCATCACACCATAGCTGAGAGGTGGCTAGTGGGCACCAGGTTTCCACACTAGATACTGATGTTGCTTGTGCGGTAGGGAGGTGGCATGCCTCGTGAACAGCTGAAGACCAGGGTGAGGAGTTTAAGGGGGGTCCTCTTCTGCTCTGATATCCCTCCCTCCTGGGAATGGGTGGGTCTGTGCATGTGTAGCACCACCAGTCCAGGGTCTGGAAAGAGCATTACTCATGTAATATCAGTAACAGAGCGTTAACGAGTGGGGAGTCTAGACTGGTTCGCCAAAAGAGTTTGAAGGGGTTCATCAGCTGCCATCTTTGGAAGTAGATGAGGCTCGTCTGTGTTGAAGTGTACACTTGGCTTAGGACAAGGGGGCATAAGAGCAGAGGCAGACATAGGAAGTGGGGAGCTGCGGTGAGGCATTTGGAGATCAGGGCCAGGCAGTGCCAGTTGGCTGAAGACAGTGAGATACTTCTTAGAGGTTGGGTGGAGCAGAACACCTGGGGTCAGTTTAACCCCTGTCGGTCAAGCGCTTTGGAGGAAAGAAAGGCAGCAGTAAAATTGGGAGATTGTTACAGGGAATGTCTGCCTAACAACACTCAGCCATTTTAATAGTCCATCAATTAAAGTGAAATGTTTGAGATGTATAGTTTGAAAAACATATACTTCACCATTTTTAGGGCCAGATAAACTTAGCTAATTTGATCTTGCAAACAACGATCAATAGACTCGAGCCATTAGCGACCGCAAAAAAGCATTTTAATATGTACAGAACCCTATTTTGCGATTCAGTTACCTATTACCGAATCACAAATGGGTTGGCTATTCAGCATTAGGAAAGCACGTGTTAAGGGCGTCCCTTCCTAATAGTGACTCGCATTGGTATGTGTGAATGTTTTGTGACCGAAATGCAGTTGCAAAACATAGGTGGTGACCCATTCGCAAATAGAAAAGGGGCCCTAAGGGACCCCTTGCCCTTTGTGAATGATTGTAAAACATTTTTCAAGAGCAGGCTTTGGTCCCACAGACCACTGACTACTTTTAAAAAATGAAAACAAAGCTTTTTATTTTAGTTTTTTAAACGCATCCTGTTTTCTTTTTAAGGAAAACGGGCTGCATTTAAAAATACAAAACATTGCGTTATTTGAAAGCAATCACAAACTTGGTGGTCTGATGACGACCAAGCCACCATCCCTGTGATTTTAGCGATTCCCAATGGGTCGCAAATTGTGACCTAGATTATGAATATTAATGAGGTAGGTCTATTAGGGACCCAATGGGAATCGCGAACATTGTAAAACACACTGAAGTATAAAGCTGTTTGTAATTACCTAATAGCGAATTGCAAACATTTACTATTAGGTCATCACAAACAGAAAGGAATGAACAACTGGCCCTTAGTGAGAAACTTGTATTATCAGAACATATAGGGGTATATTCACAAGAACGTGTGATAACTACCGCCAGAGTAGCCTAACGCAACTCTCAACATCGCAGCCCATCGTGGGAAAATTACGCCGTGCCAACCAAGTATTCACAACGCGGCGGTAGCATGCTATAGTCACCAGATAATGCATCAAATGGGCGCGCAAAAATCAACGCCGCGCCTCAAAAATACAAAACGTGAGCGTAAAAAAATCAGGCGATGAGGCCAATCGCGGTACAAAAAGGTGCGAAAACCAGCCACAGGTCTGCAAATCACACGCGTCTTGTGGGAAAATGCACCATAAAAACTAAAGAAACAACACACCAGAAACAAGCCAAAGCAACATGGATGCACCCAGAGCAAGCACAGAGGCAAACGCGATCCCCACAACCCCCACAGACAACCAGCAAGGAACAACGGGCTCGGGGAAGCCCAAGGAGAAGAGGGAGAGGAAGACGGAGTGCAGACCACTGGAAAACAAGACCAGTGTCGGGAAGGTGACAGAACACTACCAGCAACTGACCTACAATTAGACCACCGGGAATGCAGTCGGAGTGTCGAGGAGGCCAATCGAGTAGGCCAAGAGGCGCCTGCATGACGTGACAATCTAAACCAGGCACAAACCCGCTGCAAACAGGAAGGCAGCAACAGCAACAGGAGATGGCAGTCCAGTGCCATGGGAGGAGCTGGAGGAAACCGAGGCCACAGTCCTCAGTGTGGAGACGGTGCAAGGAGTAGGGAGTATGGACACAGCTCGAGAGGACCTGACAACATCAACAGGGAAAGTAACGGACAGGGACTGGGTGGACGGGGGGAGATGGGCACAATGGCACACATGCACAACGAGGTGTAGCACACTGCAACCCACAATTACCCGGGATCATGTCCCTCATCCCCTTGGCACACTGCAGCACACACACATTGCAAGAACAGCACACCCACATCGACAACAACGTGGTAGAATGCGCATAGCCGACACTGCAGAACAGAGGACACAACTGCCTCCGCACATGCACAGAAACATGCCTACTACATCTGACAGAGCTGGAAACTGAAATGGAAATGTACGCGTACGAGGAAACTGAAATGGAAATGTACGCGTACAACCTCATATCCGTCATGTAGTCCAAATGTACACTGTCCCGCAGAAGAATCCAGCACCGCACAAACAGTCACAATGTACATTGCCATACAGTCTGCATGTAAACCAGAACAATGCGCCAACATATGTGTAAACACAATGTCAACATACATTTCCCCTTCACATTGCAGAGGGGCACACAACACCTCCAGCAGAGCACAGAAGACAACACATCTGGGTTGCCGGAGAGGACCACCACACTGACGACTCCGACGCCCTACAGCAGCTCATGGATATCCCACGCAACCCACCACCAGGACCAGGGCAGACAAGCTACTCAGAGGAGAACACAGAACCTGCAACAGACAACACAGCAGGAAGCACCTGCAAGCACAGCTGGCTCACGACACTTCACCCACCCACACATGGCACCCCAATGCCATGTGTCAGCACGCCAAAAGGAGGTGGCCCAACAGGTGTTGGTGGGTGCCGAACCCATGGAAGTGGAACTAGAAAACATACGTTGGTGTTTATCACCCTCAGGGACCACCAACACCCCACAAAGGAGACCCACACTGCCATAGAGATACATGCAGATGCACATCCACAGTACAGAACCACGCCCAGGGTGGCACAAATAGCAGTCACACACCCACGTTGGCTATGCGTACGATGGCCCTGGCCACTCCCCTTACTAATTGAGTGGGTGACGACAAAGCTACATGTCCAAGCTCCAACCCGCTGCATGTGGTGACATGTCTGCATCCGATGTACACAGCAGAATGTAATGTCGTGGGGCCCAGGGCCCTCATGCATACAACAAAACCACAGGGACACACGTAGACATTATGTTATACTGGCTACGGGCACGTTTGCCAGGCCCCTTTATTGGCAGGGCCACATGTACAGTAACGCCTGTGCTGGATGTGTGTGGGGTGAGTGCAAGCCAGCCTGCACGGAGTGCTTGGTGCTGGCAACCACTTGAAAACTGGACAACAGTACAACAGAAACTGAAAACACCTGCATGACAGAGTCAACTGCCGAGCAACATGGGGGGAGCCAGTCAGGCCTCGATTTGATGTGTGAGCCCTGGTGGACCACTGTTGAGGCCAGAGGCAATGGACAGCGCAGGGCCACAGACACATGGCATTGATGACCCTAAGGCCATCGCCTCAGAGGTCATCCAATATCTCAGAAGAAGGGGTCCCGGACCTGACCAGCACAGAGTTAGTGGCCCCAGATGCACAGCGGCCGGCACAGGCACCCTGCCACGGGACGGTGATTTGCGGTGCACTGGGTTAGGTCCACGCGCAGTGAGCGGGTCCTCATCGATGTCCAAGGTGAATGTGGCATAGGCTTGCGGGGGACAGAGGACGGTGTCCTCCAGGGCATGATGTGGAAGGTCTGATGCTATCAGGCTGCAGCAAGTGGAGGAGTGAAAAGCGCCGGCCTCGTTTTCACCACCAATTCGGTATCAGCTACATGAGGATGAAAACTAGCCCCTAGTCCATAGACTCAGACGCCACCAATGTACGACCAGAGAGTGTCCATGAATGTCGGGTAACAGACTTAGTGGCACCGGTGCTGAGAGGGGATGCAGTCTGCGATGAAGCCGGTACACTGATATGTACTCCGCCATCGCTAAATCAAGACTCTGTGACCTACTCAATTCAATTCAATTTATCTTTATTCGGATATAATATATATCCATAAAAGTACAACATCACTATTAATTCACATATAACTACAATCATCTCTCATGAATAAAATAGTTAAAAAATATAGATGAATTTATAAATTGAATGTCATAAAACCTGTACATACAGCTTATCAGTGCAGTTTTTAAAAATAAGTAAATTTGACCGATAATTCATACAAGGACCAACAACCTTACTGTGCAAAAAACGCAAGTGTAAACTTTTAAACACTGTGCAAAATGGGCAATTTGTAAACATCCGACTGTGGGGAAAACAAACTTGTCACGTGTGTTACCATCTGTTGGGTACCAGAAGGCCCTGTATATACCTATATTAATGAATTACAAAATAGGCAATAATTTGCCATGTGCGAACTATAAAAGTGTCCCCAACATTACTGTGCAAAAATCGCAAGATGTAAACATAATCATAGTACAAGTAAGCGGTTTATACCGACCAACTTTATACAAAATAAACATATCGTAAATAGACATAGTCAAATGAAAGATTTTAGCAAATTGATAAAAACTATCATGGGGCAGTCATAGAGGCTCGAGATTTGACAGCTGCTTGTAAAAAGGAGCTAACACGGTAAATCATATCCTCACAGCCCAGTTGTAATATTTCTTGATATGCAGAGTTATGATTAGTCGTCTCATTTGCCTTAAAATAGGGGATTAGATATTGTTTTGTGTACCTTACATAAAATTTACAGGAGAACAGGACGTGACCTACTGAACATCAGTGTAGGCCGGAGGCAGCGGTCTGCACGGGCCATTCACCGAGTGTCGCTGGCATAGGTTGGATGGCCCCACCGGCTTGCGTAGTTCAGGTTCTGAGGCACCTCGGGTTGCGGCATTGCGATGAACAGGGTTGATGGCACCAGGTCAGTTGTTGATAGTGTTCAGTCACCTCCGTGACTGTGACCCGGCTTTCGTCCGGACTGAACCACATCTTCCTCTTACTCCTCTCCGTGCGACCACTGGTGTGGACTCTGCCATTCGTGATTCGCAACTAGGTGCTGGATGTGGGACCTACTGGTCTGCAGGGTAGTCCTGGTCCCTGATCCACTAGTCACCGGCTGGCGTTGAACAGGGTTAGCGGCACCATGTGCCGCCGGCTGGCGTTGAACAGGATTAGCGGCACCACGTGTCGCCAGCTGGCGTTGAACAGGGTTAGTGGCACCACATTTCGCAAAATGCCCATATGGAACTATTCCTCACTGATCGGGGGGGTCTGGTGCTATGGCCGCTGCCCCGGGTTTGGGGTCACTGCAATTCAGGACTCAGGACACAGTTTCACATCTAGGATCTACTGGGCCGAAGATGACGCCGGTGTAGTATTTGAATGAGGATGGAGTAATGTGGGCCAGCGTCGGGGGGCCAGCGATGGTCTGAGAGGCTGCCAGGGTCGTGGCCCTCGGGCTTGGAGCTTGCGCCTGCACGTGGTGGGCCCTCCGTGACACATGCCAATGTCAGCAGGTGATCAGTGTGGCCTGGCTGCGCAGGGGCGGGCCTGACGGGCTGGGGTACGGCTGGTGCACAGGATCGCAGGCACTCCGCTCACGTGGATGGCGTTGGCCTCATGGCGTGGTGAGAGGCGCTACCCTGGCAGAGATGTTGGGTTTTCCGGAAGAGGACCACGTCCAGGGCTGCATGCTTTTTATTCACACTCCTATGCTGGCCTGGCATACGCCGGGCCATCCCACTCAGCGCACGCTTACGGGGGGGACGTAACAGGCAACATTTCCGCGAACTCCCCCACTGGCCGGGGTGACATGGTTGCGTCCACTGTCCACTACACTCCATACACCAGAGGTGTATGTTGCCATGGATATGGGTGTGTTCTGCGTACTGCGGTCTGTCCAGCACATCACCACCACACTTGGCATTGTGTGCTTTCCCAATCATGGTTCTCCTGCCTCCTTCACACATGCCTGGTTGCCACCTCTTCTCACATTTGGCTAGTATGTGGCTGAGGTGCCATGTCATTGATGACTTATGTGCAGAGCTTGCCCAGATTACCATTATGAGTTGTTCTGTTGTGTCTGGTGGGTGGGCATGTTGTTTTGCATGTTGGTTGTGAATTTGTGACGTGTGCATTGCCAGGGTTGTACGTTGCATGGTTGTGGAGTTGAGGTGAGTGGGGTGTTCATTTGGAACTTGCCAAGGGGCTGTGCATTTCCCTTGGTGCCATCCTGGGAACGCTGGTTGCTGATGGACTGTCAGAGGATGGAGGAATCATGCACACTGGCTGGGTATTTGGAGGTGGCATTGGTGGAGGTTCCACGGTGTTTGGTTGTTGCCTACACATTGGTGTGAGACGTGTGCTTTCTGTTGCGGTGATTGCGTGCTGTGTCGGCAGGGTGCACAGGTATGACATGTGTGCTGTGGATTGCCCCCAACACTTGCGTGCATCCAGCTATGGCATATGGTCCCTGCTTGGTGTCCAGTGCATCCTGCCTATTGTGTTGGACGTATAGGGACTGGGGTACCAGGCTGTGGTGATGTCCAGGACAGGTGTGAGGGACTTGGATGTGGCTGGCTGTGTGACTCCACCGACTCTGGCGGGTGTTGGTTGGGGGATACCAAAGGCCAACAGGAGCGGCACAGCCAGCAGCTTTGTGCGGGGTGGGATGTTGGTTGTCCGCTGTGTTGGTTCAGTCGGCCTGTTGGGCGTTGTTGGTCAAGATGCGTAGGATGGTTGTCCTTTTGGGCCTGTAGTGAGCAATGACATTGTCAGGTGTTGGGTCTGTGAGGCTGGTGCATTTCCTGGGTGTCTGCAGCGCTGCCTCTGTGGTGGTCTGGGGGGGTGTTCCGGGTGGTACCCCCACTTTTTGCTGGTGTTTCACAGTTTTTCAATCTTAGTCTGGCTGTGGCCCTGCTAATCAGGACCACAGCCTAGCTGCTTCCTCTCAAAAATGGTTTCCATGTACATTAGGTACATATCTAATTGGATTCCGGAGTGGCTTATAAGCCCCTAGTATATGGTATACTATGTACATAGGGCATAGGTACCTCAGACACCTACCAGGGGCTTCAGCATATATGATGCCACCCCTGGGAAGCACTCCAAAATTACACTACAGGTCTGCTACTGCAGCCTGGGTAAGGGTGTGCTTGCACCCCTTACTGTGGTATAGGCTACCTATATCACTACCCTATACAGACACATATAAACCTGTAAGCCACTCCTATGGCAGGCCGTGACAATCCTGAAGGCAGAGTGCTTGGTTTTGTGTGAGAGGGTGCCCAAGCATGAGCTGAGCCCCTCTGCAGCTTTTGGAAATACTTCCTTATGGCTGTTCTGTGATGCAGCCATACCATATACTCTTAAGTGCATTATAACCTCGCGGTAAATACTAACTTTGGAATGGCTGCATCAAAACATGTCGTGTTTGGTGTCAACCGCTTTGGAATACTACCCTCCCGCCAATTCTGGAGGCGGGGGTAACATTCCACCCTTCTAGAGGGAGAGACATGTTCACACTGGCTAAACCCGGTAGGACTTTCCTGAGCCCTGGCATCACAAAATGGATGCCTCTGCCACAGACACGGGTCTGGCCTCCTGCTGCTGACCGAAACTCCGGCAGGGGAGGCCGGGACAATAGGTTTCCTCTCGAGGGGAGGTGTCCCCACCTCCCCAGACAGGCTGATGTGTATTTGGGCTGGGCGGGACCACTCTCTGGTGCTTTGAAGTACTGCACTGGAGGCACACTTGGTGTCCCTGTGCATACTTCAGTTCAAACCGGTTGCAGGGGCTACCTACCCCTGCTCTGGCGTGAAACTGGACAAAGGAAATGGGTGTAACCGCCCCTCTTTCCAAGCAAACCCATAGGTGGGGCCTTAGAGTTAGTCCATCCCCTAAACTTACTATAAGTATAGGAATCCAGTCGATAGGACTTTAGATTACCCTGGACGAAAGTCTGCAACATATATTCTGGACCTTCGACGTTCTACTTTAACTAGAAGACTGAAGAAATCTCCCTTGGGGTCAAGGAGTGACTTCCCTGCTTGGCAGGCACCAAAGAAGCAACTGACCGGTCTGCATCGCTGAAGCTCCCGCTGGACGCTGAAGTCTTTGCATCACTAGAGGTAGATTTCCAGACTTCCCCTAGACGACCCTGAGACCACAGCAAAGCTGAGGCCCGTGGCTATCGTGGGTGACGTGGAACCGTGACCCCTGGACACAGTGAACTTTTGCAGCAACACTGTCTTCCTGGTCCTCCTTGAAGTTGTGCTATGGGCTCCGAGTAGCCCCAGTCTTGAGCACCTTCTGCATCGAAGATTGTTGGCCTCCACTCCACGAGTGACCCGTGGGTCAGCTTCAAGTGCGACCGCTCAAGGCTCCTTCGTGATCACTAGCCCATTGGCTAGCAGGTCCCCACGAAGTCAACTTATTTTCTAATAGGGCGTTCCTGGTTGCTCCAGACGTGCCCTGACTTACCCTCACTGGGTGAGTCCCTCAGACCTTGCTGGTCTGCACCGCAGTCCTTTCTCTGAATTCCATTGACTTGCTGTTGCCAAGGCTTGTTGGATCCATTCTGGTCACCGACACTGCAGCACTCGACAGAATTTGTGGAACAGCTCAAATCCGGCTCATGGACTTCGTCAACGCCTCCTGGACATCGTGGCTGAAGAGTTAAGACACCCATCAACTCACCTGAAGCACCCGACATCTGTGGGCATTGGTCCATCCTGCCCTAGGTCACTGGCAAGTGACCCAGACTCTGTCCCCTCTGCTTTCAGATTCCTTACATCCTAGATCCAGGCTTGTATCTCTCCGTATACTTCTCCTGTTCACGGCAGCAGCAGTTCTTTGCAGGCTTCCATTGGAATCGACGACGCCACCCGACACCAAAAGAAACCTATGCACCCTGCTTCCCTGGGTGAGGTAACTCGAGTACTCCGGTGCTCTTGTGGGTGCTAGCCCTAGAACTTCCTAAGTCCAAAAGGGTTTAGTCAGGAGCGACCACTGCGCCCTCCACGGCCTGGTCGCCCCCACGCTGCCCGCCTGCTCTGCCTGCCTCCTTACCTGCTGCCTGCCCGACCTTGGATCCCCGGCACCCCAGCCGCCGCAGGGCCGCCCGACCTCGGATCCCCGGCGCCCCAGCCGCCGCAGGGCCGCCCACCAAGCCCGCATAGGTTTTCCCGCCGTTCCCTGCCGCGACCCCGCCCCCCGCCTGCCGATTGGCCCCTGCGCTCCCTGCCTCCCAGCGGACCCTCCCTCCCGGCTCCCTTCTTATGACGCCCCCTGAACGACCGCGCAGCGGGAGCACCGATGGTGCGCCAAAGGTAAGCCCGTCTACGCCCGTCCGCGCCTGGACCGCGCCCCGCGCCAGGACCCCTGGCCCCCGCAGACCCCAGCCCACCCGCCGGACTTACGACGCCGCCACCCTCAACGCACTCAACACCGGCCGAATCCCAGGATGCTACCGAGCCACCCCGAGACGCACCCACGGACCCTTCAGCTGTCACTCCTGCAAGTTCACCTGCATCCGGACCTGCACTGCACCAACACTCACCAAGCCGAACACCAGCAGCAACCACCTGAAGTGCATCCTGCTCAACACCCGCTCCGTCCACAGACACGCCGTCCAACTCTGGAACCTCCTCGACACCACAGCTCCTGACGTCGCCTTCCTCACGGAAACATGGATGAACGCCTCCTCAGCGCCCGACATCGCCATCGCCATCCCAGAGGGCTACAAGATCACCCGGAGGGACCGCGGCAACCAGACCGGAGGAGGCATCGCCATCATCCACAGGAACACCATCCGCATCACGACCAACACCGACGACACCCTGACAACCGCCGAACACCTGCACTTCCAGATCCACACCGACCTCAAGACCACCCTCAGAGGCACCCTGATCTACCGACCCCCGGGACCCCGCACACCATTCAGCGAAGACATCGCCGACTTCATCAGCCCGCACGCCCTCCCCTCCGCTGACTACATCCTCCTCGGGGACCTCAACTTCCACCTGGAGAACGACAACGACCGCAACACCACCACCCTGCTTGACAACCTCGCCAACCTCGGACTCAAGCAGCTGGTGACCACCCCCACCCACCTCGCCAGACACACACTCGACGCCATCTTCTCATCCAGCAAGGACATCGTCTTCAGCCACGCCACCGGACTCCACTGGACGGACCACAGCTGCATCGACTTCAGCTTCAGAAGGACCACGATCCACCACCACCAGCCACAGGTTGCACGAAGAAGCTGGAACAAGATCACAGCCGACCAACTCGCCGCATCCCTGAGCCAGCACCCTCCCGCCAGCTCAGCGAACCCCAGCCAGGCCGCCGACAACCTCACGAAGTGGATCAGCAACTGCGCGGACGAACTCGCCCCTCTGAGGACCCCGCCCAGCAGACCCGGCAGCAAGAAGGCCCCTTGGTTCACCGACGAACTCAAATGCTCCAAGAAGAACTGCCGAGCCCTCGAGAAATCCTGGAGAAGAGAACCAACACCGGACAACATGACTACCCTCAAGCTCGCCACCCGAAAGCACCATCAACTGATCCACGCCACCAAGAAAACAGCATTCAAGGACCGCCTGGACAACAACGCACACAACAGCGAGGAACTCTTCAACATCGTGAAAGAGCTCTCCAACCCCAACGCCGGTAACAACGACATCACCCCATCGCAAGACCTCTGCAACTCCCTCGCCTCGTACTTCCACAACAAGATCGCTGACATACACAACAGCTTCAGCACACAAACAACGCCCCCCACCACCGCACCAACGCCCCCCACCACCACCCTCAGCGCCTGGACACTGATCAACACTGAAGACACCATCCGCACGATGAACTCCATCCACTCCGGATCCCCAGCCGACCCCTGCCCTCACCACGTCTTCAACAAGGCCGACGCTGTCATCGCACCCCACCTGCGGGACATCATCAACACCTCCTTCGACACCGCCACCTTCCCGGAGAGCTGGAAGCACGCCGATCTCAGCGCTCTACTAAAGAAACCAACAGCGGACCCCACCGAACTCAAGAACTACCGCCCCATCTCGCTCCTCCCATTTCCAGCCAAAGTCATCGAGAAGACAGTCAACAAGCAGCTGGCCGCCTTCCTCGAGACAAACGCATCCCTCGACCCCTCACAGTCTGGCTTCCAGGCCAACCACAGCACCGAAACCGCCCTCATCGCTGCCACCGATGACATCCGAGCCCTGCTGGACAACGGAGAAACAGCGGCCCTCATCCTCCTAGACCTCTCCGCGGCATTCGACACAGTCTGCCACCGCACCCTAGTGCAGCGCCTCAACAACGTCGGAATCCAGGAGAAGGCACTGGATTGGATCATCTCCTTCCTCGTTGGAAGGACACAGAGAGTTCGCCTACCCCCGTTCAGATCTGCAGCAACAGAAGTCATCTGCGGCGTTCCCCAAGGCTCCTCGCTCAGCCCCACCCTCTTCAATGTCTACATGAGCCCCCTTGCGGCCATCGCACGCCAACACAACCTCAACATCATCTCCTACGCCGACGACACACAGCTGATCCTCTCCCTCACCAACGACCCCGCCACCGCCAGAGCCAACCTACACCAAGGGATGAAAGACGTAGCCGAATGGATGACGACCAGCCGCTTGAAACTGAACTCAGACAAGATGGAAGTCCTCATCCTGGGCTCCTCGCCCTCCGCCTGGGACGACTCCTGGTGGCCCCCCGCCCTGGGCACCGCACCCAAACCGACAGACCACGCACGCAACCTGGGCTTCATCCTGGACTCCTCCCTCTCCATGACCAGTCAAGTCAACGCCGTCTCCTCGTCTTGTTTCAACATCCTGCGCATGCTACGTAAGATCTTCCGGTGGATCCCCACCGAGACCAGGAAGACGGTCACCCAGGCCCTCGTCACCAGCCGTCTGGACTACGGCAACGCCCTCTACGCCGGAACCACCGCCAAGCTCCAGAAGAGACTCCAGCGGATCCAGAACGCCTCAGCGAGACTCATCCTCGACATCCCCAGACACAGCCACATCTCCAGACACCTGAGAGACCTGCACTGGCTCCCGGTCAACAAGAGAATTACCTTCCGGCACCTCACCCACGCACACAAAGCCCTACACAACCAAGGCCCGAGTTACCTCAACAGCCGCCTCAACTTCTACGCTCCCAAATGCCATCTCCGATCGACCAGTCACGCCCTCGCCGCCGTCCCCTGCATCCGAAGAGCGACAACAGGAGGAAGGTCCTTCTCCCACCTGGCCGCCAAGACCTGGAACTCCCTCCCTTCCGACCTATGCCTGACCCAAGACAACCTCTCCTTCAGGAAGAAGCTCAAGACCTGGCTGTTCGAGCAGTAGCGGACCCCCCCCCCCCCAAGCGCCTTGAGACCCTCCGGGTGAGTAGTGCGCGTTATAAATGCCTTTGATTGATAGTCCTGACTCGATTAGAAGTGTCCCTAATCTTTAAATTTCCAACCGCGACATTGCCCATAGAAGATAACGGGAACCCGTGGTTGTGTTTACACACTGCATACAGTCCCCGTGGGTCCCCTGTGTCACTACCTTGGGTGGTTCCTTGGGGTCCCAGTGATTCTAGAGGCTATAGGCCATGTGTCTATTCCAGTCGTGGTTCTTATACCACTTTTTTGGTATATGGTTTGGTACGCCTCTAGGGCCCAAACGTGTATTTGCGCTATTACTGATGATTGCTATCTTGTAAACTAAGTACTTCGAACTCCAGTCTCATAATGAGACTAGAGGGGTGTGTTTTATCTTAAATACTTATATTTTGAATATATATCTGGTGTGGTTGTCTTTTCATTTGATCATTTAAGAGATTATAGATTGGTAAAACAAGCTGCTTTACATTCCTTCAATACTTAGCCTGAAGGCTGCTCTCCATAGCTACCACTAGGATAGCTTTCAATAAAGGTTGTCTTTAACCTATCACCATAAGGGGTTGTTTGGACTGATACAAGGTGCCCACTAGAACTAGTGGACAGCATATATCTGGCCACCTTCTCACATTGGTGTGCAGCGTGTGGGATTCCAGCTTGCTATTGTTTTACCAGATAATCTCAATTGAATTGATCAACTGAAAACCACTAAAGGTACCTGAGGTACATATAATATCATGTTTAGCTACAGTAAGTTCTACTGAACTTAGAGTTGTGTGTTAAGGGATAGCACACCCTTTCTACAACTCAAGAGAGTTTAGTAGGCCACACTAGTGTAGGTAGTGCAATACACCACACCACATTAGTAATGTCTAACCAGCCAGGAACCAGTGGGTCCCTACCAGGAACCAGTGAGCTCCTTCCCTATAAATATGAGGATCTCTCCTTTGCTCATCTTAGGCCTTATGTTCCATTAGGAAGCTGAAGACAGGCAAAAGTCCATCCACCCAGCACCTCATAAAGATACTGAAACTGGATGATATCACAGGGCCCAGTGGGCCTGACGATTTAGACAGTGTGGGTGGGGCAGCACCTGAGGGTGGGTCTAGGGGTGGAAACTCTCCTGACCCTAACTCTAATGCTGACCAGACTGGTGACAATGACCAGACTCTGGTGAACACAGACCACCAGGATGAGGATGAGAAGGATGACAACAATGCCACTTCCTTTATTCCTTTATTCCTCCTGGTAGGCCTGACAAGAGGGCTAGAAGGGATAGATCTCTGTCAAGGGGATCTATCCAGTCTAACTCCTCTATAGGAACCTCTGTTTCTTCTCACAGAGGGAGGGAAACCTACCAGGAGAGGAGAGATAGACTGCTGAAGTATGAGCAAGAAAAGTTCAACCTCAGAAAGCAGCAGATGGCCTTAGATAGGGAAACCCTAGAGCTCTACAGAGCTAGTAAAAAGGAGGGACTAGAGTCCCTTGGTGGCAGCAATTTCCCTAGAGATAGGGAGCGGTCTTATGACCATAGAAACCTAAGTAAGATTGTCCCTCCCTACTAGACTGGGGATGACATCCACAAATGGATAACTGCCTTGGAGAGGGCCTGTAAAATACAGAAGGCCGCTCAAGGTCAGTGGGTAGCAATCTTATGGCTCTCCTTTGCAGACAAAGTTCCTCACTGTAAGAGAAGAGGATGCTGATGACTACAAAGTCTTGAAAAGTGCTCTAATAGATGGGTTTGACCTAACCACTGAACAATACAGGTTAAAGTTCAGAGACACCCAAAAAGCACAAAATCAGGACTGGGTTGACTTTGTTGACTGTGCTGATAAGACTCTGGAAGGTTGTTGGTTATTGGGCAGTAAAGTGTGTACAATCTGATAATGAGGGAGCAGCTTCTTAATAACTGGCAAAATCAGCTCTTGCACCAGTACCTGGTAGACTCGGATCTGACCTCTCCCCAAGAATTGGGAAAGAAGGCAGACACATGGGTCAGAACCAGGGTGAGGCAGAAGGTACAGAACCAAGGTAGTGACCCAAAGAAGCAAGATTCCAAAAACTCTGACAAGGGTGGGGACAAGGGTGAAGACCAGAAGTCTTCTCAAGGGCCCCAAAAATCTTCTTCAGGTGGGGATTCACAGTCAGAAAAGGGTAAAGGCCAAAAGAAGCCTTGGTGCAAAATCTGTAAACAGAAAACTCACTGGACTAGTGACTACACCAAGGCCAAATAAAATACTCCAGCCCCCACCAATGCCCCTAGGGCACCTGCTCCCCCTAGTGTAGCTACAATTGGTGGTGGGAATACACAGAATAAGGGTGTAGTAGGGTTGACCCTGGGTTCTGAGATGACTCTGGCCTAGTCAGAGTACCAACTCAGGCTGTGCTTGTCAGTGATGGGGGCATGGATATGTCCCCCTTTGTGAGTCCCAGTAACTTGGGCAAATACAGACAGCAACCTTTAATTAATGGAGTAGAAGCTTAGGCATTCAGGGACACAGGAGTAAGTGTCACAATGGTGACAAACGATTTTGTGGATCCTGGGCAGATTATACTTGGTGAAATGTACCAAGTGACCAATGCTAGCAATGTCAGAACAGACCATTCTCTGGCAGTTGTTAACTTCTCCTGGGGAGGGGTAACAGGCCTTAAGAAGGTTGTGGTAAGTGCAGATCTACCAGTACAATCCTTGCTTGGCAATGATCTAGAGACTTCAGCTTGGGCTGAAGTGGAGCTCAGGACACATGCAGAAATGTTAGGGATCTCTCCACATGTCTTTGCTGTGACCAGGTCACAGGCTAAAATGTTTAAAACTGGACAGGCCCTGGATTCTGGAATAATGGACCAGGTGCCTCACAAGAGGAGGAGCAGTAGGGTTAAGACAGAGCCTTCCCACCTGTCTCAGGATGCTGATCAGTCTCCTCAGGGTGATGATCTTGAGCCTGCAGAAGGAACTGTCCCAGAGGAGCTTGAACCTGACCAGGTTGAGTTCTTGGGGACAGGGGGCCCTTCCAGGTCTGATCTGAGCCAGGAGCAGAAAACCTGCCCCTCTCTTGAAACCCTCAGACAGCAAGATGCTGATGAGGCTGCTGGGAATGCTAGTGGCACCCATAAAGTTTATTGGGATGATGGACTCCTTTACTCAGAGAGTAGAGACCCCAAGCCTAGTGTTAACTATTGACACTAGCCCTTGATATTCCCCTAGCAGGACACTTAGGCCATAACAAGACTTGGGACAGAATTGTTCCTCACTTTCACTGGCCCAACATGTCTGAAGACACAAAGGAGTTTTGTCACTCCTGTGTAACCTGCCAAGCCAGTGGCAAAGCAGGTGGCACTACAAAGCCCCCCCCTGATACCACTACCTGTGGTGGGGGTGCCCTTTGAAAGGGTAGAGATTGACATTGTTGGTCCCATGGATCCCCAAACAGCATCTGGGCACAGATTTATACTGGTGGTAGTGGATCATGCCACCAGGTATCCAGAAGCAATTCCCCTAAGGATCACTACATCACCTGTAGTGGCAAGAGCCCTCTTGAGTGTGTTCTCAAGAGCAGGTGTTCCAAAGGAGGTAGTATCTGACAGGGGTGCAAACTTCATGTCTAGTTACTTGACTGCAATGTGGAAGGAGTGTGGAGTGAACTACAAATTCACCACACCCTATCACCCACAATGCAATGGTTTAGTTGAGAGATTCAACAAAACCTTAAAGGGCATGATCAAAGGACTCCCAGAGAAGCTTAGGCGAAAATGGGACCTGCTCTTGCCCTGCCTTTTATTTGCATACAGGGAGGTGCCTCAAAAGGGGGTTGGCTACAGCCCATTTGAACTTCTGTTTGATCACCCTGTCAGGGGTCCATTGTGTTTGTTGAAGGAAGGATAGGAGTTACCTCTCAACCCCCCAAAGCAAGACATAGTGGACTATGTACTTAGTCTCTGCTCCAGGATGGCTGAATACATGAATAAGGCAAACAAAAACCTCGAGGCTAGCCAGGAACTGCAAGAAACCTGGCATGACCAAAAGGCTGTACTGACTGTTTACCATCCAGGACAGAAAGTGTGGGTGTTGGAGCCTGTGGCCCCAGCAGCTCTCCAGGACCAGTGGAGTGGACCCCACACTATTGTTGAACAGAAGGGAGAGGTTGCTTATTTAGTAGACCTAGGAACTCCCATGAGTCCTCATAGGGTGTTCCATGTCAACAGGTTAAAGCCATATGTGGAAAGGGCTGACATGGGCTTGCTCATGGCAACTGATGAGGGACAGGAGGAAGAGAGTGACCCACTCCCTGACCTCCTCTCACAGAACCCTGATGATGGGTCAGTTGATGGTGTAGCCTTGGCAGGCAGCCTCACTGCCCAGCAACAAGCTGATTGCAGATGGGTGCTCAATCAGTTCAGACACATGTTCTCACTGACTCCAAGTCAGACTACCTGGTGCACTCATGAAGTGGACACTGGGGACAGTCTGCCTATTAAAAATAAGATTTATAGGCAACCTGACCATGTCAGGGACTGTATCAGGACAGAAGTCCAGAAAATGTTGGATTAAGGTGTTATTGAGCCCTCAGACAGCCCTTGGGCTAGTCCAGTGGTCCTTGTGCCAAAACCTCACACCAGTGGTGGAAAAAGAGAGATGAGGTTTTGTGTGGACTACAGGGGTCTCAATGTAGTCACCAGGACTGATGCCCATCCAATACCAAGGGCAGATGAGCGTATAGATACTTTGGCCTCAGCCAAGTACCTTAGCACATTTGACTTGACAGCTGGCTACTGGCAGATCAGGCTAGCTGATGATGCCAAGCCAAAGACAGCATTTTCAACCCCTAGTGGGCACTATCAATTTGTGGTAATGTCCTTTGGTCTGAAAAATGCACCTGCCACTTTCCAAAGGTTGGTGAATACAGTTCTCACAGGCCTGGAAGCCTTTAGTGCAGCATATCTAGATGATATTGCTGTCTTTAACTCCACCTGGGAGGATCACCTGGTCCACCTAAGGAATATTTTGGAGGCCCTGCAAAAAGCAGGCCTAACTATCAAGGCTACTAAGTGCCAGATAGGGCAGAGTCAGGTTGTGTACCTGGGCCACCTTGTAGGTGGCGGCCAGGTTCAACCAATGCAGAGCAAAATCCAGACCATAATGGACTGGGTTGCTCCAACTACCCAGACTCAGGTGAGAGCCTTCTTAGGCCTGACTGGGTACTATAGGAGATTTGTCAAAGGGTAATGATCAATAGTGACACCCTTGAATGACTTAACTTATAAGAAAATGCCCAAAAAGTTTCAGTGGACAGCTAGCTGTCAAAAGGCATTTGATGACCTGAATCAGACCATGTGCACTGCTCCCATTCTGCAGAGTCCTGACTACTCCAAGAAGTTCATTGTTCAAACTGATGCACCTGAATTGGGGATTGGGGCTGTACTGTCACAATTGAATGAAGATGGTCAGGATCAGCCAGCAGCTTTCATGAGCAAAAGGCTGACCCCTAGAGAGAAACGTTGGTCAGCCATTGAGAGTGAGGCCTTTGCCGTGGTTTGGGCTCTGAAGAAGTTGAGGCCATACTTGTTTGGTACTCACTTCCTTGTTCAGACAGACCATAAGCCCCTCTTATGGCTAAAACAAATGAAGGGTGAAAACCCCAAACTGCTTAGGTGGTCCATTTCCCTACAGGGGATGGACTTTACAGTGGAACATAGACCTGGGAGTAACCATGCCAATGCAGATGGACTCTCTAGGTATTTCCCCTTAGAACATGAAGACTCAACTGGTCAAGGTTAGTTTAATGTCCCTGCGTTGGGGGGGGGGGGGTTGTGTAGGAGAGTAGGATCTGCTTCACATGGGTACCCCCACTTTTTGCTGGTGATTCACTGTTTTTCGACCTTAGTCTGGCTGTGGCCCTGCTAATCAGGACCACAGCCTAGCTGCTTCCTCTCTAAAATGGTTTCCATGTACATTAGGTACATATCTAATTGGATTCTGGAGTGCCTTATAAGCCCCTAGTATATGGTACACTATGTACCTAGGGCATAGGTACCTCTGAGGCCTACCAGGGGCTGCAGCATATATTATGCCACCCCTGGGAAGCACTCCAAAATGACACCACAGGTCTGCTACTGCAGCCTGGGTAAGGGTGTGCTTGCACCCCTTACTGTGGTATAGGCTACCTATATCACTACCCTATACAGACACATATAAACCTGTAAGCCACTTCTATGGCAGGCCTTGACAATCCTGAAGGCAGCGTGCTTGGTTTTGTGTGAGAGGGTGCCCAAGCATGAGCTGAGCCCCTCTACAGCTTTCGGAAATACTTCCTTATGGCTGTTCTGTGATAGAGCCATACCATATACTCTTAAGCGCATTATAACCTCGCGGTAAATGCTAACTTTGGAATGGCTGCATCAAAACATGTCGTGTTTGGTGTCAAATACTTTGGAATACTACCCCCACCAGTTCTGGCGGCGGGGGTAGCATTCCACCCTTCTAGAGGGAGAGACCTGTTCACACTGAGTAAACCCGGTAGGACTTTCCTGAGCCCTGGCATCACAAAATGGATGCCTCTGCCACAGACACGGGTCTGGCCTCCTGCTGCCGACAGGAACTCCAGCAGAGGAGACCTAGACAATAGGTTTCCTGTCAAGGGGAGGTGTCCCCACCTCACCAGACAGGCTGATGTGTATTGGGGCTGGGCGGGAACACTCTCTGGTGCTTTGAAGTCCTGCACTGGGGGCACACTTGGTGTCCCTGTGCACACTCCAGTTCAAACCGGTTGCAGGGGCTACCTGCCCCTGCTCTGGCGCGAAACTGGACAAAGGAAATGGGTTTAACCACCCCTCTTTCCAAGCCCACCCATAGGTGGGGCCTTAGAGTTAGTCTATCCCCTAAACTTACTATAAGTATAGGAATCCAGTTCCTAGGACTTTAGATTACCCTGGACGGAAATTTGAGAAGTAAGCAGCTAGGTTAAGCACATATGCACTGCCTGAACATGTCACTTTTGAGTAATACACGTGTTGCCCACCTCAAATGGCTAGCCGCTTAAAAGACCATGAACAATAAGGATAAACACAAGGTATGAGAGGCAACACAAGAGTGAATTAGCTAATACAGTGTGATACTAAACAGATTTTATAGTACACACAGGACTTGTAAGATTTTCAAGTTTTTTCTTTATTTCATTGATGTTGTTACATTCACAGCCAACGCGTTTCGCCCAAACATAGGCTTCTTCAAGGCTGTTGAAGATCATACAAAAGGTCATATCAGATTTATTAATATTAAAAACATGTTTAGTCGACAAACAACAATGTTCCTATTTTAGCGAAGGATAGATACGTGAACACCACACCAAAGTTTTTGATGTTTAGTGAAACCAAGGACCTACTAATAAAGAGTAATATAATAGCATGACACGGAAAAGTCAGAGTGACTTTAATAGTTTTAAACAATGAAACCCTAGATGCTTTGTCACCGAAAATAGTGTTAGTAAAAAACAGAAATACACCAATGTGAGAAAGAGTACTAAAAAGTGAAACCGAGAAACAGAACTATGTCAGTTTAGAAAAGTCGCTTACCAAATACAGAAATTGCAAGTTAAAGAATACTGGTTTCTAGTCAGTCCACAGTTACTGACCTTTAAAAACTAGCGTGTCGTCTATGTAGTAGAATATACTGTAATATCCACCAATAAAAACCTCCTGTTTTCAAAGTATTCTGTATTTCGATCAACTTTTGGACATTACTTATATCTCTCTTTATGATTCTTAGATTTTATATGTCGTGAACTCTCTGCATTGTTGTGACTGAATATCTTTGCGCCACTCAGTTCGACAGCTTGATTCTTTGGTAAGCGACTTTTCTAAACTGACATAGTTCTGTTTCTCGGTTTCACTTTTTAGTACTCTTTCTCACATTGGTGTATTTCTGTTTTTTACTAACACTATTTTCGGTGACAAAGCATCTAGGGTTTCATTGTTCAAAACTATTAAAGTCACTCTGACTTTTCCGTGTCACGCTATTATATTACTCTTTATTAGTAGGTTCTTGGTTTCACTAAACATCAAAAAATTTGGTGTGGTGTTCACGTATCTATCCTTCGCTAAAATAGGAACATTGTTGTTTGTCGACTAAACATGTTTTTAATATTAATAAATCTGATATGACCTTTTGTATGATCTTCAACAGCCTTGAAGAAGCCCATGTTTGGGCGAAACGTGTTGGCTGTGAATGTGACAACATCAATGAAATAAAGAAAAAACTTGAAAATCTTACAAGTCCTGTGTGTACTATAAAATCTGTTTAGTATCACACTGTATTAGCTAATTCACTCTTGTGTTGCCTCTCATACCTTGTGTTTACCCTGGACGGAACTCTGCAACATATATCCTGGACCTTCGACATTCTACTTTAACTAGAAGACTGAAGAAATCTCCCTTGGGGTCAAGGAGTGACTCCCCTGCTTGGCAGGCACCAAAGAAGCAACTGACCAGTCTGCATCGCTAAAGCTCCTGCCGGACGCTGAAGTCTTTGCATCACCAGAGGTGGATTTCCAGACTTCCCTGAGGCTACCCTGAGTCCACAGCAAAGCTGAGGCCCGTGGCTATCGTGGGCGATGTGGAACCATGACCCCTGGACACTGTGAACTTTTGCAGCAACACTATCTTCCTTGTCCTCCTCAAAGTTGTGCTTTAGGCTCCGAGTAGCCCCAGCCTTGAGCACCTCCTGCACTGAAGATTGTTGGCCTCCACTCCACGAGTGACCCGTGGGCCAGCTTCAAGTGCGACCGCTCAAGGCTCCTTCACGATCACTAGCCCGTTGGCTAGCAGGTACCCATGAAGGCAACTTATTTTCTAATTGGGCGTTCCTGGTTGCTCCAGACGTGCCCTGACTTACCCTTGCTGGGTGAGTCCCTCAGTCCTTGCTGGTCTGCACCGCAGTCCTTTCTCTGAATTCCAGTGACTTGCCGTTACCAAGGCTTGTTGGGTCCATTCTGGTCGCCGACACTGCAGCACTCTACAGACTTCTTGGGACAGCTTGAATCTGGCTCATGGACTTCATCAACGCCTGCTGGACCTCGTGGCTGAAGAGTCAAGACACCCATCAACTCACCTGAAGCACCCGACATCTGTGGGCATTGGTCCATCCTGCCCTGGGTCACTGGCAAGTAACCCAGACTCTGTACCCTCTGCTTTCAGGTTCCTTACATCCTAGAACCAGGCTTGGATCTCTCCGGACACTTCTCCTCTTCACGGCAGCAGCAGTTCTTTGCAGGCTGCCATTGGAATCGACGACGCGACCCGACACCAAAAGACACCTATGCACCCGGCTTCCCTGGGTGAGGTAACTCGAGTACTCCGGTGCTCTCGTGGGTGCTAGCCCTAGAGCTTCCTAAGTCCAAAAGGGTTTGGTCCTGACTCGATTAGCAGTGTCCCTAATCTTTAAATTTCCAATCGCGACATTGCCCATAGAAGATAACGGGAACCCGTGGTTGTGTTTACACACTGCATACAGTCCCCGTGGGTCCCCTGTGTCACTGCCTTGGGTGGTTCCTTGGGGTCCCAGCGATTCTAGAGGCTATAGGCCTAGTGTCTATTCCAGTTGTGGTTCTCATACCACTTTCTTGGTATATGGTTTGGTACGCCCCTAGGGCCCAAACGTGTATTTGTGCTATTACTGATGATTGCTATCTTGTAAACTAAGTACTTCAAACTCCAGTCTCATAAAGAGACTAGAGGGGTGTGTTTTATCTTAAAACCATTTTGTCCTAGAATTCCATTCGTCTCATTTAGGTAAAGCTCCCTTGCAAGTACAAACTTTCTCTACCACACGCAGGCAATGGTACAAAGTTTCCCCCGATTCGTTTCAAGAGCAATTTGTTGCACCCTCTACTGGTTCTACAGATGATGTGGATATGGTTTTGGCCAAGTATAATCATGCCATTTTGAAAGCGATAGATTATATAGCTCCCATAAAAACATTTAAACCATGCTTAGTACGTAAACAAGAAGCTTGGTTTACAGAGCATCTGAAATCGCTTAAACAATCAGCCAGGAAACTGGAAAGGGTGTGGAGAGTGACTCATGATGAATTTGACAAAAAGCATTACTGGGCAGCTCTCACCACTTATCACAAAGAAATTCGGCGTGCCCGAAAAACCCATATTGAGTCCCTTCTCTCCACCGCAGGAAATAATCCTAGAGTTCTATACCGAACCCTCCAGTCGTTTTTGAAACCAGCTGCCTGTGAAACTTCTGAGTCAACATCTCAACAATTATGTAACGAAGTGGCTCAGTTTTTCACCAATAAAATAAACAAGATACATGATGATATTACTAGATCAAATCTGTCTATCATAGTAGATACATCTTTTCCCCTGGAAGAAAGAACAGAATTAGGATCGGCGACCTTAGACTCTTTTCCCCTCATTTCTCTGCTAGAAACTGAATGTTATCTAAGTCAGATTAAGAGTGGGAGCCCCTTAGACATCATACCGGCGAGAATTGTACCAACAGTAGGTAAGATTATTGGCTCACAGATCCAATGTCTTGTTAATCTTTCATTGAAGGAAGGCCAAGTTCCTAAGGAATGGAAGAAAGCAATAGTAAGACCTATCAGAAAAAATTATTCAATTCCCTGGACTGATATGTCCAATCTTAGGCCCATCTCATTACTCCCTTTTTTGGGGAAACTGATAGAAAAACATGTCAACAAACATGTATCAAATTACATTGAACAGACTGGTAGGCTAGATTGCTCTCAGTTCGGCTTCAGACCTAAACATAGTACCGAATCTGCCCTGTTATCAGTGACTGACGATCTTCATATGTACCAGGACAGAGGATATTCTGTTATCCTGGTCCTATTGGATTTATCGGCAGCGTTCGATACTATATCTCATAAAATCTTAATCGAACGTCTGGTTATGATCGGCGTTGAGAGCACCGCATTAGCCTGGTTAAAAAGCTTTCTATCTAATCGTACCCAAGCTGTTAGCATGGGCATATTTCAGTCGACGGAGACTTGTATTACGAAGGGGGTGCCACAGGGCTCTTGTCTTAGCCCTACTCTCTTTAACATCTATGTGGCACCCCTGGCCACAATTCTGAGAAATTTTGGGTTCATCCCCGTCTCATACGCAGATGATACACAGCTCTTATTCCCTTTCAAAAAACTCACACAGGAAGTGAGGACGGCCTTCTCAGAAGGCATGAAGGCTGTGGCAAATTGGATGACATCAAATTATCTCCAATGTAATGTAAACAAGACAGAAGTTGTGCTCTTTGGGGAAGTAAGAACATTGTGGACACCTGATTGGTGGCCATGTGAGCTTGGCCAAGTGCCAGAACCCAAACATGTAGTAAAAAACCTAGGGGTTCGTCTCGATCGAGAGCTCACTTTTAAACAACACAGCAACTGGGTGGTTGGCCAATGTTTCCATGTTATTGGACTCCTACGAAAAGTTTTTCCAATGTTACCAGACTCTGTCAGAAAAACCCTGGTACAGGCGCTAGTTCTGAGTCGCCTGGATTATTGCAATGGACTCTTGCTGTCAGCTAATGAAAGTGTCCTAGCAAGACTCCAGGTGATACAAAATACTGCTGCGAGGCTTGTGCTGAATGCCCCTTTGAGAACACCCTCCCAGCCTCTCCTGAATAAATTACACTGGATTCCAGTTCGTAAAAGAATTCATTTTAAAATGTACTGTCTGATCCATAAGAGCCTACATGGATGTGGACCCCCCTATTGGATTGATAAATTTATTCCTTACAATCCTATCCGCTCACTTAGGTCAAGTAGCCAACTTCTACTGAAAATACCGATCACAAAGAAGGTCAGACAAGGTGGTAAAGCATTTTCGGTTATCGGATCTACTTTATGGAATACTCTTCCTCTTGAACTTAGGCAATGCCCAGAACATTTAAATTTTAGGAAAAAACTTAAAACTTTCTTATTTTAACAAACTTGAAGGACACACTTTCTGCTGCTGTTGATGTCTCTTTTTATGGCCTTTTTTTCTTCCTCTCCCTATTTTCTTTCTGTGCGCAGAGATACTCTTTATAGAGTCGATTCTAGCGCGTTATAAACCATAAATAATAATAATAATAATAAATACATATATTTTGAATATATACCTGGTGTGGTTGTCTTTTCATTTGATCATTTAAGAGATTATAGACTGGTAAAACAAGCTGCTTTAAAGTCCTGCAAGACTTAGCCTGAAGGCTGCTCTCCATAGCTACCACTAGGATAGCTTTCAGTAAAGGTTGTCTTTAACCTATCGCCATAAGGGGTTGTTTGGACTGATACAAGGTGCCCACTAGAACTAGTGGACAGCATATATCAGGCTACCTTCTCACAGTTGGGGTCCTTGGGTGGTGGCAGTGGGTGTTGTGGCCCTCTTGGGTGTCCGGGCCGCATGGCCAGTGACTCCATGGCATCTGTTGCCTTTCTGATGTGGCTGTGGGCTGTGCTCCCTTTTGTGGTGCAGGCTGTGGTCCGACTCTGCACCAGGTCAGAGCAGGTGTTATTTTCCTGCTGCTAACGCGCCTTATCGCCTGTTTTGTGTTCTTATCGCAGTCCTGTCTGGTCGTTGTGAATGTTACGAAGTGGTGTTGTCGCGGCTTTTGGTACAGGAAGGCCTACTCTGCATCTCATTATTGATAGTTGCGGGGGTCTTCTGTGGTGATGTTTTTTGCGGCTGCTATCGTGGTTGAACTGGTGCTGTGGGCTGTTAACACCAGCTTGTGAATGGGGAGATACATTTATCGAAACTTTGGCTGCGATAAACTGCCGTTGACTCCGCGATAGCTCCTTATGAATATCCCCAAAAAGTTTTTCAATCTACATGTAGTTTCAGAACAAACGGGTCGATGTACAACGCAGTTTTTCAGTCACAAATGCTTTGATTGGGTGTTAGCTACTGAAAAACTGCTTTTAGTGATGTACTAAAGCCATTCTAGGAGTCTTTAACTTGTTTCAAACTACTAAAATGGGATTAGAAATGTATAAGGAATCGCCATTTCGAAGGAGTGTGTAGATGACCTTTCCAAAAAGAGATTTCCATCCATAAGTAACAATACTTTAAGGCTCAAATAGCGGTCGTAAACCATTGAAATGTTACCACCCCAGGTTGGGTTGGCCACCCACTCGCAATAGGGAAGTGGGTCCCACCCCTTCCTCTGTAGTGCATGTTAAAAACAGTTTGCCTGGGACAACTGGCACCACTGCAAACCCTCAAATTAACAAAACAAAACTTTTCTTTTTAAACACAACCCAAAGTACTTTAAGGAAAATAAGCTACATTTAAAAATACTTTATTGAGATGCAGACACAGATGACGGTCATACTAAGTTGCAATTTGTGACCCACCTAATTAATAACAATGAGATAGTTTGGATTTCGACCCATTCCGATTCATGTTCTTTAAAAAATTCTATTACTTATTAAGAGTGTACGTTATGTAAAATACAATCAAGTAAAGACTCATACACATTTTTACAATTCATTTCATTGATAGACAATCATGTATTTTATCATTTTGGTAGAAGGGATAACATCCAGTGATATAATGAAGAGAGGGACCTGGGTGAGGTGGTGATGAGGCCATTAGTTCACTTTAGGAAATAAAACGAGAGCGTAACATGCAACACCTTCGCCTACAGGCTTAGTGTTACATGTTTTTAAATCAACAATGAGTCAGACACTGGGGTTTGACCATTAGATAAATGGAAGTTCCGATAGATGAGAGTAATTCACTTCTAAAGCGGATCTTCTCTGAGGAGTGCTATTTAATGGCACTGGGATCTCCGCTGTTACTTTATCGACCCTGTGGTATAATGTTTTGTTAATTTTTATATCTGGTAAGGTAAAATCTGTTTCGGAAATTTGATGGGTCTTATGATCGTTTAGACTGAGAGAAAGGTCGGTGCATCCTTGACGTCTTTCATAGATGTTAGAGTTAAAGATGTTAAAGTTATAATGTCGTTTGTGATCGTTGCCCCGCTGACTTTAATTTTTTGTATGGAAGATTTGCTTTTCTCTGCATTGTCTGTTCCTTTGTCCTGGGCTTTGCCCTGGTCGATATGTGCAATTTGAAAGGACCCTTGGTCTGACTTAGCAGGTTCTATGAAGAATTTTGAGATTTCAGCATTCCCAGGGAGGAATCCGATATGGGCTGCTTTGCCTGGGCATGTTCGTGAAGTTTGGTGTGTGCCCAGTCCTTTCATATGGATCGTACGTGATCGCATTTTTTAGGTCTCGCCTGAGCCAGCGCTTTAGCGCTGCTCTCGCGAGAGCTTTTGTAAAAGGGGGATCTGGAAGTGCAAACTAGTGCTTTTCAGGCCTCCAAATACAGTGCATGTGCGCCGGGCGCGCGCACCATTTGGCAGCCTGAAAAGCACTGCCTGATCACTTTCGCGCACACAGCCACCATCTGTCTCCTCCGTCACGGGTCATTAAGTTGCATTCTCCTCTGCCTCCGCCCGATCACTTTAACTTTCACTTTCGTGGCTTGGCTTGTTGTGTTTGTTAAGCTTTACTGTCTGCATGTGCACTGCGAATGAAGCATGTGCTGGCAGGGGTGGCCCACAGATGCTCCCCTCGCGCCTCCTTCCCGGGTGCTGAGTCAAGACTGCTATCTCCTTTCAAGGCCCGAGGACAAAAGGGAGGAACGGCGTGTGCAGCAGCAGCTGGAAAAACTTCACCCCCGCCCCCCACACTCCCGAGGGAAACCTCAAGACCTCCCAGACCCCACCCCTCAGGACCAAGAACTCTTACTTGTCAAAAGGGCTTGTATGGGGTGCGGTGACATCATACGGACGATACCAAGCGAGCGCGTTCATTAGCAGCACACGATCTCGCCTCACTCCATGCCTTCAATATTGCGCTCCTATTTAGCCATATTAACTAGAGATGGCAGTTGCCTCTCACGTCAGTCCACGTCCCTTTCGTAAGTGCCTCTGATTGGAGAAAAAACCGTGCTCCACAGCAATATATGGCAGTGCACGGAACCCACCCTTCCCCGCAATCAAGAATCGGGCTATGTAGCATATAATACGGTCCGAGTCTCCATTATCTGAGATCAACGCTTTTGTAGGAAGTCTACTCCGGAGTAAACCACGCCCAGTTCTGAAGTAAGCAACTTCTTGCGGAAAAATGTTTGGGAAATGTCCGCTCGATATACAATTGCACAAAAATACACAATTAAATACATGCAGGGTATTTATCACAGTTAGCACAAGGCTGCGCTGTTGGCAGGTGCGCACAATTTTTAGCGGGAAGAAAACAGAAGCCCAAGTTGGTAAAACAAACGCCTTCCAGGAAAAAAACATGAATGACATTGCTAGTAATCAAAACAAGCATTTGCAATGCAATAGGTCTCGCATTTGCGCGAGTTTGAGCTATTGACATTGCAAATTACAATGCCTTTTATTTTTGTTTTCATTTTTAAAACCTAAATAAAAAGCATTGTCATTTACAATGTCAATAGCTCAAACTCTGGTAAATGCGAGACCTATTGCATTGCAAATGCTTGTTTTATATGCTATTGAGGTGGAAATGACAGATGACAGGTTGAAGAAGCTACTGGTTAGACTGGTTTGACTGGTTAAGCTGTACTTTTACTTACATTTATCTGTGCGCCGGTTTACCAGATTAAAATTGGATGTTACACGGTGGGGTGTTGTGCTGTAGTGCCACAGTCGTGTTCATCAGCTCAGGAGAAGTGAGATGTCATGCTGTCAGGGAAGGGTTTAAGGGTTACAATAAAAAGTACCTATGTACTACTTAGAGGGTGATGTTCCAGACAGAAATAAATGTGGTCTGAGTAGTACATGATATCTTGACTATCAAAAAAACCTAGCCTTTCAGCTGCAATACTTGCAGCTCCACCTGCAAATGGAGGGGAGCCACCCGGGGTGCAATTGAGGTGTATGCAGCGAACTAGTGGGAGGTTGCAATCCATGGTCATAGCCCGGGTGTGGGAGTGTGGATGCCCACACACACCTTGCAAACACTTGCGTGACCCACACCCCGTGCAATATAGTTTGGATGAGACCAGATCAGGTGCATGCCTGATTTCCCTGAGACAAGGGTCACCTTAATGGCTGCTGTACTGAGTTGGCATTCCTCATTCAAATAAAGCCCATTTGAGGTATGACATGCAACATACAAAAGTGAGTACCAACTGCACAATTCATAGTCCACCGTGCCTCTAACTTGAAGGCTTAGGATGAGGCAATATGTGTTCTGAAGTCATCCTCCAGGTTCTTAATGCCATCTCCATTCTTAGGGGCATATCAACAACAACCGGCGATAATTATCTCTAAGCGCACTTAGCGCTAGGATAATTATCACCGGCTAGCGTGAATTTTTATTGCTGAGATAGCGTGCTATTAGCAACGCTTATCTCAATAGCGATAAAAATCCTCACGCTAACAGGCTAACGTGAGATTATCGCTGGAAACCCAGCGATAATCTCACGTTACCTTGTTGATAGGGACAGGCAAATTTAGGCATGATATCCTCCTTCCATAGGATATCATGGCTAAGTCAGAAAAATACCAGACGGAAAAAAGCAGCGTTAACCGCGGTTAGCGCTGCTTTTTTTGTCTCTAACAGGGTTAGCGACATTCTTGATAATAGGAGAAATGTCGCTTAGCGACATTTCTCCTATTATTTTACTCTGGAACGCCTCCTTTGCATCTCATTAGAGATGCAAGGGGAAGCGTAGAGTAAAATGGTGCTATCATGCAAAATTGCATGTTAGCACCCTGTTGTTGATAGGGCGCTAGTTTTGTCTCTCCTTTTTTGGCTTTTAAAGCCAAAAATGCAGAGATGAAGCCCTTGTTGATATGCCCCTTGGCTACTAATCTCTGACCTATGTCAGGGCCTCCACTTCTGTGGTGCATTGAACGGGGCCTGTTCCAAAGTTCAAGCTTCTCGGGACGGTGTTCATTTTCAGTCCAATCCAATCCTACATCTGTATTCGGTCACATTTAAACCATAAAAACATACATTTGAATCATAAATACAGTCCATAAAAAAAAAGTAAAAGAGACAATATAATATGTAACAGCAACCTGTATACCCCTGAGGGTGATAGCAGCTTTTAACATGAAACATTAAATAGAGTAAAATGTAAAAACATAAGAGATGGACGAACTTGAAGAAAACCTTTATCTAGAGGTAGTGGAACAATGAAGGTTCTCTTGGGATTTGAATACAATTTACAAAACATGATAAAATGCACTGTGTTCTGTGGAGACCTTTTGTTGGAGCCGAAAGGAATCAGTGTTTTAAAATCATAGCATCCTCATGAAGGCGCTAATAACAGGTGTTGTGACTTAAATCTAAATCTGATAAGCACAAATCTTTTGCTATTATTTTTCGGCAATGCTAGATAGGTGCCATGTCCTGGGTAGTGGTTAACATTACATACTTTGGAACTGAGTTTTTCAACAGTTCGATCTCCTCTCTAAACAATGTGTTCCGTTCTAGGAAACAGTCCTTCACCCATTTATAATCTGACTCTATTTAGCTTAGTAAGAGGCCTGTCCAAACCAGACTGTGCTAAATCTAAAATCCCGGCATCACAAGAATTATGTGATGATTTGGCCATTTTCTTTGAAGAAAAAATTAAGAAAATTTTAATCGGACTTAAATACTCTGCGGACGATGATGCACATAAGCATACTGGTGATGCTACTTTAATAAACTGTGGTATAATCAACAGGGAACACATGACAGTTCTGGATCATTTCCAGAATCCCACACTAGAGGAATTTAATGCAATTGCTGCTGGCATTTCCTCAGGTTCCCCTATGGACCCACTTCCACACAAGTTTTGGAAACTGTTTGGTGGTGAACTCTTTCCGCATTTACACCATATTTGCTGTCAATCTCTAACTAACGCGATAGTCCCAGACTGCTGGAAAAGGCAGCTGTCTCTCCACTGCTAAAAAAGGCCACACTGGATCCCCAGAGTCCCTCTAACTGCAGACCCATCTCCTTGCTGCCCTATCCAATTAAGATTCTGGAGAGGGTAGTGGCTAAATCTCTTTCAAAATACGTTGAGGACAATGAGTTGCTGGACGAAGTCCAATTTGGGTTTCGCCCTGCACATGGGACCGAGACTGCCTTGGTAGCAGTCTTGGATGACCTGAGAATGCGGGCTGACAGTGGTCAAGCAGCCTTTTTAGTGCTGCTTTACATGTCGGCCGCGTTCGACACGGTTAATCATCAGATCCTGATTAAGAGATTGGAGGAAGTGGGTGTTGTAGGCAGGGCGCGAGACTGGCTGCATTCTTATCTTTCTAACAGGCAGCAGGCAGTGACTGTGTCGCCATTCATCTCCCAGAACAGGGATGTCAAACAGGGGGTGCCACAGACCTCGGCCACCAGCCCAATTTTGTTTAATCTATATCTTCGCCCTCTCATTGTTTTAATAAAATCATTCGGCATTGATGTCATTAACTATGCAGACGACACTCAGCTTGTCTTTGCTGTTGAAGGCAACAATGCAGTGTCTCTGGAAAAATTCCACAATTGTATGCATAGAATGGCAGAATGGCTGAAAGAGAATTCTCTACAATTTAATGGGGAAAAAACTGAAGTCTTGTGCTGTACCGCAGGTAAAATTCAGTGCCCTCTCCCAGCAGACTTCTGGCCAGATTCGGCTAACAACCCCTTAGTGCCCGCAATACAGTGCGTAATTTATGAGTGTTGCTGGATAGCAACTTACAACTGGACTCTCAGGTGAATAAAACAGTGAATACCTGTCTATCTCTGCTTCGAGCTCTTCGGAAGATACTCCCGTTTTTACCCACTTCTGTTAGACCTCAAGTGGTACGGAGCATTGTTCTAAGCAGAATAGATTATTGTAATGCACTCCTTTTGGGTGCCCCAGCCTCTTTGACAAGGAAATTACAAAGAGTACAGATTATGGCAGCTAAACTGGCATTAAATCGGTCTTATGGAGCCTCTGCCTCTTTGGCCTTAAAATACCTACATTGGCTGCCTGTTGTGCAAGAGTTCAATTTAAGGCACTCTGTGTTGTTTACAGGGCATTACACAACACCGGGCCCAAAGTACTACAAAGAAAGTTTGTATGGTACTCTCCTGTTAGATCCCTGCGCTCCTCTTCTGCAAATCTGGTCTGTGTTCCCCATGTTAATAAAGCTCGAATGGGGGGCAGATCTTTTAGTTTCACAGCATCCAGACTTTGGAATGCACTACCTCTGGAGCTTAGACAACTGAATACCTTGTCATGCTTCAGGAAGGAAATGAAAACTAGACTGTCCCTAGAGTCTAGACTTTCGCCTATCTCAGTTTTTGATATTCGTTGACTGGAAATCTAAGCCCCAGGATACCCTTGAGGTGACAGCCGCGCTATATAAGTGTACTTTACATTACATTACATTACATTACTTAAGTATACCCTGAGGGTTATGAAATAGCTACACCTTACCCATCTTCTGGAATCAATCCCTTACATCCTCAAGCCAGGGGATTTTAAAGGCATATTCAAGTGACAAAACAAACACAATGAGATGATGATCGGATCGCTGAAACCTTTCAGACACTCACCCCCAGTCACTGTTAGATCTGGATTAAATCCATCATCGTACATTTGCTCACTTCTCCACCTCAATTCAGACCCAGCCATTTGCAAATTAGTTTTGACCCTGTGCCTATGGGAACAGTCCAGCCTGAACTGCCAAGCCAGGTCTTCCCTGGACCAGAAACAAGCATCTTGAGACCGCTTTCTGGGCAACACCCTTCATCAGCCAGTCTAGCTAGAGTCCAGTGGCGAAGTGAGCAAGAGACCCATGTCTGGGCATACCCTGCAAATTTACGGCTAATGAAACAAACACAATGAGATGATGGACGGAGCGCCGAACCTTTTCAGACACTCACCCACAGAAATGATTAGATCTGGGTTAAATCCATCATTGTTCTTTTGCTCACTTCGCCACCTCAGTTCAGCTGGGTTGTAAAACAGTCAGCTCTTGGTGCAGAGGGTTGTTGTAGGTGCTGTTGTGAGGTCTTGGGGGTGCTTGTTCTTTTGCTCACTTCGCCATAGGGCAGCGCCGTAGGCCTTCCTGCTGCACTGCCCTACAGCAAAAGAAAAGGGCAGAAATGCATTGTATCTACCAGATACGGCACATTTCTGTCCTTTTCCCCTGCCCCGGTGCACAATGGGATGCTGTGCACAAATGCAAGCACCTCTGCACCAGGGTGCAAGGGTGCCTGCGTTGTAGGGATGATTATTTTTGTGCAGGAATGGAAAACCTTCCAGCACAAAAACAATCACAAGAGGCGTTTTCCTCTTTCTATGTGTGCTGCAGGATACAGCACACATAGAAAATGGAAAAACGAGGAGAAATAAAGATATTTCTCCTTGTTGTGCCTCCCTTGTGCCTTCCCTGGGGGGGGGCGTAAGTTTTTGGTGCTGCCTCAGAATTAAGATTTCTCGTAAATCTGGGGCAGTGTCAAAAAGACATGGATGTGAAAACACCCCCAGCAACACCCTATGCACGCCCTTTAACACAGAAAACTGCATTAAACAATATTTACGAGGCAGCATTAAGCCCAAAACAGTGGTTAGTGCTGCCTTGTACAAATGGAGCAGGCTCCAGCGCCACGGAATTTCACAAAAAGTGATGTCTTGGTGGCGCAAGGTGCCTCATCAATGAGGCGCTCAATCTGTATGGATAGGTTTTATACTATAGGCAGTTTTTCAAAATTCCAAACTGATGTGGGCTGTCATCAGTCCTACCTAATTAATATTTATTAGGTAGCTTGCAAATTGAAAAGCACTCTAAGTGCCCACAATCACAAGGATTGCAGTCTGCAAGGGTCAACAGACCACCATGCCTGTGACTGCTTTATAAAAGAAAATATTTTTTTCTAAAAGCAGCTTGATTTACTTAAAGAAAACTGAGCTTCTTTATAAAAAGTTTTGTTTTGATGTTTCAGTGAAAGCTGTGGTCACCTGGACCTCTGCATCTCCTAAAACCTTTACCCCAATTCAGAAATGTGAAGTGGTTCAAAGGGGCCCCTGTGTCTTTTGTTAATAAATAAATTGCCAACCTACTTTGGGAGATCATTACTTTTGAATGGTTTGCATCTGTAATTCAGGCTGCAAAGTGTTGCTGCAGCTCATATAGAAAGGATAATGGCAAGGAATGCTTACAACATACCCCTTCCAAACCGTGATTCACTATCCAGCCACACTCCCATTATGGACAGCTCTTCTATTATTGTGAACAATATTTATTCATAGTGAAAGTTTCAAACTATCTATGTGAAACTTTAATTAATACAGGCTCAGGAAGGGCCCACACGTAAAGCATCACATGGGTGGTGAGCCCAGCTGCATCAGGCTCCTATGTGTTTATATCACATAACATTTATACAGGCTCAAGGAGAACCCAAGGCAGAAGCGCCAAAGAGAGCATCAAGCAGCTCCTATATGTTAATATCTCATACAAACCATACAGGCTGAGGAAGGACCCACATCTAAAGCACCACAGTGTTCTGTCTCGTATATGTTATACATGCGTCTCGTATATGTTAATATCACATACAATTCACACAGCCTGTGGGTGGACCCAGAGCAGAAGCACCACAGAGAGCACTGTATGTTAAGATCATATATATGTGCTTGCATCATGCCGGGCTGCTGATCTTTCCTGCTAGTGACCACATGTCTGGGAGCCACTGACCTTCATTTGGCCACACACTTGAACATCATTGAGGGTGGTGAGCAGCTGTGGGGGCGGCTGCTGAGGACTGCTTGTCCCACTCCCCCCCTACACCAACATAATCATCATTCACACCTGTGTGCCAACAGCGCTATAAGAGCGCATCGCACTCCCGGGCCACGGGCGGGCCTGTCTGCGCCCATCCATGGCCGGACGAGGCTTGGCTGGACCGTCCCTCTAACATGTGCTCTCTTAGGGCCACATGCATCAAAGTGAAGAATTGCGATTCCTAAATAGCGTTTTTAAGAAATCGCTATTTAGGACTCTGAATACCGAATACCGAATGCCGAAAGTCGTAAAGTTAGGATTTTGTCTCAGATTACTTTTGTGAATCGGGCCCATTGTGTTCCCTATCTATCATCTATCTCTCCAGAAGCTGATAGGATGGATAAGAGAAAAGTTTTAGATAGGTGCCCTATATCTGCACCCACAGCTAAGACCCCTTCTATAGATAGGATGCTCCATAAGGCATTGGGGGTACTCAGCATGGAGATAGTACTGACAGAACGACGATTATAGATACAGGCAGGGCAATCCCCAGGGTTGAGTCCCCCCGTTAGTCTGTAACTCCCAACAGGAACAACTGACTTCTCCATATAGCTACACTTACCAGGAACCTACAGTACATTCAGCATCTAACCCCGGTACCGCGTGTGATAGCCCAGTCAAGAAGCACTCTGGGAGAACAAAGTGAGTTAGGCATCCACCACACCAACCTGTTATGGCTGCCACTCCAACACCTAGTTGTACTAAATGTTCCATTGAGGCCTCTACTGAGGATCGCGCCAGCGAGGTTTATGTGCCCAAGCCAGTGTGGATAGAGCTATTCATTGCAGGTTGTATGAGTCTTCTGGCCCATTGGGCACTGCTTATCCATCATCCACCCCCCCTTCCCGTCAAGACATATTGCAATGAAGTAAGGCAGGGTTGAATTGTGAGGGCATTCTCATCTTGGAAGATCATAGCATAGGTAGGTGCACAGAGGGGTGAAGGCTCCCAGGAGTAAACCTCCACCAGCCTCATGCCGGTACGTTTTAATATTACCTAGAGTACCGAAGTTGCATGTTGGTCAGAAGGAGCTCCATGATGTGCTGTTTCCCAAATGACTTGTTACACATAGAGATTTTCCTTTGTCACAGGCTTGCAGCAGTTTACTCACCCGGTGGGTAGAATGGTTAGGGCCAGGTAGAGTGGATCGTGAAGGGGACTGTTGTGTTGTTAACCTCAGGTTCCCCTCTCTGGCCAAACTAGTGCTTTCTGGTGGGATAGGAAACATTTCTGAATCGAATAGCCAGCCACATTGACCCTCTTCCCTTGGGGTATTTTTATAGGTCGCCCACTTGTTACCTTGAGGCTAACTATCAGCAGCCACAGAGACATATTCCCCCCTTTGCTCATTCATGTCCTTCACAACCAGGGGGATGAGGGAGGGTATTTATTCAATCTTAACCCATAACTGGTTTGAACCATTAGGCGGAGTAGATTGACTCCTTAAAAGCAACCTGCAGCCAATGTTTCCTAAAATACCGAAGCCCAAAGTGTGCGGTTCAAACATTCCCCCTAGTCTCATTCTCACTACCCCCACCCCTCTGTGCATACTGTAGTGCACCATAGCTTAGATATAGCAATCCCTTCCAATGCTGCTCCTGGTATGCTAACCGATGGGGCTGCCGGGGTGGTGTTCTTGCGTGCCCAGGACACACAAACTAAGTTAATTCCCTGGAATGTGGCAGCCTGGGGTTCCAAATTGCCAAACCAAGAGTGGTGTGCATTTATGAATTGGTTTAGCCTTTGCCTTTTTCAAGAGACTTGGGATTTGTTGCCTTTATTTCTTCCAGGGTTTGTAAACGTTTCTAAGGCAGCAATTTCATCTGAGTCAAGTAGGTTGTCAGGGGGCTTAACAGTATGGGCGGAAACCTCCATTGCAGGCCAGTTGCGAGAGGTGGTGCTGGTCTCACTTGACTTATAATGTATATGTCTCACTCTGCCTGGTGATGTGACATATGTTTTTTATAATGTTTATTCTAGGTCTTCGGCACTAAATTAGAGTCAAATGTATGAGACATCTTCAACGCCCATTTGTCTATGACCCCAGGTGCAGCAAGGAAGGTAATGGGTGGTGACTGTCAATACGCATCACTCAGCACTGACTGTGGGTCCCTCTTCTCTGAAGAAGATGCTGCTTGGTAGATCCCTGAGATAAGGATTGCACTTATTAAGAAATTGACAACAGTAGGGCTTCAAATGAATGCTCTTACTCTAAATCAGGGGCTGTGCTCATGTAATGGCAGAACTAATTCCGATATGTCTGGTTCTCATACGTTTAATAGGGTAAACTACTCAAGCTTTACAGATTGCATAATGTAGATATCAGACTTTGGCCAAATTGAATCGCTCTAACACTGGTTCCATGCTCTGATAGTGATCATAATGCCCTGTCCTTAAACATAAAGCTGAACATATCCGTTAAAGTAAACACCAATGCCATAGATACAAATTCCGATAGGCGGTCGCTAGTTGAACAAGCATTTACAATGCAACGGTCTCGGCATTGTTAAAGTTAGAGCTATTAACATTGCTCATGACAATGCCGTTTCTTTAAATGTTTTAAAAACAAAAACATAAACAAAAATAATGTCATGAGCAATGCCAATAGCTCTAACTTTACCAATGCCGAGACCATTGCATTGTAAATGCTTGTTTTCTTCTCCTTTGGTGCTATCAATATTTTCAACAGCTTGGTACCTCCTGAACACGCTTTATTATTGAATCCTAATTACAATTGACACATGTACGATTTTAATCTGCGTGCTCTGCACAGAGGCCACGAATTGGATGGGCATGTAGTCCAAACATATTCATGAGCCACTGACGAGAACTCTGAGAAACTCGCACAGCCTTGAGCTTCAACTCCAAATCTGTCAATCATACCCCATTGGGAGCAGCTACCCCTAACTGGTGCACGCCCAAGCGCCTATCCTTCTTGAATATTTAGTTTCTTTATAGCAATTACTGTATGCTGATTATCCATTAAACAAATCCAACGGAAATATAATTATTTAAGTAAACGTAGATAGCGGTGCACACTTGTGTGACAATGGTGTGGGTCCTCTCCTTTTCTGTGTTGGACCGTCCCATTATTGCACAAAACCAGTCTTGTTTGGGATGCAGACTGGCGGTGGGCGTCCCTTTGACTCGGCCCGGGCTGTTGAGCTTTCACTGGATTCCAAAAGTAGGAACGTGTCACAGGTTAAAAGACGGACTCACCGTAGTGTCGCCGACACCATTATCGGACTGCAGATAAAACGGTTTGACTGCGTCTGCGAAATCAAACAGATGTCGCGCGCCAGCTGCCGTTTCTATAGAATTTCGGGTCATTAAGGGCTGCACGCAAACTGATGTAAACTACTTTCTATACCCCTTCCTTAACGGCACCTACTAGTGACTGGTATGTGGCATAAATATTTCTACAGATTTTTAGAACACCTTTGTTTTAATGGCCATGAGTCTCGCGCAGAAAGACGCGTAGGCGCGATTCCATTGTTTCTCCCAGCCAAAAAATGAATATAGCAGTTCTGCGTCATTTCATTTACTATATAATATATGTGCGCAGGGGATGGAGGGGCTTACAAATGTAAACATGCCCTTACACAGGTGGCCGGCTGTTTGAAGCTGTTCGTCTGCCTTTCGCTAAAAGGTGACAGACATTGCACCCCTTTCAAGAACCCCAGTAAAATCCCCGCCCACAGGCTCGTTCATGCCCCCTGGCGCTGTACTATATATAGTGCTCCGGAGCGCAACGGATGTGTGTGGGCCAGCTTTTTGCACCTCTGTGGCACCATGGTTTTACATTTGGAGCCGAGGAGGGCGAGTCAATAAATTAACAAGGGGAACCGAGCAGATTCCAGCGCGAGCCGAGCCCTGACAATGTTTGGCGCGTAAACTGCGTAACAAACATAACATTATGAAAAAGATTCTGAAAAATTAAAAAGTGCCTTTCTTCAACATGCAGACGTGTTTCAATTTAGCAAATTACATTTTATCACTAACTTCAGAGATTTATTCAAAATGACATTTTTAAACATGAGTTTAAAAAATATAAATGTCCCTCTAGCCCCTGCCCAAGCATTTAGTAAATAAATAGGCAAGTCCCTTGTCATGAGGGGGCGAGAAACCGCGAGAGGAGGGAGGGAGCTGTGTGTATTCAGATCTCACGAGGCTCATGACTAAAAGCACACCACCGCCTTTCTCCGAGGCAGAGCAGAAATGCCTCGGAGAAACGCAGCGTCCTTTTCGGATTCGGGGGCGTGTTTTGCTGTTATCTCCTCCTTGAGACTTCTTGCAAAAAACACGCACCCCGATCCGAAAAGGACGGGGCCTAATCTGAATGACTGACCTCTTCTCCAGTGGCTGGCCAGCATTCAAGAGGCCAGCCAATGGAGAACAGGGGAGAAGAGGGGCGGGTTCAAGCCCCTCTTCACCAAGTCATTAAATCTCTAGACTTCCGGTTCTGCCTTCGGCAGACCGGATGGTCCCGAGACCTAAAAAGGGAAGAAAGGAGGAAGTGATTAAGAGAAGGAAGGGAGGAAAGATGAAAGGATGTGAGAGGAATGGAGGAAGGGAAGGAAGGACGGAGTAGGGAGAGAAAGAGGAAAAAGGGTTAGGAGAGAAAGCAAGAAGAAAACAAGTACAAAGTGCATGTTTACACACCGATTGCAGGTTTTAAAAATACAGAAATGAAAGGCAGTGTTATTTACAATGCCAATAGCTCAAACTCTCGCAAATGTGACACCTATTGCATAGCAAATGCTCGTTTTCTTACTGCATGGTAGAACCTCCCTTTGTGGAAAACAACAATCATTTATTTATTTTATTTGCAGAGTTTTATATAGCACTGGCTAGACCCAGAGGTGTCAGAACTTATTAAAAACATAAATGAATAAAGGTTAAAGAAAGCATGGTGTCCCTGAAGCGGACGCGTGCTTTTCTTAACAGTAATAACAAAAAAAATATAGTGTTACGTTTTGCCTTTGTTTATTACATCCGCCAGAGAAAGATGAACTCTGTAAGTCTCGAGTGTTTAGAATCCATGTTGTTCCTTTAGGAATTGACTCGTGAATTTAGTGACTCCTGACATCCCATTGTGATAAACGTTGTGCTTCTAGGGGTGGACGGATGAAAGCATTATCACGAGACAGGTGACATTAGTGCATCTTGTGGTAGGTAAATAATGTCATTTTGTTTGCATAGATGGGTAGGCAAAGCTAGGCAGGGAGAGTGCAAGTGTTCCAACAGTTCCCCCCAAAAAACGACATTTTGCCTCTGCATGAGGCCTGTGCAGTGGGAAAAAAAGGCCTTTTTGTGGTGTCTGTTGCTGTAATTCGGTGCCACCGACAGAAGGAGCTCTAAGGTTGCTGCCTTACTTCTTCATAACATGACAAAAACATAACATAGTCTTCCTGATATTCACCGGTGTATTAAGTGCACCCTCAGATGGATTTGCAGACTCATGCACCAGGTTATGCCCCAGGGGCAGGGGCAGTCGTTTCTGGGGCCACTAATGGTTATCAGTTACAGTCATTCAGAGCCTAGTGCTGAACTCAGAGGGAGCTATTGTGAGTTGATAAGGTACAGATCCCTACATCTACCCGATGTGTGTTCAGCACCGCAGGTGAAACACGTGCAAGACATTTTACGAGGGGTGTGTCATGTATTGTATGTTCCCAATATGCTGGTCTGTTGTGGCCTCAGCCAGGCTTCACCACATCACTGTATTGAGTCATCCTCTGCAATTCGTGAACAAACTACCGCCAAGTTTTAGGAGCTATGATAAAGCTAGAGAGTTCCAAGGGGTGTGATTATGAGTTGAACTATGCAGGGAAGGAAAAAAGGTATTATTTTAGGAGACGCTTTAAATATGACATTGACAGGAGACAGCAATGTATTTACTCATCCGATATTAGACAAGCAACTTGATCAGTGTATGTATTTTATGAAGTTTTATCATTTAAGGGGCTGCGATAAGTTTTGCCTTTGTTTTTTACACTCATAAATAAAACTTAAGAATGAAGATACCCCATTTCAAAGTTGGTGATGCCCCCTGAGATTATGGTCACCTATTTTGTAATCGCAAACACTGAAATCCTTATGCCTGGTGCCCCTCAGTCTGTTTCAGCCACCCCAGGGGTCAACTGCACACCTCAGGATATCCCAAATTAATAATAATAAGAATCCATCAGAGATTATAACACAAATAAAAGCGGATTCCTTGCAGTTCGCGGTTGGAAGGCAACAAACCGTGCAGTCACAGTCCAGAGCTTTCAAGTGCAAAGCGCTTCAACACCTCGTCAGGAGAAGAAGGTGCTATATGAATGCAAAAATAATACAAATGCAATGTGAGAAGGAATCTGGCGTGGTGAGGGGAGTATTGGAAAGGGGTACAATAATTAGTATTTATTGTATAGTGCTTGATGTCATGCCACTGTGCGTTGGTGCCGCAGATAATGTATTTTACTACTATACATCACAACGTTTCTCAGACTGCGTAGGAGCAGACTAAGGTTACACAATAATTACTGCAACAGGTGCATTAATCCACCCAACTGTTGAGAGGCTTTGAGTAAACTCGTGGTGCCAGGCAAATGCGAGAATGCGAGGACGGCACACTTCAGGTACCTGAGAAAGCAGTTTACAATGGGGTGGAGTGTAAAAACAACATTGTTGTGGCACAATGGACAGAAAGCACACAAGTACACTGGAATTTTGACGAGAGTTTTGCCAAAATAGATTAATACACAATGACATTAGCACCGATCGGCTAGCGCCAAAACACAGACTCGCTCTTCCAAGTCCACGCTGCACATATTTCATTGTGTATTTAAGTCCCAAGATAAGATCTGACGTGTTATGTTATGACGTGTTAAACTGAGCTCTGTTAAGTGAATACAGCATGGTGCAATGCATGTTAGGGGCTGCTATAGACAAGGTTACTGTGTAACTGGCTTGTTTTATTCCACAAGAAGCGGCGATGTTCCAGGGTGACAGGGCACAAGTCCTGCACAAGTCTGTTGTGCTCAGCAATAAAAACATTTAACATCCTGATGCACTGGTAGTTGTAGTCTTTGGATTAGCGTGCAATGAGTTGTGCTTAGGGGTTTTGCTCCAGTGCAGTTCAATCTCGGTTTGCTGTCACTCGTTAGTGAAGCTAATATTTAGCCATTTAGTGTTTGGCCTGACGTGCGTGTCGGTCCCGTTAGTGCTCGGCTCAAGTCAGTCAATGGCTGCCTATTGTTTAAGTGGCAGCGTGCGTCGCTGATGAAACTGTCATCTGCTAGCCTACTAGTGGTGCGCCCGAGCACTACAAGGAATGTAAACAATGCAAATACCGAGAGATGAAAGCGGGCGCCGCGGCGCCAATGCATATTAAACGTATGCGTATAGCGGCCCGTGAAGCGGCCGCCATGGTGATTAAAAACAAGTAGTCCCTAAACGAAACTGACAAAGCCCTACAGCGCAACAAAACTGTAGTTGGTCGGTGCTGCTTCCGATAAAAACGGAAGTGATGCATCGGATCAACAGCCAACAGAAAGCAAGCTAAGAACAGCAATGCCAGAGTTAAACGAATCTCAAGAGGCAGGAGAAATTACACGGAGTTTCAGCCAATTTACAGATTACTTTAGATCTCGCTGAGACAGCGCATGCAGTGCATGCACTGCCAAGCCGAGACCTAATCAACAGACGCAGGGTTAAGTGGAGCGGGTGCTATATTCACAGGTGTCGTTTAGTGGGATTTGCAGCTTGGTTGCTGACTGACTGGAAGAACCGACTACACTAGACCTAATTGAGGGCTCTGTGAAGGCTTGGAGGCTGTAGTGAGAGCAAACAGCCAGCTGTTCACAAACATGTGGGATGCTTTTCTCTATGAAGAGGCTCGGCGAGGAAATGGGGGTGTCACTATTCATGGTGCAACTCAATGTATAGAGAAGCCACATCTGAACTGGTTAATGCAGTGAAGGCGCAAGATAGACGTGAGATTTTGGCTATCAGGTGTTACAAAAAAAGTTCTCCTGGACCCAAAAAAAAGGGAGGGGGGCTTCAAGATCCAAAGATCAAAGCACCTTTTATAATTTGGAGCCATCTGGAAGCCAGCATGGGTCATGCTCTATTGATAGTTTGATTGCAGTCAGTGATTGGGTCGCACACTTTTCTAGTCTTTACTCAGAGAGTGGGGGGGGGGTAATGTAGCACTTGGGGTCTTAGGAATGGCCTCAGTGCCAGTAGAAGAGAAGATACAAGCTTTGCGGCTGATCTTCGACTGACTACTGAACAGATACGAGGCAGAGATCCCCTTGAGATTGCATCCCCAGTACTGTAAGCTATAGGAGAGATTGTCCCAAACGCAGCCCCAGGCCTTGATAAAATCGCTGGTGACCTGTTTTTCAATGAACCCGGAGTTTGGAGTAGTTACTTCTCAGTAGTTTTCTCAGCAATCATGAAAGGGGCCACAATACCAAGAAATTATCCCAATTTACACAGGATTCCCGACTCATTTATAGGCCCAAAACCACCTTGATAACGCGCAATAGCTTTTAAGTAAGGTTGTCCCTGGCATATTGCAGGAATGGATGCCCTCTAGAGACTTTCTAACTCTGTTGCAGGCAGGATTTAGTGAGTCTGAGAGCTCTATTGACCAGGTGTTTCCACTTCAAATGCTACTTTAGAAAGTCTTCACCTTGGCCAAAGGCTGATTTTTTTATATTGTTTTCGTGGGCATATGCTCGGTGTTTGATTTAGTTCCCAAAACCTTGCAGAAGGTCCTTGTCGAAATGGGGGTCCCAGCCTATTTGTGAGGCCATTTCGTTGAGGCTACACACTGATAACTATGCACAACTGCGATGTGGTAGCGTAGTTGAATTGACAGAATCCTTCTCAGTGAATAGGGGGATAAGACAAGGGTGTGCAGAGACTAAATATCGATGTAAAAATATCGAATTGCACAAATATCGAGGGTCAAGAATATCGATTTTGGGTAAGTAATATCAAAGTAAAAAATATCGAAGTGTTTAATATCATTTGCAAAAATATATATGTAAAAAATATCGATTTTTTATTAATGTTATGTATTTTAGTATATATTTTGTGTGTGTGATGCATGTATTTTTCATATAAGATTTGTTTGTATTTTTATTATATGTGTTAAAATTTTAGTAGTTATTAAAAAAAAATCTGTGAATTTTGCATTTTTAGTTCTGTAGCGGGTTGTGGGTTTATAGGGGAATCGGGTGGGAAGTAATTTAATTATATAAAATGTATTGATTATTTTTATTAGTTATTAGTTTTTCTTATTTGAAATTTGCGTTTTTAGTACCGTAGTGGGTCATGGGTTTATAGGGGAATAGGGTGGGAAGTAATTTAATTGTTGTTATTATATTGATTAATAATTTTAATTAATTTATAATTGTTGAATTGAGATGTTATAGTGTTAAATGTGTAAATGTATTTTTTATCAATTATTTAATAATTCGTTTTGGGCCACACTCCAACAATGCGTCATTTTTGCACCTACAGATACGTCAGAAATACTGATGTATCTGTAACTCCTTGCGACATGATGCGTCATACTGTAAATATGACGTATCCAGCAGGTCGCAAGGAGGGTGCAATGAAAAGTGACGCATCGCTGTTTTCACGCAGCGATGCGTCATTCTTCATAAATGAGGCCCTCTGTACATAACTGATTCATTAGACATCCCTTGGATACGTTATGTGAAAGGAAATGGGGCTTGAGAGTCTGTAGAGCTCCCCTGACGTAGCAGGGGTTCCATCAAGTCTTTCCTCAATTCAGTGTTTTAGCAAAATAAACGCTCTGTGCTGCTTTTCCAGCAGAGCTATGGTTCCTTCATAGAAGCTTTTCTCTCTGTTAAACATACAGGAAGGAGAATTTCCTTGGTGGTATACAACCACCCCTAGCTGGGCGATTGTATTTGCATCTTCGGCATGGAACCTTGTCCCTCGGCTCTTTTGCTGCAAATTGTGCTCACACCACCATAAGAAGTACCCCAAAGACCAGTGCTTAATGTGCTGTGCCCCCAAATAACCGGTCGAATATGTATTGTTCTTCTGCCCTCTTTACAGTAACTGTAGGAAAAGATGGAGCCTGGGAGTCAGAGAGTGCAAAGAGGCCACTAGGATGCTCCGATATGAATATAGCCGCCTAATGGGTTTTGGTGTAAACCGATTTCTGCTTGGAATGTGGAGAATGAGGCAAATGGTGCGGGCTGGGTTTAGCAGCATGGGGCACCCAAGATATAACACACAGCACACTCTTTCACTCTACATTAACTGGTAATAGTGCTGTATTATTCATGGTTAATCCCGCTTGTTCTCATAACTTAGGGGCTCATTATGATGGCTGAAGGACTGCCAAAGCCGGGCTGGCGGTGGCGGTCCTTCCGCTATCAAATCGAGATTTACCCACCACCATATTAGGATGGCGGTGGGTATCGCGGCGGACGCAAAGTCCATCCGCTGCTTTTCCGCCGGTGGCAATCGCACCCATTGCCTGGCGGATAGAAAAGGGCCACTAATATGGTAGCGTTGCCTAGCGGGAAAAGTCTGCCATATTAGGATGTGTCCTGGAAAGGCTGGTAGGGATTGTGTTTGGGGGCCCGTGGAAGGCCCCCATTGTGGGAGGGGTGTCGCTGCACTGGGGGGTACCCATTTCCATGCACCAAGTGGCAGGCAGGAATTGCGGTGCAAGCACCTTTATCATTGCCGACGGTGCTGCTGCCAGCAGCACCGTCCACAATATTAAAGGCCCAGGATGCACCCACCAGTATGGCGGGCGCATCCTAATAGCATTGGTGGGACAGCAGCATGTCTGGCGTGTGGTCCCAAACACAGCTATGGTGGCGGTCAGACCAAGTCTGCCTGCCATCATAATGAGCGCCTTAGTAATGCATTTATTCTACACGAGGCTCTCCTGTGTGTAATTGTTAGGAATTCATGAATATGCACATGACACCTTATGATCTAATGCATGCTAAATCACATATGGTGTCTTACTATACAAATATGTCCCAAACAGCATATGCGTGACACTTTACCATGCGTTGTGTGTTCAATTGTACATCAATAATGTTCTACTGTATAAAGATGCCTCACATTGACTAGAAGATTGTATGTACTCCTCATAGTCTATCGGGCTTGAGTATCGTGATCATCTTTTATGCTCTTTTGTAAATATATGTATTTTTTTGCTGATTTGTTTTTTATGATTTATCTGTTTTTTGTTCAGTTTTTACTGCTCTGTGAAAAATAACGCTATTTGAATATCACATACAATTCATATAGGGTGAAGGAGGGCCCAGAGCAGCAGCACCACAGAGTGCACCATGAGTCTCTAATATGTTAATATCACATACAATTCATACAGGCTGAGGGAGGGCCCACAGCAGAAGCACCACAGAGAGCACCATGCATGTCTTACATGTTAATATCACATACAATTCATAAAGGCTGAGGGGGGCTCACAGCAGAAGCACAACAGAGAGCACCATGAGTCTCATTTAAGTCAATATCATATACAATTCATACAGGGTGAGGGAGAGTCCAGAGCAGAAGCACCACAGAGCGCATCATGAGTCTCTAATATGTTAATATCACACACAATTTATACAGGGTGAGGTAGGGCACAGAGCAGAAGCACCACTGAGCGCACAATGAGTCTCTAATATGTTAAGATCACATACAATTCATACAGGGTGAGGGAGGGCCCACAGCAGAAGCTTCACAGAGAGCTCCATGCAGCTCTTATATGTTAATATCACATACTATTCATACATGCTGAGGGATGGCTCACAGCAGAAGCACCACAGAGAGCACTATGAGTCTCATGTAAGTTAATATCACATACAATTCATACAGGGCGAGGGAGGGCTCACAGTGGAAACACCACAAAGCACACCATGAGTCTCTTATATGTTAATATCACGTACAATTCATACAGGTTGAGGGAGGGTCCAGAGCAGAAGCACAACAGAGCGCACCATGAGTTTCTTATATGTTAAAATTACGTATAATTCATGCAGGCTGAAGGATGGTCAAGAGCATAAGCACCTCAGAGCGCACCATGAGTCTCTAATATGTTAATATCAGGTACAATTCATACAGGCTGAGGGAAGGCCCAGGGCAAAAGCGCCACAGAGAGCACCATGAGTCTTTTATATGTTATTATCACATAGAATTCATACAGGCTGAGGAAGGGCTCACAGCAGAAGCACCGCAGAGAGCACCATGAGTCTCATGTATTTAATATCACATACAATTCATACAGGGTGAGGGCGGGCTCACAGCAGAAATACCAAAGAGCACACCCTGAGACTCTTATATGTTAATATCACATACAATTCATATAGGGTGAGGGGGGCCCAGAGCAGCAGCACCACAGAGCGCACCATGAGTCTCTAATATGGTAATATCACGTACAGTTCATACAGGTTGATACTTATACGAGTTGTTTATTCTTCCTCAGGTGATGCGTTATATTGTTACACATGTGAGTCAGTTACGAGCAACCTAGACTGCAGAACTATAACTTCGTGTTCCAGTTCCTACTATTCTTACTGCATGAGCAGCTATACAACCGGCTCAGGTAAGGAAGGCAGACCACTGGCTGCAAACTCTGTTCTTAGATAAGCTCTCCACCTCACTCAAGTATTTCCCACAATACAAGAACCCTGGCTTCCTGTGAATTTTCGAAATGTTGACTGTGGTGTTAATACAAAAAGTAATATTGTCTGCAAGGGCGTATCTTTTCAAATAATGGGAGTGGGGGTGTGAGTCTGAGAATTTCCAACAAGCAAAATTTGGTACCCAGTTGACATGGTCAGGCTGTGGGGAGGGGTGCTGTGAAGTAGTAAGTGGGCATGCTGATGAATGGCACAGAGACCGAAAACAGAAAAGTATTTCTTAATTAAGTGTTGAAGAAGAACAGCTCGCATGCTTAGATCCAAGTAAGTGATCCTATGAGTATGCCAAGCCCCCTTTATCCTTTCCATACATCCCACCCGTGCTCCCACCTATCCAAATGTAAACACGGCTAATTGCTAATTAGTATGCATCATTTTGACATGACAACAAGCATTATTCAACTTTGTACACGTGCAATACAGGCAAAATGAACAGATGCCACACAGAAAAACTGGACCATATTACATGTGAGTAGTGTGTGATGTCTGCGAGTACTTTTGCTTCCTAGGAGCAAGTAGAGGTCACAATGACCACAGCTGGGCAGTGAGTGACAGACTAGAGCCCATCAGCAATCCAGCCTGGGACACGTGACCCATCCGAGAAGATATTGGGGGCATAAAAGGGAAACATAAAACTGTGTCATTCATTTCATAAATGGTCAACTGCTTAAAAATGACATCATATACCAAATGTAGCAGGAGCTGAGGAAGTGCCAAAGCATGCCAGCTGGTGGGACTAAACATTGGTCAATGATGGCATATAGAAATAGAAATGCATCACAGGTGGATTTTTTAATAATGAGAGGATACTCCATGCTGGGTAGTTGTTACATGTTGAACCCCTGCATAAACCTTCAAGAAAATCTGTCACTCAATGGGTGTCAAAGAAGAAGCCACTCACACGCCTACTCCTAAGTCTGAGCATATTTGATAATCAAAAATATGAACATGTGTGTAAGAAAATAACCACAACTTGGTCAGGGTGAACCCTCAGAGTCACTAAATAATCTAGGCTCAAACCCTTGGTTGCTATGGTACAGAGTAGACAGGGGCCAGTTGTAAAGTATTTATGCAGTGCACAAACAATCACATATTAAAAATGTAAAACAATAAAACTGAATGTGGAGCAACATATAATAAACAAAATGACACCAAAATGACGAAACGTCAAAAGGGTCAACTGTAGATATGAATATTAAGTGGAAATCATGCTGAGAAAAAGTAAAGTGCCAATGATAGCAAATGGTAGTGGTAGATAAGGAACAAGGCAAAATGTTGGCCCCACCTCGAAGGAGACCCTGTTGGATACCCTTAGTGGATTGGCCCCAGTGAAAGTCTGAAAGTAAGAAAGTTTGGAAAAAGGTCTAGCGGAAACATTTTCAGAGGCTTCCTAACTTTCTTCTGGTTCTCAAACAACCACAGGTGTACACTTCTAAAGCCTCCATGACCTCAGAGGAAGCTCATATTGACACACAGAGTGTCAGACAGAGGTCAACAGCAGGGCCCTGTCCAGGTCCAGTTGCCACTGGTCACCTGGTTACTTCCAGAAAAAAAACTTGTCTCCCTGTGACCGCACAGAAGGTCTGCCGATTGACCCTAGTAGTCTACTTCTTTGTCCAGGATACAATGAGAGCAGGTGCAGTCCTTCAGGACTCCTTTAAGGTCCCGGACAGCATGTACTGTCCACTTCTGCTCATCGGCAGATTCAATAAGTGTTCTCTCCAGGTGCCTTGGAGTGTCATATTCATGCCTAAAACCACCCATTTGGTATGTATAACCCATTGACACTCCCTAATCAATGGAGCAACGGATCCCAGAGCCAACCCTACCCACTTTTTCATAGTTTCTGTTCCCCTTACTCCAATCAGGCCCAAAATGCCATGTGTAAGGGCATTTTTAGGATGGCAAAAGTATTTGGCCAAGCCAATTTTGAGCTCTGATAGCTGGGGGTTTGTGGGAATTGTACCATGGTAATCTCTTAACAGTCTGGTAGAATAAAATCAGGATGCTTCAACAACCAAAGAGGGGATACACAATAATGATCTTGGCATTCTGTTCTCTACCTTTCATGTGCAACCCTGAATTATATGTAACTCTTGACCAGGACCTATCTATGTGGTGTCACAAGATGCCAACAGCCCGCACTCTGAATATCCTGTGGCTTTCAGAGGAGGGTCTGCCCATTCAGGCCAGCCTATTGTTTTCTCCTGGGAGGACTTTCACATTTCTTTCTCAAGTATTCAAGGCTAAGCACAGGTTGGGAGAAGCTTGAGAGTTAATTAGCCTCCTGGATATTCAGTTAGGAAAAAGGTGGGTTTCTGAAAAATCCCCGGTCCTTAATATTTATTATAATACAACTTCACCATTAAATTGGGTTTTTAATAACTACTAAGGGGCCGATTCCGATACCGGGTCAGACAGCTGTCCGTAGCCTTACTGTGCGACCGACATGTACCCGTAGCCGGTCCGTCCTGTAGAGTAAGTACGATGCGCATAACTGCGAAAAACACGACCGACACGTAGGCTGTGATTCAAGCTCCATTCTCCGTCCGAGCCGTAACTCCTAACGCTGAACCGAGTCGCCCGGAAGCAGTATCCATAGCAGTTTCCGGCATGACAAGTACGATGCGTACTTCCTACGCGCCGGACGGGTCGCCACGTAGGGACGTCACAGCATCTGGAAAACAAGCATATCAGCCATGATTCGCGCCACAACTCAATCCACGGCTACGAGACGGACCAGCTTGCAGCGGGTACGAGACGGAGCAACAAGCAGCGTGTACGACACGGACACATCATGAATCCCATCGCGCAGGTCATACCAGTACTCTACATCTATGACCGGATCAGGAACCGACGCCGACGGCGCAGGCGGTAAGTCAGACACCTACCACATAAACAAACGACACATACCCGCAAAATGGCACACACACACACACAGGGGATCCATATCCTGGCCACTAACAACAGCCCACCATAGGGGTTGCATGGCCAGCACCACTAACACCCCCACCCATAGGAGACCTGTTGCTCATCACTACTGCCACCCCCAGCCATAGGGCTTACGTTGCCCATCACTACTGCCACCCCCAGCCATAGGGGACCCGTTACCCATCACTGTCACCCCCAGCCATAGGGCTCATGTTGCCCATCACCCCTGCCAACCCCAGCCATAGGGCTTATGTTGCCCATCACTACTGCCACCCCCAGCCATAGGGCTAATGTTGCCCATCACCCCTGCCCCCCCACCCATAGGGAACCTGTTGCCCATCACTACTGCCACCCCCAGCCATAGGGCTCATGTTGCCCGTCACTACTGCCACCCCCAGCCATAGGGCTTATGTTGCCCATCACTTCTGCCACCCCCAGCCATAGGGCTAATGTTGCCCATCACTACTGCCACCCCCAGCCATAGGGCTCATGTTGCCCATCACCCCTGCCACTACCAGCCATGGGGCTTATGTTGTCCATCACTACTGCCACCCCCAGCCATAGGGGACCTGTTGCCCATCACTACTGCCACCCCCACCCATAGGGACTATGTTGCCCATCACTACTGCCATCCCCAGCCATAGGGCTTATGTTGCCCATCACTACTGCCACCCCCACCCATAGGGACTATGTTGCCCATCACACCTGCCACCCCCACCCATAGGGGACCTGTTGCCCATCACCCCTGCCACCCCCAGCCATAGGATGGGTGATGCGCCACACATCCAGCATACTCCAACATCAAGTATGTCAGCAAAATACATCACCCCTAACACCATGACAACAGTGTGTAGTCTGTGACAAATGCCCACAACAGTGATTATGACTTCGAATATACAATGTAACTAACAGCACATGTGTGACCAACATACGAGTGTGCCATACACAAGACAAGCATCACTATAGCACTGTGGCAATGTAAAAAGAACACCCCCTCACTGTGTAGAACAGACGTTAAGTGGGGGCTTCCAAACTGCAGCAGATGTTGAGCATTGTGGTGATGGGGACTAAACCCCCCCTCATCACAGTGACCAAAAGGTAAGTGTCATCATGGTCAAAGCTGCAAATAACAAACAGCATGTATGATCCCTGCTCCCAACACATTAAACACTTATGTGGCAAACTATGGTTGTGTCCCATTCCCACAGAGATGTGGTGAGGCTAACAGTGCTGTGAAAACATAACACACTCTCGGCCATGTGCAGACAAGCACCACACATGGGGGCTGACAATGCATACAGTGTACAATGACACAAGAGCAGAAGTGACCATCACCAAGCATGCACACATCTCGAAAACAGACACACTAATCAAAACAACATGTGTAGACTGTAGGTGTCAGCTCACAAACTCACATTCCATGCCAGCAATGGCACCCAACAACCAGGACGAATGTGTACAATGATGTGATATGACTCACAGGGACAGCAGGCGAAATCACAGAAACAGCATCCGGACAAAGGCCCACAACAGCAATACCAATGCACTGGTGCAGATGCACAAACACAAACAGGCAACCTCACACTGCACATTGTGGTAAATATTTAAATTACCTGTACTATTTTTTATGCGGAAAAGTCTAGTAAGAATAACTCAGTCAAAATAAGAGGCAGAATCCGTGGTATTAGAGGTTCTGAAAAGGGCTTTATTCCTTACAAAGGAATTATGGTTCGAACCAGGCAATCTTATTCCATCACCACGAAGGTTCAGGAAGGGATAGGCAATACATTATTGACAAGTAACAATATATATATGAAAAGCATTGCATTAAGACAGATGCAGGAGGCGTAACAGCTGATAATACAGACAAGAATACACATACGTAATGAAAATGGGCGTAATAACAGGCGTATACTAGAAACGTCATTTAAAATGATGTCACAAGTGGGTGGATCCATAAGAGAATCCTGCAGTGTCAGCAGAAATGTTTGGCAGAGATGCGCGCGCAGCCGCATGACGTGTGATTGACGTGCAACTAGAGGGTGAAGGGGAATTGACATTTAGCTCTACATGTGGAGACAGAAGTCTGGGGGGTCAGGTCAACCTAATCCCAAATCGTATCTAATATCTTTGTTTAAGGAACTGTTTTATCCAAAAGGAAAGGTCTCTCGGACGGAATCTATTCTATACTGACTGTTTAGTGCATGTACAAGCGTCTATGTGTCTACATGAGATGCGAGGGGGCAGGAATCTTCCATGGTAACAGGGGCTATGAATTACTTGCATAAAGGCAGCGAGGCCGAGCTCTTTGCTTGGTAGCTGGAAGGATGTTTACCTAAAACTATTAGACAGGAATGCATTGGATGAGGAGCGGAGCAGATAACTTGAAGGCTGAATACAGTTTTTGGCAGGCAACAGGCCGCGTCAGGCACCGTTGGCCGCGCAGGGAGTAGGACAAAGTTCATGGATACGGATGCAGGTTCAAGCTGGAGCATTTCAGAGGCAGAAGCAGAAAAAGGCTTGATGGCAGAATTCAGGGCCTGCTCGCCTGAACTGTAAAACGTGAAAAGTTAACCATATAAAGTCGGTGGCCAATCATACTTAGGAATGGAATATTCGACCCATTCATGGCGGACCTGAAAGAGGACATGTTGACGTTGGACGCACATGTATTTGCGTCTTCATAGCTGGAACTGGAGGGAACATACATGTACTTGTAGCATGTACATGGAGCCGTTGGGGTCTAAGATAGGGGACACAATTGACCATAAAAATTCATATTTCCTCATTCCCTCCTTGTCCCCTACGGACCCTTATGAAATATCCATCTTCATCAATCCATCAATCTGTTCATATAGCATCATTTGTTCTTCTTTCTTCTTCCGGGATCTTGAATGAAAATTCGAAGGCGGGATACACGATGTGGCACACAGACCACAAATCGCTGGCCCACATTGTAGACACAAGCAGCAACTGAATAGAATGAGAAAGCCAATACCTAGGAAGGATAGGATCCTCCATCCCCAGGCTGACAACACGCTCCAGAACCAACCGGACCAAGTCCAGGTGCCTGGATTCTGGTGTATCTGGCTTACGATCTTATGAAGTCGAGTTATGGCTTTATATACTGACGGCGCGTTTTCTGGTATGAAAACACAGCAACTTGATCCGATGACCCTACAAGCTCCGCCCCTATCGGCCAGGATGACGTCAAGGACAAGACGATTTTGAAGAACAACAATCCGCATCGCAGACTGCTCCTCTGTTAAGTTGCCTAAGGCGGAAGTAGTTTCATTCACTACTGCTTCAAGGGTTCTAGTTAATCTACGTATCAGCTTACTATTAGTGACTGTACCTATGTAGGGAAAGAAACCTTTATTGAAATCTGTGTATTGCTCCCATGCTGTTTCGGTGTAGTCGACAATCGGGAGATCTCTCTGCTGTCTATTGTGTACTAAATGGGTATTCCTATGGTAATCAGGCGGGGCTAGGAAAACAGGTGGCAGAAGGAATGCAATGTAACAGGTACCATCCCAATCTAGGGGTAGGCGTATGTATGCGGTGTGACCACAGATGAAGTAGGAGTGACGAGAAGCTCTAAATGTAGATTTGCCTTTATCACTGAATTCTTTTACAGTGGTACATTTACTATGGCCCATGTGTATTGAACCATTCTTTCTTACACATAATTCGCCTCTAACTGGAAATACTGACATAGCGGGCAAGATTGGTGTAGCTTCGGATTCGACATTCAGGATCATGAGATTAAGTGTAAAGTTACCTAATCCATATACTTCATTTTCTAGATCAGTTCCTGTTCTTTTGGGAAGTCCCTCCTTGTTAGGGTAGCAGACTTTAAGTAAAACTAGGTTCAGGTTTCCCCAAACCCAATTGTCTTGATAAACTACTGAATTTGAATCTAGGGAATTAATCAAACTAAACCATGCTCCACAGGAGCCATTGTGTGTGAATGGATACGGAAAGAGAGGCAGAACTCCCTTGTATTTCTGATAGGGAGGGAGTCGGCCACATATCTAACAATTTGTAGCATTGCTGGTCTGATGAGAATGATGTAACATACTAATGAAAGTGTTGTTGCGCAGCGCAAATCTATAGGACAACTCATGCGGGGGTAATTCGCTAAAAGAATGTTCGGCAGTAGCATTGAAAGCACGCTTGGAAATAGGGTAATACATGTGTAATAATATACTGGCAATGATAATCAGAAGACTTAGAAAAAACATAATTAACAATGTCACTATGCAATGACTACGAAGTGATTTACAGTACGCATGTTTCTTGAGCTGTTTCTGTCTATTTCTCTCTCTATTTCGATCTAGAGGATACATGTCAGAGACAAATTCAACCGATTCACCTTGGAGAGGACTTAAACAATCAAATTGTCTGACTTGCTAGACCTTAGTTTCAGTTTATAGTTTTCTTTTTCTGTCTTGTCAACCAGGGGGAGTTTTGAGTCAGTCTGTGAGGGAATGCAGGGCTGATAATTCAAGTCGGATGATAGTCCATGAAATTTTTTGATATGGCTCGAGTGCAACCACCCTTTACGTCCCTCAATCTTCACAGCTGTCCTTGTAGTCAATAAGACGAGTTTAGGCGACTGCCAGCGAGGCTCCAGTGGGTTCCTTCTGTCGAAGTTCCTTATAAGTACAAGATCTCCCGGAACCACGTCATGGGGCTTCACCTCAGTGTTATCGGGAAAACCTGCAGCTACCTGTGAACGACAAGATTGTAGTGCAGACATCAAGGAAGCCAGGTAATCTGTCAGCATATTACAATCAACATCAGTTATTTTACGGGGTATAGGCGTCCCCCACATATTTGGTGGTCTACCGAAGATCACCTCATACGGGGATAGCCCTGTTCGAGAGTGTGCTACCATTCTCATGTAAAAGAGCGCAACTGGTAAAGCTACTATCCAGTCGACACCTTTTTCTCTACATACTTTGGACAGTCTAATTTTCAAAGTTTGATTATGCCGCTCCACGAGACCTGCTGCCTCGGGATGTCGGACACAGTGGAATTTCCATTGATAGCCTAACAGAAGTGAAACATGTTTCATTAGCTCGGATGAGAATGGCTGGCCATTATCTGAGTACACGACACGGGGCAAACCATACCGTGGGAAGAATTCTCGAACTAACTGTTTGGCAGTAGTCGGGGCAGTGTAATCTGAGACGGGATACGCCTCTGTCCATCGGGAAAGAGCGCATACAACTACGAGGACATATTTGAATCCTCGACAACGTTCCATCTGGATATAATCCATCTGGAGGACTTCAAAAGGGTGATCGGGGGGTTGAAATCCACCCTGTTCTACAGGTACGCCTTTTCCTGGATTGAACTGACAACAAATCATACAGGTACGTACTTTCTGTTTAGCTGCTGCTCGCAAGTGTTTATTGAACCAAATGTGTTGAATACTGTCTAGCATAGCTTTCTCTCCTAGGTGCGCTGGACTATGTATTGTGTTAATGATGACTTGAACCATTGAGTCGGGGAGAAACCATATAGATTTTCCCTTCGTCATCCATCCTTGATCCGTTTGGATCCCTCCTAATTCAGTCCATCTCTTTATTTCTTCTGGTGTAGCATGTGTCTGTATGTCAATTACATCAAGAGCGGGATCCTTAACTGTCATGCAGTGTGTTGGTGTCGGAACTATTGTCTTTGTCGTGTCAGTTGTATGAGTCTGATTCTGAGCAGTCTGTTTAGCTGTTCTGTCAGCTAGGTCGTTACCCTGAGAAATAATGTCAGCCACTTTTGTATGGGCTTTACACTTCATAATCGATATTGCAGTCGGCAGATGTATTGCATCTAACAGAGCTTGAATAAGGGGACCGTGCTGGATGTGGGCACCGTGAGAAGTTAAATAACCTCTCTCTCGCCAAAGCACGCCGAAGTCATGGACGACTCCGAATGCATAACGTGAATCTGTGTATATGTTGACTTTCTTATTTTTGGCTTGAATACAGGCTTGTGTCAGAGCGATGAGCTCTGCTGCTTGAGCTGACAAGGTATCGATACAATTTGTTTCAATAATTTCAGTGTCTGTTGTGACTGCATAAGCGGCCACTAACTCTCCTGTATTTGTTCTCATGCATGAACCATCTACATATAATGTCAGGTCTGGATCTGATAATGGAATATCTGTCAAGTCTTGTCTGGGTTTCGTCGTAATAGTAATGACTTCAATACAATCATGTGCCAGTGGGTCTGTTCCATTTAATGGCAAAAGTGTGGCAGGATTTAATGTACTACAACGTCTGATTTCTATGTGTGGCTGGAACAATGTCAATTCATAACCCGTCAGTCTTGCTATAGTCAAGTGTTGTGTTTGGGTCCGGTTCAAGAGAACCTCTACTGCGTGTGGTACTTGTACTGTCAATTGATGTCCTAACACTATGGCATTGCTTTGTCTGATTGCTAAAGCTGTTGCTGCGACTGATTTCAGGCACGCAGGAAGAGCCTGAGCTACGGGATCTAATGTACTAGAAAAATAAGCACATGGCTTGTGTGATCCTGCTTGTTCCTGCGTGAGTACTGACAAAGCAGTACCTTCACGTTCTGTAACAAAAAGTGTAAAACGTTTGCTGTAACATGGTGTTGCTAAAACAGGTGCTTGACATAAAGCTTTCTTTAAACTTTCAAAAGCTTGTGTATGTTCCTGAGTCCAAGGGAGGACAGTCGATGTCGCTGCCTCCTGTGTTGTCAACTGAATGAGTGGTTTTGCTAGAAATGCATATTGGGGGATCCACTGCCTACAGTACGAAGTGAGGCCTATGAATGCCCGTACCTCCTTTTGTGTCTTGGGTGGCGGCATGTTAACAATTAACTGGATACGGTCGGGTGTAAGCTGTCTTCCCCCCTTGGACAGCAAGTGCCCAAGGTACACAACTTGTTGGACACAGAATTGTAGCTTTGAAGGGGACACTTTGTGCCCCTTGTCGGCTAAGAAATGTAAAACCGTCAGTGATGCTTTTTCACATTCAGGTTCGCTTCGGGCGGTGATCAGCAGATCATCGACGTATTGAAGCAGGGCAGTGTTAGCGGGCATGTGGATACTGTCAAGTTCTCTTTTCAGTGCTTGGCTATAGATGCTGGGGCTTTCTGTGAATCCTTGAGGTGCGCGTGCGAATTTAAAACTTCGTCCATTTAAACTGAATCCGAACAAATATTGGCTTTCCGGATCGATTGGGACGCTAAAGAAAGCGTTCTTAAGATCAATTACAGTAAAGAACGTTGCTTCTGAATCTATAGCTGTTAGCAATGAAGAGATATCTGGGACCACGGGGTATTATGGTACAATGCATTTATTTAATTCTCGCAGATCAATAACTAATCGATATACTGGTGGTGCTTTTGGATCAGTTCGTTTAAGAATCGGAATTATCGGGGAATTACATACATTGGAGTCGGTTTCCACAACCACTCCTTGTGCAATGAGCTCGTCAACGATTTGCAGTAAAGCCACAACAGCATCTGGGGGTAACTTGTATTGTCGTATTCGTGGTAATACTACTCCTGTTTTGAGTGTGACTCGATATGGTGTAATGTGCATACAACCTACATCAGTGGGGCCTTGCGCCCATAAATGTGCAGGTAGATTCTGTAACCGGTGATCCATGTCTCTAGACACGTAGTGACCTTTAAAGTCACGCAAAAACAGTTGTACTCCTTCCGGAGAACAACATATTAAAGCTCCTAGAGCCTTCAATGTTTTTATACCTAACAAGTTTTCTGGGCATGATTTCGTAAGCAATAGATCTGTAGTCCGTGTTAATGGACCGACTGTGAATGCAAGTGGTTGCGATACTTCGTTAATAGTAGGCTTTCCTGAAAAACCAAGGGAAATATTTTGTGAGCCTGAGAGGGGTGCCCCTGGGACTTCGCTGTGACTGATAGTGGTTCTGCTTGCCCCTGTATCGAGTAGAAACTTTCTGTCTTTCCCTAATACTTGACTCTGTACGTAAGGACCTTCTTGATCTACGGGAACCTCAATAAGGGGTAGGCCAACTTCCCTCTCTAGGCTATTTCATGTGTAGCGCTGATACTCGGGATAGTCATTTTGTGCATACTGGTACATCTGTTGTGTCGTGTTTTGTGTTGCAGCAATAGGCTGTGGCTGTTGTTGTGGTTGCTGTTGTTGTTGTCGTGCGGTCTGTTGTGGAGCTGGCATAGGTTGCGCATGCTGAGGGACTTGTTGTTGGATCTGATCCTGTCTAGGTGGACGTGGTCTCTCTTTCGTTATACCCGTAGAGATATTATGTTTTAGAACTGCGCAATCGTGTATATAATGACCTGGCTGTTTACAATAGTTGCATGTCCCTCTAACAGGACCTACTGAATCATTGGACTGTGTCGTACCCTTTTTATGACCGTCAGCTGGAACTGACTGAGCAACAAGCATTTTCATTTTCGTGTCTTTCATACGTCTTTGTTCATGTTCTTGTTCTTCTCTAATTCTATTGTGATGATATTGTAACATTTGTAACATCTGTGACGGTGTGTTACCTTGCCAAGTACTCTCGAATTTTAATACTCTACTCTTAACTTGGGGCAGGGAATTTTCAACTAATTTTGTCACAAACAGATGTGGATACGACTCACTACTTGCTTTTATGCCACTATTAATACCAAAACATTTTTCAAATCGGGAATAGAAATCACTAGTATCTTCATCTTGTTTTTGTTTACAGGCTGAAATTGCACCCCAATCTTCCTTTTTCGTGGTCAATAGACGTGGTAGTACCTGCACTAATAATCCTGGCAATGCTGTAGTCTTTTCCCCAAGCCCTGAACCTGCAGCTCGGGCTTTTTCTTCGGTTTCTAGTGCTGTCCAATCTATCTTTTGGTCTCCCACCTCCCATTCCTTTTCTTTGAGTTTCTCGTAAATACCGGCAGGCAATAAAACTTTCAATATTTTCATGATGTCAGGATAAGTATACTCTCCCATGAGTAACATGTCTTTTATCTCACGGTGGAAACCTGCTGGGTCTTTGTCATGGCTGGGTACTACTTTCTTCATTTCTAATAATTCAATTTTAGTTATGGGCGTGTATACAAACACGCGTTTAAAAGTATTGTCCTCACCTCTGATTGGGTGCACTTCGCGTAAGGGATTCTGTCTGTCTATGTGATACGTTTTTCTTTCCTTGGGGGGAACTGAAACATGTTCTGGGCATACGAAGACAATGTACTGGTGTCGATATTCTAGAATTTCTTTAATTAAATCAGTACCTGAACCTCTCCATTTATTCGTGAGTAATTCTATCAGTATATCAGGTAGGGGACCAGGATCGGAGTGTTGGCTTCTATATAATATAAGGAGGTGTTGTATCATGTATATACCAGCTAAACGCTGTTCGTCTGGGGTAAGGTTCAAAAACGTGTGTGCTAGCGCATCATCACTGTATTTTTCAGGACTGTCAGCCCATTGTACTGCTGACCTGGCTAATTCTTGTTCATCCATGGAATCGAGCATATGATACCCCCTTCGGTCTCGGAGTAGTTTATCAGCAGCCTGGAATAGGTGTTCAGGGGACTTCGTATTTAACATAGGGGCTTGAAAATGTCTGTTACATTCTGGACGTATCGGACGTATCGGGTCATTAAAGTATCTGGTATTGTTACAAGGTCTTCCCCTACCTACATAAGCTATCGTTTCTAATTGTCCTGTGGGCATTTCTGATTCTTCCTCCTCCTCTCCCTCTGATTCAGTTTTGTCTGCCTCCAATCTGGCTTTATGTATTCGTTCTACTTCTTTGCGGATCTTTCGGCACATAGCTACTATACATGTCTGTTTATCATGTTTTCCCTCTGATATATTCTGACCCCATCTGGTAAGTACTTGCATTTCATCCTGGTCTACCTCGGACCTATCTCTGTCTCTGATCAAGCAGTTTATGAAGAAACGTAACAGTAGTCTCTGTATATCCACTTTCTGGTATTCCATGGCTTCGTCAATACTTTCAGGGCCTTGCCCCGTTTGGACAAAGCGATATATATTGTCTAAATGTTTAATCATTCCTGGTAGTGTCGTTAAATACATTGAAGCTCGTCGTATACGTAGTGATGATAGCAGCATTCTGTCATTTTTACCGGGCACTGGATCATATCTACAATCTACAAGATGTTCCTTAAACATGTCGGACGTTGCTATTTGGGGTGTACGTTGGTTTGCTAAATCTCTAAGAGACGATTTACTTCGTAATGGTGGCGTGGCGAAAATTGCTGCCGCACCTCCTGTCGCAACTTCTGAGGTGCTAGGCATAAAAGGATTTGTGGGATGAGGAAAAGTTGGATTGTGCGGAGGAGTTTGTGGTTGCGGAGTTGGGGGCGGATGATCTCGGTGTTGAGCACCATCGACAGGTGGCGTGTGTGGTGAAACATTAACATATTCGGGAGCTACGTCGTCTAAATAGGAGGAAAGGAAAATATCTTTTGCGGTCTTGGGATGTGCTTTAATCGGGAGTAATGGGGGTGGCAAATCTTTCGGTATTTCCGGGGTGGCCTTAGGTAAACCTTCGGCCAAAAGAGGATACATACCATTCATAAGAGTGTTTCATTGTCTGTCTACTTGTTCTGTTTTTACTCGGGTACCTTCCTCAATTAATATATTTTCTCGGGCTTTGTTCGAGTTCTCCCTACTTTTCTCTTCCAGTCTGAGCGCTTTCTCTGTGCGCCTATGCGATTCTTTACGCCATAGTTCAATGGCATCTTTCTGTGACTGTCTGGCTTTCTTTTTCCATAATTCTTCTTCTACTCTCATGATGCAATCTGCATCCCATGTCCCAGCTGCGGGCCATCTCTGACTTTCTGCTAGATCCTTGGTGTAGTCCACCCATAAGTCAAGATATAGTACGGCATCTAGGCCATGTTTATGATACATAAAGTACCCTGGAGTGTCCCTAGGTGGAATGGGAACAGCTTCTTTGAGTACTCCTTTTCTAGTTTTGATCTGTCTTAATTTTGAAAAGAACGGCATTTTTAAACCTTGCTACTTGATTCTTACTTGAACTGGACTTGAACACAATTAATACAATAAACACAATAATGAACACTCATTCATACCACAATTTTTAAACACATTAAAACATTTAACATTTAATATGTAACATTTAACGAACAATGATGATTAGAAGAAAACTAGTTACTGACATAATACTAATACTAGATAATACTGAATTATATACAACACATACTGGATATACTGCTAAACAGTACAGATACACTGCTAAAACAGTGCAGACCGGATCTGTGTACCCAAACCCGTCAGGACCGGCACAAACCAATGTGCACGTCTAAATGCCTCCCCAGCAACGGTACTCACCGGGTAGCACGGAACGGAAGGCCTCGGAACTGAACTGAACTGGACCGGACTGGACTCGACTGGACTCGGAACTTCGGAACCTGGTGGGCCTCTGTATACCTCGGATCTTGCTCTCTCAGCTAGGCTCTGGTCGGGATACTTCGCACTTCTCACCGCCTCGTCTGGGTGTTGATCGCAGCCTCAGTCACCTCCGCTTGGCCGGAGGGAGATACAGGAAATCCTGCGGGTACGCGTTTTTGTACGTTCAGCTGTGGCAGGGGACCGGGCCTGCAACGCACCTCCGGCGCGTGAGATGAGAAAGTGTCCCTGTTCGGGCGCCAATTTATGTGGTAAATATTTAAATTACCTGTACTATTTTTTATGCGGAAAAGTCTAGTAAGAATAACTCAGTCAAAATAAGAGGCAGAATCCGTGGTATTAGAGGTTCTGAAAAGGGCTTTATTCCTTACAAAGGAATTATGGTTCGAACCAGGCAATCTTATTCCATCACCACGAAGGTTCAGGAAGGGATAGGCAATACATTATTGACAAGTAACAATATATATGAAAAGCATTGCATTAAGACAGATGCAGGAGGCGTAACAGCTGATAATACAGACAAGAATACACATACGTAATGAAAATGGGCGTAATAACAGGCGTATACTAGAAACGTCATTTAAAATGATGTCACAAGTGGGTGGATCCATAAGAGAATCCTGCAGTGTCAGCAGAAATGTTTGGCAGAGATGCGCGCGCAGCCGCATGACGTGTGATTGACGTGCAACTAGAGGGTGAAGGGGAATTGACATTTAGCTCTACATGTGGAGACAGAAGTCTGGGGGGTCAGGTCAACCTAATCCCAAATCGTATCTAATATCTTTGTTTAAGGAACTGTTTTATCCAAAAGGAAAGGTCTCTCGGACGGAATCTATTCTATACTGACTGTTTAGTGCATGTACAAGCGTCTATGTGTCTACATGAGATGCGAGGGGGCAGGAATCTTCCATGGTAACAGGGGCTATGAATTACTTGCATAAAGGCAGCGAGGCCGAGCTCTTTGCTTGGTAGCTGGAAGGATGTTTACCTAAAACTATTAGACAGGAATGCATTGGATGAGGAGCGGAGCAGATAATTTGAAGGCTGGATACAGTTTTTGGCAGGCAACAGGCCGCGTCAGGCACCGCTGGCCGCGCAGGGAGTAGGACAAAGTTCATGGATACGGATGCAGGTTCAAGCTGGAGCATTTCAGAGGCAGAAGCAGAAAAAGGCTTGATGGCAGAATTCAGGGCCTGCTCGCCTGAACTGTAAAACGTGAAAAGTTAACCATATAAAGTCGGTGGCCAATCATACTTAGGAATGGAATATTCGACCCATTCATGGCGGACCTGAAAGAGGACATGTTGACGTTGGACGCACATGTATTTGCGTCTTCATAGCTGGAACTGGAGGGAACATACATGTACTTGTAGCATGTACATGGAGCCGTTGGGGTCTAAGATAGGGGACACAATTGACCATAAAAATTCATATTTCCTCAACATCTGAAACAGCATGTGTGTGTGCGTGTCACAGTATCCCCAGGCAACTACACAACACATGAGGGGGGCTGAACCACAGTGACACAGATGTGGACACAGTGCCATACAAAAGTAAACCATCATTGGGACACCCTTAGTGGGCAATCAGGCATTGGGAGATGAGAGGGAGCACAACAGACACATGTGACACAAGCCGGAATGAACACCAACTAACACAGCAAGAAACTGACACACAACAGCACTACCCCCAGGGACCAGACATTGGGGTGAAACAAGCATGCATGACACCTCCACTGTGATGACAAAGGCAGATGTCGTACAAACTGGGAAACCCAGACAAGTGTCCTGTTCCACAAACGTACATCACACATACACAAACACAAATCACTCAGCATGACCCCTCATCCATGGACAAACGGGAGCTAAGGGACCATCCATGCAAACATTTACATCAGTCCACCCGCAACACCACACACCCTGAACTGCAACAATGTGTATCTGTGAAGCCCACATGGACAGGTGACATTGCACATGCACCCATGACAAACACAGGAATGTTGGGAGGAACTAAGGTGTCCAGACACATCACACAAGGACAGTTTACGACCCTGGGGAATGACAGACATACTGCACAGTATGCAGTACATGGCCATGACCTCAAAGCTCATGTAACCTTCAGAATCCCTGCCACTGTCCCAGGACAATGCAGAAGTCAAGGAGAACCACAAGGCACACATGCTGACACCTGCCAGCATTGCAGCCATGAACCCGACAAGTGGGAGCAGTCACACACGCATACAAATGTCTCAATCACTGAAAGGTACCACCTAGGGACAACTACATGATTTAGCTAATAAACAGGTGCCTTGGGGAACCCTGACTGTGTCCCATCTGTGTCTGACAACATCATCACCACTCAGAACTGACAAATCTCAATCATGATACACCAATTAACAGTAGTGTGTCATGCACCCACACATCTGGTAGCCCATTGGAAAAGTAGTGGGATGAACCCAGTACCACTCAGCAAGCATCAACAACAGGAACACATCAAGGGAACACTGTCTGTGTATGAACAGGGATGTGGACACACACACATGCTCATACAACACACACCATGGGCCCAGGCTATGTCACGGGCCAACACACTTACTTGAGGGGACCCAACTCCTGTGGAAGCCCTGCTGTTCCAAACATATTCACCGCACGTCTCACTCATGTCTGCAGAACACTTGGTCAGTCAGCCATCAGTTACCACACAATGAAGGCTCTGGTCACAACAGCCTGGGTACGTGAGTTTTCTCTAAGTCATCTGCACATACTCAAAACATATGTCTAGCAAGTTGCACAGAGGACCTAGTTGCTCCTATACCAATGATGCCCACACCTGTAGGTCCAGTGTTGATGCGCACCAAGTCTGTGGAAGTGACAAATTGGACACTGGGAAGCACATCATATGTGCATGGGTGCAAGCCAGAGATGTGACCGTGCAAATGAAATGTTCACAGAGATGTCCACAAATAGTTGATCATGACACACCCAGGCAGCTGCAAAGGATGACATGGATTCCCACCAGAATAGGATACATATCTCATGGACCACAGGGAGTATCTCACAGCAACACATCTGTATTCAACATTGGAAACCAAGCATCACAGGTGCAAGGGCATGTTAAACATCATCAACATAATGTACAGCTAAATCTAGTTCAAAGGGATAAAGAAAAAAGCTTTATTCAGCATATTAAAAGTTAAACGTCTGTTCAAACAAAAGGCCAATGGCCAGTCCATGTCCAAATGCCGAGGAGTGAAGTAGAGTGACAACTGTCACACCTTGCTTGCCTGCACTGCTAAGGACCGGGGTCATCCCCTCAGAGGGGCATACATGAGGGCAGGCCAGACACTGCAGGGACAGGATCAGGGCGCAGCAGAAGGAGGCAGTGAAGAGGTGGTGGATGCAGGCAAGACACTTGCAACTGCAGTGGAGCTGACTGAAGTGGTGGGTGCTGTCACAACTGTGGGCACAAGTCAGATGGGGTGGGTGCCGGCACAACTCCAGTGGGCAGGTCAGATAGAGTGGATTGGGTCACCACTGCAGTGCCCAAGTCAGACGGGGTGGTTGTGGACTCCACTGCAGTGCCTACATCCATAGGAGCGGAATGGGGGTGCAGGTGAGGACGGCAGGGCAGGGGGGGACACAGTCCCCACATCAGTGGCACTAACCGTCTGACCAGGTGTGGAGGAGCAAGTAATAGGGGGGGATAGTCTTAGAATTTTGGGGCTGGTGTATCTGTGGGTGGGGGAACCCGGGGCAGGGATTGGCGGGGGAACCTCTGGAGTGGTGGCCTGGGGAATGGAGGACGGAGACTTTGCCTTGGAGCTGCGTGGTGGTCTTGCTCTTCCGGCGCCGGGGGGACTTGCGGGTGGAGGTCTCAGTCTGACTGCGCCTGGTGGAGGGTGTCTGGGTGTGAGGGGCACTCCCCTCTGTGTGTGGGGACTTCCCCTTCCCCTTGTAATCAGGATCTGCTGGGTCAGTGGGGAAGAGGCCAAGGTCACAGAGGAAGAGCTTCTGGGGAGATGGGGTTGCAGGTGATGCAAGGGAAGGGGGCTGGGAGGGAGAGGTCTCGGAGGACTGCAGAGTGGTTGTGGATGACTGTGTGTGTGTCTGCAAACCAGCCCCTGTGAGTGTGGTATCAGTCCCCTACGCTTGCTTGTGTGCACATCTAGACCTTGGTTTGGGTGTTTGTGTGCTTGGGACAGGTAGACTGCTAGGAATCTTGGGTGGTGCAGGGATGCGGGACTGCTGGAGGAGGGACACTGCTGCCATCAGGGAGGAGGCCACGGACTGATTGGTCCTCTGTAGGGCAGACATGCCCAAGGAAATGCCCTCCAAGAATGACACCAGTTGTGTCAACAGACTTGTGTGTGCATGGAGGACCTTCAGCATCGACGTCTGCCCTACATGGATCTGTCTAAGTCCACAGACTCCTCACTCAGGGCAGCAGGGGAGACAGGGGCAGGGGGTCTGGTGCCTGGCACAAAGGAGACATGCTCAAGAACACGGGAGCCCACAGGGACAGATGGGATGGGAGCCGATGGGAGGGTGGTGGTGGCGGTGGCGGGGACGGCCTCACTAGCTGAGGTTTGGTGGCTGCTGACACCCGCCTCCACAAGGGAGTCATCCTCAGAGCTGCTGTGGCCCTCAGCTGGGGGTGGTGGTGCTGACGACTCCTCTGTGTGGCTCCACTCGCCCTTCGTGCCACTGGGTCCCCCCGACTCCTCTCCTTCTGTCCCTGTAAGGCTCTGTGGCTCCTCCTGGTCCGTGGAGCTATCCCCTCCTGTGGCCGTGGATGTATCTGGATAGGAATAGGAAGTAAGAGAACAACATCAGTCACCTGCACCGACTGCACACACCACAGTGAGTACATCACATCACAGGGCAAGCCCTGGCATCATCAGTTGAACACAGCTCAAAGTGCCAACACTGTTTAGAATAAGCCAATTGTCATTCTCAACATCAACCATGGCACACATATCCCTCCTTGGCTTTCACACATATGTCTGTTGCATGTTGAATGCTAACACCCCAATGTGTCAACATGCATCACCCACACATTAGTTGTACATGCAGGAGTATGTCACTATACACACAGCACATCTCTTGCTACTGACTCAGTACAGGTGTCCGGATGAAGGGATGGGCAGAGACTCATTACACATGCTTGTGATGCATGCCAGCAACACACACTATAATGTTCTTATGTCCTGATGGGCAATGCCACAATGGGGTGCATGGTGCACACTTGAACACAATGCAGGATCACTCATAGCTTGTTAAATGCCATGGCACTGGCATGCCCTGAAAGTCAGTCAACACTGTCTCCTGTCACACGGGCAGGGCATCCAGACAACAACAATATGCACTGACTCACAATCCTAGCTCAGGGGTAGAGCTAACTCTGCAGATGCCCGGCGCACTTGCCCATCCCCTTCACACAGCATATTCAGGACCCAGAAGACCCCACATCATGCAAATCAGACATATGAGTCTCTGCAAACACAACTCCCTGTACATTAACACATCACAGTCTGCCATGCATGTAACCCAGCTGCATGAAGGACACAGTTGCATACACCATTGTGCGCTGTCAGATGATCACACACCTATATGTCACACAGGTCTTGTCTCTCACAGTCACATCTCAGATGTCATGCTGACCCTCTGAATCATGGACACCCCAGTTGTACGTAACAACAAGCCACACCCTAATAACACCGAGGCATGCACCTGAGGGCACATGTCACTAAGCACAACCTGCAATTTCATACACAGGAGTGGGATTACAGAGTGTTTCTAAATGCCCTTGAGGAGGCATGACTGGCCAGGTCTTCGTGAAACAGTGTTTGGCCCTGGACAGTAGTCAGGTGGCTAAGCAAGTGTGACATACTTGATATAAATACTCCTGAGGCACCTAAATTGGAGTCCCCTGCTGCATGGGTTTGTTTGGAATACCTCAGCCACATGTGGCGAGTCAGACCAGCAATTGGAACACATCTCAAGGGCACACACAGATCACGTCAGATCTCAGGCATTCTGTAAACAATTGACCCACACATGAGACCCACAACAGAGTCACGGGAACAGATGCTGTACGGTAGCTAAAGCATAGCTGACTGCAGGGACACAGTGCCCTAGAGACACAAGCAACAGACTGTAGGGGCCACACCTGTGGAACAGATGAGGAGGGTGCATCACACAATTGAGGGACCTGAGTATTGGACTACAAGACCTACGTAATGTGGAAGTGTGACCAGGCCAAAAGACTGCTATTAGCATGTCAGACATGGTACACAGATCAGGCATGGACTTACCCCCTTCCTGCTGCTGTCTGGCCTTCAGCTGCCTATCCAGGTCCGGGAAGACCACCACCAGTATCCGGAGCATGTGGGGAGTCAGGGTCCGGTGGCCACCCCTCCTGCGTGGAGGTGACAGCTTCAGTTGGACTCTAGCTATCCTCCGGGTCCATCCCCGAAGGTGCTGCCACCTCTTCTGGCAGTTGCGGATCCAGCGCTTGTAGACCCCCACCGAACAAACAGCCCGGGCGATGGTCAGCCATATTTCCTGCTTCTGGTGGGCATCGACCTGTGAGGATGACAAAGTGAAAAGTACATTGACACACATGCCCCATTTTTGTGCTGCACACATTTGGATAGACATGTCATCATCACAAAGGGAATTGATTTACACAGGTAGTGCAACAATGGTGAATGACAAATGCCCTGCATGTCTGACATTGCACTTTAGCAGCAGGACACCTATTGATTACATGTACCTACACACTTTGGGGGATGAAAGTAGTCAGTGAGAATGCTTGCCACTGGTGTACACACTGCTAGTACTGCTAGTCAGACAACATGGATAATTAGGAAGGCAGTGGACTGCACACTCACCTGCTCCCCTGGTTTCCCATAGAGCTTTCTGAACTCTGGAAGGAGCCCGTCTAGCAGGGCCTGGTTCTCCTCCTCAGTGAAGGCTGGGGCCCTCTCCAGAGTATGTGCCATAGCAGGAGCCAGAGGATGCATAGACAGCAGCAGTGGTAGCAGGGATGAGGTCCAGTAGCATGTAGTGCAGGCAAGTGAGCTCCCTGGGGGCCAGCCAGCCTTATATCTGTGCTGCAGAGGCAGAATCTGTGCCATGTGTCCCAAGTGATAGGTCCAACACGGTTGCATTCTATGAATCTGGCCAATCAATTTAACTGTATGACTCGTACACGCCTTCCACATCGTTCAAATCTTCACCTTCATGGAACACTTGAAATTGCAACATTGTTGTAGGAATCCAATTGAATTTCCAGTGCACGACTCGTACAAGTTTTGAATCCGCATCCATCTCCATGACAGTCCGGAGCCAATGGGTGCACCCGGCTCGTTCAACTGACTGTACAACGCGTATTTTGAAAATACACATGCACCCGTCTCCGTATGATTCAATGGCCAATGTGTACGCCTGTCTCGGACCATCGCTGTCCGATGCGTATGCATGATAGTCACCCGCGTCGGACCTCATTGCATTCAATGACAAAGCGTACGCACGGCTCGGTCATGAACCGTGCAATGCGTACGCATTGTCACCCGCGTCGGACCTCATTGCAGGCAATGGCAAAGCGTACGCACGGCACGGTCATGAACCGTGCAATGCGTACGCATTGTCACCCACGTCGGACCTCATTGGTGTGACTATTATACTGATGCAACACACATTTACTGGCCAGGGACACTGGTGCACACCTACCACACTACAGCATTGGCCACACAGTGTCCCATGGAATGTAAGGCTGCATTCCCTGGGTGTTTGGGGGGGCCAATTATGGTTTGTTGGATGGCACTTTGTGCAGCCACTCCCAGGCTGTGCACGTGTACATGGGGGCAGAATCCTTTGTGTGTTGTGCACATTACCACTGTGATGTGCAATTGTACAGTAATGGGCAGGAGTCAAGGACACAGTTTTAGGTTGGATATGTTTAGGACATTTCACATACACCCTGAGTCCTGGGGGTGATGGCATGTACGTCACAGTGAGACCTGTAGCCACAATACTGATGTGCCCCCACAGTCTGTGTGCATGTTGTGTCTCAGATGTGTCTGATCAAATGTGCCCAATGGGTGACAGTCTCCACATCCATGTGGTATATGCATCAACCTTAATGGGGTGTGTGTCTAAGAGACGTACATATAGGGCCGGCAGGAACAACAGTGGCCACTACCTGTGGGACTTACGCTTGCCTTGTGGTGTGTACGTGATGCGCTATGTCCATTGCTGTGTCGATGTGGCAATACAGGGACCCTGGCATTCTGCATGGCAAAGATCTTTGATGCCTGAGAGACATCAGACCTCACTTGTCACTGTGGTGTGTGTTTGGAACGTTGCAGCAGTACATAGGTTGGGTGACACAGCCAGATGATTGGCCATTGCACTACATGGGACTCATGTGGACATGTGGAACTGAGATGTGAGGTGGTGAGAGGAGCCTAGCGCTTGACCAAGATGGCCGCGTGAGCTTTGAGCTCCCGAGACCCTCGTGCCCTCCGTCGACTATCCTGTCTCTAATCCTGTCTGTATGCATGGCATCGTGCAGATGACTTGTCAGGGAGGCGATTGATGCTACCCGAGGTCGGATCGCCCACCGGGAACCGGAGTTACGCATGGCGGAGGATTGAGGCCTATCTCCGAGGGATGCCAGGGGCTAGAGTTGGCAGGATGCCCGACCTCTAATTGAACAACAGCGGCCAGGCGAGGTGTGAACTACCGGACGGAGGTCCCCATCCTTTCACTTTCACTTTCTCGCCCTTTGTTTGCCCTGCCCAGGGAGTGCTCTCGGCTGCTTTATTATCATTTGGACGCTCTGCACGCTACTCTGGCGGCCCATCGCAGGACTGAGCACTCCTGATTCCTTTCGCTGAGAGAGGGCCGTCCTGTTTGAACCGACCTGCTTGAACCAACCATGTCGGGCAAAGCAGAGGTGGATCGGCTGAAGCCTAAGGCCACCAGGCGGGGAGCCTATACTCAAGCCAATAATATGGACCGCTATGCCCAGCAGAAGGGGTCACCGGGTGGATCGAGCCAGTCGCCGGATACACAGAAGACTGCCTCACCCTTGGCCTCGGAGCTCTCGCTGCAGGATGTCATGGGCGCGCTCGAAGGGCTGCAGACTTCGATTGGGAGACAGTTTGATGCCCTGGCGCACAAAGTGGATACCATCTTGGTGGACGTCAATCTGATCCGCGCGGATCTGGGCAAAACAAATGAACGAGTTAAAACCCTGGACCTCAGGACCACGGGCCTCGCTGATGAAGTCTCGGAACTACAGACCGAGGTCCATAAGTTGCGGACCGAGAGTGATCTCGCCGCCCGTCGGCTGGAGGACTTTGAGAGCCGGGCCAGGCGCAACAACGTGCGCGTTATTGGGGTCCCGGAGTCCTCGGACGAGACTTCTGTAGACCTGCTCGTGGAGGACTTGGTGCTTAACCATCTGCAGCCTAAGGGTCTTGGGAAGTTTTTCGCAGTTGAGAGGGCCCATAGAGTGCCGGGTGGGAGGCCCAAGGTGGGAGCCCCACCGAGGCCGATTGTCGCCCGGCTCTTTCGTTTTCGAGATCGGGACGCTATCCTGCAAGCATCGAGGGTGACGGGCCCGGTCCCCTTCCAGAACGCGTCGGTGAATTTCTACCCTGACTTCACCCAGCAGGTGCAGAGGCAGAGGCAGGGCTTCCTGGGGGTGAAGAGGCGGCTTCGGGAGAGGGAACTGAAATATGCCATGCTCTTCCCTGCCAGACTACGTGTGGTGTACGAAGACCGAACATTCTTCTTTGAGTCGCCTGTCATGGCCGATGAATGGCTGGACGCTCTGCCCCGACGACGGACGGGAGAGGTCACTGCCGCAGACGGGGACAGTGGCCGGGATGAACAAGGTTGATGTCTTCGGAACCGGACTGACTCGATTTGACTCTAGCTAATGACTTGAACAGAATGCAGTAAATACGGAGGGTTGTGGGAGGACGAGGGGAGCTCTTTCCTCCCTTAGGGTACTTTTTGTAGATTTTGGGTTTGGTAGGGCGACAGGCACACTGCAAGTTGGGGGGGCTTTGTAAGCTGCAGCAGGGGTGCAGGGTGGGGGGGATAGTTGGGATTTTGGGTTTGTTGTTGGGGGGTTCGTTTCTGCAAGGCGTAGTGATTATTTTCAGGACTGTTCCATGGTGGCTCTTCGGGGGTGGGGTGGGCCTCTTCACGTGTGGGGTTGGGGGGTAGGGGTTTAAGTGTTATTAGCTGGAATGTTAATGGTTTGGGGGATCGCATTAAGCGCGGGATTGTTTTGCAGTTCTTGAAACGGTCATTGCCGGATGTCGCCCTACTGCAGGAGACGCACCTTATAGGTAACACGTGCTATGCTCTTAATAGGAAGGGTTATAAATTCATAGCTCATTCGGGATTCTCCTCTGGGTCCAGGGGTGTGGGCATCCTAGTCAGAGCCTCCTTACCATTTGAGGTGGACTCCACCATTGTTGACGATAGGGGGAGGTTTGTGGCGGTGGCGGGGCGGTGGGAGGGAAGAACTTTGGTTTTAGTTTCGGTTTATGTCCCGCCGGCCCTGCAGGCCTCCACGTTTACAGATCTGGGTAGGGCCTTGCTGGATCTCCCGGGGGGTATGCTTGTGGTGGGGGGTGACTTCAATGCTGTCGGCTCTGGGCTGCTGGATAGATACCCGCCCTGAGACACAGGGGGGGCTCAGAAGTGGCTTCCAGACTTTCTAGACACACTCGGCCTGATAGACTGCTGGAGGCTCCGGCACCCCACACAGAGCCAATACACCTTCCACTCCGGGGCGCATGGTAGCCTCTCTAGGATTGATTACCTGCTCACTCTGGCTGCGCACGCCTCATTGGTGTCCGAGGCCAGGCACATGGCGCGTGGTATATCGGACCATTCGCCAGTGTGGGTCAGGCTGGATGTCGGCCATGAGGGAGGGGGAAGGGTGGCTCCTATTAACCCTTGGTACTTTCGAGACCCCAAGATGCGCAGCGCACTGGTGAAGACAGTTGATAATTTTTTCAAGGAAAATCAGGGATCCGTGGACTCGGCTGTGTCGCTGTGGGAAGCATTTAAGACCGTGCTGCGAGGGGAGGCTCTCTCCCTTGTAGTGGCGGCCAAGCGGCGGAGAGATGGCGAGGTTATGCAGGTTGAGGAGGAGATCGTGGCTTTGGAGGGAGCGCTAGAGGAGGAGGTTACAGAGGCCTCACTGCATGAGCTGAGCTTGAAGCAAGCCGAGTATAAGGACCTGGTGACGAATGCCGCTAAGACCCTCATTAGGGAACAGCAGGGCCGCCTGTATGATGTTGGTGACAAGGCCGGGAAACTCCTAGCTTGGCTGGACAAAAAAGAACGGGTTAATAGAGTAGTGCCGGAGCTGACGGGAGAGGGGGGAGAGGTGATTGTGGAACCTGAGAGGATTGTACAGTGTTTCTCTGACTATTTCCGTATGGTTTATGCCTCAGTGTCGGATAGGCCGCCCGAGGACTCGCGTGACCTCGTGCGTGATATCGCTTTGCCCTGTCTCTCTGACGTAGATAGGGATGATCTTGATGGTGACATAACGGTCGATGAGGTGGCGGGAGCTATCCGCGCGCTGAACTCGGGTAAGGCCTCGGGCCCGAATGGCTTGCCGGTTGACCTGTATAAGCTGTTTCCGGATAGGGTCGCCCCTCACCTGCGCGCCATGTTCGTGGAGGCGCGGGGGAGTGGGACCCTCCCGTTGGATCAGCGACTGGCGACAATTGTTGTTATACACAAAGATGGTAAACCCCGAGATAAGTGTGCCTCATATAGGCCTATCTCACTCCTTAACGCCGAGCCGAAGATTCTGGCTAAAATCCTGGCGGCCCGATTGGTCAGGGTACTTGGAGACTTGATCCACCCAGATCAATCCGGCTTTATTCCGCATCATAACACTGCGTTAAACCTTCGGCGCCTTCATGGTGTAATCGCCAGGGCGGGCACGCTGCGTGAACCAGCTATTGTGGCGTCTCTCGATGCCACGATGGCCTTTGATACGGTGGAATGGGCATATTTGTGGGCTGTGCTGGCCAAGTTCGGCTTTGGCCATGGTTTTGTGAGCTGGGTGAGGTTGCTGTATGAGGGACCCCTTGCGAGTGTGGTGGTAAATGGCCGGGCATCGACTCCGTTTCAGCTTGGGAGGGGTACTCGGCAAGGTTGCCCCCTGTCGCCATTGTTGTTCGCCCTCGCCCTTGAGCCGCTGGCAGCGTGGATACGCTGGCACCCGGATATACGGGGACTTAGATGGTCGCCCGAGCACGAGGACCGCATTTCGCTATATGCTGATGACATCCTGTTGTATCTTGCCTCGCCCAAGAAATCACTTATAGTGGTCTGTGACGTTCTTACATCTTTCGGTAGGAATTCGGGTCTCGTCATCAACTGGAGTAAATCGTATTTATATGTTCTGAGTGGCGAGGCTCCACCGATCCCGCGAACTTGTTCGATCCAGATCGCTCAGCAGGGCTTCGTGTATCTGGGGATCTTTATCTCCACGGACTCCGCTTTGCGGTATGAGAGGAACCTGCTCCCCCCCCTGGCGCGCCTGCGGCGGGATGTAGAGGGCTGGCGGAGGCTGCCGCTCTCCCTCGTTGGGCGCGCTGCCTTGTTCAAAATGATGTCTCTTCCTCGGTTCCTCTACGCATTGCAGAATACTCTAGATTGGGTACCGGCCAACTACTTTCGGGAGGTCGAAAGCCTCCAACGAACGTAGTTGTGGGATGGGCGGCCGCGAATAGCAATTGCTAAGTTGACGCTTCCATGGTATGATGGGGGTATTGCGCATCCGACGCTACTATTGGGCTGCCCAGCTGAGCGCGATTGATCATGGTCTCTATGGCCCTGTCCTCAGCCCTGGTTATGCCATGGACAGGTGGTTGCTGCGTGGTGGTAACTATCACAGGGCGTTGTACTCGCGGTCCCTGGACTCGTCCCTCACGGGGCCCACTGGGGTGGCGGTGCGTGTGTGGAAGATGGCAACTGACTCGCTGGGCTGGAAGGATAGGCTCACCCTTGCTACCCCGTTGTTTGAATCTGAAAGATTGGGTAGGCTTTGGCATACAAAAGGTTTTGATAAATGGGACTTGATCGGCATCTCCAGGGTCGGAGATGTGCTGATTAAGGGGAGGGTGAAGTCCTTTGAAGAGTTGCAGAAGGAGTATGAGCTGGGGACATCCGAGTTTTTCCGCTATGTTCAGGTGTGTCATGCCCTCCGGTCAGTGCTCGTGGAGGGTGAGAAGGTGCCTGAGTCCTCTCCTTTGGAGGACCGGATCCTTGATGGCCATATGCCTGAGAGCACGATCTCGCTCATCTACAAGAAATTGATAAATGTCCGGGCGGATATGCTTCTGGGGCTGCGGGACCAGTGGACTAGGGATGGACTCGAGTTGGATGACGAGGATTGGCAGTCTGCTGTTTCCTCTCCCAAGGAGGTTGCGATCCCGTCGCGTCTGAGGCTGGTGCAGCTCAAAATACTGCATCGAGTGTATGTGACGGGGCCAAGGCTGGTTCATATGGGATTCTCTGAGGAAGGCCTATGTAGGAGGGGATGTGGTATGGTGGGTACTTTCCTGCATATCATTTGGGAATGTGGTGTCATCACGGAATTCTGGAGGAGAGTCCATGCAGTGATGGGGAGGTGACGGGCATTGCTATGCAGCCGGAAGCGCGGTGTTGTCTCCTGAATGTCTGGGGGCCCACTGATCACGATGAGGCACAGACCCAATGGGTGACTCTGGGTAACATGGTTGCTAAGAGAGATATCGCGCGATTGTGGGGCTCCGTGGGGCCCCCCACATTGACCGCGTGGAAAGAAAATATGGACTGGAGTATGCTCAGGGAAAAGACCGTATATTGCGCTAGAGGCCGCCCTCGGAAGTGGCAGGCCATCTGGGGGCGGTGGAATCAATACAGGGGGGGAATATGTCTTGCCCCTGATTTGGATCCCCCCGAGGAACAGCTTTCTTCTTGACATTCTTTCCAGCTCAGTATATAAGATGTGATGGTTAATTGACTTCTTGGGCCTCTGCTGTCCCCCTTCTTCCTCTTATCACAGTACTGTGACTGTTAGATGATTGGGGTCCGGCCTCCCCTGGGGGGCTATCACCATGGGCATTCAGTGTTCTTGCCTTGCTGGGGTTTGTTGTGTGTTTGCGTTTATTTAAAAATGGAACCTTTTCACTGCTCCTTAATGCAATGTGGACGCTTCTCTGTCCTTCTCGACCGAAGCTGCTGAACCTCCGGGTTGTCGGCTGAATAGCTGTGTCCAGACTCTTGAAGAAATAAAGGTTTTAAAAAAAAAAAAAAAAAAAAAAAAAAAGATGTGAGGTGGTGGTCAAGTAGGTGACATATGTGTCCATGCCCAACAGCACACACCTCAGTACATTGTGTAATGTCATGATCTAGCATGTGATATTGAGCCTGGTCATGGCCACATGGGTGGATGAACTGACAATCTTCCTTTGTGCATCTCTGTACTGAAGGGCACCAGCTGTCCATCGACCGTTCCCAGGCCTTGCAACCATGCAGGAACGCGACTGCATCAGACGGTACCGCTTCACCAGGCCACTGATTGAGGAGTTGGCGGAGCAGTTGGCGCCACATCTGCTACCTGGCCGGACATACCCTACAGCACTGACCCCAGAGGTAAAGGTGATGGAAGCCCTGCACTTCTTTGCTACTGGTACCTTCCAGTACACTGTGGCTACTGCTGGTGGTATGTCGCAAACGATGTTTAGTCGGGTGCTACGCGATGTCTTGGAGAGGATGTTGCAATTCCTAGACCTGTATATCAAGTTCTCCAGCCCAGCTGAACTCCCTGGAATAAAGGATGCCTTTAATACACTGGGGAGGATGCCGAACGTCATCGGATCTATTGATGGGACACATGTGGCCCTGATACCACCATAGGCACATGAGCAGGCATACCGTAACAGGAAGCACTACCACTCCATCAATGCTCTGGTGGTATGTCTTGCTGACATGTCGATCACACATGTGTGTGCACGGTTCCCTGGTTCTGCGCACGATGCCTACATTATGAGGAGTAGTCGCATTGCAACGCTGATGTCACAGATGCCAGCTCAGCATGCCTAGCTTGTTGGTGTGTACTGACTTTTTATCATTGTGTGTGTTTGTCAATGTTGTATTCCGCACTCCTACAAAACCCAGCTACTTGTTCATTTTTGTGTGTAGGTGACTCCGGATACCCCAACATGCTGTGGTTGCTGACACCCCTCAGGAACCCTGTGACACCAGCTGAGATGCGCTACAATGAGGCACATGGTCAGAGCAGGAGGGTGATTGAGCGGACATTCGGCCTCCTGAAAAGCCGCTTTCGCTGCCTGGACAAGACCGGAGGGGCCCTCCTGTATGAGCCTGCAAAGGTGTGCAAAATAATCCTTGTATGCTGCATGCTACACAACATGGCAGTGCAGAAGGAGGTGCCTCTTATCCAGGATGACGATGACCAAACTCTGGCACCTGTGGAGGATCCCGGCCTGGGCCAAGATGCCAGCGATGATGAGGATGAGGGTGACGTCCGCTCACAGCTCATCAACAACTTCTTCACCTGAATGTGAGTTTCAAGGGTTGTTATGTGAATGTATGGAGGTAGCCTGGAATGTGTTGTGGCAGCTCTGTTGCTGTATGAGTGTGTCTGTGTGCCACTTGACTGGATGCGTGCAGTGATGTGTCCATTCAGGTGGTGTGTACTCCACAATAGGGTAGTACTGCTAACTAGTTTTTGTGTATGTGTCTTGCAACAGTTCTCTCCTGTTCTTCTGTGCTTTTGACTGTGTCTTGTGTCTGTTCTTCCCAGGATACTTTGCCTGTTGTTTGGTCAATACTGACCCCCAACACCCAGAAGCCAACACCAGTGTGGAAGTTGGCAATTCCCATCAACTGATGTACCACACATCCTTGGACTTCCATTCTCCAACACATTTTGAGCGTGTGTCCACTGTAGAATTACTGTGCAACTGTTGTGGAATAAACATGTTGCTGATGTGTAATGAACCTGTGCTACGCTTTCTTATTTGTGTTGTCTGTCTTCCCCCATCTGAGTGACATCTGCTTACCTTACCTGTGGACTTGTTACCACTGACTGGGGTTGGTGTTGTGTCTGTGCATGCCAATGTGTTTCACGTCAACATCATTGTGTGGGATGAGTAACATGGCCATGGTGAGTATGTGTTGTGGTGCCATAGTGGTGTGTCTCCCTCACATGTGTCACATCACCATGACTCACCTTACGTTGGTCACATTGTTGCAGTATTTGGCATGCACTGTGTTGTGTAGCAGATCAACATCTCCCTGAACATGACAAGTTGGAATAACAACAGAGGCAGGTATGGTGTACTGGTGAGTTTATTTTCAAACATGTGTGAGGGAAGTGCACAGGTGGGTGCTGTACATTGGTTTGGGAATCCAAAGTTCACATTAGAGTTGGAAGTGCTCGTAGATGAAATGTCCTGAGTAAAGTCCACAGTCATCTGATACATTGGCCCAAAATGAACCCTCCATGTCATCTGGACGAGTTGTGTGCGATTGGACAAGGTGAACGGGTTGCGCACAAAGGACATTGTCCAGAACAGGTTTAGAGTCCCTGGGGGATGTTCTGGGACATCTGCCTCTCACATGTCCTTCTTCGGACGACCCCTCTTCTTCCGGGGGGGGGGAGGGGATCCTTATGTGCAGGCCTCTGCGGTGCAGGGGATTCTCCGCCAGAGTCCTCCTCCCTCCCTGTGTCGCTGGCAGATGGTGTTGCGACAGATGTTGTGGCCACACAGGGAGGTGTTGACAGGTTGGTGTTGATTTGGCGGAGGCATTGGAGTATGTCCCGATGCACCGCAGTAATGTCATCCCACTTGGCCTCCATGCGGGCATGGTGGGTGACCTGCTCGTGTTGCATGTCCCTGAGGATCCCCACTACCTGGCCAAACCCTCCGGTGCTATCCTGGTACGCATCTAAGATGCGTGCCAGGTGGGGGTCATCACGCAGTCCAGACCCCTCTGTAAGGCGCGCCCTCTGCCTCCCACCCCTCCCAGCACCCCTATCCACACGGGCAGGATCAGCAGCGGGACGCACAGGTGACACTGGGACCCCTTGGGTGGTGTTGCTGGTGGTGTTTGCTGTAGCTTCCAGGGGGTCCTGTGTCCCTGTGCTGTGGGTGTTGATTGGCCTTGGTCTGTCCGTGTTGGCGGGGGTGCCCTGTTGGTGTCCAGATGCCGGAGGCTTGGGTACAGGGGGTGCAGATGTTGATGCTGATGGTGCGGCATGATGGCTCACACCGGAGGGGCCAGGTTGGTCCTCGTCATTCGAAGAGGACAGAGAGAGAGTCAGACCAGAGAGCTCAGTGTCCACCAGAGTCTGGGAATGGGTATCCTCATCGTTTGGTGATGGGTGCCCAGCACCACCTGTGTTTGGAAGAGACACACAATATGTGAGTTATGTTTCTACATGCATCAATGGTTCACAAACATGACATTTTCTACTTTTCGAACAGATGCCTGCCTGTACACTGCTTTTTCCCAGCTTGTCACGGACAGAGTTTGATATTATTGTTGGCCATTCCCAGCATGGCCTTGTGCTCCCCACAACAGAGCCCAGTGTAGATTGTCTGTGACTGCGACTCCCATCATACTCTTGGCTGCACCCCCCTTCCCAGCATGCCCACACTTCCTCCCTCTTGACTCTGCTTCCCTGTGAGGGGGTGTGCCAGCAATGGCAAGATGGCTGACTGTGAAATGCTGGTGTTTGTTGTTGGCCATTTCCCAGCGTGACCTTGTGCTCCTCACAGCAGAGCCCAGTGTCAGACATCTTGACAGTCCCTTACCACTCCCTGTGAGGCGAGTATGGTTCAGTTTGATCTTGCTGGGCCATGTGGGTGGGTATAGATTGTCTGTGACTGCGACTCCCATCACACTCTTGGCTACATCCCCTTCCCAGCATGCCCATACTTCCTCCCTCTTGACTCTGCTTCCCTGTGAGGGGGTGTGACAGCAATGGCAAGATGGCTGACTGTGAAATCCTGGTGTTTGTGTGGCTACAAGTCCAAAGTGAGCCCCTGTGCTTCACACAGCAGCACCCAGTATGGGGTATCTTTTGCTGATATTTCAATGAGGTGTGTGTCAATGCATTCTACCCGGTGAGTTGTGTGGAGTTTGTGTGGGGGGTGTGTCTCCACATGCTGATAAGTATGGTCAGGGCTGTCAGTCCTACTACCCATCATGAAACGTGCTTCCATTGTAGGGCGTGCAAGTTGTCTTTCAGGATGTCAGTCAGTGGTGTCCTGCTTCTGATTTGCACACAACCCCGAGCAGGGCCTTGTGCTCCCCACAGCAGGACCCAGTGTCAGCCATCTTTTCAGTCATTTTCCACTCCCTGTGATGTGGGCATGTTTCTGAGAGGTCTTGATGGGCCAATCAGGAGGGGGAGCATTATCTGTGACTACAACCCCCATCATGCTTTTGGATACACTCACTTCACCTGCATCCCCACTATTCCTTCCTGTCAGTCAGCTGCACTGTGAGGTGGTCTGTTTGTGGTGGCAAACTGTCTGGCAGGGTCTATTTGACTTTGTGCCACTGGCTTGCTCTATTTGTTTGTAGGTTGGTGCATGTCATGACACAGTTCCCAGTCACTATGAGATGGCAGGTATTGTGTTTGTCTGACTGGCATACACATCTTGGGATGGTTATCTATTGGTTACTGTAGATTTGCTTGCGGTGCATGGTTTCACTGTCCCCTTGCCACACAATCTTGGGTATGTTGTTTGTGTACTCACCAGGCTCTGGGATGTCTGTTAGGCCATGGACGCTCTCTGGTGGTGGTTCTCCTCCCAGTTCCTGAAGTAGACTGGTTTGGCAGGAGGGCCAACGCCGGTGCACTGACTCAAGCTGTGAACTTTCTCGATGAGTTTCTTGACCCTCCTGCGCACGTCATACCACCTGTTCTGGATATCATCCTTTGTGCGCCTTGCTGGTGCTTGAGCGTTCACCTTGTCCACAATCCTCGTCCACATCTTTGTTTTCTGTGAGATGGGGGTCCTTTGGACCAATGTACCAAACAATTGTGGCTCTACTCTGATGATCTCGTCTACCAGCACTTCTAACTCACTACCTGTGAACTTTGGATTCTTATTTGGGGGCATGGTGATGGGTGGTGGTGGTGAGGGATGTGTGTGTGAGGGTGCAAGTGTGGGTGGTTTGGTGTTGGTTTTGCTGGGTGTATGTGTGTGTGCTTTGGGTGAGGTGCTGATGGTGTGTGAGTTGTGTGATGGGTGAGTTGTGAGTGTGTCTGTGGTTGCTGTGTAATGGTGTTTGCTGCTGGCTGTGTCTCCTGTTTGCAAGGGATGATGGCAGTGATTGTAGTGCTTTATATATTTTGAGTTGTGGGTGTGTCTTAGTCCCATCTGTTTTTATTTGCTATTTATTGGCTTTGTCATTGCTTGTTTGGTCCTTTTCTTGTCTTTTTTGCTGTGTGTTTTGTAGGCATGAAGGAGACGTTCATGTGACAGAAACGGACGCTGCTGTTGTCTCGTGCGGGCTTCTCCGCCTCGTTCACGCTGCCTATCTTCTGTGTCTGATACGCGTCGGTCGTGCTTGTGTGCCCGGTTGTCTGTGCGTGTCGGTCGCGCGGCTTGGTCTCTGTGCGAGTCGGTCTGGTTTTACACGCATTGCATCGTACTGCGCGGATCGGACATCGCGGGAAAGGGTCAGTCGGGTTCATTCCGGGTTCGTGTTGGTCGGTGAAAATCGCGTCGGTTTTCCGGCCGGATCACTATTTTCCCTACGGCTCGGTCGTATGGCTTGTATTTCGTACGTGTCGGTTGTAATTCACTCGCGTTGCATCGTAAAGCACGGGTCGTATGACGCTGGTCCGTGTCGGTCGGTATTCAGTCCATGTCCGTGTCGGTCGGTTCATTTTGCGGCTGGAATTGGAATCGGCACCATAGTTGTAAAAATATTTTTTCAGGTGGTCCTATTCCTGAGGTACAGTATTAGTTTTTTAAATATATACTCATATTTTGTACATAGGACAGCTAGGCCAGCCATAGTGAAAATAGCTTTGGGGGCCTTAACTCTGTAGTGACATTTGTGGGCCTTGACTCCGTAGTGACATGGCAGCATTAATTTTCTATGTTTCTCAATTCAAATACTTTGCACTATACCTTGTGGTCTACAAGGCCTACATGTTTTTACTTGTTAAAAACAGTTGCTTCATTAGGTTTCACTGCAGGTCTTACACTGCAGCAGTCAGCCTACAGTGGTAGGCGGGAAGCATGTTTTGTTTTGTTACACTAGTGGATGGCCCATTTAGGTGCTGATTCCGATTCGGGTCGGAAAGCACTCCGACCGAGCTGGAGTCCTGCAGTCCGACCGAGCGAGTATGATGCGGCCGTATGCTGCCAGACTCGGTTCGGTCGGACTACCACAGAAGTCAATGGGAGCCGGTCGTACGACGCGTACATGAGCTCCCATTGACTAAATGGGTACTTCTTGAGCAAGGGCGCCCCCTACATTGGGTAAGTGTCGGTGCCATCAGCACCGTACATGCTTGTGTTGGGGGGACCCTTGGGTCTCCCCCTGTGTCCGAGTTGTAGGGCTGCGGGTGACAGGGGTTCCGAGGCTGACCCCCAAAGGCAACCACTCAGACGTTTTGCGAGCCGGACACTCCGGCTCGCACAGGCTGTCCAACGCGTGTATCGTACTGGCTTGGTCGTAAATCGCATCCATTGCACGCCATGGTTAGCTTCCGACCAAGACGTACGGAGCGATTTGGACCCGGAAATGACTCGGTTGGTGAATTTCATGTAGCTTGCATCGTACTTGCTCGCTCGTACAGCTGTACTAGTCGGGGGAAAACACGCGTACGGCTCGTAGTTTTTTCGTCCGGGTCGCGTTCGGTGCCCTTCCGATCTGGATCGGCCCCTTAGTGTTGTAGTCTACAGGTGACAGTTAACTTTTCATGCCATCGGTGAACCTCAGCACCATATACTGTGGCCTTAAACAAAAGTTAAATACACCATTCAGGGAATAGCCCAATTTTCCATATTTTAGTGGTTACAGCAAACACACGGGGCACTGGATAGCATTGCCACTGTCTACTGAGTCTAAAATCAAGCAAATAAATTAGGGTCCAGCAAAAGACAAACATCTTGAGTGACGTCTCACAAGTGTGAGATTTTCTGCTGTGTGATATTACAATTGTGTGTGGTAAATGTCTCCCCTGCCACAGTGAGCATCTAATGCCAATTCCCTCCCAACACATGGAATTGTATAGACTTTTACATATAGGAAGCAAAGAAACACACATGACAGAACCAGAGACAATGATCTTGTTGCAGTTGCACAACTTTCTTGTGAGAAAGGTGTCATTGACCTTGAGAAAAGATACAAGAAGTTTAAACTACCTGACGTTAAGTTGACATGAGAATAAATTTGGGCCGGTGCTTTCCGGTGCTAAGTACTGGCACTTAATTTTCAGGGCCGGGTCTACACACAATATTGGCTGCTCACTAAATTCACACGGGTCTCCCCTGTGAACAGCTGATTTCACATGTGTATGTAAACATTACAAATTAGGTGCTGCACCTGCGTTATTAAGCACACACGCAGTGCCAGAAACTGATTGGGTCCCTACCTCATCATAAGTTACAGGTCACTCGCTCCAATCAATCAGGCACTGGACTACCAATAAAAACTGCTTACAAAATATATTATAAACCCGCTCCGTCCTTACTTGGGGATCGTCAGATGCGTGTCCTGAGTCAGTCAGTCAGACCAATGGGATCAGTGTTTTCACTACAGCCCGCCCTGGCATACTGCGCAGCCGCAGCTTTTCAGCCGACAACACAAGAAGCAAGCAGCTTGGTGCGCTGCAGGCCTCAGACTAAATAAAACTGAAAGGCAGCAGTCCGAGTAAGTACTGATTTTGTAATATGATGCTAGTAGTGTGTGATCTGCGATGCAAGTCTGGAATAAATGTCAAATTTTCACGACATTGCAGGTTGCATCATTCTGCAGTAGGTGGGGACTCACCATACATTCACTTGGAATTTCCCAGGAGAGAGAGCCCCAAGTTCTTTTGCACATTGTCTGTCTCATTTATTAGGCCCTCCCTCTGTTTTAAATCTCCTCTCGCACATCACCATTGCCCTGGAAGAATGGCATGACATCATTAACATGTTCCTCTCGTGACATTCGCCCCCGCTCTTGAGGTTGAAGAGACATGCCCTCATTTTGCTGCTAATGTGCTCAGAACGCCCTCCTTTCTGTCTGCACACAGATGGGGAAAGCGCTGCCCCTACTCAAGGCACGAAAACAACCGGAGCCTGAATCCTAGAATGTAGACATTAAACATGTTACATTATATGAGCAGATGTTTATTGAGTGCACCGAGCCACGGAGTAATGGTGAACTCCTAGTAATGGTGAACTCCATCCTCTGTGATGAAAAGGTCGTTTTCCTCCCGAAAGCCAGGCCCCCGACAACTCCGCTGACCTTGGGCGCACAGATGTCTTGGGGATTGAGGCCTCAAGCGTGTCGGCTGTCCTGGGAACGGTTAATCTGCAAACTTTCACAACTTTCACTTTTATTTAACAGTGCACTTTAAAATGTTATTGTCTTGAATACGTGATCCCTGAGGTGGACTGACCTGCATGGAATTCGAAAGATTTAGTGATAGATCAAAACCAATAAGACATCAAAACTGAGACAAAGGGATAAAGGCAGGGCAGAGAAGGAACCTGCAAGAGTGAGATAAAGTGGTAGGGAGAGTTTTGGGGGTGGATTAAAAAGACATGAGGTGGATTCAGGAGTATGTAGCCTTCAACTTCAGCCTTTGAGCTTGTAAAAAAGTTATTGTAAGTACTTTTCAAGCTATGCAAGTTGGCATGGATTTGAGCTTGCTGCAGATAATGTTTGTTTCAATACCAGGTAAATCAACAGGAAAAACCCAGCCCAGTAGATTATAAACACACCCAGAAGTTAACCCCTTCAGCGCGGCGCGGATTTCCGCGCCGTGCTGAAGGTTCTGTTCGCGGGCGGGGCCATGACGGAGCGGTTCCGTCATGCGCACAGCGCAACCGACGCTCATGACGGAACCGCTCCGTCATGAGCGTCGAAGAGGTTAAAGGCCCTCACACTGACTTTGTCTGAAAAGCCCATCAATCATTACCTACTTGCACTGTAGGCCAGTCCGACCCTGGTAGCCTTGGCATTCTGCACGCCGACATTCAGTAGCACTGGCCATTCTATTCTAAGTAAAACTTTGAGACCTGGCACTAACTGTTTTAAAAATTGTAAGTAAACATTATCTGAATAACAGGGTCTCTGGGGCTGCATTGTCAGGGAGTGGGGGTATAGGTTATTAGAGAAGTCTGGGTCTGTTGATTAGCGAGGGGTCCAAGGACCTTATGGTTACAGAGGACGATGGCGTGTGAGACACCTGAGGGTTATAGAAGGAGCCCTATAAAAAAGGTGTGTGCTACCTGCCCTTAACAGAGAGGCCACGCACCTTTCTAAAATGCAGAGACGGTGTCAGCTGTCCTTACTGCACACATTGTGCTTCTTTTCCAGCACACCAAATGGTGGCAGACGACTCTTTGCTACACATAGTGAGCTACTTGTCCTTAATGTAAGGATCTGCCACCGCCCTTTAGCACAGACTTACATCTGTCCTTAATACATGATCTACCTCAAGGCCGGTCAAGCCGTACCCGCAAGCTGGAAGAGTGGGGGGCCACTTTCGTAGCTGCACAGAAGTTTTAAAAGCACTGCAGAGTTCTTTGTATATCCAACAGTTTTCAGGCAACAATAAATATGCCAAGATAATTCTGGTGATTAATGAACCTGAGGGAGAGAGAACTGAGTTTTGTCTAGTGACAGTTTTGACTCATCTAAGGTAGTTCAGAGGGTTAATATGCCTGCTGCAAAGAACCTGTACCATGCAGATTTCAGAACAATATTTTATGTGCCCAGCTCAGTAGGATGCTTTTGCCACAGAGATTCTTTTGTTACTGTGCAATTCATATGTTACAATCATGATCTAGTATAGTGAACTATGAACTGCCATCAAAGGGCTAGATGCATACAGCATGGTGCAGGTTAGAAAGTTGTGTTTTTTCCCAGTCTTTGACTATCCTAATTTTGCTAAAAACGATTTGTTTGGGTAGAAAGAAATTGTAATATGTTAAGTCAACCCTAAGAAACTGTGTTATGTTACAGAAGTTGCATCAGTTGCATTAGTTTTTTTTAACTAATCTATTCAAAAACTGTGCTTTAAATGCCCTTTTGCTTTCCTTTTTTTCAACATTTTCTTGGGGGTGGCGGGAACCGCCTATCAGTAACTTACTTGAGGAGGTCTCCCTTGCTGGAATTCAAATGGGGTATCACACCTGGCTTTCAGTAGTGTCAGTTGAGGATGTGGGTGGGGCCAATATAGTAAGTGGGTGGAGCCAGTGTAGGAAGTGGGTGGAGCTGAGGGAAATGGGTGTGGCCTCCGCCAAAAATTGCGCACCCGGACTTAATATTTTACAAATTAAGCACTAAGGCTCCATATAACAGAAGCAGCAACGCCTGTACAGAAGTGGTTAACATGGACATTCGAGATGGCTTCCGCTATCACAGGAATTCTAATGGAAATGTATGCAGTTTCTCACGGATTCTTGTCTTAACATTATTTAGCAACTATTGTTATTATACAAAAACTTTACAAGTTAACATAATACAAAAAAACAGCTTTAACATAGAAATTATAATCTAGCCATGTTGATGAAACAGCTCAGTGAATTGCTGTACTGTAGGCAGAGTAACGTGGGCAAGTCTGAATGTTTGATAGATGCGTTACCCTTGCATAGTGAATGGAAGCACGGCATTGCGTTGCATGAAAAATGATGATGCTTACTTCAAAGCCATTGATTTAGGTCCACCACTTACATTCTCTTCATGCCTAAGCCCCCAGCCAGTGCCAGGTGCACTGTATCGTTGTCAAAAAGGAGTTAGAGGTATACCACAATTCTAATGGGGTTCTGAACGCCTGGAGACAGAGATGGTGCTAGTTATGGGTTCATCAGCCCGGTACATCTTGTTTCCAGTAACACAGTGTTCACGGGACCCACATCTGGGCACACCCGTACCACTTAGGGCAACTCATAAGGTACACAAAACCCAGCAAACTCAGGGCTGCATTTAACTAGGATGAAACTGGCCCTGGGTTGCTTCTGTTCTAGTTCAGGGAGGACCTGGCTTGGCAGTTCTACCTGGACTGCTCCGATTGGAGCAGACTCAAGATGTGATTTCTATATAGCTAGGTTCAAACTGAGGTGACATGATGTGCAAAATAAAAATGGTTTGGGATGTGGCCCAAGTAGTTAGCAGTGGCTGATATTAATTCCAGCATTCCATCCATCACTTTTTTGTATAACTTAGTCTGTCGCTCTAAGTGGGATGAGTATGCCCAGACGTGGGTCCTGTGCACATTGTGTCACTGGAGTCTAGCTGTACCTAGCTGATGAGCCCATAATTAGGGCAAAACTATTCCTGGATTTCTTGTTTTGGGAGTACCAGGCTTGGCAGTTCAGGCTGGACTGTTCCCGTTGGAGTAGGGCCAAGACTGATTAACATATAGCAGGGTCCACATTGAGGTGACATGGTACGCAAAATAACGATGGATTTAGATGTGGCCCGAGTAATTACCGGTGACTGAGATTAATTCAACCATTCCATCCATCACTTTTTTGTATATTTTATTTGTTCCCCCTAAGTGGGATGGGTAAGCCCAGACATTGCGTCTGTGTACACTGTGTTACTGGAACCAAACTGTATCTGGCTGATAAGCCCATAATTAGGGTGAACAGCTACCCCTTCCATCTCCTGACTTCACTCTCGCTCCAAGAACTCAGATGGGAACTCAAGACCTGACTATTCAAATAATGCCACACGAGCAACTTGACTCTTAGCCCCTGGATGCCCTTGTGGGTGATTAGCTGCCCTTTATAGCTCATGTTTGATTGATTAATTGAAACACAACTATGTATACTTTGAAGCATGTAGAAGCAGGTAAATACCAAAACTCTAACAGTTAGAAGCCACAGTGACAGCCAGCTTGGCTTTCAGGTGACAGAACGCTTCCTGGGTTAGAGGTCTCTGTATAAGCAAGTGTGGGAGTCAGATGATAAAGGAAACCTAGGGTTAGGGTTCTCAGTATCAGCTGGCTGTTGGCTAAGGTGATAGCACACCCTAGGACACATCAACAGGTGTCTTGGGGGGGGGCTCAGCTTATAGAAAACACACCGTGTTAGAGGCCACACTTTGAGTTGGCTGGAGGGGTTAGGTTGAAGAATGTCCCGGGGTTGGATGACAGAGATCACAGATAGAACACTCCCAATGTTAGGGCCAGAGCATCTGTTTTTGAGTTCTCCGGGACATAGAACACTCTCTGGATTAGAGCACAGAGGTCACAGACAGACTCAGTCATGGGAGCCTCTTTCAGGATTATAGGCAGCAGAGTTAGATCACGGTTCATGGGTCATGGTTTACAGCCTATGGTATAGGCTATCCGAGGAGTCTTGTGTGACATCAGATTTTGCTATTGTAGAAAGTGCAGTGAATGTATGCAGCTTCTCACAGAATTGGTGCAAGAAAAGTTCCTTTCAATTATAAAGAGGGCTGCTTAGGAAAATGGGAACAAAAGAGGGGGGGGGGTGGAGGTAGAGACACTGAAGAGCCAACAGAGTCAGTCTGATAACCAGAGGTTAAGCTATGGCATTGATTGGCATTGATTGTCTCCTATGGGTTGTCAGATTCTGCCTACCTCCCATGCTCCTCTATTCATTCTCTCTGTGATACTGAGAAACCGGGGGTCTTTAAGTACATTTTTATTAATTCTTGTACTTCTTCACAGGGAGTTCACTCATCACCAAAAGCTGTGCCAGATCCTGTGTTCCGATCACGGGCACTGTTCTAGGTTATACAACCACTATTACCTGCTGCAACAATGACCTTTGCAACGACGCGATCAGTGTAAACCAATGCAGTGGGAGCCAATGCACCACAGTGAGCACTACAAAGCCAACCAATGGAGCGAGTAGTGCGAAGATCAGCTACACTCTGCTTTCCCTGGCAGCGGGTATCAGCGCCCTCATGGTCAGAGCTGTGTTTTGAGGTGAGGATCTTGAAACTGTTTATCTTTCACATCCTCACATGGGCTCTAGGTGGGGCACCTAAACCATGAGGTAACTGCAGAAATCCTGCTGGCCTTCAATGTGGGGACTTCAAGTAGTAGGTGGCTGCACCTTCTTGTCAATGTCCAAGCTGCTTCTTTTTCCATGTGTATTCTTCCTTAATAGATCATGTTTGTTACATCTCAAAGTGACATGCGCTCTCCAGTTAGGAGTTGAGCATGTGGGAACATGGGTCCATCGGTGCTCAGACAGAATATTGAGTTTTAAAAATCGAGTTGCACATATATCGTGATTGAGAGATATCTACAGCTAGAATATTGTGGTCAAGAATATCGACTTAAGGTAAGTTATAAAAAAATATCGACGTGTTTAATATTATTTGCAAAAATATAGTTGTTAAAAATATCGAAATTTTAAATCATGTTATGTATTTTAGTATATATTTTAAATGTATGTGATGTATTTTTTTGTGTAAGAATTGTTTATATTTTTTAATATATGTGTCACATTTTTAGTAGGTATTATTTTTTTTATTTGAATTTAGCATTTTTTAAATTTCTAGCGGGTTGTAGGTTTATAGCGGAATGGGGGAAGCAATTTAATTATATTAAATTAATGTTTATTTTTTGTATAAGAATTGTTTATCTTTTTTTATTCATGTGTTACATTTTAAGTAGTTATTAATTTTCTTGCATTTGAATTTTGTGGTTTTTAGTTCCGTAGTGGGTTGTGGGTTAATAGGGGAAAAGGGTGGGAAGTAATTTAATTATATTACATTAATTATCATTTTTATTATTATTTATTTAATTGAGATGTTATAGTGTTAAATGTGCAAATTGATTACTTATTTAATTAATAATTGGATATTAATTAATACTAATTAATTAATTGGCAATTAATTATGGTAATTGTGTAATTAATTTTAGGTGTGTGTTTTTGTGTGTATAGGTGTAAAGGGGGAAGTATTTTTTTATTGATGAATTAATAATTTGTTTATTAATAATGAATATTCACTGGTAATTAATTATGGTAATTGTGTAATTGATTTTAGGGTGTGCTTTTGGGTTTATAGGGGTAAAGGGTGGCAAGTAATTTGTGTTTAATTAATTAATATATAGTTGTTAATTAATGTTCATTATTTGATATTTTTTTGAGTAATTGTTTATTTTTTGTGTGTTGTTTTTATTTTTAAAGAGGTAATGTGTGGGTATTAAATACATTTAACTTCCTTCATAATTAGTTGTTTTATAGTAATAGTTTTTAATTTAAAAACATGTTTTAAATGTGTTGTGTATTATTTTAAAGTTTAATTTAGGTGTGTTGTGGGGATTATAGTGTTAAAGTGTGAGCAGTCTTTTCTTTTTTATTAATTTCTTTATTACAATTTTTTTTAATTGATAATTAATTATGTTAATTATGGAAGTATATATTTTTTTTAAACTTTAGATGTGTTTTGTTATTTGTGTGGTGTTATAGGGTAGGAAATAAAATAAATACATTTATGTAATAAATAATGTTTTTGTTTGTAAAAAAATGTCTAGTTTAAAAAGGTTTTTGGGGGAAATTATTTATTATTTTATTTGACATTATATTTGTAGGTATTTGTTATATGTCATTAATATTATAATATGTTGTTTTTATATACAAAATATACTGTCTTTTAAACTTTTAACATATTTATGAATGTATTCATGTATTCATTTTTCTAATATCATTTTTTGACTTAATTTTGTTTTAGTTTTTATTTTTGAACTGCTTGGAGTATTACTATTAAATTTACCCCTATGCTATCCAACACGTTTCCTACTGTTGCACTCTCTGAGTGGGAATAGTAATTTTCACTTCTATGCTAGCCAACACTTTCCCTAATATTGCACTTACTGGAGTGGGAACAGTAATTTTTACCCTACCGCTATCCAAAACTTTCCCTACTGTTGTACTCACTGGAGTTGGAATAGTACATTTTATCCCTCCACTATCCAACACTTACCCTACTGTCACATTTACTGGAGTGGGAATATACATTTTTACACCTTTGCTATCCAACACTTTCCCTCATGTTGCACTCACTGGAGTGGGAATAGTAATTTTTACCCCTCCGCTATCCAACACTTTCCCTACTGTTGCACTCACTGGAGTTGGAATAGTAAATGTATTCCTTTCACTACCCAACACTTACCCTACTGGTACATTCACTGGAGTGGGAGTAGTCATGTTTACCCCTTTGCTATCCAACACTTTCCCTGCTGCTGTACTCATTGGAGTGCGAATAATAATTTTTACCCCGTCGCAATTCAACATTTTCCATACTGTTGCACTCACTGGAGTTGGAATAGTAAATTTGATCCCTCCATTATGCAACACTTTCCCTACTGTAATCCTTCAACTGTCCAACACCTACCCTACTGTTGCATTCACTGGAGTGGGAATAGTAATTTTTACACCTTTGCTATCCAACACTTTCCCTACTGTTGCACTCACTGGAATTGGAATAGTAAATTTGATCCCTCCATTATGCAACACTTTCCCTACTGTTGCACTTACCGGAGTGGGAATAGTAATTTTTACACCTTTGCTATCCAACACTTTCCCTCGTGTTGCACTCACAGGAGTGGGAATAGTAATTTTTACACCTTTGCTATCCAACGCTTTCCCTACTGTTGCACTCTCCGGATTGGGAATAGTAATTTTTACTCTTCCGCTATCCAACACTTTCCCTACTGTTGCACTCACTGGAGTGGGAATAGTAATGTTTTCCCCTCCGCTATCCAAAGCATTCCCTACTGTTGCACTCACTGGAGTTGGAATAGTAAATGTAATCTCTCCCCTATCCAACACGTACCCTTCTGTTGCACTCACTGGAGTGGGAATAGTAATTTTTACACATACCTTGCAGGGGGGCACCCTCAAGTTTCGTTATCCCAGTGTGTGTTGCATGGGTGTTCCCATGCAACATCCATGGATTTTGATGCATTACCAGATTTACAAAAGCAAGTAAACCTGGGAATGTGCCAAGAAGATACGCCTACCCAGAAGAGGCGTAGCGAGGAGAAATATCTTTAATTCTTCTTGTTACGCCTCCTCTTTCTATGAGCTCTGCATTCTGGAAAAGCCTCTCAGGATTGTTTTTGTGCAGGGAAGTGCCCTTTCATGCACAAAACAATCCTGCATGCAATTCAGGCACAGCTGCACCATGGTGCAATGATGCCTGTGTTGGCGCTAGGCAGCCTATTGTGCTCCAGGTAAGGGGAAAGGAGAGGCATGCACCATATTGCCTTAAATACAACATATGCCTTCCTTTTCCCAGTGACTCAACGCAGCAAAACTAGTTGCTGCACTGCACATATTTTTCTTCATAAATATGGCCCTATTTTTTTATGTCTCATCTCAGCGGACCTATTGATCCTAGAAATCTCTTAAAGAAACACTAACCTTTTATATCTTAGCTCAGCTGAGTTCTACTGATCCTGCAATCCTCTTAAAGATACACCAAACAATCTCAGATCTTCGCTCTGCCAGTAAAGAGTGGATAACAATATATCAGCTCTGCTGCGCCTCCATCTACCAAAGTGACACAAACTTTCTATCTGTGAGCTCAGCTTTGCTCACTTGCGATTTAATTTTTTTTCCAAATATTTGTATTTCATAACGGACATGAATTATAAATACATTCAATGAGTTTTTCCCCACAAATGAAGACAATAAATACCATACAATATTACATAACAAAATATCTATAAGAAATTTGATAAACCAGCGGTTTAATAGGAACATTTGGTTATCGTACCGCATTAAAAAAAAAAACGTTATACCTGCAATCACAGTTAGATTATCAGCTGCGGTCTAGTACCTTATCTTTCTTCCTTCCATCTGTAGATTGGGCGCTGATACGTTTACATTGTCTCCTTTCTCTTCGGCCCTTTTTTTCATACACCTCCTTTTCTAGGCTGACGATAGCTAGTAGCCTCCCTGACCATTGCTGAAATGTAGGGGCATACAGATCAAGCCATGCTGTAGATATGCAGATTCTGACAAGTGCCATGGCCAGTAATAGAAAGTATTTATGTACATTAAGTGTTTCTTTTTTACTAACCCCTAGCAGCATTAGTTCTGGAGTTAAAGTTATCTTTATTTTTAGAGACTAGTCTAGGAACTTTTCTATTTCCTTTTTCAGGATTTCTAACCGGGGGCACGTTGAGAACATACGTACTTGGTTGGCTTTAGTACTGTTACAGCGGAGAAGGTAATCCCAGTTTGCCCCCCACCCTTTGAGCTATTTTAGCTGGGGTGCTGTGCTTGTAATCCTGTCGAACACAGAACAGTCCTTCCAAGTTCTAGGGAATCTAAAAAGCTACCTTGATCTATATCTAGCGTTTGCTCCCATTTTGCCCCTTGCTTCTCAAGATTGTCCTGACTCAGCTGAGACATTTTTGCATAGATATGGTACAGCTGTGTTGTTCCTAACCACCTCCATAGTACTGTTTTTGCTGAAGCCCTTTAACCCCCCCTTTTTTCTACATTAGAAAGCTACATATTTCTAAAGTTTAAAAAAAATCTCTCCTATCAATTCTAAATTTAGCTGGAATATCACTAAATGACTGGAATCTATTTGAGTCCATGAGATCCCCTACCACCCGTATACCTGAGCCCTCCCACCTTGCATAATGCTATCTTGGGAAATTTCGGGAAGCTGAGGGTTTCTAAAAAGTTGAGTGTAAAAATGTATTCTACCAAGCCCCATTTTCCTTTTAAAGGCTGCCCATATCTGGACAACTGCTAATAAAGTTTTAAATCTAACTTTTTTGTAGTATCTGGGCTCGCTATATTTCAGGACACAGCTCTGGGCCTCGCCTCCAAGTAGTAGTTCATGGACGTCTGGTGACCCTGTTCTACTCCACCAATCCTCTGTGTTTCCTCCCATTAGCCCCCGCATATATTGTAGAGCTGCGCCCGAAGGTAAAGTCTAAGATCTGGCACTGCCCATTCTGCTCTCTCTCTCTTGCGAGTGTCAGGAATTTCAATGCTCCCCTGGTCTTCCCATGTGTCCAGATTAATCTACTGAACATATTCTCCAACCCCTTAAGCCATAGTTTTTCAAATTCCACGGGTATAGCCCTGAAGAGATATAGAATTTTGGGCAAAAAGCTCATCTTAATTATGTTACACCGGCCAACAATAGAAAGATGAAGATTATGCAGCCTATCAAAGTCCTTCTTTCCTTACCAAAGACTGTAGCTATATTTACCTCTACCATTTGGCCAAGCTCTGACATGATATTTTTCCCTAAATAAGTAGCTACCTGCGTCACCCGATGATCCTACAGATCAGTTGCGTTGGTTGTAACTATCTGTGTTTTGTGCTGATTGAGTAAATACCCTGAGATCTTTCTGAATGCCAGAGCTTCCTCCCCTATTATCACAAGTGCTGTCTGGGGATCAGGTGTGACTACTGCCAAATCATTGGCATCCGCCAAAATGTTAGTTTCTCATCTCTGGAACCTCATTGGTTTGATGCTCCTATTGGCGTTGATCATCCGAATCAAGTGGTCGATATATAATGCAAAAATAAGGGGGGAACACGGGCAACCCTACCTAGTCCCCCGTATGATCCATAATGGACCTGTGTGACCTCCATTCACTCTTAATTGGGCCACTAAGGTCCTGTATATACCCTGAATTGCGTTAATGAAACCCTTCACTATGCCGAACCATTTGAGAAAACCCCACAGATAATCCCAGCAGACCACCTTCTCTGCATCCTGTAGAATCAGTGCCATAGGGTCTCCTGAGACAGCCGCTGCATCGAACAGTGTTACCACCCTTCGGATTTGTTCTGTGATACCTCTGCCAGGTATCAACCCATGCTGTCAAGGGTGGATCACTTTACCAATGATTAAACTTAGTTGTGACACTAGTGCTTTTGAGAATATTTTCACATCACTATTCATGAGGGTAATGGGTCTATAAGAACCAGCTTTCCGAGGAGGCTTACCATTTTTTTAAAAAAGATTATAATTGAAGCCTGGGCCCAAGACTCTGGAACAGAATTCCCTATCTGTGCCTGTCTGAATCTTTTAATCAGATCCGGCCATATAATGGTGAAAAAGGTTTCATAGAACTGCTTTACCAGAGGGAAGGTCATTAAGTGCTTTATTTAATTCTTCCTCTGAGGAGATCTCCAAAGATTCCGCGTCTTCAGAGGTAAACTGTTCTATTTGAGCACTGAGATATTCTTTGATTAAGTCATGGTCTGCATTCTGTTTCTCTTGATATAGTTTCCTATAGTATTTGTGGAATTCCTCCCGTAAACCAGGTTTCCCCCTTTATCTCGGATCTCAAGTGTCTGTACAGTCACCCTTTTTTGTCTTGAGCGTACTGCCAACATATGTCTTATGCATTCATTTAACTTGTGGCACCCCTGTCGCCATGCCAGGAATTTCTCCGCTGCTTCGGATGTTGGGATTTCCCCAATATCAGCTTTTGCTAGTGCGAGTTTGTGTAGTGTGTTCTCTAGGGGTGTCCCTGAAGCTATAGCACTAATCAGTTCTTCAATACCTGCCAATGCTTTGTACAATGTTTTGACATTCTGGATTTTGTTCTTTTGGCACTACAAGCTATAGATAAGATTTTCTCCCCTGTCCCCTGCCTTGAACGCATCCCAGACCACCCCGCTACTTGCACTACTCCTATTAATTTCCATAAATTCCTTAATCAACCTGTCCACATGTGAATTGTATCTCGGATCCTGCAATAGGCCTCTCTCAAAAGTCCAGGTTGCCTCTATCCTTTCCACCCCTATGAAAATGATAGCTAGACCAGGGGATTATGGTCCGACATGATTTGTGGGGAGTGGAGAAATAGGTGCTTCCAGGATCGGTACATTTTAACAATCGCCATATATCTACTAGCCCATTATCTTGAGTTAGTGATGTGAGGGCTCTATAAACCTTGCTCTTTAGGCCTTCATATTTGCCAATGCATGCCCCCAATAACATACCCAGACTGTTAATATGCAGATCCCCACAGCGTACAGAAGGTGTTGGCCATAGTGCTAGCTAAGTGCTGAGAAATTCCAAAACTTCAGGGTCATCCCCTGTAGACCCCTACACTGAGCATATAGTAAAGGTGTGGTTGTAATAGCAGCATTCTGCTAACACCCAGTGTCCCAGCTTGCCAAACCGACAATTCTTGAATATTATGTCTCTCCTTTGAGATAAAATAGCAACCCCTCTCGTCCTAGCTCCCTGTTTGGTGTTAATAATGAGATTATATTGAAACTGCTCCATTCGTTTTCCCCTTTCGTCCTCCATATGCGTCTCTTGTAGACATACAAGATCAACTCTGAGCATTTTCAAATATATTGCTACTTTCTGTCATTTACTTTGATCGTTCAGACTGCATATTTTCACTGTTACGATTCGAATGCTCATCATCTATAGTTATTAAGAGTTCTTAGTATAGAGATAGACCATCACAGTTTGTACATTTACCCAGTTTCCTATTGTAGTAACCATGTTTCCTCTACTCTTCCAGTTTCCATGGTGTACCACATGTATCATGTTTAACCCCTCCTTTTCCTGCCCTTGGACCCCCCCACCCAACCCCACCCCTCCATTCCTCCTCCCCTCCTCCTCACCTGACAATACGCGAGCAAATAGGTCATCATTGACCTATGTGATGTCACCTCGAGGCGCCCCTGTTCTCCAGCCCTACAGCCAAAATGGCAAAACGACCCTCAACTAAAAGCGATAACCGCCAGAGAATTTTAGCCAAAAAACTCAGTGATCCTAACCTATTAGCAAGGCCCCTAGGGGTAAAGCAAACCCCATTTTTCTATCCCCATCACTCCCACGCTTCATGTCATAGTAAGCAGACTCCCGCTAGTGTAGCCAGTTTAAGATCCTCACTGCTCCTATCATGATGGACCAGCACCTCCTCTCTTTTCCTGGAGCTCCTTAAAGAAGTCTTGAGCCTTAATTTCCAAAATAAATATCCGCACCCTTCTGTTTCATATGACCTTAAGTTGTGCTGGTTTCAGAAAATTCACTTCACATCCTAAAGCCTGGATGGGTGTTATTAGCTGGCGTAGTCTCCACCTCCTTTCTACGGTGGTATGGAAGAAATACGATCATGCAAAAAAGGTATGGCCATCAAAGGAACGTTTGGCATCGGGTCTTGCTGTATCTTATAAAGCCTGCCAAAGAAGAAAGTTACTAAAGAAAACAAGGACTGCCCTAGGACACTCAGATTGTCCTGCTGCGTTGTTTTACTTTTGCATCAGAGGGAAGTGGTGTGTTCGTTGTATCTTGGCATCCCAGTTCCAGTGTGATAAATCGGGGAAAGCACCTTTTAAGAGGCCCACCATAAAAGCTCTCATGTTGTTGCCCTCGATGTTTTCGGCTAGCCCCAGGAATCTAAGATTGCTTCGGCATTGCCGGTTCTCGAAGTCTTCGAGCTTCCACATTACATATGCTACCTGTTTGCCCTGCGACTCCTTGTGTATCTGTAATTTCTCAACTTCTCCCTCTAAAGCTACTGTCCTCTCTTTGAGATGGGTCACACTTTCTTTCATTTCGGAGATGATTTTGCTCACTTTCCGGATTGACCCTTGAAGCTTTTTGGTAGCCTGGTGTGCTTTGTGGTTTTCTTGCCGAACTTCCACCTGTATCTGCTTTAGAGTGGCATAGGCTAGGTCTATTGAGGGAGAGACTTTGGGACACCCGGGATCTTACTGTGATGTAGTTTGGTCACACTTCTCCTCGTTGTAGACCTGGCTGGTGGCAGAGTAATCCAATTTGAGCCTGCGGGCCGTTTTCCCATTACTATCTAGCCATTGATCAATTGCATTGCTTTAGATCTGGTCCTACATTTTTGAGTGGTGATTTTATTGCGGTCCCCCTAACAAGAGAGTCCTCCAACCCCGCTTCTTCCTCCATAAGCCCCGGACTGAAGTAGAAAGTTCAGAGTCGTCGTAAGGGAAAATACTTTTTCCCCTGGATCTGGAGAGCCCATTGGATTCTATAACCAAGGTCCTGGTAACATCGCCTGTAATACTGCACGAGCTTGCGCGGTATTAGAAATGCAAGTGAAGAAAAATTATTATTTCCTACTAATGAATCAGCAGAGGGCTCTAGTCCTGTCAGTCCCAGAGATACCACTCTCCTCCTCCATTGAGTTAGGCACTGAAGGTACTGATGGCTGGTGCTCTGGCTTGTGCTCAGACTGGGGTGGATCCTTTCTAAGTGGCCCGGGCTCAGAGAACTGCTGTAGCCATGCATCCGAGGGCTGAGCGGACAGATCGAGTAGCTGGCTCCACCCGTTCCTTCCACATGAGCAGAGGCAGGGGGGGCGCTTTCTGCCACGGCCCCATTCGCCTTACATCACCATGATCAGCAGCCATCCCACGCTGCCCGCCGCGGTTCTCTGCCTTGCTCTCTTTGGCCACGCGAACATCTACCTCCTCCATCTTCCTTGCCATGTTGCTGTGCTGGATATTGCTTGTCCCTTGTCCCGCCACTGTTCCCAGTGCGATAGCATCCTTCGATGCATCTCTCTGTGCTCTGTTGACCGTGGGAGCCATATCAGCAGACCGTACTGGTCTTCCCAATAGGGCGCCGACTACCGCTACTGCCTCACGTAGGGCAACCACAACCAAAGTCTGCGATGCCAGCCACCGCAAGCCTCTCTGCCACCAGGAATTGAAAAGATCGAGAGATAAGAATTTTTTAGCACGTTGCCTTTATCATCTTCTTTTGACCTTTTGCCTCAGGGACAAGCACAAGGGCACCTCTCTCAGCAGGCAGTCAGCCGCCACCTTTGCTCTAAAAAACCTGCACTTGAGATTTGAGAGAGTCATTTATTTCTTGACTCTGCTCAAGTCTCCTGCTCATGCAAAAGAGACACTAACCTATTTCAGAGCTCTGTTCTTCATTAAAGAGACACTAGCCTTCTATGTCTGAGCTCTGCTGACCTCTTCTGCTCCCCCATTTCTCTTAAAGAGACAGTAACCTGATATCTCTCAGTTCTATTCCGCTCTCTGGCTTCTAATCTTGTGTTACTCAGTCAGTAACCTTCAAACAATGGGGTCTGTAGCCGTCCTCCTCTTATAAAATTCTTAGGGTGACACTAACCCTTTTACCACCCTTTTATCACCCTTTTACCTCCCCCTTAAAGAGACAATGACTGTCTATTTCTGTGCTTTAGCTCTCTTGCTATTGAAAACCTCACAAAGAGATTGTGTTTCTCTGTCCTTAAGTCTCCTTCGCTCCCACAAATCTCTTAACACAACAGTAATCCAGTGGATATTAGTTCTACTCAGCTTCATATTGTTCCCTTTGACATTTCTATCCCTAATATTTAACTGTCACTGATAATAAAGAGCTCCTTGTACTCAACCTAAATTCCATATTGTTGTTCATCTTTGCTTTGGGTATGCATTTTTGATATATTTTCATGGTTGTGTTAAAAATCTGAAACCAATCTCGTTCACTTCAATGAGATGGTTACATGCAATTAAGGGGTTATGCTAACTACATTTGGTTGATGCTGCACAAAAGAACATAGACAGAGGTACATACAGCAGGAGAAGAAGCATTGAAAAGTAAACTGTAAGAGCTTACATAAGGGCTTAATAGTTTCATTGCCTCCAATACAGTAAAGTCATGTAGTAAGTCCCTCCTTCCTGTCCTAACAGTCCCCTTCCACTGGGACTATACTTATGTCTAAATTCTTCTCACTCCTGAGGAAAAACCACCTGACAGTCTCTCCCAACTTCATGAACCATGCGTGTTCCTATTTTTTGGGGATGACAGAACACAGCTATTTAAGAGATAGATGGTTTTATTTAGTAACATGCAACAGTCCCCTGATCTGTCTGTCTCCCCCACAACTGATTACAAGCACCAGCTTTTCAGAAATACACAACCGAGAATCTAGAAGTGGAAGCCTCATTTGCCAATTGACAGCATCCCAGCTCCAGGGAGGGAATGCAAAGAATACAACACATCCCTTTTCCTTACAAAGTTTCCATTACCAACCTAAACTAAAATTATTGTATCATACTTACATGTAACATTTGAGCAATTCAGGAATATATAGAATCCTTCAAACATCGAGGTCTTGTCCTCACACATGTGCTTGGTTCCCTCACACCAAATTAATCATCCAAATACACTTTGCTCGACCCCTCAGAACCTGAAGCGCAGGAAAACACCAGACTTTGACCCACTACTATTGTTTCTTGTCTTTAACTATTCTTTTGCTAGATGGGAAAGACATTGATGCGCCGAGGTTGGCAAACGGCAAAATTCCAGCCCTTTTGTTTGCAGATGATACGTTTCTACTCTCCAAATCTCCCATGGGCATGCAGAGGGTGCTTGAGTTATTCAGCACCTTCTGCAAAAATTGGGGACTGGAAATTAATCTACAAAAAAACAAGTACATGGTTTTTAATGCCAACACTTTGGATTGCCCATTTCCCCAATTAGATGGCAGGCCCCTAGAGAGAGTGTCCATCTTTGACAACCTCTGCATCACAGTAACTGAAAAGATGGAATGGGGGTCACAAATAAAGAAAGCTAGCCTCAAACTCACCCAGTCCTGGGGGGGGTGGGGGGGGGGCATCATAAAAGTCTACAAGAGTTGCACGCAAAAAGTGATAGGCCCCTGTAGCAGAAATATATAAGACCCAGGCTAGGGGACACTACTTGATTCCTACAGAGAATTTAAACTGGCCCTACAATGGTGGGGGTCTAAGCCCGCTGTTTAACCTCCAGGTTCCTGGACATTAAGCAGCAATATAGGATAGAAATGGCTCTTGACCATTTTCAACCGCTTCTAGCCAAAAAAAGTTATAACCAGTTCAGACATGGGGTGCTCCCGCTCCGAGCATTCATGAATAAATGGCAGGAGCCCAAACTCTAGACAGCCCTGGGTGCGACCTAGCTGAGGAAACTGAAATGCACGTCCTCTTCTTCTGCCCTGCCTATGGGAAGCCTAGGTCAATGTGGCTTTTACAATTGTGTAGAAACATGGGGATCAGATATTGCGCAGAGGTGCACAGGCTTTTTAAGTACGAAACCAACTCACTTATTGTGGTTACATCTCACGGTTTCTATACTCTATGTGGTACACCCGCAGAGCTATCCTTAAGCAAACTCCCCTAGGAAATCCGTAGCCCCCTAGTAATTTTTGCACACATATGCTTTGCCAAGTCATGCAATAGATGAAACAATGAGGTTTGTACACACCTACAGTATGGTTATCCCCACTGCAAATTAACCTTCTTCGATGGCCTTTAAATCATATAATTTTATCTGTTTTAACTCGGACCCTTTTTAACACCTGCTATAAATATCTTTTAGACAAAGTCAAAATGCTTTTAGCAATCGATAGGCATTTTATCTATCAATGAATTTGCTTTTAGCCATATTATGTGCTATTTTATTTCAACCAGCAAACAATGCAGAAATTACAAATCCTTTGTACATTGCACTTTATCAAGCTATAGAACCCCGAGTAGGGAGTCAATTTAAGAATGTACTAAAGGCTTCTATAACTCGGAGTATTCCAATTTTGAAATGCAGATATCATGTACGTAGTTTTTATAATGATAAATTGTATTCTTCTTAATTTTACTTTGTTTCTCTTTTTATGTAGTACAATGTATGCATTGTTTTCTTTTTTATGTACTTGTATGGCCTTGATGGTCGAAATAAAGCTTCTCTTGATTGATTGACTATTCTTCATGCTCCACTGCATTACACACAGATACTTTTCTTATATTCCACCACTTGCCATCGGACAATCTAAATTTGATATATTGTACTTCCACCACCTCTTTTGGCTCAGATAGTGTGGAGTTGTCCTTCCTCACCATGCTTCCCAAGCAAACTCTCACCAACATTCCTTCCATATACCTAACTCTGTTTTTCCTGACTCTGCCTCTTCTCATACTGTGATTGTTATCTCACAACTTATTTATTCATCCTGCTACGATCAACCCTTCGTTGACCTGACTTTGCCATCCATTTTGGGACATCCACAGTGCATGGCACCCTCCCACTCCCAAACAAAATGGTGTTTCCTCTGTCACAGAGTGTGGAGTGGTTCTATAGATCCTTAACATGTTCTAAACTTGACTCCTCCAATCAGTACCACTAGACATTGCCAGTTGAATGCTTTCTCCCAGCACACACTTAAAGAGCTCAACCATGCCGTTTCCCCTGTGATGATACACAGATGTCCTACAGTGTTTTTTTCCATCTCTTCGTGATATTCCCAAACATTTCAGAGACAAAATGTGGTCCAATGTCACTCACTATTTCAGAACATCCCTCCCTCTGGAAAATGTCCTCACAAAAAGCAATCACATTGTTAGCCTTCACCCCTCTCATAAATGACACCTTCGGCCATTTTGAAAAATAATTACTGTAATGACAACAAACCTATCATCCATACCCAAACATTCAAAAGGGCCACAAATATCGATAGCCACTTTCTCCCAAGCATGATCTGGCAAAGCTACAGGATGTATGGGCGATTCCTGCAACAGATGCAACTTATCACTACAAGTGCATGGAATACACTCCCTGACAAATCTCTCAATTTATCTATCTATTCCTGGCCACCAAAAGTCCACTCCTGCCCTCCTTTTCATAGTAGACGTCCATCCATGGCCTTCGTGCAACAACCGTAGAAATTTCTCTCTTAAACTCTTGGGTACTCTTAAACTCTTGGGTCTCTTAAACTCGTGGGTACCCTCAGCTTTTCACAGTTCCTCACCATGCCATATACGTTTTCTGAAATTTCTTCCTACACATTTTTGAATACCTCAAATTTCCTACCATTTACCACTTTTGAGCATGAGGCAAAACCCCCATTAGCCTTACCAATAAGGATTCAGACAACACAGCCTCCTTCCACTCATTCTTCTTAATAGCTTCACACACCTCTGAGACTTCAGCTACCATCCACTCATCCTTCTCATTCATCATAACATTAACCAGTGGTAATCTAGACATACAGTCAGTCATGATGTTTATAACTGCTGGCTCATATTTCACCATAAATTGGTATTCTTGCAGTTGACACAACCATTTTGCAACACAAGGCGTGGCTTAACTAGCCTCCGTCATAGAAAACAATTCCAACAATGGCTTATGATCTGTGCGAAGCTTAAACTTCACCCCTAACACAAAGAGTTTGAAATAGTTGCACCCCCCCATTAGCATGCTAATGCTTCCTTTGTCACTGTGGAATACGTACTCTCTGCCGCCTTCAAAGTGCATGATGCACATGCTACCATCATTTCTTTGCCTTCATGCTTTTGTAGTAATTGCGCCCCAAGACCATAACTACTAGCATCTGTCACAGTTATTGTCCTGTCATCAGGATCAAATGGCTTTAACGTTACAGCTTTCACAATGGACCTTTTCACGTCTTCAAATGCATTAACATCCTTCAGACCACTGAATCTTCACTCCTTTCTTCTTTAAATAATGCAATGCATAAACTTTATCTACAAAATGATTCACAAACTTGGAATAGTACTCAGCAAGTCCCAGAAAGAACCTTAGTTGGTCCTTATCTTGTGGAGGGGAGCTTTCTCTATTGCTTCCACTAAATTAAGTTTGCGTCTAATTCCTTTGTGCTCCAAAGTGTACCCCAATATTCCACTTCCTTTACATAAAATCTATATTTACTCATACCAATGGTAAGCCCTACCTTTTCCAGGCCTGTTGAACTCCTCCTGCAGCACTTCATCATGCACTCTCTCCATATGAACACATCATATTAAAATACCAGAGCATTCAATATGTTGTTCAAGGCACCCTGCATGGCCCTCTAGAACACTCCAGAAGCAGAGGCCACACCAAAGGGCATGTAAATTAACTGAAACTTTCCATCTGGTTTAATAAACAACAAATAATGGAGGGATTCTTTGTGCAATCGTACCTGATGTTCGACACAAGATAAATCTAGGGTGGAAAAGTGTCTTCCACCCCCCACACTTGCCAACATCTCATTTATCCGATGTAGGTAATGATGATCAATCCAAATACAGTCTTTCAAATCTCTTAAATCCATACACCTGCAGATCTTCTCATTGGATTTTCTTGCGATAACAATCGGGCTTAATCATTCTGAGGCCTCAATAGGCTCAATCACGCCTTCTTTATATAATCTTTATAACTCATTCTTCAACAACCCCCTATGAGCAAGCGGAACATTCTGCACCTTATGTGCTTTAGGCTCCACACCTTCTTTGAGCACTATGTGTTGTTCAAAATTCTTAAAATCAGCCAATTCCTCTCTGAACAAGTCAAGAAATCTGGTGGACCATCTGTTCACTTCATTATATTCTGTTAACAATACTTGTTTAGGATGGTTTGGGTTCAAAACAATTCCCAAACCATGTTCTTCTTTTTCATCCAAACAAAGATCTTCCCTTCTCAACCACATAAATCTTTGCATTAGCTTTCCTCCTTTAAATGGTAGCTCTGCCATGAAATATCCCAAAACAGGTAGTTTACTCCCACAATATCCTTCAGGTTTCACATTAGTGGGACTCAGCTCATCCATCTTCAAATCTTCCCAGACCTACTTGTCAGTTAAAGTAAATGATGACCATTAATACGCACATTTTTTCCAGTCAACTCGATCATACACTTGGGTAGACGATAAACTATTCTTTTCCAAAGGTTGATCAATCACTTAATTACTTAATAGTGATTCCTTCCTACACACTACTAAAACTTCAACATCATACTCTTCTCTTTCACTCAACTCCCCGTTCACACCAGCTGTTCCATGTCTGTTACCAAATTTACCAATTTCTTAAACCTCCCCACTTTGAACATCTTACAACCTCTTGAGAAATTACCCAATGTCTTGCATTTGAAGCACCTACTTTTGGAAGCTGGGCAATAACTTGCCTCCACAGTGTTCCTGGTACTTCCACATCTGAAGCACGCTTTCTTTTTTCCATCTTTTTCATATTTCCCTCGTCAGTGTCATCAGTGTTCTTCTATGTCACCACCCAACTCTTTAATATAGTGAGAGGTATTTTCTACATACTTGGCGACATCAATAGTTTTGTTCAAGGTGGAATCTTTTAGTCCCAATAATGTTTCTTGAATCTTCATGTTATGTAATCTATTAATTAATTGGTCTTTAATTATCTCATTCCTTTAGATCCCTGAAGTTGCATAAAACTGCCAGATACCTCAGAACTGGAATATACTGGTATGTGGTTTCACTTTGTTTTTGCACACGGAAAAAACACGTTATGTCTTTCGACAACAATACTAATTTTCTTCCCTAAATGTCCTCTAAAGCTCTGACAGTCAACTGAAAGTGTCAAAATCATAGAATGATTCCATAAATTGATATGTGGCCACCTAAACAGATCGAATAAGAGAACTATGTTGCAACATACACTTTCTCTTCATCGGTATCAGATCCCACATGTCCACCTCTGTCGCCTGTTCCGGACATAGGCAGGGTTTTTAAGACCTTCCTGCTTTCAATAACCAAACGGTGTTTAAGAATTGCCAATTTCCTCTTTGCAACATATACATGTCCCCCTAGGGTCTTCAACTAAGTCTTGAAAGTCTCTTTCCAGTTTTCCCGTGCCATGCTTGATTCACCAGGATCCAGCAAAATTTATGGAGCAGGAGTTATTGATTGTGACACTATGCCTGAAATGCCTCGCTCACAGTGAAGTTTGATGCAAGTGTGCTTATCCCAGCACTATATAGTGATGTCCCTTGGTGGAGCTACACCCCACGTCCCAGGATGGATACGCACTGAAAAACTCACTCACAAGAATATGCATAGTTTACAAAATGTCTATCAGGCTCTCAGATATGCCTAGTCTTTTCCATACTAAACACTCAGGAGCAGATTTACAAGCCCTTTGCGCCACTTTTAACATGGGAAAGTGACGCAAAAGTGGCGCAAGGGGCTTGTAAATCTGCCCCTCAATGAAGTACATTTAATTTGTGCGCATCTTTGACTCCTGCATGTTCGAATCTGTTTTCTAAATACAATGAAATTACACTGCACACTATTTTTTCTCAAGGCTCGGTCATGGCCCCCAAACACCCTCAGCAACATATACTCCCAACAAAGCACGTCTGTGGCACAATCGCAGCTGGCAGTCACCACATCATAACAAAGATCTCCCCTCAGTATGATGCACGGATCGGGAACAACAGACAGAACAGCGTCACAGAACAGACTTTCAAGGAGTTGTTTTCGTCAACTCTGCGGATTTCTGTGCCAGCGTCACACACCCTTAATATTAAGGCTGTCTCATCTTGATTCCACCTAATATCTCTGATACATCTGTCATCAACCACTATATACTTCTTGCTGTTTGTCCCATTCTAGCAGGTTCTTTTCAATCCATTCTTTTTATTTTTGCCTGTATTCCCTTCTTTTTTCTTCCCACTCCCGGCACCATTATTTCCTCTTCTCTCCAGATCAAGGTCGGACGATCAAAAATCAGTCCAATCTCCAAAGACAAGTGGAGATGTCTCCCCCCTCACCCACCCAACCAAGGAGCACTGACGGCTCTGACTGACGGCTCCGTCTTTTGTGCGTGAAGCAGTAAACTGGCAGAATAAAGGTGCAGCCCCGGTATACTGATGCTTGCACTGCTTGCTTATTCTGACAGTCATCGATCTTGTCTTTCAAATCTCTCTCTCTGCCTGTTCTTGAGCGCTCCACTTTCTTTTGGGTAGGTTCAGGCTATAGAAATACCATGTACATAAACACATCTCCAATCTCACACCATCAATATTAAAGATTTTCTAGAGGAACTGATTTTTAAATTCCTGGTCTTGCGATCCCATCATGGACAACTCTTTGCTTAAAACCTCTCTTATCTTTATAATGGCAACACTCAGTAACCCTGTAGATACCCTGCAGAGATATTTTCCATCACCAATTACCTCTATGTATGCTTCCCTTGATCCTCGCAACACCTTTAAGAACACCCCTATTTCTTTCACATGTGTGCACTCTTGTTTTCCCACACAAAAAGCTTCACACCTGCCATTCTCTCAGTATTGCTGGAACAATTTTCAGAGTGGGGGGAGTTTTTGCACCAGCTTCCCCTAGGCCAGCAAGTGAAGAGCAAAAACACTCACACCTTTGACACTTCTGAAAAGACCCCCAGAAGCTCTTCCCAAAAACCTAAGTCTAGAAAGGCCTTCTTGCGTTTTAGGACACTGGAATAAGGGTAGTGAGTTACTAATTTACTAATCCCACCAGGTGCCAATGCTGACCTGAGAGTTGTATAATACTGGTGTGGGGTGTGTTACAATGGTACTTGTTGGAAGGCGGACCCCGAGGAGTCGGTGAGACCACCAAGGGGGGGCCCTCACACTGCACGAAGTAGCCGAGCGCTGCCGAGAAGTCTCCTGAGAGATCCTTCTCCTATCACGTACTAGCACAGTAACACCACCACACAGGACTCAGGGAGGTTGTCTTGCGACAAGCAATTCTTTATCAGCAATAAAAAGGTTACGAGGTCAATATTTACACGAAGGGATCGAGGGATCCACCAAAAGTCTCAGTGTCTCTTTGGAAGGGTAGGGGTAGCGGGACAGTCTTTGGCAGGAATGCGGTACGAGGGTACCTGGGGCCCAGTTCTTATCCTCAAGCTGGAGGACCTCCGATCTCGGAGGGGTCGAGCCGCAACGGCGTCAGCAGGGCTCTGGCGTACAGTTCGTGGAGAGCCGCGATTCAATCAGCAGGGCTCTCAAGATGGTTTCTGCTCAGCTCGAGCCGCGACGTCGTCAGCAGGGCTCCGAGGAAGGTTTCAGCGAGGTTGGGCCGCGTCAGCGTCAGCAGGGCTCCGATGTTCCAGGTGGTTCAAAGTGTTCACAAGAAGGAGCCGCGACGCAGTCAGCAGGGCTCGTGATGGTTCCGACAAGAGTTCTTCTCCGTAGGGTCAGCCGCGATTCAATCAGCAGGGCTCTCGACTCTCGACTCCGGGATACAACTGCCGATCTGTGGTGGGGTCGCCCCAGATATAGGTCTGGAGCCCTTTGATGTCCGGACCTATGCGCCCGAGGGGGCGGAGTGGCCGGGTGGAGGTGGCCAGACGCCCAGCAGGAGAGGCGCCAGGCCCATGGGAGTTGCAGGGCGATCACACCTCGAGGGGGGAGGACAGTTGGGGGTCCCATCGATACTGTCCTCCGCCGGGGGCGATGAATGGTTCCTGCGGCACCCCCTGGCTAGTTCGTGGTGCCTCGATGTCGGGGCTTCGCTGGGGTCGAGGCCGGGTTGAGCGGGGTCGCGCTGGCTGGTGCACGGTGTGACGTGGATGCCAACAAGATGGCGGAGCCACGAGGAGTATGCGACCACGTGCAGCTCCGGGTGAAGGGCCTTGGTGCAGTTCAGACGGGTGGCCCGTGAAGGCCGGGGCGGGGAACGGGCACGATCCAGGGGGTTAAGGACCACGCCACGAGGCCGGGTCCAACAGTACTGGTCAAGGGTCTCCAGTTAGCTGACATGGACGTCAAAAAATACCTGTTTCTTCCTAAGTGGGGTAAGGCGTCAGGAGTGCTGATCCGCCTTTCAAAGTAATTACCTGCCTTGAACTTCTGGGCTAAATTCAATGAGCTGAGTTTTAAATATCTTAAGGAGCGAGGTTTGTGCTACAAGTCTCATTACCACCCTGACTAGACAGGCAGAAGTGTCTTGGCATCTGGGGCTATATTGTTCTTTGAGCATGTTGTACTGCATATCATTAGTGGGATGGCTTTGAAGGGCCCATCTCCACTCCTGACCCCTTGGCCATCCTGATTAAAGTCATCCCATCACTTCCTGAGCTGCTGACAATTTATTCTAAACTGATGCCAGCTCCCTGGGGAGTCCCTCAGGGCTTTGATGCCCAGTTCTCTTTAGCATGTCCACGCAGCCCTTTCCGGTCATCATTAGTTTTTCTTGGAGCGGTGCCAGCTTCTGATGAAGAATTTGATGAATCACAATCCGAGCTTTAACATTCGCTCCATCCTGCCCATCCACCCTCCATGCCTGGGTGAGCAGTAATTAGTCGCAGCTCAGTGGCAACAAGACAGAAGTTCCTGTCAAGCCAAGATAACACTAGAACTATGCTTGCTGGCCCAGTGGGATGAGTCCTCATCAATACCTGTTCATAAAATCAATAATCTTGGATTCTGGATATACAAGCAGCTCTTTGTCCCAGAGCAGTGAGAACCGTGGTATTCTCTTCTTTCCATCAGATGATTTTTCAGGGGGCGTTTTTACCTTTTATTCTACGGACCTCTCTGTCAAGATGTTAATATCAGATACTGTGGAGCCTCCACCAGGAGTACAGAGACTCCCTCTCAACTGCGGGGAATCCACCACAAGTGCAGACACTCCCTCACAACTTTGGGCCCTCCACCACGAGTGCAGAGGCCCCCTCACAACTGCAGGACCACCATAACGAGTGCAGATACTCCCTCACGTCTGTGGGGCCTCCACCACGAGTGCAGAGACTCCCTCACTACTGCGGGCCTCCACCACAAGTGCGGAAACTCCCCCACGACTGCGTGGCCTCCGCCACAAGTGCAGGGACTCCCTCTCAACTGAGGGGAATCCACCACGAGTGCAGAGACTCCCTCATGACTCCAGGGTCTCCACCATGAGTGCAGAGACTCCCCCATGACTGCAAGGCCTCTGCTACAAGTGCAGAGACTCCCCCACAACGGCGAGGGCTCCACCACGAGTGCAGAGACTCCCTCACATCTGCAGGACCCCCACAACAAGTGCAGAGACTCCCTCATGACTGGCGGCCTTCACCATGAGGGCAGAGAAACCCTCACGACTGCGTGGCCTTCGCCACAATTGCAGAGACTCCCTCTCAACTTCGGGGCCTCCACCATGAGTGCAGAGACTCCATCACAACTGCAGGACTCCATAACAAAATCAGAGACTCCCCCATGACTGTGGGAACTGAAGTACTGGGTATTTTAGACCCAGCGGTGCATGGGCACACACCCTATGACTTCTGGGTTCACCCTGTTCCGGACCTACAGAAACACAGAGTCTTCTGGGTGAAGTCAAAGAATCGTTTATTGGCTGCAGACCAATGACAGGTATCCTAGAAGTACAACAGCGTGTATGTTCTCAGGAGACTGCTGAAAATCATAGGAACGGACTTCTCCTTAAGTACAAAATATCATGCTCCAGGCACACATTCCTTGGTTTACGATATGGTCATATAAAGGCATACATTATAAACGAAAAAGCAGAGTCATGATGACCATCCCACATTCCAGTTCGGCCAGCCCACAATGATTTACACAGTAAGGTTCAGATCCCACGTTTGAAGTAAATAGACCCCCCAATAAACATGAGCATCTCCTGTTTTGGGAAACAAGTCATAAAGCAAGAACAAGCAGGTGTGGAAGAGATTAGCCGGGGGATTGTGTAGAATGAAAGGGTTTTATGACGGGTCAAACCCTGATGCTAATCACAGGTGGACGGAGGAAGGGGAGCTCGTGAGACCGGTTTGACCCGGGGCAGCAGAGCCAGCTGCCCAGGTCACAGAGAAGTCAGAGGGAAAGCCCATGTACTGTGAGTCCCGTATTAACTCCATCATAGCCTATGTGAGGGCAATGACAAGATGGCCACTGCTTCCAAAATGGAACCCGCGTAGTGGAGCAGAATAACGTGTACACAGTGCATTCATAGCTAGAACGATATATAAAGCACTCGTACATGCCGCATTTACCATTTGCGGTTCGCTAATACCAACATAGACAGGGGTAGGGCCCTGTCCCCTACGCGGTCCCGAATATTAAAGTACGACAGACCCTCCTTTTGCCCTTACATAGGCAATCACTATACTCATCTTAATCCGAGTCTAGGTCAATGTTCGCAAAGTCATGGAGATGTTGCTGTAGCATCATCCTATTACTTAGCTCGTCTCTCGATACAGGTTTCCTTACACATAAGGTAGCACAGAGACCACATATCGCGGGAGCACACTGTATACACAGGCAGAGCAGGAAAAGAATGGCTAAGATCATTCCAATGACCATCAGAACTTTCCAACCCCAGGCAGATATCAATTCCCAGAACCACCCCACCAGTGACCAATCTCCCTTATCCACGTGTATGGCTTCAGATATTTTATGGAGTTTGGAGATGGCTTGATACACTGTTGGAGCATTATCTGGTATGAAAATGCAGCAACTGGATTGGATGACCTTGCATACCCCACCGCGGTCTGCAAGAATAACGTCTAGAACCATGCGGTTCTGCAGAGTCATAAGGCGATCCGCTTGGAGCTCAGCTGTCAGATTACTAAGGGCACCAGCCGTTACATTGACAGTGGATTCAACCACACGAGTCAGCTGTCTCAGGTTCCTACTATTGACCATAGGTCCCCAAAACGGCAGGAAACCCAAGAAGAAGTCTCCTGCTTCCTGACCGGCAGTATCCTCCTTACTAATTACACCTCTCACAACTCTGGTCTTGTGATAGTCAGAGGCAGCAGTAAATGTCGGCGGTAGCAAGTTCGCAATATAACATGTGCCCGAGAAATCAGGGGGCAACCATGTATATGCTCGGTCATTGCAGATGAAATATGTGCCCTTGGCAGCTAAAAACGCAGGAGAAAACTGTGACGGGAAAGTGTACATTTCAGTACAGTCACTTCTTCCCAGTTGAGCTCTAGGATTCTGACCATTACCCTGTAAGCAGAACCGACCCATGTGGGGTACGACCCAGATTGGAGATGAGATTTTCCGCTGTCTTTCACCCAGACTAATACTATACCCCGTCACGTTCCATCCTACATAAGGTCTCAACTCTTCTTTGGGAATAGATGAGTATGCATTAATATCCCTACTCATATCGGCAACTCCTTTCATCAAGGCCTTATTATTGGTGATAGGTCTGATGGAACGCGGTTGGCGAGGGGAGTATGTATCTAGAGCATAGAGAAACATGGTTTGGAATGCCCATGACGATCCATTGTAACTGTACGGCAGCACCAGGTAGGGAATACCCTTGTTAATGGTATGTGGCATTAACCCACACACCCAGCAATTGGTCGTATTCATTACCAGTTGGTGCTGGTGCAAGAGCTGGATAAACGAATTATTTACGAACTCTGATCGTCTGGTCTGTTCGTGCTCAGGCAAAGGGTGAAAAGAGTGAGAGGAGGCAGTAGAAAGGAATATAGGCTGTTGAGTGGGTTCAATGGGCTTTTGAGCGGAGAAGAACACAAATCCTACAATAAACATCATTATGCTACACAGTGTAAAAAGGCACAAAAAGACAAAACATTTACTTTTTACAATTCTACACATCCTTGCGTTAAAGTTCATTTCCTCAATTGGTCTCTCCATCTTAAAAAACTCCATCCTCTACTCGGGCCGCTCGCGGTGGATGAGTTTCTTCTGCTAAGGAGTACGCCTGTCAGTCCTGGGAAACGCCCTAGACTAACCAGAACCGTCGACCTAGCGTCTTCGGCCTGTACCCCAAAGTCTTGGCACCGCGACCCTGCGGCAGAACCCGGATGGTGGTTCGAAAAACAAAAATCAAGAAAGTCCTTCAGATGGGAGAGCAAAGAATGTCTAAAGGAAAAAGTGAGGAAATCTTTATTTGTCCATGGGCCTAGGTCTCAAATTATAGCGGAGACGGCCAGGTGCTGTTTGGTCTTGAAACAAAAGCTCAGGCTCAGTGGTGTCCAGTCGACTCGATGGTGGCACAGCTTCCTGCAGAATGTTGTCACTCTCTTGGTCTGAAACTGTGCCTCTTAGGCGTGCATCACTGAATGGTGTGAAACGGAGTACAGTGTCTGTCTCAGAGTCGGTGATACCCTCTTTGACCCACCGGTCATATGGCAGAGGCAAAGGGACTACTTTGCAGTGAGTACCATGGATCCAGTGCTTCTTCCCTTTCACTCGCACTGCTGATCTGGTTGATAGAAGAACAAGATGAGGGCCAAGCCAGCGGGGCTCGTCGTTGCTCTTGCGCTGGAAGTTCCGCACTAGCACCCACGTACCAGGGTTGATAGGGTGTCCAGGAGGTTCAGAGGCTTGGGGAACAGTATCATGTACCTGTTGGTGCAAAACACGCAGTTTAACAGTCAAATCATACAGGTAATCGAGCAGTACTGGATGCTCTATTTCGCTAAATTTCGCCGGTCTTGGCACGCCCCACACATTAGCCGGGCGGCCAAAGACGACCTCATAAGGGCTAAGTCCCACTCGTGAGTGTATGGTCGTTCTGGTGGACAGGAGTGCTAGGGGCAGAGCGTCAGGCCATTTAAGACCGGTGCTCGCCTGAATTTTAGCCAGCTTGAGCTTTAAGGCTCCATTGTAGCGTTCTACTAATCCAGCTGATTGGGGGTGATTTGCAGCGTGGAACTTCTGCTGGATGCCTAAACCTTCACATACATTCTTCATCACTTTACCCACGAACTCACTTCCGTTATCACACCACACCATTCTTGGCATCCCAAACCTAGGGAAAAACTCCTTCACAAGGGCTTTGGCTGTGGATAGGGCAGTGTTATCTTTCAGAGGATAAGCCTCAATCCATTTTGAGAAAGCACAAACAACCACCAGTACATATTTCAGGTTGTTGCATCTTTCCATGTGAATAAAGTCCAGCTGCAAAACTTCGAATGGACATGATGGGGGTGCAAAGTGACCAGCCGGAGTTGGGGTTCCCCTACCAGGGTTGTACTTCAAGCATACTATGCAATTCTTGACCACGTTCTCTGCACACTTGGGAATCCCAGCATTCTGCCATACTGGAGCCAACAACTTGCATATACCTTTCGTACTGATATGTGCCATTCCATGTGCCATAGTAACTACTGGAAGCACATATTCATCAGGCAACAACCATCGCCTATGTTCTGTCAAATCAATCCAGCAACCATTCTCATCCAACTTACCCATACTCTCTCTCCACTTGCTTAACTCTTCCTCTGTGGCTTCAGCTTGAAGCGACTTCACACTCTCTATTGTGTTTTCACACATTCCCACATCACTAACCCATCTTGCGGGACCTGCAACATACATTCTAGTCTTCACATTCTGTGCCGTTTCTCTCGCGGTCTCATCAGCAAACGCATTCCCACGTCCAACATCATCTGTGACTTTCCTGTGCGCACTGCATTTCATGATCGCAACTTGCAACGGTAGGGTCAGTGACTCAAGGAGATCATTCACCAACTTGCCATTCTGAATTTTAGCTCCATGCGACGTCAGGAACCCACGCTCCTTCCACAAACGCCCAAAATTATGAGCCACGCCAAAGGCGTACTGGCTATCTGTGTATATGTTCACTCTCATTCCTTCAGACAACACACATGCTCTCGTGAGGGCGATTAATTCTGCTGCTTGGGCCGAATTATGTGGCACTCGTGCAGTTTCCACGACTGTGTGTAAAGTCGTGATAGCATATGCAGCAGTCGTGTCACCATTAGGGAGCTTAAAACATGAACCATCTACCCATAAAGTGCCATCACACTCAGTCAGGGGAGTATCTTTGAGATCTACTCTCCCTTTCGTCTCTTCTTCTGTTCTGAACAGACAGTCATGTTGCTCAATCTCATCTGAGTCTGCTGGAATTGGCAACAATGTAGCTGGATTCAGCGTATTACATCTTTTTATGTGTATGTGATTAGCTAACAGTGTAAGTTCGTAGCCCGATAATCGTGCACTAGTCAAGTGTTGTGTCTTAGTTCTATTTAATAATGTATCTACAGCGTGTGGAACCATGACAATCAATGTGTTGTCCATTACCAAACCAGCCGATTGTCGGATAGACATCACTGCAGCAGCTGTCGCTCTCAGACAGCTTGGCAATGCCCTCGCTACAGGGTCCAAGGTGGATGAAAAATATGCGCATGGGCGCGGTCTGTCGCCAAAAGGCTGTGTTAACACTGACAACGCACATCCATCTTTCTCGTGAACATACAATGTAAAAGGCTTACTGTAGTCGGGAGTACCCAACACAGGTGCTGAACATAATGCATTACGCAATTCCACAAAACTCTTCTGGCACTCTTCAGACCATGGGATAGGATTCGGTGTGTCTTTGCATGTTAAGGCTAACAAAGGTTTTGCCAGCAAGGAGAAACTAGGGATCCAATGCCCACAGTATGAGGTAATGCCCAAGAAAGCACGTACTTCTCTCTGTGTCTTTGGCACACTCAACTGTGCAATGGCTTGAATTCTCTCTGGGGTCAGTCTCCTTCCCTCCTTCGATAAGAGATGACCTAAGTAGGTCACTTCTTGTCGACAATATTGCAGCTTAGAGAGAGACACTTTGTGATGGAAAGCGGATAAATGGCGCAACAGTGACAATGTGGCTTCTTTGCAGATCTTTTCAGTATCCGCAGCGATCAGTAAATCGTCCACGTACTGAATCAGGATAGCGCCACTAGGTAAAACAAGTGCATCAAGCTGCGCTTTCAGAGCCTGACTATATATGGATGGACTCTCACAGTAGCCCTGGGGAGCGCGTTTGAAGCGGAAGCTTCGGCCTCCCAGACTGAAACCAAAAATATCTCTGCTCTCTTCTGCAATTGGGATACTAAAGAAAGCATTCTTTAAATCGATCACTGAAAACCATGCAGCAGAGGCGGGAATCATCGTTAACAAGGCAGTTATATCAGGGACAACCGGAAACTGTGGCACAACAATCTTATTAACCTCTCTAAGATCAATCACAAATCTGTAAACAGGTGGCTGTGAAGGATCCGTTCGTTTTAAGACAGGTAAAATCGGACTATTGCAAACGTTGCCTCTTGTCTCTTCAATCACACCCTTATTAATCAGGTCGCCGACAATGTCTAACAATGCTTTCTGTCCTTCATTAGAGATCTTGTACTGGGGAATACGTGGCAGTCTGACATTAGCCTTTAAAGTCACCACATATGGCGGTATTTCCAAGAGGCCCACATCATTGGGACCAGTAGCCCAAAGGGCATCCGGAAGGGACGACAATTCAGGTGGCATCGTGTTTTTAGACAAATACATTGGGGAAACCACTTTCTTGCCTAATGTAAGTTGTACTCCCGAAGGAGAACAATACAGTGTAGCGTGCAATCTTTTCAACAAATCTAATCCCAGCAAATTCTCACCACAACCTGTTGTCAGGATCAGGGGTGCTTTCAGCTCGCAAGGTCCAACAGAAAGTGACATGGGACTAGAAATCGGGTTCCTAACTGGGGCGCCAGAAAAACCTACTGAAACATTTATATCGCCAGACAAAGGTGCGCCAGGGAGTTTGGAATGCATAATTGAACTCTTTGCAGCACCAGTGTCTAGCAGAAAAGGCTCCGTTACATTTGCTGTAGTCACCTCAACATACGGTCCACTCTGATCCACTGGCACTGAAACAACTCCCTCTCTCTGTCTACGGCTGTCCTAGTAATCATTATTTTCTGCATCACCATCTTCTGCATAATAATCATTATTATAATACTGTGCCGTATTACCAATCGCGTTAGCTTGCTGATCAAAGCTATTAATGGTATTCTGAGGCGGCAGAGGACGCGCATTTTGGGGAACACTTCCACGCCCTCTACCTCTAGGAGCTTGCTGACCACCTCTACCTCTTGCGCCATACATATTACCATTCCGCTGCATTAACTTAGGGCAACTATATTTAAAATGACCTTCCTCTTTGCAGTATGAACATTGGTTGGGACCTACCGGGACACGTGGTTGATAATACCCATTCATTTGCTGATTGTTTTGAAATTGTTGGGGTTGGTGATAGACACCTTGGGGTTGCCTATAATTATTCTGACCTCCACGTGGCGGATAGGCCTGCTGTAAAAGGACCTTTGTCTTCAGTTCCTTCGTTTTCTTCTCCGTTCTATCTTTCTCGTCTTTATCTCTATTTTCATAATACTGTGCAGTAGCCAGTATTTGCGCTGAAGAAGAAACAGCCCAAAAACTTTCTGAATCTTTTAACTTTTTACACAGGTCAGGAAGTAAATTCTGCACAAACTTATCCACAAACAGCCGCTGGCCACCCTCAGTACTCATATCTTGCCCACTGTGGTCAATAAACGTTTCTTCAAACCTAGTAAAGAAGTCTGACACTGTCTCATCTTTCTTCTGCTTGCATGCAGATAACTTATCCCAATTTACGCGCATCGCAGGCATTATTGTCTTCATATACGTGATGATTCTACCAGGCAATTCAGCTACCAAAGGTTCTGGTTTCGCACCACCAGTTTGTCTAGCGTCAGCAGCAATAATGTTAGTCCATGTATCCCCTAGTTCTGCATTGTGATCTACATTACGAATTGATCCCCATAGAGGCTGTGAAACAACATTACCAAACAACATGTCTATATCGGCCAGATTCATAATGCATGACCCTGCCGTCTGTGACAACTCTTTATAATAACCTGCTGGGTTTTTACGGGGATCAGGTAAGGACTGCTTAAGCGCTAACACCTCAGAGCGCTTCCATGGAACATGCACCCAAACACGCTGGAAATGCGCTGCCACAGCGGGGTTACCACCGGCAGCTGCAACCGCTTCCTTCCATACCGGGGGAACTTCTCTCATAGGGTATTGTCGCGCTTTTGCCTTTTTCCCCACAAGGACCTCTTGTTCAAACAATGACTGTTGGCAATCTTCATTCCTAAAGGACAATACAACCGCAACTGCTTTATCTACTTCGCGGTCCACAATTATACCAGTTCCAAAATCGAACCTCACTCTACACAATTCCTGCGGGTTCGGATTTCTACCACTATCCTCCAATTCTTCACAGAGAATTTCGCACATTTTCTCAAACACATATCTCGGTTTAGGGGCATCCCATTGATGGAAAGTGTTAACAACTGATTCCACATCATACAGTGAAGGGAAAACGATCCATCTATGCGCCATGTGATCTATTACCTTTTTCTCATCGGGGTTAGGCAATTGGCTGCGCAACTGCTTACGCTGTACACCAGGAGTTGCACCAGATGACCCAAAGAGAGGAGACATTAATGTAGTAACCACATTAGCTAGGCGCTGTCGCGCTGAAGGAGAAGCTGAGGCGAGAACAGGGGGAAAAACAGAGGGAAGAAAAGAGGATGTAGAGACAGGTACTGGAGTGGTGGAAGGAAGAGTGTTAGGGGAGGCAGTTACTGGATTAGGCAAAGTCGCAGGAAGTGCGGGGGCAGTTGGAAGCACAACTGGCAGCACTTGAGAGGGCTGCGCTACAGGAATAGGAACTGGCTGCAAAGCAACTGGCGGTTGCGGCAAGGCTTGCAGTACATGCACTGGAGGCGGCATATTTACAAGCTGCGGAGGCGACGTGGCAGTTTGAGCATACGGGGGTGGCGAACTCAACAAATGTGACATCAAAGGATCTTTCTCCTTTTCTTCTGACTCATCCTGCTTAGAATGTGGCAAAGCTGGGTAACATTTGTCAATCCCTAACTTACGCTGCCTGTGCAATTGCTCATTCATTTGCTCCTCTTCATTGTCTTTAAATTGTACAGCTGCTTGCATTACTGACATACCTCTCTCTCTCTTATTCTTTTTCGCTAACTTAATTTCCTTCTGTTTGGCTTCCTTTCGCCATAAGCGGAAAGAGTCAAACATCGCCGGCCGGGCTTTCTTCTTAAACAATTTAATTTCCAGATTATCTAAAATATCGGTATCAAAACTACCATTTTGGGGCCATTTTAAAACACCATCTTTCCTGGTGTAGTGGATCCACACTTCGTTATACGCAATGGGGCCTCCGCCATGTTTTACATAGAGCTCATAAGTTGGAGTTCCAACCGGAGGAACCGGACATGATTCCTCTAGCTGGAAATCTTTTCCACAACCCAAACAGAATAATCTACCAAATAATCCAGAACCAGGCATCTTCGCTCACTAGTCTAGATCCAAACGTCAAAGGATTATCGATTACGATATTCTCGTGAATACACGAGTCCTCTGGTTTTGGCGTTTGCAAACTCCAAAGTACCCAATTCAAATGATCCCGAAGGATACCAAAACAAATGGGAGACGCTCCACTTATACTTAACTGAATATTGCTGATCGATGGCGTCACCAGAAGACTCTCTCGATTGTTCCGCTCTCTCAAACTCGTCAAGGGTCCAAAACAGGTCGATTAATCAGGGCAGCAGTCCTTCGTAGCCGTCGGGACGCGGAGAACCTCGCAGAAAAGACTTTCGGACCACGTCGACATGCAGGGGTCGATGAAGTGGCGGCCTTCCTCCGGAATTTCCACACGAAGCTCCTCACGAACCTCTGGCTTGGACTGGTACCGCTGAAATCGTCCCGAGTTGGGCGCCAAACTGAAGTACTGGGTATTTTAGACCCAGCGGTGCAGGGGCACACACCCTATGACTTCTGGGTTCACCCTGTTCCGGACCTACAGAAACACAGAGTCTTCTGGGTGAAGTCAAAGAATCGTTTATTGGCTGCAGACCAATGACAGGTATCCTAGAAGTACAACAGCGTGTATGTTCTCAGGAGACTGCTGAAAATCATAGGAACGGACTTCTCCTTAAGTACAAAATATCATGCTCCAGGCACACATTCCTTGGTTTACGATATGGTCATATAAAGGCATACATTATAAACGAAAAAGCAGAGTCATGATGACCATCCCACATTCCAGTTCGGCCAGCCCACAATGATTTACACAGTAAGGTTCAGATCCCACGTTTGAAGTAAATAGACCCCCCAATAAACATGAGCATCTCCTGTTTTGGGAAACAAGTCATAAAGCAAGAACAAGCAGGTGTGGAAGAGATTAGCCGGGGGATTGTGTAGAATGAAAGGGTTTTATGACGGGTCAAACCCTGATGCTAATCACAGGTGGACGGAGGAAGGGGAGCTCGTGAGACCGGTTTGACCCGGGGCAGCAGAGCCAGCTGCCCAGGTCACAGAGAAGTCAGAGGGAAAGCCCATGTACTGTGAGTCCCGTATTAACTCCATCATAGCCTATGTGAGGGCAATGACAAGATGGCCACTGCTTCCAAAATGGAACCCGCGTAGTGGAACAGAATAACGTGTACACAGTGCATTCATAGCTAGAACGATATATAAAGCACTCGTACATGCCGCATTTACCATTTGCGGTTCGCTAATACCAACATAGACAGGGGTAGGGCCCTGTCCCCTACGCGGTCCCGAATATTAAAGTACGACAGGCCTCCACCATGAGTGCTGAGACTCCCCCATGACTGCAGGGCCTCTACCATAAGTGCAGAGACTCCCTCGCGACTGCGGGACCTCCACCATGAGTGTGGAGAGCCCCTCACAACAGCAGCACCTCCATAACGAGTGCAGAGACTCCCTCATTAATGTGGGGCCTCCACCATGAGTGCAGATACTCCCCCATGACTGCAGGGCCTCCACATGAGTGTGGAGACTCCCCCACGACTGTAAGGCCTCTGCCACAAGTGCAGAGACTCCCTCATGACTGCGGGCCTCCACCACGAGTGCAGAGACTCCCTCACAACTGCAGGACCTCCACCATGAGTGCAGAGACTCCCCCCTGACTGCAAGGCCTCCACGATGAGTGCATAGACTCCCCCACAACTGCAGGGCCTCAGCCACAAGTGCTGAGACTCCCCCATGACTGTGGGGCTTCCACCATGAGTACAGAGACTCCCCCATGACTGCGAGGCCTCCACCATGAGTGCGGCGACTCCCCCATGACTGCGGGGCCTCTACCATGAGTGCGGAGACTCCCTCACTATTGCAGGACCTCCACAATGAGTGTGGAGACTCCCTCACAACTGCAGGACCTCCATAACAAGTGCAGAGACTCACTCATGACTGTGGGGCCTCCACCACAAGTGCAGAGACTCCCACATGACTGTGGGGCCTCCACCATGAGTGCAGAGACTCCCCCATGACTGCGGGGACTCCACCATGAGTGGGGAGACTCCCCCATGACTGTGAGGGCTCTGTCACAAGTGCAGAGACTCCCCCATGACAGCAGGGCCTCCACCTCAAGTGCAGAGACTCCCTCATGACTGCGGGCCTCCACCACGAGTGCAGAGTCTCCATCACAACTGCTGGACCTCCATAATGAGTACAGAGACTCCCTCATGACTGTAGGGCCTACACCACAAGTGCAGAGATTCCCTTACTACTGCAGGACCTCCACCATGAGTGTGGAGACTCCCCCTGACTGCCAGGCCTCCGCCATGAGTGCAGAGACTCCCCCACAACTGCAGGGCCTCAGCCACGAGTGTGGAGACTCCCTCACATCTGCAGGACCCCCATAACAAGTGCAGAGACTGCCTCATGACTGTGGGCCTTCACCATGAGGGCAGAGAAACCCTCACGACTGCGTGGCCTCCGCCACAAGTGCAGAGACTCCCTCTCAACTTCGGGGCCTCCACCATGAGTGCAGAGACTCCATCACAACTGCAGGACTCCATAACAAAATCAGAGACTCCCCCATGACTGTGGGGCCTCCACCATGAGTGCTGAGACTCCCCCATGACTGCAGGGCCTCTACCATAAGTGCAGAGACTCCCTCGCGACTGCGGGACCTCCACCATGAGTGCGGAGAGCCCCTCACAACAGCAGCATCTCCATAACGAGTGCAGAGACTCCCTCATTAATGTGGGGCCTCCACCATGAGTGCAGATACTCCCCCATGACTGCAGGGCCTCCACATGAGTGTGGAGACTCCCCCACGACTGTAAGGCCTCTGCCACAAGTGCAGAGACTCCCTCATGACTGCGGGCCTCCACCACGAGTGCAGAGACTCCCTCACAACTGCAGGACCTCCACCATGAGTGCAGAGACTCCCCCCTGACTGCGAGGCCTCCACGATGAGTGCATAGACTCCCCCACAACTGCAGGGCCTCAGCCACAAGTGCTGAGACTCCCCCATGACTGTGGGGCCTCCACCATGAGTACAGAGACTCCCCCATGACTGCGAGGCCTCCACCATGAGTGCGGCGACTCCCCCATGACTGTGGGGCCTCTACCATGAGTGCGGAGACTCCCTCACTATTGCAGGACCTCCACCATGAGTGTGGAGACTCCCTCACAACTGCAGGACCTCCATAACAAGTGCAGAGACTCACTCATGACTGTGGGGCCTCCACCACAAGTGCAGAGACTCCCACATGACTGTGGGGCCTCCACCATGAGTGCAGAGACTCCCCCATGACTGCGGGACTCCACCATGAGTGGGGAGACTCCCCCATGACTGTGAGGGCTCTGCCACAAGTGCAGAGACTCCCCCATGACAGCAGGGCCTCCACCACGAGTGCAGAGTCTCCATCACAACTGCAGGACCTCCATAATGAGTACAGAGACTCCCTCATGACTGTAGGGCCTACACCACAAGTGCAGAGACTCCCTTACTACTGCAGGACCTCCACCATGAGTGTGGAGACTCCCCCTGACTGCCAGGCCTCCGCCATGAGTGCAGAGACTCCCCCACAACTGCAGGGCCTCAGCCACGAGTGTGGAGACTCCCCCATGACTGTGGGGCCTCCACCATGAGTGCATATACTCCCTCATGACTGTGGGTCCTCCACCATGAGTGTGGAGACTCCCCCATGACTGGGGGGACTCTGCCACAAGTGCAGAGGCTCCCCCATGACTGTGGGGCCTCCACCACGAGGTAAGAGACTCCCCACGACTGCGAGGCCTCTACCATGATTGCTGGGACTCCCCCATGACTGCGGGGCCTCCACCATGAGTGTGGAGACTCCCCCATGACTGCGGGGCCTCGGCCACAAGTGCAGAGACTCCCCCATGACTGTGGGGCCTCCACCACGAGTGTTGAGACTCCCCACGACTGCGAGGCCTCTACCATGAGCACAGAGAAACCCCCATGACTGCAAAGCCTCCACCACAAGTGTAGAGACTCCCCTATGACTGCGGGGCCTCTACTATGAGTGCGGAGACTCCCCCATGACTGCGGAAAAGCCAACACAACTGCAGGACCTCCATACCGAGTGCAGAGACTCCCTCACGACTGCGGGGCCTCCACCACAAGTGCAGAGACTCCCTCACAACTGCAGGACCTTCATAACGAGTGCAGAGACTCCCTCACAACTGTGGGGCCTCCCCCACGAGTGCAGAGACTCCCTCATGACTGCGAGGCCTCTGCCACAAGTGCAGAGACTCCCTCACAAATGCAGAGCCTCCACCGAAGGGCAGAGACTCTGTCATGACTGTGAGGCTACCACCACGAGTGCAGACTCCCTCAAAACTGTGGGACCTCCATAACGAGTGCGGGGGCGATTTGTGATTCTGGTCCTCAATGATCTGATGGAGGGTTGGTGAGTTGTGGGCCGGGAGTTGGCGAGGTCATCGTGATATGATGATCAGTTCTCAGGTCTGTCTTGAGAGCTTCTGAGAAATATGCCTTCTTGCCTTCTAGCCTTTATAAGATTAGTGCAATTAGCATTGGTTAGTCACAGCACTATGAATCTGTGAAACTGCAGTAACACTCGCTGTTATTATAACAAAGTGAAAATTGATATTTTTTCAAAATCAGCATTGACTTTCATTTCAAGAAGTTCTTACTTTGTTTTTCTGTTAGGTGGAATGCAGCAAATAAAATGGGACCAGGCAACTCAACTAACAAAGAAGAGACATTGATTGAGATCAGGATGAAGACACCCTTTCTATATTTTGAATATTAAAATTATATGCTGGCTACCTCACACACTTGAATGAATATAAAAACATACTTCACCTTACATTGTACTTGTGCAAAAAATGAAAACATAAACGTCCTCTAATTCTGTAATTGTTGAATAAATATAAGACTTCTCATACTGTGTGGTGTTTATTCAACTTTAAGGTCATTAGAACTACTCCATGAGTTCGAGTCCTGCTTCTTCTGTGACAGTGCTGGGTTTATGAGTGCAGTTTTGATCTCAGCAAATGCTCTCTGTGTGATCTTGGACAAAGTACTATTCAAAGTGTGGTTACTCTGTCGTGCCAAAAGTCATGACTATTTATATAGCTTACACCAAAGACTGAATTGCGACTAGGCACATGTGTTTATACGGCCACATTCGGGGTGCTCATTTTATCAGCACTAGAAGGTTGAAAGGCTGAGTCAATCCTACATCTCTTCTTTTTTGCCTATGTAGAACTGGAGAAAAGCATCCCAGTGATTTGCTTCTCTTGAATACTCTCCTGAAAAAGGAGGTTCCAAACTCATCTTATCAGTTCCCTCTCATGTATTTATTTTATCTTAAGTGTTTGAGTGCTTTGGTGTGAGAAAGAGGAAGTCGAGGGAGGTGGGATTGGGGAGTTGGAATGCTGTGGAAGAACCAGATAGGTATAGTATAGCACAGTTAAAAAAGAGGCAACAGAGAGGTAAATGAGTTGACTTTATATACACTTGCATTTGTGTGTGCAGTACATCTTATTGGAAAAGCAGTTTTGGGTAGGTGGGAGCAGTAATACATCAAAATCCACTTGGTTGGTTAGATGGGTTTAAATAGGTTTTGCCCCCTATATGAATTGCAAACGTGGCGGCGTTCTATAAAAGGCAGAGAGACTTTGCTCTACAGTCTATGGTCAAGCACTGAGAAGGCCTAATTTGAGTTTGCATCTGTCTCATCCACAACCCAACTCATCCACGATCGCACGTACACTGCATGCCACACACTAGACCCCATCTTTACCTATAGCAATCACATCAGATACGGCGACACCACAAAACTCACCTGGACTGACCACTCCGTTGCCCACTTCAACATCACCAGCTCATGTACCTCCACCCCTAGTCTGCCCAAAGCCTTCTAATGCAGCTGGAGCAAAGTCTCAAAGGATAAATGGATCAATGCCCTTAGCATCCTCCACCCCATCCCATCCAACAAACTAGACAAGTGTCCTGCAGTGATTCCAAGAATCCTCCTGCAAAATGAATGAGGCTTAAACTTTTTAAAGAAACCCCTATGTCATCTCTGGACATTACCTTAACTAGGTCAAAGGTCAGTACTAAGAACTGGTATGCGGTGTAATGGTAGGGGAGAATATAGTTGAAAGGTTAGGTGACTACCTGAGCCTATATTGGGGTACCAATATGAAAAATAGCACCCACTCCTCATCCGACTGGACGACAAACTAAATTCTACTGTACTGCAAAATGTTGTATGTAAATAAGTCCATAAAAATAGTACTTACATTTTAAAAAAAATATAAGAAATGTTATAAAACATATTTTGCAGGCGATAGAAGTCTGTACTAAAGAAGTTTGTATATATATAGTCCAAACAATGAGAGACTTAAAGCCATGCAGTTTAGAAAAAGTGTCTATTGCATATCAGTTCAATCGAGCACAGATGTTCCCCCGTATTCACCACAGCCACTGCTGGGGATGTACTAGTGTCATTCGAGGTCTGAGTATTTGTGGAGGAGCCAGTGTCATTCCCGACAGGAGCTGAAGCATCCTGTGGTGGCTCTAAGAATGCAGACATCAACATTGGAATACACTGAGGACACTGCAGAACATGGGCTGTTGTCGGGTCCAGTAAAGCATCAACGTCTGATGGCGCAATTGTTGGAAGTGTTAGACAGAGATCCAATACGCATTCTTGTCTGCAGAACAGGCATCGGAGGACAGGCAGAATACAGTCAATCCAGACTGGTCTAAATGACAAGAACCAAGACTTTGCTCAGTTCTCAAAAATGAGGCGTGCCTAGATGGATTTCCATGCTATCAGGGTAATGGCGCTCCAAGAGCGTGTTTTCCATCTCCTTGGTGACTGGGACATCCATTGCATAGCAGAAAAAGGACAATTAGGATACCTGCTATTAGAAACAGGATCAGTAGAAACCCTCCAAAAATGCTTCCAAATACGGAGTGTATAAAGTTGGGAACAACTCTGAGGATTGTCTGAAAGGTGCTTAACAGTCCAGAACCTATGGTCCTAAATAGGTGGACAACATCCCTTGTATCAGACATGTTAAAGATACCTTGTACCATTTCTGTGAAATAGAAAGGGCAGTTTGTTTGTATCAGTGCCTGTATCTCAGCCGAGGACCTTGCAACCTAGCAATCATAAGTTTCTCAAGCGGAGGTTAAGGGCACGGTTTTCTGTAGAAGCTTGACTTTCATTTGGCTCAGAGTATCAAACCATATAAAGGAAACATTCAACGAAGGCCATAACGGCGCCTCCTTGAATGTGTGGATTGGAGGAAACAATACCTGCGTACAGCAAGTGACCCTGGGGCTTACAGTGACAAGATATGCGATGCACGGGAGCATCCCACAACAACCTTGATCATTCAGCATCAGGTAACTCCCATTTGAAAGTAACTCGAATACCGGAATAATCATGGCAGCTGGGGAACCTTTCAACTGGCAGAATAGGTTAGCAACTCAACCATTACAGGCCCCGTGAAGCATGATATCCTGGCATATGAGAGATCCAATTAAGGAAACACATCCATGTTCCCATTCCTGCATCGAAATCTGTATGGCAATTCCCAAGATTCCTTAATGAATTCCCTACCCATAGCTTCATATCTGCCTGCCTGTTGTTGTTCTAGGCAATACTGAAACTGGAAAGATGTGACCAGTAATGTTATATGGCCATGGATTAACCATTCTGTCGATGGTGATTCTGCCACAGTAAAAGGTAACTTGTCTAGTTTTTCAATACGCAGCATTGTATATCTTGCTTCTCTTTGTGCCATTGTAATCTGTTTTTCAATTAGATTGTATGCTGAAAATAGAGACGTACTGTTGATAAATCGCCAAGGCACATAACCAGTGCGCAATGATCGCAGCGTCCAGCTTAATAACATAATAGAACGTAGATGAGATTGTCTGTGTTGTAGAATGGACAAGTACAGTTCTAGTATATCTATAGCAGAAGATAAAATGTTGCCCAGTCAATACATCCTGGATGTCAATATAGTCATGCCATTGTCAACTACAGCTAACGCCTTTTCTAGGTTAATTCTATCTATTTCACCAAGTTTCTCTGCAGCTTTTTGTAGAGAGATTTTCTAGATTTCATTATAGATAGCATAATAGAAACGTTTCTGACGTGGCTTTCGGGGACCTAGTAAAAACTCCCTTAAATCCACTTCATCTGAAAGTAAGGATAACTGCTGTTTCACCTGGAACAGTGTTGTTTTTTTTTTAGCCAATCAAGGCACATCTTCCCTACACTGTAGGATGTCACTGCCCCTGGATGTTCTCTTTGTACATATTGTGGGTCTGGCCCATGGATACTGAACCCTTTGGTTGTACTTCAGAATCTTGATTGACATTGGTTTGTGTCTGTGGGCCAAACTAACCATCCCTACCGATTGGGGTCTGAAGAATTGTACTGCATGATGTCATCTATTGTATCCACTCCACTGGATTTAAAATTTATGTATGAAGGTGTGGGAAACCATGGTGTGTTCAAATCCTTATTCTTGGCTAGTCCAAGACAGGAAGTCTGTTGCACAGTTTAATTCAGAAATATCATTTGTTGCGGAATAAGGCACGCTCTAAATAGTGCTTTTGTTCCCTGAACTTGACATTACTTAGCACTCCAGACTGATCTTGTGTCTATTGTGTCCTTCCATAAGTCATAACCCTGTCCGGACAGTTGGGAAATAAAGGAAGCAGAGTAAATCTGTTTGGTGTTAGTCGGCATATTTTCACCAGAAATTCCATCAGGTTCTGGCAAGCTATTTTCACTTTTGCTGCGCTGTCTAGCATCGTAAGACCCCATTCCCCATTCAGTAGTTGAGTCCTCAGAAATCTGGTCATGTCTAACTTTAATCCCTGCTACTTTCTACTTTTTAAATTGAGGTTTAGATTGTGGCTTGTCTTCTTTTTTAAAAGGATAGCTTGAAGCGCGTGGCGTGTCTCAGGACTTTGTACGCTCTTCTTGTCTGTGTTCTGATCGTCCTTCTCTCTTGGAGTTTCTTCGTGAACCCTGAAAAGAACAAGAGGAACGTGTATCATTATCCTGATACCGGTCAGGTTTTTTAATGCTATCCCTGTTCCTAAGGTTATATTTTCTTTCGGAGGGATCCTGTTGAGGAGACCCTCCTAGATAGAGATCTATTTTTTTGGTTTTTTATTGTTATTATCCCATTTCTTCTTGGAAGAGTCAGGTGCTTGCTCGGTGTTATCCTTTTCAGGACCACCCATGATCCCACGATACCTAATTCAGCATAGGTGTCTGTGATAATTTTAGGAAATTCACGTTCCTGTTGTAAAGGAGTGAAATCTCTCAGGCATTGGCGTATTGCCACTGCTGCTGCCTCCCCTTTTATATTTGCAAATATTATTGCTGATACCTGGGCAAAATTACCTAATAATTTCATCACAAAGTTCAGAGCGGGTTCTGCTCCATACTCAGTCTGTATTTGTCTTAATACGTCTGGTATCACTGCTAATGATGGGATACCATGAGTTCTGGTATATCTGGCAGCAAAAACTGTACCCCAAGTGGTACAATCCTCTATCTGGGGAGCTATCCCCATTGCCAAGCAGATTGTTAGCATTCTGTGTTTGAGGGCTTGTGTGTGGAAAAACGGCCTCTAGCTGTGTTAATATTTTAGCTCTCCAGAATGGCATTTGCTCACGTTTAGTGGGCATTCTACCCATAACTGCGTATAGCATTTGTGGTGTCATTTTAGTTGTCGAACCCTGAATTTGTACTGCTTGTGTAGCTCTTGTTGGCTGAAGTGTGAGTGTTCTCATCACAAACTGTGTCAGGTTTCTGTAAAGTTTTATTATTTCTTTATGAAGAAGACATAGGTCTGCTACTGGCATTTTGTCAATCTCTGGATGCGGTGTGTAAGCTGCTTGGACTGGCCAGGTGGCTCCATCTCTTCCGAGTGGACCTATTCTTGCTTTGTCTTTTGTAAGGGGAAGGGTGCCTTTAAACAAGTTTATGTGCTCCTGGCAGGTGAGCAGAATTTCAATGTCCTCATATGGACAGTATTCATTTAGGGCCTTATGTAGGTGGGCTGGCATTTACCACTTCATAAATACCGAATCATACCGATTCGGTATTTATGAAGTGGTAAATGCAATGTAGGTAATGAGTCGGTAAATATTACCGATTCGGAAAAATTCGGTAATTACCGAATCGGTATTTACCGATTCGGTAATGAGGCATACCTTCCCATTGATGGGAAGGTATGCCTCATTACCGAATCGGTAAATACCGATTCGGTAATGGGGGAGCACATGCAAGGGTGGCAGGGTGTCACATTGACACCCTGTTGTACCCCTGATTCGGCCATGTGTGCACATGTGGCGCACATACATGCCCTAAGGGCATGTATGTCTGCCACATTGCACACTTCTAAGCGCTATAAAATGGTTTTACACATCCATTCTTTATTTACCACCAACTATTAGTTGGTGGTAAATACCGACTCCAGACAACACCCACACACTCCCCCTACATCTCATTTCTGTATTCGGAATTTACCGAATCGGTAACATTACCGATTCGGTAATTTTACCGATTCGGTAAATTACCGAATACAGAAATGAGCCCCCTACATGTCAAAAGCCTAAATACCGGTCGGTAACGGTAAAATTACCGAAAATCGGCCGTTACCGACCGGTATATAGCTACCTATATGAGGCCCTAAGTGTTTCATCTTCATTGTAAGAATGGAATGTATTTGATTGTGCATCTGCTTGTGGGAATTTAACTCATGAATAGAACACCTCTGTTTTATATGATTCGTGAATCTCAATCACAAAGGTGACTGTCCCACCCCTAGTTGTGACTCCGTAGTCTGGGGCATTCCTAACATTTCTGAAATGTTTATTTCCCAGTCAAAGTATTAGATAAAACTATCAACAACTCACCTCACATCTGGAATGGGATCTTCAACTCCACTCCTCCCAATCTGGATTCCACAGCAACCACATCACTGTGACAGCCATCATTGCGGCTACCAACAACATCTGAGCCATATCTGACCAAGGACCCTCCTAGACCTCTCAGCAGCCTTCGATACGTTCTCCCACCATAGGGAAACAGCATTTACAACATGAGCGGAACCACGCATTCCTTTACCCAGCAAGCATTATTGTGCTTGCCTTTACCACACATATGCCTTTACCATGCAAAGATCTAGATTCAGAGCGGATGGACAGAAATAATGGAAGGAGGAACAGGAAGGATTGAGACAAGTAGGATCGAGATGCAGCTTGGTAACTATGACTGGAGACTAGGTTTAGGTCTCAGGAAGGGGATGAGGGTAGTTTTTAGGGCTGGGGACAATTTTAGCGCTCAGGGCAAGGGGCTGGGGTCAGAGTAGTTTTTAGGGCTAGGGGCTGGGATTTAGGACTCAGGTTGGGAGCTGGATACATGACAATTTTTAGGGCTGGGTCTGGGTTTTAGGTTTCAGGGTGGGGGAGTGGGACAGTTTTAGGGCCGGGGTGGTTTTTGGGCTAAGGGTGGGGTGCTGTGATCGTTTTTAGGGCTGAGGCGGGGTCATTTATCATGGTTGGGGGTCTGGTTTAAGGACTCTGGGCTAGGGACTGGGGTATAATCTTTGTCACGCATATGCCTTTACCAATCATGCCTTTACAACACAATTTGTTGTAAAGGCTTGCATGGTAAAAGGCATGCATGGTAAAGATGCGATCGTAATAAAGAATGCAGGGCAGATTTTCAAGCCCCCTGCGCTACCACTACGTCACTTTTTGTGACGTACTGGTGGCGCAGGGGGCTCCTCCATATTTACAATGAGAAGAAAAGCCACCCTGCGTGACTTTTCCTCTCCTCGTAAATATGACCCCTTCACACGCAGCACTGTGCGCTGAAGGGGCGTTTCATGGGTGTTGCCGTGGGTGTTCCCACTCAACACCCATGGAACAAATCACATCTTCAGATTTACGAGAAATCGTAAATCTGATGATGCGTGTGAATGCTACACCACCCTAGAGGTGGCGTAGCGAGGCGCAACGAGGAGAAATGTTTTCATTTGTCCTCGTTTTTTCCTCTTTCAATGCGTGCTGTATTCTACAGCATGCATTGAAAGAGGAAAAAGTCTCTTGTGATTGTTTTTGTGCAGAAAGGTGTCCCTTCCTGCACAAAAAAAATATCCCCACGACGCAGGCATCCTTGCACCATGGTGCAAGGGTGCCTGCGCCGGCGCATGGCTGCAGTTTGTGCGCCAGCGCAGGGGAAGCACAGAGATGCGACATATTCTTGTAAATATGTCGCATCTCTGTGCTTTCCAAACTAACACAGCACGGCGCAGCAAAATGACTTGCTGCACCATGCTGCGTTACTTTGTTGTAAATCTGCCCCTGCATTGTTAAGGCATGTGATATAATTGCGTGCATGGTTCTGTCATAGAACTCCCACCACACACTCACCACAAGGCTGCACAACATAGTCGTCATCCAAGGATTGCCTCTTTCCTCCCCAGAACAATGCACTGCCTTCCCCTTCACCTCTGAACCCAAAGAAATCATCTGTGGCGTACCCTACGCATCCTCCCTCAGCCCTACCAACTTCAACACTTATATGACACCTTTAACCAGCATCACCAAAACCCATAGACTCAACGTCATATCCTACTCGGATGACACACAACTCATCCTCTTCCTCTCCAAAGACACCGCCATCACCAAGACCACCTTCTACAACTGCATGACAGATGTCTCCAACAGGAAGAAGGACAACTGCCTGAAGCTCGATATGAACACAACAGAGGTACTGATTTTTTGGAAACAAAAGCTCCAAATGGAATGTGTCCTAGTGGCCCTCAGGACTCAGACCTACTCCTACCCCCACTGACCATGCTAGGAACCGAGGCATCATTCTAGACAACAATCTAACCATGACGACTCATGTCAACTCCGTCTACTCCTCCTGCTTCTTCATCCTCCTCATGCTATGTAAGGTATGCAAATGGCTACCCCAATGCTCAAAACACACCATCACTCAGGCTCTCATCTCCAGCTGTCTGGCCTATGGCAATGCTCTCTAAGCAGGGATCATCGCTCAGCTCCTACAACAACTACAGACCATACAAAACGCCCCATTCAGACTCATCCTGGATCTCCCTAGACTATCCCATTCACTCCTTACCTCAGGGAACTCCATTGGCTCTCTGTAAAAAAAAGATGCCTGTTCAAGCTCCTGACTCATGCATACAAGGCCCTACACAACTGCAGACACGTCTACTTGAACCACCGCCTAAACTTCCATCAGCCCACCAGACACCTCTGCTCCTTGTCCTTTTCTCTAACCCTCACCCCTCATCTGACCTAGCAGATGCAGAGGTCTCTCTTTCTCCTGCCTAGCAACGTTTATTTGGCACAAGCTACCCTTTAATCTACAGACCTCCCCATAGCTTCCAGAGTTCCGAAAGTCCATGAACCTTGCTAATCAGCTAATCAAGTGGCCTGGATACTCTCCAGGGTGACAAGAAGGGCTCTACATATCTAGTGATTGATTGATTGTTCAGTCTTGAAATGATGATGAAGCAGCAATCGAAGAGGATGCAACAGACCTTGAAGAGTATGGAGCAGACTTTTAAGAGGATACAGCAGAACATAAAGAGGAGGCAACAGATCTTGAATGTGAGGCAGCAGTCCTTGAAGAGGTTGTGTCATATTATGTTATTTTATGCTATTCATGTTACGAGGTGATGTAATGTCATGTTATGTATATTTGTATAGCATATGAGACAATCCAGGGCTGGGGCTTGATGAAAAGCCAGATCTTCAGTTTCTTGTGGAATTCAAAAACTGAGGAGGCAGCTCTGGTCTGCAGGGGCAGGTTGTTCCTGGATTTAGGAGCAAGGCAGAAGGCATGACCACCACGTTTATGCGGTTGTTGTGGTAATTGGGGCCAATGTTGAGCAAAGGGGGATTGAGGAGTTTTACTAGTGCTCATCTGTGGACAAGGAGCCAGTAGATCTCTTTGAGGTGTAGTTGATATGAGCATACGGTAAGAGGTCAATAATGAGCCTGGCTGCTGAGTTTTGTAAGGTCTGGAGTCTTTTGGTCAGTTGAGCTTTGATTCAAATAGTTGAGTGTGTTGCCGTAGTTGAGCTTGCAGGAGAGGAAGGCTTGGGTGACGGTTCTGCCAGTGTTTGTGGTGGTAAGGGGTAAGATTATTAACACTTGTCAAAAGACTTAGAACAGAAATGAGGTTTGTGAAGATTGGCTTGACAGAAGCACACTGCATCACATTGTGATTTGTACACATATTTTTATCAGGATTATAGGGGAGGCGACGCAGTTGTGTTTGTGAAGATCAGGATAGATCACAGCTGGGAATGTTTTTTCCCCCCTTTGTTTGCTTTCTTTTATAGAGCGGGGCCTCGTATTCCTGAGTAAGGCTCCAGGCGAGGTGAGGTCCAATCCCCGATCAAGACGGGTGAGCATCAATATATATTGGATATGCTCATGCAGACCATTGGTTAATAAGCTAAGTGGTCTAGTTTTGCAGAACAATATACAGATTTTCTGTTTGGAAGAAGCAAATTATTAAGAATATTGTTGATATTTATGTGTTTTCTTTAGATGCCTTCTGCATCCCTTGAAGCGGAGGATCTGTAAAGAAAGGTTGTATTGATTTGTTGCAGGGATTCTGCTTATGCGCAGAACTATGCGCAGGAACCCAGGCCCTCAGTGAATTGTGGTGTACCAAAAACTCACCTCAGAACCCAGAACCCCTTATCCGGCCAGCATCAGTGTCCCATTCATTATCCGAGGTTTAGCTCGGCGGTCCCAATGTATAGACAACCCAGAACAAGCGACTTAGTATATTTCTCAGGAATGGTGGGAATCAGAAATACCTTTTCGTAATTATTCTCATACCAGTCCACAACAGAATAAACAGAGACACAGTAAAAGTTTAAAGAGTTTATTTTATAAACCTCGTGTCCTAAGATGCAGCAGTTTGGCTAACATAAGCAGGCAAACGATTAAAATCAAAACCATCAGCATAGTTACAATACCATAGAAAATGAAAGGAGTAATCATACTAAAATGACAGTGGATCTAAGCCACCTTCCTTTCTCTAACACACTAATAGTATTATTAGACTAATAAAAGGTCTCTAGACTTGAATGGGGAACCCCATACCGTAAAGATCAGCTCAGTGAGTTCACATCATAGGATCAGCTATGCTCTGCTCCTGGGAACGCTCTTCTTCCGAATGTAATGAAAACATGTAACACTGCCATATTAAAAGCACCCGACTTTCAGGTATTTGCAGCTGCGTGCGTGTTATGGCTAAACTAGTGGGCCGATCAACCTGAACTCAACAACATGCACCGTCTAGCGACCCAGACTGTTTCTTTACACTGTGTACAGACCAAGGTCGCTGCTCACTGTTTGGGATGTTAACAACAGACAGTTCTCATGTGAAGCAAAGTCGAGTAAGCATTTCTCAATTTAATAACATGTGACTACAGTATTGTGTGCAAAAGGAGCAAAAGCGGCAAGATGGCTTTCTAACATCTAACGCGGTTGTGCTAACTTAGCATTGTACATATGTAGATAACGATCTTCACCACACCCCCCCTTGATCGGACCACTAACCAGTAGGGGCGCACTTGCAAGAACGCAGAGTTCAAGTTTGATAGGACGGAACCAAGGGCATGAACTATAAGTCCATATAAGGTAAGTGAAAAAGTTCGAAGTAAAAAAATAAAAAAAGAATTTGAAAACGAGTGAAAAAAACCATATATATGATAAAAAAAACTCATTAATAGATGTAGGACAAACTCGAAGTGCAAAGTCAATCCATCAATGTATAAGCACAATAAGTTGCAACAGCTTCCAAGAGGAAATCATTGGAACGTTCCGCAAAATTATCTGCCATCCAGTTCAGGACGGGGAAGGAACATACGTGCTCCTCAACCACCGGAGCCTCCAGCACCAGACGAGGACAACTGGCGTGTTCTTCAAGATAACTTCTTCCTAAGAAGTCAATCGCAGCCGTTCCGATGTCCCAATTCCCAAGGACTCCATGTGCCGCTCCACAGGCCATAATCCAGACGCCAGAACAGTCCAACTCATGAGCCACTAAGGGGCTCATTAGCCGATCATAATCCGGGGCAGGAGACACCGAGTTCGACAGACACAAATCCAGAGCCCTTTGGAACGGACAATCTAGGCAATGAAAGAGGGGCTGCACACAAGTAAAGTAGGGAAATCGGAAGGACAATCCATAGGCTATGCTTAGCGTTGCCAGTGGTAAAGTGCCATAGTATTCAAGCATCTGGTTACGAAGATGGAGCAGCCGGGACATGTTGTCGTGTGACGCAAGTTGTGCATCCATAGCACAGGGAGCAGATCAACAACAGTATTCCAGCTATGAGGGCGAGAAGTAAAGGGAGATCTCCGAAGACGCTGAAAAAATAGAATGAAAAAATGCCGGGATCACACCAAAAATAGTTTGAAAAGAGGTCCCGAGGCCGGAGTCCACAATTTAAAAAAAAATGAGCTATGCCACTTGTTGACGAGGCATTAAAGATAGTCTGAATCAGGGTCCCAAAATGAAGTGGGAGATCAGTATTCAAAAGCGCTTGCACCTCAGTGCGGGTGTTCGCTACGTGAAGGACAAATGTTTTCCGGGATGAAGTCAACGCGACTTCTTTTTGAGACAATAGAGCCCTTATTCTGCTCATCTTATTGAACTCTGCTTTCAAGGTTGGAATGGAAGGCCAGATGGATACATTGAGCCGGCCATGCGGGGGTGGGAAAAGGACGTTATTACAGCAAACTACTCGCTGTGATACGGTCACTATGTAGGGAATTCCCACTAACATCCCACAGCAAGCTTCATTATTTAATAGCAAATAACTACCGTTAGCAAGCAGCGTAAAAGATGGAGTTATAACTGGCACAGGAATCCCTTTCAGGACGCAAGCTAAATTAGGGGCGTGCACATTACATGCACCATGCAATTGAATGTGCCTACACACAACAGAGTGATCCGGAGTGGAAGTGCACTCTTCACCTTTCAAGTAAACCTCCTTGCCGTCTCTCACACATCTATATGTGAATGGGAGTGACCAAACTTCATGCAGGAAGGCAGTACCGAGTTGTTCATATCTGCCTAGAGCATAATGTTTCATGCATGAACTGAACTTAAACAGGGGGAACAGTAACGTGATCAATCCATGTACAAGCCACACAGCAGAATTCAATTCAGCAACAGAGAAAGGCAAAGGTTCTAACTTTTCAATGTGCAATAATGAATATGTAGCATCTTTCATGGACATGAACTGTTGTTTTGCAGTTAAATTAAAAGGAAGGAACAAAGATGAAGTGTTCATGTAATCCCAAGGGACTTTCCCTGCCTTTAACGTTTGCAACGTCCATGCAAACTGCATAATAGAACGCAATTGATTTTGACCATGATACAATACAGACAAATCATCCTGCACTATGTCCACCACAGATGATACAATATTATCTAAGGTATAAATTCTAGAAGAGAGGGTGTTAATACTATTATCTATTACAGCCAACACCTTTTCCATATTGGCTTGATCAATAGCACGTAATCTGGATGCAGCCTCAATTTGTGATAACTTCCAAACTTCGTTATAGACAGCATACACCCATCGTTTGGGCCTGCTAACAGCAGGACCCTTAACAAAATCATTCAAATCTATTTTGTCATTTAATCGTGCTAAATGTAGTTTAACAGACGCTAAAGTGGAATGTTGCAGCCAAGACTGGCATAACTTCCCTACTGAGTAGGTAGTTACAGTGTGAGAAGATTCAAAACGGTGGTCTACACGAACCTGTGTATAACCCTGCTTTAGATCCAGAAACCGATGTTGACAGAATTCTGAACTCGTTTGCCACACCAACCACCCTTCCGGATTCAATTCAGAAATATTGAAGGACGTGTTGGAAACCTGTGTCTGCAACATAGCAAGTGATAGATCCGAATGATTACCCCAATTGGGATAAGCACCCAGACCCGGAACAGAGGGAGAATTTAATCTTTTAGAAGTAGCCAATCCAAAACAGGTGGTCTGAAAAATGGACGAATTTAAAAATAACATATGATTCGGGATAAGACAGGCACGATGCAAAGCTTCTGTTCCCTGTACTTGCCATCGTTTGGAGCCCCAAACCGATTTAAGATCGACTGTAGCCTTCCACAGATCATACCCGCCAATTGCCAACTCGTTCATAAAGGACTTGGAATACAACAATTTGGTGTGTGTCAGTCTAACTTTAGAAGCAGACTCAGGCACAACTTTAAAATAAAAGGAGGCCGGATTTGACACTCTATAATCAGAAAAATAGGTGAACTTTTCCACTAACGTGGCAGAGCTGCCCATCCTAGGGGCGGGGAAGTGTTCCCATTGCGTATAATTTACAACATTTCTAAACGTATTTGCCTTGTGTAGGAAATGCGTGCCATAATGTTGATAACAAAATTGCTCATCATAATTAGCAGTATCTAAAGACAAATCCTCAGCATCAAATGCAGCATAATATTTCAAATCAGAAAACAGTGCTTCTATTGCCTGAACATCCCAGTCATCTGAGTGAATGTTCTGCTTAACGACATCACCCATAGAAACACGAAATACATTTGGCACATTAATTACTTCAGTGGGGCCATGAATTTGAAATTTTACGGCATCCCAAGCGATCCCATCACGTACAGGCCAGGCAGTAATGTTCACAAAAGTCTGGTCCCTCTTCATAATGTGTGATGAGGAGTGGGGGGCCAAAGTTCCATTAATTAGTCGAATCGTTGATCTTTCTTTCAGGTAGTGTCCATTGATAAGCCTAAAAAACACTACCACAAAGCCAATGGACATAAACAAAAAAACACATATGAGCACCAGCCAAATGTAAGTCCAAGGGGGAATTAAAAAATGTCTTTTGAACCAGGCCACAAAAATCGAAACTTTGGACGGGGCAATGGTAGTCGTTGAACGAGAATCAAAAGAGTCTTGTGAGTGGGCAACTGTGGTGGATTGTAAAACAGGCAAGGTAACATCCGCAGGATAAGCATACTCAACCTCCTCAAGCACACCACTAGGTGTTGGTGGCAACAAGGGACCAGTAACGGCATGCATCTCGATGGCAACATCAGGCACTGTGTTAGAAGCTCGGGCCACAACAGAATTTCTCAGCATCGAAGGGCAAGAAACTGCCGGAGTCATACTAAGAAGAATCAGCCACTCACTGTAGTTTGACATTGTCAATCGAGATGTACATGTTATCCTTTCGACCAGGAAGTGGAGGTAAAATGACTGTTCTAGTACCCTGTACTCCAAGCACTGGAACCGGTGCACGATAAGAGGGGCCAAACTCCTTCTTGTTCTCCACCTTCTCACGGACCAGATCACCAACTCGAGGTAGCCAGCCGACTACCGGAATCTGAAGTTCAGCATCAGATGAGGAGGGTACGTGTTCTTTCGCTAGACTGTCTCTGGCTTCTTGAAGATTCTGCAATACAGCACAGTGTTCATCTACGTCAAAGGGTGCAGCTGACGCCACCATGTCTAGACCATCAAGGTCTGGAACAAACATTCGTACACCAAAGAGCATCATGTATGGGGTCCGCCCACCCAGAGACCTTCTAGGGAGATTATTAAGTGCACGTTGCACGTCATACAAGTGGGCTAGCCAGTTCCGACCACTACCCAAAACTATGGCTGTCAAAGATTGCTTTAAGTCACGGTTCATTCGCTCCACTACACTATTACCCTCAGGCCGGTATGGAGACGAAAATTTAACTTGGACCCCCAAATTTCTCATGGCCTCTTTGTACGCCTTAGAGGCGAACGCCGGGCCCTGATCAGAATGAAAGGTACCACATGCAAAACTCCCAACAAAGACACGCAAATCTTTTATGACAGTGCGAGAATCAGCACTCCTTTGTGGCCACACCCACAGAAAACGTGTGCACGAATCAACTGCAACCAAGATGTATTTGTACGCAGTATCAGAGGTAAAAGGACCGCAATGATCTAAATAAACACAACCCATTGGTTTATTAGATATGTACAACTGAGTTTGTTGTGGGCGTGCCGCAGTTGAAGGTTTAATCTGCTGGCAAATGTCACAATTAAGAACATAAGCTCTGGCTTGTTTATACAAACCGCACCACCAGTAACGTTGTTGTAACAGAGATACAGTAGCTGCAACGCCGGCATGCACGGACGCCATGCCCTCGTGAGCCGCTAATATCAAAGAAGGTCTGCAGTCCGCGTTGGGAATCAACCTGTCACCAACGTCATTAATCCTCACTAATGGGACTTTATCAGGACTTAAGCGATAATGGTAACGAGCAGGGAAACCTCTCGGTGGCTTCGTTCCCTGCTCTGTAGCAGCAATAGCTGCCAAGATGTCATCATCGATCTTACTTTTGGATCTTGTAACTGCTGCTACTAAATATGTCGCCACTGCTGTTTTTGCTGCCTCGTCAGCTAGGCTGTTGCCGACAGCATGGACACCAACTCGTTGGTGACCAAGAGTGTGAATTACATTCACGAGAGGCAGACGTTCTTTAAGACCTGCCACTCAAACCCAAAGCAGTTTATGCTTAATCGTGCTACCTTTGGAATCATGGTAGTCATTCTGAGACCAAAAATGTAGATTGTCGTTGTAAGATTGAACACAATAAAAGGAGTCACTCACTATAAGGGTAGTGACTCGGGGATCAGCAAACTCCAGTGCAAGCACCAGAGCACGAAGCTCCGCCAACTGTGCGGTACAATCACCCAATGACTGCGTATGCACGACATCGGACTGGAATTCACCATTTACGAAAGTACCGACCACAATGGTGCAAGCCGCTGAATAGGTGTGCTTTGATCCAGTTGCGGGTTGCGCAGACCCGTCAGTGTATATGACACAATGGTAATCCTTGAGCGGACGCAAGGACAGAGGAGCCGGATGAACTAATTCATACTGCAAAAACTCCTGAGTCTGAAGTGCCACGATAAAGGTAAGAGTGACGTCCGGCGAGGTCAAGGAAGTGGCCCATTGTATCCACCTTGGATGCAAAGCTTTAGAATTCGGTACACTCGCTTTTGTCACCGCCTCAAGGGCAGGATAGGGTGTTACCACCAACATGCGTTTACCTTGCGACAGCGCTCGTTCTTTCAGAATCGCCATCTGCACCGCCGTCAGAACTTTCTCGACAGCGGAAAAACGCAGTTCAGCCGAAGTGTACAAGTGAGATTTGTAAGCAATGGGGACGGTGTCGCCCTCATTGAACGTTAAGTATGTGAAACGAACTGCGCCGGGCACTATTCTTATGACCAGGTTAGTGTGGTTATCACGCGTCAGTAAGTATTTAGAAGCAAGAAGATCAGCTTGCAATAACTGCAATATAGCTGAATGCTCTGGCAGCCAAAAGATTTGGAAAAAGTAGGTTGTACCAAGGCATAAAGCGGCTTGATGCCACGTTGGGCGCCATGTTGCAGGGATTCTGCTTATGCGCAGAACAATGCGCAGGAACCCAGGCCCTCAGTGAATTGTGGTGTACCAAAAACTCACCTCAGAACCCAGAACCCCTTATCCGGCCAGCATCAGTGTCCCATTCGTTATCCGAGGTTTAGCTCGGCGGTCCCAATGTATAGACAACCCAGAACAAGCGACTTAGTATATTTCTCAGGAATGGTGGGAATCAGAAATACCTTTTCGTAATTATTCTCATACCAGTCCACAACAGAATAAACAGAGACACGGTAAAAGTTTAAAGAGTTTATTTTATAAACCTCGTGTCCTAAGATGCAGCAGTTTGGCTAACATAAGCAGGCAAACGATTAAAATCAAAACCATCAGCATAGTTACAATACCATAGAAAATGAAAGGAGTAATCATACTAAAATGACAGTGGATCTAAGCCACCTTCCTTTCTCTAACACACTAATAGTATTATTAGACTAATAAAAGGTCTCTAGGCTTGAATGGGGAACCCCATACCGTAAAGATCAGCTCAGTGAGTTCACATCACAGGATCAGCTATGCTCTGCTCCTGGGAACGCTCTTCTTCCGAATTTAATGAAAACATGTAACACTGCAATATTAAAAGCACCCGACTTTCAGGTATTTGCAGCTGCGTGCGTGTTATGGCTAAACTAGTGGGCTGATCAACCTGAACTCAACAACATGCACCGTCTAGCAACCCAGACTGTTTCTTTACACTGTGTACAGACCAAGGTCGCTGCTCACTGTTTGGGATGTTAACAACAGACAGTTCTCATGTGAAGCAAAGTCGAGTAAGCATTTCTCAATTTAATAACATGTGACTACAGTATCGTGTGCAAAAGCAGCAAAAGCGGCAAGATGGCTTTCTAACATCTAACGCGGTTGTGCTAACTTAGCATTGTACATATATAGGTAACGATCTTCACCACAGATTCCAACCGTTTAGTGGTGATATTTGCACATTTATTCATTTTTTGACACATTATGTTATGAGTTGATATATTCATGCAGTAGCAATAATTGACAACTTAGGTCCTGAAGAAAGCCGTGGGCATTCTTACCCGTTTGGCTGAAACATGTGGACCTTGATGAATAGCAGTTATTTGTTAATACTGCTTTTTGCACTGTTTTTTGGTTTTATTTAGAGTGTGAAGCGATATTTTCAATTATCTGTGTTTCTCCCTTTACAACTCTATTTTAAACACTACACTCACTTTTCTATGTACTGCACGATGTTTCTATGTGATCATTAATCAAAGATATATATGATGAGTTTTCCACTGTCTGTCGCTCCCTCACTGACTCTAACGAGAGAGCGTTCCCTTGAAGATAGTCTCTATGATTAAGAGACATATCATCCATTTGGGTGGATGACCAAATGATAAGTTTGATCACGTAGACAATTGATGGGAATCCAAGCTCTGCTCAAGGGTCCCTATACTTTCACAATATTCTTTTCTTTGTTTCTTCACTTTTATCCCTTGTAGCCCTAGGCACTTGTTTGTTCCTTGATGTAAGACCCCCAGTTCATTAGGTGATTGATATTGTAGAAATTGGGGAATAGAACTGCGGCAGGTCATTAAATATTTTACCTTAGACCCTACTATTCTCTGTTTGTTCGGTAGTGTTTGTGGGCAGCCATCTGAAGATCTTTTTGATCATCTTGAGTGTCTGGAAACAAGAGATGGAGGCAGTGGCACTTGGCCAATCATAGTGAATTGGGAGTTAATTACTATTCCGAGGTTCTTTGTGAGGGCTGCGGGGAGGGGTGTGAATTTCACTTCTGCAGCCCACAAGGTGGAATCCAAAAGTCATGTACCTTTCACAAAGATTACTACTTCCATCTTGTCTGTATTGAGCTAGAGGCATTTTTTTCATCCATATCGTGACTTCATTCATGCAAGCAGAGATTTTGGTCTGGGTGTTTGATGCCTTGTCGGAGAGGGAGAGATTTACCTGGATGCCTAGGATATGAAGTTGATTCTGGGGGCCCAGATGATGCTGGTAAGTGTGGTTATGTTGCAGTTGAATAGGGTGGTTCTGAGGGAGGATCCTTGTGGAACTCTGCAGTTGGAGGTGATGGGCCCCGGCTGCCCACATCGATGTGACCTGTCAGGAAGCAACAAATCCAGCAAGGTGCAGGTCCTTGGATGGTGGCTTTATGCAGTCTTGGATAAGTATGGGTTGGTAAATGGTGTGGAAGACTACTGAAGGGTGCAGGAGAATGAGTGTCACAATGTCACCTTTGTCCATGGTCATCTGTGTAGTGTCCATGGTGGCGATGAGGGTGGTCTCTGTGGTGTAGTTGGGGCTGACTCCAGATTGAATAGTATCGAGATGGTGGTTGTCATTGAGGTGGGTGGCTGGGTGTTTTTCCCATAACTGTTGTGGGGTAAGGTAGCATGGAGATAGGCCGGTAGTTGGCTATTGATGCAGCGCGGCTATCAAAAACCCTTTCCCTTATGACATCAACCCAGAAAACGCCTACACCTATTTACTCATATAAATCTATGTCGGTGGGGCCCATGACACTGAATACACAAATCTAGTTTTCTGGATTAATGATACGTAGACGAGCTGCTGGACGAATGGGGTACCTTATTAAAATGACTGAATGTACATTATACACATTATATACATTAATCTTATAAACTGTCGGTTCTAAACATCAAGGTACTCCGCTATTCGGTCGATGGACCAACTAGTAGAATCAGTTGATGGTGACTAAGTCCAGCTCAATCACGATTAAAACCTTTAACATTTATTGATCATGTTTAATTTAAGAATCACAGACTCAATCTTAGAGTTAGCATATGATTTTATCTGAATTCATTAAATGAAAGTAAATAAGTAAAGTTTTATTAGGCAAATACATTTAACATTATCCGTAAGCATTTAAGTAAAATTAAAATAGAAATGGAAAATACTCATTACCCTTGGCCATAGGGAGATGAAGAGAATGGTTCACCAGAAAGACGAATGAACAGCAGATCACAGTATAGATCTCCCAACTCTGACTGACTGTCCCTCTAACCTCCTCGGACGCAATCTCCTCCTGCTACGGTCTCGTTCCTACTCCCCATCAAAGTTCGAAGTCCAAAATGACAGAGTCTCTCATAGCATCAGGATAGAAAAATGAAGGAATGTCGAATTAAAGCGAATCTGATCGAACCAAACCGAACAGACAGACAGACTCCGGACTCCAGCACACCCATAATGTAAGTGTAGACTCATTTATACCTTTTCCTCTAACTTGCTACACTCAAAATTGAAATCTTCAGGGGCTGAATTCATTCTCATTGGTCCATTGGAGGGGTGGTGATGGTCACCTTATTGTCCTCCTTGTTCGAACCGGATTGCAAACAAAAAGTGCATACAGTAGTTCTCGTGATCCACAATGTTCAAAGGAAATTTAACTTGTCAATGAAATTTGTAACAAACTCCGATGGTCATCCTCTGTAGCTCAGTTCTCCCATCCGTTCCCATGCATACATGTTGAACTCTTGGCACCACTCTCGTTTCAGGTCAGGCTGGCCTTGACATCTCTCACTCCGGGCATGCTCATGCACGGGGCCATCTTTTCGGCGCAAGCAATCCCATCCCTCTCCGGCAGCCTTTTTTAGGCATGGCCTACCTGGCCCGAACTAAACTAATATAAGAACAAACACAACAGAAATTAGAAATAGAAAATAAGCCTTTCTGTTTACCACCCGCCATTCTAATAACCCGTGTTAGATATTACATAGCAAAAGCGACATTTAAAGCCATTTTACTTACCATCTGCATTCTTTGCCACAGTATAATTTTACTACACAACAAATCCATGTAATTTTACTCTATTTATTACACAAATCACAAGACCTATGTTATTTAATCTACACTTGTAAATAAATTAGATTTTGCAAAGCCAGTTAGTTTTCCCACATGTAGTGTCTAATAAAGGTGCATTTGTTGGTTAGTAAATGCTTTCAAACAATTAGTATCATTAAAGTTATGAGGTCGTTAATTTCAAGGGGTACAAAAACATATTTTGTTTTCCCCTGATCCATCAATTCCCCCCTTTGGTGATTTTTAATATCACCACTAAAACCTATCTTTATCAAATTTATCAGGAATCATGTTTCTTGTCCATTTCCATTTGTTATTTCAGACAATTGTGTTCTTTTCATTTTGTTTCTTAGACTTGTTATACAGGTTCTCTTTAAATTCTTCTAATTCAATCCCTCCCATTTCTTGCTCTCTTACCTTATTTTTTTCATTTTCTCTTTTTACTTTGTTTTGTCTTTTTCTCCGTTTAACACACATACAGGCTAATCTCAACTTCAATGTCATCAATATTAGCAATGTCACTGGAATTAGTATTTTCTCAATTAGGGAGATACCTACTTCGGTGAACCATTTCTTTATTGATGAAAAACTCTTACCAAGCTTCTCCCAAGCACCTTCAACCTCTAGTGGGGCAATTTCTTTATGCAATTCAGTAATGTTCTTTATATATATTTGTATATTCTAACTCTTATCTGGAATGTAAGTGCAACAATGTTGTACCTTCAGCATTCCACAGACTCTACCCTCTTTTGCCAAAAGAATATCAAGGGCAAGTCGATTTTGCATCACCATAGCTCTCATGGCAACCATCTCAGTATTTACCATCAAGAACCCTCCAGCAGTATTTGTTGACAAACGGTCTCCTACTGTAGATAATTTCCGAATTTTGTATGCATTCAAAGAAACACCCACTGTTGGTATCAATGCTCCAAAAATGTCACCTATTATTTCGGAGAAGCTTTCCCTTCTTCTACGTGTTAATGGTTTACCTTTTATTTTATTTATTTTAAAGGTTTTATATAGCGCTGGCTAGACCCGGAGGTATCAAAGCGCTTTACATGAGTATCAGATCATAATTGCAGGTTACATCGTTACAAAGGTTACACAGTTATTAGAGCCTGGCAACATAGTGACAAGTAAGGTTGAGACAAACAAAAAGGACATATACGTAAGGGAGAAAGCAGGCAAGGGGAGGGGGGTGAGAGCAGGGGAAGTAGACAGAGAATGGAGGAGGGAAAGAGGAGGGGAGGGTGAGAGACACAGCATGGAAAGAGGAGGGGGAGGGTGACGGGGACACAAACCTGTAGACGAGTCAGAGCTGCGTCCAAAGTCCAGTAAGCTGTGATCCCAGGGGAAGTGGTATCATTTCCCCATCTCTGTTGCGAGAAGCTCCCTATACGCAGTGGACTCTCTCAGAGGGATCACTGAGACTCCAAGGCCTACACACTGGATCCTTCCCCAAAAAGGGGAGAGGGCGTGCTTTGGCAAGGGCTGCCATACCATACCTCAACTGTGAGTGGCTCCCTAGGCGCTGTGGAATCTCTCAGCGGGTTCGCTGAGAATCCAGTGTATAAATATTGGATCTTTCCCCAACAAGGGGAGAAGGAGCACTTAGTCCCCCTTTCCACATGAAATATCTTTGGAAAGACCAGGCCTAGATAACATGTTCCACACCAATGGTCCGGTGACCTATAATAAGCTTTGTTCCCGCAAATATAATAGATCCCTGGAAATACTGGATCTTTTCCTCCTTTGAATCCCCATCCTTCTATAATTTTGTATGTATCTCGGCACTCACTAGAACCCATGAAATAGTTATCATACATGGTTTTATCTCTGCTAATACACAATTTTCCTTGTTGTGGCCAATCTAAAACCATTGCTGCATTGGTTTCACCTTTATTGTAACTTTCTTCCTCAAAAACCCAAGGTGTCGTTTTCATCTTCTCTCCTGTTGCTTTTCTTTGAAACTTAACCCTTCTGTCTTCTACCATGTCTAAAAAGACCTTTTCTTCTTTCCTCAATCTACTAGTAAGATTGTGTCTAAATGCGTAATCTAATGTTAATTCTTTTGTTTCCAAGAAAAATTCTCAAAAAATCTAAGCAAGTTTCACCTTATTTAGCTCAAGGACTACGCAAACTTTAGCAAACATAGCATCTATGTCAGTGTAATAATATTCTAATTTACCTGTCTTATAAAATAAGCTTGCTAGAACACTACAAGTTATTCCATACGTCAAAGGAAGGTGATGATATGTTACACCTTCTGACACAGACGCGGGTAACTGCATGCAGACATAATAATCCCTGACGTCCATTGTCTCTATATATTCATACAAAAGTTTTGTGAAAACATTCTTTGAAAAATCAGTTATTGACTTGTCTCTATGAAGTTCAGTGTTATCTATCAGTGTTGTGGTGTCTTTTAAGTTAGATGTCTTGTCACTATTCGTGTCATTGTTGATTTTAGATGTATTTTCTTCAACTAGTCTAAGTGGAATAATTATTGCTAAAATAAACCAAATAAGCATCAGCAAACCTGTACAATAGAAACACATCTTACACCATCTACAGAGGACCTCACATCTAGATCTTCTCCTCTTAGAGTCTACCATAGCAAACTATAGTCTAAAATATGTACAGTAAAAAAATGTATCTTTCCACACTCCCAGGATGACCTTTGCCACTTTCCCCTTTCTTTATTGTTGACAGGAGTCAAATACTTTTAGCGTACTTTTTAGTCACTTAAAAATGATCTTTTGACTTTATCAGTTCATGTGTCTTTTCTGGTTTCTTTGGTCTCCTCAAGAAGTGCACAGTTCACTCTCACCTACTTGTTTACAGTTCTCGTTTGGGTTTTTGTGACTGCTATTCACCTCTTCAATGTCAGGCAGTGTTATGTGTGTCTATTCAGGCGATTTGTATTTTAAATTAGATCTTTTCACTCGTTTGGGTCTCTGCAATTGTCCTTTGTTCGATTTTATTTGTTTTATCTGGCTTGTTATTGCATTCACTTGTTCTTTTTTATTTTTGTTCAAATATATTATTTTATATCTCAGTCTTTTATTTTCGTTGGGCCAATTATCTCCTTTCCTTGGCCTTTTTAGTTTGTTTTCCTTTTCCCCACGTTCCACTTTCCAAGCTCTCTTTCTCAGTCCTCATCTTTGCCTTATCTCTTCTTCACTTTCCTCGGATTCTGTTTCAGATCTCACTTCACCTTCTTTAACTTTGAATTTTATGATCTCTGATCCTTGGTCTGAATCTAGATTTTCTTCTGTTGTTTCAATTATTTCTGAAGGGATTTCCCCAAAACTTGCACTTGGTTGTTCACTATCACTGTGAATTATTTCAGTCTCTCCTGTTTCAGTATCAATTATTTGTCTTTCAAATTCTTCTACTTGTCTTTCACTAGATTCAGATAGTTCTGTTTCAGATGTCGAACTGGTATCCGATATTTCCAGATGTCGACTTACAGGTCTATCTGCAGAATCTGGAACTCTGATTGCTTCAGTTTCTGCTTCAGATGCCGAACTGGTATCAGATATTTCTAGATGTGGACTTACAGGTCGATCGTCAGAATCTGGAACTCTGATTGCTTCAGTTTCTGCTTCAGATGCCGAATTGGTATCTGATATTTCCAGATGTCGACTTACAGGTCGATTTCCAGGATCTGGAACTCTGATTGTATGGCTGGCATGAATCCAGTTTTCACACCTGCACACTTTACTGCTGTGATAGTCACCAGAATCACCTGTCGTGGCTTATCCCAACGAGGAACCAAGCAATTTCTTCTTCTGTGGACGTTTATACGGACCCAGTGTCCTAGACTCAGATCATGAGCTGGTTTTCTCTCAAGAGTGGTCGCATCCGGCCCAACCTGATGAAACACAGAATGCACCACATCAGCCAATCCTTTGCAATAGTCCAAAATGAGAGCATCAGTTATAGTCAGCAGTTTGTTGACAGGTACGCGTGCTTGTCTCATTACTCGTTCCATTATTATTTCATGAGGACTCAGACCTGTTTTTCTGTCTAGTACACTCCTTAGGCTCATGAGCACGAGGGGCATGGTATTTGGCCATCTGATTCCTATGGCCTGACACATTTCTCCCAGCCTATTCTTGATGGTGCCATTTACTTGCTCTACCACCCCAGAAGCCTCTGGTCTGTAGGCACAGTGCAGCTTTTGCTGAATATCCAGCGCTTCACATATCAGCTGGATAATTTCATTCTGGAAATGACTTCCTCTATCTGTTTCTATCGTTACTGGAAAACCATATCTAGGAATACATTCTCTCAGTAGCAGCTTAGCTACAGTAACTCCATCATTCCTTCTTGTCGGATAGGCTTCCACCCAACGAGAGAACAAACAGACAACCACCAAGGCATACCTCAATCTGTTACTCGGGGGCATTTCATTAAATCTAATTGCATTCTGGTAAAAGGACCTCCTTCATGTCCTATTGTTTCCAAACTCACTACTGTCTTCCTTCCAGGGTTTAGTTGTTGGCATATAAGACATCTTTGGCAAAGGCTTTCAGCTATAGCCCTAAATTTGGGGTTGTACCAAGTCTGTTTGAAAAGTCTAATCATGGCATCTCTATGTATGTGTGTCTGTCCATGGTCCATCCGTGCCATGTTAGAGATCATGTTATCAGGCATAACTGGTCTTTCATCTTTGTAAACCCAAACTTCATCTTCCTCTCTTCGTCTACAGCCTGCTTTTATCCAAGTATCTTTTTCCTCATCACTTGCTTATTCTTGCAGTTGTCTCACCTCATCTCACGTTTCAACTACGTTAGTAAACAGCAATGGACATGAAACATGTTCTTTTTCCCTCCTCCGATTTATTGAGGTCATATTTCTAGCACAATATTGAGCTATCCCATCAGCAAACTTGTTTCCCTCTGTAATGTAGTCATTTCCATTTTTGTGTGCAGTACATTTCACCACTGCAATTTGTTTAGGCAGCTGTGTCGCCTCAAGCAACATCTTTACAAACTCATCATTCCTAATTGGAGACCGTGAGGAAGTCAGGAATCCCCTCTGGGACCAGATCTGTCCAAAATCATGGACCACTCCGAAGCCATACTGGCTATCTGTGATCACAGTGATTCGGAAATTTCTTCCCAGTTTGCAAGCTCGGATTACAGCGATCAGCTCAGCAACTTGGGATGAACGTATTCCTCTCAAACAAGACGCTTCCATTATGGCTGCCACCGTGCATACAGCATATGCAGCGCTTAAAACTCATTCTTTTGTTCTCAGGCATGATCCATCCACAAACATCACATAATCTGACTTCTAGAGGTTCATCTCTAATGTCAGGATGGGGCTTTGTGCAGAATTCAAGCAAATTCAAACAATTATGATCATCATTCTCTTTGTCCTCTGCATTTATTGCATCAGGCAGTAAGGTAAAAAGATTCACACTTATGCATCTTACAATTGTCACATTATCTGCACCCAAAATCACCGTTTCATACCTAGTCAGCCGACTATGTGTCATGTATTGTGTTTTTGTTCTGGTCAGAAGAATCTCAACTGAATGTGGGACATATACCCACAAAAGATATCCCATTACAATGCCCTCACTCTGTTCCAGACGCACACATGTAGCAGCTGCTGCTTTCAGACATCCAGGAAACGCTTTTGCTACTGGGTCCAAAACAGCTGAAAAGTAAGCAATTGGTCGTCTCATTCTTCCATGTCTTTGTACTAGTACTGAAAGTGCACATCCGTCTCTTTCACTACAGTACAATTCAAATTCTTTATCATAATCAAGCATTCCCAATGCTGGGGCTTTACACAAACTGGTTCTCAGTTGCTCAAAAGCTTCCATCTCTTCCTCATTCAGCACAATTGGATCTTTTACATCACTTTTTGTTAATCGCTGCAAAGGTTTTGTAATCAATAAAAGTCCACTTATCCACTGTCGGCAATAACCAACTATTCCTAGGAACATTCTCACCTCTCTCTGTGTCATTGCGGCTCTCATTCCTTTAATAACCCTAATTCTTTCTGTTGTCACTTTTATCATTCCTTTTTCAATCTTATGTCCTAGATACTGTACTTCCTGTTGACAAAACTGCAATTTTGATGGGGGCACATTGTGTCCTGCTTCTGCCAAATGATTCAATAATGCAATTGTGTCAGTGACACATGCTTCTCTTGTACTTGATGCCACCAGTAGGTCATCAATGTACTGGACCATCACAGAGTTTTCAGGCATCTTCAAACTCTCAAAATTTGATTGAAAATGGAAGGACTTTCAGTATACCCCTGAGGAATTCGGCACCATGCCAAAATACGCTTGCCAAACCGAAATGCAAATAATGGCTGGCTGTCAGGGTGTAATGGAATAGAAAAGAATGCATGGCACAAATCAATGACTGTGTACCATTCTGGATCATGAGAAATTTGGCACAGTATCACAGCATGATTTGGCACAATTGGGCAGCAAGAAACAACAATTTTGTTCACCTTTCTTGAATCTTGCACTAGCCTATATGTCCCATTAAGGTTCTTCAATCCCGTTCTAGGTGAATTACAGGAACCGCTCATTTTCTCTCTCAAAATTCCCTGTTCAATCATTTTATCAATCACAGGGGTTATTCCTTCAATAATTTCTGGCATCAATTTATACTGCGGGGTATTCGGGAAGTTTGTTCCTTCTTTTACAGTAATCTTTACAGGGTCAGCTCCTTTCATTAGACCTATATCTTCACCGGTGAAATCCCACACTTCGGTCCTCACTATTCCCTTCAATTCATTACGGATTTTTTCTGCATCAAACACGGGAAACGTATCACACATTTCTGGTTCTAGTTCTGTCATAGTCACTTTATACAGAACATCATCCTCTGGTGTCTGGAAAGCAATATCATCTGGGGTACAGTAGATGGTGCAATTCATTTTACAAAGTATATTGCGTCCTAGTAAATTTAGGACTGCAATTGCACACTACAAAGCGATGTATATCTCTAAATGGACCAATTTCCACCTCTACTGGTTTTGTAAGAGGGGTTTTAATTTGTCTGTTAGAGACACCTACAACTTGGATGAATTCTCCTGAGAGAGGAAGGATTGAAATCTCCACTGATGTTACAGTAGAAAATGTAGCATCAGTGTCCACAAGGAAAGTAACATTTACACCATTCACCTTTCCATCCACAAATGGACCTGACTGATCTACCTCTAGAGTTGCACCAAGCACGCACTCCTCTTCCTCTCCCTCTCCTAGGCACCGTCATAAGCTTTCATCCGATTCATTTCCATCTGGCTGTAGCCAATATTGTGAAACAGCAGCTGCGCACTGCAATTTTGTTACCTGCTCTCCACCGTAGAATCCTGCCTCTGCACTGTATCTTTGAGGATTTACACTCTTTGGGAGAGGTGGTTGCGGCACCTGACTCTGTTGAGTAACTACCTGCTGCTGTGGCGGTTGTTGGTAACTCACCTCATTCTGCACCTGTGGATTTAATGATTGATTCTCAGTATTAAGTTTTGGAGGTAATTTACACTCGTTTTTCCAGTGTCCTAATTTTCCACAATTATGACATGGCCATTTCTTTTTGGCTTCTTCTATGCTCATCTGACCTTTTCCTTTACCAATGTTAGGTCTGAACTTGGTCTGCCCTGCATCACCAATCTGGTTACTTATCTGGGTTTCTTGCTGTTCTGCAACCTTTACTTGTGCCCACATTGCTTTTTCTTTGAGCTTACGTTGTCTGGCCTCATTATCATCACAACAATATTTTGCATACCGTGGTACCTCATCTACTGTACTCAATTGCCAACACAACATATGCTGCTTAATCATTTCACTTATCTCAGGTCTCAACCCATACACAAATCGGTATACAAAATGACTCATGTCCTTTTCACTCAGATTCTCGTATCCATAATACTGTTTAAAGACTAAAAGCAAACTTTCATAATAAGCATGCAGTGACTCCTTATTCTCCTGAGTTGTTCTATCAATCTTTACCCAGTCCGTTTCCTTTGGTGGGATCTTATTTTTCAGGAATGTGATTGCCTGCTCATACTTTCTCATTACTTCTGGACCTAGGGCTCCTGTTTTTGCATCTCTAGGATATTCTTCCTTCAGCCAGTTAATTGTAATTTTACATTCTGTCCATAAATCAGCAGGAACAACAATCTCAAATAATCCATCCAAATCGTCCCACAATACTTTTGAAACTTCTACAAACCTTTCCACCTGTCTATACCATTGTACAGGCTTTTCTCTCAATCTTGGAAAATCATTTGTAGACGACAATATATCTTGTCTGGATCATGGGACGTGTACATAACCTCCTCCTGGAACTTCTCTCATGTGACATTCTTTTACTAGAACGTTGGTTCGTTTTCTTTTACGGGGAAAGCTAATGTTACCTTAGTAGCCGTTCCTTCTTTTCTCCTTATCCACCTACTTCTGCACCTGCCTACATCTCCCCATTTTCTCAGTAACACAATCAGTTATTTTATCTGTGTTAACCATCCTGATGTGTTCAGGTTTTCTATATCTTTTTCAATAAAATCTACGGTTTCTGTAATCCTCTGATTTTTACAAAATCTGCTCCCAATTCATTTGCTGTTTCTTCCAATTTTTCATGCAAGTTCCTAGCTCTCCAAGTAATACTTTTACACATAAACATTAATTCATCATCTTGATAGGAGTTTAGTCGATGTGTACCAATAGTCCCTAATCAATTCTTCCATATCTATCTTTAACCTAACTACAACCAAAGGTTGTTGTTCGGTGTCTTTCTTCTGCAAACTCCTTACCCATTCATTTAATTCTTCCGCAGTTGGACCCACATGGGTCATGTTTAATTCTACCCTATTTACACTTCTCTCTGGGGTTTCAGTTGCTGACTCGGTTCCAATAGGAATTTTATTTATTGGACTCTGATTTATTGTCAAATTCATAGTTGGAGTTGATCTAACTGAATCTTTTGCCTCCCTGACGTCCGGAATGATCTTTTCTCGTACTTTTTGTATGCTAGAATTCAAGGGAATGGCTAAGGAATGTTCATCTATCTTTTGATTCTCAAACACTGGTATTACTGGACCTATAGTTACCGGCACAGTTACAGCTTCTACATTCTTTGTCAATTCTCTTAGCTTTTCAGTCAACTCTCTTGTTGTTCTGGCTAGTTCGGTCACATTTTGATTATCAGGTTCCACAGTCCGTGGTATTTCTTGTCTATTAAATGAACTATCTATTTCAAAAAATTGTTCAGGGTTTGGATTTTTCACAGTTTCCATTGGCGGTGCATTTGGTGTCACCGTCGCAGAAGCCTGTTGATATGGAGGGGGTCTTTTATTTAAAATGTCCTCCAGCAACTCATCATCAGTATCGCTACCTCCATATCCACACCTCTCTGATACTGCATACTTCTTTTTCTCTGTACACTTATTCCCTGTTACCTCCTCAACTGTTCTAGCAGGAAACATACCAGCCATCATATTAGCATACCGCCATTGTCTCATCCTGTCTTCATGACTCAAACCCCATACTCTTCCAGGAATAAAACCATAATCCTTTGTACCTCTGTGTCTCTCTTGTTCATACATATCATCTTCCCATTCACCTAGGGCTTCAAACTGAGTTGGTTTAGGTCTCAGTTCAAGTCTCATAATTTTGCTTCTTAAATTTCGAAGTACAGCTGTGCTAAACAAACCAGTTTCTGGAAATGCCAATGCTCCATCATTTTGAGTATATTTCGCCCAATTTTCCAACCAAATACAAGTAGGATGGCCATATTTTATCATCATATAAGATGCTGGTGTTTTCGGTGGAGGAAGCACTTCCCTTTCCTTCGTCACAACCTTTTTGTCTTTCATAAAAAGATTCTTTAGCTTCGCAAACCATGACGGTTTCCCTCTATCTCGCTCGTCATAGTAAGCCATATTTTCACTATTATTGGTCTAAGCAAATTCACGCTATTCTCCTTCAATCTGCTCAACTATTCTGTCCTACCTCAGTACGATTCACACTAACGCACCAATCCGAAAGCTCTACGTCACTCTCACACTGTCCTATTCCAGAGCGTTTTTACGCAAGCACACCAATCAGAAAGCTCTTCGTTCTGTCACGGCTGGCCAATCCCAGCGTGGTCCTTGTTGACGTCAGCTCTACTCTTGCTTCTGCTGACCCCTCTTTTACAAAAATTATCGCCACTAATTCTTAACTCATTGGTTTGACAAAATCGATTAAATACAACGTAAAACACATTTCCATTGTCTGTTTCTCTAGACAAAAGAGATAGTTTATTCAAACTTTCAAGAATACTGTTTAGTTCGATAAGTTTAGCACTTCCCTCTACCTTACCATTCTTTCAAGCAAGTGGTAAACCTGTTTCTCTGGGGATAAAACACATGTGGAGACTACACTGCTCCTGAGAATTAAGGCCAAAGTTTACAAGAAAACCTGTTCCCATTTCACCCAACGCAATTCATACATGAAATTCCCTAACATAGCACAGTCCTGTGTTATCACCAAGTTGAAATCAGACAATGCACAATTCCATGTGACTTCTCTTGTCACACTTATCCACTTCCTACTTCCCGGAAGCTTCAAAATTCTGACTACATAGAACGTAATACAAACTCAACATAAATTGTTAGACATTGAAAATCAATAATCAATAATCCCCAAACTGACATATACTAACCATAACTCTGCTACCAAGAAATCGGATGTAGCGCGGCTATTAAAAACCCTTTCCCTTATGACATCAACACAGAAAAACCTAATACCGATTTACTCATATAAATCTATGTCGGTTGGGCCTATGACACTGAATACACAAATCTACTCAGTTTTCTGGATTAATGATAAGTAGACGAGCTGCTGGACGAACGGGGTACCTTATTAAAATGACCGAATATACATTAAACACATTATATACATTAATATTAAAAACTGTTGGTTCAGAACATCAAGGTACTACGCAATTCGGTCGATGGACCAACTAGCAGAATCAGTTGATGGTGATTAAGTTCAGCTCAATCACGATAAAAACCTTTAACATTTATTGATCATGTTTCATTTTAGAATCACAGACTCAATCTTAGAGTTAGCATATGATTTTATCTGAATTCATTAAATGAAAGTAAATAAGTAAAGTTTTATTAGGCAAATACATTTAACATTATCCGTAAGCATTTAAGTAAATTAAAATAGAAATAGAAAATACTAATTACCCTTGGCCACAGGACGATGAAGAGAATGGTTCACCAGAAAGAAGAACGAACCGCAGATCACCGGATAGATCTCCCAACAATGACTGACTGTCCCTCTAACCTCCTTGGACGCAATCTCCTCCCGGGGCAATTCCCGCGACGGCCTCGTTCCTACTCCCCATAAAAGTTTAAAGTCCAAAATAACAAAGTCTCTCGTAACATCAGGATAGAAAAATGAAGGAATGTCGAATCAAATCGAATCTGATCGAACCAAACCGAACAGAGAGACAGACTCCGGACTCCAGCACACCCATAATGTAAGCGCAGACTCATTTATACCTTTTCCTCTAATTTGCTACACTCAAAATTTAAATCTTAGGGGCTGAATTCATTCTAATTGGTCCATTGGAGGGGTGGTGATGGTCACCTCATTGCCCTCCTTGTTCGAACCGGTTTGCAAACACAAAGTGCTTACAGTAGTTCTTGTGATCCACAATGTCCAAAGGAAATTTAACTTGTTAATGAAATTTGTAACAAACTCCGATGGTCTTCCTCTGTAGCTCAGTTCTCCCATCCATTCCTATGCATACATGCTGAACTCTTGTCACCACTCTCGTTTCAGGTCAGGCTGGCCTTGTCATCTCTCACTCTGGGCATAGGCCACATACACGTGACTGGAGCATTCACTCTGCTCATGGGCGGGGCCATCTTTTTCGGCACACGTAATCCTATCCCTCTCCGGCAGCCATTTTCAGGCATGGCCTACCAGGCCTGAACAAAACTACTATAAGAACAAACACAACAGAATTTAGACATAGAAAATAAGCCTTTCTTTTTACCACCCACCATTCTAATAAACCTGTGTTAGATATTACCTAGCAAAAGCGACATTTAAAGCCATTTTACTTACCATCTGCATTCTTTGCCACAGTATAATTTTACTACACAACAAATCCATGTAATTTTACTCTATTTATATTGCAACTCACAAGACCTATGTTATTTAATCCACACTTGTAAATAAATAAAATTTTGCAAAGCCAGTTAGTTTTCCCACATGTAGTGTCTAAGAAAGGTGCATTTTGTTGATTAGTACATGCTTTCAAACAATTAGTATCATTAAAGTTATGAGGTCATTAATTTCAAAGGGGTACAAAAAAATATTTTGTTTTCCCCTGCTCCATTACTATCATCTCTGGTCAGCTGAGGGTTTTCTTAGGAGGAGTACTGTTGCGTGTTTCCAGGTCTCCGAATAGGTGTCTGTGATGATTGAGTCATTCAGGATTGGGGTGAGGTCTGTGCTGATGGAATACAGTTATTTAATGCATAGGAACTTAAAGAGGATACAGCAGACCTTGAAGCGGATGAGTTAGAACTTGAAGAATATCCTGCAGGATGTGAAGAGTATGCATCAGACATCTGAGAGGATGAAGCAGACCTTAAAAATAATGCACCAAACCTTGAAGAAGATGTAGCAGACATTGAACAGAATACAGCAGACTAGAAGAGGAATGTAGTATACACTATACATGATGAAGAGGACCTGGATGCAGCTGACCTTGAAGATGATGTGGCACAACTGTAGGAAAATGTATAAGATATTGTAGGTGAAACAGCAGACTTAGATGCAGCTAACCTTTAGGATGATGCAGCAGACCTTGAAGATGGTAAATTATTGGAAGAGGAGACAGTGTGGATCTCCCTTAATAGGGTGATATGACCATTGGCCTCAGACCTGTAATGAGAGAGCAAGGCACATGGAGAACTGCACAGACAGGTGCTATTATGGTTTATGGCAGAAGCATATTTAGGGTTTGACTTTATTGCTGTGAGAAAGAATGATCACTTGCTCCATAGATCAGAAGTTAGTAGTGGGCCAGCAAGAAAGTATCTTGTGCTAAAAGGTGAGCTAGTACAAGGCAGGATGTCAGTCACAATTGATGGTGGGTGGAATTCTGTGGCAGACTTTGATATTCAATGAGAACAAATGTATTACAAGCCTAGGCTAACAATCAGCCCCCAAGGTTCTCCACTATGATGGCACTCTGCTGTTATGCCTGTGAAGGATTCACCCCTACTAGAGAAGAAACATCCACCTGATGTCAATTCATTTCTTCTAAAGCCTCAGGCTGGGATAGTGAGCTAGAATATCAGTTCAAAGTTCTAGTACAGCAGAACACCTTTGCTGCCCTCGTTGAAAAGCAAGGTCTAGGCTGGACGGATGAGGAAGGAATCCTCTTGTTGACTGGAGATGAGCACAAGGAGTAGCTCATTGTCTCTCACACACTGAGTGCTTCTCCCACCCCATTGCAATATGAATTTTTAAAGAATACACTTTTTCTAGTGCCTAAAGCTCCAGTGCTTTCAGCACGACGAACCTGACATCCAGGCCGGGTTGTGGGTCAATGTAGGCATCTTGACTCTCGGCGTCGAATTGCTCAACTTATAGAGCTTTTTCCAAAAGTTGCTCCAAACATTTCCAAACATCTTCAAATTAAATTGGCAGTTTTTTCCTAACCAAGGCTTATAAAGCATCATTTATAAACCCTACTTATATTAACAAGGCACCCTATCCCCAGGGCACCTAGGGGAGACCTTAGGGGTGACTTATATGCAGGGGTCGAAGTGCATTAAAAGAAAGCAAGGGAACTGTGATGCTGTGCACAACGGGGGTAGGGTCAAAGGTGTGGCAAAAAACAAAATATCATGGGGAAAAATTAAATTGGCACTTTGTCCCTCACCAGGGATTATCAAACATATTTTGTAATACCTCTGCTTATGGTTTCAAGGCACCCTAAACTGTCAAACCTAGGGGAAACCTTAGGGGTGACTTTAAAGGTAATTTTAAATCCAAAGTCGAATTGCATATGAATTTAATATAAAGGCAGCCGGAAAAGCAGTGCTGCCTTTAAACAGTAACAGTAGTGCACACTTAAGTGCATTAAGTCTACTGTGCCTCTAGACCTGCATGCCCCTTTATATACTAGGGGCTTACAGCTAGGCTGTCAGTACAAATTGTAATTAAACCTAATTACCATTTACCTTATAATCAGGGCCCTGTGTCTGGTAAGCAGAGCCCAGGGCGCAATCAGAGTCAGTGACCACAAGCAATTGGAGGTGATCGGGGCAAAAAGATGACTTTCTCACAGGCGCTAATAAAGATCTGCCAACCAGTCAATAAAAAAGATCATATTTCTTAATCTAACTATTTTTTTGGCCACCAACCAAAACGTGCCCCCTTGGGGTGCAGTCCAACTATTACCCTATGATTTTGTCAAATTTTGTATTTATGTCTATGAAAACCTATGGAGCTGGAGCCAATCCGATAACATATGTTTCCAGGATCACTTCAATACTACAAATATTGCGTATTTCTAGGCACATATTTATGGAGTCTCCCTGGTGTGTAAATATGGCTGATTAGCAGTTTCCTATTTATATATCATTATATAATACAATCACCTTCTCATGAGTTATTATATTCCCCAAGTCTGGTGACAAATGGAATTATATTTTATCCTTATTGTTTTTCCGATGCGTCACTTCTTGTGGTGGGGGCCGAGGACTGCATCGATTAATCTTGTAGCTACATTGAGGCATTTATGAAAACTACGGAACTCTAAATAGTTGAGAATCCCTTCCTGGTTAATGCTCCAAACTGCGGTTGCATTTCTGTAAAAGGTAGAAAAGTTATTTCCTATCTTCTAGAATTAGCCAATTGCTATTAATCCCTTATTGGTCGGGAGCGAGCGGGGATTATAGTCAATTCTATGGGGAGGTTGTGATTTTCTTCACAAAGCCCTCTATTTTCGTTGTAATTCAAATTCACCTGCTTTCAACCAAGGACATCACCATTGGGATATGGAATGTGAAGACAATGCACGGGACAGGAAGACAGCCCAAGTGGCAGTGGAGATGACAATCTTCAATATTTCCCTGCTTGGCATCAGCTGGACCAGATGGACATAGTCCGGGCAGAAAAGATTGGCGCCAGGAGAAATGTTGATGTATTCTAGGCATGGGAATAGAAAGCCCCACATACTCAGAGAGTTCCACTGATGCTAACAGCAGAGGCCAACAGAGATCTGATTGAATGGGAAACCCCCGGCTCCAGAAACATTACAGGGACCTTTGGCACAAAGAAAAATAGGATCAACATGAGTGCTATGTACCTACAAATAATCAATCAATTAATCAATCAATCAGAGCACTTGTAAAGCGCGCTACTCACCCGTGAGGGTCTCAAGGCGCTGAGGGAGGGGGGGATGCTGCTACTGCTTGAAGAGCCAGGTCTTGAGGAGTCTTCTGAAAGTGAGTAGGGCTTGGGTCTGCCGTAGGTGAGTCGGGAGGGTGTTCCAGGTCTTTGCGGCAAGGTAGGAGAAGGATCTGCCGCTGGAGGTCTTTCGTTGGATGCGGGGGACGGCGGCAAGGGCAAGGTTTGCGGAGCGGAGCTGGTGGGTGGGGGTGTGGAGGCTGAGTCTGCTGTTCAGGTAGGCTGGTCCGGCGTTGTGGAGTGCTTTGTGCGCGTGGGTGAGGAGTTTGAAGGTGATCCTCTTTTCAACGGGGAGCCAGTGTACGTCTCTCAGGTCGGGAGCTATGTGGCTGCGGCAGGGGATGTTGAGGATCAGGCGGAGGTGTTCTGGATGCGTTGCAGTCGGCGCACGTTTTTGGCTGGGATTCCTGCGTAGAGTGCGTTGCCGTAGTCTAGTTTGCTGCTGACGAGGGCCTGTATCACTGTTCTTCTAGTTTCGGTCGGGATCCACTTGTAGATCCTGCGGAGCATGCGGAGGGTGTTGTAGCAGGAGGAAGAGATGGCGTTGACCTGCTTCGTCATGGAGAGGGAGGAGTCGAGGACGAATCCTAGGTTGCGTGCATGGTCGGTCGGTGTCGGTGCTGTTCCCAGCGTGGTCGGCCACCACGAGTTGTCCCAGGCAGAGGGGGTGGGTCCGAGGATGAGGACCTCCATCTTGTCTGAGTTCAGTTTCAGACGGCTGCTCCTCATCCAGTCGGCGATGGCTTTCATTCTCTTGTGGAGGTTGGTTTTGGCGGTGTGCGGGTCCTTGGTGAGGGAGGGGATGAGCTGGGTGTCATCGGCGTAGGATATGATATTGAGGTCGTGCTGGCGGGCCACTTGTGCGAGGGGGCCATTGAGATGTTGAACAGCGTTGGGCTGAGGGATGAGCCTTGGGGGACGCCGCAGATGATGTCGGTGGCTTTGGATCGGAGGGGTGGGAGACGAACTCTCTGGTTTCTGTCGGAGAGGAAGGATGTGGTCCAGTCGAGGGCCTTTTCTTGGATTCCGGCTTCTTGGCGGCGTGTTTTTAGAGTGCGGTGGCAGACTGTGTCAAAGGCGGCTGACAGGTCTAGAAGGATGAGGGCTGAAGTTTCGCCGTTGTCTAGTTGGCGCCTGATGTCGTCGGTGGCGGCGATGAGGGCAGTCTCGGTGCTGTGGTTTTGTCTGAATCTGGACTGGGATGGGTCCAGGATGTTGTTGTCTTCGAGGTGGCGGGTCAGTTGCGTGTTGACGGTTTTCTCGATGACCTTCGCTGGGAACGGAAGCAGGGAGATGGGCCGGAAGTTCTTGAGGTCCGCCTTGGGCTTCTTTAGGAGGGCGTTGATTTCTGCGTGTTTCCAGCTTTCCGGGAATGTCGCTGTTTCGAAGGAGATATTGATGACCTTCCGTAGTTGGGGGGTGATGGTTGTGTCGGCTTTGTTGAACACGTGGTGTGGGCATGGATCTGATGGTGATCCTGAGTGGATGGAGTTCATGACCTTGCGTGTCTCGTCGTCGTTGACGTTGGTCCAAGAGGTCAGGCGGTTGATGTGGGTGGTGTTCGCAGGGGTGGGGTCTGGCATGGTTGGGGTGGGCGAGGTGTTGAAGCTGTCATGGATGTCGTTGATCTTTCAGTGGAAGAAGGTGGCCAGTGAGTCGCACAGTTCTTGTGAGGGCGGGATGTCGTTGGTGTTGGTGCTGGGGTTGGAGAGTTCCTTAACGATGCTGAAGAGTTCTTTGCTGTTGTGTGCGTTGTTATCCAGGCGGTCTTTGAAGGAGGATCTTTTGGCCAGTCTGATGAGGTGGTGATGTCTGCGGGTGGCATCCTTGTGGGTTGTGTAGCTGTCTGGTGTGCGTTCGTGGAGCCATTTCTTCTCTAGTTTCCGGCAGGCGCGTTTGGAGGTCTGGAGCTCGTCGGTGAACCAAGGGGCTTTCTTGCTGGCGTGGTTGATGGGGGGTTTCTTGAGTGGACCGAGGGTGTTGGCGCAGTCGTTGATCCACCGTCGGAGGTTGTGGCCGGCGGTGTCTGGGTCGGTGGGGTTGGTTGGTGGGTTCTGGGCGAGGGTGGTGGTTTGCTGATCTTTGGTGACTTTGCTCCAGCAGCAACGGGGCAGCTGTTGGGCGCGGTGGTACGTGGTTGGTTTCTTGAAGGTGAAGTGGATGCAGTGGTGGTCGGTCCAGTGGAGCTTGGTGATGTGGTTGAAGGTGACGTGGGTGCTTGTGGAGAAGATGGGGTAAAGCGTGTGGCCGGTGGCATGAGTGGGAGCGGTGACGAGTTGTCTGAGGCCGAGGGTGGCGGAGTTGGTGTCGTTGTTGTTCTCGAGGTGGAAGTTCAAGTCCCCGAGGAGGATGTAGTCTGTGGAGGCGTGTGCATGAGTGCTGGCAAGGTCGGCGATGGTGTCACTGAACGGTGCCCGGGGTCCGGGTGGTCTGTAGACGAGCGTTCCTCTGAGAGTGGTGTTGGGGTTGGTGTGGATTCGGAAGTGCAGGTGTTCGGCGGTCTTGAGGGTGTCGTCCGCATGGGTGGAGACCTTGAGAGTGGACTTGTGGACGATGGCTATTCCTCCTCCGGTCCCGTTGGTGCGGTCCCTGCGGGTGATCTTGTAGCCGTCCGGGATGGCTATTGCGATGTCGGGCGCCGAGGAGTCGTTCCACCAGGTCTCGGTCAGGAAGGCAACATCTGGGCCGGAGGAGTCGAGCAGGTCCCAAAGTTCGATGGCGTGTTTGCGTGCGGAGCGGGTGTTGAGGAGAATGCAGCGGAGGTGGTTGGGTCCGGTCCTTGGGGGTTTGGTGGCTTTGTCGCAGGTGAAGCTGCAGGTGCGGCAGGAGAAGGGTCCGTGGGTGCGTTTCGGGCCGGCCTGGAAGCAGGTGTTGTCTCGGCCAGCGTTGAGCAAGTGGAGGGTGCTGGCGTCGTGTCGGAGTCTGACGTCGTGGCGTGCGCGGGGTCCAGGGGGTCTGGCGCTGGGTGCGGTCCAGGCGCGGACGGGCACGGACAGGCTTGCCTCTGGCGCGCCTCCAGCGCAGCGGCCGCCATTTAAGGCAGGTGGGAGCGGCTGGGGGGTGGGGCGGCGAGGGGGCGGGCCGCAGGGGAGTAGCGGCGGGAGAACGGGGAACAGAAGAGAAGAGGGGGGAGGTGGGGCAGTATGGGAGCAAGTGGGCACAGAATACAGAATACAATCAAACAGAGTCAAAAACAGCAAACAGAGTAAAAACAGAAATGAAGGTACAAGATGGAGAACTAACCAATGGGCACAGTGACAGGCAGCAGGAGCGAACCCACGCTCAGGAGCGGCAGCGAGGGGCTGACACACAGGTGGAGCTGTGCGGCAGTAGGGGAGCGACTTGGCCTGCAAGCAGGGTCAGGGATCGCTCTTACTGTCGTGCAGCGGCCGCCATTTAAGGAGGGTGGGAGCGGCTGGTGGGCGGGGTGGCGAGGGGGCTGGGCCGCAGGGGAGCAGCGGCGGGAGAACGGGGAACAGAAGAGAAGAGGGGGGGCAGTATGGGACCAAGTGGGCACAGAATACAGAATACAATCAAACAGAGTCAAAAACAGCAACCAGAGTCAAAAACAGAAATGAAGGCACAAGACGGAGAACTAACCAATGGGCACAGTGACAGGCAGCAGGAGCGAACCCACACTCAGGAGCGGCAGCGAAGGGCTGACACACAGGTGGAGCTGTGCGGCAGTAGTGGAGCGACCTGGCCTGCAAGCAGGGTCAGGGGTCGCTCTTACTGTCACGCAGCGGCCGCCATTTAAGGCGGGTGGGAGTGGCTGGGGGGCGGGGCGGTGAGGGGGCGGGCCGCAGGGGAGCAGCGGCAGGAGGACGGGGAACAGAAGAGAAGAGGGGGGAGGGGGGGCAGTATGGGACCAAGTGGGCACAGAATACAGAATACAATCAAACAGAGTCAAAAACAGCAAACAGCTGTGCGGCAGTAGGGGAGCGACCTGGTCTGCAAGCAGGGTCAGGGGTCACTCAAATAACAGCAAAGAAGAAGAAAAAGGACAGTTTTGCAACAGACTGCAGTCTATTCTGGAGAAATGCCCTGAGAGAGACATCACGATACTGATGCAGGACATCATTGCAAAAATTGGAAGCAACAACACCGGGTACCAAGAAGTCATGGTCAACCATGGCTGTGATGACATGAACAAGAATGGTGAAAGGCTTGCAGATCTCTGTGCGGTGAACAGGCTGATGAGAGGCAGCAGTGTATTCAAACAGAAAAGAATACGCAGAGCAACATGAGTGTCACCAGACCATTCAACAGAGAATCAGATTGACCATGTCTGAATTTCCAAGAAGTTCCAGAGGTAGGATATGGGAGTAGTGATAGGAACAGACCAACCCCTTGTCATAGCCAGGCTGCAGCTAAAGCTGAAGACAGCATGGGCAGAATCAACAAACCAATGCCATCGATATAACACCACCCTCCTCAAAGATGCAAAGCAAGGGGGTGAATGCTCAGTCACCCTCAGCAACAAGTGTGAAGTCCAGCAAAAACTAGAGAATGACAGTGAGCCAGTAGAAAGTCAGTGGGAGGAGATTAAAGAAAGACAGTGACATCAGCCTGCCTGGAGGTACTGGGCCCCAAGATAAACCAGCATAAATAATGGATCCCTACCGAAACCCTCTATAAAATCAAGGAGAGAAAGAATATGAAAGCTGCAGTCACCACCGGCTGAACAAGAGCAGAAAAAGCAAAAGCTCAAAGTGAGTATTCCAAAACAAACAAGGAACATAGCAGGAGACAAGGAAAGATTCGTCAATGGTCTTGGCACAGAAGCCCAGGAAGCAGCAAGCCATGGAAACTTGAAAGAACTCTACGGCATAATGGGGAACTCTCTGTCAGATACAGCAAGTCAGAAAGACTTGATAAATATTTATCTCTTTATTTATTTTAACAACTTATAAAGCGCACAAATACTTGGAGGTGTCTCTGCGCTATATGCTGGAAGGGTCGGCTGGGGGAAAAGCCTATTGCTTAAAAAGCCACGTTTTTATAAAAATCTGTTTATTTAACATAAAGAACTTTGGTCATGTTACACAATCTCGTTCAGTTATGTCACAAGGTGTACGTGCATCAGTTTACACAAGCGTCAGTACGTACTGTTCAAAGTGTAAGGCAGAGTTATATTACATACATTGTAGGTCACACTGTACAGTGGTCTTCTGAGGAAGAAACATCTGGTGGTTCACATATCCCCCCCCGGTATGCATTCCACTTTGTCCAAATCGATAACCATTTTTTGTGGCACCCCCGTGCAACATATACAGTTTTCTCACGGACCATGCACCAGTCCATATATTCCTTCCATTTCTTTAAGGTGGGAGGTGCAACGGCCCCCCACAGTTGCGCTATGTTGCGCTTGGCCACTGTCTGCCCAAGCGTGACCCACAACCTCCCGTGTATGGGTAGATCTGTGGGCTCCCACACATTCAGAAGGCATCTCTTTGCCTCAGGTAATACGGGCACCCCCCACACCACACTCATTACTTTCAGCACGCCCCGCCAGTAATTATGGATGACTGGGCACTCCCAGAGCACATGTAGGAATGCGCCCTGCGTTCCGCAGCCCCTCCTGCACAACCCGTCCTCACTACCGCCCATGTGGATTAATTGTGTACCAGATAAGTAGACTCTGTGTAACACCTTTAGCTGTATTAATTTCAACTTTGCAGAGATAGCCACCTCCTTAGGTGAGGAGAGTGCCTCCTGCCATTCCTCATCATCCATCTCCAAACCATCTCTTGCCCATTTCTCCCTGAGTGCTGAGAGGGGATCAGGAGTGTGGTGGATGATCTTTTTGTACGTGAGAGATATACATTTGTCGGGCAGATGTCCGTCTAGCAGTCTATCCTCGAGAGGGGATGCCTCAGGGATCTTCGTGCCGGCGCATATGGTGGTCTGCAGGGCATGTCTGGTTTGCGTGTACCGGAAGTGTTCTGATGCCGCCATTTCGTATGTCTGTTGCAGTGTGGCAAATGGCACTATGACCTCCCTCCCCCACAGGTCTCTGATATGTGAGATGCCGATGAGGTCCCATTTTGCAAACCCTTTCGTCCGTCCAAAAAGCCACGTTTTTATATGATTTCTGAATGATAGCAGCGTGGGGCAAGCCTTGATCTGCATGGGAAGACAATTCAATAGTTTGGATGTGGTAACTATAAAACTTCTGTCGCCCCCGTTGGCTTTTTTTGTTCTAGGGATGACCAGAAGATTAGCATCTGCTGAACGAAAAGATCTGATCGGCGTGAAGGACAAAAAGACTTTCTTCAAGTATTCCAGACCTTTATTGTGAATTGGCTTGTAGGCAAAAAAAATAGCTTTAAATTTCGATCTGTTTCTTATAGGTAGCCAATAGAGCTGTTGCACCACATTAGAAATGGACTTGAACTTGGGAGTCCCTGACAGCATCCTAGCTGCTGCATTGTGTACCAACTGCAGCCTACACAGCACCCTTTCCTGGGCATTAATAAACAGGCTGTTGCAATAGTCAACCTTAGACATGACAAGCACACTGATTAACTTTCTTACTGTATTAGCCGGTACAAAAAGGTAACCGTTTCTTTATCATTTTTAACAGATAAAAGGATGAGGAAACCACCGCGTTAGCGTGATGTATAAAAGATAATCTGTCGTCAAAAATGGCACCCAAGTTCCTGGCCTTCTTGACAGGGATTGGGGGTAATCCCAGATTGTCTGGCTTCCAGGCTGGAGACCATCCTGGGGAATGATTGCCAAAGACCAATACTTCTGCCTTAGTTGAACTCAACTTGAGACAGTGTAGAGACATCCAGGTAATAATGGCCAACATACCCGAATGATTTAATGACTCGTGCTAAGTCCGTAACGGAGATGTTAAACAGTGTCGGACTTAGCGACGATCCTTGCGGAACGCCACATGGGAGTGAGAAAACTGGAGATGTGAAGTCACCCAAACTAACTTACAGGGTGCGATTGGAAAGAAATGAGGACAGAAGGGCTTTGGCCTTGTGCTCGATGCCCAAGGCTGAGACACAATTGATCAGCGTAACATGATCAACCATGTTGAATGCTGCTGATAGATCTAATAGCACCAATGCTGCAGCACCCCCTTTGTCCAGCACAAACCTGATTTCATCCGACACTTCAATAAGCGCTGTTTCCGTGCTATGTCCTTTCCTAAAGCCAAACTGTGTATCATCCAGCAGCCTATTCTCCTCAATCAATAGTGCCGGCAGAGTATTCATAAGCTTTTAAAAGAGTTTCGCAGATAGAGGGAGACGTGCAATAGGACACTAGTTTTTGATCTCTCCTGGATCAAGGTTGGATTTTTTTAACAGCGGCAGAATTGAGGCCTTTTTCCATATAGAAGGATAGATGCCTGAACTAAACATAGAGTTGTAGATATTGGCGCCTATCAGGTTTGGATGGGAAGCTAATCATGATCACAGATGGGTGGAATACTCTGAAGAACTGCTAAACCAGCCTGTGCTGCACTCTCCACCAAACATACAGCCCGCCGATAACGCCTTGCCAATCACCTGCAACTGAACAACTAAAGAAGAGATATGGCATGCCATGAAACATGTGAAAAATGGAAAGGCAGCAGGACCTGACAACATTCCTTTGAAGCCACTGAAGACAGTCATTGAAACATCAGTAGACATGCTCTACCCCATGTTTGGAAGGATCTAGGAATGGGACTGGAAGAAGGATTATCTCATCAAGATCCCCAATAAAGGTGACCTGAGTAATTGCGCAAACTACAGAGGGATAAGTCTTCCATCAACCCCTGGTAAAGTGTTCAACAGAGACACCCATAACAGAATGAAGGGACAAGTTGATGCTCCGTTCCAAGACTAGCAAGCTGGCTTACACAAAGATAGATCCTGCACAAACCAGATTGCAATATTACACATCATTGTTGAGCAGTCGATGGAATAAAACTGTCTCCTCTATGTCAACTTCATTGACTAGCGTGTACGCTGTTCTTGGAGGCTTCTGCCCATTGGGATTTGTACCTCATGGGTACTTTAATAGACAATGTTATAAAACATATGAAATTAAGGGTTTATCAATTCATGGCATTATTATATTACGACAATGTCAACTCCTCAGCTTGAGTCACAGATATTTGTTTTTTTGATAAATCCAGTGAGGTCAGCTGCTGGACCTGTGTCCTTAAAGTTGGTGTAGCGAAGGTATCTGCTGATGCAGCAGCTATCACAAGAGAAAATACATTGTACTGTATCAAAGAATAAATTTGAACATAACCACAGTTGTTGACTGTGAGAAGTTGGCCTGGTATATGCTGTTCACTAGTTAAAGTGGACACCTTGCACAAGTACAATTCGAATATTATGGTAGAATAGGTTTAAGACAACCTTTTAAAGAATGCTATCCTAGTGGTAGCTGTGGAGAGCAGCCTTCAGGCTAAGTCTTTAGCGGAATGTAAAGCAGCTTGTTTTACCTTATAATCTTTTGAATTACTAAATGAAAGGACACCACACAGGTATATATATCAAATATATATGTATTTATTACTAGACACACTCTACTAATCTCTTTATGAGATTAGAAGTCAGGAACATATGCACAAATCAACGTTTCACAATAAATTAAGCACAAATATGTCTGGGGGTCTAGGGGCGTACCAGATCATATACTAAAAAAGAGACTTAAGAACAACGACTTGAGAGGGGACAAGGATTAGGGCCTTCAGAAGCACTGGAGCCTCACTAATCCACCCAAGGCAGGTAAGTAAAGGACCCACGGGAGACGCATGCAGTGTGGGAACACAGCCGCGGATCCCAATTGACTTCAATGGAGCAAGTCGCGGTTGGAATTTTAGAGTTTTAGGATACTTCGGGAGAGTCTACAAGCAAGTATCTTACAGGGTAAGTAGTTCTAGAGCCAACAGACACAGGAGCACCATAGTCCTGGAGTTACCTCACCCAGAGAAGCCGGGTGCATAGGTGTCTTTTGGTGTCGGGTCGTGGCGTCGTTTTCAATGGGAGCAAAAGAAGACTTGCTGCTTGTGAAGACAGGAGAAGTGTCCGGTTGAATCCAAGGCTGGATTCTGAAGAAAGAAGACCTGAAAGCAGTGGAGACAGTGTTCAAAGTCACTTGCCAGTGACCCGGGGCCAGGAAGCTGGATGCCCACAGAAGTCGGGTGATTTCAGGTGATCATGGGTGTCTTGACTCTTCAGCCACGAGGTCCAGGAGGCGTCGACGACGGCCAGGAGCTGGATTCGGCGTGTCCCATGAAGTCTGCAGCTTACTGCGGTGTCGGTGACCAGATTGGAGCCAACAATTCTTGTTAACAACAAGTCTTGTGGAAAGGACAAAAAGTCAGAGATGCAGACCAGCAAGGTCTGAGGAACTCACCCAGCGAGGGTAAGTCTGGGCAGGCCTGGAGCAACCAGGGGAGCCCTTTGGAACTGTAGAAAATTCTTCTGGGGACCTACGAGCCAGCTGACAAGGGATCGCGAAGACGCCTCTGGAGGATTCACTCAACAGGGGCCCACGGTCACTCGGGATGTGGTAGGCCTCTGATATTCGGTGGAAATCCTGCTGGAGGCTTGGACCACACGTACTCTAATGCACAAGTTCGTAGAATGTCGTGTAGGGGTTGCACTCGAAAATAGTGCAAGGTACCCAGGGATTGCGGTTCCTCGTCACTCGTCCACTTGCCTCAGCGTCGCTAGGGACTCACAATGGCCTTGGAGAAGTCAGGAAATCCTCTTCTTGGGCTGCAGGGACTTCGGACTCTGGCGGGAGTGGGAAAGTTTGCAACCGTTGATGCAAAGTTTTGGTACCTGCCAAGCAGGGGAGTCACTCCTTGACTCCAAGGGAGATTCTTCCGTCTTCTAGAGGTAGTGGAACGTCGAAGGTCCAGGATTCTTCTCCAGAGCGTCATCCAGGGATATCTAGTTTGAAATGGCAAGGGTTCCCTAACTTATACTGAAAAGAAGGGCGGGACTAGCTCTATGACCCCACCTATGGGAGGGTCAGGGGAGTGGGTGGTTACACCCACTTCCCTTTGTCCAGTTTCTCGCCAGAGCAGGGGCAGGTAGCCCCTAAGCCGGTTTGAACTGACATATGCACAGAGGAGCCTTCTGCTCCCCCAGTGGAGGACTTCAAAGCACTCTAGGAGGGCACCCACCCAGCCTCAATACACTAAATCCTGTCTGGGAGGTGGTCACACCTCCGAGACAGGATACCTATTGTTGGGCCTCCTCCACTGCGAGTTTCGGTCATCAGCAGGAGGGCAGCCCAGTGTCTGTGACTGTTGGCATCCATTTTCTGATGCCAGGGCTCTTCAGGATTCTACCGCGTTTCCACAGTAGGTACATGGCTATCCCTCTAGAAGGGTGGGATCATACTCCCACACCAGTTACTGGTGTGGGGGTATGATTCCAAAGCGTTTGACACCAAACACGACATGTTTTGATGCAGCCATTCCAAAGTTAGCATTAACCGCTAGGTTATAATGCACTTAAGAGTATATGGTTTGACCGCATTCACAAACATCCCCATAGAATATACTCTGAGACCTGCAGAGGGGCCCTGCTCAGGCAGAGGCACCCCCTCACATGGAAACCAAGCACCCTGCCCTCAGGATTGATAGGGCCTGCCTTAGGGGTGACTGATGGGTTTAAATGTGTGTGCAGGGAGAGATATAGTGAACCTATATCTCAGTGAGGAGTGCTAGCACTACCTCACCCAGGCTGCAGTAGCAGGCCTGTGGTGTCAGATTTAGTCTGCTTCCCAGGGGTGGCATAATACATGCTTCAGCTCCTGGTAGGCCTGTGAAGTGCCTATGCCCTTGGTACCTAAGGTACCATATACTAGGGGCATCATAAGGTACCACAGTATCCAATCACTAGTGCACCTGATATGCACTGCAAGTTGTTTAGAGAGAACAGAGAGGCTGGCGCCCTGATAAGCTGGGTCCCAGCCAGACTATAGCCAGAAACCAGTGTAAACATCAGAAAACAAGCATTTGCAATGCAAATTGGTCTCGCATTTGTGAGAGTTAGAGGTATTGGCGTTGTAAATAACAATGTTTTTTACCTACCAAAGGAATGAAAGAGGAAATAATATGGAAACAGAAAGGATGCTAGAGAAAGGAGGAAAATGAAACGGAGATGGAATGAATCTGAGGAAAGGGCACAACTGAGGTGAAAAGAATATAGAGGGGAAAATGGAAATGGCACAATAAAGACAGAAGGATGAAAAAGAGAAGTAAAGAAAGCAAAAATGTCCAAAGACTGAAACATACAGAGAGGGCAGGAGAGACACAGCAAAAAGACTGGCAAAGAAAGAAAAGGACAATGGTACAAAAAGGGAGAAACAGGAGGAATAAAGATAAACAGAGATGTAAAAAGAATGGAAGCGGAGGAGAGAAAGAGATACTGGCACTGAGATTAAGAGAGACTGAAATGCAAGGAGGGACTGAGATACGCACAGAATAAAAAAGTGGAAGGACGGGCAAGGGCAGAGACAATGAGACTTTTACAGACAGGTACAAAGAGAAATGGAGAAAGATTGGGAAAGAAATCCATGCATGTGTGACGTGGTCTTGCAATTAGGGCAACCTCTTAAGTGCACTCTGCTCTGGTGCTGCTGGTAGGCAGCGGTGCTGACAAACGCGTTTAAACAGGATGGTAGCAAATAAAAATGTTGTAAATAAAGTGTTTAGCAGCTACATATCTAACCTTATATTTTGCCCCTTTTGCTAAGTAAACACAGCAGTGATGGTGTGAACTCGGTTTACCTTTAATGCCCGGGAGTAAAACTTAGCTTGAAGCGAACCTAGTTTGTTTCCGTCCCTTTCATTATGTTAGCAGACAATCCATTGTCATCAAGGACATTCTGGTCCAGTGTCAGGAGCCTGAAACTACGTTATAAATGCTTTAAGATTGCCATGTCGCACCCAATGTGTGAAATCACATAAGGGCACTCGGGCCCCTGCACATCACATGCTTGAATCTCAGCAGGACCGACTCAGCCTTTCATTCTTCCGAGGTCAATTGAACGAGCAGCAATGGGTTGAGTGAAATAAACTTCTGTCATTCACAGTGCCATAAAATGACAATCTGTAGGTACAAAGCTTTACATATAAAAATATATGAATATTAATATTAACATAATATTGACTAGCAGAAAGCAATTCAGGTAGGGCAAGAATAAAGTTTAGTTTCCTGAAGTAAATTCAACATCTTGCCTCCTTCTAAGTCATTGCTTATCTCTGTGGGTACATGAGGGCTTTAGAACATTTATTATCATGGTTATTAACATCACGGTTAGGATTATAATTATTATTGGTTAAAGACATAGTAGTCAGATTTCATCCATTAAAGTCTAAGGAAAATATAGGACATTTTCATGCCGAAAATAGCAGTCCCTGTAATTTAAAGAATGTTTAAAATGAAACGGGGAAGATACACCTTTAAAATAACCTCAGCAAAGAGAGAGGGAACTTTACATACAAAGAATGTATCTAAATAAAGCATTTGACTGCACTGGGCCTTTAACGTATCACCCAAGGTCACTCAAGCTGTCAGGGGGTTCATGTAAAGTGTCGGTAGCAGCATCCTCCCTTTTCACCCACCCTTTCTTCCCCTATAGCAGATGTGCAGCATTTATAGCTCGCGCTCCAGTCAACGATGGCAAACATGAAACTCTATTTTTAACAATTTGGTGGAAGATCTATGCGTGATAATTCAGTGCTATTCAAGCCTCTGTAAAGAGAATACAGAAGACTGTGCAGATCGAAAGCAGGGCCCCACTTCTCATCCACCCAGCACATCCCCCCCCCCCCCCCCCCGCCGGCCTAAACTCCCGAAACCAGCTGCAGAATGTCACAAAATCACATGTTGTAAAATGTATAACTTCTACCTACATATTTTATATTTATTGTGGTTTACTCATTGAATAGTTCTTGTGCTGCCTTGGGTGTATCAGAAATAGATCACGGAAAGGTACCACAATGTAATTAATATCAATAAAGAGTACTATATGTTACGTATGCAGATGTGCCAGAAATCGTGCTATTTCTTACCATGGGTGTAAGGAAGGCCTTGGCTCATGGAAGGCTTTGAGTGGATCATGACAATTGTCATTTAAGAAAAAAAAGCTAATTAACCAGAGCAGGACGGGTAACAGCGATGCAGTCTGGCAAAATCTGATTAATTAGGGCTCTTGCATGTTGGGCCAGTTATGTTCCCCTGTAATTTGAGTGAAACAGGTAATCTGTGATGCATCAAGAAGTGATTGCTCCAGTGTGTTTTCCGCTCTTGTGTCAATGGTGTAACCTGATATATAACAGCTAAAAAAAAAGCTCAAAGGAGCAACGAAGTGAATTCACGGAAGGGACTAGTCACTTCCGACGCCCCCTTGTCCAGTAACCAGTCCCGCGGTGGAAGACGAGTCCCGTGTGGTGGATTGTTTATCCAAAGTGAACTCAGAGACTGACTTCAACACATACTTACTTGTACACTGTGTGATCCTGGGCAAATCAAGTGATCTCCTTCTGCTGTCCTACAATTACATTACCTGCAACTTTTGGGGGCGGTTACAAACAGGCGAACCCCTAGTATTCGTTAGCGCATCACAAAATGTATGTTTACAAAAGAACATGACGTGTGCGTTGACCGCGCCATCCCTGACCCTGTCTTCTGTAATCTTCAGTTCCCAAAACGGAGCCCAGTCCCCAGTGCAGCTTGTTTAATTTCAAAATATCTTTATTGAAAAGTTTTATGAAACAAGAACATAAAAGCAGTACAGTAGTTGGGCTCAGATCGCGGGCCCCCAATACCCATGACTGTGTTTCACCGGAGCAACAAATGTTTATCCAATTAGACGATCATCATAACAAAGATGCCCTACCGAGGCACCAACTCCCGGAGAGGGGGAGGAAAGGAAAAGAAGGAGAGAGAGAGGAGAGAAGAGAAGAACAGAAGAGATGTCCGGCGCCTCTAGCTACACAACAAAATACCGTGATATAAAACAAGTAACCATCATAATAGTGACCTTGGTATGGTGGCAATCTGCGACTTTTCTGCTAGAAATAAAGTCATGGCGGCTTATGGGAAGCAAAGTAGTTATCCAGGGTAGACCAAATGTTCCTCGTGGGTGATTTCCAGGGTGACTGTTGTAGGATAATATTATCTGCTCCCCTGAGATGAGTGACCCAGTTCATCCAGCACTTATACGAGACCTTGCTAGTGTCCTTCCAGTTGGTGAGTATCATTTTAACTGCAGAAATCAACAGTAGATCAAGGAGGTCACGATCCCCCTCCGAGCGCAAGTCCTCCTGTAAAAAAGCAGTTACTACGGATGACAAGGACCTAGGGAGAGGACATTTAAATAATGCATACAGAAACAGATAAACTTTATCCCAGAAGGGTTTCACAATAGGACAGAGTAGAATAAGGTGGGCCAAATCCCCTTTGTCTTGCTTACAGTTCCAACATATATCATCATCCCGGATCCCCACGGAAAATAGCCTGGCTGGTGTCCAAAAAGCCTTGTGTAATAACCAAAATTTCGTTTGGGAGAGGACCGGGGAAATCTTATTACGTGTGACTGATCTCCATATCTGGGGCCAGGCAGCGTTAGATAACTGAGTATTGGACAGATCGTTCCAGTAGCTTACCACCTTAGAATTGATATTGGACGATTTGGGACGCAGGAGTCGGTAGATTTGGGAGACATGGTGACCAAGCCTATTAATTTTTGCTGCAAAGTTGGGAAGCGAAGGGGATCTGGGAGACACTCTGGATTTCGCAATGGCAGCCCTTACTTTCAGGAAATTATAAAATTCGATATCAGCCAAGTGGAAGCGGGTTTGGAGCTCCCTGAACGTTAGAGGATATGTGTCCCCCATCAATTGGTTTGGAAAAAAGATACCTCCTCTGCACCAGGAATCAAGGAGTAAAGGTTCGCCATTATAAAGGAACTTGGAGTTAAGCCAGAGTGACTCCATATCGGATCCCCTCATACCAACCTCCAAGAACCTGTCTACTTTTAAGAGAGCCAGTTTAGTGTTCCTAAAGATGGATCTGGAGTGGGTGGCAGTGAGGCGGTTGGCTGTGAGAACCGACAGAGGACGTATGTTCTGTAAGAGAGCCCTTTCTACCTCCAGCCACACTGGCGTATAGTGAGCAGGAGGAGAGACCCAGAGCAAACCCTGTCTCGCCAGGAAAGCATATTGGTATAAACGAAAGTCTGCAAGATTCACACCGCCCATAGACTTGTCAAGCCTCAGTTTACGGATGCCGATCCTGGCTTTTTTACCACGCCATAAAAAGGACGACAGGAGAGCATCTAGTTTATGGTGAAAGGAGTCGGTAAGTAACAGTGGTAACATACTAATGAGATAATTGACTAAAGGTGTAACCATCATCTTAATAGTCTCAATTCTTCCCCACCATGTGATGAATTTAGGGGACCAGGTTTCCAGGAGTGTTTTTATTTTCTGCAAGAGTATCTTCTCATTCTGATGCAGGGTTTCCAAAACGTTATTACCAAATTCAATCCCCAGGTATTTGATGAAACTCGGTTGCCAAGCTAACCCAGAGTCCCCCAGTATGTTGCTAGTACAAAAAATGTTCAGTGGTTTAACCTCCGATTTATCTCTGTTAAGTTTGTAACCAGAGTGCAGAGAATATTCTGCAATCGTCTCCATTAGAGCAGTAATGGAGGAGTCCGGACGCTCTGTAACAATCAAGATGTCGTCCGCGTACGCAGCCAGTTTAACCCGGACGCCATTGATATCCACACCCGCAATATCCCTGTTTAGTTTGATAGCCTGAAGGAGGGGTTCTAACGCTAGGAGGAAAAGTGATGGGGACAGAGGACAACCCTGTCTGGTACCCTGATATAGGGGAAAGGGTTCCGAGAGAGCCCCATTAACAGCTATACGCCCAGTCGGCCTTAGGTAGAGTGACATAATCATTTTGATAAAGTCGTTACCCAGCTTAAAAGAGTGCAAACAGCGCTCCAAGAATGGCCAGGAAACTCTATCGAAGGCCTTCTCGGCGTCTAATGTGATAGCAATCGAGGGCTCAGTTTTGGTTGCAGCGTTTTCCAGTACGTGGCACAACAGTCGTGTGTTGTCATTAGATAAACGGTTACGGAGGAACCCCACCTGGGAGTTACTTATCAATTTGTGGAGGACCGAATTGAGTCTGACTGCGAGAATTTTGGCATAGATTTTGCAGTCAGCATTTATAAGCGATATTGGCCTATAGTTTTTTGGAAGAACCGGGTCCTTCCCCTCCTTGGGGATAACTACAATGTTTGCTTCAGTCATGGAATCGGGTGTATGTCCAGAGTCGGCCATATGATTAAAAACCTGCAACATCACAGGACCTAGTTGGGTTAAGAAAGACTTATAAAAAGATGCCGTGAAGCCATCCGGCCCTGGGGCTTTATTTTCTTTCAAAGACCTGACCGTCTTTTCCAATTCCGCACTACTGATTTTCATTGCTAGCATGGCAGAGTCATCGTCTGAAAGGCATGGGAGATTAAGATCATGGAGAAAGGCAGAGCACTTTTCAATGTCGAAAATCTGGTTATTTGAGTATAGGTCCTGATAAAATTGTTTAAAAGTGTCAAGAATGGCCTTGTGAGATGTGTGGGTCCGGTTATTAGCGTCCTTGATGGAAGAGATTACGTGTTGATTTTGTCTATGCTTGAGGTATGAAGCCAAGAGTTTCCCCGCCCTGTTGGCCTCGCAGAGATTCAGTGCTTTAAATTTATTAATCCACACCCCCGCCCGTTCACTCAGTATCTTATTGTACTCATACTTCTTCTGTGTCAAAGTCAAGAGTAGATTGGAGTCATTCAAGGAGGCAATATGTGCGGACTCCAAGTCTCTTATTTCCCTTTCCAATTGAAGGAGTCCCTGGTTCAATCGTTTATTTATTTTAGTTTTTATCGCTATGATTGTACCCCGTATAGTTGCCTTAAGAGCATCCCAGTGTGTGTTTATATTAGTGTCAGATACCTTATTGTGTTCCAGATATTCTGAGATGGCCTCCGTAATCCTTTTTTTATCTTCAGGGTCCGATAGGACATCATTATTAAACCGCCACCGTTTGGGGGATTGTTCTCTGTGGCTACCTGTCAGGGTCAGAGAGATGCATGAGTGGTCGGAAATCAGTCGTGGGGCAATATTAGAGGACTCAATAAGGCTGGTGTATGCCCCGGAGATAAGGATATAGTCGATCCTAGAATAAGAGTTGTGGGGGGGCGAATAGAAAGTATAATCCCTTGAATCTGGGTGTTGGAGTCTCCAGGGATCTTTAAGGTTACATTTTGAACAAATAGAGGTGAGCTCAGCATGCGCGCTTGTGGGGTGATATTGGCAAGTGGACCGTCTGTCAATTATCGGGTCCAGGGGAAGATTGAAATCGCCTGCCATTATTATCAGATCTTCTCGAGGGAGACCATCTAGCTTGTTGGAGACACCTGACCAAAAGGTGGGATCATCTGTGTTGGGCCCGTAAATATTGATCACGTGGAATACGTCTTCGCCCCTTCTCAAGTGAGTAAGCAGGAAACGGCCCTCATCATCGTGTTGGGAGGATTCTAGCGTGATGTTAGCAGATCTCGAGATTAAGGTTAAAACCCCTCGCTTTTTCTTAATTGCCGATGAGCATGCCATTTGCGAAATCCAGCTGCCCTTTACCAGATTATTGTCTACCTCGGAGAGCTTAGTCTCCTGTAGGAGAACTATATCACTTTTGGTTTTGGCTAAGTACTCCAAAACCTTACGTCTCTTCACTGGGTGGTTAAGGCCCTTGACATTCAGGGAAGCTATCTTCAAGTCATTCAGAAGGAACCCCTGCCTGTTATTGGTCATGAGTAATGTGTCTACATGGTGAATTCAACAAGTATGGAACGTAACATGAGAACAAATGTGAAAATACTAATGACACCGGCGCCGGCCCAATGTAGACGCCAATATAAACATACAACCATGACTGTATTCCACCTCTGGAGAACGGACATCCCCAACCCGAGCAAAGCACACGGTACAAAGGCCACTTGTCATAATTATAGAGTAGGAGGCGCCAGGCAGAAAGAGGAGACAGACGGAAGGAGAAAAGGGAAGAGAGAAGAAAACAACAGAAAAGCAGAAGGAGAGCAATTGAGGAAGCAACTGCGGAGACCAACAAAATGGTCGTATAAACATGGGCGCTCTCAACCCCATTCCCCCCCACACCCACCCACCCCACCCCACCCTCAAAACCTAGCATGTGAGAGGTGCGACGACAGAAACGTCCACCCGCCCCCCAGGGGAAACAACATGTCAAAATATATACAAAGCATAAACATAAACATACCTTCCCAGTATCCCACTTCAATGAGTCGTTGGTAAGAATGCAGCTCAAGAACAAACAACTATTGACATATCAGCATGGCAAATCCCACAAAGAAAGAACCATACCACCCATAGGACACAAATACCAAAAGAGCCAATATATCCCTTCGGACCGTCTAGATCAAGCAATAGGAACAGAGGAGACAGTACATGCGTCACGCCGGGCCCGGTGAGGATTTCCTCTTGCTGGCCATAAGTTGCGATGAGTCCATGTCCTGAGTAGGAGGGCCTTCCAAATAGGAGGCCAGAGCACCAGGGTCAGTGAAAAAGAGGTGTCTCCCCCCCTCGGTGATCTTGAACCTAGCTGGGCCTACAAAGGAGAACAGAATGCCTCTGGATTTTAATTTGTCTCTCAAGCTTAGGAAACCCCTACGAGTGTCCACAGTAGGTTTCGAGAAGTCCTGGGTGAAGATGATTTTGTTACCCTTCCAGCTTAGGTTGTGATTTTTCCTGGCATGGGCAAGCAAAGCTTCTACGTGGCGAAAACGGAGAGGCTTACATATGATTGGGCGGACACCCTGCCTAGAGGACGACCTGAATGCAGGGATTCTGTGTGCTCTGTCCAATTCAAAGGGCTGATCGAACGATATGCCTGTGAACTGAGGAATCCAGTCTTCCAGAAAGGCTAAACAGGAGCCCAGAGGATCCTCTGAACCCTCCGGAATTCCAAGAATTCGAATATTGCCCCTACGATTGCGATCCTCCAACTCAGCCGTCTGTCTCAGGAGCATGGAAGATGTGTTCGATAAGGCTTTCATCTCTTTGCTTGATTTGGAAACAATGTCCTCGACATCACTAATTCTCTGTTCAGCAGCGGAAAGTCTATTATTTACTGCGTTCATGTCTGCTCTGATGGCTGTTATCTCCAGTTGTATAGTGTCAGTAGTTTGTTTAGTCGACTTGGCTAAATCATGGACGTCGGCCAGCTTTTTCAGAATTAATTCCAAGGTGCTATTAATATCTGGTTTCATTTTGACAGGAGAGTCTGACTGAGAGGGTTCACCTTTGTTTCTTTTATGCATCAGTTTAGATTCGCGATCAGCCATTCTGGATGCCGTGGCAACAAGTGGAGGAGAAACTGTATAGCTGGCTTGTGAACCCGGTCTGCACTATAACAATATTGGCAGTATTGGCTATTTTGACAAGGGTGACTGTCGACTTCCGACAGTGTCGAGTACTGAAGAATAGAAAGTCTGATTTTGAGGAAGACGCCTGTAATCCGTGAAACCTGCAGACCAAATGACCACCACCCTGCAGACGATCATCCAGAGACAGGAGTGTTGGAGGGTAAGCTACCAGAAGGCCGTATGACGAAGCCTCTGAGGCAGCAGGAGCCTGAATGAGGTAGCCAACTACCCTTAGCAACAAGGACAAAGTCGCACCCAGACCGGTGACCCAATCCTATCCTCCGAAGCAGAGTGATTGAGTCTCCCCCTACGCACAATGGACACGGTACCCAGCGCTGCAAAGGCTGACTCACAGATCTTACATTCCCCCAGTCACCAACCCAAGAGCGTTTCTCAGCTCATGAATCCAGGAGTGGGAGCAGATGGAGTCTACTTCCTTTGTTGTGCACTGCTGTCTGAAAGCAAAACTGGACAGGCAGACATCGATCGTGGTCTGGGGTAGAATGGCACCGGGGTAACACTGGCTATTCTGTGAGCAACCCACTCTATGGCAGGTTTTGTCAGTAGGTGGTAAAACCCATGCTAGGACTGCCTGTGATTATTAGGCTCGCACCGTTTCGTCGTCACATCCGCCGCCATTTTAAGGTCAGGCAAGTCGACTAGAGACGAACCGCCGTAGAGACAAAGGCGTCTATAAAATCGTGCCAGCAAGGCACCAGCATTGAGAGCACACAGCCAAACAGTCAAATATACAAGCAGGGTACTTGCGGCAGGCCCCGAGACTATAATCGAGGAGATTTCACTCGGTTCATCGGGGAGGCGCCATCTTGACTGCTTCCTCTCGGATCTCCCCGCGAGGCAGGATGATCCCCAACTCGCCAGTGCAGGGACCGCGGGTGTCGTCAAAGGGCTCCTCTTGTGCCCGGCATCAAGCGCGGCGGGATAAGCTCAACCTGAGCCACAAACAGTCCCCACAGGATACGGGAAGGGCAGCATCTTCCCCCGGACCAACGGAGCGTCGGAATCAGGCGGCCATCCCGACTGCCGTCCAAGCCACGCCCCCAGTGCAGCTTGTTTATATAATAGAAATACATGAAAAAGAAAATAAAACGATTCCTTTCATCTTCTCATTGAAATTACCCATTTACAGCTCCTAGAAGTACTCTCGATCGAAAAGAGCACTCTTCAAATGTTTACTCATTCATCCCTTCACTTTCATGCACTTCTATACTCACCTAGCCGAGCCCACCGAGCCCTTTTTCGCCCCAGGACCCCGTGTCTCTCTCCACCCTGCAGCGAAGAGTATTTAGGGATCTCTGAATGAAAGTGGTTGAGCTTGCGCGGTAGAGATACCAAGTACACTGCACCCAGAAAAGCTTGCAAATAAGAACGTTTTTTCCATAGCTGTAAAAACAAACAAGCATTGCGCAGCCCCCCACTATCCTAATGCTGATGGTGGCATGCACGCTTTGGCTTTAAACATCTGAAGCTTAAGCGCGTGTGCCGGGATTGCTTCAAAAGTAAGGAAAAAGAAACTGCATTTTTTTCTATTTCTTTACTTCTGAAATAATCCCGGCACTTGTGCTTTAGCTTCAGATGTTTCAAGCTAGAGCATGGGTACAGCAATTGAAACCACAGTAAACAAATAGGGAAAAAATGCCCTCCAGACGTTTCTATCCTTTTATTTATTCACTTTTGTTGTAATGGTGGCACCCGCGCAGGTGCCCCATTGTAACAAAAATAAGTAAACAGGGAAGAAAAATAATGCATGTAATCAGTTCCCCCATTTCTAAAACGTTGTCTATAGCTGGAGAGGCTGTGGTTTAGCGGTTAGAGCTGTCCACTAAAGAGCTGGGGGCCAGGGTTCGGGCATCGGCTCAACATTTATTAATTATTTGCAAATTACGATTTTGTAATTACAAATAAATAAACAGGGATCTCGCTGCCCCCCGGGAGAAAAGAAAGACCAAACAAGCATCACGTGGCATCCCACTATCCTAATGCTGATGGCAGCACGCCGGGAATGCTTCAAAAGTAAGGAAAAGGAAAATGTGAATTTTTTTCTATTTCTTTACTTCTGAAGTAATCCCGGCACTCATGCTATAGCTTCAGATGTTTCAAGCTAGAGCACGGGTACAGCAATTGAAATCAAAGTAAACCAAATAGGGAAAAAATGGCGGCCAGACGTTCTTTTCCTTTTATTTATTTACTTTTGTTGTAATGGCGGCACCATTGTAACAAAAGTATGTAAGCAGGGAAGAAAAATACAGCATGTATTCAGTTGTCCCATTTGCTGGAGAGGCTGTGGTTTAGCGGTTAGAGCTGCCGACTTGAGACCTGGGGGCCAGTGTTCGAGTCTCGGTATGGCTCAACATTTGTTAAGTAATTGCAAATTTCGATCTTCCAATAATAAATAAACACAGGGATCTTGGCGCGCCGGGAGAAAAGAAAGTCACAGACCTACCGATAAAACTTGTTAACATGCGCCTCCCAAAACAAATCTTAAAGTCATAACAAAACTTTGCAATAACAAAAAGATGTTTATATGTACGTGGACACACGCAGCTGCAAACGTTTCAAAGTCTGTCAATATAATGAGCTTGCTTTGAGCTCGTAAGTTTGAAACATGTGACAATATCACATGCTTGCCTTAAAGTAAAAAACTAAAGAAAGGCACATTAAAAAAAGAGGTCCCCGAAAAACAACAGACCCAGAAAAAATGCACTAATACAAGTAAAGGGGCCAATAACCATAGGCGTGCCCAACAGGGAAAAAGGAGGGGCTTGGAACACGATTAGCCAATAGCAAGTAGTACATTTTTGACAGACACACTCAATAACAAATAGAAAAAAGGAGGCGGGGCCTCCCCCACTAAAGCATATACTGCATGTCTCAACGAGACAGCGCATGCGCTGCCTAGGCGAGACCTAAAAAGTAGGGGCAACATAAGAGGCAGATCCTACTCTCCTACATTGACACATTAAAAATGAATACATGAAAGAAAAACAACCAAAACTAACTAAAAAATATTTTTAAATTTAATATATAAAAAATAATCATGACAAATATTTGTGTGAAATAACTAATGATGAGATACAAAAGCTAAGATGAGAGGTTCCTAACCTTACCTCCTTGATGGATGGTAGAGGGCCTAATTGTTACAACCAGGATGTACCCCCACTGATGTCACTAGTTTTGATGATCGGGAGGTGGAAACAAGAAACTGAGGTATGGCAGATGCTGACAGGAGAGAGTAAGGCATATTTAGGGTAGTTAGCCCTCCTAAATAATAAATGAAGACAGAAGTTTATATCATCAACAACAAAGGAAATTTAGAGATATGCCCAGCGCTAGCTCCCTGATCTCTGTTTTCCTTTCAGGGAATAGTCACACATTAGGTTATGCACTGAGAAAAACACAATCTTTGCATTTTAAGTTTCCATGCAAAATTGTTTTCTTATCGTCCGTCCTTGTTCAGACATGAAACAAGTTGCCTTCAACTTTTCAAGAAGTAACGGACGATGGCTTATGGGGCACTGAGTCAGTGGCACCTGGAGTGCTGAGCAGGGTATCAGTCTGATGATGGCATCCACGACAGGTGTTTTGCAACTCCGTAGGTTTGTCAGGACCACCGTTTCGACTCTGGAAGATGGCGGTTGGAGGTTGTCCTGGCGGAGGTGGCGTGTGCCTCCTGCAGTGATGCGACGTCCAGCCTGTCAGGACTAGATTTGATGTGTGAGTCCTGGTGGTCCGCAGTTGAGACCGGAGGCAGTGGACAGAGCAGGGCCACATGCACATGCCATCCATGACCCCGGGACCACGGTCACAGAGGTCACCCAATATTCATTAAGACAGGGTCCCTGACATGAGCTGCACAGAGTTAGTGGCCCGGGATGCAAAGCGGCCAGCACAGGTACCCTGCCACGGGACTAGATGGGCCATGCGACCTGAGCAGGTCCTCATCAATGTCCGAGGTGAATGTTGCTGAGTGTTGCGGAGGACAGTGGAAGGTGTCCTCCAGGGCATGAGGCAAAAGGTCTGATGTTATCTGGAAGCAGCTAATGGTGGGGTGGAATGCCACGGCCTCGTTATCGCCACAAAGTCAGTATCACCACCATGATGGCGATGATAACCCCAAGTCCATGGACTCAGTCGCCCCCCAAAGTCCAATCAGAAAGTGACCATGGGTCTCAGGAAATAGACATCTTGGCACCGGGACTGAAAGGGGATGCAGTCTGCAATGAGGCCTGTACAATGGCATGAAGGCTTCAATAAACAAATCAAGGCTGAATTCGAAGGTGTGTGTGATCTATTCGACCGCAGTGTAGGCCTTGGGCAGCGGTCAGCAAGGGCCCACAGCCAGCTGTCGTTGGATCGTGATGCACAGAGTTTGTGGCTACAGGGCAGTTGTCGGTAGTGTTCGATCACCTCCGTAACGATGATCCTATTCCCTCCGGGCTGCAACGCGTCATCCTTGCATGCCTCTCCTTGCGGGCGAAGATATGTAATCTGCCGTTGAACAATCGATGTTCAGTTCCAATTCTGTGACCAACTCATGCGCAGCATAGGCTGAGGGCAATAGTCCGTGAAGGCCCCCAGACACATGTGGTTGTGATTCTATGCACAGAGTTGGTGGCACCACGTCATAGGGAGTACACTGATGTAAACTCTGCAATAAAAATATGTACTCTGCCATCGTGTAATCAAGACTCAGTTCCAAATGTGTGACCTACTTGACCGTGGAGTAGGCCGGAGGCGACAGTAGAGTTCGTCAACGAGAAAGGTCTAAAGCGGACTTGTGTCATGGAGGCCGTGATGGTCTGAGAGGCTGCCAAGGACGCTTCACTTGGGCTTGGAGCTTGCGCAGGCACGTGGGGGGCCCTCCTTGACACACGCCGGTCTCAGAAGGTGATCAGTGTGGCCTGGCTGCGCAGGGGCGGGCCTGACGGCTTTGGGGTCCAGAGGGCGGGGCTAGGGCAGGCGCACAGGGTCGCAGGCAACTCCGCTCACGAGGTCGGCACCGGCCTCGTGGCATGGGGAGTGGCGCTGCCCTGGTAGAGACGTTGGCCTTTCCGGAAGAGGACCATGCCCAGGGCTACATGCTTTTTATTCACACCCCTACACTGGCCTGGCGTATGCCGGGCCCTCCCACTCCTTTCACGCTTACGGGGGGGACGTTGCAGGCAACATTTCTGTGAACTCTCCCACTGGATGAGGTGACATGGTTGCGTCCACTGTCCACTACACTGCATACACCAGAAGTGTATGTCGCCAAGGATATGGGTGTGTTCCGCATGCTGCAGTCTGTCTAGCACACCTCCGCCACTCTTGGCATTGTGTACTTTCCCATTCATGGGTCACTTGCCTCCTCCACACATGCTTGGTTGCCACCTCTCCCCACTTTCGGCTATTGTGTGGCTGGGGTGCCATGCTGTTGATGGCTCATGTTCACGGCTTGCCCAGGTTACTGTTGTGAGCTGTTCTGTCTTGTCTGGTGGGTGGGTGTGTTGTTTTGCATTTTGGTTGTGATTTTGTGTTGTGTGCATTTCCAGTGTTGTGAGTTGCATGGTTGTGGAGTTCAGGTGGGTGGGGTGTTCATTTTATACTTGCCAAGGGAGTGTGCATTTCCCTTGGTGCCATCCTGGTAACGCTGGGTGCTGATGGACTGTCGGAGGATGAAGGTATCCTGCACACTGGCGGAGAATTTGTAGGCGACATCGGTGGAGGTTCCACGGTATTCGGTTGTTGCCTGCACATTAATGTGAGACGTGTGCTTTCTGTAGCGGTGATTGTGTGCTGTGTCACCAGGGGGCACAGGTAGGACATGTGTGCTGTGGATTGCCCCAACACTTGCTTGCATCCAGCTATGGCATATGGTCCTTGCTTGGTCTCCAGCGGATCCTGCGCGTAATGTTGGATGTATGGGGACTGGGGTACCATGCTGATGGTGATGTCCAGGACAGGTGTGACGGACTGGGATGTGACTGGCTTTGTGACTCCTCTGACTCTGGTGGGTGTTGGTTGGGGGGTACCAGGGGCCAACAGGTGCACCACAGCCAGCACTTTGTGTGGGGTGGGATGTTGGTTGTCCTCTGTGTTGGTGCCGTCGGCCTGTTGGGCATTGTTGGTCATGATGTATGCTATGGTTGTCCTTTTGAGGCAGTATTGTGCAATGACATTGTCAAGTGTTGGGTCTGTGACGCTGGTGTGTTTCCTGGGGGTCCGCTGTCTTTGTCAGCGCTGTCTGGGTGGTGGTCCAGGGGGGGGTGTTCCAGGTGCTGTATGGGGTCCTGGGTGGTGGTGGTGGGTATTGTGGCTCTCTTGGGTGTCCGGGCCGCATGTCCAAATGCTCCATGGCATCTGCTGCCCTTCCGATGTGGCTGTGGGCTGGGCTCCCTTTTGCGGAGCAGGCTGTGGTCCGACTTAGCACTAGGTCAGAGCAGGTGTTATTTTCCTGCTGCTAACTCTCCTTATCGCCTGTTTTGTGTTCTTATCGCAGTTCTAGCTGTTTGTTGTGAATGTTGTGGAGTGGTGTTGTCGCGGCTTTTGGCACGGGAATGCCTACTCTGCATCTCATTAGCGATAGTTGCAGGGGTCATCCGTGGCGGTGTTTTTTGTGGCTGCTTTCGCGGGTAAACTGGTGCTGTGGGCTGTTAACACCAGCTTGTGATTGGGGGGATAAGTTTATCGTAACTTTGGCTGCGAGAAAGTGTCGTTAACTCGGCGATAGCTCCTAGTGAATATCCCCCCAAGTGCCCTGTGTGTTGCAACGAACCTGGCCATGGCTACAGCAATAATTCAATCCTCGAAAGAGTAGCTGCATGAAAGAATAGAAATTAAATAAATATGTAAAAGGGAGATTTTGAAGGGTATGTATGTGATTTGTGCCTAACAATATAGGTATGGGTGTAGGACATATATGGGTTAGTGGTTGTACGTTTGTTTTTATTGAGATCACAGAGGAGTTTAGAATCTTACCTGGCATTGTAAAGAGGTCAGCCATCTCGGGGAACCATCTCCGTGGGCCCTTCAGGAGGGACTTTTGTCAGTTGAGTCCTAGAGAATTTCCCCTACATCCACCTACTCTCATCTTGCCACTTTTTTTAAATATCTCAAACCATCAGTGCCTCCTTCCTCAATGTCACCGAATGCCATAATGCGTTCCAGTGAAGGTGAAAGAACACCTCCCCTATAGTTGTTTGTAGTGTTTTACCACAAATTTAATTACAAAGGCTGTCTCCACTTCAATGAAGTTTATCTTCCTCTACTGAAGTGAATTCTGCATCTTTCTGGCAGAACGCATGAGTGAATGACAGAGCACAAAGCAGAGCCTATGGTGTGGGCAGTATTTGTCCTGTTGAAAGGAATGGGAGCCGGGTGTGTGTACTTGGATTCAGGTAAATGTATTCTTCCTGTTCCCTTTCATGTGGAGGTCTCCCTCCTGCATGTGGAGGTCTCTGCCTCAGGTGAAGAGGTCTCCCTCCTGCATGTGGAGGTCTCCTTCCTGCATGTGGAGGTCTCCCTTATGCATGTGGAGGTCTCCCTCCTCATATGGAGGTCTCCCTCCTGCATGTCGAGGTCTCCTTCCTGCATGCGAAGGTCTCCATCCTGCAAGCTGACTTCTCCCTCCTGAATGTGAAGGTCTCCCTCTTGCATGTGAAGGTCTACCTCCTGCATGTGGAGGTCTCCCTCCTGCATGAGAAGGTCTCCTTCCTGCATGAGCAGGTCTCCCTCCTGCATGTGGAGGTCTCCCTCCTGCATGTGGAGGTCTCTCTCCTGCAAGTGAAGGTCTCCCTCTTGCATGTGGAGGTCTCCCTCCTGCATGAGAAGGTCTCCTTCCTGCATGAGCAGGTCTGCCTCCTGCAAGTGAAGGTCTCCCTCCTGCATGTGGAGGTTTCCCTCTTGCATGTGTAAGTCTCCCTCCTGCATGTAGAGATCTCCATCATGCATGTGGATGTCTCCCTCCTGCATGTGGATGTCTGTGCCTCAGGTGAAGTGGTCTTCCTACTGCATCTGGAGGTCTCCCTCCTGCATGAGAAGGTCTTGTTGCTGCATGCGAAGGTCTGCCTCCTGCATGAGGAGGTCTCCTTTCTGCATGCAAAGGTCTGCCTCCTGCATGTGACGGTCTCCCTCCTGCATGTGGAGGTCTCCATCCTGCATGAGGAGATCTCCTTCATGCATGCAAAGGTCTGCCTCCTGCAAGCAAAGTTCTCCCTCCTGCATGCAGAGGTTTCCCTCCTATATGAGGAGATCTCCCTCCTGCATGCAGAGGTCTCCCTCCTGAATGCAGAGGTCTCCCTCCTGCATGTGGAGGTCTCTGCCTCAAGTGAAGATGTCTGCACAAAGTGTGCAGAACGTCAAATATGGTCAAAGATTCACTAGCAGTAATATGTTATGATGACTTCGCCCCCTAAAGAGAGTCTACATTTTATAGTAACTTTACACTCAGAAATGGTGATTAATAAAAATGTGTAAGAGTAAATGTACATGTGAGTAAATGTACATGTGTAGACGAGGCCCTAGTGAGGCTTCAGTTCCTGCATTTAGAAAGAATTGGAGTAGGGCAGCGCCACAAGTCATTTTGCAGCGCTGCCCCACGCCCATTCGAAAAGACAGGGACGCACCGTATTTACAAGACACTCTGCATTCCTGCCCTTGCAGCCAGCGGCAGCGCACAATTAGCTGCTTTGTGCCAACGTTGTTGGCATGATTGTTTTTGTGCATGAAGGCGCACCTTCCTGCACAAAAACCATCACAAGATGTGTTATCCTGTTTCTATGTGTGCTGCAAAATGCATTACACGTGGAAAGAGGAAAAAACTTTTCTCCTTGTACGCCTGCTCTAGGGATGTGCAAACGTCTGCTGCTTCCCCAGGTATATGTCCCCTTTTAAGCATGGTCAAATTGGCAAAACCCAATTGGTACATTTAATTTACATATATGTCTTTAATATATCTACTAGGGGTGCCCAGGGCCTGAATATTACATGCTACAGTGGGGTTGCAGCATTCACTGTGCCACCAACTAAAGTGACATGGAAAAGCATGTCTACAGGCGAGCTCCTACAGCCTGCGTGAGCAGTTTTAAACTGGCTTTTCGACCTGGTAGAATAAATGTTTTGCCAGACTTAAACGTTCTGAGGGTGCATGTTTTTTAAAAGTGGTACATGTATATTTAAGGTTTTACATGTCTTGGCAGTGAAAAACTTGCACAGGGGTTTTTCATTGCAGCAAGGCTGGCTGTCACAAAGGAATGCGCTGTGCTCTATTTTAACTACTACTAATGCATAACTTCAGTTTGGGATAAGCTAGAAAAGTCATTAAAGGACTCATTGTAATATACATTTTAAATCCAACCTAATGGTCAAGTCCGATTTTAAATTACTGCTTTGAAAATGCCACTGTTAGAGTTTTGGCATTTTGTGAATAAGCAAAATATACCTTTTTGCCAGTGTCCAGGGCCACCTAACTTCTAATCGCTCTCCTGTAGTGTGGTAGAAACAAGACCTAGGTGTGGGTCTCCATGACAGGTTAGCTGGGGAGGAGCTGTACCCCTGCCCTGATTGCACTTCAAAGGAGTCTGACCTGGCCCACACCGAAGAGCCTGACGCCAGATCTGCACCTGCCTTTGTTTCACTACTCAGGCTACAACCAAACCCAATGGAAAGGGAGCAACTAAACAGAGCCAGTTTTAGAGTTAGACATAGGGATGTCATCCATCCACAGGCTGGCACTGGGCATACACGTTGCAGCCCCAGATCCAGAAACCAGAATACTCCTGGACCTGTAATGAAGGTCAGCCCTAGGTTCCAAGACCGGAAGGAATACTGAGCCTGCTTGCTTGAACCCAGGACCCCAGAAGTCACTCCAAGAACCAGTTGGCTCTTCTCCTATGTAACCCACAGGGATACAACAAGGTTCCACAGGCTCTTCCTGCTTCACAACTGGCCAGTCTCGATGGGATCTGATCTGGTCTCCTCTTTTGGCTCTCTGGGAATGAGTCCTGACCTCCGAGGCTCCTGGACCCTCTTGGCTGGAGTCAGAGTGTACTTCTCACTTGTCTAGCTGAAGGTTTCACTCGATCTAATGCAGAGTGATGCAGATTCCTGCAGAGCTGCACTGCACTGTACTGTAAAACAACGTTCACAAGGAACTCATTTACAAATTTTTTCAATTATGTACAATCTCAATGATTGCCTTGAAATTAATCTCATACCAGGAAGTCAAGAAATGGAAAAACACAATTATTTCAAAAAAGAACAAATCATTAATCAACACAGTAAGTCTACACAAAACCCTTTTACACTACTGAAATCTACTAAGCCTCAGCCGAGGTCTTTATTTATTAACCAATTTTTTGTATCACAAATAAAAACACATTTTATATATAGACATAATCTCTCTTGTATTTACAGTGAATCGTGAGCCCCAGTGAAACAAACCATAACCTCATACAATGTGACAAGACAAAAAGGATTGGTGAAAGGTTATTGGAAAAAATATATATAAGGACAGTTTATATACAATATACAGTGATTCAGTCTAGGCTGTCTCTTATTTTGTTGTCGACGGCGTTTCGACCCACTTTGAAATACCGGGTCTCATCAGGACTGTGATTCTAGGGGCTGAGAGAGAAGAAAGAAAATAACTATACTCCAAGTCATATACTAATTTATTTAAAAAAGGGTTACCTACGAGACTTACAAATTCTTGGCTTACCGGTTTAAAACATACAGTCGTCCGTATAGGATCCAGTATGTATAGAGATGAGATGGATGACAGTTGCATCCAAACCTATAAGTAAGGGATACTCATTTAGTAAAGACACTGTCACGGTTATTCCGTATTATCACCCAAGTGTATAGTGTAATGCACTTACTTAGGTTCTTTTCTATCCTCCAAAGATAAGAGGCAATATTGCACCGAATATATTGGGAGATTTGGAGTGCTGGTATGACACTTCTGGAACGTATTAAAAAATTATGGTCAATGTCCATGTGACAAAGGAACGGACGGGGGTGGGGAAAGGGGATAATCCAGTTAAAGACCACTTGATCTACTTACATATTCAGTGTCAGAGGAACTCATATACTCAATAACGGTTCTTCTGTATATTCAATAAGGCAGTGCTCACCCACTGTAAGAAACGAGGGTATTCATGAATTAAAACATGTCCCTCATAATGCTCACTTCAAAAGTGTATATAAAGCCCTCTATGCATGGGGGGCAACTTACTTAATAGCACCGCGGTCGATAAGTGTTCTGCACGCAGTGTGCTCAGCTGAATTAATCGAGCCAAGAGATGGGACAGGATCTAGCTCATTTATACCTGGCGATCTCAAGCGAAGAAAGCGAAGAGAGCCCTCTCGGCCGCCATATTGTAGTGGTCAAAATATAGCTATAACTTGAAAATAATTATGGCCACTTCTTTTTTAGATACATATAGGTGGGGGAGCATTCGAACGGCGGAGTAGATCACATTTGTGATCCGCTATTGCCCTCGCTTTTATGATGAATGCCGTATTTTGGGGACGGCGCCGGCAGCAGCCATCTTGAAGTGGCTAATTCACGTAACTCAACTACGATTCGGGAATCTAAATCTAATAATTATGCCTACTTCTGTTTTAGATACATTTAGGTGGGGGAGCATTCGAACGGCGGATGTAGATCACATTTGTGATCCGCTATTGCCCTCGCTTTTGAATTAAATGCCGTATTTTGGGGACGGCGCCGGCAGCAGCCATCTTGTAATGGCGAAATCACGTAACTCAACTTCGATTCGAGAATCTAAATCTATGAGCCTACAAATAAAGTGCAGGACAAAAACGGGGGGGGGAAAACAAGGGCTGAATAAAAACTTTTTGTCGAAAATCAATAACGAACTTAGAGGTCCTTTCTGTATCCCCGTCGTGGCCATCTTGAATTGGGAACAATATACTTCATACAGGGTTTCATCTATATCTTGCGGTCAAGTGGCCAGTCATTTAATTAATTCAAGGCAATGGGTGAACGTGATAATTCGCACATATATAAACATGGAGGACATCTACCGTGGGGTTGGAAAACTCCTCGTTTCGAAACCACTAGTTGTTCAAAATGGTCAGTGCTGTTTATGGCATGAGTGCAGTTACTGCCATTGGGTGACAATACATCTAGACATACACCTTTATCTCATTTTATAAACCATTGAACATACTGTACAAAGAAACAATCTTTGGGCACAAAAGGAAATCTTTAACCCGGAAAATAGGGTGGGAGGAATGGGGAAAAGGAAAGGGGGGGGCGGGGGGGGAGGTGGGGGAGGTGGGGGAGGGGGGGAAAGAAAGAAAGAAGGGACACTGTATAGGAGGAAAATACACCCCTACAGTACATAATAAATTATACAGAATCTTTCCAAGGAACACGAGATAGTATAACATAGAATCCTTTCTGATGGCATGGACATAGTATATTAATGAACATTTCACTTCATTGTGCGATCTTTAGTCATAATGCATCAATACATAAACCATTAATTCTCTGTATGACACCGTCATACTAAATGAAACATCCAGTTTTCAACACAGGAGAATTTCCTGAACCTTGAGTGAAAGGCAAGGGAGGGGGAGGTTAAAAGGGGGGGGGGGGAAAGGGATGAGTGGAAGAGGGAGGGAAGGGTCATTTTATTTAAAAATGTTCCAAATGAAACATGAAATATTTCAGCATCTGATCCATAAATCAATCCTTTTCAATAGTCTACTGCATGACAGAGCCATGTCAGATACATAGCTATCTAAAGATAATAAGGAAAGTCACACTGATGTAAACTAATATAAACTGTCCGCTCGGAGGCAGGCAATCAACTTCACGTTACCTGGGCTCTGAAGTGCAAGGATTCCACGGAAACTTAAGACGCTGTGCTGAGTGGGGGTGCTTTTAACTTTTGAACTTCTTCTCCGGGACTGCGAGGACCAGGCTGCTTGGCGGCCGCACCAGCTGTCTCCTCTTCCCGGCCCCTCCCCCTGCAGGTACATAACGCCTCGCGGCCCCCGCTTCGCGGGAGCCGCTCGGAGGCAGGCAATCAACTTCACGTTACCTGGGCTCTGAAGTGCAAGGATTCCACGGAAACTTAAGACGCTGTGCTGAGTGGGGGTGCTTTTAACTTTTGAACTTCTTCTCCGGGACTGCGAGGACCAGGCTGCTTGGCGGCCGCACCAGCTGTCTCCTCTTCCCGGCCCCTCCCCCTGCAGGTACATAACGCCTCGCGGCCCCCGCTTCGCGGGAGCCGCTCGGAGGCAGGCAATCAACTTCACGTTACCTGGGCTCTGAAGTGCAAGGATTCCACGGAAACTTAAGACGCTGTGCTGAGTGGGGGTGCTTTTAACTTTTGAACTTCTTCTCCGGGACTGCGAGGACCAGGCTGCTTGGCGGCCGCACCAGCTGTCTCCTCTTCCCGGCCCCTCCCCCTGCAGGTACATAACGCCTCGCGGCCCCCGCTTCGCGGGAGCCGCTCGGAGGCAGGCAATCAACTTCACGTTACCTGGGCTCTGAAGTGCAAGGATTCCACGGAAACTTAAGACGCTGTGCTGAGTGGGGGTGCTTTTAACTTTTGAACTTCTTCTCCGGGACTGCGAGGACCAGGCTGCTTGGCGGCCGCACCAGCTGTCTCCTCTTCCCGGCCCCTCCCCCTGCAGGTACATAACGCCTCGCGGCCCCCGCTTCGCGGGCGCCGCTCGGAGGCAGGCAATCAACTTCACGTTACCTGGGCTCTGAAGTGCAAGGATTCCACGGAAACTTAAGACGCTGTGCTGAGTGGGGGTGCTTTTAACTTTTGAACTTCTTCTCCGGGACTGCGAGGACCAGGCTGCTTGGCGGCCGCACCAGCTGTCTCCTCTTCCCGGCCCCTCCCCCTGCAGGTACATAACGCCTCGCGGCCCCCGCTTCGCGGGAGCCGCTCGGAGGCAGGCAATCAACTTCACGTTACCTGGGCTCTGAAGTGCAAGGATTCCACGGAAACTTAAGACGCTGTGCTGAGTGGGGGTGCTTTTAACTTTTGAACTTCTTCTCCGGGACTGCGAGGACCAGGCTGCTTGGCGGCCGCACCAGCAGTCTCCTCTTCCCGGCCCCTCCCCCTGCAGGTACATAACGCCTCGCGGCCCCCGCTTCGCGGGCGCCGCTCGGAGGCAGGCAATCAACTTCACGTTACCTGGGCTCTGAAGTGCAAGGATTCCACGGAAACTTAAGACGCTGTGCTGAGTGGGGGTGCTTTTAACTTTTGAACTTCTTCTCCGGGACTGCGAGGACTAGGCTGCTTGGCGGCCGCACCAGCTGTCTCCTCTTCCCGGCCCCTCCCCCTGCAGGTACATAACGCCTCGCGGCCCCCGCTTCGCGGGAGCCGCTCGGAGGCAGGCAATCAACTTCACGTTACCTGGGCTCTGAAGTGCAAGGATTCCACGGAAACTTAAGACGCTGTGCTGAGTGGGGGTGCTTTTAACTTTTGAACTTCTTCTCCGGGACTGCGAGGACCAGGCTGCTTGGCGGCCGCACCAGCTGTCTCCTCTTCCCGGCCCCTCCCCCTGCAGGTACATAACGCCTCGCGGCCCCCGCTTCGCGGGGGCCGCTCGGAGGCAGGCAATCAACTTCACGTTACCTGGGCTCTGAAGTGCAAGGATTCCACGGAAACTTAAGACGCTGTGCTGAGTGGGGGTGCTTTTAACTTTTGAACTTCTTCTCCGGGACTGCGAGGACCAGGCTGCTTGGCGGCCGCACCAGCTGTCTCCTCTTCCCGGCCCCTCCCCCTGCAGGTACATAACGCCTCGCGGCCCCCGCTTCGCGGGAGCCGCTCGGAGGCAGGCAATCAACTTCACGTTACCTGGGCTCTGAAGTGCAAGGATTCCACGGAAACTTAAGACGCTGTGCTGAGTGGGGGTGCTTTTAACTTTTGAACTTCTTCTCCGGGACTGCGAGGACCAGGCTGCTTGGCGGCCGCACCAGCTGTCTCCTCTTCCCGGCCCCTCCCCCTGCAGGTACATAACGCCTCGCGGCCCCCGCTTCGCGGGCGCCGCTCGGAGGCAGGCAATCAACTTCACGTTACCTGGGCTCTGAAGTGCAAGGATTCCACGGAAACTTAAGACGCTGTGCTGAGTGGGGGTGCTTTTAACTTTTGAACTTCTTCTCCGGGACTGCGAGGACCAGGCTGCTTGGCGGCCGCACCAGCTGTCTCCTCTTCCCGGCCCCTCCCCCTGCAGGTACATAACGCCTCGCGGCCCCCGCTTCGCGGGAGCCGCTTGGAGGCAGGCAATCAACTTCACGTTACCTGGGCTCTGAAGTGCAAGGATTCCACGGAAACTTAAGACGCTGTGCTGAGTGGGGGTGCTTTTAACTTTTGAACTTCTTTTCCGGGACTGCGAGGACCAGGCTGCTTGGCGGCCGCACCAGCTGTCTCCTCTTCCCGGCTCCTCCCCCTCAACGCTCTCCGTCCTTAAAGCTGTGAACCTGTTCCACGCGCAAGCGGGACGCGCGCGGGACATAGCCCGGGGCGAAGACCGGGCAAAGAGCGGGCCGTTTTAGGCCGTTAGAGGCCGGCAGAGACCGGACCGGGCCCCCTCTCTAACGTTGTCTTTGTCCCAAGGCTCATTCTCTACTCCAACAGCCTGTGGCTTTCATTGTCCCGCCCGCTATGGCCACTAGAGTATCCAGGAGTAAGGCTGCCCAACAGTGCTCCAGCACACTGGACAAATTCTTTCTTAAGACTAGTGCCGCAGCTAGTAAAGGTCGCACAGCACCAGACACTCTCCTTGAGGTAAATTTCGAAAATGTGTCAGTCTCAATGGTCCCCTCGGACTCTTCATCTATTGATATCAGTACTCCAACACCATTTGACGCTACTCATCTATCTCTCATGGATAGTATCGATCAGACAATCGAGACAGTCCTCCAACAACTTAGGACCCCGTCAAATTCATTGAGGGATAGTGAGTCTCTGTGCCCCTCGGGGGTGGTGGAGACCACTCCGTATATTAATTGTGCGGAAATGTCTAAGGTGCAGAATGAAGGGCAGGTTGTAGCGCCAACAGATCCCGTAGGCAGGAGAGTCTGCCACCCTTCGAAAAGGAAAAGGTTAAGGAAACTAAGAGGGGCAAAAAGGGCCAAAGTGGATAAAATCAACCCAATATTAGTTGCTAGCTCTGGCATTGCGGCTTCTCCCGTGGTTAGCTCCCCGGGAATTGGCTCTGATCATTTAGACTCGCCATTAGCAAAAGTGGTACCTGGGTGTTCTGGCCCGTTTGTATTCGGTGGAAATCCTCTAAATGCAACCGAGGCCCTGATTGGCTCTTTTAGGGATATCCTTAGGAGCCTGTTGGAGCCACTGTCTGCAAAATTGGATACCATAGCTGCTAGACTTAAGGCTATAGAAGATGCACAGAATAGGATTAGTCCTAGTAGGGGGTTGGGTCCTGGTGCACAGACGGCTCCCCGGGATTCTGCAGGGTTTAGACCGTCTACTGCTGGAACAAGTACACAGGTCCCGGTTGGGGCACAAGATAGTGTTACAGGTAGCCATGCTCCCCCATTGCCCCCTTTACAAATGCATAGGCCCCCTGTCCCGTCACCCAGAAGATCTAAACAACCAACACCACCTCTCCCAATGAGTGGGGGGCGAGCCAATAATGAATATACTGATCGCCCCATGAGTCCTAACAGTAGGCGTAGGGTGGTTAATTTGCCCCCTGAGGCTGAGCCTTACACAGCGATTATGGTGGGAGTCCCTGAGCTCATTAGTGACATCAGAGAGCCACAGGACTCACTTCGTAATAAAGTAATTAGTTGGCTCAATATTAATAGGCCCCTCCCTTCTAACATCAAAGGTGATGTGCTGATGGTCAGAAGGATCCCATGGATTGGAACTACCCCCAAAAATAGGGCAGGGGACTGTATCATAATCAGTTTTAAAAGCCCACTAGTTGCCCCTTACATTTGCAATTGGCTGGTAAGGCCGGATAAATCCAACATAGACGTAGTGTCTCTCTCGCATTTCTATCCAAATGTTCCCAATTTAGGAGTGGGGAGGGAACAGAGTTGGACTAGAGTGGGCTTTGCCGTAGACGGTTCACGGTACAGACCCAAGTATAATTCATTGCCTGTCCATGGTAATTTTGTCCTTCAGAATAGATTTTCCTGTCTGGACCTAGTAGATTGACCAATAAGGGGGGTCATTCCGCAACACCCGATAAATTCTGCCTATGGGTCTACATCTAGGGGGGAAGGTACATCCGTTCCCGTAAACAAAAAAAGGTCCCTGGCCCCTGCAAAAGACGGAGGGTCTACAATGGGAAGCACTCAAGTGTTAGAGGAGGATCCACCAAATACATTAACTGTTGCTGCAACGCAATTGGTGGAGCTTGTTGAATTGCCCATTCGGTCGCCCATCACCACTGGCTTGGGAGACTTGGGTAATTCTGCATATGACATCCCGTCTGCACTAAGTGAAGTTGGCCCCCAATTCCAAGGTCCAGGTATGACCATCCTGTCCTGGAATGTAGCTGGCATCTCAAGCAAGGTGGATACCCCAGAGTGGGAAACTTTGGTTAGCAAAAGTGACATACTCCTCTTTCAAGAGACATGGGCTAGGGCACCACTGGCCAGGAGGGGATATGACATTTTTGAAATCCCGGCAAAGTCGAATGGGAGAGGGAGACCGTCGGGAGGTTTGGCAATCTGGGTGGCAAGTCATATTGGGTGTCAGGTGGTTGGTATGGATACACTTTCACCGGACATTCAGTGTGTGCTCCTCAGTTGGCCCGACAAAAGTAAGTGGGCTATTGTTAATGTCTACTCTCGACCAGTCGCTTTGGGTAAAGAATCTCCCACCCTGGTTGATCTCTCATCTTTTCTAGGGCAATTGACAGGTAACCTGAAAATAGTGATGGGAGGAGATTTTAACTGTCACTTTGAACCCCTGGAGGGCCTAATGGAGGGTGCTTTTACTGCCGAGGATGACCACTGGGGAGTCCCTCCTTCTTCATCACCTCACCCCAAAGCTTGGTCCCCGTTGGCAATACAACTTACTTCTCTCACCCTGAATTTTGCTCTGAGGGCGTGCAATGGGCGCACCCCTTCTGACACTCCTTCGGTGTGCACCTTCAACAAAAAGGACCATGAGTCAAGGCTGGACTACATTTTTATAGATATTTCCCTGTGGCCCAAAGTTCTAGATTTTAGAGTGATCCCGAGGATAGACAGTGACCACAATGCCCTTTCCTTGGTGATCCAGCACCCAGCCCCTGCCTTAGGGACGCCAACTACCGATTTTGTAACCGACCAGGGAGACATATTACTCACCACAAGCAGGCGCCGAGTGAAATGGGGGAAGCTAGTTGAGAAAGAAGAAGCTTTAAAAAACCTCTATGGTATAGCACTCCCTAGGTTCCAGGAGGTGGATGCCCTCATCAACCAATCTAGACCCTCAGATTACAATGAGAGACTATCTGGTATTCACCAGGCTCTAGTAAGGGGCCTTGCAGATGTTTTCAATCCGGCCCTGCCTATTAGAAGGAAAAAGATTCGTGCTCCGACTTGGTACACCTCTACTTGTAGGAAAACTAAGTCTGAGCTTCTCTCTGCAATTAAAGAGGGTAGTGATAAGGTGAAGATCGCTGCCCTTAGGAGGGGGTATAAGGTAGCACAGGCCAACGCAAGGGCAGAGTGGGATTGGAACCACTGGCATGACCTGTCTGGAGCCCTTAAATCTAAAGACTTTAGAAAATTTTGGGCTCTGGTAAACAATGGAACAGGGGATCTGTTGTCTGCAGTAGAACCCAATATTGCCCCCTCTGTTTGGGAGGCTCACTTTGGGTCACTATATCAAGATTCCACTCTCTGGCCGGAAGGGATGGTGGTAGAGTCCCCCTGCCTGCCAGAGGTGGCCTTGGAATTTTCTTTGGGGGAGGTGAAGCTGGCACTGGAGGGCTTAGCGCTGGGGAAGGCACCGGGGCTGGACAAGCTACCCGGTGATTTGTTCAGATATCATCCTGACATTTGGGCCCCGTACTTTCTTGTCCTTTTCAATGCCATTTTGGGAGGTATGGTGATCCCTTCCTCTTGGTTAGGGGCTGAAATAGTTCCGATCTATAAGAAAGGGTCCCCTTTGAGTCCTGCAAATTATAGGCCTATCAGCCTGATAGATGTTCCCCAAAAGCTTTTTGCGCGCCTTATTCTGAACCATCTATTAGACTGGGTGGAGGAAAATGACATCTTGAGTCCCCTTCAGGCTGGCTTCAGGAGAAACACATCGACCATGGACCAGATCTTCCGCCTAGTTCTCCTCTACTGGAAGACGGTGAGGATTGAGGGCGGGAGATTGTACATGGTCTTCGTGGATCTGAGGTCAGCCTTTGACCTAGTCCCGCGCAGGAAACTCTGGGAGGTATTGGAAAAGTTGGGAATTCCCCCCCAGCTACTTAACATCCTGGCCCGGCTGCATGAGAACAACTATGCGCAAGTTAGGTGTGGGAAGGACGGTAGACTTTCATCCAGGTTTCCTGTGCGCCGAGGTGTGAGGCAGGGTTGTGTCTTGGCACCGACCCTGTTTTGCTTATTCATCAACAATGTCAGAGGATCCTGGATGGTTTTGGTCTTTTCTGTAGTCAGCATGGATTGGAGGTGAATACAGAAAAGACCAAGTTTATGATCTTCAACCCACCAACTAAAACTAGGCCCAATCCTACCCTGGGGACCGCGAGCCTTGAGAGGGTGTCCACCTTCATATATTTGGGGGTTACACTGCAGGAAAACTTGGCATGGGATCGACAGATAGTACGATCCAAGGCCAAACTATCCCAACTCTCGGGTGCAATCCTGAAAGTGGCTAACACTTCTTCCTTCAAGCCCATAAGCCCGGCCCTTGAAACCTACAAGACCCAGGCCAAGGCTGCGGCCATGTATGGCAGTGAGCTATGGGGGACATAAAACGGTGAAGGACCTATCAATAGTGGAAAATAGCTTTCTAAGGCGCCTTCTAGCCCTTCCAAGTGCTACGCCACTCCAGCCTCTGAGAATGGACATGGGTCTCCCCCCTATTGCAGAGGAGCTTGTGTCAAAGCCAGTGAAGTTCTGGCACAGGCTCTGGTCTACGGACGAACTCCATCATTATAGGGAGGATCTCACCCATGTCATGAGCTTAAACTCTAGCGGCAAAATCCCCTGGCTCACCTTTGTGGAAAACGAACTGTCTGCCATTAATCTTCGTGTCCTGTGGGAGGACCCTGCACGAGGCTGCCGTGCAATCTCGCGCAAGGCTCTGGCTCAAATCTACAAAGCCAGGACCCTTGCACATTTGACGGCTGCTCAAAATAGTGGCACCTTAACCTTGCAATTTTTAGAATCCAAAAATTCTTATGTTTTTGAACCTTTTATGGATTTTATCTTTCCCATCCTGGCAAGGAAACTGTATGTTCAATGGAGGTATAGCACACTACCTATCAATTCATACACCTCGAAGTGGACAAATGGGGGCGACAAAATATGTCCCTGCTGCAATAACCATGTGGAAGACGACCCCCATATCTTGTTTGTGTGCCCTGCATACCAAAGGCCCAGAAAATATTGGATAGCGCCACTCTGTAAGAACCTGGGGTTCAGAGAGTATGCACAAGCATACAGGATTTTGAAAACGAGTACCTTGGGCCACATTGTGTTTGCTGTTTCCAAATTTCTTATGGCCATATGGCTGATTAGAAGAAAAAAAATCGTCTGAAGCTCCTTGAACTTTTTAAAGAACTTTCCAAATGCGATTTTAACCCATTCCTCGCTGGGAGAGCCGTTTCTATTCAAATGTATTTCAATAATGTTTTAATGTCTGTAATGTTTTTATTTGCATCTTTTATGGTCTATATGACCGAAATAAAGAATTTTTGGAATTGAATATAAACTAATGAATTTTCACCATTCCTCAAGGCTGTTTAACCCATTCTTAATGGACCCACACTTGTCTATCCATTTGCATTCTAGGGATTGGAGAATAAGAGAGATGTCACCACCCCTACGTGGAAGCTTAGCTTTTTCAACCACTTGCCAGGTCAAATCATTGTACGTATGATCCTTTTCAATAAAATGATCAACTAGGGGGGCATTCCTCACTTTGCAACGGATACGGCTCCTGTGTTGGCCGATCCGTGTCTTAACTGGCTGTGTGGTCTGTCCTATATAGATTAAATTACAGGGACACCAAATACAGTAGATGACGTGCGATGTGGAACAGTTAGTATGGTCGTACAGTTTTGCCTTGATGTTGCCATGTTCAAAGAATTTGGTTTCTTTTGTCAAACTACAGGCCACACAGTTACCGCATTTGTAATGTCCTGTTATAGCCGGTAGTGACCAAAGCTCCTGTATAGTCTTTTCATTCTGATACAGGCTTGTGTCTGAATGTACCAGGTGATCTCTGATGTTTTTTCCTTTTTTGAAAGAAAACAGGGGCAGTTCTTTACAGCAATCCATGGTGTTTAAAGTGGACCAATGTTTTTTGATTATCCGCTGTATCTGTGTACTCCAGGGGCAAAAGGTAGTAACACAAACAGCTTTTTTCATCGGTTCTCGTACTGTTTTTTCTAATAAAACCTCTCGTGGGCTAAACCAGGCTCTCTTCATTGAGGTTTTCACCAACCTTTTTGGGTATCCTCTTTCACGCAACCTAGAACTTAAAAGGTTTGCCTCCAGGAAGAAATCATGTTTTTCTGTGCAGTTCCGTCTCAACCTCAGAAATTGGCCGTATGGTAGGCCATCTCTGAGGGACCTGGGGTGGAAGCTGTTATACTGCAATAATGTCAGTTTATATACCAATTTGCCGGAGAAAGGCAAACGCGCCGCCAATACTACACATGGGGCCCCAACAACTAATAACCTTGGACAGTGGAACAACACAGAACATTGGCATTGAACACATGACGGACATCTACACTGGAGACTTTGATCAACATCTGGGTCATGAGGTGGTGGCAGGACCAACTAATTTTAATATCACCATACCAGCTGAAACAGTAGTTTCAGATAAAGACAAGGAATGTATACCAATTTTTAATCTGACCACGCATGTTATGAACATCCATGAATTATCACTCTTGAGCAAGGGTTTGTCTTTTGTCTTGACTGAATCAACCAACTTTTTCCAGTTACAGACAGAATTGCATAAGTTTTTTAGATCCTTACGTCTCAGAGTCTTCTTCAGTGACCGTGAAGAAACTCCTACTCCTCCCAGATCTCAGATGCGCCCAAAATCCACCTTTATTCCAACCAACAACATGATGCCACCGGAAATTCTGGCAGTTGAAAAGGGTGTTTTGGAAGACATTTCAAAATTGAAAGATCAGAAGAAATTCACCCCTTATAACATCTCCAAATCCGAACGTGATGCCTTGATTTCCTTAAAGAATAATGATGATATCATTTTGAAACCCGCGGATAAGGGGGGTGGGATCGTCATCCAGGAAAGAGCCAAATATGAGGCTGAAATAATGAGACAAATAAGTAATGAAGAGCACTACAAAAGACTGCCCCGTGATCCCTTAAAAGATATCCAACAATTGATAAAATCAATAACAATGAAGGGATTGGAGGATGGTTTCCTGACGAAACATGAATTTGACTATTTTAATAAATGCTGCCCAAGAACTCCGGTTCTTTATACTTTACCGAAAGTACATAAAGATTTGGAGAATCCTCCGGGACGACCAATCCTTTCTGGCTGTGGATCGGTAATGGAGCCATTGGGACACTATATCGACAGCTTCATAAAAGAATACGTTCCTGTCCTACCAACATATGTCAGAGACAGTACACATATGATCAATTTGATCGAAAACATGGAGTACAACCCAGAGACAGAGACTCTGGTTACAATGGATATCAATTCATTATATACAAACATCCCTCAACTAGAAAGCATTGAGGTTATCAAAGAGATCTTGGAGAAAAGACCAGCACCGATAGAGGTTCCTACAGAATTCATCATTGACTTACTGAATGTAGCTCTGACCAAAAATTACTTCAGGTTCAACTCTGATTATTACCAGCAATGCTCAGGTACATCTATGGGCGCTATTTTTGCCCCAAATTTGGCAAATCTTTATGTGGGAGACCTAGAAGAAAAATACATCAACAATACCAGCAATCCCTTCCACACTAACATCAAGTGTTGGAAGAGATATATAGACGATATTTTCTTTGTTTGGGTCGGCGAAGAGGAAAATCTGGACTCATTCATAACATATCTTCACACGTCAGTCTTCTCTCACCTTTACATATTGTAAAAACAAAGAAATGGTACCGTTTCTAGATCTCAAAGTTAGATGCCGGGATGATCATCTAAATGTTACATTGTACCGAAAACCTACGGATAGGAATACATTATTGCAGTATAACAGCTTCCACCCCAGGTCCCTCAGAGATGGCCTACCATACGGCCAATTTCTGAGGTTGAGACGGAACTGCACAGAAAAACATGATTTCTTCCTGGAGGCAAACCTTTTAAGTTCTAGGTTGCGTGAAAGAGGATACCCAAAAAGGTTGGTGAAAACCTCAATGAAGAGAGCCTGGTTTAGCCCACGAGAGGTTTTATTAGAAAAAACAGTACGAGAACCGATGAAAAAAGCTGTTTGTGTTACTACCTTTTGCCCCTGGAGTACACAGATACAGCGGATAATCAAAAAACATTGGTCCACTTTAAACACCATGGATTGCTGTAAAGAACTGCCCCTGTTTTCTTTCAAAAAAGGAAAAAACATCAGAGATCACCTGGTACATTCAGACACAAGCCTGTATCAGAATGAAAAGACTATACAGGAGCTTTGGTCACTACCGGCTATAACAGGACATTACAAATGCGGTAACTGTGTGGCCTGTAGTTTGACAAAAGAAACCAAATTCTTTGAACATGGCAACATCAAGGCAAAACTGTACGACCATACTAACTGTTCCACATCGCACGTCATCTACTGTATTTGGTGTCCCTGTAATTTAATCTATATAGGACAGACCACACAGCCAGTTAAGACACGGATCGGCCAACACAGGAGCCGTATCCGTTGCAAAGTGAGGAATGCCCCCCTAGTTGATCATTTTATTGAAAAGGATCATACGTACAATGATTTGACCTGGCAAGTGGTTGAAAAAGCTAAGCTTCCACGTAGGGGCGGTGACATCTCTCTTATTCTCCAATCCCTAGAATGCAAATGGATAGACAAGTGTGGGTCCATTAAGAATGGGTTAAACAGCCTTGAGGAATGGCGAAAATTCATTAGTTTATATTAGTTTACATCAGTGTGACTTTCCTTATTATCTTTAGATAGCTATGTATCTGACATGGCTCTGTCATGCAGTAGACTATTGAAAAGGATTGATTTATGGATGAGATGCTGAAATATTTCATGTTTCATTTGGAACATTTTTAAATAAAATGACCCTTCCCTCCCTCTTCCACTCATCCCTTTCCCCCCCCCCCCCTTTTAACCTCCCCCTCCCTTGCCTTTCACTCAAGGTTCAGGAAATTCTCCTGTGTTGAAAACTGGATGTTTCATTTAGTATGACGGTGTCATACAGAGAATTAATGGTTTATGTATTGATGCATTATGACTAAAGATCGCACAATGAAGTGAAATGTTCATTAATATACTATGTCCATGCCATCAGAAAGGATTCTATGTTATACTATCTCGTGTTCCTTGGAAAGATTCTGTATAATTTATTTTGTACTGTAGGGGTGTATTTTCCTCCTATACAGTGTCCCTTCTTTCTTTCTTTCCCCCCCCGCCCCCCCCTTTCCTTTTCCCCATTCCTCCCACCCTATTTTCCGGGTTAAAGATTTCCTTTTGTGCCCAAAGATTGTTTCTTTGTACAGTATGTTCAATGGTTTATAAAATGAGATAAAGGTGTATGTCTAGATGTATTGTCACCCAATGGCAGTAACTGCACTCATGCCATAAACAGCACTGACCATTTTGAACAACTAGTGGTTTCGAAACGAGGAGTTTTCCAACCCCACGGTAGATGTCCACCATGTTTATATATGTGCGAATTATCACGTTCACCCATTGCCTTGAATTAATTAAATGACTGGCCACTTGACCGCAAGATATAGATGAAACCCTGTATGAAGTATATTGTTCCCAATTCAAGATGGCCACGACGGGGATACAGAAAGGACCTCTAAGTTCGTTATTGATTTTCGACAAAAAATGTTTATTCAGCCCTTGTTTTCCCCCCCCCGTTTTTGTCCTGCACTTTATTTGTAGGCTCATAGATTTAGATTCTCGAATCGAAGTTGAGTTACGTGATTTCGCCATTACAAGATGGCTGCTGCCGGCGCCGTCCCCAAAATACGGCATTTAATTCAAAAGCGAGGGCAATAGCGGATCACAAATGTGATCTACATCCGCCGTTCGAATGCTCCCCCACCTAAATGTATCTAAAACAGAAGTAGGCATAATTATTAGATTTAGATTCCCGAATCGTAGTTGAGTTACGTGAATTAGCCACTTCAAGATGGCTGCTGCCGGCGCCGTCCCCAAAATACGGCATTCATCATAAAAGCGAGGGCAATAGCGGATCACAAATGTGATCTACTCCGCCGTTCGAATGCTCCCCCACCTATATGTATCTAAAAAAGAAGTGGCCATAATTATTTTCAAGTTATAGCTATATTTTGACCACTACAATATGGCGGCCGAGAGGGCTCTCTTCGCTTTCTTCGCTTGAGATCGCCAGGTATAAATGAGCTACATCCTGTCCCATCTGTTGGCTCGATTAATTCAGCTGAGCACACTGCGTGCAGAACACTTATCGACCGCGGTGCTATTAAGTAAGTTGCCCCCCATGCATAGAGGGCTTTATATACACTTTTGAAGTGAGCATTATGAGGGACATGTTTTAATTCATGAATACCCTCGTTTCTTACAGTGGGTGAGCACTGCCTTATTGAATATACAGAAGAACCGTTATTGAGTATATGAGTTCCTCTGACACTGAATATGTAAGTAGATCAAGTGGTCTTTAACTGGATTATCCCCTTTCCCCACCCCCGTCCGTTCCTTTGTCACATGGACATTGACCATAATTTTTTAATACGTTCCAGAAGTGTCATACCAGCACTCCAAATCTCCCAATATATTCGGTGCAATATTGCCTCTTATCTTTGGAGGATAGAAAAGAACCTAAGTAAGTGCATTACACTATACACTTGGGTGATAATACGGAATAACCGTGACTGTGTCTTTACTAAATGAGTATCCCTTACTTATAGGTTTGGATGCAACTGTCATCCAACTCATCTCTATACATACTGGATCCTATACGGACGACTGTATGTTTTAAACCGGTAAGCCAAGAATTTGTAAGTCTCGTAGGTAACCCTTTTTTAAATAAATTAGTATATGACTTGGAGTATAGTTATTTTCTTTCTTCTCTCTCAGCCCCTAGAATCACAGTCCTGATGAGACCCGGTATTTCAAAGTGGGTCGAAACGCCGTCGACAACAAAATAAGAGACAGCCTAGACTGAATCACTGTATATTGTATATAAACTGTCCTTATATATATTTTTTCCAATAACCTTTCACCAATCCTTTTTGTCTTGTCACATTGTATGAGGTTATGGTTTGTTTCACTGGGGCTCACGATTCACTGTAAATACAAGAGAGATTATGTCTATATATAAAATGTGTTTTTATTTGTGATACAAAAAATTGGTTAATAAATAAAGACCTCGGCTGAGGCTTAGTAGATTTCAGTAGTGTAAAAGGGTTTTGTGTAGACTTACTGTGTTGATTAATGATTTGTTCTTTTTTGAAATAATTGTGTTTTTCCATTTCTTGACTTCCTGGTATGAGATTAATTTCAAGGCAATCATTGAGATTGTACATAATTGAAAAAATTTGTAAATGAGTTCCTTGTGAACGTTGTTTTACAGTACATTGTACTTACCCGGTTCACAGGGACACTAGGGTCGCTCTTGTAAACTCTAAATATAGAGCTGCACTGCACAGCACTCAATTGACAGCCTCACCGGTTACAATGCAGAGCCATGCAGCTTTTCTTAAAGGCTTCACTGCGTCCGATGACAAGGGACGCCGAGCTGTGCAGCTCTTGACTGAAACCCTCATAGGATCCAATGCAGAGTAATGCAGAGCGACAAAGAGCCTGGAAAGAGCTATGGTGCGCAGTCCTTACTTTGAAGGTAAAACGTCCAGTGGGATGAACATGGTCCTACATCCTGCCTACCCTCCGTTGAGGTCATCCTGAACTTGTGACGTTGTGGTCCGCCATAACCAGACACCCTCAGTTGGCGCTTTTGACACTAGTTAAAATAAAATTCATAATTCTGGTTCAACTGACTGAACCTTTTTGTATCAGTTTAGTTGTTTTTTAATTTATTCTTTTTTCCCCAAAGTGGTTTGGGATTTCTCCTGTGTTGTGTTTTTACTCTATTACTGTTTGAGTGCTGCATGAATGCTTTACATGTTGCCTCTAATTTAAGCCTGACTGCTCTGTACTAAGCAACCAGAGGGTTCAGCACAGGTTTATTTAGTGCCTTTGTGTGGTTGACCGTGACAAGGCTTGTGTTTAATGTATAAGGTGGGTGTCACCCACAACTAATACTCAAATACGTTACAAGACCTCAAGAGCACACCCAAGAGATGAGCTTCCTTCCTGCCAGATGTTCTTTCAGGCAGTTCTGAACAGCATCCTGGTCTAATCTCTCTCAAGTTTGGTTTTAATCACTAGTGACACTGAACTGTTGAATAAACATATTCATATGAACATAGCATATCCTTGAAATGTGTGTAACTCAGGAACATGGAAACAAACATAACCACAGGTCTTGGATTTTTCAGTACTTGCAAGAATTTAAACAAGAGGCCAGCAGACAAAAGGACCACAGGGCTAGGAAACCTGGGGTATTGTGTGTGCATATGTGTGTGTGCATGAAACTTAGAATGTAAAGGGCTATTGTTCTTTTCATGTCAGTGAACCAGGTGTGTACTGGAGACCCTAAGGGTATTGTTCAATCACAATGTTGAATGACGGCACTTCTAGGCGCTGCATCACAATGAGACATATGAGACAAGTAGTCACAAGAATTAGAGATGACATTCGTACAGGGTTGTAACTGAGAGACTCAGAGAGACAAGTCATCACAAGGCTTTCAGTCTCCACTTGTTACAGGTCTGTAGCTGAAAGACCCACAGGGATAACTATTGCATGGTATGCAGACTCCCTGCCTTAGGGTGTGTAACAACAACAAATATTACAGGCTCACTTGCAGGTTCCACTATCCCACTTCTCACAGGAGTGTAAACTGGAGAAAGATAAGGATAGCATTATCCTATAGCTTCCATTGTCCACTTCTAACGTGTGTATTACTGGCAGACACAAAGGGTTAACAAGCACGTGGTTTCCTGATTTCACTTCTTATGGGCTGTAACATGACCAAGGTCTTGGCATACTCAGCTGAGATGAACTCAAACAATCCATTCATCACTTGTTTGTGTTCTTCATTGTGATGACCTAAGCGTGATGGGTATGCCCAGACATGGATCCCGTGCTCACTGTGCCACTGGACTCATGCTACACTTGACTGATGAGGCCGATCAGGCCAAAACTGTTTTGAGTTACTTGAGTTCCAGTTTGGACAGGATGTGACTTGGCAGTTCAAGCTGGGCTTTCCTGAGGGATCTGAACCAAAGCTTATTTGCATATGGCTGAGTCTAATCTGTGGTGGCATGGCAGCAAATAACAGACAGACTGGGATGCGGCCCGGGCAATTACCAGTAGCTATAATTAATTAAAGCGCTCCATCCATCACTGTTTATATTTTCCATTCTGGACATCCCTGTCAGCATTGGGAGGTAAGAGGGCGTTATGCATGAGAAGGAATCCAAATCAAGTAGCTACATTTGTCTGTGGGGGTTTACTGCAATATAGTGGAAGCTTCATACAAACCCTTTCTCATGAGAACACACATTGCATCACAGGCTGACATGTCTTCTGACCTCTCCCTACAGGCCCTGGTTTGAATGGGCAGCTGTGCATGGTCCACCTTCTGCTTGGTGATATTGCATTACAATGATCCCCTTTGGTCAGAAACTCCTGGACTTGCCTCTCCTCTGGTCCCAAATACACACATAGACAATATGCAATGTACAGCAACATTTCTAGTTCAGATTCCTAATTCCTTATTGTTTGCTCAAGTATGTCCCTTCTGTATTGTACAGTTGTGTTTCCCTTCACTAAATTACGGACTGTATGTATGGGGAGCCTGCCTTTGACCCAAGCCGCACCCTAGTCCAATGGTCTCTGCAGAAGCCTTGACCTGTCCTTGCCATGAGTTAGTTCCTGGACCTCCCCTGTGAATTGTAGGGGTACACCAAGCATGTCCTAATTTTACAGATAGTGGACTACTATCATTATGATTGCAGCATAACTGGTTTTGTGAATCCATGTGTGTGACCATGCAAGCTTGCCTATGTCACCAGAGTGGAAGCATACTGGCCCACTCACATTAATTTCTGCTTCTATGCTCTAACCCAGATCCAAGCGCTAACATCCCAAGTGTATGCAGCGTGTAGGAAGGTAGATTCTGACTGCATGGATACCCCTGACTTTTTGCCTGGTGTTTTGCTGGTTTTCAACATAGTTTGACTGGGATCCCGCTATTCAGAACCCCAGTCTATCTGCTTTTTCCCTAATTTGGTTGTTCATGTACTTTAGGTACACTCCAGATTGGATTCTGGGGTACCCTTATAAGTCCCTAGTATATGGTATACTATATACCCAGGGCATAGGTACACCAGAGGCCAGGGGCTGCAGCATGTATTATGCCACCCCTGGGAGACCATTCAAAATGACACAACAGGTCTGCTACAGCAGCCTGTGTAAGGTGGTGCATGCACCCCTTACTTAGATATAGGTTCACTATATCTATCCATATCACTGCACATATAAACCTATCAATCACCCCTATGGCAGGCCTTATCAATTCTGAAGGCAGGGCGCTGGGTTTTATGTGAGAGGGTGCCCATGCATGAGCAGAGCCCCTCTGCAGCCTTCGGAACCTCTATTACCGGGTTGTTTGTGATGCAGCCATACCATATATACTTAAGTGCATTATAACCTCGTGGTAAATGCTAACTTTAAAACGGCTGCATGGAAACATGTTGTGTTTGGTATCAAACACCTTAGAATCATACCTCCACACCAGTAACTGGTGTGGGATGTATGATTCCACCCTACTAGAGGGAGAAATATCACAGCACCAGTACACCCGCTACCAACTTCACAGACCCTGGCATCACAAAATGGATGCTGCCGGCCACAGACACGAGTCTGCCCTCCTGCTGCTGGATGAAACTCTGGAAGGGGACGGCTGGACAATAGGTTTCCTGTTGCAGGGAGGTGTGACCACCTCCTAGACAGGCTTTGGTGTATTGGGGCTGGGTGGGTGCACTCTGAGAGTGCTTTGATGTCTGCAGTGGGGGCACATTTGGTGTCCCTGTGCATAGTCCAGCTCAAACCGGTTGTAGGGGCTACAAGCCCCTGCTCTGGCATGAAACTGGACAAAAGACATGGGTGTAACCATCCCTCTGTCCTGACCCTCTCATAGGTGGGTCTCCAGAGTGTGTCCCACCCCTCCTTGGGTATAAAGTAGGAACCCCTGGCCACAGGACTTGGTATTTACCTGGACAAAACTCTGCTAAAGAAACCAAGTACTTCAACTATCTACAGTATGCAGGATGACCGAAGAATCTCCCTTGGAGTAAAGGAGTTACTCCCCTGCAAGGCAGGCACCTCAAATGCATCTGACCGGTTTGCATCTCCGCAGCTCCTGACGGACTCCGAAGAATTTGCAACACAGGAGGCGGATTCCTAAGCTTCCACGAGGCCAACAAGTGCTCTCAGCAAACCTGAGAGCTGCAGCCCTCGTGGGGGCCGTGCAACCCAAACCCCTGGACACCGTGCACATTTGCAGCAACATATGCTGTTTGGCGATCCCTGAGGCTGTGCTTTGGGGTACTTGTAGTCCATGCCCCGAGCACTGATTCCATTGAAGATTACTAGCCTACACTCCATGAGTGACTTGTGAGTGGGTATTTTGTGATTCCTCTCGAGGTACCTTTGCAATCCCTGGTCTGTCAACCTGTGGGTCCCTGAGGAGGGAACTGTAACTTTAAGTGGGCTTACCTGGTTGCTCCAGATGTGCCCTGACTCTCCATTGCTTAGGGAGTCCCCAGGACCTTTCTGGTCCACACCGAAGCATCTTTTATCTGACCGCATGGGGTGCAGTTGCCAAGGCTTGTTGGTCTCCAATCCAGACACTGATTCCCCAGCACTCGACATCCTTCGTGGGACAGCTGGTCTGTGGACTTTGGTCATCATCAACGTCTCCTGGTCCCCGTGGCTGCAGTGTCAAGCTTCACTTCATCGCACTTGAAACACCCGACATCGGTGGGAATTCGTCTATCATGCCCCTGTTCACTGGCAAGTGACCCAGACTCTGTTCCCTCTGCTTTCAGGTTCTTCTCATCTTCGATCCAGGCTTGGATCACACCGGACACTTCTCATCTTCCCGGCAGCAGCACTTTACAGCATCACGCCATTGAAAACAGTGAAGATTCCCGACACCATTTGACACCTATGCACCCGGCTTCCCTGGGTTAGGTAACACGAGTACCCCAGTGCTCACATGGGTGCTGGCCTTAGAACCTTCTAAGTTTGAAAGGGTTTGCTCAAAGTCCTCTCCTAAGTGTCCTTAATCTTTAAAATTCCAACGGCGACTTTCCCATAGAATTTTACGGAGCTCGCGTCCCCCGTGCGTCCCCTGTGTCACTACCTTTGCTGGTTCCGTGGGGTCCCAGCGATTCTACGTGCTCTAGGCACTGTGTCTAGTCAAGCAGTGGCTCTCATACCACTTTCCTAATATATGGGTTTGGTCTGCCCCTGGGGCCCACTGTATATTGTGCTATTTACTGTCGTTTTAGTACTGTAAAATTGTGTGCCTTGTTCTCTATTCTCATAAAGAGGTTGGTAGAGAGTGTTTAGTAATAAATACATATTTTATATATATACCTTGTGTGGTTCTTTTTTCAGTTTGTCATTCAGGAGGGTATAATCTGGTAAACCAAGCTGCTTTACATTTCTTCAAGACTTAGCCTGAAGGCTGCTCTCCATAGCTACCACTAGGATAGCTTTCAATAAAGGTTGTCTTTAACCTAATCATCAATACGGGTCATTTGGACTGGTGCAAAGTGGACAGCATATACCAGGCCAACTTCTCACACGGCGGTGTTTGTGTAAGTGACGTGTGCGGTAAATGCATTGTGTGTATGAGTGAGCCAAAGTCATGTACCCCTGTGTGTTCCATTTGTATTCCCTTGGCCTTAAGACGGAGGCAGTTGTTTCCTCAGACAGCAGGTATGTATTGCTGAATCACCTGAACATGGTAGGAAAAGACTGTGGCATCTTTAGAATTTCTTTTGAAAGTTTGTTGAGAGGAGCTTCTGAATAGTCTTCCTGTAGCAGTGCCACTTGGTGGATGGTGGGAAAGAAGAGAGTGACTGCAGTCTCTGTTGTTCAGAGTTTGAGGGTCGTGTAAGTTGGACCAGCCTTTTACCTTCCCTGATCACTTCTCAGTGTGTGGCTGTTGATAACCAGTTGTAGAATGGTTGCATCTCTGTGTGCCTCTGTTGTGGGCCCTCCAGGATGGAGATTAACCTGGTGTGAGTAGTATCACTCTACAAAAAGGCTGTGTCTAGAGAACAGCCAGGAGAGGACACTTGAAAGATGAACTGCCTCACACTGGTTCTGACAGTGCAGGCAAAGAATTTACATCCCCTGTCTGCTTTGACTGCATAAAGGTGGGAGCCACGAAGATCACCGACAACGGAGTGGAACCCTCGATCGCACCATCGATCTCACATCGTTCTGCTCTGCGCTGACATAGAAGAAGCTCGGCTCAGACCGCAGACCTGGGCCCCCTATCCAGCTTCTGGATGAGAGTATAGCCCCACTGGATCTGCCGCAAAATAAAGCAATAGCGGCGTTGAATGGTCTCCCCTAATTGCCTCCCTATCACAGGACCGCCGCTCGAGGCTGCAGGGGTTTATAGACTGCAAATGGTGTTCTATCCAGGCCAATTGCTTTGCGGCCAGGCTCACTGGGGATTCTCTCTAATTCGGTCCGGAAAAGGACTTGAGGAGTGGAGGAGCATGTCCGCACGGTGAGATCTCCCGGGCAGCGTCGGGGCCCGGCGTAAGGGGGCTTCAACTGAAAGCAGTTTGTGAGAGATATGAGGAGCGAAGCCAATCCGCACCGACCGTAATGTTGGTGATGCCGGGGCCCGTCAAATTGGGTTTTTCCTTGAGTGCAGTTCCTATCGGGAAGGATAGGATTAACGGAGCTTGTCCGCTTGTTAAGCAGTCTGCGTGTTCACTCACAAGTAAGGAGTGAGACGACCTATTCGTGCTAAACGAGCCCAGGACAAAGCCCTACACATGGGGGCTACATGTTAGTTGATTGTGCAGCATTTGCACAAATGCATACTGCCACTCCACATTTCAGGACCCAGCAACTGCTTACTGGGGATTTTATTGGAAGGTTCGCCTTTTCTGAATTAACGGGCAGCTTCTACCTCGATGCCTTCCAAAATGGCGGCCTCTACTAATCAATATTACCAATATTTGGGGGTCAGTTTTTAGTCTGTTGTTTTAAGCTGGAAGAGACACCGATCCTCCCAGGAAGCTGACGACATAGGAATTGAAAAAGAGACAAAGGACTACCCTGTTGATCTGGATACCCACTACTAAAGATGTGGCCATCTTGGACTGACTCCCTTACAGTGGACTAGCCCCTGTTTGTCTCTAGTTATCACCCCAGTCACACAGGTGAGAATTTGTATCTCCTATTATTACCTTATGTTACTTTATATTTTTCTTGATCCAGCCCCCCATCTATCACCCGCCTGCAGAGGGGCACTCACCCCAAAATTTGAATTAACCCCTATTCCACCCTCCCTTCCCGCCGCCCTTAACCTATACCAGCACCCCCGTTGTTCCATCACCTATCCCCATCTCATGACTACCCCCACCTTCCCAAGCCCAGCCTCCCATCACAGCACAGACCCCCAGTACGGTCCCTATCCCACAACCACGCATAATGCCCCATATCACTCTACCCCACACCAACAAGCGCCAACCCCACTATGGAACGCACAGGCTTACATACTTGCACCATTAACTACCCCCAACCTTAAAAAAAAGCAGCAAAATGCTTTAAACACAATTTGTTAAAATTGCACCCCAAAACCCCTATCTCGGAACCCTACTTCTCAACAAACAAAGGACACACATCCACCAACATCATTTTCTACACCAAAAGAAGAGCACAATGGAGGAAAGCCTTCCTTGCTCTTTTCACGATCTCCTCCACCAGGAAAACTGCACATGGTCTCACAATCTCCATCTCCCCCTCCCTAATCTACAAAGCAGCTGCAACCATCACCATCTATCACAATGGAATCATCCTCATGCAATTATCAGAACGCAGCCTAAACCTGTAGGATAACATCTTCCCCATCATCAGGGATAAAGTGATAAAATTCCACCGGCCCTCCCAGGCAGCTCCCACCCCCAGCACACAGCCTATCACCCCCCCAAATGTTACGTCTGCTCACGCTCATCGAATGCCATGGTCAACATTTACACCCAATCCCAGTGCTACCCTCTCCTCCCTGCACGACTCCCTTCCAATACACTCCCCTCTATTACACTACCAGCATTTTCACCCATCCCAGACTCAGCACTCTCACCTGGAATGGGCATACCTCCCCCAATGCCAACCCTGCCACCTGCAAAACCAATACACCCACGACCACATCCACACCGCACACCCCTGCATTTCTTACATCGCCACTACACACCAGTCCACCCCTCCCTGATCCGGATATGGAACCAGGCACGATGTTACACAACAACCCAGATTATGTGCTTCCCACATGCTACCCATGGGACGCAAGTACACCTCCTACCCTCACAATACAATCGCCAATCCTGCTACCACATACACCAGACCCTAGACTTGACGACATTCTAATTTCCCTACGGCAACTCAAAGAAGAACTACAAACTCTAAATGAAGTCTTTCTTCGCCAACCCTGGATTAATAGATCAACACAAGATAACAATACAAACATCCACACTAACCACTCAGAAGCCACTCTGAAACATTTGACCCCTGAGTGGAGATCTGTTCCTCCCTTGAACAATAGATCGACACGACAAACCAAGACAAACTGCAACACCAACCACTCAGAAGTCACCTTGAAACATTTGCCCCTGAGTTGCAAATCAGTTCCTCTCCACTGTACTTCAACTTGCCAATCCGAAGGACCAATCCTCTATCAGAGAAAGACTTACGCTCCCTATTACGCTCATATGATCTCCCACAACCTAAACGCAACAACATGCTTCCGGACAACCTCCCCAAAAATTCACTAATCCAAACTATTCCTTCCAATATGCACAGACTCACTACACATAATCCCAGAGGTATAGTCGCAAACAATCGTAGAAAAGTTCCCCTTACTCAGGAACCCAAGTGTTTCCTCATAAAGCCCCGTCTTAAAGTATACTACTACATTGTAGATATGCCTCAAGACATGCAGCTGACTTAGCTGACCTGATACCTACACAAGAACCGTACCTACTAATTCTGACCAAAACATGGCTAAACAAATCTTCGGCACCCATCCTTGATATACTGGTACCCCCAAACCATGACATCACCAGACTAGACAGAATGTACAAGCCAGGGGGGGGGCATTGCCTGCATACACTGAAACAATATCTCAGTGAACCAATCCCAATCTCCAGTATTCCCCTCTTGCGAATACATATGCTTAGACATCACTAGCAATAGCAAACCAGCTTGCTCTCTGCACACACTCTATCATCCAGCAGGTGATAACTTCACCTTCATCGAGCATTTCATGGACATAGTCTCTACTAATGCCGGACATCAAAATACCCAATTATTTCTTGGAGACCTCAATCGCCATTGGACTGACTCAGCGGTCAATAGTCTCAAAAACTTCCTCTCGGACCTCGACCTCACCCAAATCTGCAACAACTCCACACATGATAAAGGAGCCATCCTTGACTTAGTCATCTCTAAAGCAGATTCCATTCAGCTAGATACAATTGGTCAGACCATCATATCATCACCTTCTTCATCAATGAAACAGTGAAACTTAATTTGGCTCAACCCACATGATCTAATGTATGGAAGAGAGATCAGAGAAACATTGCTCTTAACATAATCACAACCACCAGCTCTAACATCCTTCTTCCCCCAGAAGGGCTATCAGATGTTCAAGACCTCACCAACCACTACATCGATTCCATGAACATGATATTAAACAAGGTCGCCCCCCTTCAACTAAAGAGAGTGTTATATCCTGAGTTCAATGCCTTTCTTGCCCTGCCTGTAAAATCTTACTGTGATGACATGTTATAGAATGTTATGAGTCAAATGTTCACAGTTGGCTGGGCTGAGTAGCATGCTGGCTGCTCCTGGTGGGATATGGTCTCGATTGGATCTATTGTACCATCTTGAATAAATCTACTTGAAACTCATCCTGTGTACCTGACATAATCACTACAGAGAGTCTCCACAAAGGACTTAAAACCCTGGTATGATGGAAGTCTCAATGAAGACAGACGATCCTTAAGACTATTTGAACGTAGATGGCGATCGGCCCCATCCACCAACCACCTCAAGATGCTAAGAAGGAAGAGAAACGCATACTACAGAAAGATCATACGATCTAAAGCAGATTTTTCCGCTGTCAATTAGTCCAGGCCAAGAATCACCCCCAAAAACTTTTGGAGCTAATCAAAACACAATCTAAGGATGCACCTCACCTCCCCCAAGCTAACTGAAGCTCACAACCCAACTGTGAAGAGTTTTCCTCCTTCTTCACTTTGAAGACCGAAAACATAAAGAAGGACCTACTCAATAATTTTATCACACATACTGACACATATATTGACTCTTCATCATCCCTTCTAGGAGCCCCACACTGGAGCTCACTAAAGTTCGACCTAAAAAATAATGCATCTTGGTCATCCTTCAATACTTATAATTAAGAAACTATTCTCAAAATGCTCACGGCTCTGAATCCTGCCAATCACTTCATTGACCCTCTCCCAGCAAACTGAATAAAAGACTTCATACCGCTGATACTGCCTCTTTGGACCGAGATTATAAATACCTCCCTCCTTCAAGGAACCATCCCTGATATCCTCAAATTCGGGCAGGTATCCCCCATCCTAAAGAAGCCAACAGTTACCCAGCGGACTTAAATAAGTACCGCCCAATATCCAACATCCCTACCCTGGCCAAACTCTTAGAAAAATGTGTACACCTCCAGCTTGTAAGACACATAAACCATTTCAACCTGCTCAACACATTCCAATCAGGTTTCCGTGCAGGGCACAGCACTGAATCAGCCATGACCCACATAATCGACGATGTGCCACAAATACTAGACCAGAATGGAGCCTGCTTTCTTATCCTGCTCAACCGTTCCTCTGCCTTTGATACCGTCAAACATGACAACCTGCTAGACCTTCGGAAACACAGAATGGGACTATCCGGATCAGTTCTAAACTGGTTTGCCTCGATCCTCCAAAACAGATTGCAACGATTCGAAGTTAACCACTCCCTGTCAAAACCCGTCCCAGTCACCTTAGGAGTCCCACAAGGATCATCCCTCTCTCCGACACTTTTCAATCTATTCATGGAACCACTCACTGAAATTCGTAACTCTTCTAACGTACAATATCATATGTACACAGACGATACACAACTGTACCTAAAGATTCACTCACTAGAAGACATCAAATCTCGCAACACAACTCTCGGAAAAACTCAGACCTGACTGGCCGAAAACCGTCTAATACTGAATACCCTCAAAACCGAATTCCTCCTAATCGCGCCTCCCACCCAAGTACCCATAATTCAAGACTGAATCAAACACTTAACAGCACTCAACTGCCAACCTCTTATCGTTGACTCAGCGAAATCGTTGGGAGTAACGCTGGACAGAAATCTCAATATGCAGAAACACATCAGCACCGCAACAAAAGGAGCAAACTTTCAGATGAATACTCTGAGAAAACTTAAACCTTTCCTGCCTGAAAAGGACTTCAAACTGGAAGTACAAGCTCTAGTTATCCCAAGATTGGAATATAGAAGTGTCTCTCTCTGCGGCCTTCCCAGATCCTCAACGGCCCCTCTTAGGGCTTCAATCAACGCAGAAGCGAGACTTATTGCTGGCTCCAAAAGAAACTCCCACATATCCCCAGATCTAAGATCCCTTAACTGGTTATCCTTCGAAGCCAGAATTAAACAAAAAATAGCACGCATGATGCATAAAGCCATTCATCACAACACTCCCAGCTATCTGGCACAGAAACTGGTGCCCTCATGTTATTGGCACTTCCAGAAGTGCCAATAACCTCTTATTGAAACCACAAAGATACAACAAGAAGAAAACACACAACCGAGCCTTCTCAGGGATGGCGCCTAGGATCTGTAATGCTTTGCCCCCAGAAACCAGACTCAATCCCTCTACTGCATCCTTCAAAAAAGAAGTGAAATCCCTTTGCATGGCTAAGTTCACTTGAACATGGGTCACTGTGATTATACGACTCTATTCTTGATCTATATGTAACTATATATTATTTACTATTTCTCTATGTATCTTTGTTACTGTGATTATACTGTGCTTGATTTATATGGAGCCACATATCATTTACCATATGCCTATGTATCTTCGATATGTTGATTCTATTATCTGTGATTTTTATGGACCCATATGTTATTTACCATATGCCTTTCTGCGATATTTACCTGTAAAGCTTTGTAAAGCGCTCTGATGCCCGCAAGGGTCCTGTTCGTGCTATGTAAAACCTTCAAAATAAATACAAATAAACTATGTAAATCTGACTGCCAGAACTAGCTACACCCCAGTGGTTTGTTAGTTTGATAGAAGAAAGAAGACTGTGGAAAGTGATGCTTGTGCCCTGAAGAGTATGGCCATAGTCTAGCCGTGCTTGTGGTCCTGCAAATGGAACCATAAGATCCTGCTGTGGTGCCCTCATGCAGCTGTGACTTCTGACCCATGGAGGCCCGTATGCTGCACTTCACCCAATACCAAGAAACAGGTTCAACAATTGCTCAAGTCCTCCAATTGTCCAGAGTCATTGACCATTGGAGAGGACATCAGACGGCAACCCCTGTTGTTGTTCTACCGCTGACCTACTGTAGATCACGGGTTGTACCTCAAGGTGGTGCATCTTATCCTGAAAGAGGAAAAAGCCCTCACTGGCTGCAAATAATTTAATCTGATTCCAGTGCTATGGTGTGACTGTGCCAAAAATTGACTTTGACCTGAAGAGAAATCTGCAACAGAGCCTTGATTTGTTTCCAAAAGAAACTATAAACCCCAGGGGAGCACTCCCTAGATTTACCAGAAAGGGAAAGACAAGGCACTTGGGAGAGAAGGAGAGGTGAAGCAGAATGCAAAACAACAGAGATTTTTTTATATCTGTTACCTGTTGTATGTACCGGAATGGAGTTCCACAGCTTAGTTGTGCTGTTAATGAAACTCCTTCCTCTCCATTTCACTTTCCTGATTCTTATGGTGGTAATCAATTTTGCATTCGTTGACTGTAAAAGCCTACTTTGTGGATGCCATTTGAAACCATTCCACAAGAATTTCGGTCCTTCTCTGTGCAAGACTTTATGGGCCACACAGAGTGCTTTGAATTTAATCCATTGTCGCACCAGGAGCCAGTGCAGCTCCCGGAGGCCTGTGGATATCGACTGGTATTGGAAATGTCTAAAGTCAATCTGGTTGCTGCATTCTGCACTGCTTGGAGCTTATCAAGTACTTTCACCTGGAGATTCATATACAAGTCATTACAGTAGTCCAGTTTTGATAAAATCATTGAGAAAACAACAATCTATCTGGTATCTCTGGGAATGAAAGGAAACATTTTCTGCAAGGTTCTGATTGCAAAAAAAGAGGACACACATTTTGACACCTCTGCATCATGTCTGAGCGTATCATCTATGATAAATCCAAGATATTTAGCTTTAGTCACGGGGGTGGGAGGGGAGCCCAGACTGTCCGATCACCAAGCTGGAGATCATAATAGAGAGAGATTTCCAAACAGAATAACCTCTGTTTTACTCGAGTTCAGTTTTAGGCAGTGTCTATTCATGTAGTTGCTTAGAGTGGTCATGCAATCATGTAATCTGAGAGGATAGTTGATATTTTTATCTACAGCTGTTACGACCAGTTGGGTGTCATCAGCATAGGATGTTGGATTTAAATGAAATCTTTTAATTAGAGGGCCAAGTTCTTAAACGTTGATATTAAAAAGCGTTGGGCTCAATGCAGAGCCCTGAAGTACTCCACATGGCAAAGTAAAAGGTGAGGATTTAAACTGGCCAAGATTCAGAATTTGAGATCTCTCTGATAGAAAGGATGTTAGTAGCATGAGATGCTTTGTTTTTAATTCCTATGGAGTTCAAATGGTGGACCAGTAATCCATGGTCCACTATATCAAAAGCTGCAGATAGGTCAAGCAGGATGTGAGCTGCTGACCCTCCGCCCTCCAATGCCATTCTTATCTCTTCAGTGGTTTTTATCAGTGCAGTCTCTTAGAAACGTAGAAGTTTAGGATGTGGTGTTCATGGTGTATCACTGTGGTACCTGTGTGTATGCCAAAGAGAGTGCCCACACTCTCCACACTCCCACTCCAAGCTGGCCTCTAAGGCAAGGAGTGGGAGAGATAAGCTTGTAGGCAGCTTTATCTGTGGTTGGCTTTAGGATGTGGTGTTCATGCTGTATCACTGTGGTACCTGTGTGTCTGCCGAAGAGAGTGTCCATGCTCTCCACACTCCAACTCAAAGCTGGAATCAAAGGCAAGGAGGGGAAGGGATAAGTTTGCAGGTGGCTCCATTAATGGTTTGGTTATGATGTGGAGTTCATGGTGTATCACTGTGGTACCCCAGGGTCTGCTTATCTGCAGAAGAGAGTGTCCTCTGAGATTCTGATAATCCATGCTGGGTTTATATTTTTTGTTTAAGCAGCTTTAGGTGGAACAGACAAGGTCCTAGCACGTGTCACAGTGCCATAGTAATGGACGTAAAGACGAAATAGGGAAATGGTACCGTGAGCAATTCATGAGTATCCATACTGCATGAGTTATTCTGATAAGGGATACACTTTACCTGGAATAACGCGGCTACTTAAGAAGGAATGTCTCATGGGGAGTTTCTTATGTTGTGTTCAATATGTCTTAGGCTGGGAAAGAGGAAGTGAAACCAATAAAAAGAAGAAATCACACGGAAGTAACACCCTCTTTTCTTGGATTGCATGGCGGCCTTCCAGGCTCAATTTTCTAATTCACACTTGAAGCTAATCCCCCCTGAGAAAAACAGGAAGATTTGCATAAATGACTCTCAGTGAACTTTGACTTCTTTATCCAAGAACTGGATTCCACATGACCAGCCTCTTTCGGCTTTAGAACATGTATCTCAAATAAGCATTGGCAAAATCAATCAGTCTGGTGTCGTTTGTTAGCTTTTTGGCTTTGCCAGTGATTGTTTAGGATTTCCACGCTTTTTGTAAAACTGTTTTGTTGACTGTGTTGCCTGACCATCTCCAATATAAAAGCAAAAGGATAAAAGCTAAATTATTTTGTTGTTCTCATAATGCGCACATTGCCACAGCAGTCCATGGAACTAAAGGGAACTATTTTTTATAGATGTGCTCCTTGTGAAATGGCAGAGTGGCATAGGAGGCTGACCATTTTGCCCATACTGAATGCTATAATAGATGGAAGACAGATGTGAATAGCACAACAACAGACCAATGGATGAGGAGGGCTGGCAGAAAGCCCCTATAAGAAAGTATATTACAAATATTTTAGAAAAATCAATAGGTCTTTGCTGACACCAGTCAGAAAAGGCACACATTCCCCCCCCACCAGTTTATCATGCATAACATTTTCTTCACTACATACTATACATGACGCCTTGATCTTGTTTCTTACCTCATTGTGGACACCGTCTTACGCACCAACATTCCCTAGTCATGTGTGACACTTCTGAGGAACGACCTTTCTGCTGCTTGACTGACTGATCAAGGGCAGCAGAAAGTTTGACCCCTGACTGATAAAACTGCACCTCAAGACCCTCACGGTTGAAGCAGCCACGCTATACAAATCCATATTGATTGATTGAATTGAATTGACCTTAAAGATCTGCAATACCACCTACAATGACATGAACTTACCCATCTCATTATATCTGACAAACTGACCTTAGGTGGGCTAAGTAGCGCTTGCAGCAACATCACCAAACATCTCCCCAGATCTGGCAACTCCATCATCCCTGCCTTCAAAAAGCACTGAAAGCCATCTATTTCGTGCAGACCGTCATTGACTTGTAAACCTTCAGAGGATAGGGCCCCATCTGGTAAACCATCGGAGGATTACCATAGGAGGCTAAAGCCCAGCTGGAAAACCTTCAGAAGTTCGACTCAAACTGGTAAATCTATTAAACCTTCAAAGGACAGAACCCCAACATGTAGCGCGTAGGAGGATAAGCCCCCGACTGGTAAACCATAGTAGGAGAAAGCCCAGCTGGTAAACCATAGAAGGAGAAACACCAGCTGGTAAACCATAGGAGGAGAAACCCCAACTGGTAAACCATATGAAGAGAAACTCAGATGGTAAACCAGAGTTGGGGAAACCCCAGCTGGTAAACCATAGGAGGAGAAAACCCAGCTGGTAAACCATAGGAGTAGAAGCCCCAGCTGGTAAACCATAGGAGGAGAAACCCCAACTAGTAAACTACAGGAGGAGAAAGGCCAACTGGTAAACCATAGGAGGAGATACCCCAACTAGTAAACTATAGGAGGAGAAAGCCCAACTGGTAAACCATATAGTTCGTAAGATGGCCGCCTGAGGAGGAGCCTCCTGAAGAGCGTCTGGTTTGGGGATCACCATCGGGTGAATATCCCCGGAAAAACCACCTCACCAGCCCACCACTTGCCAGCCCCTGGACCAGACTGTGGAACCCTCTGAACCTTCCAACAAAAACGGAGTTTGGCAGCGAACTTACCTGGATTTTCGACCACCGCAGTCCAGTTCAGCGCCCTCGCTGCCGGACCCCAGCGCCGCTCGACTTGTTTGATGTCCAGTTCCCGGAGCAATTTGCGCGCTGCCTGGCTGATGCCCGGCTCCCTGGGAAGACGGATCTTTGATGACGTGACCCTTGGGTCTCCGGTCCCCGCCGTGATTGCCCCGGTGAATCAAGATCGTGGTGTTGAGGAGGCTGCGACTTACACCGGACCCGAGGTCGGCTCCTGTGCTGTTATCCGGGCATTGCGTGCCTGCCTGCCTTCTCCCGCTATGGTGTTGCGACTCTAGATGCCGGCAATTGCCCGAGTCCTGTGGATTACACCAAGCCCGAGATCGGCTCCTGTGGTGCTGTCCGGGCCATGCGTGACTGCTTCTCCCGCTCTGGGGTTGTGTCTCGCCGATGCCATCGTCTGATGGTGCTCCGGACACTACCGTGAGTTGCTACACAACGCGACGGCGCCAGGATATTGCACTGCATCTCCCGTGCGTGCCCGTGAGCTACACTAGGCCCGAGATTGGCCTTTGCTGTGTGCTCCGGTCCCTACCGTGAGCAGGTATGTGATTTATGCTACACAACGTGACGGCGCCAGGAAAGTACGCCGCATCTTCCGTTTATTTAGTAACATTTTATTTTATTTTAAGATGGCGACCGGAGAGGAGCTCGGGAATGGAGCACCGTAGGCGGTGGATCGTAAAGGACAAAATATCCCTGTGTTAGCCCTCGCCAGCCCTTGCCGCGTTAGGCACTGGATCACAGATACAGCTGCGTGAATAGCAGCATTTGCTCTTTTCAAAATGGCTCTCTTTATTTCCTACACCAAGTCATGACCAAGACATAAAACTACCTCGCTCTACACTTTACTAAAAAAAGAAACAAAGGACTAACATCTGCTACCCATGGTTATAGACAGAGGACCTTAATCTGAGAGTCTGGATCATGGAAAGAGTGATAGGACTTCACATTGGAATTCGAACCATCATTGGTCCTTCGGCAGCAATCTTGGAATGGCTTTCCTATTAGTTATATCTATCTTTAGCATTTCCCTGTCTTGCTCCCGTTGATTACTTTTACTTCCACATCACAGAGTCAGCTCTGGCCATACTTCCCTGACAACCACTCTCCCAGCAGGTTTTTCCCTAAATACCCTTGCGACACATACACAACTAGTACCCCTCTTTCTATGCTAGCCCCTTTTCAAGGGATCTATTCCGATCCTTGACCTCCTTTGACCTCTCCTCTGCGTTCACGCCTCTCTCCTCCCATCTCACCTCCCTCCTCTCCGTACGTCACTCCATTGGGGGTGGACGTCATGGAGCGTGCAGGGACACACACCTACAGCATCATCTATCCTCCTAACCTATCTAAACAATCTGCCAAGCGCTTCAAACATAATTTTATTAAACTTCACCCTGAAACGCTCTTCGCGGACCCTTATATCTCACCTCGTACTGGAGTCACTACCACAGATTTCATCTTCCACACTAAGAGAAGAGCCCAATGGAGAAAAGCATTCCTAGCCTCTCTCACGATCTCCTCTACTAGGAAAACCGCACATGGAACAGCCTTCGTTACTTCCCCCTCCCAACTATTTCAGGCGACAGCGACCATCACCATCTACAATAACGGCACCATCCTCATTCAGGCCTCAGATCATAATCTAAACCTCTTAGACACCATCTTCCCCACCATTAAAAACCGTGTGTCTATATCACAGCTGCCCTCTCCACCCCCCGCGGCAATTCAGTCTGGATTAACCCCCCCATCCTTACTTATAATCTCTCACCATCCCCGCCAGGCTCCAGTCCTTCCCCCACTCTACCTACCCCCCTCCCCCACACTCAGCACTTAACCTCACCCTCAACGCCTGGCGCCTCCATCTCCCCTACCCCACTTACTCCCCAGACACCTCCAACACCATTGCCGTATAGCTCTCCCTCCACCACGCGCACCCCTCTCCTCCATACCCCCCCCGGCACTGCACCTAACCCACTTACCCTACTGCCCAGCACGACTGCTTCTACCTATGGGCCCCTATCAGAGGGGGAATCCTCTCCTCTGGAGCTCTCTGCTCCTCTCCCCTCATACAATCTTTATCCCTCTGATTTGTTCTCTCCAGCCACCTCACTTTCGCATGTCCCGGCCTCACCTAACACCTACTCCCCTCAACGATGTCTCCCTCCTCCTCAGAGATTGCGTGATAATCATGTATCACCTCTCCCCCTTTTGGCTACTACGCTTCTCTCTGAACAAACCACCCCCCATCCTTCCCCCTTTCCTGTACAACTGGCAGCATCCACAACTTTACAACCCCCCACCCAGCCTCCGGCTGGCACAACACACCTTCCTACATCTCACTCATCCACACCAGACCCTAGACTAGATGAAATTATGATCGCCTTGCACCAAATTAAAGCGGAGTTACATTCGTTCAAGGTGATGCTGTCGAGACATTCATTGCGCCTCACGCCATCAAAGTCATATAAGCCACACGAGCACTTGGACCTCATGCCACCTGCCTCTAAACTGCCCCCTCCATGTTGGAAAACAGTTCCTTCCCACAACGCTCGTACACGCCCTATGCGCACCACCAATCCACTCTCGGAGAGTGATCTCCTCTCTCTTCTGCACTCTTACGAACCCTCCCCCCAACTCCCTTCCATCCTCTCAGACTACCATCCCGACTATCCCCCTCAACCTTCGCAGACCCGCCACACACAACAACAGAGGAGTCTGTGCTAATAACCTTAGAAGAATCCTTGTACCTCCAGACCCCTCTTCTTCCCTCTCCTCACCCCATTTGAAATGCACTCTTCTAAACTGCCGTTCAACCTCCAGACATGCTGCCGACATAGCTGACCTCATCATCTCCCAGGATCTTGACATATTATTTCTTACCGAAACCTGGTTAACAGATTCATCCACCCCACTACTCAATATCCCCGTTCCTCCTAACTACGACATCATCAGACTCGATAGATCGGACAAGATAGGGGGCGGCATAGCTTGTATTCATCGCAGCAGCATCACCATAAACAGAGCCATTTCGCCATCTCTCACAACATGCGAATACTTATGCCTTAACATGTGCTACAAGGGCAAACCTGTTTGCTCATTCCACATCATCTACCATCCCCCAGGAGACAACCTCCTTTTCATTGAACACCTCATGGATTTGATCTCCTCTAGCAACGGGCAGCAAAATACCCAAATATTCCTAGGCGACTTCAATCTCCATTGGAATGACATTAATGACTAAGGGGTCAACAGTTTCAAAAACTTCCTGGATGATCTGGCCTTCACCCAATCCTGCAGTAGTCCTACACACATTAAAGGATCAACCCTTGATCTCATTATCTCCAAAGCTGACGTCATCCAGGTGGACTCGATTCAACCATGCGACTGGTCGGACCATCACATTATTGCCTTTCACATCAAAGAAACCTTTAAACCCAACCCATCGCAACCCACAAAACCAAAGATTTGGAAAAGAGACTTGAAGAAAATCAACCCTAACTCACTACCTGCCTCCAGTTATAACCTGCTCCAGCCTCCTGTAAACACCTCTGACGTCCATGTTCTCACGAATCACTATCTCAACGCTATGACGTCGAAAATTAATGAGGCCGCCCCTCTGCAACTTAAGAGGGCTCCCAATAAAGATTCCAAGCCCTGGTACAACGCTCTACTTAATGAGGATAGAAGAGCCCTCTGATCCTCAGAACGCAACTGGAGAGCAGTCCCATCGGCTCTCCACCTCAAACTCCTTAGGAAAAAGAGAAATGCATACTACAAAAAAATTAAGCGCACTAAAGCTGACTTCTTCAGACACCAACTTGACCAAGCTAAAAACCGGCCAAAAAAGCTCTTCGAAATTGTCAAAAATCAAACCAAGGAAGCTCCCCAACGGGCCCGAGACCTAGATCGCCTACAACCTAACTGTCAAGAATTCTCCACCTTCTTCAATCTGAAGACTGACAACCTCATAAAGGATCTCCTTAATGACAGACCATTACACACTGATCCTCATACGGTAATCACCCCGTTATTTACACCCATCCCATGCCATTCCCCCCCCTAAGGCCTGCCCCAAAAACGAGGCAGGCTGGTCTTCCTTTGAGACGTACACTGAAGACAACCTAGGCAAGATTCTCAACAACCTGAAACCGGCCAATCATTTCACTGACCCCCTCCCGGCTAATGCTGTCAAAGCCCTTTCACCTTGGCTTCTTCCAGTCTGGACCAAAATCATTAACAGCTCACTCCAACAAGGCTGCATCCCAGACTCCCTCAAAGTAGGCCAAGTATCACCTATCCTAAAGAAACCCACTGCTGACCCTACTGACCTTAACAACTACCGTCCCATTTCCAATATCCCCACCTTGGCCAAATTGCTGGAAAAATGTGTAAACCGACAACTGACCAATCACATAGATCACTTCAACCTACTAAATAAACACCAATCAGGCTTCAGAGCGGGTCACAGCACTGAATCGGCCATGACACACATCCTTGATGATGCGCTACAAATCCTTGATCAGAATGGTTCGTGCTTACTCATCTTACTAGACTTCTCATCAGCCTTTGATACGGTCAAACACCAGAAACTATTAGATCTCCTGGAGCATAGGATGGGTCTGTCTGGCACGGTGCTAAAATGGTTTACGTCCTTCCTGCATAACCGTACACAAAAATTCAAGGTTAACAACGCGCTCTCCAATGCCTCCCCTGTATCTCTTGGGGTGCCGCAAGGGTCCGCACTCTCACCATCCTTATTCAACTTGTTCATGGAACCGCTCACTGAAATCTTGCAAACATCCAATGTTCAATTTCATATGTATGTGGACGACACGCAACTATACCTCAAGATCAACTCCTTAGAGGACATTAATCTGCTCAACTCCACACTCATGATCACCCAGTCTTGGCTATCAGAAAATCATCTCAAACTCAATGCATTAAAAACAGAATTCCTCCTCATAGCACCACCGGCCAAGATCCCTTTAATGCATGATCTGATCAAACAGCTCTCCGCGTTCAATGTACAACCAACTATCGTGGGTTCTGCAAAATCCTTGGGGATTACTCTCGACAACAACCTCATGATGCAAAAACACATCAGTAACGCCACAAAGAGAGCTAATTTCCAGATAAGCACCCTAAGGAAGCTGAAACCCTTCCTGCCACTCGAGGACCTCAAGTTGACAGTACAAGCGCTAGTCCTCCCTTGTGTGGATTACGGAAGTGTCTCTCTGTGTGGACTACCAAAAGCTGCAACAGCGCCCTTAAGAGCGTCTATCAACTCCGCGGCAAGACTCATCACTGGCTCGAAAAGAACTGCACACATTACCCCAGACTTGAAATCCTTGAATTGTCTTCCATTTGAAGCTAGAATCCACCTAAAAGTGGCGTGCATGACTCATAAAGCCTTACACCACAACTCTCCCAGCTACCTCGCACAGAAACTGACAATCTCTGGTGGTCTACGGACTTCCAGGAGTGCCGAAAACCTTTTACTGAAACCTCAAAGGTTCAACAAAAAGAAAACATATAATCGATCCTATTCTCGGATGGCGGCCAAAATTTGGAACACTCTTCCCCCCGAAACCCGACGGAATGCCTCCTCCACCGCTTTCAAAAAAGAAGTCAAAGCGCTTCTCATGGCTAAATTTACATGAGCACTGCATGCTGCAACTCCTCCTTCTATATTTGATCTCATTTGTTTTTTATATGATTGTTCACTGCATATTTCTGTTTTGTTCCTCTTACAGCCAGTGTTATGTAAAGCGCTCTGATATCCGCAAGGATCTTGTTCGCGCTCTATAAAACTTTCTAAATAAATAGGAGGAGAAGCCCCAGCTGGTAAACCATAGGAGAAGAAAACCCAACTATTAAACTATAGAAGGAGAAACACCAGCTGATAAACCATAGGAGGGGAAACCCCAACTAGTAAAGTATTGAAGGAGAAACCCCAGCCGGTAAACCATAGGAGGAGAAACCCTAATTAGTAAACCACAGAAGGAGAAAGTCCAGTTGGTTAACCAGAGTTGGAGACGTCTCAGCTGGTAAACCTTCATAAGTTAGACCCAAACTGGTAAAACTACTAAACCTTCAGAGGATAGACCCCCAACTGGTAACCTTTAGGAGGAGAAACCCCAGCTGGTAACTTAGACCCAAACAGATAAAACTAGTAAGGAGGTTAGACTGCAACTGGTAAACCTTCGGAGTATAGATCCCTGCTGGTAAAACAAGTAAACCTTGGGAGGATAGACCCCCAACTGATAAAATATAGGAGGAGAAAGATCAGCTGCTAAACCAGAGTTGGAGAAGTCTCAGCTGGTAAACCAAAGGTGGAGAAAGCCCAGCTGGTAAACCTTCAGAAGGTAGGCCCAAACTGATAAAACTACTAAACTTTCAGAGGATAGACCTCTAACTGGTAACCCTTAGGAGGATAGACCCGGACTGGTAAACCATAGGAGCAGTAGCTCCAGCTGGTAAAACATAGGAGGAGAAACCCCAGCTTGTAAACCATAGGAAGAGAACCCCCAGATGGTAAGTTAGATCCAAACTGGTAAAACTACTAAGGCTTAGGAGGGTGGACTGCAACTGGTAAACCTTTGAAGGATTGACCCTGCTGGCAAAACTAGTAAACCTTTGAAGGATAGACACCAAGACTGATAAACTATAGGAGCAGAGACCCCATCTGGTAAATATTCAGAAGTTAGACTTAAACTGGTAAAACTAGTAAACCTTAGGAGGGTAGATCCCAACTGGTAAACCATCAGAGGTTAGACCCTTGCTGGTAAACTTTGGGAGGATAGACCCAAACTGGTAAACCTTAGCATAATGGACCCTAAATGGTATAACTTCAGAGGATAGACCCCACCTGGTACACCATAGGACTATAGACAAATATATGTCTTTACAACGAATGCGCTACAATGCTTTTCATTACAATGCGGTCATTACAACTACCTTGTTGTTACAACGTAAACCATTACAGCACAAGTCATTACAACGACTTGCTGTAGGGGGCGCGCCGGACTTAGCAATAGTATAATTTACTATTCATACTCCAGTTTGTGCAACAGCAGGGAAGGTGTTGGATTGTAATGACTTGCAATGTAATGGTTTGCGTTGTAACAATGTGGTCTTTGTAACAACCACATTGCAATGGAATGTGTTGTAGCACATTCGATGTAAAGGCTCTTTCCCCTATAGACCCCTGCTGGTAAAACTTCGGAGGTTAGACCCCTGCTGGTTAGACCACTGCTGGTAAAACGTCAGATGTTAGACCCCTCCGAGTAAAACCACTGCTGGTAAAACCTCGGAGGTTAGATCCCTGCTGGTAAAACTTCGGAGGTTTGACCCCTGCTGGTAAAACTTCGAAGGACAGAGCAAAACTAATTAGCCTTCGGAGGATAAACCCCAGCTGGTAATCCTGAGGGTTGAACCCAACTGGTTTTTCACCCTTGTGCTGCCTAGAGTAAGTCCTTTACCCCGCCTCCCCTTTACCCCTCCTCTCCTTCCCCACCTTTGCACAGTGCCCTGTTGCCTACTATGTATGGTTTGCAAGTTCACATAAGTGCAGGCTTATATACAGTGCTTAATGTTGCACACAATAAGTGCAGGTGCCAAAAAAAGTGTAATTTTTAGAAGCCTGGAGCGGCTGTAACGAATTTTGGAGTTACAGAATACCAAGGCTTGAAGTCCTGATTTCACCTCATGCCTCTTTCATCTAGACACTCTCTGACCCTTCAGCTCACGGACAGATTCCTTTTCATTCCTGTTTTCTATCTCTTTTCCTATCTTTCTACTTTCTCTCTTTTCAACCTTTTACTTTCTTCCTCAGGATCAAAGTCTGAGAATGGAATGTAAATCTTGGTCTCGAAAAATGAGGGCCGTTAGGAAGTACCTGCAAACACCGGCACAAATTAAACAAACTAATTTATACATTGAACGAGACAAAAAAACTATGTGAAGCTTTGAGCAGAAACCTGCAGGCATGGCCTTGTGGAGAGAAACTACATAAGGTGCAATGGGACAGTAAAACACCACTGGTCTGCTGCATTTAGGATACATTCACTCTGGCTTCTTCTAACTTCTGGTGCTGCTCAGAAGGTGTACATTATGAGTATCTCTACTAGAATAAGCCATCTAGGAAAAGCTCTGCTACCCCTTGAAACTTCGGCAGAAGTTTGGCCCATCAATTTGATAAACACCCTTTAACTGAATGTTTCTCGCAACGAGTGGGAGGTAAGCAGAGGGAGGGGAATGAAGAGGGTTTGTCACTGAGACTGAGACTTATGACCATACTACTGCTTGCCTCTTGACGACTGCTAGGTTGCGAGCGTGCAGAGGGCAGCGCGTAATGTTAAAATCTATACGACGCTCCTCGCGCTTATCGTGTGCTTTTTAACCTACCTGTTTTAATATTTCATTTGCATTTTGTTGTTTGCCCTGTTTTTAGAACAACCCCTCACTTGCACATTAAAATCGGAATCTCACCGCACTTGGCGGGCCCTTGTCCTGACTGTTTGGAGTTTTGGGCGGCCATCTTGGGTGGGTGGAACGCCGGACGGCGCCACTGGTGTTTGATGGTCTAGACGTCATAAGGACTCTAGACCTCTACTTAAGGGGGACAAATTAGGCGCTCTTCCACTTATGACCATACTACTGCTTGCCTCTTGACGACTGCTAGGTTGCGAGCGTGCAGAGGGCAGCGCGTAATGTTGAAATCTATACGACGCTCCTCGCGCTTATCGTGTGCTTTTTAACCTACCTGTTTTAATATTTCATTTGCATTTTGTTGTTTGCCCTGTTTTTAGAACAACCCCTCACTTGCACATTAAAATCGGAATCTCAGCGCACTTGACGGGCCCTTGTCCTGACTGTTTGGAGTTTTGGGCGGCCATCTTGGGTGGGTGGAACGCCGGACGGCGCCACTGGTGTTTGATGGTCTAGACGTCATAAGGACGCTAGACCTCTACTTAAGAGGGCCTTGCCTTTGCGCAGCGGATACGCGCAGCGGATCGCCGAACTTCCGCCGGAGTTTCCGCCAGAGTTAAGCCCGTCTGTGCCCGTCCGTGCCAGACCGGGCCCTGGGACCATGCCTCCCTCTACGAGCCCCTGCGGTAGAATCAATTATTCTGGTGAGGTCTTATTATCTTTTCGTCCCACTTGCAGTATAAGCTGCACCGTTTGTTGTTTCCCGACCCCTAAGTTTATTTGTGCTGGCTGTGAGTTTTTTCTTGGTAAAGGGTCCTTGATCAAAGCAATGCAGCAGCCCCGTACCAGGGGCAGAAGGCGGAGATGGAATGTACATCCTAGCAGTCCCATTCTCCAGTTTTGGAGTATTAATTGTTGATCCCTCCCGAAACACAAGCAGCATATTTACAACTTTATTGTCGAAAAGCAGCCTGATGCATTGTTTCTTACCGAGACTTGGCTTCAGGACTGTTCAGGTCCTGATGTCGCTGTTGCCGTTCCCAACAACTACGTCATGGTAAGATTGGATAGGAAGTCCGGACAGGGAGGAGGGATTGCCATTATTTTAAGGCTAAATATACATGTAAGTTTGACGCCCTCCCTATGTCTGGAAGTGAAACTGCTTTCTTTAAATTAGTGATTAATCCTCAATTTACTTTATCGGGTCTCTTGATCTATCGCCCTCCGGGGAACGCCTCTTCCTGGATATCTTCATTTATGGACATCGTATCTCCCCTACTTCTTAGGGCAGCTAATTTCACCATTCTCGGTGACCTCAATTTACATCTTGAAGATGCTCAATGTACTAACAGCAAACGTTTTCTGTCTGACCTGGAGGCTTTCAATCTGCCTCTGCTTAACATTGGCCCCACCCACTCTGCGGGGCATTTATTGGATCCTATTCTTTCCAATGTCTCCTTTGACTGCTCCCAGAGTGCTCGTCCTCTGGAATGGTCAGATCACTTTGCTGTGTATTTCTCTTTATTGTACACTAATAGCCAGGTAAATAGAAATAGAATAATTGATAAGGGCGCCCCAATTCCTCGCTGGGGGAAACTCGATATTAATAGGTTTAATCACCACCTCTCCAATACCTGTCCTGAGGAATGTATGGCTTCAGTCTCTGAGATGAACATGGCTGTCTCCCATTGGCTTACAAAGGCTGTCAATACTCTTCTTCCGCTCTCTTCCACACACCTCAGGTCACATCGCCCTCCGGCGCCTTGGTTTTCTGCTGACCTGAAAGACCTGCGCACTAAATGCAAGGCTTTAGAACGCAAATGGAGGCACTCCTATTTAGTCTCTCAGAAGACTATCTATAAAGAGGCTTTAAAAGATTACCATCTAAAATGTAAAACTGCCAGAGCTGCTTACATTGCGAACACTGTTACACAAGCTCAGAATTGTCCCCGGACCTTGTTTTCTGTAGTTAAAAAACTGACAGGAGCCGATACTATTCCAACACCTCCAGCTCTAGATGAGGCCCAGTGCAACTCTATTGCTAAATTTTTTATAGCGAAGGTCGAACGTATATATGATTCCATGAGCCTCCCTCTGAATACAGAGGGATGGCACTCTGAACAGATGGGAGTTATTAAACCGCCCTTCTCTTCGGTGAAGCTGACACATTGGAACTTGTTTGACGACATTTCGTTCTCCACTTGTTTAAGCAGCATAAAATCGGGTTCACCGCGTGATCCTGTACCTGTAAAATTTCTCAAACTACTTGATCTCGCACCTCGGCGGGTTCTTATGAGACTTTTAAACGCCTCATTATGTGAATCCCAGGTGTTGCGGGACTGGAAGCACGCAATGGTTGTCCCTCTCCTGAAAAAAGCTGGAGCCGACGTGTCCAATCTTGCTAATTTCAGGCCAATATCATTGCTACCAGTACTTTCTAAAGTACTGGAAAGACATGTTAACACCCAACTATACCATCTAGTGGAATCATCGGGATTTTTACATCCATCCCAGTCTGGTTTTCGTGCTCATTATTCCACTGAGACCGCCCTTCTAGGGGTAACGGAGAGTTTAAGACACGGTATCGATCGCGGTGAGACATCTGCGCTTATCCTTTTGGATTTGAGCGCGGCGTTCGATACCGTGTCCCATTCCATTCTTTTGAACTCCCTTCGTTCCCTGGGTCTGGACGGTCCGGCTTTGGCCTGGATTGCCTCCTTTTTAAGTGAGCGCACTTTCCAGGTCTTTTCCACGAAAGCCACTTCTTCCACTTGTACATCGGCATATGGCGTTCCTCAGGGGTCTATACTCAGCCCTCTGTTGTTTAATATCTACGTCAGACCCCTGGCTTCCATTGCAGAAGATGCTGGGCTGACCATCTTTTCATATGCCGATGATACTCAAATTGTCTTTTCCCTTTCTAGCTGTGAAAGCAATGATCCATCGGTCTTGAAAATCGGGCTGTCATGTATAGCTGAGTGGATGCAAAGGCATCTCCTCAAGCTTAACGGTGACAAAACCGAAATTCTCATTTTTGGCAAACAGAAAGATCTATGGGGCCCGCAACATTGGCCTAGCGAGATGGGACCCCTTCCCCAGCCATCCTCAGTGGCCCGCAACCTTGGCTTTCTCATCGACGATAAACTCTCCATGAGACAGCAAGCCACACAGGTGGCTGCCATTTGTTTTACTACTCTACGATGGCTCCAGAAAATCTTATGGATGCTGCCTCTTTCTACCAGGAGAACCGTGGTCCAGGCGTTAGTAACCTCCCGCCTGGATTACGGAAATGTCCTCTACCTTGGTGCGGATGCGGCCACTGTAAATAAACTTCAGGTTGTCCAGAATTCTGCAGCCCGTCTTCTTTGTAATATCCCTAGAAGACAATCTGCCTTCCAAGCTTTACGTGATCTACACTGGCTCAAGATCTCCAATCGTGTCACCTTTAAAGCCATCTGTTATCTTTTTAAAATTAAGCAGGGTTCGGCCCCGAAGTATTTGCAAAATCTTGTTCAACCTTACAAGCCACACCGTACACTCAGGTCCTCTGCTAACTGTGATTTTGTTATTCCTCGCTTTAAACTTGCAAGAATGGGAGGGCGGGCTTTCTCTCATCTTGCCCCTAAACACTGGAATGCATTACCCTCCACCTTGAAAACAGAGACAAATTTTCTCATCTTCAGGAAAAAACTGAAAGCATTACTCTTTCATTGATTCGCATGTTGATTTAGCTGTCTCATGATGCTGCTTTTAGAGGTCTGCTCTTTCTTCTTGAGTCTATCCCTTCGCGCCGTGAAACCCACTGTGGGTAGCTGTTGCGCGTTATAAGTTTAAATAAATAAATAAATAAATAAATAAATAAATAAATAAATAAAGAGGGTCCATGGTGAGGTAAAATGTTAGCACATTTTTTAATGTAATATGATATTTAGTAAGGGAAGGTGGTAAACTCCACTCCTCAGGTGGAGTTAGAAGAGTTCTTCCCACTTCGTGGTCCGCAGCATGGCAGAGATTTTCTCGCACATAGCTCCCCAACGGTATGTTAGCAAGAGCAAGCAAGAAAATCAAGCACTAGACCGCAGCATCAGGTCGCTACCGCTCACGCTAAGAAAGCAGCCGCTGCTCATGTTCGGAAAGCTGCTGCTTGAGTAGAAAATCTATGCGAGCAGCGGAAAGAAGTAGCGCCCTCTGGCATGCTCTGTGGTGCCATACGTGCTGGTTTTACAGCACGTGACTAGCTGCTGCCGCTAAAATCAGCGCTAGCAGCGAAACGTGACACAATTCCACCCCTCCCAGAACTCTCTGGAGTCTTGTGGAGTTTTTGGTTAACTCTGCAGAACTCAACTGAGTAAAACTCAGTGACTTCCGCCCTTTCCTATTATTTAAGGGGTTACTGTGGGTGCTATGGGAGCCAGTGTGTAACCTATGGGTCACAGCTTCAAATGCAACCCATACTCTTATCTTACAGAAGTTGTTAAAATGAGTATTCTTCGGTGTGGCTCGTGCTAACTTTTGTCTAAATGACTGAAATGTTTTTCATATTAATTATAAACTGACAAACTTGCAAAAACAATTGAATAACCCCTCACCGATTTGCCCCAGCTGTTAGGGCTACCGCCCATCACCGGATTGCTTGTAAATTAACCTCTGATACTACGAGGCAAATTTACAGGGGAATATCGCCACCAGAACGTCACTTTTAGTATCTCCTTCTCCTTAACGTGGCTTAACGCCGCCTTGTAAATAAGGCCTCTTTTCACACTTCACTTAGCGTGAAAGGGGTGTGCAAAGGGTGATGCAGTAGGCGTCAAGCTATCCTGGCTGAAGAGAGTTGAAACCCCGAAACCGGTCCTAGAATGCTTGGTTCCAGTCCAGGGAGGACCTGGCTTGGCAGTTCGGGCTGGACTATTCCCATGAGGCACAGGGTCAAGACTGATGTGCATATGGGTGGGTTCAAACTGTAATGGCATGGTGAGCAATAAAACGATGGCTTTAGGCCCAGATCTCTGTACTGGGGTGAATGTATGACATTGTTCTGCATTCTGTCCATCAACTGTTGTTTTTGCATTTGTCACCCCGAGTGGGATGTGAGTCCCGTGCTCTCCATGCCACTGGAATCAAGCTATCCTGGCTGAAGAGGGGTGAAACCCCAAAACCGGTCCTAGGATGCTTGGTTCCAGTCCAGGAAGGACCTGGCTTGGCAGTTCGGGCTGGACTGTTCCCATGAAGCACAGGGTCAAGACTGATTTGCATATGGCTGGGTTCAAACTGGAATGGCATGGTGAGCAAAAAAACGATGGATTTAGGCCCAGGTGTCTGTACTGGGGTGAATGTATGACATTGTTCTGCATTCTGTCCATCAACTGTTGTTTTTACATTTGTCACCCTGAGTGGGACGGGTATGCTCAGACGTGAGTCCTGTGCTCTCCACGACGGATGTTGCGGGTACGCTGCGTACATACGCGATGTTGGGGGTATGCACCATACATACGCGATGTTGCGGGTATGCACCGTACATACGTGAGGTTGGGGGTACGCACCATACATACGCGATGTTGGGGGTGCGCACCGTACATACGCGGTGTTGCGGGTACGCACCGTACATACGCGATGGTGCAGGTACACACCGTACATACGCGAGGTTGGGGGTACACACTGTACATACGCGATGTTGGGGGTACGCACCATACATACGCGATGTTGCGGGTACGCACCGTACATACGCGATGTTGCGGGTATGCACCGTACATACGCGAGGTTGGGGGTACGCACCGTACATCCACAACGCATGGGGGTGTGTGGCTGTACAACTCGTACCCCTGTACCGTACTGAACCATGGACACTGTAAAACAGCACAAGGAGGGCCTATTCGACTCGCACAACACCACAAAACACGTCTACACTGCACAAAAAATGGAAAGGACTGACCTGGACACATCCAAACAGGCAAACAGAGGGCCAAACTCACAACCACCCCATATAACACACCCACCAAAAATTCAAACTGAGCCCCACCCACAAATGGACCAATAAAAAGGGCCCACACACACAAACCATGAGCCTTTGCAACAGACTCACTGCAGCTAGAGAGCACACACAAACAACTGCACCCATCCACCTTAAGATATACACCTTCACACACCGTCCTTCACACATACCCCCTCTCCATATTCAGACCCACACCGTCACATTCAGACCCACACACCCACAACCATCCACACCCTCACCCCACACCATGCCCACAGACAAGAATCCAAAGTTCACAAGGGAGGAGCTGGAGATCCTTGTCAATGAAGTCATCAGAGTCGAGCCACAGCTGTTCGGAACATTGGTCAGACAGACCAGCATAGCTGAAAAATCACGCCTGTGGCAGAGGATCGTCGATAGGGTGAATGCTGTTGCACCCATCAGAAGGACCAGGACCGAATGCCAAGCCAGGTGGTACGATCTGCGGAGGGCGGTGAAGGGAAAAATGAATGAAGACCACGCCCAGAGCAACATCACTGGAGGTGGTGCGCCCCGCAGACCAGTACATTACCATCCCTGGGAGGAGAAGGTGATGGCCATGCTTCCGCTGGTGGGAGTACATGGACTACAAGGTCTTCCAGAGCCTGGTGAGTACACAAACAACTTACGTAACATGGGGGTAATGGCATCCACACCCCAACTACACCAAATGCACGCAACTACCCCCAAGCCCTCACCGACCAGAACCACAGTCAAAAACAACGCTAATGCCAATAACATGTGTATGCCCCATTGAGAAAGCAAGGCCATGCTATGTCACATGCTACACGAAGCACCAACCCAAGAATGGATGTCCGGTATGCTGGGAGGGTGGGTGCCACAAAACGCATGTTTGAATTCTAAATCAGACACAATTGCCCTCATCCCATATGGCCCAGCTACATACCCATGCACCATGCGCAATGCACAGGGAATGGGAAAGTACTGACAAGATTGCTCACACTTGGCCCTGGTGTAGGCAGCACAAGGCCTTCCTGTGACCAGTGCAAACAAAAACACAAAGACAACAAGGTCAGATAGCTAGGACAGGAACTCACACTCACTGTCATGGCAGCGTGCTCCATGGGGGGACAGCTACATCACCTGGGAGCCCCAGGGCCAAATCACACTACACCCACCAGCAGGCCCTGTCACACACACCCCTTACACAAGCAGACACCACCAGGACAGGCAATGGATTTACCCACTGTCACAATAGACATGTAACACAACAAGACCAATCCATAGCCGAAGAAGCACCCAAGCCACAAATCGACATGTCAAAGACTCAGGAGAAAATATCAATCTGTCAGGGGTGTCTCCTGCAATAATTCCGGACAGCTTTACTCAGGAAAAGACTCTTGTGGGGCTCTTACCTTGCCTCCGCTCCGTTTTCACCGCCACTGACGCTGCGGCCAACATCCTCCACGAGGCCCGGGGACTACAACTCCCAAGCACCCTAGCGGCGGAAGGACGCCTTGTGCAGCAGCGCGCCAGGAGGCGTTTAAAGTCGAGGTCTTTCCCCGCGACGCGGGTGTCTCCTGCAATAATTCCGGACAGCTTTACTCAGGAAAAGACTCTTGTGGAGCTCTTACCTTGCCTCCGCTCCGTTTTCACCGCCACTGACGCTGCGGCCAACATCCTCCACGAGGCCCGGGGACTACAACTCCCAAGCACCCTAGCGGCGGAAGGACGCCTTGTGCAGCAGCGCGCCAGGAGGCGTTTAAAGTCGAGGTCTTTCCCCGCGACGCGGGTGTCTCCTGCAATAATTCCAGACAGCTTTACTCAGGAAAAGACTCTTGTGGGGCTCTTACCTTGCCTCCGCTCCGTTTTCACCGCCACTGACGCTGCGGCCAACATCCTCCACGAGGCCCGGGGACTACAACTCCCAAGCACCCTAGCGGCGGAAGGACGCCTTGTGCAGCAGCGCGCCAGGAGGCGTTTAAAGTCGAGGTCTTTCCCCGCGACGCGGGACGCGCGCGGGACTGCGCCGGGCTAAGCCCGGGCAAAGGGCGGGCCCTCTGTGGCTCTCAGGGGACTGAGGGAGACGGGACGGGCCACCCCTATTGTATCCATCTCCAGCCCGGGACAAAGTATTGAGGTGATTCCTGTATTACATCAGTGGGTCATATGATAGTTTGTGCGGATTTGTGCATTCGTTAAGTGTAGTGTTCTACACGTATTTAGTTGTGTTGTTATATTCTTGGATAGTCTGTATAGAATGATGAAAGCCAGAAAGACGCCTGTGGCAACAAGATCAACCACTAGAAAACAGCCTGTTCCATCTACACCCTTACCATCTCTTACAGCTATTGACCTCATGTTACAAAAAACCATTGGTGTAGTTGCTGATGCAATTCAAAATACGGAGAGACGTCTCTCCTTGACTCCGAATATGTGCTTTCCAAATCTTTCAATGCACACCACTGAGCATAATAACACTGTGGAGTCCACTATTAATGTGGATGGTTCACTTTTGCTGCAATCCTTTTCGGGGTTACCCAGTGGTAAATGCTGTAGAAATAATACACCTTCAGGCTTAATCATCCCAAATAGTACTGAAGGAAGCCCTTTATCTGTTTCTAATGATGGGGTTAGTCTGTGTCTAGTACAACCAGGAAATATGTCAATAAACTCCCCAGGGGAAGTACTTGCAGAAAGTTCCCCTTTGACTAGCATAACAGTAGCAGATAAGTCTCCTTCTCCCAAAAAGAAGAAATGGCGCAATGGGAGAAAAAAAACCAAATCTATCATGAGGAAGATTTATAAACCTCTGGGCAACCATAAGCCCTCAGCTAAAGATGTTTGGCTTAATTTTAGATTGGCTAAACCTACAACGAGTACATCTAATATGACTATAACATCTGTCAAGCAAGACGTACCATTATCCAAAGAAAATCAGCCAAAGACTACCAAAACTCACATAGATGAGACAACTCAGACTGAAAGGGTGAGCATAACGGATACATTTTATTTGACAGATTTAGAACGGTTGGTTAGACTTCTTCTTCAGCCCGTAAGTGAGAAAATCACTAACATAGAGCAACTTTTAGTACAACTTGAGAAACATCAAGATAAGGACCTTATTGGTACCCTTAAACTTCCCATTGTCTCTGCACAGATTGACAATACAGAAACTGTCAGTCGCAATATGACAACTACCAATCTCTTGGGAGCTAATGATCAGAATGACCCATTACAACACACAAGACCACAAAAAGAATTAATAGTGTTGCCGATCGTACCCTCTATGTTGGTGTGTCCCATAGCTGATAGTGACGAGAGTGAATGGGCCACGGAAGGTTCATCTCACGTTTTACCTGACGATCAGGCTGAGCTCGTTAGGACTCCACCAACAGTATCCCTTGCCACTAACACACGACTAGCGCGAAATTCCATGCAGCCCCCACAAAATAAAAAACCCATTCATATTAATCTCCCCCCTGAATCCCAATTATACACCATAGTAATGATAGGTGTACCGCAATTAGAAAAGGGTAAGGTGGAGAGATACGGGGACTTGAAAAATAAAGTAAGCCATTGGTTAACCACCCATAGACCGATTCCCAGACACATTAGTGGTAAAATCTCAAATGTCAGGAGGGTCGATTGGGTGGGCCATAGATTTAAATCTACTGAGCGAGACTGCATTGTTGTTACTTTTACTGATAATCGTGCAGTAAGGCATATTATTAGCTGGAAGGATGATCTGATCAACAGTTTGATCCGCACTAAAGATTTAAGTTACTTTTATCCCTCAAGTGATTATAGTATCAATAAAATGTCTTTACATCCTAGTATTGAGGACGAGGGAAATTATGCCACCTATAACTTACATCTTAACGGAGAAATACCAAGGAATCATGATCTTTATACCATAGGTAACCACAGACAGTATAGAAGTGATATATCAGGGGGGTTTAGAAAAGCCAACCACCAAGCAACTTATTACGTGAGACGGGAGGTCCCAAATGGATCACATAATTATTGTAATCATTTTCAATTAACACATCCTAACACTCACTATAATGTACCTACCTCTAATAGGTTTGACGTTTTTTATGAGCAAAATGGTTTGGAGGGGGTTGATTGACTGTATGCTGTAGCAGCCACACCTACGCTTGCTGATTCCTCGTTAAGCAACTTTGTTTACGATGTTATTATTTCCCCCCCAATTATTGAATCAGACAGCAATAACCTTGTAGAACCAGATACAGATTTTTTATTAGCCAGGTCCGTATCAATTGATTGCGAGCATATTAATACATTGCATTATCAGCCTGAAGTACCTAATTTTCATCCAACTCATGTAGAATTACAACTCTCTGTAGTAGAAACCACGGGAGTTACAATCGTTGAACAACTAAATCGGTTACCAGAATTTACCACTTCCGAGGTTCCTATTAATACAGAGAATGATGATGTTTGTAACGCGAGTCTAGTCTCTTGGAACATTGCAGGCCTGGCGGATAAGATACGTGATTCTGCCTGGTTGGCATTTGTTAAAAAATATGCTATTATATGCCTCCAAGAGACATGGTTGGAAGAAAATAATGCCTTCATTGAAGGATATCAAAGCTTTCTTCGGCCAGCAGCCCCCTCAGTTAGTGGCAGAGCAAAAGGGGGCCTGTCCATTTTTATTAACTTGGCCCTTTCATGTGATATAACTAACCGACAATATGATAATAGTAACTTTCAAGTGCTAATACTGAAGAGAGGCAAATATGCTTTGACTTTAGTTAACTTTTATAACGCCACATCAAGTCAAGGGGAGTGTAATATATTGTTGTTGAATGAAATGTTGAAAGAAGGAGCAGGCATATTGCCTTGTAATGTATTGATTGTAGGAGATTTCAATGTACATCCATGCGGTAACCCTCGTGATACCCCTATGGGATCCCTGAGGTGTAACAGCATGGATGGATTCCATTTTAATCACACTAGACATGGATCTCTCCTCAATGATCTGCTAAATGAAAATAACTTGTTTGTAGCCATGTCTTTGGTCCCAGAGTCTAAAGTTTATGATGTTCCAACATTTGAAGGGTCAGGTCATGGGTCTTTTATAGACCACATATTACTATCTGCTGACCTTGTCAACCAGACCTCTAGTTTTACTATCCAAATGAACATCTACAGTGATCACAACCCCATTTCTATTAACTTGAACGGGGGTGTATTTGAATTGCGAAAACACTGTAAAGATGGGGGAATTCTAAAATGTACAAATGGTAAACGTCGTCTGAAATGGCACCGGGTAAACCAAGAAGATTTCTACAATGATATCAACAAGTTATGTGGTGAGGAATTAGCGGCCTGTGTTTCAACTTTTATGTCCCCAAAGCAAACTTTAGCTATTTTTGAAGGTGTAGCGTTAACAGTAAGTTCTATGTTATTAGTTCCAGTGAACGGGCAAGTTGGTAGTAACCCTAAATGGTTTGATCACGCATGCTCCATGGCAAGCAGAGACTTAAGAAAGGCGTTAAAAACCGAACCTAGAGATCCAGGCGAAATTAAGAATCTCCGTTCGATTTATAAAAAAACACTAGACAAACGGAAAAAGGAAATTAAGGCCAGTATCTGGGAGTCTCTGCTTGACCCAACAGTCCTGGGAAATAGCAGTAAATTCTGGGAGATTGTCAACAAACCTTTGTTTGACAACCCAAGTGATACTGCAATAGGTACAAATATCCCAGAGGCAGACTGGGTCACCCATTTTAGTGCAATTTTTAAAAGCCACGATCAACAGTCAGATTATGACTTCTTAACTCCAATGGAGAATTCTCCATGTTTTTCAGTCAATGAAGTAGAAAAGGCTATCCAAGGGCTAACTGGCAATAAGGCACCAGGTCCGGATGGCTTGCCTCCGGATCTTTTTAAATCTTGCATCCCATTATGGGCCCCTGTTCTCACGAAAGTAATAAATGCAGCTGCAATTTTTGGGTGCCCAAAGTCTTGGGGGCAATCAACTATTGTCCCCGTGTTCAAAAAGGGCGACCGTGGTAGCCCGTTATGCTACAGACCAATATCCTTAATCAATTCTGTAGCAAAAGTGGTAGGGGGTGTGATTTTGAACAGGCTCACAACATGGGCAAATGAGAATAATGTTTTATCCCCAATACAATACGGCTTCAGACCTGGCCATTCAACAGTAACCCAGTGTCTGAACCTGTATTTAATTGTAGGTAAATACACTCTGGCCCGCCAGGGAACCATACATATGGCTTTTATGGACCTATCGTCCGCTTTTGACTGTGTGGATAGAGGTAAATTATGGGACATTATGCTAAAGATGGGCATCGACCAGAACTTAATTTATGTTCTGATCGATTTGCACTCAGACACAAGAGCCAACGTCCGTTATTCCCAAGATTTGAAAGTGACAGGGGACATCAGAATAAATCGGGGTGTCCGTCAAGGATGTATTTTAGCGCCATTTCTCTTCAACTTGTATATTAATGAGCTGGAGGATTGTTTGTTGAGAACAGGCGTAGACTACCCCCATGTAGGTAGAAAAGGTGTCCCAGTCTTACTCTATGCGGATGACGCTGTCCTTATTTCAAGGACTGCAATTGGTCTCCAACCACTCTTGAACTCTTTTCACGAATTTATGGAGTCTAGAGGCTTAAGTATCAATAATTCAAAGTCCTACACTATGAAAATAGGCCAGGGGTCGCGCAAACCTAATTCTTTTTTCATAAACGGGGAAAAAATTCCAAACTCCAAAACCTTCTCATACCTCGGGGTCCTTCTCGATGACCAACTAGTTTGGGGCCCAGCTGTTGCTAAAAAGAAGGGTGAAGTAATACGCGTCAATGCAGCCATACTTGGCTTTGCAAGAAAAATGGGCAATAGCCCGGTGGCTGCCCTGCTTAAATTATATCAAGCCAAGAGTGTTGCCATTGCTTGCTATGGCAGCGAGCTATGGGGCTATAGCCAGACGCGAGACCTGGAGGTTGCAGAAAATAATTTTTTAAAGAAGGTATTGAGGCTGCCAAGGGGAACCGGAAATTTTTCGGTACACGAGGAGTTAGGTGTACCATTTCTGAGTGACAGAATAGCAGCAAATCCCCTATTATGCTGGTTGAACTCCTGGCTAAACGACGATATACCTCTTACTCATGCTATATTAAAAGAAGCTCTAACTTGGGAAGGTAGGTTCAAGGTTCCGTGGCTGAGGTATATTAACGACCGTCTCACTGAAATGGGACGGCCGGATTTGTTCTCATCCCCAAATTCTATAACCAAAGCTGATGTTATCCTCGTGAAAAAAACATTTATGTCTATTAGGTATCTTGCCCGGGAGGAGGGTGAGCTGTTGAAAGACAGTGTTAGGAAACATGCCCTACTTAAAACACGTTTTCAAATGGAACCGTATCTATCCTGGCCTATGTCTGGATATGAACGTTATTTATTGACAAGGTTCCGTTTTGACTTATTTCATCTCCTGTTGGCAATACCAAGAGGAGCCCATCGAGGTCAAGTGCTACCTGCTTGCGGCTGCGACGGGAAGTCTCTGCAAGATTTGGCGCACTTTTTATTTGTCTGCCCCTACTATACAGTACCTCGGAAGTTGTATTTAAAGCCTTGTTTAAAAGATCTACAATTTACACAGATCAAACCAGCACTTTATTACCTCCAACTCCTGAATTGTGACTGCACTTTATTTGTATGCAGCTTCTTGAAACTAGCTATTACTTTCAGGAAAAGTATGGAGGGTTAATTATGCTGCTACTATCGTTGTACTTTTTAACCTTTTTAACTTTGTATAATTATTTATATTCTTAACCTGTTTTACTCTGCCTGTTGCTCTGGTTCTACAACATCTTTGCACATTATCTTTTGTCTCATAAATGAAATGGATGGTTTTCTTTTATTATATATCTATGGAATGTGTTTATGTTTGTATGTCTATGAAATGTACTTTTATGAATGTAAAGATTACATTGGAATAAAGTTATTTGATGATGATGACTCAGGAGAAAATATCAATCTGTGCCCCGCAACATACCCATACACAAGTGAACATTGAGGAGAATGCTAGGCACATACAACTACCTGGAGGAACAGTGCCAACTTGAATGAGTATGAAACATGCATGTTGCATGAAACAGCATTAACATTGTCTGTCTCTCACACACAGGGCAACGTGATGAATATCCCCCCAACAATGGGGGTGAAGAATCACAGTCACAGGCTCGGGAGGAACCTGATCCCACCGGCAGCGACGCCTCTCAACACTCCGTGGATGATCCCGACCGACCTGGACCCTCTGGTGTCCAAGCCCCTGCAGAACCTGGTTCAGGAATATCTGTGCCAACCACCACCCCCATTCCTGCCACATCCCAGGAGACACCGAGGAGCCCAGCCCGCAGTGAACAACTGAGCCAGTCTGACCAGGAAGGACAAGGTGCGGCGGGCACCCAGGAGGAGGCAGACAACACCATCACTGCCGTCCCTCAGGGGTCCTGTAGTCCCGATGTGCCCACAATGGCAGGCCAGGCTCGTGTGGGCAGGGGTGGTGGGAGTGGAGGCAGGCGGAGGCGAGAACCTGACCAGCCAGCTGAAGGGACCGGTATGTCACACATACACAACATCAAGGAGGCATACCAGCGTGACACCAGGGAGATCAGCCAGGTAGTGGTGACCCTCACAGAGATCAAAAACCAGCAGGCCGAGCAACACGCCAGTCAACAACAACACCAAGGACGGATGGAGGCAAGACTGGCTGAGCTCCTGGAGGTGCAAAGGGACATAAGCCATTCACTCTGTCGGATCGCTGATAACATGGGCAACCCTCCCTGTGCCACCAGGCGCAGACCAGCACCAGCCACAGGGAGGGAGGAGGAGGAGGATTGGTCCGACGGAGCGTCCCAAGCATCGTCAAGGCCTGCATCTGAGGGTCCCGCGAGGAAGGTTGGTCGTCCACGGAAAAGACCGTGAGAGGCAGTGGCCCATCCACATCTCCCAGGTCACCTGGCCTAGCACCTGGCCTTCATGTGCGACAGCATAACCTCATTGACTGACATCATCTGCCACATGGACTTGCTGGTCACAGTCTGACCAATGATGCCAAACACTGTGGGCTGTACTCAGATGACTTCAAATGCCAAGGATCCCATCTCCCCCTGTGAACTTTGGATTCTATGGTCCCTGCATTGCCCCTTTTTCTGTGCACAAATCACGCCCCAGAGCTAGAAATTAAAAAATTCATAATTTAAATCTCATGTTGCAGTCATTTAGCATGAGTCCACAACATACATGTGGGGATATGTCGAAGTATGCCTGAGTGTGGAACTAACTCCAGCCATCCATACACTTGGATCTGAGTCCGGTCGAGGACACACATGGGTCACAATGTATCACAAAATACAGACATGGAGCCCAATACTCACCTGTGATGGCCTCAAGCTGCTGAGGGGGGGCTTGCAATATTGCTCAGACAGATCAATTTGGAAGAGTTACATGAAGGTGTAGAGGTCATGGGTCATGTTGATGTGCCCGGGGAGGGAGTACCAGGTCTGTTTTGCCAGGTGGGAGAACTGTCTCCTGCATGCAGATTTTATGTGGATGTGATGAATGGTGGCCAGGGCAAGGTGGGCTGCATGGAGTTGGGCCAACAGGGTGTTGGATGACACACGTCCAAGTTCGGTTTGGGTTTGGGGTTGTGGACTGCCTCCTGAGTGTGGTTGAGGAGTCTGAAGGTGATCCTGCAGCACACAGTGAGCCATTGTACTTATCTCAGGTGGACGGTGATGTGGCTGGGGTGGGGGATGTTGCAGATGAGGTGTGCGGATGCACCCTGGATGTGGATAAGTTCTCCTGTATTTTTGCTGTTGTCCTCCGTAGAGGCCGGTGCTGTAGTTGAGCTGGCTGGTGTCCTGGACCAGGGGGACGGTCTGTCTTGCCTTGGAGTGGATCTATCTGTGGGTCATTTGCAGCATGTGGAGGGTGTTGCAGCATGAGGTACAGATGGCGGTGAGTTGCATGGTAATTGTGAGCGATGGGTCCATGATGAACACCAGCTTGCGTGCGTGGCCACTGGGTGCTGGTGCGGTACACAGACCAGTGGGACACAAGGAGTTGACCCAGCCGTAAGGGGACAATCCTCAGATGATGACCTCTGTCCTGTCCAAGTCGAGTCTCAGGTGGCTGATGTTCAGCCATTCATCAACGGATCTCATGCCTTCTTGAAGTTTGGATCTGGCAATGGCTGGCTCTTTGGTGAGTTTGAGGAGCAGCTGGGTGTCAATGGCATTCGAGATGATGATGAGGTTGTGTGCGCATGTGATGGTGGAGAGGGGGGTCATGGAGACATTGAAGATCGTCACGCTGAGAGAAGAGCCCTGTGGCATGGGCCAGATGAACCCAGTATACTACATGTTGCAGGGTGGAGGCAGACTCCCTGGGCCTTGCTGGTGAGCTACTTTCTCATTTAATCCTGGGCACTCCTCTGGATACCAGTGTTGGAGATGTGTGAGCTGACAGTGTGGTAGAACATGGTGTAGAATGGCGTTGAGAGGTCAAGGGTGGTGGCCTCACCATTGTTGAGCAGGGCAAAGTTGCCGTTGGTGGTGGCAATGATGAAGGTTGCAGTGGTGTGATTACTGTGGAAGATGGTCTGGTGCCGGTTGGCTGGAGCTGGTTGCATGGAGGAAATTGGTCAGTTGCTTGTTGAGTGTCTTCCTGATGACATTTGCTGGGTAGGAAAGCAGGGTGATGTACCAGGAGATCCTGCGGTACTGCCATCCGTTGTTTAAGAAGGGCCTTGGGCTCTGCATGCCTCCTGCACCAATGGAATGTGGCAAACTCAAAGGAGACATTCATGACGCGCTCAACGTGGGCTTCAAGGATGTGGAATGATGTGGTTGAGATGTTGTGTGGGAAGGGGCCTGATGGAGAGCCAGAGTGTATGTTGCACATGAGCCCGGTTGTGTACTTGCTGCTGACGGGAGTCCAGAACCTGAGGGGGGTTTGTCCTGCGGATAATAGTGCTGTCTGCCTCTGTGTGCCAAGGCTGTCGTGTATGGCAATGAGCTTGCAGTGGTACAAAGTTGCAAGGGATGGGATCTGCCTTGCAAGGGTGGGGTGTCTTGGATGGAGATCTGCTGTCAGTTCACTCACAATGCTGATGAGCTCCTTGATGTCGTGTGTTTGGGTGTCTCGGCACTATCTGAAGTATCTCTACTTGTCCTTGCTGATGATATGGTGATGGCTGTATGTGGTGTTTTCCAGGGCTGTAAGGAAAATGATGTCTCTTTGTGTTGCAAGGTTTGCACAAGAGTCCAGCTAGGTCTGTAGGAGTCCAGTAGGTCTGCCTTGTCCCAGGTGCCTTAACTGTTGTTGTGCATCACAGGAAAGTCCGTCAATGTGGCACGATTGTTGGATCTGTTGCTGATCCAGTGCGTGAGGTTGCAGGGTGTGGCAGTGGTGTTGTTTCGAGTGTCCCACACAGCTTGTCTGTGGCGACTTACATCAAGCATCTTTGGGGATCGGTAGCGGGGTGTGTGGCACTGTGTTGCTTGTTGGAGACGTGGATTCAAATGTTGATGGACCAATGATGGATGGTGGTGTGGTTCCCCTCCAGCAAGAAGTTACTGGCCCCCAGCCACATGTAGCCCGTGGAGGTGAGGTCGTGCGTGCAGATGTACGTGGTGATGGCTTAGCGGAATCGTGGATGTATGCCTGCAGATCTGTAGATGAGTGTTACTCCGAGGGTTGCCAGGGAGTTTCTGCGAACCAGGATTTGTGACTCTGAGGGTGTACTTGAGAATAAATAGCAATTCAGCCCCCGGGATTGGTGTTGCCGTCCCTGCGGGTGATCTTGTATCCGTCTGAGATGGCAATGAAGCTGTCATGTGCTGAGGATGCTTTTGTCCAGGTTACTGTCATGAAGGTGATGTGTGGGGCTGTAGTGTTGAGGAGGTAACAGTGTCCAATGGCGTGCTGGTGGATGGAGCGGGTGTGGAGTAGGAGGCACATTACCTGGTTGTTCGGACAGGGTCTGGTAGGCTGGGCAGCACTGTGTAGGCAGTTGGAGTAGCACACTCAGCATGCGAAGGTGTCGTGTGTGTGCTTAGGGGTTGCCTGATAGCAGGCGGATGATTGTCACGAGGACATTGCTTGGAGAGTGGCTGCAGCATGAGCCTGTTGTGTGACGTGGGTCATGCAAAGACTAGAGGGTCGTGCACTGTGCATGTTGCAGACGCAGACGGTCCTGCCTTTGCACGGCGCTGGGGCTACAGTGGCACAGAAAAGCTGCTGGCTGCATTTCGAAATGGGTGGAGGGGGAAGGGCTGAGCATTTTTGAGGCGTGGGGGTTGCAGAATCAGGGCACTCGGGGTGGCGGGGATGCAGGTGAGGCAGCAGCAGGCGGAAGGGGTTAGAAATTATGCAAAAATTAGCACACAAAGAAAAGGAGGTCTGCTAGGCACAGTGCAACAGGTGTATGTAAAGGAAAGAGTGTCAGGCCACTCATGGGTCACTCCGAGAAAATGTATGAACAATCACCATAAATTACAGCCACTGTATCAGGCAAAAAAATGCAGAGATGCGCAAAGGAGACACACCATCAGCAGGCATTCACGTCCTGTTGTGGGGAGCAACCTGCACAAATACATACACAACCAGGTACTTCATGCACAATAGAGATCATTAGCCATAAAGCACTGCATGCATGTTGCCAAAGTACACATACACTCATATGCTCAATCTTTCACAATTATGCCATAGATGATGCATGCAAACTGGCAAGAGATCTGCAGTGACAGAGATGAGGCACTTTGGATTGTGCTGAACACCTTTATTCCACATACACACACAAAGGGATATGCATCCATATTAACAGACTCACAGGTCAGTTGACAGAACATGTGGGACATACGCTGGACCCCCCTTCACAACACGGATGATGTAAATCACAATGAACTGGCACTCAAGGTAAGGGGATGAGCCAAACACATCCTGCTGCACACGGAGAGGCTGCAATTCCCCATGGAGCCTGTTGTTGTGATGTCCCCCACTATGTCCACCCGTAGCATCTGCAATGTTTCAGAGGCAAGGTTCACACACATTGATGCCTTCATCAGACGCCATACTCCACTACAGATGACTGTCAAGAAGGGTGACTATCATGTCATGGGAGTGATGCTACATGTTCTATGCTCCATGGTGAGAAGACATGTATGCATGGTACCACAACATGCACTGAAGCAGTCACCACACATTCCCAACCCATACCACCACCAAAAAGCCTTGCTGCAATCCTTACCCAAACTGACATTTCGACATGTCCGTGCATGGAACGCTGATTCAGCACACGTTGCAATCCTCATGAGGAATAGCAGGAGGACAATGATGACACGAGCAGACAACAGGCACTAAATACCTGGGAATGACAGACACACGAGAAGTCACCTAAAACAATTCTCACCGCACACATGGACATTTCCAAAACATGAACAATGTTGGACAAAAATAAATTGCAAATCAAGTCTCTCCGCAGAACTGCGTTGCATGACATCATCACTCGAGTGACACATCAGAACACACATCCAAGTCACTTTGCATTCAGTCAGCTGGACACACACATTGCAACACATGCCACTCAATGCTACAAGCTTCCCCACTCATACCCAGTGACCCACCATTATGAGAAGACGTTGCGTATGAGCTGACTCCGGATATCATCCCCCTCCTCCTCCTCATCACTAGCCTCGTGAGCAAGCCCTTGATCCTCCACGGGTGGATGCTCCTGCTCATCCGGATCCAGGATAAGTGGCACTGCCTTCTCAACTGCCATGTTGTGCAGCATGCAGCACACGATGAAGATTTGGCAGGCCTTCTCCGGGGCATAAGGGAGGGACCTGCCTGTCTTGTCTAGGCACCGGAATCGGCTCTTCAGGAGTCCAAACGTCCTCTCAATCACTCGCCTGGTCTGCCCGTGTACATTGTTGTACCGGTGATCTGCAGCTGTTCTTGGGTTGCGGAGAGGTGTCATCAGCCATGGCTTGTTGGGATAGCCAGAGTCCCCTACATGGAAACATCATGTAAATAAGTGGGTCAGGAGATGCCGTAAGAGACAAAGATACTGCAACACATAGGACAAAAAGAGTATACCCACCAACAAGACATGCTCGTTCGTTGTGCAGCCACAGCATCATTTGTGGCACCCTGCTACGCCTCATGATGTAGGCATCGTGTGCTGATCCTGGAAAACGTGCACAGACATGGGAAATCAGCATGTTAGCAAGACACACCACAAGAGCATTTATCGAGTGGTAATGTTTGCGGTTGCGATAGGCTTGTTCCTGTGCCTGTGGTGGTACAAAAGCCACATGTGTACCATCAATGGACCCAATTACATGGGGCATCCCACCCAGGGCATAGAAATCATATTTGACGTCTGTCAACTCCTCTGGAGTAGGAAATTTGATGAATTCATCAAGGTGCTCCAATATGGCTGCTAAAACATCACGCAGAACACGGCTGAACATAGTCTGTGACATCCCACCCACATCAGCTATGGTCAATTGAAACTTACCTTTGGCAAACAAATGTAAGGCTGCCATCACCTTCATCTTGGGGGTCAGCGCAGTAGGATACCTGTGTTGCGGTTGGAGGTGTGGTGCCAGCTTGTGTGTCAAGTCCTCAATCAACTGTTGAGTGAATCTGTAACGGCGGATGCAGGCACGTTCCCTCATGGCATCCAAGTCGGGCATTAGTCTTGGGACAGGTGGTGCCCTGCAAAACATAGTTTGGAAGAATGAAGATTAAGAGTCGGCCATAATCAATGTCAATGAACAGAGCACATGCTACACTGCTAATACACCTCAGGTAACTATGGAGTCGGGTGTGTGCAATACATACAGGACACCTATGCCAGCATGCTTGCACTCTTACAAAAAGCCTGATACACCTGTTGATTGTCAAGTCTACATGACATGCCCTGAAATGATTTGGTGGACAGTCTGAGTGAACAGCCAGAGATATCACCGGAGTGACACACAACCACATAGCTGCATTGGAAGGATGTCATCTCATCCAGATAGCTGACGGCAAGGCAAACGCACAGGTCACATGGAATGTCAAATGTACATATCAAACACAGTGCGATGAAGGGGTACACGTGACAACACAAAGACACAGCCATGGAGACAACGTACACATGTATGACTGGAAAAATATGATGTCCGATGCACACAGACCCTACAGCCGTGGGAATCCACATGTGGCATGGTGTGCGTAGATGTGTTCCATGCCCATCTCCACACAGACCCCTGTTGGATGCACCAACAGCAGATGCAGTTGACGGGACACTGACATCAAGCTCATGGGAACACATGACACACACTTGACATAGTCCCAAAGGGGCACGCTGATCATGACAGGTCAGTTGATAGAGTGTCCCTGTCCCTGGCATCAGGAGACAGGTGCGGGTGTTGATGACTGTGTCACCCACTGCTGCTGTGCATGACACAGTTGTACTACAGACACACATGTGGCAAGTGTCAAGGTGATGTGTGCCACATAGTGCCCCATCACACATGATATGTGTCCACAGGTCATAACACATCAATTGTGCAACTAGATGAGATGACCTGTGCAATATCACTGGCTAACACACCTAGGGCCTGCACATGAAAGTATGCAATGACAAGTACTTGATGGACATCCATGTGCTACTCGTAGCCCTCTATTCCTGGCATGTGTACGCCTGTATTACCATTGTAAGCGTGTGAAATGCGTACCCGTACGTGTACTACTAGTGCGTACACGTACGTGTACTACCTTAGTACACGTACATGTACTAAGGTAGTACATGTACTAAGGTACGTGTACGCACTAGTAGTACACGTACGGGTACTAAGGTAGTACACGTACGTGTACTAAGGTAGTACACGTACGTGTACGCACTAGTAGTACACGTACGTGTACTACCAGTGTGTACACGTACGTGTACTAAGATAGTACACGTACGTGTACTACCTTAGTACACGTACGTGTACGCACTAGTAGTACACGTACGTGTACTACCAGTGCATACACATACGTGTACGCACTAGTAGTACATGTATGTGTACTAAGGTAGTACACGTACGTGTACTACCTTAGTACTCATACGTGTACGCACTAGTAGTACACGTACGTGTACTACCAGTGCGTACACGTACATGTACAACCAGTGCATACACGTACGTGTACTAAGGTAGTACACGTAAGTGTACTACCTTAGTACACGTACGTGTACAACCAGTGCGTACACATATGTGTACTAAGGTAGTACACGTACGTGTACTAAGGTAGTACATGCACGTGTACTACCAGTGCATACACGTATGTGTACTATCTTAGTACACGTACGTGTACTACCAGTGCGCACATGTACGTGTACTCACTAGTAGTACACGTACGTGTACTACCAGTGGGTACACGTACGTGTGTACACATACGTGTACTAGCAGTGCGTATACGTACGTGTACTACCAGTGCATACACGTATGTGTACGCACTAGTAGTACATGTACGTGTACTAAGGTAGTACACGTATGTGTACTACCTTAGTACACATATGTGTACTACTAGTGCGTACACATAAGGGTCAAACGCACTGTACAACTGGTGCCGTAGGGGTACGTGTGAAATGCACCATACCTGTGTGTGGATTTCAAAATTACATAGGGGACACATAAGGGACAAGTATTAGGCCCAAAATGCATGCTGGTTGTCATGGAGACAGAGTTTTCAGTTCACCTTAGTACACGTACGTGTACAACCAGTGCGTACACATATGTGTACTAAGGGTAGTACATGTACGTGTACTACCAGTGCATACACGTACGTGTACTATCTTAGTACACGTACGTGTACTACCAGTGCGCACATGTACGTGTGCTCACTAGTAGTACACGTACGTGTACGCACTAGTAGTACACGTACGTGTACTACCAGTGCATATACGTATGTGTACTACCAGTGCATGCACGTATGTGTAGGCACTAGTAGTACATGTACGTGTACTAAGGTAGTACACGTACGTGTACTACCTTAGTACACGTACGTGTACTACTAGTGCGTACACATAAGGGTCAAACGCACTGTACAACTGGTGCCGTAGGGGTACGTGTGAAATGCACCATACCTGTGTGTGGATTTCAAAATTACATAGGGGACACATAAGGGACAAGTATTAGGCCCAAAATGCATGCTGGTTGTCATGGAGACAGAGTTTTTAGTTCAAATTTTTCCATCAGGTGTCCTGGAAAAGTCAGTTGGCCACAAAATACAATGTTGCAAAGTGGTTGTTGACTTGACATGATGCTCAAAATTTGAAGGATGCAAATGCTGTCACTGGTGTATGTTTAAAGGGATTGGAGTAAATGTGTGATGCGAATGATTCAGACCAATCACTATGTACTCCTCAAAATGAATGCCCCTCAGCAAGACAGATATAAGGCCGCCAGAACCCATGAGAGGGCACTTGCCTGCACAACTTTCCAGTCGACAACATTGCTGCTGTCTCTGCTTCCTCTGGCCATGTCACCGACTGTGGAGAGGGCCCAGCCATTCCCCCAGGAGGAGAATGAGGCCTTGCTGGACGCCCTCCTCCCAAAGTACCCCAGCCTGTATGGGAGACCAGGGGAGCAGGTGAGTGCTGAGTCCACTAGCTTTGCCTATGCACCTGTTGTGTGACTGTCAATATTGTGTCCAGGTGGGACACACATACAATGTTGTTTAGAGTGTGTCCCGGGGGGTCATGCTTATGTCTCTCATGCAGAGCATTCTGTAGTTCCTGTGTGCACTCCTCACTTGCATAGTGCTTACAGTGACTTTCACTGCATAGTGCATGACACATTCAGCCTGGCAAATCCTTTGTGGCTTTTTTTCCTGTGGTCCTGAGGTGATTCAGTGGTCCCCCCGGTGTGACAGATGACTGTACCCACAGATGTGTATGAGTTGAGTGGACCTGTGGTGAGTGTGTCCAAATGATGTTTACGACCTCATGGACATTGATGTGTGTGAATGTTCCTTGTCATGTGGGTGAGTGTCTATGTGAAGTGTTGCACCACAGCTGCATGGTGGAGGCAACAGATCTACCCATCTGATGTGACAAGTGAGCCGAGCTTTGTGTCTGACTTGCAGAGCTAGCACGACACCTGTGACTCCCCACTGGCAAATGGCACATTGAGGGTTGTATCCGCTGTTGTCAATGACTGGCGAATGATCTGTGCCTGGATGTGTCTGTCTAGTCTGCTGAGGGTGCGTCAGTGGAGTGGGACATGTGACTGCTGGGCACATGCTGGCCATCAGCCTGCTGTTGCATGTGCTGCACAGTGTGTGGCATGATCAGTGAGTGTGTTGCACCCCTCATGCCACCTGTTGACTTCCAATGCCATGTACTGCATTGGCGCTTGCACACAGGCCAATTTCTTGTTGTGAATGAGGCTATTCATGTCAGCATTCTATGCCCAGTTCAACATTTCAAAGATGTTCTATTGTGTGTCTCTGGGACATGGAGCAGGTGTATTGAAGTTGTGTCACTTTGTTATCCTGACAGGTAACTGCCTACGAGAAGGAAGTGATCTGGAACGTCGATAGGGCTGTGAGATCTGTGGGGAGTGTAGTCGGCAGCTGCCACAGGTCCGCAAGAGGTGGCAAGACATCCGGTGCTGGACCCGGCGGATCGCCCAGGTCCAGCTGGAGCTTGACCCTCCTCACCCCCACAGCTGCCGCCGATGCCTGACCCCCCACATGAAACGTGTCCTGGCGGTGGTCTTCCCTGACCTCGATAGGCAGTTACAGGAGAGACTGCAGCAAGGAGGGGGTAGGTACATGGTTTTTTGTCGCGTTATGTGTCGCCAGCTTTAGGAAGTGCTATTTTGCATGAATACACTCCCAGAGTTTTTATGTGCAGTGCATTTTTTGTTCCCCAATGTCACCTGGGGCTCTTTTTCATCCCTTCCCCTCCTTGACATGTGTTCCCTGGTCTGTGTGTAATAACATTTGCGCATGTTCATCTAGGGTGCCAGTAAATCTCAGTGCACATAGCTTTCTGCATCATGTGGGAGGGTGGTCTGTGACTTGTGTTGGTACCTTGCCTGTGCCATGACCTGTTCACTATGTTGGTGGTCCATATTTGTTGTCACTGATGATGATTCTCAACATAGGAGTGTGAGCTTTCAACTGAACACCCTTGCAGCATGCATGACCAATGTTGTGGCCTTAGACATGATGTGCATGAGTGGGAGATATGCATAGTGCCATGACGGTTGAACATGGTACAGTCAGCTCATTCCAGGACCACGGAGCAGTGTGCCCACTACAGTCCCCTGAGACAGCTTGCCCTCCGAATCATGTGTGTCATCCAACACTGTGCACATTCACTGTGGGTTCCGCACAGGTCTACCTCTGTGGCATTGTTCCCTGACCTAGTTAGTATTTTTCAAATGTGTGCTACATGTTTCCACTGGACAGGGATACACCATTTTGCCTCTGCATACTCACACTGGGCAGTGCCTGTGTGGATATTCACAATAATCAGTTGATGGTTGTTTGTCACAAATATGTGTTGCCAGCCCCACAAGGTGATGTTGTGTAAATGAAGCAAGTTTTCAAGCACAGTTATTGTAACCCTGAATAAGAGGTGTCACTTCTTGATCGGTATCAGTCACATTGACTCAGGTATGGGGGGGGGGGTGCGGGAGGGGCATACATGTGCAACCCAGATTTTTCATTGCCAGGTCTGACTTGTGTGTGAGAATTCGCTGTACAGAAAATCACCGTGCAGTGCCCCCGTGATGTTGGCCAGTGCTTAATGTTCGTGCTTTGCAGCCTGTGTCAGTTTTTGACAAACATGTATCCTGCTCATACATTGTTTGCACCTGTGTGTGGTTCAGATGCTACGCAGTTGTGACTTTGTGTGCTGACATCTGTGGGTACATTCTGGCTTGCCATGAGGGTGTCCCCACAGTACAGCTAGGTTTTTTTTCAAATCAATTGCAGTCCCATTAGCTTATGCATTGTCCTGGGTGTGGACATGTGTGCCACTCCAGATGACAGGCAGTAGGTCATATGTGTAGCCAACTGTGTAATCATGTGACGGATAGCCATGTGACAAATGACATTATTCAAGTTGTTACTCTAAGAAATTGTACCTTGGCACTCACAGCACTTGTCAACAGTTACTCATGTTTTAAATGTGGTAATTTGATGATTTGTGTAAAGAACACTGATGTGCCTGCATGAAAGATATCTCCAAAAGAAGTGCACACCAAACGGCATTTCCACTTTCATTGAACACACTGGCACCTTTTCAAAGGAGCCACTGTTTGAATTAATTGGTGTCGCAGATTCTCCATATACATGTTCCCACAGTGGTCTTGATTTTGTGAGACTCCTTTGTTGTTGGTGATACAAACTAAAGAGTCTCAAGACATCAAGACCTCCGTAGGCACATGTATATGTACTTTCTGCAACACCATTTCTTTCTAACAGTGGCTTCTTAGAAAAGGTAGATAATGATAGCACGTTCCTGAATTGGAAAATGTCTTTCGTTTTGCACTCAATCTCAGAGATATGATCTCTTTTGTGAAATTAAACTCAGGTAAATCGGTTTACCTGAGTTTAATTTCACAAAAGAGATCATATCTCTGAGATTGAGTGCAAAACGAAAGACATTTTCCTATTCAGGAACGTGCTATCATTATCTACAATTTGAATTCCCTACTCAGGGGGATTAATTCGTTTGCACCAACTAATTTTGCTTAAAATATTGACCTGGAGAAATTTTGAGTGCGCAACTTCTGTTCTAACTTTTCTTAGAAAAGGTGGCAGCTTCTTCAATGACAGGGTAAATGTACTTTTGTGTGCACTGCCTTGTGCGACATATCTCATCCAGGCACATGAGTGTTCTTTTCACGAGATGGCGAATTGGAACGTACAAAACATGTCGATTGTGTAAAGTATTGTGAGTCCCAAGGTAGCAACATGTTTTGTTTTAGTGTTCCAAAGTACTTACAGGTCTCCGAGTGTGGTGACACCTTGAATATTGAGGTGTGTTAGTTTACCTTGGGTGCACCACTACTTTTACTTTGAGGGTAAACAAGAGGTGGCATGACTTCATTGTATTGCTGTGCTCACCGGTTCACAGCCACTAGCTTCTCAGTGTATTTCTCATCCAAGTTGTGGCCTGGTGTGTTCTTTTTTTCCTGGTGTCCAAGTGGCATAGTGGGTCTACCAACTGGCCAGTACAGGGCTTACATATGTGCGGAGTGATCTAGCTTTTACTCATGATGCATTGCCGGATATGCACTGTGACCAATTGTTTTGTGCTCATGTGTCAGATGTATACAGGTGACTGATGCATTTCGGATTCTTCTCCTTGCCCACAGCATCATCAACCGAAACCGAGGGAGACAACAGCATGGACCTGGAGGAGGGACCCAGCGACAGTGCCACCAGTGCTGTGGTGTCAGCAGGAGCCAGTGGCACAGAGGGTGAGGGGAGTCAGTCGGAGGACCTGTCTGGAGGCGAGAGCATGTACGACGCTGACGGGTCCGATGCTGACATCCCTGAGGAGGCGAAGGCTGCAACAACAACTGGCAGCATCCAAACATCTGTCCCCGCCTCCTCCATTCCCATCACCGCCCTCCCAGTTGCTCCACCATGTCTCCTTCGTGCCAGGCACCGCACCCCCTGCACCTGTCACCCCTGCTGCCCTCAGTGAAGAGTCTGTGGACATACTGCGGCAGTTGCAGGTTGGGCAGGCATCGGTGCTGAATGTCCTCCATGACCACACTAGACTGCTGACACAGGTGGTGTCGTTCATGGAGGGCATGTCAGCAACGATGACTGACCTACGCAGGATTCTGCGGTCCATGGACTCTTCACTGATGGCAACAGTTACTGTCCTGCAGCGCTCCGTTCCCCCCCTACCCCGGACCCATCCACACTGCCCTCTCCCATGCCTGGCCAACGCACTCCCAGACAATCACGGGCACGCACCCCAACAGACACATCCAGCACACCCCCAAGTAAGGCACAGCGCACACATCCTGCCACGCACACTCAGGGGGATGTAGGCACACCCACAGGGTCTGGCGGCAAACGACAGACACGCAGCCACAGTCAGAGTCCGCAGTCCTCACAACCCAGTTCCTCCAAAACCACTCCCCTTAGCTCCCCTGCCAAACTGTCACCCAAGGACAGCTACATGGCTGGTCTGGCCCTCAGCCCCACTGTGACACCACCCCACAAGCGTGTGAGGAAGTCCCCGGGCAGGGGAGTTGAGTCCCCCCCATGTCCCCCCCTCGCCAAAGAGCGCTGCACCCCATCCCTCGGCCACCACACCCTCCTTTGGTCCTTGGGTATCTTCAGGTGCAGGGGTTAGGTTGGAGGCCCTAGTAGAAGTGTGCAGCGCCGTGTTCACCTCCACCTTTGGTGCTGCCCCACCCCCTGTGGTGGAGACGTCCACCCCTGCACCCACCACACCTACCCAACCCCCTCCTATCCCTGCGGTGCCTGGCCCTGCCACAGCTGTTGCCCCCTCCCCGGTCGACAAACCTTATGGTTCGTTTGTGCTAGCAAGGTAGGGGTGGACGCGGTCCCCTACGTCCACCCTTGGACTCAAAAAATGGACTGGTCAGTGGCCTTTGTACATAGTCTTATTAATTTATTATTTTTCTGTGCTGAATAAAGCCTTTTCTTTTCCTTTCAACACTATTGCATTTCAGGTACTTGATGTTGTTGATGAGGCTCATGCAGTTGGTGTTCTGGTAAGGTGTTAGGGTTCTGAGAAATGTTTTTGTATGATGGTCATGAGGTGGACCATGGTATCTGTGTGCCATCACAATGTCTGTGCAAATAATCATTGGTAGTGTGTGTTCATTTCCTTTGGAGACATTGTCCCAAGGAGTGTTCCTTCCTCTGTGGCACCTGACATCGTCCCTGCAAACAGTTGCACAATTGTTGTTCTGACCTGTGTCCACATTTCCTTTGTTGGTGACGGATCCCTTCAACAATGGCCATGCCTGCTCACTGATGTCTCCTGCAGAATCGTCTCTGCCATCCTTGCTAGTCACTGTACTTGTGTTTTGGGTATGTAGGAATGGCATCAGGGACAAATTGACCCTTTTCAGCACTATGCATGTGTGTCATCACGGCCTACCACACAAATGGTACTTGTCATGCAGGGTATTTGGGCACCTGACTCCCAATTGTGTGCATTGTATCTAGTGGAATTGAACCCTATTCCTTCCATGTGAGACAACATCTTGGTGGCTGGACCAGCACCTGGACATTCCTATCAGTCCTGGGATGTGCGTGACAGTGTGTGTTCCCTTTGGCTATCTTAGTTTTGTATGCAGTTACATGACTATACAGTCTGTTGACATGAAATCAGGGTGTGTATTGTGCTGCATCCGCCATGGGTGGGTATGCATGTGTTATATGTCCTCACACCCACATGTGGTGTGTCATGCAGTGTGTGAAAGACATCCATACTCCTGGGAGTGTGACATTGCTGGAAGTCCTCTGCACCCAACCCTCATATGTCTGGACACTGCTGGGAGTCCTCTGCACCCACCCCTCATATGTCTGGACACTGCTGGGAGTCCTCTGCACCCACCCCTCATATGTCTGGACACTTCTGGTAGTGATATGCACCCAACCCTCATATGTCTGGACACTGCTGGGAGTCCTCTGCACCCACCCCTCATATGTCTGGACACTGCTGGGAGTCCTCTGCACCCACCCCTCATATGCCTGGACACTGCTGGGAGTCCTCTGCACCCACCCCGCATATGCCTGGACACTGCTGGTAGTGATATGCACCCACCCCTCATATCCCTGGACACTGCTGGTAGTGATATGCACCCACCTCTCATATGCCTGGACACTGCTGGGAGTCCTCTGCACCCACCCCTCATATGCCTGGACACTGCTGGTAGTGATATGCACCCACCCCTCATATGTCTGGACACTGCTGGGAGTCCTCTGCACCCACCCCTCATATGCCTGGACACTGCTGGGAGTCCTCTGCACCCACCCCTCATATGTCTGGACACTGCTGGTAGGGATATGCACCCACCCCTCATATGCCTGGACACTGCTGGGAGTCCTCTGCACCCACCCCTCATATGTCTGGACACTGCTGGGAGTCCTCTGCACCCACCCCTCATATGCATGGACACTGCTGGGAGTCCTCTGCACCCACCCCTCATATGCCTGGACACTGCTGGTAGTGATATGCACCCACCGCTCATATGCCTGGACACTGCTGGGAGTCCTCTGCACCCACCCCTCATATGCCTGGACACTGGTAGTGATATGCACCCACCCCTCATATGTCTGGACACTGCTGGTAGTGATATGCACCCACCCCTCATATGCCTGGACACTGCTGGGAGTCCTCTGCACCCACCCCTCATATGTCTGGACACTGCTGGTAGTGATATGCACCCACCCCTCATATATCTCTGTTCCAGGGATTCTGCTTTTGCACAGAACTATGCGCAGGAGACCAGGACCTCAGAGAATTGTGGTGTACCAGAAAATCCACCTCAGAACCCAGAACCCCTTAACCGACTAGCTTAGTATCTCATTCGTTAACCTAGATCTAGCTAGGTGGTCCCAATGTATAGACAAACCAGAACAAGCGACTTAGTTATTTCTCAGGAGTGGTGGGAATCTGAAATACCTGTTCGTACTTATTTATTAGTCCACAACTGAATAATACAGACACGGTAAAGTTTAAAGAGTTTATTTTATAAACCTCGCGTCCTAAGATGCAGTACTTTGGCTAACACCAGCAGACTAACAATACAGATCAGAATCATGAGCATTATTACAATACCATATATAATGAAAGGAGCAATCATACTATTAATGACAGTGGTATATGGCCACACTCCTTTCACTATAATCTAATACATTATTATTATTAGACTATTAGAAGGTCTCTTAGGCTAACAGGGGGGACCCCATACCGTATAGATCAGCTTAGGTGAATCACATCAAAAGATCAGCTCTCACAGCATGCATCAGCTCTTCTTGTTCGAATGAATGTAAAACCAAACTGTTCTGCAATATTAAAGACGCTCGTCCTTCAAACATTGGCAGCTGTATGCATGATATGTCTAACAAGTGTCTACGATCAATCTAAACACAACACTCTGTACCTTCTAGTGACCCAGACGCGTTCTTTGCATGATGTACAGACCAAGGGCATATTTCACGGTTAAGAATGTATAACAACCGTTTGTTATTCTGTAGGGCAAAGACGAGTCAGCATTTTACAAAATGAATAACACATAACAGTGTCGTGTGCAGCGCAGCAGAAACGACAAGCTTGCTTGTTAACCATGATCTCGGTTATGCTAACTTAGTGTTGTAAATAGGGCGTGGCTTAGTCCATCTCACACCCCCCCATGATCGGAGCACTAACCAATAGGGATACATTTATCAAGAACGCAGAGTTCAAGTGACTTAGAACGGACTCAAGGACATACAAGATAAATGTAAAGTCCGATAATAAAAAAATGTTCGTTTAAAAAATGAAAAAATATTGTGACAAAAAGTAAGCCAAATTATTGTAGAAATTTAACAATTCTGGATGCAAGCTGCATTGACAATGTCAATCAGTCAATCCATGAAGGTATATGCACCGTAAGTTGCGACTGCTTCCAAGAGGAAATCATTGGAGCGTCCCGCAAAAGTATCAGCCATCCAGTTGAGCAAGTGAAAGGAGCATACATGTTCGTCAACTATCGGAGCATCCAGCACCATGATAGGACAACTGTCAGTCTCCTCAATATAACTCCTTTTAAGGAAATCAATAGCTGCCTCTCCAATATCCCAATTTCCACGGACTCCGTGTGCCGCACCCAAAGCCATAAACGCAACACCAGAACAGTCGAATTCGTGAGCCACTAAGGGACACATTAGTTCATCAAAATCCGGGTCAGGCGACGCCAAGTTTGACAGGCACAAGTCCAGAGCCCATTGGAAGGGACAATCTAGGCAATGAAAAACAGGTTGCACACACGTAAAAAAGGGAAACCGGAAAGACAATCCATACTTGACGCTTAATACCGCCAGTGGTAAGGTGCCATAGAAATCAAGCATCCGGCTACGAAGATGGAGCAAGCGCATCATTCTGTCTTGCAGCTCCCGGTGTGCAGCCATAGCGAAGAGCGCAAATCAACAAAAGGATCCCAGCCACCAAAGCGAGGAGCAAGGGCAACCCTCTGAAGACACTCGAAAAAATAGAATGTAAAAATGCGGGGATCACACCAAAAACAGTCTGGAAAGATGTCAAGAGGCCGGAGCCCACAATTTAAAAAAAATGAACAAGGCCAGTCGTAGATGAAGCATTAAAGATAGTTTGAATCAAAGTTCCAAAATGGAGGGGGTGGTCTGTATTTAAAAGAGCTTGTACCTCAGTTTGTGTGTTTGCAACATTAAGAAGAAATGTTTCACGGGATGAAGTTAACGCAACCTCCTTTTTAGACAAAAGAGCCCTTATTCTGCTCATCCTATTGAACTCCGCGTTCAAGGTTGGAATCGCTGGCCAGATGGATATATCGAGTCGGCCTTGCGGGGGTGGGAAAAGGACGTTATTACAGCAAACTACTTTTTGTGTAACAGTCACTATGTACGGAATACCCACTAGCATCCCACAGCAAGCTTCACTATTTAAAAGCAAATAACAACCGTTGGCAAGCAGCTTAAAAGAAGACGTTATAACTGGCATTGGAATCCCCTTTAAGACACAAGCTAAATTAGGAGCGTGTATATTGCAAGCGCCATGTAATTGTATATGTCTGCAAACAACAGAGTGATCAGGAGCGGAACTGCATTCTTCACCTTTTAAGTAAACTTCCTTGCCATCTCTCACGCATCTGTAAGTGAACGGAAGTGACCAAACTTCATGCAGAAACGCATCACCAAGTTGTTCGTATCTGCCGATAGCATAATGTTTCATACACAAACCAAACTTAAACAAACTGAACGGTAAAGTTACTAATCCGTGTACTAACCACACGGCTGAATTTAACTCAGCTATAGAAAAAGGCAAAGGTTCTAATTTTTCAATGTGCAGCAATGCATAAGTAGCATCTTTCATGGACATGAACTGCTGCTTGTCAGTCAAATTAAATGGAAGGAACAACGATGAAATATTCATGTAATCCCAAGGGACTTTCCCTGCCTTTAACGTTTGCAATGTCCATGCAAACTGCATAATTGAACGCAATTGATTTTGACCATGATACAAAACAGATACATCATCTTGCACAATGTCTACAACAGAAGAAACGATATTATCTAATGTATAAATTCTTGAAGACAACGCATTAATACTATTATCTATCACAGCCAATACTTTTTCCATATTGGCCTGGTCAATAGCACGTAGTCTAGAAGCAGCCTCAATTTGCGACAACTTCCAAACTTCATTGTAAATAGCATAAGCCCATCGTTTAGATCTACCATTAACAGGACCCTTAATGAAATCATTCAAATCTATTTTTTCATTTAAACGTGACAAATGAAGTTTAACTGAAGTTAAGGTGGAATGTTGCAGCCATGACTGACATAACTTACCTACAGAGTAGGTAGTCACTGTGTGTGAAGATGTGAAACGAGGGTCAACCCTAAGTTGTGTATACCCCGCGGTCAAATCCAGAAACCAACGTTGACAGGAATCTGAGCTTGTTTGCCATACTAGCCAACCCTCAGTATTCAATGTTGAAATATTGAAGGTGCCATTGGAAACAAGCGACTGCAACCCAGTAAGGGACAGATCTGAGTGATTTTCCCAACCAGGATAAGCGCCCAGATCAGGGATCGAGGGGGAAATTAATTTTTTAGATATAGCCAATCCAAAACAGGTTGTCTGAAAAATAGATGAATTTAAAAATAAAATATGGTTAGGGATAAGACAGGCACGATGTAAAGCTTCTGTTCCTTGTACCTGTCACGGTTTATTTCCCCAAACCGATTTAAGATCGATAGTAGCTTTCCATACCTCATAACCTCCAATAGCCAATTCCTCCATAAAGGATTTGGAATATAATAATTTTGTGTGTGTCAGTCTGACTTTAGAAGAGGGTTCTCCCGCCACCTTAAAGTAAAAAGACTCAGGGTTTGACACACTAAAATCCGAAAAATATGTGAATTTTTTCAATAAAGTGGCCGAGCTGCCAGGCATAGGGACAGGACAATGTTCCCATTGGGTGTAATTAACAACATTTCTGAAAGTATTTGCTCTGTGTAGGAAATGTGTGCCATAATGTTGAAAAAAATACTGCTCCTCATAGTTTGCAGTATTTAAAAACAGATCTTCAGCATCAAATGCAGCATAATATTTTAAATCAGAAAACAGTGCTTCTATTGCTTGTACATCCCAATCATCTGAGCGGATGTTTTGTTTAACTACATCACCCATAGAAACACGAAAAACAGTTGGCACATTAATAACTTCGGTGGGACCATGAATTTGAAAGTTCACCGCATCCCAAGCAATCCCATCACGTACAGGCCAGGCGGTGATGTTCACAAACGTCTGGTCTCTTTTCATGATGTGTGATGAGGAATGGGGGGCCAAAGTTCCATCAATTAATTGAATTGTAGAACGTTCATTCAGGAAGTGTCCATTGATAAGTATAAAAAACACTACCACAAAGCCAATTGTCATGAATAAAAAAATACAAATCAGCACCAACCAGATGTAAGTCCAAGGTGCAACCAAAAAATGTCTCTTGAACCAGGCAAAAAATATAGAGATTTTGGAAGGGACAGTGGAAGTCAATGATTCAGTTTCAAAGGAAGACTGGGACTGGGCAAGTGTTGTTGTATTTAAAAGGGGCAAAGCAACTTCTGTAGGATAAGCATACTCAGGATCAGCGGGCAAACCACCAGCAGTAGGTGGCGGATCATTAACTGTGATCATCTCAATGGAAACTTCAGGCACGATGACAGAGGGTGGCACCACAACAGAGTTTCTCAGCATTGAAGGGCAGGAAACCGAAGGTGTCATACTATGTAGAATCGGCCACCCTGTGTAGCTTGACATTTTCAATTGAAATGTACCTTTTTTCTTTGCGACCAGGAAGTGGTGGTAAAACAACTGTACGTGTACCCAATACTCCAAGCACTGGGGCTGGTGCACGATAAGAGGGGCCAAACTCCTTCTTGTTCTCCACCTTCTCACGGACCAGATCACCAACTCGAGGCAGCCAGCCGACCACCGGAATCAGGAGCGCTTCTTCTGATGCAGAGGGCACGTGTTCTTTTGCCAGAGTGTCTCTTGCTTCTTGTAGATTCTGCAATACAGCACAGTGGTCATCGAGGTCAAAAGGGGCGGCAGCCGCCGCCATGTCTAGACCATCAAGGTCCGGAACAAACATTCTCACTCCAAAGAGCATATGTAAGGGGTCCTCCCACCCAGAGACCTTCTAGGGAGGTTATTAAGTGCACGTTGGACGTCATACAAGTGGGCAAGCCAGTTCCGGCCTGTACCTAACACCTTGGCTGTCAATGATTGCTTTAGGTCACGGTTCATCCATTCCACAACACTATTGCCCTCAGGCCGGTATGGAGACGAAAATTTGACTTGGACCCCCAAACTTCTCATAGCCTCTTTGTAAGCCTTAGAGGCGAACGCCGGGCCCTGATCAGAGTGAAGGGTACCACACGCAAAACTCCCTATAAAGACACGCAATGCTTTGATGACAGTCCTGGCATCAGCACTCCTTTGTGGCCACACCCACAGAAAACGTGTGCACGAATCCACTGCAACCAAGATGTACTTGTACGCAGTATCAGAGGTAAAAGGACCGCAGTGATCTAAATAAACACACGCTAGTGGTTGATTAGATATATGCAGCTGCGTTGGAGGTAGACGCGCAACAGAAGAAGGTTTGATCTGCTGGCAAATGTCACAATCAAGTACATAGGCCCGTGCTTGTTTATACAAACCGTACCACCAGTAACGTTGCTGCAAAAGAGAAACAGTCGCTGACACTCCAGCGTGCGCAGACGCAAAACCTTCGTGAGCAGCTGTTATCAGATTTGGTCTGCAGTCCGCGTTGGGAATCAATCTATCACCAACGTCGTTAATCCTCACTAACGGGACGTTACCAGGACTTAAGTGATAATGGTATCGAGAAGGGAAACGTCTAGGGAAGTTTTTCCCTGTCTCTGTTGCCGCAATAGCTGCTAAGATGTCTGCATCTATCTTTGATTTTGATCTTGTAACTGCTGCTACTAAATATGTTGCCACTGCTGTTTTAGCTGCCTCGTCAGCCAAACTGTTACCGACAGCATGGACACCAACTCGTTGGTGACCAAGAGTGTGAATTACATCCACAAGTGGCAAACTCCCTTTGAGTTATGACACTCGAGCCCAAATTGTCTTATGCTTTACTGAGCAACCTTTGGAGTCACGAAAACCATTCATAATCCAAAAAAGTATATTGTCGTTGTAAGATTGAACACAGTAGTAAGAGTCACTCACTATAAGAGTAGTGACTCGGTGATCAGCAAACTCAAGTGCAAGCACCAGAGCACGTAGCTCCGCCAGTAGCGCGGTACAATCACCCAATGACTGCGTATGCACTGCATCAGATTTGAACTCTCCATTCACGAAAGTACCGACTACAATTGCGCAAGCCGCTGAATAAGCGTGCCTTGATCCAGTTGCGGGTTGCGCCGACCCGTCAGTGTATATGACACAATGGTATTCCTCGATAGGGCGCAACGACTGTGGAGCTGGATGAACGAATTCATACTCCAAACTCTCTTGAGTCTGCAACGCTGCGTCAAAGATGTATTCGACGTCAGGCGAAGCTAAGGAGGTCGCCCATTGTATCCACCTCGGATGCAAAGCCTTAGAATTTGGTACACTAGCTTTAGTGACTGCTTCGAGAGCAGGAAACGGTGTTACCAACAGCATGCGCTTTCCTTGCAATAGCGCTCGTTCTTTCAGGATCGCCATCTGAACTGCTGTCAAAACTTTTTCAACAGTGGAAAATCGCAGCTCAGCCGAAGTGTACAGATGAGATTTGTAAGCAATGGGGACTGTGTCACCCTCATTGAACGTTAAGTACGTGAAACCTTCCGCGCCTGGAACAATTCTAATGACCAGGTTGGTGTGATTGTCACGAGTTTTGAGATATTTAGCTGTAAGAAGATCAGTTTGCAAAGTATATAATGCCAACGAGTGCTCTGGCAGCCAGCAAGATCTGGTATAAGTTGGTTGTATCAAGGCATACAGTGTCTTGATACGCTGGGCATAATCAGGAATGTAGGATCGACCGAAATTCAGAAAACTCAGCAAGGATTGTAATTTTTTCAGTGTCGTAGGGATACGAAGGTTTGCGCATTTCTCAAGGAACTGCGGTGCCAAGCCTCGACCTTCATTATTGAGTTCGTACCCCAAGAACAACACTGTAAATTCAGCAATGTGCGACTTCTTAAAGTTAAACTTGTAACCGAAGTCTGCAAACATAGTCACTATGTTATCCACACGAGCAAGGTGTGGAAGCAACTCGTCGTCTGTCAGATAGATGTCATCGACATACGAGTATGCTTCCGGGTCTACCAACTCTAAGAGAGAGACCACGCGAGCGGCAAAAACTCCAGGGCTGTTCTTATAGCCCATCGGGAGCCTCTTGAACAATTTTTGTTTACCACCCGAGGTAAATGCTGTCCACTCATAACTGAGAGGGGACAGATTATGGCAATAAAAGGCATTGGATAAGTCGAGCGTAGTTTTGAAACATTTTCTCACAAGACTATCTACGAGAGCCGAACTATGAGTATTCTGTACCGCACACGTCCGGCAATGTGAGTTTAAATGCCGGTAATCCAAAACTAGGCGGTACTTTCCGTCAGGCTTCGTTACAGTGAATAAAGGATTATTCATGGGTGACACACATGTCTCAATTACTCCTTGATATTCCAATTGTTCAAGGATTGACGCGAAGTGAGGTCTAGCCTCGCGACGCATGGGATATTGTGGTTGAGGCTGGGGATCGGATCGCAATGGAATCTCATGATTGGGAGAACATTTGTCCCAGCCAACCTGATTACGATATAACTCAGGCGCAAGCACCTGCGCCCACTCCCCGGCCAACCTAGTAGACTCCTCCGTGGGCACTACGTGCCCAAAGGAAGGAAGTATAATTTCCTCTCCCCTAGGGGCGTCTAAAATGAAAGCCGGAGGCCAATCTTTCTCCGCCAAAAGAATATCATATGTGGTGGTAAGATTATCCCAAAAAACCGCTTTAATTTTGCGTTGTATGTCACTCTCAATATTAAGGACTATTTCAAATAATCTTTCTGGGGGGGCTACGCGAGTATCAGCAGTTTCGACTGTCACATAAATGTCAGTTGCTGTCGCCTCCAGAAATGGACGCAATGCTTCCCGCACTACTGTAACTTCCGCCGCGCTGTCGAGCAGCGTTAGTGCCCATGTCAGGTTCCGAAGCTGTGTCCTGACCATCTGAGGCATATCTCGCTGAGATAGCAGCAACTTTCTTTTTCTGAAACGGTGGACGTGGTCTGGCAGCGTCTTCCTGCTTGCCTATACCGTCAGTCTGGCGGGGCTGGTCTCGACTTTGAGTGCCCCGTCCTCTTCCACGCTCTCCACCACCAGAGTGCGAAGTCGATGTTTCCTGTGAAGAACGAGGAGAGCGTTGTTCAGAAACCTGAAACCTATCAGGTGACTTAATACGAGTACGATCGCGCAAATCATAAGTGCGTTCACTATACGACTGAACTGGTGAGGCAGGACGAGAAACCTGTTTCTGTTGCTGCTTCTCTTGTTTTTTGGCTCGCCAACTTTGTTTAGGAAAGTTGGGCTTTTCGTCTTTTGTAGACGAACTCACCTTAGTTTGTTGTACTACATCAGGAATTTTGATGGTGGGCTTTACACCTAAGGCACTACGTCCAACCATCCTGTAGGCTTTCGCAATAATTTTTGCGAATTGCCGAGGCTTGTCTTCATCAGCCAGAAGCTCCAGCATATTGCCAACTTGGAACTGCATGGCATCTCCTTTGAGGTTGCCCATTACCATGGAACAAACCACATCGAAACTGTCGACAAGCCTCATTCCCAACTCAATAGCTGCCTCCGCACCATGACTTTCTTGAACTTTCTAGATAACGGAGGGTAGTACAGCCATAGACGGAGTGCCGTAGCACTTCGAATATGTCGCAGCAAAGATCTTGCCCCAATTGTCACAATCAACAAGCTCAGGGACCAGGTCTTTGGGCAAAGTAATGGTGAGTATCCTGTGTTTATCCACAGGTGTAGTGTTTGGAAACACGGCTTCTAATTGATCAAATTTTTCCGCAAGCCAGTAAGGAAATTCATCCTTACTGAGGGGGCGCTTGCCGACAACCGCGTTAACCATAACAGGGCTTATCACCACCGCGTGATGGTGATCCGCCCCGTGTCCAGCAACCGCAGGTGTTCCCACCTGAACTGTGCGTGACACATACTGCACTAAAGCCCTATGGACCGTAATCAGGGCAGTGTGTAGTGTTCGTAAATCACCCACGCCTATTGTCATGTAACGTGGGTGTGGAGTATATCCGGCCAGTACCGGCCATGTAGCTCCCGCAATTGATAACGGGCCCATTCTCGCCGGTATGACCTCATGGGGGAGGGCGCCATTAAACCAAATTGTATGCTGCCAGGCAGTAATAGGAATTTCCAGAGTCCGATATGGGGCATAAGCCGCAGGTACAGCCGAGGCTGTATATTCGTGGAACAAATTATCGTCTGCATCCACCTCCGCAAAGGTTACCCATGAGTAAAACAACTCATATGGGTAGGTGGTATCAGCACTGACCACAAAAACTACGGACATCCCGTCATCAGGTACCCCATACGCCCTCAGATGAGTGCGCAGAGGAACCCGACTATGAGCGGGAATATTAACCGCCATAAGGACTCCTAAAAGAAGAACAACGATCTACTCAGTAGCACTTCGGCTCAAAAATTATAACCTTTTTAATTTTCAAGCTTGATAGAACCTTTAGTCTAAACCTAGGTAGGTTAAACCGTCACCCAAGTTTTCCGGAAACGAGAGCGAGGGTTGTTGTGGACTAAAATCAGCACTACTAAAGCGTCTCAGACGTTAAGACTAAACGTTAGGTGCGCCATGTTGCAGGGATTCTGCTTTTGCACAGAACTATGCACAGGAGACCAGGACCTCAAAGAATTGTGGTGTACCAGAAAATCCTCCTCAGAACCCAGAACCCCTTATCCAACTAGCTTAGTATCTCATTCGTTAACCTTGATCTAGCTAGGTGGTCCCAATGTATAGACAAACCAGAACAAGCGACTTAGTTATTTCTCAGGAGTGGTGGGAATCTGAAATACCTGTTCGTACTTATTTATTAGTCCACAACTGAATAATACAGACACGGTAAAGTTTAAAGAGTTTATTTTATAAACCTCGCATCCTAAGATGCAGTACTTTGGCTAACACCAGCAGTCTAACAATACAGATCAGAATCATGAGCATTATTACAATACCATATATAATGAAAGGAGCAATCATACTATTAATGACAGTGGTATATGGCCACACTCCTTTCTCTATAATCTAATACATTATTATTATTAGACTATTAGAAGGTCTCTTAGGCTAACAGGGGGGACCCCATACCGTATAGATCAGCTTAGTCGAATCACATCAAAGGATCAGCTCTCACAGCATGCATCAGCTCTTCTTGTTCGAATGAATGTAAAACCAAACTGTTCTGCAATATTAAAGACGCTCGTCCTTCAAACATTGGCAGATGTATGCATGATATGTCTAACAAGTGTCTACGATCAATCTAAACACAACACTCTGTACCTTCTAGTGACCCAGACGCGTTCTTTGCATGATGTACAGACCAAGGGCACATTTCACGGTTAAGAATGTATAACAACCGTTTGTTATTCTGTAGGGAAAAGACGAGTCAGCATTTTACAAAATGAATAACACATAACAACAGTGTCGTTTGCAGCGCAGCAGAAACGACAAGCTTGCTTGTTAACCATGATCTCGGTTATGCTAACTTAGTGTTGTAAATAGGGCGTGGCTTAGTCCATCTCACATCTCGACACTGCTGGTAGTGATATGTACCCACCCCTCATATGCCTGAACACTGCTGGTAGTGATATGCACCCACCCCTCATATGCCTGGACACTGCTGGTAGTGATAGGCACCCACCCCTCATATGTCTGGACACTGCTGGTAGTGATATGCACCCACCCCTCATATGTCTGGACACTGCTGGTAGTGATATGCACCCACCCCTCATATGTCTGGACACTGCTGGTAGTGATATGCACCCACCCCTCATATGTCTGGACACTGCTGGGAGTCCTCTGCACCCACCCCTCATATGTCTGGACACTGCTGGGAGTCCTCTGCACCCACCCCTCATATGCCTGAACACTGCTGGGAGTCCTCTGCACCCACCTCTCAGATGCCTGGACACTGCTGGTAGTGATATGCACCCACCCCTCATATGTCTGGACACTGCTGGTAGTGATATGCACCCACCCCTCATATGTCTGGACACTGCTGGTAGTGATATGCACTCACCCCTCATATGCCTGGGCACTGCTGGTAGTAATAGGCACCCACCCCTCATATGTCTGGACACTGCTGGTAGTGATATGCACCCACCCCTCATATGTCTGGACACTGTTGGTAGTGATATGCACCCACCCCTCATATGCCTGGACACTGCTGGGAGTCCTCTGCACCCACCCCTCATATGTCTGGACACTGCTGGTAGTGATATGCACCCACCCCTCATATGCCTGGACACTGCTGGTAGTGATATGCACCCACCCCTCATATGTCTGGACACTGCTGGTAGTGATATGCACCCACTCCTCATAGGTCTGGACACTGCTGGTAGTGATATGCACCCACCCCTCATATGCCTGGACACTGCTGGGAGTCCTCTGCACCCACCCATAATATGTCTGGACACTGCTGGTAGTGATATGCACCCACCCCTCATATGTCTAGACACTGCTGGCAGTGATATGCATCCACCCCTCATATGTCTGGACACTGCTGGTAGTGATATGCACCCACCCCTCATATGCCTGGACACTGCTGGTAGTGATATGCACCCACCCCTCATATGTCTGGACACTGCTGGTAGTGATATACACCCACCCCTCATATGCCTGGACACTGCTGGTAGTGATATGCACCCACCCCTCATATGCCTGGACACTGCTGGGAGTCCTCTGCACCCACCCCTCATATACCTGGACACTGCTGGGAGTCATATGCACCCACCCCTCATATGTCTGGACACTGCTGGGAGTCATATGAACCCACCCACGCACCCCCTCGGAGCTGTACACTGCTGTGCAGGACATACACACACACCAATATGAAGGTAACATGCTGGGCCAGTCCACTAGGCCCACATTCCTGGCGTGTGTACACCTCGTATCCATAATTTACTGCTGCCGTAACGGGGTACGTTTGGTAGGCACCCTACCCACACATGTATGCGTGGGTACGGTCCATACCTGAGTTGTCATGGTGCTGTAGAGGTACGCACCGTACCCACGCATTCATGCATGGGTACGGTGCGTACCCCTACGGCACCATAACAACTCAGGTACGCACCGTACCCACGCATACATGCGTGGGTACGGTCCGTACCTGACTTGTTATGGTGCCGTAGGGGTACGCACCGTACCCACGCATGTATGCGTGGGTACGGTGCGTACCTGAGTTGTCATGGTGCCGTAGGGGTATGCACCTTACCCACGCATGAATGCGTGGGTATGGTGTATACCCCTACGGCACCATGACAACTTAGGTACGCACCGTACCCATGCATGTATGCGTGGGTACGGTCCATACTTGAGTTGTCATGGTGCCGTAGAGTTACGTGTGGTTCTCACCGTACACGTCCACTTCCGTTGTTGCGGTACACAGGGGTTGCTGGACATGCCCCCCAAGTGACCAGTCCCAGGTGGTAATGTATGGCCTCCATATTATAGGTTTGGATTTGAGTATGGGGTATGTTTCCTGCCCCTCACCCCCACCCTGGCCCCTGGGTGTTCTCACCTTCTGCGGCGTGTGCGTAGGACAAGAGGACTGGGATGACACGTACGATGGGGTTCATGGCTGTACGTCGCGTACCGGGGCTCCGTGGCGTAGGGTTCTGCTTTCCCGGCAGTTTTTCGCTCCCATAATCAAAGCGTGGTATGTAGTGACGTCGGGACAAAACGTACTTGCTGGGCCGGAAAACGCTGCTTACATACGAGCGGACGTCGCGTACAAGCAGTTACGGGTCAGAATCGTTTGTATTTTTTAGCTGTATGGTCTTTTGCACGATTCGTACAGAAAAAGGCTTTCTGTACGAATCGTAATTCCTAGGTTGTAAGATGAGTTTACCTGGTACGAGTCATACGGAGAAAACGTTCCGTACGACTATTCGTACTGCCTTTTACAGGATCGGAATCGGTCCCTTAATATAGTGTCCGCCTTTGTGATATTTGTTTCTTCTGCTGTTTCAGTAATGTTAATAATATTTATTTAGAGTGGATTACTCTTTTATGCATCAGGCTTCACCCACCTTATGCCACACCTCTAAAATACACACGTTGAGGCATTTTGCCCTCTGCAATACAACCATTCTCTTTATAATCCAGTACTAGCTTAACTACCAGTATTAAAACATACAACATTTCCAGATACACATTAATATTTAAGCATGATAAATAGTTGGCACAGAGACCCTCATTTATGGGAATTTGATGTAGGGCAGCATAGCAAGTCACCTTGCTGTTCTGCCCTCCATAAAAGTGAAATGGCAGGAATGCACCGTATTTATCTAATACAATGTATTCCTGTCCCTTCCCCCAGCATTGGCGCCTTTTCAGCAGCAATTTTGGCAGCCTAGCGCCAATGCAGGCACTCTTACTCCATGATGCAAGGGTGTGTGTGTTGTTGGCAGATTGTTGTTGTGCAGTAGGGATCCCCTTCCTGCACAATAACAATCCTGAGAGATAGAATGCAGCATACAAGGAAAGAGGACTAAACGAGGGGAAATAAAGTTATTTCTCCTTGTTCCGCCTCACCTCAGGCAGCGTAAGGTTTTGGCAATCCCTCGGGTTTACCTGGTCTTGTAAATATGGAGAAGCTTCAAATCCATGGGTGTTGTGTGTAAACACCCACCGCAGTGCATATGGAACACCCTAGAAAGTGCACAGTACGCAGTGATTTGCTACTGTTTTAATTGTTGTGTCCCTATTCTGCCTGCGGCATTGCTTTGAACTGATTGGGTGGTCTCGCAGAAACAGTAGCAAGGTCGGGAGGAGCCAGTTGTGCCCCCTGGCTACTTTATGCCGGTTGCAGTTCAGACACGCAGGGGACGTGTGCAGTGGGCGAGCAAAAGGTAAACCCGTCTGCGCCTGTCTGTGTCTGCGCTTTGCCAGGCACCAAGCACTCTGCCTATGCAGAGTTCCACAGACAGGTCAACTCTTCCTTGGAGCTCTGATCATTAAGAGCCTTGATGAATCCCTGTTTTCATCAGGTCTGGGTCCCGGATTGATGGCACATTCTGCTGTGAAAACTGCGAATAGCAAATCAGAAATGGTTGCCATTGTGTGCCGCCCGTTGTCCATACCTTTAAATTCCTTAGTTTGAATTGCTGTTCACTAGTAAACCACCACACTGATGTGTATGACCTGATCCAGGAGGAGGGACCTGATGCTCTCTTTCTCACAGAGACCTGGCTCACCTCCGATACAGTGGCTGAGCCGCAGCTGGCGGTACCTCAGGGATACTCTATGAAGAAACTGAGTAGAGAGGACAGCAGGGGAGGAGGTATAGTGGCCATCCGTAAAACGAACTATGCTTGTGGTTTCACTAATGAGACGGTTGCCAATTGTGAAAGCGGCCTTTTTTAAATTACACTGAACCACAATCTTACTCTGTCATGACTGCTTAATTTTCGCAACCTTTGCCTGGAGAACCACCAAGATGGTGAAATTACCTATTTTTTGGCGGACATTGCAGCCTGTAAATTACTATTTATTTATTTATTTTATTTATTCAATTTGTAGAGCGCACAACTACCCGTGGGTGTCTAGGCGCTGTAGACTGAGCTTGCAGGCGGAAAGAACAGATGACTATTGGTTGAGGAGCCAGGTCTATATTTGCTTCCTGAATGAAAGTAAGGAAGGGCAAGTCTTGATATGTTGCGGGAGACTGTTCCAAAGTTTGGTGGTGGCGACTAGAAAAGTTCTGTCGCCCCAGGAAGCTTTCTTTGTTCGTGGTACCGTGAGGAGGTTTGCTGTTGAAGAGCGTAAGCATCTTAAGGGAGTATAGGGGCATAGGGACGTTTTTAAGAACTCTGGTCCAGTGGCATGAATTGCTTTGAAAGCGATGCAGAGGGCCTTGAACTTAGCTCTGTTTCTGACGGGCAACCAGTGGAGCTGTCGCACCACGTTGGAAATTGGTTTGAATTTGGGGGTGCCCATCAGCAGTCTGGCACCGGCATTCTGCACCAGCTGTAGTTTATTTAGGACTCTTTCCTGGGCATTGATGAAGAGGCCATTGCAGTAGTCAATCCTGGACATGACTAATGTGCTGATAAGGGTCTTAGCTGCAGTGGTGGGGAGGAAAGGGAGGAGTTTCTTTATCATCTTGATGATAAAAAAGGATGCAGAGACGACTGCATTTGCATGATGCATAAATGATAGCTTATTATTGAAAATGACCCCTAGGTTTCTTACCTTTGCGACAGGTAGCGGAGGTGGCCCCAACTGTGATGGGGGACCAGGCAGGGAGGAGATTGCCAAAGATCATAACCTCCGTCTTGTCGGAATTTTATTTAAGGCAATTATCTGCCATCCATGTGCTAATTGCAAGCATTCTCTGTTGTACGTTGTGTGCAATTTTAGCACAGACATTGTGTACCGCTAAGACTAGTTGTGTATCGTCTGCATAGGAGGTTAGTCCCAGGTGGTGGGATTAAATGACCCTTGCCAAGTCAGTCACATAGATATTAAATAAAGTCGGACTTGGCGAGGATCCCTGGGGAACACCACAAGGTAAGGCGAACGGTGGTGAGTTGAAGTTACCAAGTGTGACCAATTTCGATCAGTTAGAGAGGAAGGAAGCCAGGAGAGCCCTAGCATTATGAGAGATCCCAAGGGCCCCGACATGGTCGATCAGAGTTACGTGGTCGACCGTGTCGAATGCCGCCGAGAGATCCAACAAAATCAGGATGGAGGCCCCTCCACCATCAAGTATTCTTCTGATTTCATCAGAGGCCTTGTTAAGAGCAGTTTCGGTGCCATGGCCCTTTTAGAATCCAAACTGGGTTTCATCCAGAAGATTGTTTTGATCGATAAAGTGTGATAGCTGAACTTTCATGATCTTCTCGGCAATCTTAGCTGGCAGGGGAAGGCAGGCGATAGGTCTGTAACTAGTGACGTCTAAAGGATCTAGGTTGGTCTTTTTTATCAGGGGCTTGATAACTGTTTTTTTCCAGATGGAGGGATAAGTGCCAGTTTTGAAATGGAGTTAAAGATGTCGGCTAAGTTAGTGCCTATGATATCAGGGAACAATTTAAGGATAGGCGGATGGCAGGGATCATTAGGGGAGCCGGAGTTAATTGTGGTGAGTAGGTGGGATACCAGATCTGGGGAAACATAGGTGAATTCCTGGAGCGAAGGCGAGCAACTATTGTCAATGGGGGAAGCATTGGTAGTGCAGGTGGGTTTTTTTTGAGAAGGGGTAGTCTGTGTATCACTAGAGATGTGATTTGTGAATTTGGCATATATGTTACTGACTTTTTCTTGAAAGAAGGTTGCCAGAGAGTCACAGAGATTTTGGGAGGCAACTGTAGAGGAGATGGAACTTTGTCCAGACAACCTAGTGACTACCTGATACATATGTTTGACCGAATCTTGTAGAGTCGTTCTTGGCGTCTACAAATTTGTTTCTGGAGCCTAAGAATCTCGCCAAACCAAGGGGCAGACAGGGTTTTCCTATTGTTGGAGATTTTTTTGATGGGGACGGCCGTGTTGCTGGCATCGGAGATCCATTTGGTGTAGAGGTCAGCGGCTAAATCAGGATCGGAAGGAACAGCTTGCTGATTGGCACATAAATTGGCTTTGAATTCTAATGGGGCGATATTGCTCCATGCTTTAAAATGCCTGGGGGATATGGGTTTGGTGGGCAAGAGGGGAATGGTAATAGTTTGAATTTCGAATAGGACTGCTCAGTGGTTCGTCCATGGCAGGGGAATAACATTCCCTAGAGAAATTTGCTGATCGTTAGAAAAAATGCCATCTAAAGTGTGGCCAGCGGTATGTGTGGGGGAGGAGACTAGTTGTTTGAGGTCTACCGCTTCAATTTCAGTTAGGAGAGCTGAGGTGTCTTGATCGTCACGGGCTTCAAGATGGAAATTGAAGTCTCCGAGGATGGAGAAGTTGTTTTCTCCTTCTACTAGTTCTAATAGACAGCCCATAGAGGAGAGAAATTCTGTTCGGGAGCCAGGGGGACGATATTGGAGGATGCCTTTAAATGGAAGATAGTGTGGTATCATGATAGTGAAGCTGATTGCTTCACAGATCGTTGTGGGAATGAGTGCAGTCCACACTGTGTAGATATCCCGATGAATGATCGCAAGGCCTCCTCCTTTTTGGGAGGTTCTGTCAAATCTGCTAGCCGTAAAAAGCACAGGAGTTGCTGTGTGGATGCCTGGGCCGCAGGAGGGGTCTCCCCAGGTTTCGGTTACAAAGAGGAGGTCTAATTTGAGGTCCTCTAAGAGATTTAGGATTTCGTATTTGTGTCAAGGCAAGGACCGAGCGTTTATAGGAGCTGAGCGGATGAATTCCTGGGGTGTGGATTGTGGCTTAGAGAATAGTAAAGATGGAAGAAGTGTGATGTTTAAGGAAAGAGAACAGGTGGGGCAGTGGAAAGATGGCTGGCCCAAATGCTCGAGTATGATAGCATGGCAGCTACGTGGTGTTTGTTGGATTTCATAATAGTTTTGAGCTGTTCAGAGGTGTAAGATAAAGGTTCGGCGTGAGGGGCTAGGGTTTTGGCGAATGGGCCATGGGGGGTGGCCCTAGGCACGGTCCAGGCGCGGCGCATCCATTGCGCGTGGCGACCGGCATGGAACTTAAGTAGGGAGGGGGAGAGGAACAACTGGTCTGCTGACCTTAGCGCTGCTTCTAAGCCGGAAGTGTAGCTACTGCCGGTGAATGCGAGTGTATAGCTTCCCTCCACTCCAACTAAAATGTGTCTCTAGTTCAAAACACTTGCTGGCCACCTTCTAGATCCAGTGTTTACTAGTATACCTTCTTTCAAAGCTTTCTCCCCTCCCAATGGCCTGGATAGACCATTTTCTCATTTTCATGAAACGCCCTTGGCCCAAATTTCATGCCAATCTCTCCCAAACGCCTCAACCATCTGCTGATTTTGAAGCAGCTAGTAGGCACTCTCATGAATGGCTCACGCACTCCCTTGACAAATATATACCACTAAATGTAAGCCCTGCCGCAGAATACAGACAAGTCCTTGGTTTAATGAGACCCTAACTCAGATGAGTCAAAATTGCAAAGTTCTACAACGCGCCTGGAGATGAAGATATGACCAGACTCTCAAGACACAATATCGTTTAGCTATTAAGGCCTAAAATAAATCTTTACGGAAATGACTCGCTCATTACGTCGCAGAAAAATTAAAAACAGCAGTAATCCTGCCAAAAGTATCTTCTCCTTGCTGAATGATGTTAGAAATGCCTCTTCGGCAAGTGCACCCACCATCACCTCTAACTGTCAATGCGAGGCCTTATCCACTTTTTTTGATAAAAAAATTGATGACATCCACACCTCCTGCCCTCCTGTGATTGGCACTGAAAGGCATATCAATCAATCTAGTTGCTTATGTACTTTACTATCCTCCTTCCCAGTGCTATCCTATGAAGTTTTGAGGACTCTCTGCTATAAAATTAAATCGGGATCACCAGCTGACTCCCTTAAACCAGATCAGCTTTTACAATTTCTACCGGATCTCCTACCTATGCTACATGAGCTGATACATCTATCTCTAGCATCTGCAGTTGTACCTGCCTCATGTGAACATGCCAAGGTTATCCATCTGCTAAAAAAGCCTACCCTGGATGATTTCAAACCAGAAAGATTCCGCTCAATCTCACTGCTTCCTTTTGTGGCTAAAGTCACTGAGTCCTACATCAACTCCATTCTGACCAAATTTGTTGAGTCCAACAATATATTGGACCCCATGCAGAATGATTTTAGACCCGGCTACAGCACTGAATCAGCTCTGCTGGCAGTGACTGAACATCTGCAGAGTTTATTAGGCAAGGGACACACTGCTACCTTGATCCCTCTTGACCTCAGTACCACTTTCGACACTGTATCACATGAAATTCTGGTGCAACGTTTAAGAGAAATTGGATTAGGAGTTGCCCCTCTTAATTGGTTCATGTCTTTCCTATCAGACAAATCCTTTCAAGTGACTTCACCTCTTTATGGCTCTCAGGTGTATTCCACACATCACGGAGTCCCGTAGGGTTCAGCTTTGAGCATTATTTAATATCTACATACCACCCCTAGCGGGAGATGAAAAAAATAGGGTTTCCATGGTCTCATACGCTGATGATACTCAGCTTGTGATCTCTCTATTTAACAACTCTGATCAACACATAGCCAATTTCTGGAACAACATGATGGCCATCGTAGAATGGATGGCAGCCAACTGCCTTCAGTTGAATGCAAATAAATCTGAGATTCTTTTTCTAGGAAGAGCCAGGCATCTATGGAATGATGGCTGGTAGCCTGCTGTGCTGGGAGCCCCCCCACCCTCTAAGGAAACTGTAAAATGCTTGGGTGTTTGGTTTGACTGTGCCCTAACTTTTCAGTCACAGATGGAATCTGTGGCTGGCAGTTGCTTCGGACTCCTATGCAGACTTAAGCCTCTACTGTACAGCATTTCACTACATCACTCTACAACTTCACTGCATCAAAGACCTTACACCTGCACAGACCAGGCGTAAGTAATGACACAGAGCTTTTACAATGGGATTCACCAATGTGTTCTGAAGCATTGCTGGAGTTGCATCAGTTTTATGACCAACTCCAGCAAAGCGTCGCTTTTGCACCAACAGATGTGTCAGAATTTCTGACGCATCACTTAATCTTTATGCCATGGAGCTCTGTATTGTAAATACAGCGCATCCATGATGTTGCAAGGACATTTGGCTCATGCGCAAGGAAAGTGACGCATCAATGCCGATGCGTCAGTTTCTAGTAAATGAGGCCCAAAATGTTTAATTAATCTCTTCGTTTTGATCTGGTAACAGATAATTGATCCCCTAAAAAAACTCTTTCAGTTACTTTTTTTATGTGGTGGTACAATACATTAGCCATTTAAAAATATCCCCTCTTTGATGGTGGCTCGCCCACACATCACAGCGCTTGTACGTGCACTCTAGCCCATCTTTTTACAGCATTAATATGAGTAAATCATCACATTTGGCTGGAAATTGGTATATTTGTCCTTGTCAGTGACTAGGTAACACTCCACAGAAAAGGATCATTAGCACATCTCCATTTCCAAAAATCAGCACAAGAAGATTTGTAAAAATGGAAAAATGTCTTTGGCTCTTTGAGTAGACTTATTGGGCAGGCATGCCTGTGCGGGCCATTATTTTCATTATAGACACGTGTGTGCACTGGAAAATACAAGGAAACGTTATCATGGTGGGCAAAAGCAGTTACAGCCTTATGCTCTAATAGCACAACAAGGCTTGATATATCAGCACAGCCTTCTGCAAATTCTGCGAGTACATTTTAAGAAGCGCATCAAGATGGCACTGACTCTTAGTCTCCCTTTTCTCCCTTTTGTACACTAATGGCTTCAAGCTACATATGGTCTGGGTTAAAGTCAAGTAGAAATGCACAAGAGGATTCTGATAATTGTTATCGCCAGTATTTCTTGAATTTATAGCAAATGGTCACTTGTCAACCACCAGCCGTGATGAGCCCTGTTGTTCTAGAAAGGCCGAAACATGTCGACCAACTATTCCTTTGGAGGAGCCACAAAAGGTGAACTTACATATTTTTTCATGCTGGAGAAGTGACTAATTTGGAAAGTGCCTACTCGATTATTTCTCTTGCTACCTCCAGGTGGATCATGGGCTTTTTGAAGGACATTTATAAACACGAGTTATTATTTTCAAATTTTGTGGTCACAGATTGTGTCTATGTTCAGGCTATCGGACATCATTCTACAGGCTTGTTGGCAGCCTGCAGGACATCATTCTACAGACTCATGTACAGGCTGCAGGATATCCTTCTACAGGCTCATGAACAGGCTGAAGGATATCCTTCTACAGGATCATGGACTGGCTGCAGGATATCCTTCAGCAGGAACATATACAGGCTGCAGGACATCCTTCTACAGGCTCATGGCCAGGCTGTCGTGGATCCTTCTACAGACTCGTGTACAGACTGCAGGACATCATTCCACAGGTTGATGAGAGGGCTGCAAGGCATCCTTCTATAAGATTGTGGAGAGTCTACAGGACATTCTTCTACAGGCTCATATAGAAGCTGCAGGGCATCTCTCTACAGGCTCATGTACAGGCTGCAAGACATCCTTTTACAGGCAGATGGTCAGGCTGTCGGACATCCTTCCACAGGCTCATGGCAAGGCTGCAGGACATCCTTATACAGGATCATGTACATGCTCATAGACATCCTTCTGCAGGCTCATGAAAAGGCTATAGGATATCCTTCTACAGGCTCGTGGTCAGGCTGCAGGGCATTCTTCTACAGGCTCATTAACAGGCTGCAGGACATCCTTCTATAGGCTGATGGACAGGCTGCAGGGCATTCTTCTACAGGGTCATGTGCAGACTTCAAGACATCCTTACACAGGCTCATGGGCAGGCTGCTGGATATTCTTCTTCAGGCTCACGGAACAGACTCCAGGATATGTTTCTACAGTCTTGTGGACATCCTGAAAGACATCCTTCTACAGGCTTCTGGACAGGCAGTAGGACATCCTTCTCCAGGCTCATGTGCAGGCTGCAGGACATCCTTCTGGAGGCAGGTGGTCCGTCGGTCGGATATCCTACCACAGGCTCATGATCAGGCTGCAGGGAATCCTTCTGCAGGCTCATGAACAAGCTGCAGGACATCATTCTACAGGGTTGTGTTCAAGCTGTAGAATACCATTCTACAGGCTCATGAACAGACTGCAGGGCATCCTCCTACAGGCTGGTGGACAGGCTGCAGGATTTCCTTCTACAGGCTCATGTGCAGGCTGCAGAATGTATTTCTATAGGCTCATGGACAGACGGCAGGACACCCTTCTACAGGCTTGTGGACTAGTTACAGGGCATTCGTCTGCAGTCTCATATATAGGCTGCAGGACATAATTCCATGGGCTGATGGACAGGCTGCAGGATATCCTTCTACAGTCTCATGTACAGGCTGCAGGATATCGTTCTACAAGCTTGTGGACAGGCTGAAGGACATTCTTATACAGGCTTATGGACAGACTGCAGGAGTGGCCAAGCTAATGTCTACCCGCTCGGGTAAGAGTTTGAGAGGGAGTGGTGGGGGAGGCCCTGGTTGTGTAACGGGTACCATGGACCAGTTTATCACCCGTGTTGTCACTGTTATCGAGAAGGAAATCGCCATTACAGAGCGGCGTCTTTCTCGGGAACATCTTGCTGACAAACGGTCATCGCTGGGTCCGCTGGCTTTAGTGCCATCCCCAGTACGTCCACTTGATCCCTTGGTGGCTGCTACACCCACTTCAGATCATCCACGGGTTACAGCTCTAAGGGCCAGCTTGGACAGGCTGGAGAATTTAACAGCTATAGTACAGCTTAACGATGATAATGTTGCACCAGACCCACTCCCTAGTGAGACCCTAGTCCCCATGCTCCCTCTTGTTATTCCCTCTAGCAATGGGGTTTCCCTCCCTCAGCCAGTATTGGCAACATTGGCAGTAAACAATCCAGCCCTTAGCAAAAGAAAAAGAACTGCTAGCCCACGCAAAGGAAGTCATGCCAAACCCTATAAGAAGCCTAGGAGGTCAGGTGCTGGGGGGGCGGGACCCTTAAGAGAGTAGGGCAGGGTGTTAGTTGCCCCCAGGGGGAGGTACCCCAATGTGTTATAGTAGAGAATAACTGTGTTGACCTGATGGCTGGTTCTGTTGAGGCTCCATCCCACGAATCTCTCTCCATTGCCAATCTAGAGAAAATGATGAACTCATTATTGATTCCGGTTCTGGAGAGAGTTAAGGGGCTCACAGAGCGGCTGGATAGGTTTGAACAGGTAACCCTGGACAATTTTTTCTCCATAAAATCCCTTATTAAACTACATTCAAGAATTAGGGAAGATGGTCTAGGGGGGGAATCTGTACCCTGGGCGACACCTACATCCCTACAAGGCCCCACCACTGTAGCCGTATCAGTACCCGGTGGTCGTGGCAAATGTTCCCGTTGTACATCCTGTGGCTTCCTCTGGGGCCGCCCGGAAGTCAGGGTTGGCCAAAACGGATGGCATAGTGCGACCCACGATTCCTAAGGCTAGTACCATCCCTACTAAAAGGACCGCACGGTCAAAGGACTCTGGTAGCAGTTGTCCAGCCAATTCAAAGAATTCTGGAAATAGTAATGGCCCTGAGACGAATAACGCTAGTATAGACAATCTGATGATAATCCCTACCCTACAGCCAGGAATGGATTCTGACGCAGGGCCGGCCCTTACTGTCAATTTATCCCCTGACTGCCAGCCTTTTGTGGCAGTTCTTACCGGGGTGCCAGTCCTTAAACCAAGCAAATACGAGACTTATGCCGAACTTAAGAACAAAACAGTATTCTGGCTAAAGGAAAATAGACCCTTGCCTAGCTCGATGGGTGGCCGGGTCATCCACGTAAGGAGGGTCAGCTGGATTGGCACTAGGCCAAAAGATATAAGGGGGGACTGCATTATAATTAATTTTGATGATCCTAGGGTTGTCAGCTATGTGTGTAGTATTTCCACTAGAGAGGGCAGTTTAATTTGAGGTAGCGGAGATATTGGCATATATGACCTCAGCTACTTTAATCCCCGAAAAACCCTTGCTAGGCCAGTCAGAACCCCCATTTGGGAGGGATGGGCCGGTGGACAAGCCCACCTTAACCTGTCACAATTTAGCCTGTTTCGTAATAATCCATGTCCACCGCCCAATTGGTCATGGCATGGCTATTGACACGCTGTCTGCCAATCAACAGCGAAGCCATTTGCAGTGCTTGGGGAGGACGATTGCGGTAGTTTAGCCACAAGAATGGAAGTAGTGAGGCCATTTATTTACCATCCTTCACCTCCTGTTACCAATGTCGGCCTTTCAGAATGGGAGTGTACTGAACATCCTGAGCCTACTACACCCATCTTGGTGGTCCCTAGCGGGGAGGGCCTAATTACAGGTGTGACATTTAACTCTGGCCCTCAGGATAGCTCTTTTGCAAAAGGGTCTTCACCGGGGCAGTCTGTAGATGGCAACAGGGCCTTGAAAGTTGTCAGCTGGAACATAGCTGGTTTGGCTCGCAACATCGACATACCCGAATGGAACTCCTTTATTGAATCATTCGGGATATGTATGTTCCAGGAAACCTGGTGCTTGGAGCCCCGACACAAAGTGGGCTACATTAGTTACTTTGTACCGGCTATCCCATCGCCCGGAGGGAGAGGTCACCCTTCCGGCGGCCTACTAACCTGAGTAAACATTTCCTTGGGCTATTCTATTCGGTGCATAGATACTAAGTCCCTGGACTTACAGAGACTAACAGTTAGAGGGCCACGTGGGATGAGGGCGCTTGAGATTCTTAACATTTATGTTAGAGGTACTAGGGGTGGTTTGCCGACATTGTCCCTTACGGGCGTTGATGACGAGCTTAGATCATGTGGTTCTGACTCGTTCGTCATGCTCGCTGGGGACTTTAATTGTACCTTTGAACCCCTAGCAGCGGAAGATATACTGGGCACCCAGGAGGACGACGCTAGGAGAGGCATCCCCCATCTCTCAGTATCACCAATTAAGAGATGGACTCAAAGCGCCATTGATCTTAATGCCCTCTCCTTGGAACACAATGTAAGGGCTGCAAATGGCAGGACAAAGTCAGATTCTTGCGGGGCACATACGTTCAACAGGGTAGGTCAATCCTCCAGAATTGATTATATCCTGTTGAACTATAAACTTTGGGGGCACTTGATGGATATGGTGGTTCTCCCCTCTACTGATAGCGACCACAATCCCCTGTCCTTGTCACTGTCCCTTTTGTGGTCGGCAGGGACTAATGAACAAACTCCACATGATTGGAAGTCAACACGCGAAGTATGCCCTTCAAATTGTGGGAGGAGGCTAAAATGGAGGAATATTGTTGGCAATGAGGACAAGATGCTGGAAGCAAGATCAACCATGGCAAACGTCCAGTTTGGACCTTGCCACAATTAGCGCCCACGACATCTCCACGTTGTTTGTCCAAACTACCAAAACCCTAGGCGACCTCTTTTCAGTTCGCAATGCAAGCACTAGGGCCAACAACAGATGTCGCCCTAAGGGCAATCCTGGTTGGTATTCGCCTGCCTTTCGTAACGCTAAAAGGGACCTAATCAATGCAGTTAAACTTAAGGACGGTGGTTTGATTAGTACTGCTAGGAAAAGTTATAGAGGTGCCATCTCTAGGGCAAAGCTAGAGTGGGAGAACCAGTTTTGGTGTGATCTGAAACTGGCAAGCTCCGCTAGGGACTCGAAGGGCTTTTGGGAACTGATTAGAGCTAGAGACAAACATGTGGACTCGCTCATAACATGCAATATCCCTGAGGCCTTGTGGTTCGACCACTTTTCCCATCTATATAATGTGGTAACAGGTAATGGGGAAGTTTCTATTGATGCCCCTTTATTAGACCACCTTGAACGGAGTATAGGCTCTTTGTTTACGGTCAAGGAAGTGGTGGACGCAATTAAGTGTCTTGTCCCAAACAAAGCTGCGGGCCGGAAGGCCTACCAGGGGACCTGTTACGCAGCAGCCCGATAGAATGAGGGAAACTCATTGCCTCATTATTAAATGCTAGTTTTGCAGACGCAGCTCTCCCAGAATCCTGGAGGGGTGCTGAGGTCGTCCCGATTTTCAAGAAAGGGTGTCGGGACGACCCAGCAAATTATCGCCCTATAAGTTTACTAGACTCCACGGAGAAGGTGGCAGGAAAGGTGGTCCTGGGAAGGGTTCTGCAGTGGGTAGAGGAGAAGGGTATCCTGTCCGATTTCCAGGCAGGTTTTAGAACAGGTACTGGGACCATTAAGCAAATATTCCGGTTGATGATGCTCTACTGGAAAGTGGTTGTTCTGGGCAAAGGCAGTCTGTACCTTGCATTTATAGACCTGCGGACTGCCTTTGACCTGGTCCCCCGTAGCCATCTCTGGAGGGTGTTATCTGGGCTGGGTTTGCCCCCATATTTATTGTCCCTGTTAATCAAGTTGCATGCTGAAAACTTTGCGCAGATCAGGTGGGGAAACCAGGGTCAAAAGACATCACAAATACCTGTAAATAGAGGTGTCCGTCAGGAATGCGTTTTAGCCCCCACTCTGTTTTCATTGTATGTTAACGGTGTGGTGGACCACCTTTTACAAACCCCTTCAGATGCCCCATCGTTGGCAGGCAGGAGGGTACCCACCCTTCTGTTTGCAGACGATACCCTCCTGATTTCCAAGACCCCGGCAGGGCTACAGAGCCTTTTATCTAGCTTCCAGTCTTTCTGTGACTCGAGGGGATTGGAAATTAATACTGGAAAGACCAAGTATTTGGTCCTGAATCCCCCAAAGAAGATTGGTAGGCCACCCATATTAAAATCAGTCCCCCTAGAAAGGGTCAAAGAATTTGACTATCTAGGAATTCGCCTCTGTGACACCATGAGATGGAATTGCCACCTCCACAAGATGCTGTTGAGCCATAAGAGGGTGGCGGGGGCACTACTTAAAGAACAACGGGCCTCCTCCCTTAAACCAATTGCTCCGGTACTTGATATTTATAGGGCAAGAGGTGTGAGTGCGGCGCTTTAAGGGGCGGAACTTTGGGTTGCGCAAAATGTGGACCAGCTGTCTTGCTCAGAAAATAAATTTCATAAGGACTTAATGGGGCTCCCATACAGCACTCCAACCTTACCACTACTGCTTGACATGGGTAGTTGTCCCATTAGTGATCTGGCAAGGTGGCGTCCTCTCCTTCTTTGGGCTCGCATTTGGAGAGTCCCCGAACTGGCCAGCTACGCAGACGGTTTGAAAGAGGTCCTATCGATGCCTGGTTGTCCCAAAATTAGCTGGCTGAGGGAAGTCAAGCGACTACTGGTAGAATTGGGTCTAGAAGAAGCTTGGCAGTTAAGAACTGCTCCCCCCAAGTCTGTCTTGAAAAAACTGTACTGGAGATGGGTGTTAGACGGGCGAAACACTAATCCCAAACAATGTACGTCCACTGCTGAATTTCTTTTAGTGAAGGAGGTCCCATTTTGCGAGCCCTACCTTGATATTATATCAAAACCCAGAGACAGGGCATTGTATTTTAAATTTAGAGTAGGAACACTTCCTGTGGGTGAACTAACTGCTAGGCGGAAGGCCCCGGCCCAGACGATTCCTTTTTGTCCGCATTGTGTGACAAGGATAGAGTCAGTTCCCCATTTCCTATTCGAATGCCCTGCTTATGAAGCTCCACGTCGCAGGTGGTTGAAACCTCTTTGTAGAGAGCTAGGCACCAGACACCATAGGGAGGCCTTGCGAATTTTGAAAACGGATTCACGGCCCCTTTTTGCCTGTGGCTTTGCGAAGTTTTTAAGCTGGGCTTGGCTGATCAGATCAAAAAGGCTTTTGTATCTTGTTTAATCCTGGTTTTACAATGTATCTTTTTATGTAATTTATTGGCGCCTTCGTACTATGAATTGTATGCATTTTTTGTTATGAACTGGCTCCTTTTATCTTTAAAAAAAAAAAAAAATGTGTGTATATGTATTGCTTTTTAAGACATGCTCTTTGTCGAAATAAAGCCTCTTTGGATTTGGATATTGCGCTGCCGTGTCAGTGCGGATTTCCATGGAGAAATGGAAAGGAACGCCTACTTTGCATGTCATTAGGGATATTCATCACTAACATGCAAAGTGGATTGCTTACTCAAAGGACTGCTTACTCAAGGAAACACGCGTTAGCGTGTCCTTGATAATTGAGCGTTAAAAATATTGCCGCTTTTTGGTTGAAAACGACCGCTAAAGCGGCGGAATTTGGCTTGATAATATGCCCCTTTCTTTCTTCCAAAGTTTGTATTATCTAGATGTTGCATTGTTTTCTTCCTTCTGGGATCTTCCTCTGAAAAATGAATAATCAAACTAGAGAACGGTTTACAACATCTAGTCCAACTTCAAGTTGTCCCCTGGAGGAAGAAAGGGTTGAGAAGGGGCCATGGTGGCTTCCGCTGCCCCAGTTTTTGGTGAGGAGCCAATTGCCCACCCCAAGGGTCAGCACACTCTATGGCGACGTCCTTGTTTATGGTGGAGGTCAGGGGACCTATAGTGCAGTGAACACCAGATGGTTAAGAATGGGCCATGGTGGCTTCCGCTACCCAAGTTTTTGGGGAGGGGACTAATGCCCCCCAAGGGTTGGCGCACGCTATGGCGACGTCCTTGTTTATGGTGGAGGTCAGGGGGCCTATAGTGCAGTGAACACCAGATGGTTGAGAATGGGCCATGGTGGCTTCCGCTACCCCAGTTTTTGGTGAGGAGCCTATTGCCCACCCCAAGGGTCAGCGCACTCTATGGTGACGTCCTTGTTTACGGTGGATGTCAGGAGGCCTACAGTGCTCTGAACACCCTCCTCCCAAGAACATGTGTCCTGCTCACCTCTGGTTTGCAGGTATGCCTTGGTTCTGCACAAGCTTCAGTTACCAGTGGGAACAACCTCTAAGCAAGCACTCACAAGCCGGTGTGTCTGGCGTTGACCCCCAGCCTTTTTGGCTTTGCCAATTTTTACTTTGTTTTGTTGTGGCTTTTGTTGGGAAACCAGTCCCTCACCAATCTAAAAAGAAAAAAAGATGGGCTAACTGCAAAAATATAAAAGCGCATTTTGCCATAGTGGCTTCTGACTCTGAAGGGAGCTACTTTGTGTGTGGATGTGTTCCGTGTGAAAGGGCAGAATTCTGCCACTCACAGTGGAGTTAGCCAATGGGTGAAGCGGACTGATCCATTGTCTCAAGTTATATGTAGTGGGCAGAAGAAAAATGTGAATGACACAATAACAGACCAATGAATGAAGAGGAATGCCTGAGAGCTCCTTTAAGTATGTTATACATATCATTTTAATAAGATCAAATGGCAGTGACTGATGCCATACCGAGAATCTCCCTGTTTAATTGTGTTTTAAAAAAAAAAAAATCTTAGAAACAGCATTCTTTATGTTGATGGTTCCTAAAATGGGAGATGTTTTGTTTCCCAGTCGATGCAACCTGTGCCCTGCACTTCTTTACATTAATAAAGGCGTCTCATTGGACAGAAACAAATAATGCACTCTCATTCTGTGCATGAATAAAGCCTTTTGAACGAAATGAGAGAATGTATAGTTATTCAAGGATTGTATCTTCCTCACAGAGACTGTGAAAATAGCCGTAATGTATCAATTTGTCAAGGCACACATTAAAAGGTGCTGTGCTTAAAAGGGTATTTTTATACAACACCACCAACCAAAGCTTTGCTTCTGTAAGGTTTCTCTCCTCTGAGCTTTATCAAAAGCAACAGGACCCAGCTTGAGATTGCACCAGTACACGTGACGTACCGCAACTCATGACGGCCGCATCGACCGTAATTAAGTTACTGCGCACCACAGCCCAGATCGGGCTTGCCCTATTCAACGGAATACAGTCCGGTGCTCCTTAAATGACTAGCGGACCGGCTGTCATCACCCACGTACACCCAATTCAAGCAATTGGAAATACCCTGCCATCTGACTAAGACTTGGCGCCGTGTTTTATGCCATATTTTTATTCTGACCGGGTACCCCTATCCGGTGGAAACAATTGATTTGACAAGTGCCCTTGGATTACCTTCACCCATATGTACTCCGTTTGAAATATGTCCCCAGCACTCCCGTCCTGAAGAGACCCCGTATCTCGAGAGGGTCGAAACGTCGTCGACTGCATAACGAGAGAGCCTGAAAAACACCAATACAACCCAATGTATCATAAACTCTAAATGCTCCTCTTTCCCTATGCTTCCAAGAACCACTTTTTTCACTTATGTTATCTTATAATTTTTCTTACACCACTGATAGGTTATGGTCACACTACTGGGGCTCACAAATCAAGTTCAGAATGTACATATCGTATATACTTTAAATATTTTTCTTACTTTCTGTGGTGCGTATTACTGCTTTAATTCCAAAATAAAGTTACACTCACTTCAGCTGAAGTGAGCACGACTGAGATCCATTGTCTTGTGGGCTACTAAACCAATTTAATATTGTCTAAATGATCTTTCCGTTTATCCCTTATGTTTTGTTTTTTTGATTAATTCCAGCAAGTTATATCTTCTTGCAGAATGTATATTGTTTTTGTTAAAAGAGTTCCTTGTGAACATAGTTTTTTTCTTAATAACTTTATCAAAAGCAGGCAGAGTGGAAAAAAGATGTTTTTCCTTTTACAGTTTTTGCAGTTTTCTAAGTGGTTTTTCACCACTTTCTGTTTTGCCTTTCTGACATTTGTGGCGGAAGAGTTGTTCAAACCCATGAGGGAACAAAGAGAGCTTTACATTTCTCAAAATGTGGCACCACTCTGAATTCAGCATTCCTGTAAATCGCTCAAGGTTATTTTTTTTGTTGCAAAAACTGTTTATTGATTTTCACAAAGCAGGCAACACAAGGTTAATACTTCTTACAGTCTCTGTTATTATGTAGCGTCAGGCGATGCATGGCACAAATAAACACAAACAAAAAGGAAATAAAAACCCTCAACAGATTTCCATTTCAACTCTTCTCTAAGTTCTTATCAAGGGTTACGTCGCACAATAGTTCAAGGCACATTACAGACTCATTTAACAGCACAGAAGAATTCATCAATAACATTTACTGTCACCCCACCTCCAAATAAGCGCGTTCTATGGTAAACGGACTAAATATTGAATGTTTAATATCGAAAGGACATACTATCGACTCCAAAATATCGAGTGGACAGAATATAGAATAGACATAAAATAGTTGGAAATAACATCGACATATAGGTAAGTAATATCGAATGTCATTATATCGAATTTCATTATAAAGAATGTCCTTATATAGAATGTAATAATATCGATTTGTTTTTTGATTGTATGATATGTTAGTATATGTGTTAAAAGTATATAATATTTTCTTAATATATGCTACAATTTTTTTAAGATAATGAATTTTCTGTTAATTAATTTTTGCGTATATTAGTTCCGTAGCAGGTTGTGGGTTTATAGGGTGGAAAGTAATTTAATTTAAATTTAAAAATAATAATAATGTATTAATTATAAATCTATTGTTTAATAATTAATATTGGTAATTCATTTTTGCGTATATTACTTCCGTAGCGGGTTGTGGGCTTACAGGGGAATAGGGTGGGAAGTAATTTAATTTAAATTTAAAAAAAATATATTAATTAATTTATAATTTTATGGTTAATAATTAATATTGTTAATTAAGTTAATTAATTTCTTTGTAATATTTAAAAAGCTAGTAATTAATTTATAAGTATGTTAATTGTGTACATTTGTATTAATTAGTAATTAATAACATGTTAATTATTAATAATTAATGTCTTAATATGTTTATTATGTTAATTGTTTTAGGAGTGTGTTCAGTGTGTATAGGGGAGTATGGGGTGCATTCAATTAATTGAAAATACTTTTTTTATTAATATTCATATAAAATGTAATCAAACTTATTTCATACAGTTAATTGTGTTAATTAATTTAGATATCATTATTAATTTTATTGTTAATTATGATTAGGTAATTAATTAAATGTTAATTAATTATGTTCATTTATTAATATTTTAGACTATTGGAGGTGACGTTTATAGGGGAAAATAATGGGAGGTAAATTAAATTAAAATAATTAATTATTTGTTAATTCATTTTAATTAAATTGTAGGACTGGGTCTACTAAATTATTTCTCTACTCTATCCAACACTTTCCCTACTTTTACACTCACTGGAGTGGGAATAGTAATTTTTCCAATCCCACTATCCAACACTTTCCCTACTGTTCCACTCACTGGAGTGGGAATAGTAATTTTTACACTCCCGCTATCCAACACTTTCCCTACTTTTCCACTCGCCGGAGTAGGAATAGTAATTTTTCCACTCCCGCTATCCAACACTTTCCCTACTGTTACACTCACTGGAGTGGGAATAGTAATTTGTACCCACCCGCTATCCGACAAATTCCCTACTTTTGCACTTGTTGGAGTGTGAATACTAATTTTATTCCCTTAGCTATGCAATGTTTTTAATTTTGTTATATTTAATGTAGTGTCAATTATTAATTAACATAAAACATATTACTTTTATTATTTAAATTATTATATATTATTCAGGTATATATATATATATATATATATATATATATATATATATATATATATTCACTGAAAAAACCATAGATTTCACACATGTTATAGTTAGCGGAAATTTTACTGATAAAAAAACAATGAAATTCCCCCGTTATAGTTAGTGCAGGAAACTATAACTCACGCGACCGCAATCCTCTGCTGATGCTAATACTGTATTTAGACACTTATTTGCCCATGTCTTCTTCCATAAATTTTTTCATAAAGACACATATGTCATCAGCAGAAGATTGCGGTCGCGTGAGTTATAGTTTCCTGCACTAACTATAACGGGGGAATTTCATTGTTTTTTTATCAGTAAAATTTCCGCTAACTATAACATGTGTGAAATCTATGGTTTTTTCAGTGAATTTGCAAGGTTTTTTAAATGCTAATTCCTAACTATAACGTGTGTGAAACCTATGGTTTTTTCCGTGAATTTGTACGGTTTTTTAAATGCTAAGTTACTTTACGCCATTCGTGGCGTGCGCGCCCACTTAACGCAGTTTGTTCCGTGCGCGCACGGTGCGCTTCGCGCACCGCGCGCCCACTTTACGCAGTTAGTGCCGTGCACGCACGGTGGGCACGCGGTACGCTACGCGCACCGCGTGCCCACATTACGCTAGATGGGCCATGTAAGCACGATGCGCTTCGCGCACCGTGCGCACATGGAGGACATATTATGCGCTTCCTTGTGATAGGTAATCTGTTGAAATTTTTTGGGGAAATGCTGTGCTCTTATACGCCATGCACAAATGGTGGCCTTCGGCCACCATTTGCACTCGGGGTGGAGAGAGTGTGGATTTTTTTTTTTTAATTTTTTTTTTACCGTACGCGTACGGTAAGCGTACGGTTAGCGTAATCGGCGAAATTTTCGAAAAATAAAAAATTACCGTTTTTTGCCTTGGGGGATCTTTGAAGACTCAACTAATATGGTTATGTGCATGGGTGCTGTCTAAACAGCCCCTTTATATGTTTTTGGCATTTGTTTATCAGCTCCCCCCTCAGAGTGCGAGAGAGAAAATGGCGGCCGCCGCTTCCTGGTTTCGACCGATTCGAATGTTTACTAAGATCTAAGGGCCAATCAGAATCGCGCTCGCGCACGCCACCGTACGCGTACGGTAAGCGCACCGTAAGCGCACCGTAAGCTGGCTCAGATATATATATTGATTTAAAGGCTATTTTCTCAGAATCTACTGAACAGATTTACACCAAACCTACAAAAGGCACTTCCTTGACCTGAGGACTACCTCTCTGCCAAATTTCAAGTAATTCTGTTCAGCCGTTCGGGCTGTAGCTGTGTCTAAAGGTCCTATGGAAAAATGCATGGGAAAAACGCGTTTTGGGACCCCCCTTTTATCTCAGCCCCCGCTTGACGAATCCCCCGGAGACTTTCAGGGTAGGAGCGTAGCGTAGCGCCCCACCTATTTTGAAAAATTCGCAAGGATTCGTCGACCGGCGCAAAAGTTATTCAAAATAGAATGTTGCGGATTTCCTATGGAAACGTGGTCCTAACTATAACTACCTACTGGCGACCGCCAGTAGGTAATATATATATATATATATCCACGGTACTGACAGCTCCTTCCGGTACCACCGGGACCCGTGAGAGGGGGCGCAAATGCCGATAGAGCAAAACGGCAAGTCACATCCAAAGTACAATCCAAAATTATTGCGCTCTCAGGACAAAGTAATCAGGTCTTCAAAGTATCGCTTTGCAAGCGTGTTTATTACATGACGCGTTTCGACTACCGCCGTAGTCTTGGTCACATGTAATTGAGTGTGCGTACAGGGTTGGTTAAATAAGGTCAGATGACAGAAAAACAGGAAGTGCAAAACTTTAGACCAAGTGGCGGCCATATTTGAATGTCTAACATAGATATTTAAAGGATGCCCCACATCTGTAGTACTCCAATTGTATAAGGAGTAACTAAGCATGAATGTCACAATGTGTCTGCTACTATCAAGTGATATCCAATTAATGAAACAACATTGACAAATACATGCAAACACAAAATTGTGAAATCTATAATCTCAGATGCATGAGCGTGGTGGTATCACAGGCCTAGTGCCTTACAGTGTCGTCAGCTCATTCGTGGTCCACACACCCTGCACTGTTGTCAATAATGCACAGAAAAGTAATGCACGCATTGATGAAGCGTAAATGTCGCAATGTGATAGGGGAACAAACCCAGGAAACAGTGTTAAATTGTAATGGTCTTAAACCTCAAAGGGGGACATGTGGTAGATTCGATCGTATGCACAGTGATACATAGTGTACATCACGCACATAAAAGTACAAACAACCAATAGTCAACAGTCCATCCCAATAACAGAGAATGGGGGGGGAAGGGGGTAGTTAATTCAGTCATGTCATATGTAAAAAAAGTCTACAACACGAGCTGTGAATCACAAGCTCACAATGTACATACTGCCCAAACATGTAATGAATCTCAAGTGAGAAACCCACTGAAATAAACTAAATGGGACAAAGAAATCTCTGGAACTACACCTTCCGGTTAGAAAAAACCTGTCCTGGTTCAGTACAGGTAATAAACCCACATGATTGAATGGCATGAAATCAAAAGGGATCAGAATATCCTCTATGCCATGTGCATTATGCAATATATGAAATAACGTTACCAACCACCGTAGTGCGCAGTGAAGAAAAGGGTAGGTGACCCGTGCTCAAGTTGCTAAGTGACGACGAAAAATAAGGGTCCCTTCCTTTCCTCCTGCAAGACAGAAACACACAAATATAGAAGTTAAAAACAAAGATCTCAAAACTATGGATCTTTGTGTATGTACAATAAGCTCTGTCATAGTACAACCAGGTATGAGGAAACTTAAGATGGAGAGAGAGAAGAGAGAGAAAAAAGAGAGAAAAGAAAAAAAAAGAAAAAAAAAGGAAAAACATCTTCGTTACACGATCTCATTACACAGCAATAAAATCCATCAGATATGTAGGGAAATAGCAAAAAGAGGGGAACATTTCAAATGGTACGCAAATGTATGGCTATTTCTTCATCTTGATTAAGTCCCCCTGGTGTCCTAGTCTGAAGATCAATAATCATAGATGATTCCTTTTGTCTTAACCTTAATGTTCTATCTCCACCCCTGGGGTTTCTGTTGATCTGCTCCAGTATGCAATAACTGAGAACAGATGAATCAGAAAAATGTTTGGCCTGAAAATATCTTGCCACGGGGTATTTGGGGTCGTTATTTGTGATGGCTCTCATGTGTTCTAATATACATTTTTTGGCCATCAGGTAGTGCTGCCAACCAGCAGCGGTTTCTTTCAAAGGGGGTTGGAGCTTCGCCCACAAACTTTTCTAGGTGTGGATGGTAATTGAAGAGCAATTACCATCCACTTAAGTGTAGCGCGGCGGGGCCTGTGTCACAGTTACTGGTAGCAAGTGCAGCAAAGGACACACGGACACCGGTTATCGCTCTGGGCCGGAAGACCCCGTGCGGTCCCGCCCACGTTTATTTATCCCCTCGGGACGAGCCTGCCCCGAGGGGTGTATGGATGCATGTTGTATCGCAACATTGTTGGAGAGAGTCCGGGTGGCTCTCTACATTAACCAGGAAAGCCCTTGCCGCTTTCAGTGCCTGCCTGGCTCTCGTGACCTCATAGGAGAGTCAGGCAGCCAGACACCTTACAGATAGTGATGCTATATCGCATTCACTTTTTTTTCACTGTGAGTAGGCTAAGCAGGGCTGACCTAGCGCCCTGGTCTGCAGTCCGGGGGGAGGGGGATGTAGGTCTCAAATACCACGCACTTATGTCGCGCAGCAGCATCATATTTTCAAGCAGACCCAGCCGTGTAGGACCTCAGACCTGTTTTTCGTGGGGCTGCCTGTCAATCACTGCACAGGCCAGCACCACCCTTTTTAGGTCTCGTTGAGACAGCGCAAGCTGTCTCTTTGAGACATTTTGTAAGTGGGCTTTCAAAAGTGCTACCCACATGATTTGGCAGGCCTAAAGCTTGAGTGCACGATGACGTGCACGTACACAGCTGCTGCTCGCACTCCCTCCTCCCTTCTCCCCCTCCCTTTTCGTCAGCTTCAGGCTCCTTTGATGCTGGCATTCTCCCCTTCTTGCCCAGCCCTTCTTGTCACCTCGGCTTGTTTATTTGCGCGGTCGTGTCAGTTTCACGGCCAATGCTTGTTTTCTCTTGATTTCCTGCTTGTTTCTGGCCAAGCTTCCCTTTTCATTTGCAGAGCATTTTTGCTCTGAGCTTGCCTTCCCTACAACACTTTCTGTAAATTGGGCTGTAATCACACGGTTATCTCCTTAACATTGACAACACCCTTGCCCCACTTGTGTTTTATTTTTATTCTCGCAGCAGGTTATTTTTATTCTCGCATCAGGTAAACTGCAGTGCTCGGTTCTGCTCTTTGTCCTGCGGGCCTCGCCCTTCAAACCTTTCTGGGGTCGGTCATTTCCTGGTGGTCTGCCTGCTATTCTGAAGGTTTCCACGCCCTCTCCTCTCGAGTACATGGCTTCAGGAGACCACCGTACCAGCCCCTGCTTTGTGTGATCAGCAGTGAGGCACACCAGCGCGCTCAGTTTGTAGCATCACTAAAGCTGCCAAATTCATTTCTCCTTGTTAATTCAGCTTCAGCGCAGTAGCTGGCACGAAGCATTGCAGCCCCTCCCTCCTTCTGCCTTGGGCTCTCGTCCCTCACCCCTCCCACCAGGTTACTTGGTTCAGTTAGGAGTCACTTCGGAGCTCCAGCATCTCAACAGCCTAAAAGAGGATTGCAACCTCCTCCCCCCCCCCCCCCTTCAGCTGACATCAGGGCAGCATTCCTCCTCCCAGGGGTCAAAGGAGTCTCAAACTCCAGGCTCCAGCAGAGGTAATTAAAGGCCATAAAAGCTGTGGGCTGCGCTTAATCACACGAGAGCGCCCTCCCTCACTTGAGTCTTTTGTAATTACATTTACATAGCGCTTCCTACCAGTGACGAGTCCTTGAGGAGTTATAGGAAAGAGACAGTGTCAGTAATTGAATGCTCTTCTTCAGAAGCATTTGTTGACCGAATCAGAGCACCAAACTTCTCTCTACTGTAAATCTAATAAAGAAAAGAAGGATAGATCCATGTTTTTAAATCTCAGTACAAATTATACATTTTTAATGTCGACATTGCCTATATAAAGTACGCGGCGCAACGTCCTCCGTTACGTAATTAACTGTGGCGGAAACGATACGAAGCAGTAATGGCAGCTTCTCTCTCATGACTACAGGAAGGAGGAGATGAAAGAAGCGAGTCTGTTCATGCTGGCTGTTAGCAACAGACTCTCTCTATCGTGAGAACAGAAAGGAGCGGCGAAAAACATGCAAACAAACAGGGCAGAAGAGAGAACCCCAAAGCACACCGTTCAACATGAAATCAATCCAGGCAGGTCTGGCTTTAACTCATTGTGGCCAGCTCTGAGGCAACGAGACTGAAACAAACATATTCAAAGCAGAAAGAGAGACACATGGGAGCTACGACAGCGAGCTGTGTGCTTCGAGAGGGAGAAATGAATGAGCTATAAATAGCCTGGTTTCTTTAGAATGAGGGCTGGTGAGGAAAGTACAGTTGAGCCCAAACTCGCTCTGAAGATACATCATGATTGACGTCACCCAGTGCTTTAAATGGGGAAAAATAAGTGCAGGTAGCCATTAAAATAGAGGTGTGGCAAGTTGGCGGGGCTAGGGGCGGGGTTAAGGGCAAAATATGATCCTGCATAATTATTCTGTACCAGTTGCAGCACATACTAAATAAAACACATGAGAAATGTGTTTGTCAAAAAAAAAAAAAAAAACAGATTAACTCATTACACAAAATGAAAGTCATGATGGCACTTTCACCCGAATGGTCGCTGCGCACCCGATTGACAGTGCGGGGTCTGTCTAGAGACCCTGTCCTGTTAATCACAGCGTGGCACAAACCCTCTCACCCCCCTGCAGTTTGGGGACATTCACCTGGGCGCTGCTGGAATCTTTGCCAGCAAATCTGCAAAGGCTGCTTCAGCCGAGTTAATTACTGCCCTGCACTGGAGGAGAAAACTAACCTGAGCCTGCCGTGCCGCCGATCAGGGTACCGTCACTCTCCCTGGCTACAGAGAAGTGCCGGTACTGATGTTAAAAACAAGCATTTGCAATGCAATAGGTCTCGCATTTACGCGAGTTTGAGCTGTTGACATTGCAAATAATACCAATAGCTTAAACTCGCATAAATGCGAGACCTATTGCATTGCAAATGCTTGTTCAAGTCGTCACAAGGTGACGAGTAAGGAAAGGGTGGGGTTACTACATGCTGCCTGTGAGTGATTGAGGGCATGTGACCTGATGTCACAGAATCGGGTCACGTGCATCCTGTAAAAAGATGCTCTGCTCATACTTCAGCACGTACAGAATATCCGTTCACAGCATAGACAGCTGCACATCGTTTTGCACAGTGCCAAACTAGGATGGGGAGCTGAGCCTACCACTTCTGTCAGGTAAACTGGGCCAGAGGCCTTGTCTGATGTCTGCCAGCCTGTGTATGTTTATTTTAGTAGGGACAATGGGAGAAGGGTGTGAGTGTTGGTGGCAGGGGATATCGTTGCGGCCACAGACTCTGACTTTGAGGCTGCGGGCTCAGCATCCTATGGTTCTGCTTGGGCCCTGGGCAAATCCCTTAATCTCCTCCTGCCAAATCATGCTTGTGACCTTGTGTAATGTAACTGGTGCTAAGGCACGGAACGGTATACAGGGAGGTAGGACTTAGGATGATGGAACATTTAAAAGAGTGGCGTCGGGAGAGGAGGATATGAAAGAGAAGGGTACAGGGGAAAAAACTAGAAACTGGAACAGGAAAAGATAGGGTGAAGTGTGTATGTTGTTCTGGGGATCCAGGGTGCAAAAGCACAGGTCCATTATACATCCGCCCTGAGCGAGGCCGCTAAAGGGTCCGAAAAGTCTCTGCACGAGAAGCCCTCATTGAGCAAGAACCGGAGATTCTATTTCTCAGGCCGCACACTAATGACCTTCTTTGTAATGCCTGAAACTGCCCCCATATCCAGGGAGTGCTGCTTAAGAGGTGACAATTAGGTTTTCGACACCATTTTCTCACAGCAGGTAGGGATACATCTGTATTCCTGAACACAAGCGGCTGTCTGAAGGACGCATGTCACGGGGCCACTTCGGACCTGTGCATGATGAGCTCACACGGGGTCAGCAGCGACATCTTGTGGTGCTAGTAAGCATGAAGAGCACATGTGCCAATGGACCATGTTGGGCTCTTCATTGTTTTTCTAAAAGATATGAATCATTTGTTAAATGAGCTGACCTTGGTGCTCTTACATCTCATACATTTGAACAACACTGCAATTTTCTGGGGCTGCGATGTTTTGATATTTAAACACAAAAGATGTCCCTTATTTTGCATGTGGTTTAATACTTGCATAATTCATTTATTCTTGTGAACTCTGGTCCTTGACTTTACACTTATTCTGGAAGTGTATGCAGCTATTCTATTGTTTCTACTGGGAATTTATATTTATTTTATCTTTTACCCATTCCTGTGTTTATGGCCTGACAAATGATTTGCATTGTACTGCCTACATCTGGCAGCTTTCGGTAAAACACAGTTTTATCCAGGTTGCGGGACATAAACAATGGGTTCAGGCTGTAAACTTCGGGGAAGGAAACCCTGCCTTGCCTCTGATGCGCTCGCTGCTCTTGTGATCTCGGATTTAGCAGATGTGCAGCTTCCATTCTGAGCCTCATGTTGCTGATGGACTCACAGCACCATGAGTCCCAGTATGGAAGTGCATCGGTCTATCGTTCTCCTCTGCTATGGAAGCTGAAGTGGTGCTGGAACAATCGGGGGTGTTGCCATCAATGTTACATAACTAAAATGAAAAGGACTGTGAAAAAAGGGTAGCACAAAAAACAAGTCTCACAAATGCCTTATAAATCTGTTTTTCTCAAATGTGCTTTAAAACGCACCATTTGTCATGTCACCATGCCAGTTGAGGTCGCTTCCTTGCGATTAACACTCGTCCCCAACTTTTAAGCCTTACCACTTCCAAATATCACCAGCCACCACTGGCACGCACTCTGCAGAACCAGCTCCAGAGGCACAGGCTCAGCATGAAACGTGTACGCCAGCCCAGCAAAGGAATGTAGCTCAATGTACAGTGCTACTCCACAAGGTCTGGAGCCATGCCGGGTTTAAGGACAACCACTGAATATAAGAATGATTCCAATATTGATGGTTTACATGCACTCCAAATTCAAGTGGATATCATGAAAATCTGGTATAGCTCCGACCCTCTTTAATTAATTTTGGACACCCGTTCACAATTAGTTTAGGTACTGAACCGACAGCATTTGAAGAACCAGTTGTGCACTTGTTTCCTTTACAGCATCAGCCATATGTGTACAATTTCCACAGCATAATCAAAATGCATGCATACTGTGCAGAATAATCTGTGTACGTACCTTGTCCGCAAGTAGCCTATGTTTACCCTGTGCACATATCTGCATATACGCACTGCCAAAATGTTTGCAGATTAGAGTATTTTGCCTTTGTTTAATAAGTCTGGCGTTGGCCAAGACCTTTTTGATTTTACTAAATTACATATATATAATATTCTCTTATAGATGCTCCCAGCCTGCCTTCTCATTCTATTTACACTCCTACAATCACTCACCCCCTCGCCCCATTCCAGATCTAATTCTTCTTTACCCCATTTCACTTTCGCTGCCCCCTCTTCTCTCTTCTGCTGCTTTCGCTCCTCTCCTCTTCCTCGCCTCCCTTGCCTTTCTTTCCTTGCTTGTCCCCAGGGCTGGACTGGCTACCGGGCATTTTGGTCAGCTGCCAAGCTGGGGCCCGATTTTACTGCAGTGGGGGCTGATTTATGTTGATGGGGACCTGCATTTGCTTCTAAGTAAAGAAAGCTAAACAAATGGTTTTAAAGCATACTTTAAAATCATTTGGTTTTCCATTCTTTACTTAGAAAGGCACTGTAGGCAGTCCGGCCCTGCTTGCACCCCTTTTCCTACTTCCTCTAACTGTGAACAGCGCAGGTGAAGGCTGGCTGCATGCTCCAGAGGAGTCAGAGTGGGGAAGAGGGCAGGGGGCTTAGGGTGGCGATCCTGCCACAGGCACGCATTAACATAAATAACCTAGCTAATGTGTGTGTGTGTGTGTGTATATGTATATATTCACTTAAAAAACCATAGGTTTCACACATGTTATAGTTAGGTGGATATTTCACTCGTAAAAAACCAATGAAATTCCCCCGTTATAGTTAGTTCAGATAACTATAACTCGCGCGCCCACAATCCTCTGCTCATGACGTCACATATTACATCACTCATGACATGGTCAGTGGCATCACTCTGGACATCACTGATGACATCATCCTTGTGATAAAGTGGCGGTCGCGCGAGTTATAGTTATCTGAAGTAACTATAACGGGGGAATTTCATTGGTTTTTTACGAGTGAAACATCCACCTAACTATAACATGTGTGAAACCTATGGTTTTTTAAGTGAATTTGCAATGTTTTTTAAATGCTAATTCCTAACTATAACGTGTGTGAAACCTATGGTTTTTTCAGTGAATTTGTATGTTTTTTTAAATGCTAAGTTATGAATGTATTATTTTTTTTATATATTTATTTTTCAATAAATTTCTTATTAAAACATTTTGTTTATTTTTTAATGGTTTTTCACCGTGCGCGCACGGTGCGCGCACCCCCGCGATTTAAAAAAAAAATATGTCAATGTTTTTTTCTGCCTTCGGGGTCCTTCAGGGACCCTCTGACAAAGGCTAGGGGGTTAGGAACTCTCTACCCTGCCCCCTTTTCATGTTCGCCACCTTCCTTTTCCACTCTCGCACTGAAAACAAACAAAATGGCGGCCGACACTTCCTGATTTCGACCGATTCGAACGTTGACTGACATGTAACAGCCAATCAGAATTACGCTCGCGCACGTTAGGGTGCACGCACGGTGCGCGGCTATAGATATGTATGTGCTTTTAAATGCAATTTTCTCAGGAACTACTGAACAGATTGACTCCATATATGCAAAAGGCACATCCCTGACCTGAGGACTACCTCTCTACCAAATTTCAAGTAATTCTGTTCAGCCGTTCGGGCTGTACCTTCGACTAAAGGTCCTATGGGAAAATGCATGGGGAAAACGCGTTTTGGGACCCCCATTTTTTCTCGGCCCCCGCTTGACGAATCCCCCCGAGACTTTCAGGGTAGGAGATGAGCAGAGCGCCCCATTAGTTTTTAAAATTTCGCGAAGATTCGTCAACCGGCGCCAAAGTTATTCAAAATAGAATTTTAAGATTTGCTATGGAAACACGGTCCTAACTATAACTATCTACTGGCGACTGCCAGTAGATAATATATATATTCATTTTACTCTGTTTCACACACTCCTTCTCGGAAAAACGGGCATGGACCACAGCGCTGTGCAGACAAATTGTAGTTTTATTGCTCCAGGACCTCTACAGCCATGACGCGTTTCAGCCCACCTTGGGCCTTGATCACGTGACACGCTCTGTCAGGTGAGCAGTTTTTTTATAAGCATTTTTTTCCTCTCTCTTTATTTCTTTTTGTCTTTTTTTCTCCATTATTTCACAATAACTTTATTTAATATCATTACTCAACCAGTGTTTTAAAGTGAAACGTGCATTGCGAAAGTTAGAAACACTGAAGGAGAATGCCATAGCACCAAAGACATAGGACAATGCATAGAGTGAATATTATAATATTATAATTACCCTCGTGCTTGCATTACGGTAAAATACCATAGCGGCAATCTCCTTGGTTATTTTAAAATGGAATAATTTAAATATATCTAAAATGATGTAAAAATTGGACATTTCGGTATAAATACCTAATTTTGTGGTAGTCATGTCCCTAATTTGTTGTGCAAATTTAGCAAGTATTGTACAAATCTCCTGTTACTGTATGTAAACATTCTGGTGCCGATTCCGATCCTGTAAAAACCGGGTACGAATCGTTGTACAGAGCGTTTTCTCCGTACGACTCATACCCGGTAAATAACCCATACAAACTAGCAAGTACGATTCGTACGGAAACCTGTTTCTGTACGATCCGCAGAAAAGACCGTACGGCTAAAAAACACGTACAAATCTGATCCGGGACAGCGTGAACGCGACGTCTGTATGGATCTAGGCAGCGTTGTTCGGACCGGCAAGTACGAATCGTACCCACAGCAGTCCGTACGGCTCATTTTTTACATGAGCCCAAAACTGCCGGAAAAGCCAAGTACGCGGCGATGCACGACGATAAGGGGGTCTGCGCCGTCCCCCCACCAATGTCCGCGCCGTACACCCCCCGTATGTCCGTGCCGTCCCCCCCATGTCTGTGCCGTACACCCCCCATATGTACGGGCCGTACACCCCCGTATGTACGGGCCGTACCCCAAGCGTACCCCAACAATCGTGTATGTACGGGCCGTACATACACAAGGTTTGGGTACGCTTGGGGTACGGCCCATACATACAGGGGGGTGTACAGCCCGTACATATGGGGGGGTGTACGGCCCGTGCATACGGGGGTGTACGGCCCGTACATACGGGGGTGTACGGCGCGGACATGGGGGGGTGTACGGCGCGGACATACGGGGGGTGGGTACGGCGCGGACATAGGGGGGGTACGGCGCAGACATAGGGGGGGGACGGCGCGTACCCGGGCACAAGCCTACCTGGCATTCGAGTCGTACGGGACGTTCTCCATACGCTTCAGTAGTTGGAACGCCGGTACGGATCGGACTAGCTCGCTCGGACTTCAGTTTTACGAATCGTACGTAAAACTGTCCGGGTACGTCTCGGAGACATTTTCCCGATACGACTCGTATGTATTTCTTATGTACCAATCTTACTTCGCAGTTTGTACGGGACTTGTACGATTCGTACGTAAAAAAATATGGATACAAGTCGTACGGGAATTTTTTTTAACGGATCGGAATCGGCACCTCTGTGTTCCAAAAAAGTGCAAGTGCTGTGCAAAGAGGCGTAGTTAAAAAAATGTAACCTCTAAAATAAGAAAACCCTATAAAAACGTTTCTACTAACTCACCCAATGTGTATAAATTTGAATTTGTATGGGAGGCGGTGGTTGGAATATTTTGATTACTCATCAGAATACTGAATGATGTCTTACAATTTATGAGTTTCTATGGTAATCATTAAACTGTTTTGAAACTCCATAAGTAAAAGTCTATCAGCTTGCAGATACAATATCTCAAAGACAAGTGTGTAATTCTTCAGTGGCATTCAGACCCTTAGGGAATTTAGTATCGAGGTTAGTGATGTAATGTGCCTCGAGTAGTCTGAGAGCTCTTTCTCTGTCACCTCCCCTTTTATTGGGAGCGACCGTGTCTATAAGAAAATATCTTAGACTACTGGGGTCTGCTTGGTGTACTTCACTAAAATGCCGTGCAACTGGATAGGTCAAATCTAGGTTTTTTATCGCCCTTATGTCCTGGAGACCCCTTTTGTGGGCTTGTAGAATGGAGCTACCAATGTAGCGAAGCCAACAAGGGCACTCCATCACATAAACGGCATGATCAGTCTTGCAATTGAGTGACTTGACTATCTCATTCACATTGTTGCTGAAAGGAGTTTCGTACGTGGTCTGATTACTGCCGTACTGGCAAGCTTTATAGATCCGACATTTGAAAAAACCCTTCCTTTGTGTCAGCCAAGAACTCTTACTGGCCTCTATGGGAGCATTCTGAACCAGAATATCCTTCATGGATATCGCTCTGCTATACGTGATAGCCGGTTTCCTAGGGAGTAGATGTCCAATCATAGGGTCACTGAGGATCAAAGGTCAGTTTTTAGTCAATAGTTTTTTGATTTGTCTTTCTTGTTTGTTGTACTGTATGATGAATCTAAAAGCATCATCCACAGTGCATTTGGTCGTTTCTGTTGTGTTGGACCGGGATATCTCGCTGACTTTTCTCAAGAGGGTCTCTCTGGGAAGGGCTCTGCTCTTATGGATAGCCAAATCAATACATTGTTTTGTAAATCCCCTTTCCATAAAACGCTGTTTGCTGTTTTCTTGTTCTCTAATTAGATCATTTTCGCTACTGCAGATACGTCTGAGCCTGAGCATCTCACCGTAATGGATGCTTCGGATGAGATGCTTAGGGTGTGAACTGCCAGCGTGTAATACTGCGTTGCCTGCTGTTGGCTTTCTGTGAAGTTTAGTTATAAGCTTGTCATCTGCAACACAGACCTCTACATCTAAAAAGTTAACACTGGTTGCACTAATGCAGGCAGTAAAGTGTAGGTTTAGAGAATTGGTATTTAATGCCTGTACACATTTCTGTGCTTCACTGGTAGACCCATGCCATATTAAAAAGAGGGTTTTACATTGCACTTGATACTTGACTCGTGTTCTTTTGCCAGGACCAGATCCTCCCACCAGCCCATATGTAGACAGGCATAGCTGGGGGAAAAGTTGACCCCCATCGCTACTCCTCGCAGTTGCTGATATAGGGTGTTTTGAAACAAAGTAATTATTACACAAACAAAACTCTACCATGTTTAAAAGCATCTGACTGTGTTGAGTATATTCTACTCCTCTCTTGGATAGATAAAATTTGAGAGCTCTCATTCCATCCCTGTGGTTTATGGAAGGATACAAGGAGGTTACATCTAGTGTAATTAAAAGATATTTCTTGCGCCATGGATTGTCAATCAGTTTTGATATCAGGGATATAGGAAGCCAGATTTTGAACATGTTCTTGTAAATAAAAGTCAATGTATCTGGAGGTGTTTTCAAGTAGACTTTTACGCGCAGATATAATTGGTCTGCCTGGTGGCACTCGGGCATCCTAATGAATCTTCGGAATAAAATATAAAATAGGAATTACTGGTTTGTCATTTTTCATATATTTGAATTCATTGGTAGATAGCAATCCTAAATTCTTCCATCTGATTAATTTTAGATAAAATTAATTATTGAATTTGCGCCAAGTGGGATAGTCACTATATATATATATATTCAATGAAAAAACCATAGGTTTCACACATGTTATAGTTAGCTGGAAATTTTACTGATAAAAAACCAATGAAATTCCCCCGTTATAGTTACTGTAGGCAACTATAACTCACGCGACCGTAATCCTCTGCTGATGCTAATACTGTATTTAGACACTTATTTGCCCATGTCTTCTTCCATTAAATTTTAGCTATACATATTTTACAAATTTTTTTTTTTCATAAAGACACATATGTCATCACCAGAGGATTACGGTCGCGTGAGTTATAGTTGCCTACAGTAACTATAACGGGGGAATTTCATTGGTTTTTTATCAGTAAAATTTCCAGCTAACTATAACATGTGTGAAACCTATGGTTTTTTCATTGAATTAGCAAGGTTTTTTAAATGCTAATTCCTAACTATAACGTGTGTGAAACCTATGGTTTTTTCAGTGAATTTGTACGGTTTTTTAAATGCTAAGTTACTTTACGCCATTCGTGGCGTGCACGCCCACTTAACGCAGTTTGTTCCGTGCGCGCACGGTGCGCTTCACGCACCGCGCGCCCACTTTACGCAGTTAGTGCCGTACACGCAAGGTGGGCACGCAGTGCGCTACGCGCACCGCGTGCCCACGTTACGCACCGTGCGCACATGGAGGACATATTATGCGCTTCCTTGTGATAGGTAATCTGTTAAATTTAATTTGTAAGTGATGACAATAATATGCCATGCACAGAGAGTGTTTTTTTTTTTTTATTAACATTTTTAGCGTAAGCGCACCGTACGCGTACGGTAAGCGTAATCGGCGAAATTTTCAAAAAATAAAAATTTACTGTTTTTGGCCTTGGGGGATCTTTGAGGACTCAACTAACATGGCTATGTGCATGGGCGCTGTCTAAACAGCCCCTTTATATGTTTTTTGCCTTTGTTTACAGCCCCCCCTCAGAGTGCGAGAGAGAAAATGGCGGCCGCCGCTTCCTGGTTTCGGCCGATTCGAATGTTTACTAAGATCTAACAGCCAATCAGAATCGCGCTCGCGCACGCCACCGTACGCGTACGGTAAGCTTACGGTAAGCGTACCGTAAGCTGGCTCAGATATATATATTGATTTAAAGGCTATTTTCTCAGAATCTACTGAACAGATTTACACCAAACCTACAAAAGGCACTTCCTTGACCTGAGGACTACCTCTCTGCCAAATTTCTAGTAATTCTGTTCAGCCGTTCGGGCTGTAGCCCTGTCTAAAGGTCCTATGGAAAAATGCATGGGAAAAACGCGTTTTGGGACCCCCCTTTTATCTCAGCCCCCGCTTGACGAATCCCCCCGAGACTTTCAGGGTAGGAGCGGAGCGTAGCGCCCCACCTATTTTGAGAAATTTGCGAGGATTCGTCGACCGGCGCCAAAGTTATTCAAAATAGAATGTTGCGGATTTCCTATGGAAACAGGGTCCTAACTATAACTACCTACTGGCGACCGCCAGTAGGTAATATATATATATGTGTACAAACAGGGCTTTAGGTGGGATGGTAAAACTGGGGGGTCTTGCAAAGGGGCAAGGCCAATGTAATTAAGGGTGTGGCTTAAAGGCACCTAAGCTGAAAATCTATGCTTAGCTTAGGCAACAGCTCCTCTGCACTTTATTTACTCTCCCCATGGGTGTACAATTTTACTTTAAATTAGCCATTAAACTACCACATGGTATAGATTTTTAGAGGGGGCTGCATCTCATTATTTGTCAGAACGCTTACACAGTGATACATTTATAGCCACGGAGATCTACATTGCATTAATGTGCGATAATATGCTGCATCATAAAATACTTATAATGTCCCAAATGCAAGACCGATTGCATTGCAAATGCTTGTTTTATGTGGTGGTACAATACATTAGCCATTTAAAAATATCCCCTCTAAGATGGTGGCTGGCCCACACATACAGCGCTTATACGTGCACTCTAGCCCATCTTTTTACAGCATTAATATGAGAAAATCATGACATTTGGCTGGAAATTGGTATATTTGTCCTTGTCGGTGACACTACACAGAAAAGGATCATTAGCACATCTCCATTTCCAAAAATCAGCACAAGAAGATTTGTAAAAATGGAAAAATGTCTTTGGCTCTTTGAATAGACTTATTGGGGCAGGCATGCCTGTGCGGGCCATTATTTTCATTATAGACACGTGTGTGCTCTGGAAAATACAAGGAAACGTTATCATGGTGGGCAAAAGCAGTTACAGCCTTATGCTCTAATAGCACAACAAGGCTTGATATATCAGCACAGCCTTCTGCAAATTCTGCGAGTACATTTTAAGAAGCGCGTCAAGATGGCACTGACTCTTAGTCTCCCTTTTCTTCCTTTTGGACACTAATGGCTTCAGGCTACATATGTTCTGGGTTAAAGTCAAGTAGAAATGCACAAGAGGATTCTGATAATTGTTATCGCCAGTATTTCTTGAGTTTATAGTAAATGGTCACTTGTCAACTGCCGGTCCTGATGAGCTTCGCCATTCTAGAAAGGCCGAAACACGTCGATCAACTATTCCTTTGGAGGAGCCACAAAAGGTGAACTTACATATTTGTTCATGCTGGAGAAGTGACTAATTTGGAATATAAAGTAGCTACTAGCTTATTCCTCTTGCTACCTCCAGGTGGATTATGGACTTTTTGAAGGACATTTAGATACATTCCGTGACCACAAAATCTGAAAATAATAACTGGTGTTTATATTTTCAGGCTACCGGACATAATTCTACAGGCTTGTTGACAGACTGCAGGACATCATTCTACAGACTCTTAACGGGCTGCAGGACATCCTTATACAGGCTGCAGGATATCCGCGTACAGGCTTATGCACAGGCTGCAAGGCATCCTTCTACAGTCTCATGCACAGGCTGCAGGGCATCTTTCTACAGACTCCTACACGGGCTGTAGGACATTCTTGTACAGGCTTGTGGCCAGGCTGTACTGGATCTTTTTACAGGCTCATGTACAGGCTGCAGGACATCATTCCAAAGGTTCATTGACAGACTTCAAGGCATCCTTCTATGGGTTTGTGGAAAGTCTACGGGGCATCCTTCTACAGGCTCGTATACAGGCTGCAGGGCATCCCTCTACAGGCTTGTGTACAGGTTGCAGGACATCCTTCTGTAGGCTTGAGGACTTTTTGCAGGACATCATTCTGCAGTCTCATGTATAGGCTGTGGGATATCCTTCTACCAATTTTAGAATAGGCTGCAGAACATCCTTCTACAGGTTTTTGGACGGGCTGCAGGACCCCCTTTTACAGACTCATGTACAGGCCTAAGGAAATTATTGTGCAATCTAATGTAAAAGCTGAAGTATATCCCACTACAGGCTCATGAACAGGCAGGGCATCAATCTACAGACTCATGCACACGCTGAAGGGCATCCTTCTACAGTCTCATGTGGTCAGGCTGTCGGACATCCTTCCGCAGGCTCATGGCCAGTCTGCTGGACATCCTTCTACAGGCTCATGGATGGGCTGCAAGGTATACAGGCTCATGAACAGGCTGCAGGACATCCTTCTACAGGCTCATGGATAGGCTGCAGGACATCCTTCTGCAGGTTCATGTAAAGGCTCCAAGACCTCCTTCTACAGGCTTGTATACAGGCTGCAGGGCATCCCTCTACAGGCTTGTGTACAGGTTGCAGGACATCATTCTGTAGGCTTGAGGACTGTTTGCAGGACATCATTCTGCAGTCTCATGTATAGGCTGTGGGATATCCTTCTACCAATTTTAGAATAGGCTGCAGAACATCCTTCTACAGGTTTTTGGACGGGCTGCAGGACCCCCTTTTACAGACTCATGTACAGGCCTAAGGAAATTATTGTGCAATCTAATGTACAAGCTGAAGTATATCCCACTACAGGCTCATGAACAGGCAGGGCATCAATCTACAGACTCATGCACACGCTGAAGGGCATCCTTCTACAGTCTCATGTGGTCAGGCTGTCGGACATCCTTCCGCAGGCTCATGGCCAGTCTGCTGGACATCCTTCTACAGGCTCATGGATGGGCTGCAAGGTATACAGGCTCATGAACAGGCTGCAGGCCATACTTCTACAGGCTCATGGATAGGCTGCAGGACATCCTTCTGCAGGTTCATGTAAAGGCTCCAAGACCTCCTTCTACAGGCTCGTATACAGGGTGCAGGGCATCCCTCTACAGGCTTGTGTACAGGTTGCATGACATCCTTCTGTAGGCTTGAGGACTGTTTCAGAACATCATTATGCAGTCATGTATAGGCTATGGGATATCCTTCTACCAATTTTAGAATAGGCTGCAGAACATCCTTCTACAGGTTTTTGGACAGGCTGCCGGACCCCCTTTTACAGACTCATGTACACGCCTAAGGAAACTATTGTGCAATCGAATGTACAAGCTGCAGTACATCCTACTACAGGCTCATGAACAGGCTGCAGTGCATCAATCTACAGATTCATGCACGTGCTGAAGGGCATCCTTCTACAGTCTCATGTGGTCAGGCTGTCAGACATCCTTCCACAGGCTCATTGCCAGGCTGCAGAACATCCTTCTACAGGCTCATGGACGGGCTGCAAGGCATACAGGCTCATGAACAGGCTGCAGGACATTCTTCTACAGGCTCATGGATAGGCTGCAGGACATCCTTCTGTAGGCTGGTGGACAGGCTGGAGGATATCCTTCTTCAGGATCATGGACAGGCTCCAGGATACTTTTCTACAGGCTTGTGGACAGGCTGAAAGACATTCTTCTACAGGCTCCTATACCAACTGCAGGACATCCTTCCAGAGGCTCATGGACAGGCTGGAGGATATCCTTCTTCAGGATCATGGACAGGCTCCAGGATACTTTTCTACAGGCTTGTGGACAGGCTGAAAGACATCCTTCTACAGGCTTCTGGAGAGGCAGTAGGGCATCATTCTGCAGGCTCAGGCACAGGCTGCAAGACATTCTACCATAGGCTCATGATCAGGCTGCAGGGAATCCTTCTACAGGCTCATGTACAAACTGCAGGACATCCTTCTGTAGGCTGGTGGACAGGCTGCAGGGCATTCTTCTACAGGCTCATATACCAACTGCAGGACATCCTTCCAGAGGCTCATGGACAGGCTGGAGGATATCCTTCTTCAGGATCATGGACAGGCTCCAGGATACTTTTCTACAGGCTTGTGGACAGGCTGAAAGACATCCTTCTACAGGCTTCTGGAGAGGCAGTAGGGCATCATTCTGCAGGCTCAGGCACAGGCTGCAAGACATTCTACCATAGGCTCATGATCAGGCTGCAGGGAATCCTTCTACAGGCTCATGTACAAACTGCAGGACATCATTCTACAGGATCATGAAAAGACTGCAGGGCATCCTTACACAGGCTTGTGGACAGGCTGCAGGATATCCTTCTTCAGGCTCATGTGCAAGCTGCGGGATATACTTCTACAGATTTTTGAATAGGCTGAAGAACATCGTTCTACAGGTTTTTGGACGGGCTGCAGGACTCCCTTTTGCAGATTCGTGTACAGGCCTCAGGAAATTCTTGTACAGGCTCATGTACAAGCTGCAGAACATCCTACTACAGGCTCATGAACAGGCTGCAGCTCATCCTTCTACAGGCTTATGACCAGGCTGCAGGACATCCTTCTACAGGCACATGGCCAGGCTACAGGACATCCTTCTACAGGCTCATGTACAAGCTGCAGGACATCCTTCTGCAGGTTCATGTAAAGGCTCCAAGACATCCTTCTACAGGCTTCTGGAGAGGCAGTAGGGCATCATTCTGCAGGCTCAGGCGCAGGCTGCAAGACATTCTACCATAGGCTCATGATCAGGCTGCAGGGAATCCTTTTACAGGCTCATGTACAAACTGCAGGACATCATTCTACAGGATCATGAAAAGACTGCAGGGCATCCTTACACAGGCTTGTGGACAGGCTGCAGGATATCCTTCTACAGGCTCATGTGCAGGCTGCGGGATATCCTTCTACAGATTTTTGAATAGGCTGCAGAACATCGTTCTACAGGTTTTTGGACGGGCTGCAGGACTCCCTTTTGCAGATTCATGTACAGGCCTCAGGAAATTCTTGTACAGGCTCATGTACAAGCTGCAGAACATCCTACTACAGGCTCATGAACAGGCTACAACTCATCCTTCTACAGGCTTATGACCAGGCTGCAGGACATCCTTCTACAGACACATGGCCAGGCTACAGGACATCCTTCTACAGGCTCAAGTACAAGCTGCAGGTCATCCTTCTACAGGCTCATGGATGGGCTGCAACACATCCTTCCCACAGGATCATGAACAGCCTGCAGGGCATCCTTCTGCAGGCTCATGGACAGGCTCATGGACATCCTTCTGCAGGCTCATGATAAGGCTCGAGGACATCCTTCTACAGGATCGTGGTCAGGCTGCAGGGGATTCTTCTACAGGCAGGACTTCCTTCTGTAGGCTGGTTCTACAGGCTCATGGACAGGCTGTAGGATCAAACGTGCATCTTTGAAACCATATGGAGCTGTTTGGCCTCTATTGAAACAGTTGCCCCTGCAGTGAGGGCTCCGGGTTAGTGGAACATTTTTAGGTCTGCCCAAGAGAGAGCTTTATATATTTAATTAGCCTCATGCAAAAAAAAAGTCACAGATAAACATATATACATGCATGCATCCATAGAGGGACTTTAAGTCAACTCTCTTCCCACATTGGTTTGTTCGCCTGGCATTTACATTTTGCTTCTCCAAGCACAGCATGAATCAATTGGCCAGACACTGGGGGGCATATGTAAAAGCCCCTATCACTACGGAAATGTCACTTTTAGTGATGTTTCCGTGGCGATAGGGGCTTTGCCTTATTTACAAGACAGCGTTAAGCCACTTACCATTGCTTAATGCTGCATTGTAAATAGGCATCCGTTCACGCAATGCTTAGCGTGAAAGGGGTGGGCAGTGGGTTCTGTGCTGGGCGCTGCACCGCAAAACCCATTTATTTTTTATGCTGCCTTCTATTTACAACGGAGACGTAAATAGGAGGCAGCGCCAGAATTAAGACCAGGAAAAACCTGGTTTAAATTGGCTGGTTTCAAATGCTTTATTTGTCCTCGTTTTTGCTTTTTCCATGTGTGCTGCCTTGTGCAGCACACATGGAAAAAGCAAAACTCTATATGCTGCAAGAGTACCTGCGTTGGGGCTAGGCTGCTAAGTGTAGCGCCGGTGCAGGGGGAAACGCAAGGCTGCACCACATTCTTGTAAATATCGTGCAGCCATGCGTTTCAGAAGTGGTGGATTAATGGGTTAAGCCATGACGGCTAACGCCTCACTCCACCACTTCCTCGTACATATGCTCCTGGGTTTTTTGTTCTGTGGTCGATGGCTTTTTTAAGATCAAATGTATAGCTGCCACTAAATAAAGGGGCACTTCAGCTGGTGGGCCGAAATATAATCAGACCCTCCAGCATTTTGCGATTCACGAAAAAATCTCGAAATCCGCCGGAAAGCGCGACGGCCGCAATATTCAACTTACCAGCCGGAAAAAAAGTCTCCCAGTTGGCATAAAAAAAATGATGCCATTTTATTGGCTGTACGCTCATACGTCACCCCTTGAAACGACGCTGTACAGCCGTATTAGCTGCCTGCTTCATCGATTACAAATAGTTAAGGAAGAGGAGCGAGAAAAGGAAAGTATTGCGTCTCTGTTCTCCATCTTGCAGGCTCCACTGGAAAGAATGTAAAAAATTAGGATCCTAGTCAGGGACAGGCGGGGCACGCAGAGAAGGAAAAGGACTCTGGGGCATATTATCTAGGGCTGGCGATAATTATCCCTGAGCGCGCTTAGCACACTTTTTTTTATTGCCAGCTACTGCTGGAATATCTCAGCAAGCTAGCACTGTATTACCAACGCTCAGCGCTATGGCGATAAATATTCCAGCGATAGCGGGCAAATGGCCAAACATCGCCTAAGAAACAGCCATGTCCCTCCCAAAACTGCGATGATCTTGGTGATAAGGCCCTGTGGTCTTAACCCCATAATCCACCTCCCATGTTAGGTATGCCTAACACAGGAATTTAGCAGACGTAAAATTCCTGCGTTAGGCCAGAGGTAGCGCGATTATTATCATCGCTACCCCTCCTTGCTAATAGCGCGAAGCTGCCTTCGCAATATTTTCCTGTTTTACATGTTTCTGTCAGCCACGCCTACTTTGCATCTCATTATCGATGCGTAGCGAGCGGTGACAGAAACTGGAGATAAATCAAGGATCCACGCGCTAGCGTGTCCTTGTTTATAATGCGATAGAATTATCGCCGCTTTTCGCCCGAAAACGGGCACTAAAGCGGCGATAAATCTATCGCCAGCCCTAGATAATATGCCACTCTGTCTTTTCCTTCTGGCGCACAGAATACACTGATACACTGACAGTGTCTGCTCTGCCCTCCCCCTTTCATTCTTCCTCCCTCGTATTCCCTCTCTTTGTCTAGCAGCTTCTCCTCCCTTACTGAAAACCCTGACATCAGAAACGGTTCTCCGTCTCTCTTTACTCCTTTCGTTGATTTGTTCCTCTGTGAAATGGATCCAAAAAAGAAAAACACTGTAACTGTTGTCTTTTTCTGAGATTTTTCTATTCCAAAGCAGTGCTCGAAATGGATAAATAGATGTGTAGGTACTCTGTAACAGAGTACCTGTTTGTTTCTGAGAAGTGCCGGTACTCGCTCTTTCTCTCTCTCTCTCTCTCTCTCTCTCTCTCTCTCTCTCTCAATATAAAAAAGTGCCAGTACTCTATACCGGACAGTATCAGCCCATTGAAAGCACTGTTCCAATGTGCAGTTGTGGGAATAAAAGGTTCAAATTATGAAAAATAACTAAATAAAGCCTAACAGTGTGGTAGCAAAGTGGGCAGATTGATTTTATTCATATCCGCACACATTTGCGCCACTCTACAGAGTTTGCCAGTGAAGCGCTACTTGTGTTTACTTGTCTTTCTTTGAATGGCCTTGTTTTCCCCCGGGCAGGGAACTAGTGCACCAGTCCTGGAGGCCCTGCAACACGTGGATTGGAAAACAAAATGTGTACTGCGTCTCAATGTTCAGGGAATTGGGGGCATATTATCGAGAAACGGCGTTAAAATGATCGCCTTGAGAATTCCCATAGAAGCCCATGTTCTGGTGTCAACATGGGCTTCTATGGGAATTCTCTGCGGCATATTATCAAGCCCATTAACACCGCTTTAGCGGCAGTTTTCTGCCGCTAACGCGGCGATAATTTTAACGCTGTACTTGATATGCCCCTTGGTCCTTTTACTACACTGCTTACGCTCTGTAAGGATATAAGCAATGGACATTGAAATTGGTCCGCTCCATGCCCTATAGTCATGTCCTTAACATTTCAGGCAAAAGCACTCACTGATTTCTGAATACCGTTAAAATAACCATGCAATTCCTGCTTACACATCACTTGCTTTACTTAATTTTGCATTTCCTACGAGTGTCTGCTTTTACCAGGATGATGTTACTTTTTTTTGTAGGCCACATATTGCTCTTGTCTAGTGCGTAATTTAAATTGAGCTGCATCCAGGTGTTTATAGCGGGGCACAATTGGGTTATAGTTGAAGGCAGTTTCTCTCAGTGGAGCAGTATGGCGTTCAGTGGGGGAGAGGATGTGACACTATGGTCAGAGCTGCCGAATTTGGAACTGGGGAACCTTGTTCTGAAGCATCATTATTACGAGATGTCTGTCCTGTCAGCACTACCTATAAAAGGGAGTCAGTGCACTAGACACACGAGGAGGCTGTGTGTCTGCACCCAGGGACCCTGTGTGACTGCACCCAGGGAGCGAAGGGGGACTGTGTGACTGCACCCAGGGACCGAAGGGGGGCTGTGTGACTGAAACCAGGGAACGAAGAGGGCTGTGTGACTGCACCCAGGGAGCAAAGGGGGGCTGTGTGTCTGCACCCAGGGAGCCTGTGTGACTGCACCCAGGGAGCGAAGGGGGACTGTGTGACTGCACCCAGGGAGCGAAGGGGGACTGTGTGACTGCACCCAGGGACCGAAGGGGGGCTGTGTGACTGAAACCAGGGAGCGAAGGGGGGCTGTGTGTCTGCACCCAGGGAGCCTGTGTGACTGCACCCAGGGAGCGAAGGGGGGCTGTGTGTCTGCACCCAGGGAGCCTGTGTGACTGCACCCAGGGAGCGAAGGGGGACTGTGTTACTGCACCCAGGGAGCGAAGGGGGACTGTGTTACTGCACCCAGGGAGCGAAGGGGGACTGTGTGACTGCAACCAGGGACCGAAGGGGGACTGTGTGACTGCAACCAGGGACCGAAGGGGGGCTGTGTGACTGAAACCAGGGAGCGAAGAGGGCTGTGTGACTGCACCCAGGGAGCGAAGGGGGGCTGTGTGTCTGCACCCAGGGAGCCTGTGTGACTGCACCCAGGGAGCGAAGGGGAACTGTGTGACTGCACCCAGGGAGCGAAGGGGGACTGTGTGACTGCACCCAGGGAGCGAAGGGGGGCTGTGTGACTGCACCCAGGGAGCGAAGGGGGGCTGTGTGTCTGCACCCAGGGAGCCTGTGTGACTGCACCCAGGGAGCGAAGGGGGACTGTGTTACTGCACCCAGGGAGCGAAGGGGGACTGTGTGACTGCAACCAGGGACCGAAGGGGGGCTGTGTGACTGAAACCAGGGTGCGAAGAGGGCTGTGTGACTGCACCCCGGGAGCGAAGGGGGGCTGTGTGTCTGCACCAAGGGAGCCTGTGTGACTGCACCCAGGGTGCTTGTGTGACTGCACGCAGGGAGCGAAGGGGGGCTGTGTGACTGAAAAAAGGGAGCGAAGGGGGGCAGTGTGACTGCACTCAGGGAGCAACGGGGGCTGTATGACTGCACCCAGGGAGCGAAGGGGGGCTGTGTGTCTGCACCCAGGGAGCCTGTGTGACTGCACCCAGGGAACGAAGGGGGACTGTGTGACTGCACCCAGGGACCGAAGGAGGGCTGTGTGACTGAAACCAGGGAGCGAAGAGGGATGTGTGACTGCACCCAGGGAGCGAAGGGGGGCTCTGTGTCTGCACCCAGGGAGCCTGTGTGACTGCACCCAGGGAGCGAACGGGCACTGTGTGACTGTACCCAGGGACCGAAGGGGGGCTGTGTGACTAAAACCAGGGAGCGAGGAGGGCTGTGTGAATGCACCCAGGGAGCGAAGGGGGGCTGTGTGTCTGCACCAAGGGAGCCTGTGTGACTGCACCCAGGGAGCGAAGGGGGGCTGTGTGACTGCACCCAGGGCGCCTGTGTGACTGAAACCAGGGAGCGAAGGGGGGCTGTGTGACTGCACCCAGGGACCGAAGGGGGGCTGTGTGACTGCACCCAGGGAGCGAAGGGGGGCTGTGTGACTGCACCCATGGAGCAAAAGGGGGGCTGTGTGACTGCACCCAGGGAGCGAAGGGGGGCTGTGTGTCTGCACCCATGGAGCCTGTGTGACTGCACCCAGGGACCGAAGGGGGACTGTGTGACTGCACCCAGGGAGCGAAGGGGGGCTGTGTGACCGCACCCATAGAGCGTAAGGGGGCTGTGTGACCGCACCCAGGGACCGAAGGGGGGCTGTGTGACTGAAACCAGGGAGCGAAGAGGGCTGTGTGACTGCACCCAGGGAGCGAAGGGAGCTGTGTGTCTGCACCAAGGGAGCCTGTGTGACTGCACCCAGGGAGCGAAGGGGGCTGTGTGACTGCACCCATGGAGCGAAAGGGGGGCTGTGTGACTGCACCCAGGGAGCGAAGGGGGACTGTGTAACTGAAATCAGGGAGCGAAGAGGTCTGTGTGACTGCACCCAGGGAGCGAAGGGGGGCTGGGTGACTGCACCCAGGGACCGAAGGGGGGCTGTGTGACTGAAACCAGGGAGCGAAGAGGGCTGTGTGACTGCACCCAGGGAGCGAAGGGGGACTGTGTGACTGCACCCAGGGACCGAAGGGGGGCTGTGTGACTGAAACCAGGGAGCGAAGAGGGCTGTGTGACTGCACCCAGGGAGCGAAGGGGGGCTGTGTGACTGCACCCAGGGTGCTTGTGTGACTGCACGCAGGGAGCGAAGGGGGGCTGTGTGACTGAAAAAAGGGAGCAAAGGGGGGCAGTGTGACTGCACTCCGGGAGCAACGGGGGGCTGTATGACTGCACCCAGGGAGCGAAGGGGGGCAGTGTGACTGCACCCAGGGAGCGGTGAAAGTGGTGCCTCAACAGGGGTGCACTCATGGGCACTAGAACATCCCAGAGAGAAATACTGCCTCCCTCCCACAAGGTTAGTAGGTTAGGAGATTGGACCTGTGCTTCCGTTGAGCTGTAGAAACTTTAAACATGCCTATATCAAAGAGGAATACTATGCTAAAACAGGTTCCATTGATTTAGGGCTGAAAAGGAATGATTACAAGTAAAATAAAGTGCCGCAATAATGCCGCTAAATTTTCATTTTGTGCCGCTAACTTTCAATTTTTGTGCAGCTTTTCTTTTCCGGTGGTGCTTGTGTTTCTAAACGATGTTCTCACGTTTCAGTAACTCAAAGTTAATAGTGCCATTCCCTTACTCCAATAATATCCAAATTTCATGCATTGGCCCTAGAAAGTGTTTCCATCCCTGTTGCGAGTGCACCTGATTTCTTGGGAGTACAGTTTGAAAGCAAATAACTTCTAAAACTAGTTTTTAATATATCACTTGGACTGGAAGCAGATGGCCCACCATGTTTAGGCAGGGCTTGTATTTTATTATTATTATATTTTTGTGGCATTTAATTGTAATACGAAACATAAGCACCTCGCCAGTTTGCAGAGGCTGGACCTACTGTTTCTTCCAATGTTTGTTATTATCTAGATGTGGCATTGTTTTCTTCCTTCCTCTGAAAAATGAATAATAAAAAGAGAGAATGGTTTACAATATAAGTTTCAACATCAAGTTGTCCCCAGGGAGGGGACAGAGGGTTGAGAATGGGCCATGGTCGCTTCCACTACCCCAGTTTTTGGTGAGGGGACTGATGCCTCCCCAATCAATCAATCAATCACATAATTTGTAAAGCGCACTACATACCCGGTAGGGTTTCAAGGCGCTGGGGGTGGGGGGGTGGGGAATGGTGGTGCTGTTACTGGTCAAAGAGCCAGGTCTTGAGTTGTCTCCTGAAAGTCAGCAGGTCTTCGGTTTGTCGCAGGTCGAGGGGGAGGGTGTTCCAGGTCTTGGCGGCGCGATGGGAGAAGGACCTGCCTCCAGAAGTGGTTGTCCGGATGTGTGGGACCGTGGCCAGGGCGTGGTCAGCGGAGCGGAGATTCCTGTTGGGTACGTAGAAGGAGAGTCGACTGTTGAGATAGGCTGGGCCAGTTTTGTGGAGTGCCTTGTGTGCGTGGATCAGGAGCTTGAAGGAGATTCTTTTTTCGACGGGGAGCCAGTGCAGGTTCCTTAGGTGGGGGTGATGTGGTCGCGGCGCAGGACGTCGAGGATCAGGCGTGCAGAGGCATTCTGGATTCTCTGTAGTCTGCTGATGAGCTTGGACGGGGCTCCGGTGTAGAGGGCGTTTCCGTAGTCGAGTCTGCTGCTGACTAGGGCCTGGGTGACTGTTTTCCTCGTGTTGGTCGGAATCCATCTGTAGATCTTGCGGAGCATGCGGAGGGTGTTGAAACAGGTGGAGGAGACTGTGTTGACTTGTTTGGTCATGGTGAGTTTTGAGTCGAGGATGACTCCCAGGTTGCGTGCGTGGTCGGTGGGGGCCAGGGGGGACCCCAGTAATGTGGGCCACCAAGAGTCGTCCCATGCGGAGGGGTTGGATCCGAGGATGAGGATTTCCGTCTTGTCTGTGTTCAGTTTGAGGCGGCTGTCCTCCATCCAGTTGGCGACGGCCTTCATTCCCTGGTGGAGGTTGGATTTGGCGGTGAGAGGGTCCTTTGTGAGGGAGAGGTGGAGCTGAGTGTCGTTGGCGTAGGAGATTATGTTGAGGTTGTGCTGTGTAGACGTTGAACAGTGTCGAGCTGAGGGAGGATCCTTGAGGGACACCACAGATGATCTTGGAGGCCTCGGAACAGAACGGGGGGCAGGCGGACTCTCTGAGTTCTGCCAGAGAGGAAGGAGGTGGTCCAGTCCAGGGCCTTGTTACGGATCCCTGTGTCGTGGAGGCGCGTGCGTAGTGTGCGGTGGCAGACTGTGTCGAAGGCGGTGGAGAGGTCCAGGAGGATGAGGGCCACCGTCTCGCCGTTGTCCAGCAGGATCCTGATGTCATCTGTGGCGGCGATGAGGGCGGTCTCGGTGCTGTGGTTGCTGCGGAATCCTGATTGGGACAGGTCTAGGATGTGGTTGTCTTCGAGGTGCCGGGTGAGCTGGGTGTTTACTATCTTCTCGATGACCTTAGCTGGGAACGTAAGCAAGGAGATGGGCCGAAAGTTCTTGAGGTCGCTCGGGTCCGCCTTGGGTTTCTTCAGTAGGGCGTTGATCTCTGCGTGCTTCCAGATCTCAGGGAAGGTGGCGGTCTCGAAGGAGAGGTTGATGATTTTGTGCAGGTGGGGAGCGATGGACTTGCTGGCTTTGTTGAAGATGTGGTGCGGGAGAGGGTCAGATGGGGATCCGGAGTGGATTGTTCCCATGGTCTTGATTGTGTCCTCGATGCTCACATTGGGCCAGGTTGTCAGGGTGTCGTGGGCGGTGGGGTGCGTTGGATTCGGTGCGGTGTGGTCGGCAGGGGTCGTCCGGGGTCTGAAGCTGTCATGGATGTCAGTGATTTTCCAGTGAAAGAAGGTGGCGAGGGAGTCGCACAGGGCTTGCGATGGTGGGATGTCGTTGGCGTTGGAGCTGGGGTTGGAGAGTTCCTTCACGATGGTGAAGAGCTCCTTGCTGTTGTGTGCGTTGTTGTCAAGGCAGTCTGTGAAGGAGGTTCTTTTGGCGGTCCGGATGAGGTGGTGGTGGTTGCGGATGGCGTCTTTGTGGGCAGTGCGGCTGTCTGGCATCTTGTCATTGTGCCATATGTTTTCCAGTTTCGGGCAGGTGCGTTTTGAGTTGAGGAGTTCCGGGGTGAACCAGCTGACTCTTCTGCTGGTGTCTGTGTTGGTGGGGTTTTTCAGTGGAGCGACGGTGTTGGCGCAGTCGTTCATCCAGCGTTCGAGGGCGAGTGCACCTTCATCCGGTTTGGTTGGGTTCGTCGGGGGTTTGAGTGCGAGGTTTGTCTGTAGTTGTTCTTCAGTGATTTTGCCCCAGCGGCGGCGAGGGTGTCTGTAGGGTGCAGTGGTGTGTGGGTGGTTTTCGGAAGGAGAAGTGGATGCAATGGTGGTCTGTCCAGGTGAGTTCGGAGGCATGGCTGAAGGTGACGTGGGGGCTTGAGGAGAAGATGACATCTAGCATGTGGCCGGCGCTGTGGGTCGGCGTCGTGACGAGCTGTTTCAGTCTGAGGTTGGCGAGATTGTCGATTAGGGTGGAGGAGTTGCTGTCATTGTTGTTCTCCAGGTGAACGTTCAGGTCTCCAAGGAGGATGTAGTCGGTGGAGGTTAGCGCGTGTGTGCTGATGAGGTCGGCGATGGAGTCGCAGAATTGAGGCCGGGGTCCTGGAGGTCTGTAGATGAGGGTGCCCCTTAGGGTGGTCTTCGGGTTCGTGTGGATCTGGAAGTGCATGTGTTCAGCGGTGCTGAGGGTGTCGTTGGTGTTTGTTGAGATCTTGATGGTGTTTTTGTGGACGATGGCGATTCCTCCTCCGGCCCTGTTGGTGCGGTCTCTGCGGGTGATCTTGTACCGGTCTGGGATGGCTATGGCGATGTCTGGCGAGGAGGCTTCATTCATCCAGGTCTCGGTCAGGAAGGCGACGTCCGGGGATGTGGTGTCGAGTAGGTCCCAGAGTTCGACGGCGTGTTTGTGTGCGGAGCGGGTGTTGATCAGGATGCATCTAAGCTGGTTGGCTTCCGTTGTGGTAGGTGTCTTGGCGCTTTCATGGCAGGAGAAGCTGCAGTTCCAGCAGGTGAATGGGCCGTGGGTGCGCCTTGGGGCAGCCTTGCAGCAGGTGTGAGTTCTTCCTGGGTTGAGAGCGATGACGGTCTTGGCGTCGTAGTGGAGGTGGTTTTCGTGGCAGTGCGGGGGCCAGGCGTTCTGGCGCTGGGCGTGGTCCAGGCGCGGACAGGCGCAGACGGGCTTGCCTTAGGCACGCCATCGGCGCGCCAGCTGCGCGGCCGCTCAGTGGCCGCCATATATGGGGAGGGGGGGAGGGAGGAGCAGCTGGGAGGCGGGAGGCGAGGGACGGGTGTGGTGAATGGGCGTGGAGTGGGCGGGGCCACAGGGGAGGCAGCAGCGGGGACGGAGGATGGGAGACCGGCGCGGGGCACTGAGGAGTGAAAGGTGTACAAAATGCAAAGAGGCACAGAGCAAAGCGGCGATCACAGTACAAAATACGATGGGCACAGAGCAAAGCGGCGATCACATTACAAAATACGAGGGCACAGAGCAAATCGGCGAGCGGGGGGCAAGGGGCACAGAGCAAAGCGGTGATCAGAATACAAAATACAAGGGGCACAGAGCAGAGAGGCGAGCGGGGGCTGGGGGCACAGACAGATGCAGGAACAAGGCGACAGGCAGCAAATGGAAACAATGAGAGACGAACCTAAAGGCCACCACTGGCCACCAGGGATGAGGCGCAGGTGGAAGCCTGCGGGTGGAGGAGGGCCTCGAATTCACCGTCGGCGGCAGTAGCGAACAGCGGCAGCGGGGGTGCAGGCGGAGCTGCAGCGGGGGGGGGCGACCTACCAGGAGGTCAAGGGTCGCTCTCCTCACCGGGCAGCGGCAGCCATATATGGGGAGGTGGGGAGGGAGGAGCAGCAGGGAGGCGGGGGCGAGGAACGGGTGTGACGAATGGGCGCGGAGTAGGTGGGGCTGCAGGGGAGGCAGCGGCGGGGACGGAGAACAGGAGACCGGCGCGGGGCACAGAGGAGCGAAAGGTGTACAAAATACGAGGGGCACAGAGCAAAGCGGCGAGCGGGGGGAAGGGGGCACAGAGCAAAGCAGCGATCACAATACAAAATACAAGGGGCACAGAGCAGAGTGGGGGGCAGGGGGCACAGAGCAAAGCGGCGATCACAATACAAAACACAAGGGGCACAGAGCAAAGCAGCGAGCAGGGGGAAGGGGGCACAGACAGATGCAGGAACAAGGCGACAGGCAGCAAATGGAAACAATGAGAGACGAACATAAAGGCCACCACTGGCCACCAGGGATGAGGCGCAGGTGGAAGCCTGCGGGTGGAGGAGGGCCTCGAATTTACCGGCGGCGGCAGGAGCGAACAGCAGCGGCGGGGGTGCAGGCGGAGCTGCAGCGTGGGGGAGCGACCTACCAGGAGGTCAAGGCTCGCCCCAAGGGTTGGCGCACGCTATGGCGACGTCCTTGTTTATGGTGGAGGTCAGGGGACCTATAGTGCAGTGAACACCAGATGGTTAAGAATGGGCCATGGTGGCTTCCGCTACCCCAGTTTTTGGGGAGGGGACTAATGCCCCCCAAGGGTTGGCGCATGCTATGGCGACGTCTTTGTTTATGGTGGAGGTCAGGGGGCCTATAGTGCAGTGAACACCAGATGGTTGAGAATGGGCCATGGTGGCTTCCGCTACCCCAGTTTTTGGTGAGGAGCCTATTGCCCACCCCAAGGGTCAGCACACTCTATGGTGACGTCCTTGTTTACGGTGGACGTCAGGAGGCCTACAGTGCTCTGAACACCCTCCTCCTAGGAACATGTGTCCTGCTCACCTCTGGTTTGCAGGTATGCCTTGGTTCTGCACAAGCTTCAGTTACCAGTGGGAACAACCTCTAAGCAAGCACTCACAAGCCGGTGTGTCTAGCGTTGACCCCAGCCTTTTTGGCTTTGCCAATTTTTATTTTGTTTTGTCATGGCTTTTGTTGGGAAACCAGTCCCTCACCAATCTAAAAAGAAAAATAAATGGCTAATTGCAAAAATATAAAAGCTCATTTTGCAAAATTGGTTTCTGACTCTGAAGGGAACTACTTTGTGTGTGGATGTGCACCGTGTGAAAGGGCAGAATTTTGTCACTCACAGTGGATTTAACCAATTGGTGAAACGGACTGATCTATTGTCTCATGTTATATGTAGTGGGCAGAAGAAAAATGTGAATGGCACAATAACAGACCAATGAATGAAGAGGAATGCCTGAGAGCTCATTTAAGTATGTTATACATATCATTTTAATAAGATCAAATGGCAGTGACTAATGCCAGATCTAAAATCTCCCTGTTTAATTTTGTGTTTTGAAAATGTTTCTTAGAAACAGCATTCTTTATGTTGATGGTTCCTAAAATGGGAGATGTTTTGTTTCCCAGTCGATGCAACCTGTGCCCTGCACTTCTTTACATTAATAAAGGCGTCTCATTGGACAGAAACAAATAATGCACTCTCATTCTGTGCATGAATAAAGCCTTTTGAACGAAATGAGAATGTATAGTTATTCAAGGATTGTATCTTCATCAGAGAGACTGTGAAAAGAGCCGTAATGTATCAATTTGTCAAGGCACACATTAAAAGGTGCTGTGCTTAAAAGGGTATTTTTATACAACACCACCAACCAAAGCTTTGCTTCTGTAAGGTTTCTCTCCTCTGAGCTTTATCAAAAGCAGGCAGAGTGGAAAAAATATGTTTTTCCTTTTACAGTTTTTGCAGTTTTCTAAGTGGTTTTTCACCACTTCCTGTTTTGCCTTTCTGACATTTGTGGCGGAAGAGTTGTGCAAACCCCTGAGGGAACAAAGAGAGCTTTACATTTCTCAAAATGTGGCACCACTCTGAATTCAGCATTCGTGTAAATCGCTCAAGGTTCTTTTTTTTGTTGCAAAAACTGTTTATTGATTTTCACAAAGCAGGCAACACAAGGTTAATACTTCTTACAGTCTCTGTTATTATGTAGCGTCAGGCGATGCATGGCACAAATAAACACAAACAAAAAGGAAATAAAAACCCTCAACAGATTTCCATTTCAACTCTTCTCTAAGTTCTTATCAAGGGTTACGTCGCACAATAGTTCAAGTCACATTACAGACTCATTTTACAGCACAGAAGAATTTATCAATAACATTTACTGTCAGCCCACCTCCAAATATGCGCCTTCTATCTCACCTTATTTTTTGACTGATTGCCGTTTCCAGGTGCTATATATCATTCATATCCCACGTGGGCCAGCTTTAGGGTGGTGCGGCTGGTGTAGCTGCACCTGGCGCTGACTTTGATTGGGTCGCAGTGTTTAAAAATAAGATGGTTATCAAAACAGAGAACTGCCTTGAGCATCCAGCTATTTTCAGGAACAATAGAAATGTCAAGATAACTCTGGTGGTTAATTTGTTTGCTGGGGAGAGACAGGAGTTTTGTCTAGTGGCATTTTTTACTCATCATAAAGTAGCGTGGAGGGTTAATGTGCCTGCTGCAAAGATCGCAATCCCGCTGCGGACGCATTGAAGAGCAGGGGTGGGGGGGGTGCTGGTGAGATTCGCGGTGACGTCAGCAATATACGGAGCCGATAGCTACCCCCGAGATGGCAGGATCAGGAGGAAGCTACCGCCCCCAAAACTAAACCCCACCCCCGCTTTGCTACACCATTGCCCTCAGCTTGCACAGAGTGCAGACTAAGGGTGGGCGGAATTTGCGAAATTGACTTTCGCAAATTATTGCGAAATTGCGCAAAATCTCCGTGAGCATGCGAAACTTTCGCGAAGATGAGGAGATTGTTTTTCCCGCCCGTTCGCGATGTGTTTTTGCGTGCTCATGGTGAAATATATCTCCAACTTGCCCATGTGGTCGCTAATGGGCACGGCCATCTTGCTTGCGATGCTTATTTCCTGTTCGCGATCGCAATGACGTGTTCGCGATCTCAAACTCTTGCGGGATAGTGCGACCGGCTACCAACAATCCAACATCTTGTGGCACGCGCGAACGGATAGGAAAATTCGTCGGCGAACGCAGGGACCCGGCAAAGTCATGACAGCGCGCGCGAGAATGCATTTTTAAAGCGCGAACAAGAAAAATACTTTTTTTTTTTGCGAACAAGAAAAATACTTGCGTTTCGCGGCAGGTTGCGAAACTTTTAACATTTTCTCGCTCTCTGCGGAACGCGAAAATGTCAAAATATCGCAAATTCCGCGAGCAGAACGAAATTTACCGCCCAGGCCTAGTGCAGACCCATATCTACGAGGCAGTGCGTCAGTGGGGCATTCCATAGGCATTGCGGTGGGTTTTCCCATGCAACACCCATTGCTTTTTGACACATTCCCAGATTTACAGGGATCTGTAAACATGAGAATATGTTAAAAGTGTATGCACCCCACACGGGAGGCGTAATGAGGGGAAATATCTTTATTTCTCTTTGCTTTTATCCACTTTCTATGTGTGCTGCGCCCTGCAGCATGCAGAGAAACAGGACAGTGCCTCCACGGATTGTTTTTGAGCAGGAATTGTGCCAACAACACAGGCACCCTTGCACCATGGTGCAAGGGTGCCTGGGTAGGCACTAGGCACCAAATTGTGAGCAGGCAGAAAGGACAGGAATGCACTGTATCTTGTATATACTATGCATTCCTGCCTTTCTGAATTAGTGTAGGGCTGCGCAGCAAGAACCCTTGCAACACTGCCCGATGCCAAAATATTTTAAATGAGGCCCTTGGTGTAAGTGAAGTATGACGCCATTAAAACTTAAAAGGTATGCCTGCCAGGCGTTCTGGGTAGATGGGGGACAATAGAGGAGAGTGGTAGTGAAGGATCTGAGGAGAAGTTCTTGGGGGCACTGGTGAAGAGTGGTAGTGAGGGAATCTGAGGAGGAGTTCTTGGGGGTACTGGTGAAGAGTGGTAGTGATGGAATCTGAGGAGGAGTTCTTGGGGGAAGTAGCAGAGAGGGGTAGTGATGGAACCTGAGGAGGATTTATTGGGGGCACTGGTGGAGACTGATAGTGATGGAATCTGAGGAGGATTTCTTGGGGGCACTGGGGGGTTTTGGGGCACTGGTGGAGAGTGGTAGTGATGGAATCTGAGGTGGAGTTCTTGGGGAACTGGTGAAGAGTGGTAGTGATGGAATCTGAGGAGGAGTTCTTGGGGGCACTGGTGGAGACTGATAGTGATGGAATCTGAGGAGGATTTCTTGGGGGCACTGGGGAGTTTTGGGGCACTGGTGGAGAGTGGTAGTGATGGAATCTGAGGTGGAGTTCTTGAGGAACCGGTGAAGAGTGGTAATGATGGAATCTGTGGAGGAGTTCTAGGGGGCACTAGCGGAGAGTTGAAGAGATGGAATCTGAGGAGGAGTTCTTGGGGGCAGTGGTGAAGAGTGGTAGTGATGGAATCTGTGGAGGAGTTCTTGGGGGCACTGGCGGAGAGTGGAAGAGATGGAATCTGAGGAGGAGTTCTTGGGGGCACTGACGGAGAGTGGTAGTGATGGAATCTGTGGAGGAGTTCTTGGGGGCAATGACGAAGAGTGGTAGTGAGGGAATCTGAGGAGGAGTTCTTGGGGGCACTGGCGAAGAGTGATAGTGATGGAGTCTGAGGAGGAGTTCTTGGGGGCACTGGCGTAGAGTGGTAGTGTTGGAATATGAGGAGGAGTTCTTAGTGGCACTGGCGGAGAGTGGTAGTGATGGAGTCTGTGGAGTAGTTCTTGGGGCACTTGCGGAGAGTGGTAGGGATGGAATCTGAGAGTGATAGTGATGGAATCTTAGGGTGAGTTCTTGGGGGCACTGGCAGAGAGTGGTAGTGAGGGAATCTGAGGTGGAGTTCTTGGGGGCACTGGTGAAGAGTAGTAGTGATTGAGTCTATGGAGGGGTTCTTGGGGGCACTGGCAGAGAGTGGTAGTGAGGTAATCTGAGGAGGAGTACTTGGGGGTACTGGTGAAGATTGGTAGTGATGGAATCTGGGGAGGAGTTTTTGGGGCACTGGTGGAGAGTGGTAGTGATGGAGTCTGAGGAGGAGTTCTTGGGGGCACTGACAGAGAGTGGTAGTGAGGGAATCTCAGGAGGAGTTCTTGGGGCACTGGCGAAGAGTGATAGTGATGGAGACTGAGGAGGAGTTCTTGGGGGCACTGGCGTAGAGTGGTAGTGTTGGAATCTGAGGAGGAGTTCTTAGTGGTACTGGTGGAGAGTGGTAGAGATGGAATCTGAGGAGGAGTTCTTGGGGCACTGGTGGAGAGTGGTAGTGATGGAGTCTGAGGAGGAGTTCTTGGGGGCACTGGCGTAGAGTGGTAGTGTTGGAACCTGAGGAGGAGATCTTAGGGGCACTGGCTGAGAGTGATAGTGATGGAATCTGAGGAGGAGTTTTTGGGGGCACTGGCGAAGAGTGATAGTGATGGAGTCTGAGGAGGAGTTCTTGGGGGCACTGGCGTAGAGTGGTAGTGTTGGAATATGAGGAGGAGTTCTTAGTGGCACTGGCGGAGAGTGGTAGTGATGGAGTCTGTGGAGTAGTTCTTGGGGCACTTGCGGAGAGTGGTAGGGATGGAATCTGAGAGTGATAGTGATGGAATCTGAGGGTGAGTTCTTGGGGGCACTGGCAGAGAGTGGTAGTGAGGGAATCTGAGGTGGAGTTCTTGGGGGCACTGGTGAAGAGTAGTAGTGATTGAGTCTATGGAGGGGTTCTTGGGGGCACTGGCAGAGAGTGGTAGTGAGGGAATCTGAGGAGGAGTACTTGGGGGTACTGGTGAAGATTGGTAGTAATGGAATCTGGGGAGGAGTTTTTGGGGCACTGGTGGAGAGTGGTAGTGATGGAGTCTGAGGAGGAGTTCTTGGGGGCACTGACAGAGAGTGGTAGTGAGGGAATCTCAGGAGGAGTTCTTGGGGCACTGGCGAAGAGTGAGAGTGATGGAGTCTGAGGAGGAGTTCTTGGGGGCACTGGCGTAGAGTGGTAGTGTTGGAATCTGAGGAGGAGTTCTTAGTGGCACTGGTGGAGAGTGGTAGAGATGGAATCTGAGGAGGAGTTCTTGGGGCACTGGTGGAGAGTGGTAGTGATGGAGTCTGAGGAGGAGTGAGTTCTTGGGGGCACTGGCGTAGAGTGGTAGTGTTGGAATCGGAGGAGGAGATCTTAGGGGCACTGGCTGGGAGTGATAGTGATGGAATCTGAGGAGGAGTTCTTGGGGGCACTGGCAGAGAGTGGTAGTGATGGAATCTGAGGAGGAGTTCTTGGAGGCACAATAAAAGATGGCACCACCAGCACTACAGTCGGCTCTGCTGCCCACATCCAAAGGGTTCATTACAGATGCGACGCCCACCACATTCAGAGACTCCCTGCTGGTGCCAGCCTTTGAGGATGTATAATGCTAGGTTATGGCATTTCTAAACGCGAAGGACGCGTCAAATCAAATGTACCATCCAATCATTTTTATCACATATATAACTTGTTCACAGGAGGCCCCCAACACAAGACCTGTTGTGTTTGTCTGCATCCGTCCTGGGATGCTGGTCACACAGGGGAGAATGCACCAGTGTTGACAGGTGGAGTGCCAGTGGGTAACTCCTCATATGTAGCACTCCCCCCCCCGACTTTCAATGTGGATAGAATTTAATTATATTCGATCTCGGTCAGCGCCCCCCGCAGGACTGTATTGATACAATTCTGTATTTTCTTGTAGCTCAGGCTGGGGAACGAGAGACATGTTTATAGATCTCGACTTGGACCCTTCACCAGAGCACCAAATGATCTAATACGGGGTCAATCATGATGGTCCACTCACCCCCAAAATAAAGTCATCCGAGCAAAATTCAGCAAGAGTCTTGAGAGTATGGTATGGGGGCACCTTTCATCACCATTTGCTTCATATCTCAAGCCCACATATATATTTGCATCCATAGTTTTAATTGTTCAAACAGCAGCTTCCGGGCAGGTCTTCTGTGTTTTTAAGAGTGTCTCTAGTGATGGCTTGCTGCTCATCTGGTGGACACCATGGGATGGTGACTTCCTCTAGTGGGTTGTGGCTTGATCCACCACCCACCCATCTCCTAATGATTTCAAGTATCCCTCACCTGACAAGTGGGGTTCCTGAGGGAGTATTTATATATCAGTGTGCTTGGTACTTGGAAAGTGACGTCTTTTCTATGCTTTGACATAGGTGCCATGACCAAGCACATTAAGTGAAGAGACAGGCAATGGCTGGTTGGAAATCGTCTTGGCACGTGAGAAGCAGGCGTCTGGAGGAGAAATGTAGTAGATGTAATTGAGTCGGCCAGTAGGCGAAGGTCTGTGAAGCAAGAAGATGTAAGAGGACGAGCAATCAGTTAGAGCACAGCTGATATAACAACCTTTAAATGTAAGGTTTTGTGAACATAATTCAAAGCTGCACTCCAACTCCCATGACTGCCAGAACCCAGAGTTTAGTTTCCTACCATCTTCAACTACACACAAAGTGTATTTCTCTGCTTGTTGCAGGTGATCCAGGCTTGCCTCCCTCGATCTCTGGTATGGTGACGGGTACCAGTATCCAGTTGTGGCTGAAATAAGTAGTTTATTTCATGGAAGAAGATCTCACCTTCACCAGCTCTCCCTCTGCTTACTTTAGTCCCTACGATTCAAACTGACCTCAGCATTGCATTTGACGTACAGAGCTGCTGCATTCAGTCGATCATTACAATAGATCCTTATTCTAAGTGTGCAACTACTACACCTCCCTTGTTGGCCCTTCTCCATCCCTTGTCCATCACGTGTCGGACAAGGATCCTGGATGGTGTACTTTAGGATCTGCAAGTCCACCTTTATGTCCAGGGATCCAGAGTCTAGGTGACCTGGAAGAGTTCCAATTGGGTGAAAGAGTGTAACCCGTTGCCCACCCTCCATCTTCTTCTTTTGGGTCCATCCTGGTAGAACTCCTTGGGGTGCCCAGACTGATTATTCAACACCAGCATTCTTCCACAGAAAGGATGCTATTGCTTGGTGTTGGCGAGTGTGGTTGAATGCCAGTTGGATGTTTTTAACATGACCCGATAAGTCCCTGGTGTCCAATGGACATCTTAGTCCCCCTGCTGAGGGCTGATCAAGGTAAACTCCTGATATGCCTCCGGGGGGAGGGATGGGGGAGAAAGCCACCAAGGCCATGTTTGTATCGGGAGAGTAGTGCACTTGGAAGAATGTACCTCCCACTTTGGACAGTCCTCTGTGTCTAGATGGGAAGATCCCTGCTTGGTGAATGTCATTCATTGTAATTTATTTTAGGAGAGGGATTATTTGAAAGGGGATTGTACCCCTGTGGAATGGTCGCATGCAGGAAACAGCCAATAGAAGATTGATATTCCACATACAGGACCCCCAACAGCTTGGCACAGCAGTTGGACAGTCAATGAGTCAAAGCCCCACGTTCTAGAGTTCCCCAATATCATGACAGAAGTCCATTCTAATGCAAAAACAACAGTTGATGGACAGAATGCAGAGCAATGTCATACATTCAGCCCAGTATAGAGATCTGGGCCTAAATCCATAGTTTTTTTGCTCACCATGCCTTTCCAGTTTAAACCCAGCCATATGCAAATCAGTCTTGACCCTGTGCCTCATTGGAACAGTCCAGCCCGAACTGCCAAGCCAGGTCCTCCCTGGACTGGAAACAAGCACCCTAGGACTCGTTTCAGGGTTTCACCCCTCTTCAGCCAAGATAGCTTGATTCCAGTGGCATGGAGAGCACATGACCCACGTCTGGGCATACCTGTCCCACTCGGGGTGACAAATGCAAAAACAACAGTTGATGGACAGAATGCAGAACAAAGTCATACATTCACCCCAGTACAGAGATCTGGGCCTAAATCCATTGTTTTTTTTGCTCACCATGCCATTCCAGTTTGAACCCAGCCATGTGCAAATCAGTCTTGACCCTGTACCTCATGGGAACAATCCAGCCCGAACTGCCAAGCCAGGTCCTCCCTGGACTGGAAACAAGCATCCTAGGACCAGTTACGGGGTTTCACCCCTCTTCAGCCAGGATAGCTTAATTCCAGTGGCATGGAGAGCACAGGACCCACATCTAGGCATACCCGTCCCACTCAGGGTGGCATGGTGAGCAAAAGAATGATGGATTTAACCCAGATCTCTTGACTGGGGGTGAATGTTTTGATTTGTCCTGCATTCCGTCCATCAATTGTGTGTCTTTTGCTTCCTCGCCCTAATTGTGCCAGATATGCTTAGATGTGGGTCTCGTGCTCACTGTGCCTCTGGAATCAAGCTATCCTGGCTGAAGAGGGGTGAAACCCTGAAACCGTTCCTAGGATGCTTGTTTCTGGTCTAGGGAGGACCTGGCTTGGCAGTTTGGGCTGGATTGTTCCCATGAGGCACAGGGTTAAGACTGATTTGCACATGGCCAGGTCTAAACTGGGGTGGCATGGTGAGCAAAAGAATGATGGAAATAACCCAGATCTCTTGACTGGGGGTGAATGTTTTCATTTGTTCTGCATTCAAATGTGTGTCTTCAGAAGTCCATTCTAATACATACACACCAATGTTTAAAGACACATGTACCTGAAATAAAAAAGTAATAACAATAATACCCATACTACAACCCCCTTGCAAAAGATACCTTACCTGTGAAAATCGGTTCTCTGGTGGAGAAGTTATAGCCCATGAAGTTGCCGCTGCATGAACCTCTTTACATAGTCACCCATTGGCTTCGCTGATGTCCTCATTTTTAGATTCAGGTCACCATCTGGCATTCTAACATCACAGATCATGTAGGTAGTCTCTGGAGACAGAAGCAATAGTGCTTTGATTGTCTCCACTGGGCACATACTGGCAAAGAAACTGGTGGAATCACCAGAGGTTTCCCTAAGCCCCTGTGAGAGGTTGGGACCACCACAACAATCGCATGAGAGGTAACGCAGAGGTCATGCCGCCCTCATTAAATACAAGAAATTAGAAATCTGTTGGCCACTTTTGTGATGGTCAAGAAGCCCCTTCAGCATCTCCCCTAACAGGACCCCAAAGGGGTCTTTGAGGGGCATTATAAGTAACTTTTAATAAGCCACCTTGCAAGAATTAGAGATTAGCCAACCATTCTGTGAAAAGTCTCAGTGATCTTCTTCTTCTGGCCCATGAGACCCAAATCTCGGTGTCTAGACATCTAAAGTAGTTGAGCTGCCATGTCAGAGTGTCTGCAATGGAGATAACACCTTGCCAGATATCCCAAAATTAGCTGACAGAATCAAAGCTCAACCAAAAATGCTTCAAGGTTTGGGAAAAGGCAAGGTAGCATTTATACTTTACTTGCACATGCTTCAACTGGTTCGGTGCAAGTTCAGGCCCTAGGAGGTGCTCATGCCAATCAGGTATAACCTAGAAGTGACGTCAGGCCTGAATTTTGATTTTGAGCTTAAGGTGGGCAGTGATCCCACCAGATCCACACATTGGGTGTTGAATCTCTGACTGGTGTTTTAATTTCAAGTGTCAGTGTAGTATTCTGTGTTGGCCCTCCCTCTGACTACACCTTGTCCACTACCCATACCATTGGTGCATTCCATGACCAATCTCTTATTCAATTTGCATTCCTCATGCCTCTTCGATATATGAAAGGGGCATAACCAGTGCTCTCAGTCTGACATATAGATGTGAATGTACTATTATGCACCCAGACTAGATGCTGTTGGGGGACACCAAAGAGTGCCAGATGCATTATTAAGCAGCCAAACTCTATGGGGGGGGGGGGGGTAACAAGAGGTAATGAGAGCAACGTGGATCTGATGGGAAAAGCACAAGGGGGAGAAAGCTGTAATGTGGGTCGAGACACAAAGACGTGCGAAAACCTCATTGAGAAGGTGGAGAAAAGCACACAATCATGGAGAGATGTGCATAGGAGAACAACTGGAAAACACATGCACTTCCACGGAGTGCTTAGATGAAAGAAAAAAGTAACACTTGGAAATGAGTAGTGGAAGCACACTAATGCACCTATGCTTCAGGGGAGGGGCAAAGGCAAAAAAAGATTGTAAAAGCCACACAAGCTAACAAATAAGTAGCAAGCAAATGAGGGTGACAAGGAAACCAACAAATGGGAAGTAAAGGGCAAGCTCTAAGCCCACCATAAGCAGATAATATAGCTTGCTTGCAAATGACACTGGTGTAGAGAGGCCCAGTCAGAAGTGGAGCTAGATATAGATGCATAGAGGTTCTGATAAAGAAATATAAAAAGATGTGATAGAGTGGGAGAAAGAACACTTCACCAGGCATCTCTAAGAAAGTGTGGTGCCTGGGAAATTGCTCAATTTGCCCATACCACTTCTTTGTGTTTTGGTGTGTGTTAAGCACTCCCCACAGCATGTGTGAAAATCTGTACTCTGTGCATACAGCACCAAAATGCTCTGCAATGTAAAATTAATTAAGAACTCTATGCTAAAGCAATGAGTAAACCATTCTCCATCCCAGTTCAAAAAGCTAAAACATGGAGAGCAATGCCAGGAAACATAAAACTAAAAGAATTGGAACAGCTTTGTGACAGCCATGAGCTCTCAAATTAGCTTCTCTTCTGGAAAGTGATACACACTGAGTAAACGTGACTGGCTGATAACGGAGACCCACCAACACAGCAATGGTAAACACCAGGTAGCCAGATTTTTGCTATGTGTCATCTCTGCCAACCATGCCAAACATTTACTCCCTCTGTCCATCACACTGGAACATTCGTGCACCAAATAGGTTTACATCCTTCTTGTTAAATCAAGCACCACCTTCAACTCATGTAGAGTACAACCACACCATTGTTGAGGGTAACCTAGTCTCCACAACATGCATTAGAGTTCAGTGTTCTTGTTATCAAGGGAACATACAGATCCTGGGATTAGCCAAGTTAGCTCTTATGCAAAGGTAAGAGGCCATACACCACAATGAGTTGAATTGGAAAAGCTAGGCTTGCTGTTCATGGAATTAGACACGTTCCTGGAATTGGACAGGTCCCTGAGGCCTTCCCTTTTCTTTTAAAACACTGAGTTTTATCATCAAGCTCTGCCCACGTCTGTTGCACAATTATTTGTTTGTTTGTGGTATAAGCAGCTGTAAGATTACTGCACTCCTGCCTTTCCTGAGTGGCATGTATCACAGTTACACCATACTATTGTGTACCAGGTGGCATTGCCTCACGTTGATGAAAACCAACTGGCATTGTTGGGTCATCCATCTAGACATGGTTGGCCACTTCTACTTTCAATGACCTGAACTGGGTCATGATTGTGCACCCCTTTCAGAAGTGTTTCACCATAAGAAAAAGAAGATCCCCATACAATCCAGTGGATTAGGCAGTAGAAACAGAAACAAAGTTTTGGAAACTGATAGAAGATCAATACACCCTCAAACTCACATGCATCACCCTTAAAAGAGAACTAGGCAGAGACCCCACTACCACTCAACACGCCACAGATAATGCTCGTAGCCCTGGGGAGTGGTCTATGTGGAGAGCCCGCTCCCTCCTCACAGCCCACAGTGCATGCAGTTCGCCCTGGGGAGTGGTCTATGTGGAGAGCCCGCTCCCTCCTCACAGCCCACAGTGCATGCAGTTCGCCCTGGGGAGTGGTCTGAGTGGAGAGCCTGCTCCCTCCTCACAGCCCACAGTGCATGCAGTTCGCCCTGGGGAGTGGTCTGAGTGGAGAGCCCGCTCCCTCCTCACAACCCAGAGTGCATGCACTTCGCCCTGGAGAGTGGTCTGAGTGGAGAGCCAGCTACCTCCTCACAGCCCACAGTGCATGCACTTCGCCCTGGAGAGTGGTGTGAGTGGATTGCCAGCTCCCTCCTCACAGCCCACAAGTGCGTGCAATTCGCCCTGGAGAGTGGTCTGAGTGGAGCGCCAGCTCCCTCCTCACAGCCCACAGTGCGTGCACTTCGCCCTGGAGAGTGGTCTGAGTGGAGAGCCATCTCCCTCCTCACAGCCCACAGTGCATGCAGTTCGCCCTGGGGAGTGGTCTGAGTGGAGAGCCCGCTCCCTCCTCACAGCCCACAGTGCATGCACTTCGCCCTGGGGAGTGGTCTGAGTGGAGAGCCCGCTCCCTCCTCACAGCCCAGAGTGCATGCACTTCGGCCTGGAGAGTGGTCTGAGTGGAGAGCCAGCTCCCTCCTCACAGCCCACAGTGCATGCACTTCGCCCTGGAGAGTGGTCTGAGTGGATTGCCAGCTCCCTCCTCACAGCCCACAAGTGCGTGCAATTCGCCCTGGAGAGTGGTCTGAGTGGAGCACCAGCTCCCTCCTCACAGCCCACAGTGCGTGCACTTCGCCCTGGAGAGTGGTCTGAGTGGAGAGCTCGCTCCCTCCTCACAGCCCAGAGTGCATGCACTTCGCCCTGGAGAGTGGTCTGAGTGGAGAGCCAGCTCCCTCCTCACAGTCCACAGTGCGTGCACTTCGCCCTGGAGAGTGGTCTGAGTGGAGAGCCCGCTCCCTCCTCACAGCCCAGAGTGCATGCACTTCGCCCTGGAGAGTGGTCTGAGTGGAGAGCCAGCTCCCTCCTCACAGTCCACAGTGCGTGCACTTCGCCCTGGAGAGTGATCTGAGTGGAGCGCCAGCTCCCTCCTCACAGCCCACAGTGCGTGCACTTTGCCCTGGAGAGTGGTCTGAGTGGAGAGCCAGCTCCCTCCTCACAGCCCACACTGCATACACTTCACCCTGGAGAGTGGTCTGAGTGGAGAGCCATCTCCCTCCTCACAGCCCACAGTGCATGCACTTCGCCCTGGGTAGTGGTCTGAGTGGAGTGCCAGTTCCCTCCTCACAGCCCACACTGCATACACATCGCCCTGGAGAGTGGTCTGAGTGGAGAGCCATCTCCCTCCTCACAGCCCACAGTGCATGCACTTCGCCCTGGGAAGTGGTCTGAGTGGAGTGCCAGCTCCCTCCTCACAGCCCACAGTGCATGCACTTCGCCCTCGAGAGTGGTCTGAGTGGAGAGCCAGCTCCCTCCTCGCAGCCCACAGTGCATGCACTTCGCCCTGGAGAGTGGTCTGAGTGGAGAGCCAGCTCCCTCCTCACAGCCCACACTGCATACGCTTCGCCCTGGAGAGTGGTCTGAGTGGAGAGCCATCTCCCTCCTCACAGCCCACAGTGCATGCACTTCACCCTGGAGAGTGGTCTGAGTGGAGAGCCATCTCCCTCCTCACAGCACACAGTGCATGCACTTCGCCCTCGAGAGTGGTCTGAGTGGAGAGCCAGCTCCCTCCTCACAGCACACAGTGCATGCACTTCACCCTGGAGAGTGGTCTGAGTGGATTGCCAGCTCCCTCCTCACAGCCCACACTGCATGCACTTCGCCCTGGAGAGTGGTCTGAGTGGAGAGCCAGCTCCCTCCTCACAGCCCACAGTGCATGCACTTCGCCCTGGAGAGTGGTCTGAGTGGAGCGCCAGCTCCCTCCTCACAGCCCACAGTGCGTGCACTTCGCCCTGGAGAGTGGTCTGAGTGGAGAGCCAGCTCCCTCCTCACAGTCCACAGTGCGTGCACTTCGCCCTGGAGAGTGGTCTGAGTGGAGCGCCAGCTCCCTCCTCACAGCCCACAGTGCGTGCACTTCGCCCTGGAGAGTGGTCTGAGTGGAGCGCCAGCTCCCTCCTCACAGCCCACAGTGCCTGCACTTCGCCCTGGAGAGTGGCCTGAGTGGATTGCCAGCTCCCTCCTCACAGCCCACAGTGCGTGCACTTCGCCCTGGAGAGTGGTCTGATTGGAACGCCAGCTCCCTCCTCACAGCCCACAGTGCGTGCACTTCGCCCTGGAGAGTGGTCTGAGTGGAGAGCCAGCTCCCTCCTCACAGTCCACAGTGCGTGCACTTCGCCCTGGAGAGTGGTCTGAGTGGAGAGCCAGCTCCCTCCTCACAGCCCACACTGCATACACTTCGGGCTGGAGAGTGGTCTGAGTGGAGAGCCACCTCCCTCCTCACAGCCCACAGTGCATGCACTTCGCCCTGGGTAGTGGTCTGAGTGGAGAGCCAGCTCCCTCCTCACAGCCCACAGTGCATGCACATCGCCCTCGAGAGTGGTCTGAGTGGAGAGCCAGCTCTCTCCTCACAGCCCACAGTACATGCACTTCACCCTGGAGAGTGGTCTGAGTGGAGCGCCAGCTCCCTCCTCACAGCCCACGGTGCATGCACTTCGCCCTTGAGAGTGGTCTGAGTGGAGACCCAGCTCCCTCCTCACAGCCCACAGTGCGTGCACTTCACCCTCGTGAGTGGTCTGAGTGGAGAGCCAGCTCTCTCCTCACAGCCCACAGTACATGCTCTTCACCCTGGAGAGTGGTCTGAGTGGAGAGCCAGCTCCCTCCTCACAGCCCACACTGCATACACTTCACCCTGGAGAGTGGTCTGAGTGGAGAGCCATCTCACTCCTCACAGCCCACAGTGCATGCACTTCGCCCTGGGTAGTGGTCTGAGTGGAGTGCCAGTTCCCTCCTCACAGCCCACACTGCATACACATCGCCCTGGAGAGTGGTCTGAGTGGAGAGCCATCTCCCTCCTCACAGCCCACAGTGCATGCACTTCACCCTGGGTAGTGGTCTGAGTGGAGTGCCAGCTCCCTCCTCACAGCCCACAGTGCATGCACTTCGCCCTCGAGAGTGGTCTGAGTGGAGAGCCAGCTCCCTCCTCACAGCACACAGTGCATGCACTTCGCCCTGGAGAGTGGTCTGAGTGGATTGCCAGCTCCCTCCTCACAGCCCACACTGCATGCACTTCGCCCTGGAGAGTGGTCTGAGTGGAGAGCCTGCTCCCTCCTCACAGCCCACAGTGCATGCACTTCGCCCTGGAGAGTGGTCTGAGTGGAGCGCCAGCTCCCTCCTCACAGCCCACAGTGCGTGCACTTCGCCCTGGAGAGTGGTCTGAGTGGAGAGCCAGCTCCCTCCTCACAGTCCACAGTGTGTGCACTTCGCCCTGGAGAGTGGTCTGAGTGGAGCGCCAGCTCCCTCCTCACAGCCCACAGTGCGTGCACTTCGCCCTGGAGAGTGGTCTGAGTGGAGCGCCAGCTCCTTCCTCATAGCCCACAGTGCCTGCACTTCACCCTGGAGAGTGGCCTGAGTGGATTGCTAGCTCCCTCCTCACAGCCCACAGTGCGTGCACTTCACCCTGAAGAGTGGTCTGATTGGAGCGCCAGCTCCCTCCTCACAGCCCACACTGCGTGCACTTCGCCCTGGAGAGTGGTCTGAGTGGAGAGCCAGCTCCCTCCTCACAGCCCACAGTGCGTGCACTTCGCCCTGGAGAGTGGTCTGAGTGGAGAGCCAGCTCCCTCCTCACAGCCCACACTGCATACACTTCGCCCTGGAGAGTGGTCTGAGTGGAGAGCCATCTCCCTCCTCACAGCCCACAGTGCATGCACTTCGCCCTGGGTAGTGGTCTGAGTGGAGTGCCAGCTCCCTCCTCACAGCCCACAATGCATGCACTTCGCCCTCGAGAGTGGTCTGAGTGGAGAGCCATCTCCCTCCTCACAGCCCACAGTGCATGCACTTCGCCCTGGGTAGTGGTCTGAGTGGAGTGCCAGCTCCCTCCTCACAGCCCACAGTGCATGCACATCGCCCTCGAGAGTGGTCTGAGTGGAGAGCCAGCTCTCTCCTCACAGCCCACAGTACATGCACTTCACCCTGGAGAGTGGTCTGACTGGAGCGCCAGCTCCCTCCTCACAGCCCACGGTGCATGCACTTCGCCCTTGAGAGTGGTCTGAGTGGAGACCCAGCTCCCTCCTCACAGCCCACAGTGCGTGCACTTCACCCTCGAGAGTGGTCTGAGTGGAGAGCCAGCTCTCTCCTCACAGCCCACAGTACATGCACTTCGCCCTGGAGAGTGGTCTGAGTGGAGAGCCAGCTCCCTCCACACAGCCCACAGTGCATGCACTTCGCCCTGGAGAGTGGTCTGAGTGGAGCGCCAGCTCCCTCCTCACAGCCCACAGTGCATGTACTTCGTCCTGGAGAGTGGTCTGAGTGGACAGCCAGCTCCCTACCCACACTACTCAGCACATGCCCATTCTTCTAGCCAGTGGTCTGCATGTAGAGACCTTTCTCTCTTCTCTACATCACGCTGTGCATGCTTGTTGCCTTGGGAAGTCGTCTGTGTGGAGAGGTCACTCCATTTCCAAATCCAACAGCTCACTACCATCACCCTGGGGAGTGGTCTGTGTGTAGAACCCACTCTCTCCCCACAGTGCATGCTCGTCAATGCGGGAATTTGTCTGGGTGAAGAACCCATTCCCTTTCCACACCCTACAGTGCATTCCCATCACCCTGAGGAGTGGTGTCTGTGGAGAGCCCCCTACCTCCCTATATCCTAGAGGGCACAGCCGTTGCCCTAGGGAGTGGTGCTCCCATACTCCACAGCACACGCACTTCACCCTGGTGAGTGATAGTTGTGGAGACCCTACTCCCTCTGCACACCTCACATCCTTCACTCTTGGGAGTGCTCGCTGCAGAGACCCCACTCCCTCCTCACACCCGACAATGCATGCCTGTCACCCTGCGGAGTGGTCTGTTCCGAGAGCCCACTCCCTCCCCACATCTTACAGCTCACGCCTATTGCCTTGGGGAGTCTCTGCCTGAAAAGCTCACTTCCCCCTCACAACTCATACATTCTTAGATGCACCTCCACACTCATACACACATGTACTTTGACATACAAACACACACACAATCATAAAGACACGTACACTCTCTCATACATACAAATAGTACATAGACCATAGACACAGATCCTTTCCCACTCTCAGACACAGAGACACACACAGCACATTTTGACACTCACTCACCCATACATACATTCTTATATACGCCCAAACACTCATACACAGAGACACACTCTGACATACAAACAAACACACAATCACATGGACACATACACTCTCTCACACACTGTCACACACATGCACAAATGCAGACACACTTCGACACATTTACAGACTCTCACATGCAAGCACGGTTTCACCCATATAAACACAGAAGCACACGCTTTTACACTTAATCGCGTACAGATAATACAGACACACATTTCCTTACATCCTATCACACATGCACAGGGACACTCACACATACTTATATTCTTGGATGCACCCAAACACTCATACACAGACATGCATCCCGGCATACAAACACGCACACGATCACACAGACATATGCATTCTCTTTCACAGTTTTACACACATGCAAAAACACGCTCACACACCCACCCACACAGACATTCTAGCACACATAAACATAGTCTCACACACACGTACACACACAAATATACGACATACAATATATTATCTACTGGCGGTCGCCAGTAGATAGTTATAGTTAGGACCATGTTTCCATAGGAAATCTCAAAATTCTATTTGGAATAACTTTGGCGCCGGTTGACGAATCCTCGTGAAATTTTCAAAACTAATGGGGGCGCTACGCTCCGCTCCTACCCTGAAAGTCTCGGGGTGATTCGTCAAGCGGGGGTTGAGAAACAAGGGGGGTCCCAAAACGCGTTTTCCCCATGCATTTTTCCATAGGACCTTTAGACACAGCTACAGCCCGAACGGCTGAACAGAATTACTTGTAATTTGGCAGAGAGGTAGCCATGAGGTCAAGGAAGTGCCTTTTGTAGGTCTGGTGTAAATCTGTTCAGTAGTTTCTGAGAAAATAGCATTTAAATCAATATATATATCTGTAAGCGCGCTCCGTGCGCTTACGGTAAGCTTACCGTACGCGTACGGTGACGTGCGCGAGCACGATTCTGATTGGTTGTTAGATCAAAGTAAACATTCGAATCGGTCGAAACCAGGAAGTATCGGCCGCCATTTTCTGTCTCTCGCACTGAAAAACAAAGGTTGATAACATGAAAAGGGGGCAACGAAGAGAGTTGCAGACCCCCTATCGTTCGTCAGGGGGTTCACAAAGGACCAAAAAGTATGAAAAATAAATTTAATAATTTTTAAAAAAAATCGCGGAGTGCGCGTATGGTAAGCTTACCGTACGCGTACGGTAAAAAAAAATAAAATAAAAAAAGAATTAACAATCACATTTAATATATAAATCTAAGGACCCCCAAGGGAGAAAAAAACAATTGATATTTTGTAAAAAATGGCGTGGCGTGCACGGTACGAAATGCGCAAGGTGGGCGCTCGGTGCGCGAAGCGCTCCGTGCGCGGTAAAAATTTACAATAAATAGATAACTTAGCATTTAAAAAACCGTACAAATTCACTGAAAAAACCATAGGTTTCACACACGTTATAGTTAGGAATTAGCATTTAAAAAACCTTGGAAATTCACTTAAAAAAACCATAGGTTTCACACAAGTTATAGTTAGCTGTACATTTCACTCGTAAAAAACCAACGAAATTCCACGTTATAGTTAGATACGGTAACTATAACTTGCGCGACCGCAATGCACAATGTGTCATTTCAGATGTCATCATTGATGTCATGAGTGATGTCACTGACCATGTCATAAGTGATGTAATATGTGACGTCATCAGCAGTGGATTGCGGGTGCGCAAGTTATAGTTACCTGATCTAACTATAACGAGGAATTTCATTGGTTTTTTACGAGTGAAATGTACAGCTAACTATAACTTGTGTGAAACCAATGGTTTTTTAAGTGAATTTCCTATGTATATATATATATATATATATATATATATATATATATATATATATATATATATATATAAATAATCGCCAGTAGGTAGTTATGTAGTTATAGTTAGGACCTATTTTCCATAGGAAATCCACAACATTCTATTTGGAATAACTTTGGAGCCCGTTGACGAATCTTCACGAAATTTTCAAAACTTTTGGCCAGCTCCGGTCCGCTTCTATCCTAAAAGTGTCGGGATGATTTGTGTAGCGGGGGCTGAGAAAAAAGGGGGGCCCCAAAATGTGTTTTCCCCATGCAATTTCCCATAGCACCTTTAGCTGCAGCTACAGCCCGAACTGCTGAACGGAATTACACCAAATTTGGCAGAAAGGTAGACCTTGGTTCAGAGTCGTGCCCTTTGCTTAAATGCTGTAAATCTGTTCAGTAGTTCCTGAGAAAATCAAAAATAAAATCACATATATATCTGGGCGGAGCCTAACCACACATCTCATCGTGAGATCTGATTGGCTGTCAGCACTTCATCCAAAAAGTGATGGCAGCCATCTTGGGACCAATATACATGATAGCACCTCATTAAAAAGCATTGCACTTAATAGAAGGTTTGTGGTAAATATTTAAATTACCTGTACTATTTTTTATGCGGTAAAGTTCAATAAGAATAACTCAGTAAAATAAGAGGCAGAATCCGTGGTATTTGAGGTTCTAAAAGGCTTTATTCCTTACAAAGGAATGATGGTTCGAACCAGGCAATCGTATTCCATCACCACGAAGGTTCAGGAAGGGATAGGCAATACATTATTGACAAGTTAACATATATATAGGAAATGTATTACAGTAAGACAGATGTAGGAGGCGTAACAGCTGATATGAAAGATAAGAATACACATACGTAATGAAAAAGGCGTTACAATAGGCGTGCATAAAGGCGTATACTAGAAACGTCATTTAAGATGATGTCACAGGTGGGTGGATCCATAGAGAATCCTGCAATGTCAGCAGAAATACTTGGCAGAGATGCGCGCGCAGCCGCATGACGTGTGATTGACGTGTAACTAGAGGGTGAAGGGGACTTGACATTTAGCTCTACATGTGGAGACAGAAGTCTGGGATGTCAGAACGACCTAATCCCAAATCGTATCTAATATCTTATGTTTAAGGAACTGTATTATCCAAAAGGAAAGGTCTCTCGGACAGAATCTATTCTATACTGACTGTTAGTGCGTGTACAAGCGTCTAAGTGTCTACATGAGATGCGAGGGGGCATGGGCCTTCCATGGTAACAGGGGCTATGAATTACTTGCATGAAGACAGTGAGGCCGGGCCCTTTGCTCGGTAGCTGGAAGGATGTTTACCTAAACTACTAGACAGGAATGCATTGGATGAGGAGCGGAGCAGATAACTTGAAGGCTGAATACAGTCTTTGGCAGGCAACAGGCCGAGTCAGGCACCGTTAGCCGCGCAGGGAGTAGGACAAAGTTCATGGATACAGATGCAAACTCAGGCTGGAGTTTTCAGAGGCAGAAGGCAGGAAAAGGCTTGATGGCAGAATTCAGGGCCTACTCGCCTGAACTGTAAAACGTGAAAGGTGTACCATATAAAGTCGGTGGCCAATCATATTTAGGAACGGAATATCCGACCCATCCATGGCGGATCTGAAAGAGGACATGTTGACGTTGGACGCACATGTATTTGCGTCTTCATAGCTGGAACTGGAGGGAACATACATGTACATGGAGCCGTTGGGGTCTAAGATAGGGGACATAACTGATCATAAAATTCATATTTCCTCATTCCCTCCTTGTCCCCTACGGACCCTTCATGAAATATCGATCTTCATCAATCCATCAATCTGTTCGTATAACATCATCTGTTCCTCTTTCTTCTTCCGGGATCTTGAATGAAAACTTGAATGTGGAATACACGATGTGGCACACAGACCACAAATCGCTGGCCCACATTGTAGACATAAGCAACAACTGAATATTATGAGAAGGCCAATACCTAGGAAGGATAGGATCCTCCATCCCCAGGCTGACAACACGCTCCAGAACCAACCGGACCAAGTCCAGGTGCCTGGATTCTGGTGTATCTGGCTTACAATCTTATGAAGGCGAGTTATGGCTTTATATACTGATGGCGCGTTTTCTGGGATGAAAACACAGCAACTTGATCCGATGACCCTACAAGCTCCGCCCCTATCGGCCAGGATGACGTCAAGGACAAGACGATTTTGAAGAACAACAATCCGCATCGCAGACTGCTCCTCTGTTAAGTTGCCTAGGGCGGAAGTAGTTTCATTCACTACTGCTTCAAGGGTTCTTGTTAATCTACGTATTAGTTTACTATTCGTGACAGTGCCTATGTAGGGAAAGAAACCTTTATTGAAATCTGTGTATTGTTCCCATGCCGTTTCAGTGTAGTCGACAATCGGGAGATCTCTCTGCTGTCTATTGTGTACTAAATGGGTATTTCTGTGATAATCAGGAGGGGCTAGGAAAACAGGTGGCAGAAGGAATGCAATGTAACAGGTACCATCCCAATCTAGAGGTAAACGTATATATGCTGTCTGACCACATATGAAGTATGAATGACGAGAAGCTCTAAATGTAGACTTGCCTTGATCACTGAATTCGACTACAGTGGTACATTTACTATGGCCCATGTATATTGAACCATTCTTTCTTACACATAATTCACCTTTAACTGGAAATACTGACATAGCGGGCAAGACTGGTACAGATTCGGATTCAACATTCAGAATCATGAGGTTAAGTGTAAAGTTACCTAATCCATATACTTCATTTTCTAGATCAGTTCCTGTTCTTTTGGGAAGTCCCTCCTTGTTAGGGTAGCAGACTTTAAGTAAAACTAGGTTCAGGTTTCCCCATACCCAGTTGTCCTGGTAAACTACGGAATTTGAATCTAGGGAATTAATCAAACTAAACCATGCTCCACAGGAGCCATTGTGTGTGAATGGATACGGAAAGAGAGGCAGAACTCCCTTGTAGTTCTGATAGGGAGGGAGTCGGCCACATATCCAACAATTTGTAGCATTGCTGGTCTGATGGGAATGATGTAACATACTAATGAATGTGTTATTGCGCAGCGCAAATCTATAGGACAACTCATGCGGAGGTAATTCGCTAAAAGAATGTTCGGCAGTAGCATTGAAAGCACGCTTGGAAATAGGGTAATACATGTGTAACAGTATACCTGCAACAATAATCAGAATGCTTAGAAAAAACATAATTAATAATGTCACTATGCAGTGACTACGAAGTGATTTACAGTATGCATGTTTCTTGAGCTGTTTCTGTCTATTTCTCTCTCTATTTCGGTCTAGAGGATACTTGTCAGAGACTAATTCAACTGATTCACCTTGGAGAGGACTTAAACAATCAAATTGTCTGACTTGCTAGACCTTAGTTTCAGTTTATAATTTTCTTGTTCGGTTTTTTCAACCAGGGGGAGTTTTGAGTCAGTCTGTGAGGGAATGCAGGGCTGAAAGTTCACATCCGAAGGTAGTCCATGAAATTTCTTGATATGACTCGAGTGTAGCCAACCCTTGCGACCCTCAATCTTCACTGCTGTCCTCGTCGTGAGAAGAACGAGTTTTGGCGACTGCCAACGAGGCTCCAGCGGGCTCCTCCTGTCGAAGTTTCTTACAAGCACTAGATCACCTGGAACCACTTCATGGGGCTTCACCTCAGTGTTATCGGGAAAAGCTGCAGCTACCTGTGAACGACAAGATTGTAGTGCAGACATCAAGGAAGCCAGGTAATCTGTCAGCATATTACAATCAACGTCTGTGATTTTACGAGGTATAGGCGTCCCCCACATATTTGGTGGCCTACCGAAGACCACCTTATACGGGGATAGCCCTGTTCGAGAGTGTGCTACCATTCTCATGTAAAAGAGCGCAACTGGTAAAGCTACAATCCAGTCGACACCTTTTTCTCTACATATTTTGGAGAGTCTTATTTTCAGAGTTTGATTATGACGCTCCACGAGACCTGCTGCCTCGGGATGCCGGACACAGTGGAATTTCCATTGATAGCCTAACAGAAGTGAAACGTGTTTCATTAGCTCGGATGAGAACGGCTGGCCGTTATCTGAGTACACGACACGGGGCAAACCGTACCGTGGGAAGAATTCTCGAACTAACTGTTTGGCAGTAGGGGCAGTGTAATCTGAGACGGGATAAGCCTCTGTCCAACGGGAAAGAGCACATACAACTACGAGAACATATTTGAATCCTCGACAACGTTCCATCTGGATATAATCCATCTGGAGGACCTCAAAAGGGTGATCGGGAGGTTGAAATCCACCTTGCTCTACAGGAATGCTTTTACCTGGATTGAACTGACAACAAATCATGCAGGTACGTACTTTCTGTTTGGCTGCTGCTCGTAAGTGTTTGTTGAACCAAATGTGTTGAATACTGTCTAGCATAGCTTTTTCTCCTAGGTGTGCTGGACTGTGTATTGTGTTAATGATGACTTGAACCATGGAGTCGGGGAGAAACCATATAGATTTTCCCTTCGTCATCCATCCTTGATCCGTTTGGATCCCTCCTAATTCAGTCCATTTCTTAATTTCTTCTGGTGTAGCATGTGTCTGTATGTCAATTACATCAAGGGCGGGATCCTTAACTGTCATGCAGTGTGTCGGTGTCGGAACTATTGTCTTTGTCAAGTCAGTTGTATGAATCTGATTCTGAGCAGTCTGTTTAGCTGTTCGGTCAGCTAGATCGTTACCTTGGGAAATAATGTCAGTCACTTTCGTGTGGGCCTTGCACTTCATAATCGATATTGCAGTAGGTAAATGTATTGCGTCTAGTAGGGCCTGAATGAGGGGTCCGTGTTGGATGTGGGCACCGTGAGAAGTTAAATAACATCTCTCTCGCCAAAGAACGCCGAAGTCATGGACGACTCCGAATGCATAACGTGAATCTGTGTATATGTTGACTTTCTTATTTTTGGCTTGAATACAGGCTTGTGTCAGAGCGATGAGCTCTGCTGCTTGAGCTGACAAGGTATCAATACAATTTGTTTCAATAACTTCAGTGTCTGTTGTAACTGCATAAGCGGCCACTAACTCTCCTGTACTGGTTCTCATGCATGAACCATCTACATACAATGTCAGGTCTGGATCTGATAATGGAATATCTGTCAAGTCTTGTCTGGGTTTCGTCGTAATAGTAATGACTTCGATACAATCATGTGCCAATGGGTCTGTTCCACTTAATGGCAAAAGTGTGGCAGGATTTAATGTACTACAACGTCTTATTTCTATGTGTGGCTGGAACAATGTTAGCTCGTAACCCGTCAGTCTTGCTATAGTCAAGTGTTGTGTTTGTGTCCGGTTCAAGAGAACCTCTACTGCATGTGGTACTTGCACTGTCAATTGATGTCCTAATACTATGGCATCGCTTTGTCTGATCGCTAAAGCTGTTGCTGCCACTGATTTCAGGCACGCAGGAAGAGCCTGAGCTACGGGATCTAACGTACTAGAAAAGTAAGCACATGGTTTGTGTGATCCTGCTTGTTCCTGAGTGAGTACTGACAAGGCAGTACCTTCACGTTCTGTAACAAAAAGTGTAAAAGGTTTACTGTAACATGGTGTTGCTAAAACAGGTGCTTGGCATAAGGCTTTCTTTAAGCTTTCAAAAGCTTGTGTATGTTCTTGAGTCCAAGGGAGGACAGTCGATGTCGCTGCCTCCTGTGTTGTCAACTGAATGAGTGGTTTTGCTAGAAATGCATATTGAGGGATCCACTGCCTACAGTACGAAGTGAGGCCTATAAAGGCCCGTACCTCCTTTTGTGTCTTGGGTGGTGGCATGTTAACAATTAACTGGATGCGGTCAGGTGTAAGCTGTCTTCCCCCCTTGGACAGCAAGTGCCCAAGGTACACAACTTGCTGGACACAGAATTGTAGCTTCGAAGGGGACACCTTGTGCCCCTTGTCGGCTAGGAAATGTAAAACCGTCAGTGATGCTTTTTCACACTCGGGTTCGCTTCGGGCGGTGATCAACAGATCATCGACATATTGAAGCAGGGCAGTGTTAGCTGGCATGTGGATACTGTCAAGTTGTCTTTTCAATGCTTGGCTATAGATGCTGGGGCTTTCTGTGAATCCTTGAGGTGCGCGTGCGAATTTAAAACTTCGTCCATTTAAACTGAATCCGAACAAATATTGGCTTTCCGGATCGATTGGGACGTTAAAGAAGGCGTTCTTGAGATCAATTACAGTAAAGAACGTTGCTTCGGAATCAATGGCTGTTAGTAATGAAGAGATATCCGGGACCACGGGATATTGTGGTACAATGCATTTATTCAACTCGCGCAGATCAATAACTAATCGATATACTGGCGGTGCTTTTGGATCAGTTCGTTTAAGAATCGGAATGATCGGAGAATTACATACATTGGAGTCGGTTTCCACAACCACTCCTTGTGCAATGAGCTCGTCAATGATTTGCAGCAAAGCCACTACAGCATCTGGAGGTAACTTGTATTGTCGCATTCGTGGTAATACCACTCCTGCTTTGAGTGTGACTCGATATGGTGTAATGTGCATGCAACCTACATCAGTGGGGCCTTGTGCCCATAAATGTGCAGGTAAATTCTGTAACCGGTGATCCATGTCTCTGGACACGTAGTGACCTTTAAAGTCACGCAAAAATAATCGTACTCCTTCCGGAGAACAACATATTATAGCTCCTAGAGCTTTCAGTGTCTTTATACCTAACAAGTTTTCTGGACATGATTTAGTAAGTAATAAATCTGTAGTTCGTGTCAATGGACCAACCGTAAGTGGAAGAGGTTGCGATACTTCGTTAATAATAGGCTTTCCTGAAAATCCAAGGGAAATATTCTGTGAGCCTGAGAGGGGTGCCCCTGGAACTTCGTTGTGACTTATAGTTGTTCTGCTTGCCCCTGTATCAACTAGAAATTTTCTGTCTTTCCCTAATACTTGACTATGTACATAAGGTCCCTCTTGATCTACAGGAACCTCAATAAGGGGTAAGCCAACTTCCTTCTCTAGGCTATTTCATGTGTATCGCTGATAATCGGGATAGTCAGCTTGTGCATACTGGTACATCTGTTGTGTCGTGGTTTGTGTTGCAGCAATAGGCTGTGGCTGTGATACTGCTACGGTCTGTTGTGGAACTGGCATAGGCTGTACATGCTGAGGTACTTGTTGCTGGGTCTGATCCGGTCTAGGTGTTTCAGGACTGCGCAATCGTTTATATAATGACCTGGCTGTTTACAATAGTTGCATGTCCCTTTTACAGGAACCGCTGAATCACTGGACTGTGTTGTACCCTTTTTATGACCGTCAGCTGGAACTGACTGAGCAACAAGCATTTTCATTTTCGTGTCTTTCATACGTCTTTGTTCATGTTCTTGTTCTTCTCTAATTCTATTGTGGTGATATTGTAACATTTGTAACATCTGTGAAGGGGTGTTACCTTGCCAAGTACTCTCGAATTTCAATACTCTATTCTTAACTTGGGGCAGGGAATTTTCGACTAGTTTTGTCACAAACAGATGTGGATACGACTCGCTATTTGCTTTTAGGCCACTATTAATACCAAAACATTTTTCAAATCGGGAATAAAAATCACTAGTGTCTTCATCTTGTTTTTGTTTACAGGCTGAAATTGCACCCCAGTCTTCCTTTTTCGTAGTTAACAAACGTGGCAGTACTTGCACTAATAATCCTGGTAATGCTGTAGTTTTTCCCCCAAGCCCTGAGCCTGCAGTTCGGGCCTTTTCTTCGTTTTCTAATGCTGTCCAATCAATCTTTTGGTCTCCCACCTCCCATTCCTTTTCTTTGAGTTTCTCGTAAATACCGGCAGGAAATAATACTTTTAATATTTTCATAATGTCAGGGTAGGTATAGTCACCCATGAGTAACATGTCTTTTATTTCACGGTGGAAACCTGCTGGATCTTTGTCATGGCTGGGTACTAATTTTTTCATTTCCAATAATTCTATTTTAGTTATGGGCGTGTACACAAACACGCGTTTAAAAGTATTGTCTTCACCTTTGACTGGGTGCACTTCATGTAAGGGATTCTGTCTGTCTATGTAATACGTTTTTCTTTCCATGGTGGGAGCTGAAACATGTTCTGGGCATACGAAGACAATGTACTGGTGTCGATATTCTAGAATTTCTTTAATTAGATCAGTACCCGAACCTCTCCATTTATTTGTTAGTAATTCTATCAGGATATCAGGTAGGGGACCAGGATCCGAGTGTTGGCTTTTATATAATATAAGGAGGTGTTGTATCATGTATATACCAGCTAAACGCTGTTCGTCTGGGGTAAGATTCAGAAACGTGTGTGCTAGCGCATCATCACTGTACTTTTCAGAACTGTCAGCCCAGTGTACTGCTGACCTGGCTAATTCTTGTTCATCCAGTGAATTGAGCACATGGTACCCCCTTCGGTCTCGTAGTAATTTATCAGCAGCCTGGAATAAGTGTTCAGGGGACCTCGTATTTAACATAGGGGCTTGAAAATTTCTGTTACATTCTGGACGTATCGGACGTATTGGATCATTAAAGTATCTGGTATTGTTAAAAGATCTTCCCTTACCTACATAAGCTATCGTTTCTCCAGCTGATTTTTCTAATTGTCCTGTGGACATTTCTGATTCTTCCTCCTCCTCTCCCTCTGATTCATTTTTGTCTGCCTCTAATCTGGTTTCATGTATTCGTTCTACTTCTTGTCGGATCTTTCGGCACATAACTGTTATACTCTTCTGTTTATCATGTTTATTGTCTGCTATATTCTGACCCCATTTGGTAAGTACTTGCATTTCATCCTGATCTACCTCAGGCCTATCTCTGTTTCTGATCAAGCAGTTTATGAAGAAGCGTAACAAGAATCTCTGTATATCCACTTTCTGGTATTCCATGGCCTCGTCAATACTTTCAGGGCCTTGCCCTGTTTGGACAAAGCGATATATATTGTCTAGATGAGCAACCATTCCTGGTAGCATCGTTAAATAGTTCGAAGCTCGTCGTATACGTAGTGATGATAGCAACATTCTGTCCTTTTTACCGGGCACTGGATCATATCTACAATCTGCAAGAGGTTCCTTAAATATATCGGAATTTGCTGTTTGGGGTGTACGTTGGTATGCTAAATCTCTAAAAGTCAATTTATTTCCTGGCGGTGGCGTGGAAAAAATTGCTGTCGCACCTCCTGTCGCACCTTCTGAGGTGCCAGGCGTAAAAGGATTTGTTGAATGTAAGGTAGAGACGGTAGATGCCGGAAGGACTGTAGAAACCGGCGGAACTATTGGAATGTGAGGAGGAGTTTGTTGTTGCGGAGGTGGGGGCGGATGATCTTGGGGTTGAGCACCATCGACAGGTGGTGTGTGTGGCGGAACATTAACATATTCGGGAGCTACATCGTCTAAATAGGAAGAAAGGAAAATGTCCTTTGCGGTCTTGGGGTGTACTTTAATCGGGAGTAATGGAGGTGGCAGATCCTTTGGTATTTCCGGGGTGGCCTTAGGTAAACCCTCGGCCAGAAGAGGATACATACCATTCATAAGAGTGTTTCGTTGCCTGTCTACTTGTTCTGTTTTTACTCGGATACCTTCCTCAATTAATATATTTTCTCGGGCTTTATTTGAATTCTCTCTACTTTTCTCTTCCTTTCTGAACGCTTTCTCTGCGCGTCTATGCGATTCTTTACGCCATAATTCAATGGCATCTTTCTGTGACTGCCTGGCTTTCTTTTTCCATAATTCTTCTTCTACTCTCATGATGCAATCTGCATCCCATGTCCCAGCTGCGGGCCATCTCTGACTTTCTGCTAAATCCTTGGTGTAGTCCACCCATAAATCAAGATATAATACGGCATCTAGGCCATGTTTATGGTACATAAAGTACCCTGGAGTGTCCCTAGGTGGAATGGGAACAGCTTCTTCGAGTACCCCTTTTCTAGTTTTTATCTGTCTTAATTTTGAAAAGAACGGCATCTTTAAACCTTGCTACTTGATTCTTACTCAAACTCTTAATACTTGGACTTGAACACAATTAATACAATAAACACAATAATGAACAATCATTCATACCACAATTTTTAAAACATATTAAAACATTTAACATTTAACGAACAATGATAATTAGAAGAAAACTAGTTACTGACATATTACTAATACTAGATAATACTAGATTATACACTAGATATACTGGATGTACTGCTAAACAGTACAGATACACTGCTAAAACAGTGCAGACCGGATCTGTGTACCCAAACCCGTCTTGACTGGCACAAACTAATGTGCACGTCTAAATGCGTCCCCAGCAACGGTACTCACCGGGAAGCACGGAACGGAAGGCCTCGGAAACTCTGGACTGGACTGGACCGGACTGGACTCGACTCGTGAACGGAACTTCGGAACCTGGTGGGCCTCTGTATACCTCGGATCTTGCTCTCTCAGCTAGGCTCTGGTCGGGATCCTTCGCACTTCTCACCGCCTCGTCTGGGTGTTGATCGCAGCCTCAGTCACCCCCGCTTGGCCGGAGGGAGATACAGGAAATCCTGCGGGTACGCGTAGTTGTCCGTCCAGCTGTGGCAGGAGACCGGGCCTGCAACGCACCTCCGGCGCGTGAGATGGGGAAAGTGTCCCTATTCGGGCGCCAATTTATGTGGTAAATATTTAAATTACCTGTACTATTTTTTATGCGGTAAAGTTCAATAAGAATAACTCAGTAAAATAAGAGGCAGAATCCGTGGTATTTGAGGTTCTAAAAGGCTTTATTCCTTACAAAGGAATGATGGTTCGAACCAGGCAATCGTATTCCATCACCACGAAGGTTCAGGAAGGGATAGGCAATACATTATTGACAAGTTAACATATATATAGGAAATGTATTACAGTAAGACAGATGTAGGAGGCGTAACAGCTGATATGAAAGATAAGAATACACATACGTAATGAAAAAGGCGTTACAATAGGCGTGCATAAAGGCGTATACTAGAAACGTCATTTAAGATGATGTCACAGGTGGGTGGATCCATAGAGAATCCTGCAATGTCAGCAGAAATACTTGGCAGAGATGCGCGCGCAGCCGCATGACGTGTGATTGACGTGTAACTAGAGGGTGAAGGGGACTTGACATTTAGCTCTACATGTGGAGACAGAAGTCTGGGATGTCAGAACGACCTAATCCCAAATCGTATCTAATATCTTATGTTTAAGGAACTGTATTATCCAAAAGGAAAGGTCTCTCGGACAGAATCTATTCTATACTGACTGTTAGTGCGTGTACAAGCGTCTAAGTGTCTACATGAGATGCGAGGGGGCATGGGCCTTCCATGGTAACAGGGGCTATGAATTACTTGCATGAAGACAGTGAGGCCGGGCCCTTTGCTCGGTAGCTGGAAGGATGTTTACCTAAACTACTAGACAGGAATGCATTGGATGAGGAGCGGAGCAGATAACTTGAAGGCTGAATACAGTCTTTGGCAGGCAACAGGCCGAGTCAGGCACCGTTAGCCGCGCAGGGAGTAGGACAAAGTTCATGGATACAGATGCAAACTCAGGCTGGAGTTTTCAGAGGCAGAAGGCAGGAAAAGGCTTGATGGCAGAATTCAGGGCCTACTCGCCTGAACTGTAAAACGTGAAAGGTGTACCATATAAAGTCGGTGGCCAATCATATTTAGGAACGGAATATCCGACCCATCCATGGCGGATCTGAAAGAGGACATGTTGACGTTGGACGCACATGTATTTGTGTCTTCATAGCTGGAACTGGAGGGAACATACATGTACTTGTAGCATGTACATGGAGCCGTTGGGGTCTAAGATAGGGGACATAACTGATCATAAAATTCATATTTCCTCAGGTTTTAAGACTTTAGTTACATTATAAATCATTTGTTGATGGTACCATACTAATTTTAGGAATTGTGGTGTGTTCTAAGGTGATTTTACCATGTGAAAAAACCTACTGCTGGGATATCATGAATCATGTTTGAGAGAGAACTATTTTCTCATGCTTTTCCCACAGAGGTTTGGAAGGTGATCTATAAGCTAAACTGAGAGCATATTTTCTGTACATTCACATTTTCTTTCTCAGTCATGTGAGAATGAAGTCTGACATTCTCAGTAAAACATGTACATCCAACAAGGGCAGAGATTGTCAGTTGATTCCTTAGGGTTCTCCTGCAGCTTCCCAGAGTGTTCCAAAGAACAACTAGAGCGCTAACAGTCCTACTTATGATAAACATATGGCACACCTGAAGCCATCTTGATTGGAATACAGTGGTAACACTTAAAACATTTAATTTAAAAAAGAAGAAAATGAGGGGGTTCATTTTGCCATAGAATGTATGATTAGTGCTGCAGAAAGAAAAATTAGGGCACATTTTGAGTGACTTCTCAAATCTTCTTCTATTTCATTAAAGAATTCTGACATGCAGACTGAAACATGCACTTTCAATACCAGCAGCAGACTTCCCTGGTGAGCAGTAGCTTTACTACAGTGATCTAATGAGGAACTAGAGTGCTACCATTCAGAATTTATGGCAAATGTGTCACATCTGAATGCCTTCTTGATGGAACCAAAGTAAACAAGCATTGAAAATGCAATAGGTCTCGCCCTGGTTTAGGTTAAAGAAATTCTGTTTGTAATCAGGTGGCTTTTTAGCTTTGCTTTTATTAGTGTTTTTCAAAATTTCATGTAAATAACATGCATATCTGTATATGTATGCATGCATTTATATTTGTATTTATATAGATATGCAGATTATATATATGTTTATATATGTATGTATATACATATATATACACATACATATATATAAATGCATATATGTGCATATGTGTGCGTGTAGAGAGAGGTAGAGAGAGGTAGAGAGGTAGTGTTAACCTTCACTCACCTGAAATGCAGGCTGTTCAACTTGAGAGATGCGTGGATAGCTCTCGACTTCCCCCAAGAACTTTTTCTGGACTCAACTGAATATTTAACACAGTTGGACCAAGTTAAGTTCCTAAGGGAAGGGGGAAATGGGACAAAATAATAAACAAAAAGACACTCCGACTTTCAGTGTGCTCTGTGCTCTCCTGTCAGGCTTCTCATGAAAACACAGTTCTAGTAATAAATAAAGAACAACATGATTTTAGCACATAGCACATCAGATTTGCAAGAATTACATATACATATATCTACATATATTTAGTACCTTGTTGGCCCAATATACTGATCTACACCTGAACACAATGTGGAATATACATCTGCAAAGATAAAAGTAAAACTCTTAATTATTGTTGAATGGTTAACCTGATTATGCCAAGGTGCTGTTGAATGATGCTCAAAGTTGCTTTGTAAATACTCACAATAGTCTAAGAAATGCCAAAAGTTATCAATCCAAATGTCTCTTTTTTCTGTTCTGTAGGGTTGTTTTTTTGCACCTTGGATTAGAAGAATGCGCTGCGCCAGAGTGAAAATCCACTTTAGATAAGTATTGTCTTTTATATTTGCATTGTTCTGTGCTTGTTTAATCACTAACTCTAACACTTGGCCAAGTATTAGTTAAACTAGAATAATGAAACGATGTCCGAGAAACTTACAGGTATTTTGTAGTAGCCAGCCGGTTACTCACTGATTGCTGAATGCTTTCTCTTTTGTTTCCTTTTCTCCGTAGGAATCTTTTTAATGTGACTCCAGATTTGCAGAAGGGAAGCTTGAGGCGTCTCCGTGGCAACGAGGGAAGAACTTTGGAACTGGACCGGATGCCTCGCAGGACTCGGGAGCCGATGCAGGATCACAGAGGAGAGTTTTCTGCCTTCAGGTAAGCGTTGGTAGAAAAACGAGCGTAAGCGCTTTTGTAGGGGTTTTCAGGCTTTAAATAAAGTAGCTGGAGGGTGGGGTTAGAATGCGGAGGAACCAGTGTTCCACGTGTTTGGTTTCATGCTGGTTTGCCTGCAGGGAACGTGAGTAGGGAACGTGAGCTCAACTGTCAGAAGGGAACGTGAGCTCAACTGTCAGAAATACAGCATGTTCTGTAACGTGCGCCTCTAAACTGTGCAAATAAGAATTATTCCACGTGCCCCACGTTTACAGCAGCAGGAGCAAAAGACAAAAGCCTAATGATTTCATTGCTACCAAAACGTGCACCTGTGAGGAGTTTTAGCACACGAGACCAATGAAAATACTTTACCATCATTGCCATCGAGTTTTTGTCATTCAAGACTGATGCACAGTTTAACAACAAGCATTGGCAAAACGTACAAAGGAAAAAAACTAACATTACTATTTCTGTACATAATTACAAGGTGATTCTTCCAGATGGGTTCGAGCATGGTTGTTACAACAGACTGTAACAGTCGCTCCCCTCAAAGAGCGCCCCACCGGACGTGGCTTGAGAGGGAAACATAAGTGAAACTGTCTCAAAAGTCGTGGAGCATGAACATATGATGCTGGTTCCCATGAGTTCTCAGTAGCATCAAAACCTTTCCAGGCTATTAAATAATACAATTTACCTCGCATTCTTTTTGCATCTAAAATCTTCTGAACTTCATATTCTAAATGTCCGTCAACTTGAATAGGAGGGGGTGGAGGTTCTGATCTGGTTTGTGGATTGTAGGGTTTTAATAGGGATACATGAAAAGCAGGGTGTACAGGATATTCTTGGGGTAAGTCCAATTTAACAGTTACTGGGTTGATGATTTTTTCAATTACAAATGGACCTATATATCTTGGCATCAATTTTCTAGGTCCTGACAACTTCAAGTTTTTAGTAGAAAGCCAAACACTATCTCCTACATGATATAGCGGAGGAGCTATTCTATGTTTATCCGCTTGCTTCTTCATAGAGTCTTTGTATTTATTTAAATGTTTTATAGCTTTTGCTTGTATGTCCAGTAACGAGGTGAGTCGCTCTGTGACCCCTGGTGTTAAAGAGGGAGTCACAGAAATAGGTAATGCTTGCGGATGATACCCGTGTAAAAAATAAAACGGTGTACATTGTGTTGCAGAATGCACATTGTTATTATAAATGAATTCTGCAATAGGTAAGATTTTATCCCAATCAGTAGGGAATTCCGCCATTAAACAGCGTAGAGTCTGCAATAACGTTTGATTAACTCTTTCTGTTTGGCCGTCAGTTTCTGGGTGAAAGGCCGTCGAAAGAGCTATATCCATTTTTAGACTTTTTCCTAAATTGGTCCAAAATTTTGAGGTAAATTGAGTCCCCCTGTCCGAAAGGATTTTTGCTGGTAATCCATGTAACCTCACTACTTCCTTAATAAAAACATCTGTCAACTGTGCTGCAGTGGGGAGTTTAATCAAAGGGATAAAATGTGCCATTTTTGACAAATAGTCTACTACCACCAAAATAGTGGTATACATATTTGACTTAAGAAGATTGACAATGAAGTCCAAACTGATTGTATGCCAGGGACTCGGAGGAGTTGGCAATGGCTGTAATAAACCCATGGGTGCTTTGTGTACAGATTTATTTCTTGCACAGATGGGGCAGGAATTGACATATCTTTTAATGTCTTCAATCATGGAAGACCACCAAAAATGTTTTTTGCAATTTTCCAAGGTTTTTTGTGATCCTGGATGCCCCGCTAAAAGAGAATCATGATGCCAAGATATAATTCTTTCTTGTAAATTCTTAGTTGGCACATATAACAAAGAATTATGGTACATTAAACCATCTTGAATAGAATTGTGAGGATTTTTTAACCACTCCTGGGCTGTTACTTTTAAATGTTCCTCCCTGATTTGTTTTAAAAAATCTTGTTGTATAATGGGAGCCAGAATTTTTTGTGGAGGAATTATGGGAGGGCCAATTCCTTCTTTCTTTAAATCAGCTGTGTACCCATATCTAGATAAGACATCTGACTGAATTTGCTGTGCACCTGGTGGATACGTAATAACAAAATCAAATGCACTAAAAAAATTCAGCCAACGCATCTGTCGAGGTGTCAAAGCTCTTACAGAACTAAAAAACTGTAAATTTTTTGATCACTAAATATAGTGACTGGGAATTTTGAGCCCATCAAGTGGTGTCTCCATTCAGTAAAAGCCAATTTGATTGCCAGCAGTTCACGCTCTGCCACTGTATAATTTTGTTCAGCAGGTAGCAGTTTTTTAGAATATAAAGCTAAAGGATGTAGCTGACCATCCTGGATGTCCCTTTGAGATAATACTGCTCCCACCGCCACCTGTGAAGCATCTGCCTCTACAAAAAATGGAAGATCTGGATCTGGGTGTTTTAATAAGGGTGCAGAGGTGAACTTTTCTTTGAGGGTTTTGAACGCCTGAGCTGTGCATTCTGTCCATACAAACTTTTGTCCCTTATGTAACAATTTGGTCAGAGGTACTACAGTTTCTGCAAAACAAGGAATAAAACGCCTATAAAAATTGGCAAAACCTAAAACATTTTGTACTTCCTTAACTGTCGTAGGTTCTGGCCACTCCATAATAGCATTTACCTTTTTAACATCCATCATTATACCTGCTGGGGACAGACAATACCCAAGAAAATCCACTGTATCTGTGTTGAAAATACATTTTTCAAGTTTAGCAAAAAGATGGTTTGTCAACAATTTCTGCAACACTGCTTTAACTTGCTGCACATGTTCTGCTCTTGTCTTTGAATAGATAAGTATATCATCAATATACACAATGACACAAACATCAAGGAATTCATGCAACACCTCATTAATAAAAAATTGAAATGCTGCGAGTGCATTACATAGACCGAAAGGCATCACTGTATATTCAAATAAGCCAAATTTAGTTTTAAATGCTGTCTTCCATTCATCGTTTTCCTTAACTCTAACCAGGTGATATGCACCTCTCAAATCTAATTTTGTGTATATTGTGGAATGACGTAATTGGTCCAAGAGAACAGGTATTAAGGGCAATGGATATTTATTCTTTATTGTGGCCTTGTTTAATCCGCGGTAGTCAATACAAGCGCGGAGACTTCCATCAGGTTTAGGAATAAAAAATAGTGGCGAGGACACAGGAGAGGTAGAGTGTCTTATAAACCCTGATGCCAATAACTCATCAAGATAAGTCCTCAAATATTTAGTTTCCTCTTCTGTGAGGGCATATACTCTAGAGTTAGGCAAGGTAGCTCCGGGTATTAGGTCAATTCGACAATCATACGACCTGTGTGGTGGCAAAGAGCCAGCCTTTATGGGGTCAAAAACATCTTTAAACTCTTGGTATTCAACTGGTAGATGAACCACCTGCGTTTGCGCAGCCGCACAATGTAACATAGTCATAGATTCAGTGAGTGCTTCTTGATAACAAGTCTCACGACAGAAGGTGGAATCCAAAGTTACCGTTCTCAAAGCCCAATTAATTTTAGGATTATGCTGAGTTAACCATGGTACTCCTAGAATTAACCCAAAAGCAGGTGTATCAATTAAATCAAAGCCTATTCTTTCCGTATGTCCATTTTGACACACCATAATCAAGGGAGTTGTTTTCTTGGTAATCATCCCAGAAGACAAAGCCGACCCGTCTACTGCGCACACAGATTCGGGTTGCGTTTTCCACTCAGTTGGAATCTGTAATCTTTCTGCCATTTTAATATCCATGAAATTCCCTGTGGCCCCACAATCTAATAAGACTGGGACGGAATGCCGCACATGGGTACTAATTATCAAAACTACATGGATCATGAAATGTCGAGGTATTTTTGGTACCACATTAGTGGAAACATTGGAGGTCAACAAAGATTCTTTACTCGTACAAGAGACCCCCTTCTTGCCGAGTTTGTTAGTTTTCCTGACCTCCTGTAATGTTTGTGACTAAGGAATTAACTTTCTTTGTCCCTTTAGGTTTTATTGGACATTCTTTTGCAAAATGTCCAGATTTTGCACAATATAAACAAAGGTTTAGTTTTCTCCGTCTATCCTTTTCCTCAACTGACAGGGGTCCTTTAATTGTCCCAATCTGCATAGGTTCTGACTTAGATACCTTGGAATCACTTTCCTTCTTCTCATTTTTATATACTGAAAATCTTGGTTCAAGTCGGGTTTTATCTCCTTTTCTTTCACTTATTCGATGATCTAATTTGACCACCATCTCCACAAAGTCTGAATACTCTTAAGGAAGGTCCACAATATGTGCCAAGGCATCTTTTAAGTCATCACGCAACCCTCTATAAAAGAGCGACGTGCGCTTTTCTTCTGGCCACTGAGTTTCGGCCAAAAGTCTGTTAAATTGAGTTACATAAGTTAGTAAATCTTGTTTACCTTGTTTTAAGTTTAGTAACTCATTGTCACTGGCTTGCACATATGTATGTTTTGCAAATAATTTAGTCATGGTGTTTTTAAACATTGACCAGTTATGTAAAATGGGATCATCTCGATCGATAAACGGTATAGCCCAGTTTGCAGCCGTGCCTCCCAAATAGGAAAGTACAAAGGCTACCTTAGTAGCATCTGTGGGAAATAACTGTGGTTTACAAGTAAAATGTAATTGACATTGACTGAGAAATATGGTAAATTTTCCAGAATCGCCAAAATAGCGTTCCGGAGCAGCCAAAGGAACAACATTAGGAACGGCCACCATTACTTGTACTGGTGAGGAAGCAGAATCAGGACTCGTGACTGATTTAGAGACTTTAGACTTACTACCAAACATGGATGAATCTAAATGTGGAGACAAAACAGGTTTCCCCCATACAGAATCTCTTGGTTTAAAACGAAGAACTTCCTGTCTTAATTCTGAATTTTCATGTCTCAAATTTTCCATTTCAATTTGCATTTTTTGTAAAGTCTCTGCTAAAGATTGATTTCGCAAAACATCGTCAGCCAGTGCTTGTGCCATTGCTTGTCCATCAATGATCTCTGTATCAGAATCCATATCTCTCAAGGAGAACTTAAGTTGTTGTGAAGGCTTACGCTTCTGTTAACCTTCACTCACCTGAAATGCAGGCTGTTCAACTTGAGAGATGTGTGGATAGCTCTCGACTTCCCCAAAGAACTTTCTCTGGACTCAACTGAATATTTAACACAGTTGGACCAAGTTAAGTTCCTAAGGGAAGGGGGAATTGGGACAAAATAATAAACAAAAAGACACTCCGACTTTCAGTGTGCTCTGTGCTCTCCTGTCAGGCTTCTCATGAAAACACAGTTCTAGTAATAAATAAAGAACAACATGATTTTAGCACATAGCACATAAGATTTGCAAGAATTAGATATACATATATCTACATATATTTAGTACCTTGTTGGCCCAATATTCTGATCTACACCTGAACACAATGTGGAATATACATCTGCAAAGATAAAAGTAAAACTCTTAATTATTGTTGAATGGTTAACCTGATTATGCCAAGGTGCTGTTGAATGATGCTCAAAGTTGCTTTGTAAATACTCACAATAGTCTAAGAAATGCCAAAAGTTATCAATCCAAATTTCTCTTTTTTCTGTTCTGTAGGGTTGTTTTTTTGCACCTTGGATTAGGAGAATGCGCTGCGCCAGAGTGAAAATCCACTTTAGATAAGTATTGTCTTTTATATTTGCATTGTTCTGTGCTTGTTTAATCACTAACTCTAACACTTGGCCAAGTATTAGTTAAACTAGAATAATGAAACGATGTCCGAGAAACTTACAGGTATTTTGTAGTAGCCAGCCGGTTACTCACTGATTGCTGAATGCTTTCTCTTTTGTTTCCTTTTCTCCGTAGGAATCTTTTTAATGTGACTCCAGATTTGCAGAAGGGAAGCTTGAGGCGTCTCCGTGGCAACGAGGGAAGAACTTTGGAACTGGACCGGATGCCTCGCAGGACTCGGGAGCCGATGCAGGATCACAGAGGAGATTTTTCTGCCTTCAGGTAAGCGTTGGTAGAAAAACGAGCGTAATGCTTTTGTAGGGGTTTTCAGGCTTTAAATAAAGTAGCTGGAGGGTGGGGTTAGAATGCGGAGGAACCAGTGTTCCACGTGTTTGGTTTCATGCTGGTTTGCCTGCAGGGAACGTGAGTAGGGAACGTGAGCTCAACTGTCAGAAATACAGCATGTTCTGTAACGTGCGCCTCTAAACTGTGCAAATAAGAATTATTCCACGTGCCCCACGTTTGGGAGGGAGGGGTGGGGGGGGCAAAGCAGACCGCTGACCAAGGTATGTGTGTAAAAGGCCGCTTTATTGGAGACAGGTGCACATTACAATTTTACAACCTTGGCCGAAACGCCTTCCAAAACTAAACCTCACTAAATATAACATACCTAACCCCGCCCCCCACCCCCTCCCCTAAATTCCTTCGAGCCCGCCCCCGCCCGTACAATACAACATTACAACAATATCAAACATTACATTCCTGTATAACCCCCCCAACAATCTCTAAATACAAACCTTCCGTTAAACAAACTGCCCTGCCTGCCCCTTTACAGCTATCGGCCCCCAAACTGTGTAACCGAACTAAACTTACCAACCTATCCTTTCCCTGTCGATAACCCAACTCAACAACATAACTCCACCAACCTCCGGTAAAACTATCGAAAATTCACCATAACCCCCGCACTGCACCTGCTCCAAGCGACAAAATACAAGCGTATGCAAACCCCTGCACACCTGTCCCCAGCAAACCGCCCAAAAAATTCAAACGGAAAAAAGGAAAAAACAAAAAATCCCCGCAAAAGTGTTTTTTGAGGGAGGGAGGGGGGGACAAAAAACACACAGCACTAGCCTAGCTCCCAGCCACCAGGTCACCAAACCTAAAATGGTGGCCGGGAGCAGGCGCCCAAAGTATTTATACTTGGGCAGCATTTGGTAGAAAAAAGGAGCCCAAATTCAAAAAAGGCCGCGCGGGGCCAGCCACGCCCCCCCACACGCCCCCTCCCAAACTGCCCGGGGGCGGGGACTCCCTTCGGTCGCCACCCCCCCCAAGCCCCCCTTGGGAGGGAGGGGTGGGGGGGGCAAAGCAGACCGCTGACCAAGGTATGTGTGTAAAAGGCCGCTTTATTGGAGACAGGTGCACATTACAATTTTACAACCTTGGCCGAAACGCCTTCCAAAACTAAACCTCACTAAATATAACATACCTAACCCCGCCCCCCACCCCCTCCCCTAAATTCCTTCGAGCCCGCCCCCGCCCGTACAATACAACATTACAACAATATCAAACATTACATTCCTGTATAACCCCCCCAACAATCTCTAAATACAAACCTTCCGTTAAACAAACTCCCCTGCCTGCCCCTTTACAGCTATCGGCCCCCAAACTGTGTAACCGAACTAAACTTACCAACCTATCCTTTCCCTGTCGATAACCCAACTCAACAACATAACTCCACCAACCTCCGGTAAAACTATCGAAAATTCACCATAACCCCCGCCACCCAGAAAGAGGGGGGCGGTGCAACTACCCTCCCCTCTTTCTGCCCCCCACCAAAAAAGGGCTTTAAACACAACGAGCCTGATTCTGCACATTCAAACACCGAGACAAAACCTCCCGAAGCTCCAACAAATACAAATCCCTGCCCAACCTCGACAAATGGACCCCATCTCCCCGAAAAAATTCAACCGCCTCGAAACGAATATCCTTGTGCGTCACCCTCCCAAAACCCAGATCTCTGCAAAACCTGGAGATTTCCAAATTCACCTTCCTCCGAGACCTGTCAATTGCCCTGGGATTCTTTGCCCCTCTCCACACTCTCCGCGGGACCAATTCTTTCCAAATAACATGACAACCCGACCATCGCTCCTTGAACAACGCCACATCCCGTTTCATGGCACGCAATAACACCACCCCTTTAACACCGCACAGATCGTTCTCCCCCAAATGTATTAACAGAATATTCGGGCATTGACCCCTCACCATGGCTTTGTTCAAACACGGAATCAGTTCCCTCCAAAGCATACCACCCTTCCCTTTCCAGGTCATTCGAAAAAGGCTGTCATTAAAACCCAAATTCCCCCCAAAATAACTCTTGCACGCTTGAACGTGTGCCCACTTGACGAAGGAATGCCCCACAATCCACACCGTCAATTCCTTTGCTTGTGGCCCAGCCACCGAACCTGAAAAGAAAAACAAGAATGAGACTCAAGGCATAGAGGTGGACGCAAGCGCCTCCGCTGCATTTGCACGCACATATTTGTTAAAGCAGTCCGATGACCAGCGCCCCAAGCGCATTATGTCGCCCTGAGACCAACCCCGATTATGCGCTTCAGTTGCCGCCCCAATTCTAAAAGAGTGCGTCCCAAACTGGGCCCCATCCAGCCCAATGCGCTGCAGCCCCTTGCGCAGAACCATACGCAGCTGATAATCCGTGACGCGCGCCCCATTCATATGCCTGAAAACCAGATCGCTCCCATCTCCCCCCGATAAGATCTTCCATTGCCTCGCCAAACGCAGCGGACACGTACAACTGGGGGCTCCTGCTTCTAACCACACCCCCGTACCCTTCCCCCTCTGATCGGTTTTCGAACTGGTCAACCAAATGTTCACACCTGTGTCCGAGAAGAAAACGTCCTGCCAACGAATACCCCTCTTTACCTTGGTCCCGAGGAGCTCAGAAACCCAAAAAGCCCCAAAAAACATGAACACCATAAGAGTGGCAAATAACGAAGCCTCAAAATCATCCCTGCAAACCGCAGGCAACACTGTCAACAAACGTGCTAACATCTGCCAAGAAATAGGTAAACGGGACATCACCGTTCCCCCCCCGCTCTCTGGCCCAACCCTCTAGCATCCTGCGTCCTATTTCCCCAGCAGACGGAGAATAGCCCCAGAAAAGCTTACCCATAAAAGAAATTCCCGCCAACTTCCCAGCAATGGTGACTCTAGACAAACCCCTGTCGATGAGGTCAAGGATAAATTGAACTACATCCTCTGAACTGCGCCACCCTTCCTCCCTCCTACGCGCACCTGAAGACAAAAATTCCTTCCACGCCAAAGCATACGCTGCACGAGTGGAAGCAGACAGAGAACCTACCACCAGTTGAAATACCCTACGTTGCCTACAGACCAGAGGTGCTCCGGCATCGGGGTCGGTGTCTTGTCCGCCTCCTTGGCCAGCCCATGGAATCTGTCCCACTGCGAACGAGACAAAGCATCCGCAATGTCATTGTCCACACCTGGCACATGCAAAGCCCTGAATGCAATATCATAGCGCAAACAGCCCAACACAAACACTCTCATCAGTTTCAAGATCTGCTCGTCCCTAGCCGACTGCCTGTTGACTATTTGTACCACCGCCATATTGTCCACACGGAACAAAACCTTCTTATGTTCCAGGTCCTTGCCCCAAATTGTCAGAGCCACCAGTAGTGGAAAAAGCTCCAAAAAAGCAATGCTCCGCCCACCATTCCTCCATTCCTGCGGCCATTTCTCTGCACACCAACGCCCTTGCCAGTAAATGCCAAAACCATCACTGCCCGCTGCATCTGAAAACAATTGCACGTCCCACTGCATATCCTCATCTCTGGCCAGGGGTACCCCATTAAAAGAGTGTAAGAAAAAGGACCACATACGCAGGTCTTCTTTCACGCCTGCTGACAAACGCACATGATGGTGAGGTAAATGCTGCCCTGACAAGGCCCGACCCAAACGCCTACAGAAAGTCCGCCCCGCCCTTACGACCCTGCAAGCAAAATTCAAATGGCCTAATAGCACCTGGATGTCCTTCACTGTCACTTTCGGTCGGGCCAACATCGAGTCCAGCAATGCCAACATTTTGTATTTCTTATCTTCGGGCAAACTGGCCTGCATTGCAACTGAGTCAAGCTCAATACCCAAAAAGGAAATAACAGTATCCGGCCCCATTGTCTTTTCCGGGGCCAACGGGACCCCCAATTCCTCCATAATCCCTTGAAAAGACTCCAGAGCCTGCCGGCACTCCGAAGAGCCCGGAGAGCCCACAAAGAAGAAATCATCCAAATAATGGGTGACCAAGCTGTGACCAGTGCGATGCGTGAAAAACCATTGCAAAAAAGTGCTGAACAGTTCAAACAGAGCACATGACACCGAGCATCCCATTGGTAAAGACTTGTCCACATACCATTTACCCTCAAACTGTATGCCCAACAACGGCCAATCGTCCGGATGAACCGGCAGCAGCCTGAAAGCCGACTTAATATCACACTTTGCCATACCTGCAGCTGCGCCCGCGGTCACGACAAGTGACATGGCGACGTCAACTGAGGAGTATGACACCGAAGCAGCGTCTTCATCGATAAAATCATTGACGGACGACCCTTCAGGCCATGACAGATGTTGAATCAGTCGAAACTACCCTCCTTTTTGGGCACCACACCAATAGGGGAAATGATCAAATTATGAACTGGCCACTCTCCAAACGGGCCTGCCATTCTCCCCTCCTGCACTTCCTTATCCAATTTTTCACGCACCACCATAGCGTGCTCTGAGGCGGATTTCAAATTATCTGCCCACCTTCTCTGCCGGGGCCCGTGGTACCCCAAATGAAAACCCCACCTGAAACCATCAAGAAGTGTCTGCCGAGCCACCAAGTCTCCGTAGCCCTGCAATGCGTCCTCAAGTGGAGCCAACTTAATTGGCGTAGGAGCCCTTCGGCCCAGAACCCTGTGCGCCCCTACCTCCCCGTCCACCTTGTGACTGCTGCGCATTGCCAGACATCCCTGCGCCTGACTGCTGTCCTTGCTGTCCACCCGCCGGCCTAACACCCCAGCAATTGACGAGAGGGTGGCGCTTGCCGCATTTGGAACACTCGTGACGGTATTTGCAATACTCCCGAGTACACAGGCCTTTGTTGAAATCCCAACATGCCCCGACCCCTGACTGTGACGCGGCTGAGCCTCCCACCCCACCCCGGGTGGGCTTGCCCTGAAAGGGCCGATAAACCAAAGGCAGACCACTAGCCGTAAAAATAGTCTTACCTTCCGGTGCAGCCCCCATGGTATGTTGCCACAAGTCATTATCTAGTTCACCCCACTTTGCCTCCGGGTCCCAAGCCATACGGGCCCTAAACTCTTCATCATATTGTGCCCAAGCGTAACCAGTACCTGTAATCTGGGCCTTCCGTATGACATCCATATACTTGAATATGGCCACACAGCGCTCAGGAAACTTTTCACAGTAGACACTGGCAAAGATTAAAAATGCCGCCGTCCAATTTTCAATCGTCAGCGGCACCTTAGGGCGCTTCGCCAATTCATACTCCTCTTCCTTAGAGCCCTGCTTAGACCTCACCTCCCTGTGTAACAACTTTAAAATTTCCACATATTCACCCTTCCAAATGCGCTCCTTGGTCGCTAACATCAAATGTGCGCCTAAAGGCTTAGTCACCCCCATATACGGTAGCTTCTTAATTTTTAATTCTTTGCTCTGTGGCTTGTCCTTACCGTCACCTACCTCTGGATTTGACCCAGACTCCACCTTGTTCCCCAAAACCACACCCTCTGACCCCGTACCAACCCCTGTATCTTTCACATATTTACCTTTATAAAGTCTCCCCTCCGACACCCCTCCTGCCCCATCCCCCCCAGACCCCACAGACACCATAATAGGTTTGGCCCGTGGTTTAGCACTCTCACCTGGCTCTAAAGAGGGTGTGCGGACCGACTCCGACCGCCTCGCCGACCTCTCAGAAGACTCCCTTGGAGGATGCGCCCTCACTGACGGGCCGTGCTCTCCTTTGGCCGTCCCCACCACGGGCTGTGCCATGTGTGCCGCACCAGACACCTGTAACATACTGCAAGAAGCATTAGAGTGTCCCCCCTCCTCATAACCCCGTATCTCCCCTTCTTCGGGGCTGTCTTCCTCATAATCAAGCAAAAGTGGCTCATTCACCATCAAATTTCCTGCAGCAAATTCCACCACACGGGCTTTACCGGACCCAGAATTAGCCCAATCGGCCTCCACGGCCTTAAAACCAGCTTGCGGGGGAGCCGACTGTACACGCCGGTCCTCCCCCCTACGCTGAGCAACAAAAATATTCCATCTTTTTTGAAAAATCCGTCCACCTTGACCTCCGTGACGTTGGGGCCAGCGAGGCCGCGCCGGACCTTCGTGAGCTGGACGCGACGGGATCCCCCGCCGGTGCGGAATGTGCCGCGCTAGGCCTCATCCTCCCTTCTCCTCGGCGATAATGGGCCGCACTTCGCCCTACCGAGTCTGCTGCGCTGCAACGCCTCCTGTCCTGAAATGAAAAAGTTTGGACTGGTGTGCTGGGAGCCTGAAAAACAACCGGGCCACCCGCCCGATGACCACTCAATAAAACTTCCCCATCTTGCCTAGTTCCGGAAAAACCAACATGCTCCCCGACACCCGACAACGTAGAAACCACGCCTTCCTCGTCCCCACTCCAATCTAGCATCGCCTGCACCACCGCCGACGCCGATCCCCCAGCCCGCTCAACCCTTCCCGCCCGCAAACCGTCAAACCCAACGCCAGAGGCGTCGCCAACACCGACGCCTGCCCTCATCCCCGACTCCAAAACCAACCCGTGCCCCTGCCCTAGAAACGGGCCCGACGCAACCCCCCCACACCGCTCCGCACTCCCTCAGACCACGAGGGGAAAATATCCAAACCGTCCCAGGCTAAATCCCCCCCAGCTGGCTCCAGATCCCCAAAACCCAAAACCTCCTCCCCGCTACTACCCCCCTGCCCCCGCCCCGCTTTGACCTCCCACATAACTCGAAAAACGCGAATCCCCCCGCTGCGAGGAAATGGACACCCCAGAAACCCCAAGATCCCTGCGAGGAATCAAATCCTGCTGAGAAACCCACCCCCCCACCTGAGCCCGTCACCGTCGCCCAATGAACTCGTTCCTAAAGACCCCGGCCCTCTCCTCAAAGAGGAAGGGGGGGAAAACAATAAAGGACTTACCTCTCCTGATGCCCCCACAAACCCCCGCTCCCCCACCACCTCCGCCATACCAAAAGCCTCACAATCCTGTTCCTCATAAAAATGCCCTGCAAGCTCTCCGGACCCACTAGTACCCGACCGCTGATCCCTCACAACCCCCGCGCCGCCTGCCCTGCCGCCTGCCCCATCCCCTTCGCGATCTCGAGGAGAAAACGCCGCACGCGCCAAGTGCTTAACCTCTTGACCTGCCGGGCCCGCTCCACACACATCAGCGCCTCCCTCCTCCACATGTTGCCGCGCCGGAGCCCCCGGCACCGAAGAAGCGCGCCGCTTATATACGCGCCCTCCCCCGCGCTTGCCTCTCACTGCGGGGGAAGAATAAGAGCGCACCGCCGCCGCCCCCACCACTGAACTGGATTCCCCACGCCATGCCTCACGGCCCGCTCCAGTCACGCCTCCCGCCACACCCCTGCTCAACCTGCGCCCCTCTCCGAATAACTTCCGTCGGAGCCGCTTTCCTAAAGCGCTGACGGCCCCGCTCACTTACCCCCACAGTTTTCAACCGCTTCGGCGAAGTGCAGGCGGCCACCACCGCCGCCACGCCTGCCGAGGCCTGGCGCATGGGCCGCGACGGCCCTGCCACCTCACCAACGACGAGGTCCATCCGGCCCGCCTCACTCAAAAGCCTGAGAGCTTCCAAAACGCGATAATCACCTTCCGCCATAGCAATAAGAACGAAATACTACCAAAACAGGCTAAACTACCCTGACAAAAAACACACAGCACTAGCCTAGCTCCCAGCCACCAGGTAACCAAACCTAAAATGGTGGCCGGGAGCAGGCGCCCAAAGTATTTATACTTGGGCAGCATTTGGTAGAAAAAAGGAGCCCAAATTCAAAAAAGGCCGCGCGGGGCCAGCCACGCCCCCCCCACACGCCCCCTCCCAAACTGCCCGGGGGCGGGGACTCCCTTCGGTCGCCACCCCCCCAAGCTCCCCTTACAGCAGCAGGAGCAAAAGACAAAAGCCTAATGATTTCATTGCTACCAAAACGTGCACCTGTGAGGAGTTTTAGCACACAAGACCAATGAAAATACTTTACCATCATTGCCATCGAGTTTTTGTCATTCAAGACTGATGCACAGTTTAACAACAAGCATTGGCAAAACGTACAAAGGAAAACAAACTAACATTACTATTTCTGTACATAATTACAAGGTGATTCTTCCAGATGGGTTCGAGCATGGTTGTTACAACAGACTGTAACAGGTAGAGATGTAGAGGTAGAGACGTAGAGGTAGAGAGGTAGAGGTAGAGAGGTAGAGAGTAGTAGAGAGAGAGGTAGAGAAAGGTAGAGAGGTAGGGAGTAGAGGATGAGTAATAGAGAGTAGAGAGTGAGTAGTAGAGAGAGTAGTAGAGAGAGTAGCAGAGAGTGAGTAGGAGAGAGTAGTAGTGAGTAGTAGAGAGTGAGTAGTAGAGAGTAGTAGCGAGTGAGAAGTAGAGAGTAGTAGAGAGTGAGTAGTAGAGGGAGTAGTAGAGAGTAGTAGAGAGTGAGTAGTAGAGGGAGTAGTAAAGACTGAGTATTAGAGAGTGAGTAGTAGAGAGTAGTAGAGAGTAAGTAGTGGAGACTGAGTAGCAGAGAGAGAGTAGTAGAGAATGAGTAGTAGAGAATGAGAAGTAGAGTGAGTAGTAGAGAGTAGTAGAGAGTGAGTAGTAGAGAGTAGTAGAGAGTGAGTAGTAGAGAGTAGTAGAGAGTAGTAGAGAGTAGTAGAGAGTGAGTAGTAGAGAGTGAGTAGTAGAGAGAGAGTAGTAGAGAGAGAGTAGTAGAGAGAGTGAGTAGTAGAGAGTAGTAGAGAGAGTAGTACAGAGTAGTACAGAGTGAGTAGTAGAGAGTGATTAGTAGAGAGTAGTGGAGAAGTAGAGAGTGAGTAGTAGAGAGTAGTAGAGAGTGAGTAGTAGAGTGAGTAGTAGGGAGTAGTAGGGAGTAGTAGGGAGTAGTAGAGAGTGAGTAGTAGAGTGAGTAGTAGAGCGAGTAGTAGAGCGAGTAGTAGAGAGCAAGTAGTAGAGAGTGTGTAGTAGAGAGAGTCTAGTAGAGAGTAGTAGAGGGTGAGTAGTAGAGAGTGAGTAGTAGAGAGAGTAGTAGAGAGTAGTAGAGTAGTAGAGAGTGAGTAGTAGAGAGTGAGTAGTAGAGAGTGAGTAGTAGAGAGTAGTAGAAAGTGAGTAGCAGAGAGAGTAGTAGAGAGTAGTAGAGAGTAGTAGAGTGAGTAGTAGATAGTGAGTAGTAGAGAGAGAGAGTAGTAGAGTGAGTAGTAGAGTGAGTAGTAGAGAGAGTAGTAGAGTGAGTAGTTGAGAGTGAGTAGTAGAGAGTAGTAGAGAGTAGTAGAGAGTAGTAGAGCGTAGTAGAGAGTGGTAGAGAGTGAGTAGTAGAGAGTGAGTAGTAGAGAGAGTAGTAGAGAGAGAGAGTAGTAGAGAGTAGCAGAGAGTGAGTATTAGAGTAGTAGAAAGTGAGTGGTAGAGAGTAGTAGAGAGTAGTAGAGAGTGAGTGGTAGAGAGTAGTAGAGAGTAGTAGAGAGTGAGTAGTAGAGAGTGAGTAGTAGAGAGTAGTAGAGTAGTAGAGAGTAGTAGAAAGTGAGTACTAGAGAGTGAGTAGTAGAAAGTAGTAGCGAGTGAGTAGTAGAGAGTGAGTAGTTTAATTTAAAAGGAACACAATGAGGAGGTTCATTTTGCCATAGAAATTATGATTAGTGAGGAAAAAAGAAAAATTAGGGCACATTTTGAGTGACTTATCAAATCCTCTTCTATTTCATAAAAAACTTCTGACATGCAGACTGAAACATGCACTTTCAATACCAGCAGCAGACTTCCCTGGTGAGCAGTAGCTTTACTACAGTGATCTAATGAGCAACTAGAGTGCTACCATTCAGAATTTATGAAAAATGTGGGACACATCTGAATGCCTTCTTGATGGAATCAAAGTAAACAAGCATTGAAAATGCAATAGGTCTCGCCCTCGTTTAAGTTAAAGCAATTCTGTTTGTAATTAGGTGGCTTTTTAGCTTTGCTTGTATTAGAGTTTTTCAAACTTTCATGTACATACCATGCATATGTATGCATATATGTATATGTTTGCATGAATTTATATTTATATAGATATGCAGATTATATTTATATGTTTATTTATTCACTGAAAAAACCATAGGTTTCACACACGTTATAGTTACGAATTAGCATTTAAAAAACCTTGCAAATTCACTTAAAAAACCATAGGTTTCACACATGTTATAGTTAGCTGGACATTTCACTCGTAAAAAACCAATGAAATTCCCCCGTTATAGTTAGTGCAGGCAACTATAACTCACGCGACCGCAATCCTCTGCTGATGACGTCAGATATTACATCACTGTATTTAGACACCTATTTACCCATGTCTTCTTCCATTAATCTTTAGCTATGCATATATTACAAATATTTATTTTTCATAAAGACACATATGTCATCAGTGATGTAATATCTGACGTCATCAGCAGAGGATTGCGGTCGCGTGAGTTATAGTTGCCTGCACTAACTATAACGGGGGAATTTCATTGGTTTTTTACGAGTGAAATGTCCAGCTAACTATAACATGTGTGAAACCTATGGTTTTTTAAGTGAATATATATATATGCCAACCATTTCCTCCTCAAAAGAAAATTAGGGTCGCACTCCAGTTCGTGAATATTGCAAGATTTATTCACAAATCATTTTCAAAGTCAGCAATAAAGAAAGGCACACAGGTCCCAACCAACGCGTTTCGGTATGCTCACGCTACCTTGCTCACGGTCATTAGTTTAACTCCTGGTGACTGATATTTAACCCCTTCGACGCTCATGACGGAACGGTTCCGTCATGAGCGTCGGTTGAGCTGTGCTCATGACGGAACCGTTCCGTCATGACCACGCCCGCGCAGGTAACGGTCAGCACAGCGGGGGAATCCGCCCCGCATGGAAGGGGTTAAACTTCTCAACAAAACTTTACTGAAAAACGCGTCAAATCAAATATACCATCCAATCATTTTTATCACATATATAACTTGTTCACAGGAGGCCCCCAACACAAGACCTGTTGTGTTTGTCTGCATCCGTCCTGGGATGCTGGTGACACAGGGGAGAATGCACCAGTGTTGACAGGTGGAGTGCCAATGGGTAACTCCTCATATGTAGCACTCCCCCCCCGACTTTTAATGTGGATATAATTTAATTATATTCGATCTGGGTCTGCGCCCCCCCGCAGGACTGTATGGATACAATTCAGTATTTTCTTGTAGCTCAGGCTGGGGAACGAGAGACATGTTTATAGATCTCGACTTGGACGCTTCACCTAAGCACCAAATGATTAATACGGGGTCAATCATGATGGTCCAGTCACCCCCAAAATAAACTCATCCGAGCAAAATTCAGCAAGAGTCTTGAGAGTATGGTATGGGGGCACCTTTCATCACCATTTGCTTCATATCTCAAGCCCACATATATATTTGCATCCATAATTTTAATTGTTCAAACAGCAGCTTCCGGGCAGGTCTTCTGTGTTTTTAAGAGTGTCTCTAGTGATGGCTTGCTGCTCATCTGGTGGACACCATGGGATGGTGACTTCCTCCAGTGGGTTGTGACTTGATCGACCACCCACCCATCTCCTAATTATTTCAAGTATCCCTCACCTGACAAGTGGGGTTCCTGAGGGAGTATTTATATATCAGTGTGCTTGGTACTTGGAAAGTGACGTCTTTTCTATGCTTTGACATAGGTGCCATGACCAAGCACATTAAGTGAAGAGACAGACAATGGCTGGTTGGAAATCGTCTTGGCACGTGAGAAGCAGGCGTCTGGAGGAGAAATGTAGTAGATATAATTGAGTCGGCCAGTAGGCGAAGGTCTGTGAAGCAAGAAGATGTAAGAGGACGAGCAATCAGTTAGAGCACAGCTGATATAACAACCTTTAAATGTAAGGTTTTGTGAACATAATTCAAAGCTGCACTCCCACTCCCATGACTGCCAGAACCCAGAGTTTCGTTTCCTACCAACTTCAACTACACACAAAGTGTATTTCTCTGCTTGTTGCAGGTGATCCAGGCTTGCCTCCCTCGATCTCTGGTATGGTGACGGGTACCAGTATCCAGTTGTGGCTGAAATAAGTAGTTTATTTCATGGAAGAAGATCTCACCTTCACCAGCTCTCCCTCTGCTTACTTTAGTCCCTACGATTCAAACTGACCTCAGCATTGCATTTGACGTACAGAGCTGCTGCATTCAGTCGATCATTACAATAGATCCTTATTCTAAGTGTGCAACTACTACACCTCCCTTGTTGGCCCTTCTCCATCCTTGTCCATCACGTGTCGGACAAGGATCCTGGATGGTGTACTTTAGGATCTGCAAGTCCACCTTTATGTCCAGGGATCCAGAGTCTAGGTGACCTGGAAGAGTTCCAATTGGGTGAAAGAGTGTAACCCGTTGCCCACCCTCCATCTTCTTCTTTTGGGTCCATCCTGGTAGAACTCCTTGGGGTGCCCAGACTGATTATTCAACACCAGCATTCTTCCACAGAAAGGATGCTGTTGCTTGGTGATGGCGAGTGTGGTTGAATGCCAGTTGGATGTTTTTAACATGACCCGATAAGTCCCTGGTGTCCAATGGACATCTTAGTCCCCCTGCTGAGGGCTGATCAAGGTAAACTCCTGATATGCCTCCGGGGGGAGGGATGGGGGAGAAAGCCACCTAGGCCATGTTTGTATCGGGAGAGTAGTGCACTTGGAAGAATGTACCTCCCACTTTGGACAGTCCTCTGTGTCTAGATGGGAAGATCCCTGCTTGGTGAATGTCATTCATTGTAATTTATTTTAGGAGAGGGATTATTTGCAAGGGGATTGTACCCCTGTGGAATGGTCGCATGCAGGAAACAGCCAATAGAAGATTGATATTCCACATACAGGACCCCCAACAGCTTGGCACAGCAGTTGGACAGTCAATGAGTCAAAGCCCCACGTTCTAGAGTTCCCCATTATCATGACAGAAGTCCATTCTAATGCAAAAACAACAGTTGATGGACAGAATGCAGAGCAATGTCATACATTCAGCCCAGTATAGAGATCTGGGCCTAAATCCATAGTTTTTTTGCTCACCATGCCTTTCCAGTTTAAACCCAGCCATATGCAAATCAGTCTTGACCCTGTGCCTCATTGGAACAGTCCAGCCCGAACTGCCAAGCCAGGTCCTCCCTGGACTGGAAACAAGCACCCTAGGACTCGTTTCAGGGTTTCACCCCTCTTCAGCCAAGATAGCTTGATTCCAGTGGCATGGAGAGCACAGGACCCACGTCTGGGCATACCTGTCCCACTCGGGGTGACAAATGCAAAAACAACAGTTGATGGACAGAATGCAGAACAAAGTCATACATTCACCCCAGTACAGAGATCTGGGCCTAAATCAATTGTTTTTTTGCTCACCATGCCATTCCAGTTTGAACCCAGCCATGTGCAAATCAGTCTTGACCCTGTACCTCATGGGAACAATCCAGCCCGAACTGCCAAGCCAGGTCCTCCCTGGACTGGAAACAAGCATCCTAGGACCAGTTACAGGGTTTCAGCCCTCTTCAGCCAGGATAGCTTAATTCCAGTGGCATGGAGAGCACAGGACCCACATCTAGGCATACCCGTCCAACTCAGGGTGGCATGGTGAGCAAAAGAATGATGGATTCAACCCAGATCTCTTGACTGGGGGTGAATGTTTTGATTTGTCCTGCATTCCGTCCATCAATTGTGTGTCTTTTGCTTCCTCGCCCTAATTGTGCCAGATATGCTCAGATGTGGGTCTCGTGCTCACTGTGCCTCTGGAATCAAGCTATCCTGGCTGAAGAGGGGTGAAACCCTGAAACCGTTCCTAGGATGCTTGTTTCTGGTCTAGGGAGGACCTGGCTTGGCAGTTTGGGCTGGATTGTTCCCATGAGGCACAGGGTTAAGACTGATTTGCACATGGCCAGGTCTAAACTGTGGTGGCATGGTGAGCAAAAGAATGATGGAAATAACCCAGATCTCTTGACTGGGGGTGAATATTTTCATTTGTTCTGCATTCAAATGTGTGTCTTCAGAAGTCCATTCTAATACATACACACCAATGTTTAAAGACACATGTACCTGAAATAAAAAATAATAACAATAATACCCATACTACAACCCCCTTGCCAAAGATACCTTACCTGTTAAAATCGGTTCTCTGGTGGAGAAGTTATAGCCCATGAAGTTGCCGCTGCATGAACCTCTTTACATAGTCACCCATTGGCTTCGCTGATGTCCTCATTTTTAGATTCAGGTCACCATCTGGCATTCTAACATCACAGATCATGTAGGTAGTCTCTGGAGACAGAAGCAATAGTGCTTTGATTGTCTCCACTGGGCACATACTGGTAAAGAAACTGGTGGAATCACCAGAGGTTTCCCCAAGCCCCTGTGAGAGGTTGGGACCACCACAACAATCGCATGAGAGGTAACGCAGAGGTCATGCCGCCCTCATTAAATACAAGGGGTCTTTGAGGGGCATTATACGTAACTTTTAATAAGCCACCTTGCAAGAATTAGAGATTAGCCAACCATTCTGTGAAAAGTCTCAGTGATCTTCTTCTTCTGGCCCATGAGACCCAAATCTCGGTGTCTAGACATCTAAAGTAGTTGAGCTGCCATGTCAGAGTGTCTGCAATGGAGCTAACACCTTGCCAGATATCCCAAAATTAGCTGACAGAATCAAAGCTCAACCAAAAATGCTTCAAGGTTTGGGAAAAGGCAAGGTAGCATTTATATTTTACTTGCACATGCTTCAACTGGTTCGGTGCAAGTTCAGGCCCTAGGAGGTGCTCATGCCAATCAGGTACAACCTAGAAGTGACTTCAGGCCTGAATTTTGATGATATCAAAACTAACCAAAGGTGACGGACTTAAATGGTAGCACATCACTTTTAGTAATGCTGCTGCCTTATCCGGCTGTTAGTGCACAAAAACTCCAGCACCATTCACCTAGTGGTGCCTCAGAAAAAGAGAAATTCCGACAAACAATTCACAACGAATGGAGGTGCACTGAACATAGAAAAGAAGTCCAAAGTGTTTCTCTGTTTCTTTGTTTAATTTTTATTTTAGATAAATACACAACCGCAGCCAACGCGTTTCGTTCCTTAAAGCCAAATTTTAACGGAACTTCTTCAGGGCTGCAACAAAAATAGAAAATAAATATATATAATACAATCATTAAAACTGACGGACGTACACATATTTACAGACATTAAAAAAAAAATTTGTGTGTTTTTTGTTTTAAATTCATACAATTTATACAAAAAATAGAATTGATATATACAATTAGATTAGTTGCGTTCTTTTACACATTCTCCTACAATTTATAAATACCGATTTTCCAAAAACTAAAAGGAGAATTTTAATGTTCATCAATCCATATACTATGTCCGAACAGCATAATAACAATTTCTTTAGGAACTCCGAACAGTATTTCACTTTTGAATTTATTAACCAAAGCTAAAACTCATAAAGTACAAGCCATTATCTTACCTCAAAATGACAGCAAGTTAAGTACAAGCTTAATATTCGAAGAATGAAGAATACGAAATGAGCAGTATATCCCACTTGATAATGGAACTATCAAAATGTCAAAAAGTATCTGAAAGAATTTTTGAGACAAGAAAAACCAAATTAGAACAACCTAAACTGGTTAGCGTGATGTTTGAGAAGAAGGGGAAGAAAAAGGGGATGAATACAGTCAATTGTCTCACCCAAATCGGTCGCAGAGGGTTTAGATAAATCTAGAGAACCAATGGTTGATAATAGAGATGTGAAGGTCCATTGGGATGGTGACTATCAAAGATTCTTAATGAGAATCTAAAGTGAAATAAGACAAATATTGAGTCACAATTAATTGAAAGTGATAAAAACACGTTGCGTACAAACAACATTTACACAAATCATAAAACATAAAACTCCACAAAGTTTGCCATTATTTCGCAAAAAAAAGGGGAGAGGGAATGAACTAAAACTAAAGAAGCTTCAAATTAAGAAGACCTAACAAATAACAAACCGCAACTTTAGATGATTTAATAATCAGTAAAAAGAGCTTTTTTTTATAAAGATTAGCTGGGATCTCACCTGTACTGTAGCTTCAAGTAAAATTGTGAGGCAGATTGTCTTAGATCTCATGAGTAGATGCTCAGTTTATTGACAACGGAATATCGGTCAGACACCTAATAAGGAATATGTGAATCTATAAATAACTTAATACAGAACTTCATTAATGTTCAATAATCCAATTAAAGTCGTATATATAAAATGTAAACAAAAACCTATAAAACTCAAGAAGTCGACTCATGTATTGAATTTTTAATGAGGAAAAGAATTGAATTTTTAATAAGGAAAAGAGAAGGAAATTCTATGACCAAACTCAGAATTGGCATTGGTTCAATCAATTAGTCTCTAAAGTTTATACAAAAGAGCGATAGTCATTCAGTGTACTTTATATGGGCGCTAGTGGATTTAATAAGTTGTAACTAAAATAATATAATAGTGCAAAGCATACAAACAACCAAATGTATCTCCGAGATCATAATCACTTAACCCCAACAAATTCACTAAACCCACAGAACCAATTAGGCTGATGATCTAAACAAATATCTAGAACCAATAAAAATGCAGATTATCACATCTTAAAAGATCGATTTACCCCCTGTTAACACTCGCGGTAAAATACCAAAATACTAATTCCCATTGAAATACCTTGATAAGCGTTTTCTGCTCCCATCCCGATTCACCGACAGCTTTCACGGTACTATTTCGCTGCTTAAATACCAAGTTTGAATACTCTAGATAGGAGACACCTGATCTGACGCGTCTTAGATGACATCATAGTTACGCGACACCCACAATAACGCAACCTCGTGTATAGAAGACTCTCACAAATGATTCCGCCATTTTGTAGTGTCCAAAATATAAGGATTTAGAAAGTATGTTTGGACACGTCTAATGCTCACCGGATCAAAATTCGATATTTAATAGGAAAAAACAATCTCCTCATTTATAATTCTAAAAGGTGACAGTACAATTTCTAATATAAATATTAAGTTTGACGTTGATGGAAATGAATATTTAATCAATTTGATCCTTATTCTATTTTCGTAAAATACCGCAAAATAAATTGTTTAATTCTGTTTTTCTCTATTTATAAAAGTTATTCAATATAAAAATGACCGCCTTAAATTGTATGAAAAAAAGGGGAATTTATGTTAAAGGTTCTAGTTTCATGCTCCAATATTTCGGCCATCTTTAAGTATCAATATATATGAGTTCAAAGAGTTGAATACATGTAGTGTCCAATACGCATATGCTTGTCAGAAAAAATAATGCAAGCTTAAGATGTTTAGCTGATATAATAGTATAAATTACAAATATAAATTGTTTACTAATTATACAAAAAGCAGCAGTATATATATGCTCCTACCTTTGGTGCGAAAACATGTAATATTTTAAATTTAGTCACAAAATCCTATAAATCAAGATGCGACAATCATAAAGGATAGTAAATGAAGCAGGAAAATTAGTCATGTTCAAACAATATAAAGAAATAATACCATGGCATTTTTGAAAGGTGCCATTTGATAAATACAAAAGGGATCAGCAACAAGATCAAGCAAATATAAAGTCTTGTTGTTTTCCTTGTAATATAACAAACCTCGTAAGGGAAGTGATATAGAGAGAGTAAAGAATAAGGTCAGGGAATGAAGAATAGAGTATGTGAATGAAGCTGGATAAAGAGAAAGAGTCCCATGTTACCATAATGCCTACATAGCCAGTCTTGCTGTCAGATCGAGTAAGACAATATTCAAAACAAGCTTTCATATTACTGGTATTCCTTAACATCCGCTTAAAAGAATGGCATCACAACTGTAATAATTGGTCGATTAAGTAGCTCCTCAACAAGATTTATGATACATTTTGATGCCACGACTAGCAAATAACTGATTTTGCTTAAGCTGAATACAAGATTTTAACCATTGACATCTGTCTTAATTCAAAAAATAATGAAATTCGTTATCAGTATTATGACCAAACTTGATTGCTTGTAATCTACAAATCCATTTTGCCTCACGTTGTCTTAGCATAAGAGCTCTATCTCCACCTCTATTACATGCAGCCACATGTTCAATTCCAAAGAACCAAAATGTATGGTCATTAGCATGAGTTTGTTTAAAGTGCTCAGCCATAGGATACTTCGGATCTCCTGCAACTATTGCTCTTCTATGCTCCTGTATTCTCAGTTTTAGGCTTCTCGTTGTGCTTCCTACATATATTTGATTACATTAACAGCTCAATATGTAAACCACAAAACAGGTTTTACAATTAATAAATTCTCTGATCTTATATTGCTTCTGAGTATTATACATAAATTCCTTTGTTTTGTTTATACCAAAGGCACACATGTTGCAGGAGCTGCATGTAAAGAAACCAATCGGTTTCGTAGGTAACCATGTTTGAGGTTTCCGTGATGAGGTCACATAACTAGGGCACAATCTTTCTTTTAATGTTGTACCCTTCTTATAGGTGACACTTGGATTTTTGGTAAGAGTCATTCCGAAAGCGGGTATTTCCAGTAGCATGTGCCAGTTGTTTTTCAAGATTCTAAAAATCTTTTGACTATGCGAAGTATATTTAGTGATGAATCTTGGTTTGTCATTATGAGTTTATCTTTTTAGTGCTATTCTCCAACATGGAGTCTCTACTTATTTGATGTACTCTTGAAATGGCTGTTTTTACATCTCTCTCTTCATAACCTCTTTCCAAGAATTTATTTCCTGTCTCTAAAACATTTTTTTCGAAAACTGTGGTTTCCGAACAGTTTCTTCTTACCCTCACTAGCTCTCCGTAAGGAATATTCTTAATAACTGATCTAGAATGGGCACTCGTAGCATGGAGTACTCCATTGCAGGATGTCTCTTTTCGATACAGAGCACTCTGTATCGTTCCATCTTTCACATATAGATGTAGATCTAAAAAATCTATTTGTGTTTTATTGCAAGTCATTGTTAGCGTCACATTATATGGATTATTATTAAGATGATGGAAATAATCATGTAAACAAGTTTCAGACCCAGACCAAAGGCATATTATATTGTCAATAAACCTCCCCCAGAACACTATGTGCTGTGTCCAAGGGGAGGCCTCTCTGCCCCATGCATGGAGGCCCTCATACCATCCCATAAATAGGCATGCGTATGAAGGGGCAAATTTAGTGCCCATTGCTGTACCGCGCAGTTGGCGATACCACTTTCCATCATGGAGAAATACATTCGTTGTGAGAATCAATTCCATCATTTTTAAGATCATCCTATTATGTTCAAAGGTGTCAGCTTTGTCTTTGTCTAGGAAGGACTGTGTTGCCAGAAGACCAAACTTGTGCTCAATGCATGTGTAAAGGCTAACAACGTCCCACGTGACAAAAAAAAGTTCATCTGACCAGGCAAAATCTTTCAATTTGGACAGAACAGCTTTGCTATCTTTTAAAAAAAGATGGCAAATTAAACATATACTTTTGTAGTTTGTGATCCACAAACTCAGACATTTTCTAAGTAGGTGATCCTACTCCCGAAATTATCGGTCTTCCTGGTGGAAATTTGACTATTTTATGTGTTTTTGGAAGTATATAGATACACGGGAAGCGTGGATTGCTCACTTTTAAGAATCTATATTCTAAGTCATTTAGGAGACATATTTCTTTCCATTCTCCCAACATAAGGTTTATTCGGGAGGTAAGTTCAATTATGGGGTTACCCTTCAGTACTTCATAGCAGGTCTTATCGCTTAATTGTCGGTCTAATTCACCCATATAGTCAGCTTTGTTCATCATAACAACATTATTGCCTTTATCGGCTTTCCTAATGACTATAGAGCGGTCGTTCTCTAGCCTGTTCAATGCCTCTCTTTCACCTCTGGTCAGATTATGTTTATCTTGTTTCAAGTTTTTCTCAGATTTTTCTAACTTGTATAACTCTTCCGTCACCTTTTTATGGAATTTGTCGATGTTTGGATGGTATCCCTGATTGGGAACAAACTTGGACTTTGGTCTTAACCCACTGTCTATATTGACATTTTCTAAAATGTCCAAATCTTGTAGAAGAGATTCCATCTCCAATTCTTCCCCTTCCTCAATAGAAAGGAGACATTGTATATTGCGGACATCCTCAATACTATGTGTGATTTGTTCTGTACTCCTTCCCTCGAAAGACACACCACAATTTCGATCTTTGAAGTACTCTTTTAATTTCAAAGTTCTTATAAATTTGAACAAATCAACATGTACATCTGATAAGTCTCCCGATTGTGTGGGACAAAACCCAAGGCCTTTACATAACAAACTTTGTTCATCAACATCAATAGATCTATCAGATAAATTGATAATTTCCAACTTTGTATTCTCTAAATTACCATCAGATGGAGTTATGATATCATCATTTCCTTCTTGGGTTGCACTCATGGTTTTTTGGGTCTCAGTGTCATTTTCTCCTGCTCTGACTGTCTGCCTTTTACTGCCCTTTCCTTTTCCTCTCCTCCCTCCTCTCCTCGTCTTGGAATTTGTTTTTTCCGCTGATTGCTGCTTATCCGAAGTGTGGCCAGTTCTTTTTGGAATGATGTGGTACCCTCCCCCAAAGGGGCCTCATCTTGATTACTACCTGAAGCAGCACTACTGCGTGAAGATACTGAGATACTACTTAGTGATCGCGTATCTTCAACTTCTTCCCTTCCTCTTTTCTTGACTTCAGATATCTGCATGGAGTCATACTTTTTTGCAAAGGTGTATATTCTCCCTTCCTTATAATCACAATCATCTCGCCAAATTTTTCTCATTTTTTTATCTTTGAGATATTGTTGATGGCTCAAAATTACCTTTTTTAAAATTTCATAATTCTTCTCAATTAAATCTTTGGTTTCCAATGTCTCAATCTCTGATTATATCTTTTGAATCTCCGATAGCAATTTTGCCCCTTTGTCAATCGCATGTCTTATCAAGATTTGCATCATGACTAATGACGCATTTTCCAAATTCACTTCCCATTCTTTGAGTAGATCTGCACTCAGATCTTCAAATGTAGGGAAAATTAGAATGCGTAGTCCTCTTGGGACTTTCTTGTTGTCTATGTATTGTTGGAGTGTAACTCCATCCCACCATCGTGCCAATTCTTGTTTTTTTAAACGTTCTAATTTTAAGAATAGGGCTCGTAATCCTTGTTTCCCCGTAGTGGTGGGTATGGTGGATATTGGGGTGGCACTTTTGCCAAAAAGGTCCTGCGCTAATTCCTCGAGTCCGTCATTAAAGCGTGACATATTCAGAATGTATATAGAGCAGTAGTGAGTGCAAACCAGTCCAGAAAATGATGATATCAAAACTAACCAAAGGTGACGGACTTAAATGGTAGCACCTCACTTTTAGTAAAAAGTGAATTTTGATTTTGAGCTTAAGGTGGGCAGTGATCCCACCAGATCCACACATTGGGTGTTGAATCTCTGACTGGTGTTTTAATTTCAAGTGTCAGTGTAGTATTCTGTGCTGGCCCTCCCTCTGACTACACCTTGTCCACTACCCATACCATTGGTGCATTCCATGACCAATCTCTTATTCAATTTGCATTCCTCATGCCTCTTCGATATATGAAAGGGGCATAACCAGTGCTCTCAGTCTGACATATAGATGTGAATGTACTATTATGCACCCAGACTAGATGCTATTGGGGGACACCGAAGAGTGCCAGATGCATTATTAAGCAGCCAAACTCTATGGGGGGGGGGGTAACAAGAGGTAATGAGAGCAACGTGGATCTGATGGGAAAAGCACAAGGGGGAGAAAGCTGTAATGTGGGTCGAGACACAAAGACGTGCGAAAACCTCATTGAGAAGGTGGAGAAAAGCACACAATCATGGAGAGATGTGCATAGGAGAACAACTGGAAAACACATGCACTTCCACGGAGTGCTTAAATGAAAGAAAAAAGTAACACTTGGAAATGAGTAGTGGAAGCACACTAATGCACCTATGCTTCAGGGGAGGGGCAAAGTCTAAAAAAGATTGTAAAAGCCACACAAGCTAACAAATAAGTAGCAAGCAAATGAGGGTGACAAGGAAACCAACAAATGGGAAGTAAAGGGCAAGCTCTAAGCCCACCATAAGCAGATAATATAGCTTGCTTGCAAATGACACTGGTGTAGAGAGGCCCAGTCAGAAGTGGAGCTAGATATAGATGCATAGAGGTTCTGATAAAGAAATATAAAAAGATGTGATAGAGTGGGAGAAAGAACACTTCACCAGGCATCTCTAAGAAAGTGTGGTGCCTGGGAAATTGCTCAATTTGCCCATACCACTTCTTTGTGTTTTGGTGTGTGTTAAGCACTCCCCACAGCATGTGTGAAAATCTGTACTCTGTGCATACAGCACCAAAATGCTCTGCAATGTAAAATTAATTAAGAACTCTATGCTAAAGCAATGAGTAAACCATTCTCCATCCCAGTTCAAAAAGCTAAAACATTGAGAGCAATGCCAGGAAACATAAAACTAAAAGAATTGGAACAGCTTTGTGACAGCCATGAGCTCTCAAATTAGCTTCTCTTCTGGAAAGTGATACACACTGAGTAAACGTGACTGGCTGATAACGGAGACCCACCAACACAGCAATGGTAAACACCAGGTAGCCAGATTTTTGCTATGTGTCATCTCTGCCAACCATGCCAAACATTTACTCCCTCTGTCCATCACACTGGAACATTCGTGCACCAAATATGTTTACATCCTTCTTGTTAAATCAAGCACCACCTTCAACTCATGTAGAGTACAACCACACCATTGTTGAGGGTAACCTAGTCTCCACAACATGCATTAGAGTTCAGTGTTCTTGTTATCCAGGGAACATACAGATCCTGGGATTAGCCAAGTTAGCTCTTATGCAAAGGTAAGAGGCCATACACCACAATGAGTTGAATTGGAAAAGCTAGGCTTGCTGTTCATGGAATTAGACACGTTCCTGGAATTGGACAGGTCCCTGAGGCCTTCCCTTTTCTTTTAAAACACTGAGTTTTATCATCAAGCTCTGCCCACGTCTGTTGCACAATTATTTGTTTGTTTGTGGTATAAGCAGCTGTAAGATTACCGCACTCCTGCCTTTCCTGAGTGGCATGTATCACAGTTACACCATACTCTTGTGTACCAGGTGGCATTGCCTCACGTTGATGAAAACCAACTGCCATTGTTGGGTCATCCATCTAGACATGGTTGGCCACTTCTACTTTCAATGACCTGAACTGGGTCATGATTGTGCACCCCTTTCAGAAGTGTTTCACCATAAGAAAAAGAAGATCCCCATACAATCCAAAGGGTTAGGCAGTAGAAACAGAAACAAAGTTTTGGAAACTGATAGAAGATCAATACACCCTCAAACTCACATGCATCACCCTTAAAAGAGAACTAGGCAGAGACCCCACTACCACTCAACACGCCACAGTTAATGCTCGTAGCCCTGGGGAGTGGTCTATGTGGAGAGCCCGCTTCCTCCTCACAGCCCACAGTGCATGCAGTTCGCCCTGGGGAGTGGTCTGAGTGGAGAGCCCGCTCCCTCCTCACAGCCCACAGTGCATGCAGTTCGCCCTGGGGAGTGGTCTGAGTGGAGAGCCCGCTCCCTCCTCACAGCCCACAGTGCATGCACTTCGCCCTGGAGAGTGGTCTGAGTGGAGAGCCAGCTCCCTCCTCACAGCCCACACTGCATGCACTTCGCCCTGGAGAGTGGTCTGAGTGGAGAGCCAGCTCCCTCCTCACAGTCCACAGTGCGTGCACTTCGCCCTGGAGAGTGGTCTGAGTGGAGCGCCAGCTCCCTCCTCACAGCCCACAGTGCGTGCACTTTGCCCTGGAAAGTGGTCTGAGTGGAGAGCCAGCTCCCTCCTCACAGCCCACACTGCATACACTTCGCCCTGGAGAGTGGTCTGAGTGGAGAGCCATCTCCCTCCTCACAGCCCACAGTGCATGCACTTCACCCTGGGTAGTGGTGTGAGTGGAGAGCCATCTCCCTCCTCACAGCCCACAGTGCATGCACTTCGCCCTGGGTAGTGGTCTGAGTTGAGTGCCAGCTCCCTCCTCACAGCCCACAGTGCATGCACTTCGCCCTCGAAAGTGGTCTGAGTGGAGAGCCAGCTCCCTCCTCACAGTCCACAGTGCGTGCACTTCGCCCTGGAGAGTGGTCTGAGTGGAGAGCCATCTCCCTCCTCACAGCCCACAGTGCATGCAGTTCGCCCTGGGGAGTGGTCTGAGTGGAGAGCCCGCTCCCTCCTCACAGCCCACAGTGCATGCACTTCGCCCTGGGGAGTGGTCTGAGTGGAGAGCCCGCTCCCTCCTCACAGCCCAGAGTGCATGCACTTCGCCCTGGAGAGTGGTCTGAGTGGAGAGCCAGCTCCCTCCTCACAGCCCACAGTGCATGCACTTCGCCCTGGAGAGTGGTCTGAGTGGATTGCCAGCTCCCTCCTCACAGCCCACAAGTGCGTGCAATTCGCCCTGGAGAGTGGTCTGAGTGGAGCACCAGCTCCCTCCTCACAGCCCACAGTGCGTGCACTTCGCCCTGGAGAGTGGTGTGAGTGGAGAGCCCGCTCCCTCCTCACAGCCCAGAGTGCATGCACTTCGCCCTTGAGAGTGGTCTGAGTGGAGAGCCAGCTCCCTCCTCACAGTCCACAGTGCGTGCACTTCGCCCTGGAGAGTGATCTGAGTGGAGCGCCAGCTCCCTCCTCACAGCCCACAGTGCGTGCACTTTGCCCTGGAGAGTGGTCTGAGTGGAGAGCCAGCTCCCTCCTCATAGCCCACACTGCATACACTTCGCACTGGAGAGTGGTCTGAGTGGAGAGCCAGCTCCCTCCTCACAGCCCACACTGCATACACTTCGCCCTGGAGAGTGGTCTGAGTGGAGAGCCATCTCCCTCCTCACAGCCCACAGTGCATGCACTTCGCCCTGGAGAGTGGTCTGAGTGGATTGCCAGCTCCCTCCTCACAGCCTACAAGTGCGTGCAATTCGCCCTGGAGAGTGGTCTGAGTGGAGCACCAGCTCCCTCCTCACAGCCCACAGTGCATGCACTTCGCCCTGGGTAGTGGTCTGAGTGGAGTGCCAGTTCCCTCCTCACAGCCCACACTGCATACACGTCGCCCTGGAGAGTGGTCTTAGTGGAGAGCCATCTCTCTCCTCACAGCCCACAGTGCATGCACTTCGCCCTGGGAAGTGGTCTGAGTGGAGTGCCAGCTCCCTCCTCACAGCCCACAGTGCATGCACTTCGCCCTCGAGAGTGGTCTGAGTGGAGAGCCAGCTCCCTCCTTGCAGCCCACAGTGCATGCACTTCGCCCTGGAGAGTGGTCTGAGTGGAGAGCCAGCTCCCTCCTCACAGCCCACACTGCATACGCTTCGCCCTGGAGAGTGGTCTGAGTGGAGAGCCATCTCCCTCCTCACAGCCCACAGTGCATGCACTTCACCCTGGGTAGTGGTCTGAGTGGAGTGCCAGCTCCCTCCTCACAGCCCACAGTGCATGCACTTCTCCCTCGAGAGTGGTCTGAGTGGAGAGCCAGCTCCCTCCTCACAGCACACAGTGCATGCACTTCGCCCTGGAGATTGGTCTGAGTGGAGCGCCAGCTCCCTCCTCACAGCCCACAGTGCGTGCACTTCGCCCTGGAGAGTGGTCTGAGTGGAGCGCCAGCTCCCTCCTCACAGCCCACAGTGCCTGCACTTCGCCCTGGAGAGTGGCCTGAGTGGATTGCCAGCTCCCTCCTCACAGCCCACAGTGCGTGCACTTCGCCCTGGAGAGTGGTCTGAGTGGAGCGCCAGCTCCCTCCTCACAGCCCACAGTGCGTGCACTTCGCCCTGGAGAGTGGTCTGAGTGGAGAGCCAGCTCCCTCCTCACAGCCTGCAGTGCGTGCACTTCGCCCTGGAGAGTGGTCTGAGTGGAGAGCCAGCTCCCTCCTCACAGCCCACACTGCATACACTTCGCCCTGGAGAGTGGTCTGAGTGGAGAGCCATCTCCCTCCTCACAGCCCACAGTGCATGCACTTCGCCCTGGGTAGTGGTCTGAGTGGAGTGCCAGCTCCCTCCTCACAGCCCACAGTGCATGCACTTCGCCCTCGAGAGTGGTCTGAGTGGAGAGCCAGCTCTCTCCTCACAGCCCACGGTGCATGCACTTCCCCCTGGAGAGTGGTCTGAGTGGAGAGCCAGCTCCCTCCACACAGCCCACAGTGCATGCACTTCGCCCTGGAGAGTGGTCTGAGTGGAGCGCCAGCTCCCTCCTCACAGCCCACAGTGCATGTACTTCGTCCTGGAGAGTGGTCTGAGTGGAGAGCCAGCTCCCTACCCACATTACTCAGCACATGCCCATTCTTCTAGCCAGTGGTCTGCATGTAGAGACCTTTCTCTCTTCTCTACATCACGCTGTGCATGCTTGTTGCCTTGGGAAGTCGTCTGTGTGGAGAGGTCACTCCATTTCCAAATCCAACAGCTCACTACCATCACCCTGGGGAGTGGTCTGTGTGTAGAACCCACTCTCTCCCCACAGTGCATGCTCGTCAATGCGGCAAGTTGTCTGGGTGAAGAACCCATTCCCTTTCCACACCCTACAGTGCATTCCCATCACCCTGAGGAGTGGTGTCTGTGGAGAGCCCCCTACCTCCCTATATCCTAGAGGGCACAGCCGTTGCCCTAGGGAGTGGTGCTCCCATACTCCACAGCACACGCACTTCACCCTGGTGAGTGATAGTTGTGGAGACCCTACTCCCTCTGCACACCTCACATCCTTCACTCTTGGGAGTGCTCGCTGCAGAGACCCCACTCCCTCCTCACACCCGACAATGCATGCCTGTCACCCTGGGGAGTGGTCTGTTCCGAGAGCCCACTCCCTCCCCACATCTTACAGCTCACGCCTATTGCCTTGGGGAGTCTCTGCCTGAAAAGCTCACTCCCACCTCACAACTCATACATTCTTAGATGCACCTCCACACTCATACACACATGTACTTTGACATACAAACACACACACAATCATAAAGACACGTACACTCTCTCATACATACAAATAGTACATAGACCATAGACACAGATCCTTTCCCACTCTGACACAGTGACACACACAGCACATTTTGACACTCACTCACCCATACATACATTCTTATATACGCCCAAACACTCTGACATACAAACAAACACACAATCACATGGACACATACACTCTGTTGGACCCGGCCTCGTGGCGTGGTCCTGACTTCCCGGGGATTGGGCCCGTTCCCCACCCTAGCCTCCACGAGCTACCCGTGCGGGCCGCACGAGGTCACCTACACCTCGAAGCTCCGCCATTTTGTCACCTGCCACGTGACCCTGCACACCAGCCCTCATGACTCCGCTCAACCCGGCCTCGGCCCCAGCAAGGCCCAGACATTGAGGCACCAAGAACTGGCCAGGGGGTGTCACGTGAACACCTCATCGCCCTGGCGGAGGGCGGTATCGATGGGACCCCCAACCGTCCCCACACACCGAGGTGCGATCGGCCTCCAGCTCTCCTGGGCCGGGCGCCTCTCCTGCTGGGCGTCTGGCCGCCTCAACCCGGCCTCTCCGCCCCCCCCGGGCGCAAGGGTCCAGACATCAAAGGACTCCAGACCTATATCTGGGGCGACCCCGCCACAGACCGGCAGTTGTATCCCGGAGTCGAGAGCCCTGCTGATCGAATCGCGGCCGACCCTACGGAGAAGAACTCTTGCTTGAACTACCACGAGCCCTGCAGACTGCGTCGCGGCTCCTTCTTGTTGAAACCTTGAAGCCCCCCGGAACATCGGGGCCCTGCTGACGCTGTCGCGGCCCAACCTCGCTGAAACCTCCCTCGGAGCCCTGCTGACGACGTCGCGGCTCGAGCTGAGCAGAAACCATCTTGAGAGCCCTGCTGATTGGATCGCGGCTCTCCACGAACTGAACGCCAGAGCCCTGCTGACGCCGTCGTGGCTCGACCCCTCCGAGATCCGGAGGTCCTCCAGCTTGAGGATAATAACTGGGCCCCAGGTACCCTCGTACCGAGCTCCTGCCAAAGACTGTCCCGCTACCCCTTCCCTTCTAAAGAGACACTGAGACTTTTGTGGATCCCTTGATCCCTTTCGTGTAAATATTGATCCCGTAGCCTTTAAGTGCTGATAAAGAATTGCTCGTCTTGAGACAACCTCCTTGAGTCCTGTGTGGTGGTGTTACTGTGCTAGTACATGAAAGGAGAAGGATCTCCCAGGAGGCTTCTCTACAGCGCTCGGCTACTTCGTACAGTGTGGGGGCCCCCCCCCCTGAGTGGTCTCGCCGACTCCTCGGGGTCCGCCTTCCAACATTTGGTGGCCAGCGACGGGATCCGAGCCGAACGCAGTACGTACCAGCCAGTAACCCACTAGCTACCCATCCAGACAAACAGAAGTCATGAGCAACCAGGAAAATAACGCGACCACGGAGTTCCAGCCCGAACGGTTGGAGGAATATACGCACAAGGAATTGAAACAGTTCTGCAAGGACAAAGGCATTGCAACCACCGGCCTAGGTACCAAAGAGGAGATGCAGAAAGCCCTGAGGACCTGGCTGGAGGCCGAGGCAGGCCACTCCCAGGAAGAAGGTCCCCTGCCCCTGACTGAGGCCACATCAACCGCACTGACTCCAGCAACCGGAGGAAGAAAGAGCATAGAAACCGGCCTCTCCGAAGAAGAGATACGAGAGCGGGAGAAGGTCCGGAACCACGAACTAGAGCTCGCACGACTGCGGCTGGACGGCGAACTCCAGCTGGCGGAAAAAAAACTGGCCCTAGAGCAGCTACGGCTACAAGAGGAGATAGAAGAGAAGAGACGGCACCGAGAGTTGGAGGAAAAAAGACTGACCCTTGAGCACGAGCGAAGTCTCAAAGAGTTCGAAATCAAGGCAAAGAACGGGGGGACCGACACCCCCAGTAATAGAGACACCCTACCGCCTGCCGAGGCCAAGGTACATATCCCGATAGAGGTCGTCAAGGAGTACTATAAGAATGACGACATCCAACAATGGTTCAAGGCATACGAGGTGGCCATGACCTCTCATCGGGTGCCCCGAAAGGACTGGGGCGCCGGCCTGTGGGGTCGGTTCCTGAGTGAAGGTCGAGACACACTGCTCCAGCTGCCGGAGGAGGTGATGACCTCCTACGACCACATGAAGGAGGCCCTGCACACCCGCTACGGGCTAACCGCGGAAATGTACCGCCAGCGGTTCAGAGACTGCAAAAAGATCCCGGGTACTACCTGGGTGGAATATGTGGACTTTTTCAGCCGGGCCCTAGAAGGATGGATCAAGGGTAGCAAAGTCACCACCTACGGGCAGCTAGTCGACCTCATTGTTTGGGAACATCTCTCCAACAATTGCTTCGTGGAGCTAAGGCAACACCTCCTCGACAGCAAGATGACCGACCCACAAAAACTCGCCGTCGAGGCCGATCGATGGGTCAACACCCGAGTCCCCCTGAACTCGATGGGGGAGTACCAGAGGAACCCCACCGGACCCCCCCGCCAACGCGGTGGAGGGGGAGGGCCGAACAGGAACCGGGACCCCCCCGCCGGGGCCCCCAGGAGCCCACCTCGAGGGCCACCGCAGCAACCCCTCTCCCCGAGCCTAGCCCGAAGGGGGGCGACCCCAGCCAGAACCGGACCACGGCCCAAAGTAACATGCTACGGCTGCCAACAAACCGGACACTATGCCAGCAACCCGGTCTGCCCCCTGAACCGAAGAAGCGGGGCCGGCGGGCCACCGCCCCGACAGCTGGCGGCCGCCGCCCTGGGGGAAGGAGAAGAAGAAGAAGAAACCCTCGACCGAGGAACCACCGAATGGGAGCCGGCAGCCATGTCCCTGGTCTGCCTGGGCAGCCGAGAAATGGTGCCCCGCACCCCCATCCCAAGCAACACCCAGAAGAACAGGCAGCAGGTCACCGTCAATGGACAACGGGCCGAAGCCCTTCGTGACACCGGCGCCAGCGTCACCGCTGTCCGCTGCCACCTGGTGACCCCCGAACAGATCCTACCCAATGTGCTGTGCCCCGTCCGGACGGCCGACAACAGCGAAAGCCTGTGCCAGATGGCCCTGGTCCCCTTCGAGTGGGGAGGGGTGACAGGCCTGCTAAAGGTGACTGTCCGCGACGACGCACCAGTAGACTGCCTCCTGGGGAACGACCTGGAGAGTTCCCCCTGGGCCCAAGTGGAGCGACGAGAGCACCTCCGAATGCTGGGACTATCCGAATGGGCCTGCGCCATCACCCGGTCCATGACCGCCCGGGCCCCCCGCTCGTCCTCGGCCCCCGGGGCCGCCCAGCCCGAGGGGCTCGCACCACCCCCCGCCTGCGGCGAGGGGGAGGCGGACACCGACCCTGGACCTATTGAATCCTCCCCCGAGGAGATTGCTTCCCTGGGCGCCCTACCAGAACTTGCACAATGGCGCCACGAAGGGAGCCCCACCCGTGAGCAGTTCCAGCAAGAACAGCAGTCCTGTCCCTCTCTCGAAGGGGTCCGACAACAAGCGTCCGCACAAGCCAACGGGGACCAGACCGGCACCCACTGGGTCTACTGGGCCGAGGGCCTGTTGTACAGTGAGCAAAAAGTGGCAGAACTCGGGGCCAGCCGCGTGTTGGTGGTCCCCCTCCGCTTCCGGGAGTTCCTTCTCAACCTGGCACATGACGTGCCCCTCGCCGGACACTTAGGGCAAGACAAAACTTACAGCCGTCTGGTGACCCACTTCTACTGGCCCCGGATGCGGAGAGACGTGGACAACCACTGCCGGTCCTGCCAGACCTGCCAAGCCTGCGGGAAGACGGGGGGGTCGGGTCAAGGCCCCCCTCCAGCCCTTTCCAGCCGTCAGCACCCCGTTCGAACGGGTCGGAATCGACATCGTGGGGCCCCTGGACCCCCAGACCGCCCTGGGCCACCGCTTCATCCTGGTCCTCGTGGACCACGCCACCAGGTACCCGGAGGCGGTCCCGCTAAGAACTGTAACGGCCCCCGTGGTAGGCCGGGCCTTGATGGGGATCTTCTCCCGAGTGGGATTTCCCCGCGAAGTGGTGAGCGACAGGGGCACGAACTTCATTTCCAAGTACATGCGGTTCCTGTGGCAGCAGTGCGGGGTCACGTACAAATTCACAACCCCCCATCACCCTCAGGGGAACGGATTGGTCGAGCGGTTCAACAGAACCTTAAAGTGAATGATCCAGGGCCTGGAAGAGCCCCTAAGGCGGAGATGGGATGTCCTGCTGCCGTGCCTCCTGTTTGCCTATCGGGAGGTCCCGCAGAAGTCTCTGGGGTTCAGCCCGTTTGAACTATTGTACGGACATCCGGTCCGCGGACCGCTCAGCCTGGTCAAGGAGGGCTGGGAGACGAAGCTCCAAGGCGCCCCTCCTGACATCTACCGATACCTCCTGACCCTACGAAACCAGACCCGCAAGTTCCGAGCCATGGCCGAAGCCAACCTCGAGGCCAGCCAGGAGGACATGAAGCGGTGGTACGATCGGAACTCCTCTGGGTCATGGCCCCGGTTGAGCCCTGCGCCCTCCAGGACAAGTGGACCGGGCCCTTCAAGGTGGTGGAGAAGAAAAGCCCCGTCACCTACCTAGTCGACCTGGAGTCCCCCCGGAACCCCCTCCGGGTTCTACATGCTAACAGGCTCAAACCCCACTTTGCCCGGACCGAACTGAGCCTGCTACTGGCGACCGACGAGGGGGGCGAGGGCGACTCCGAGCCCCTACCCGACCTCTTGCAGTCCAACGTCCACGACGGATCCGTCAAAGGTGTCCTCTTCCCTGGCCCCGGAACAGCGTAACGACTGTCAACAACTGCTGCAGGACTACGCAGCCCTCTACTCCCTCACCCCGGGGGTGACCCACTGGTGCGTCCACGACGTCGACACCGGGGAGAGCCCCCCCCCGTGCGACACCGAGCCTACAGGGTACCCGACCGAGTGCGGGCATGCATCCAGGCCGAAGTAGCAAAGATGCTGGCCCTGGGGGTCATCGAACCCTCCGACAGCCCGTGGGCCAGCCCTGTCGTCCTGGTACCAAAGGCCGCAGCCCCCGGCCACCCCCCGGAGTTACGATTCTGTGTAGACTACCGAGCCCTGAATGCTGTGACCAAGACGGACGCCCATCCTATACCCCGGGCCGACGAACTCTTCGACCGCTTGGGGGCCGCCCGCTACCTGAGCACGCTGGACCTCACCGCCGGGTACTGGCAGATCCAGCTCACCCCCGGAGCCCGAGAAAGATCCGCCTTTTCTACCCCTGATGGGCATTACCACTTTCGGGTGATGCCCTTCGGCATGAAGAACGCCCCGGCCACTTTTCAGAGACTTGTAAACAAGGTTTTGGCCGGGCTCGAGGCCTTCAGCGCGGCCTACTTGGATGACATTGCCGTGTACAGCAACCACTGGGCTGAGCACCTCATTCACCTCAAAGCCGTCCTGGCCGCCCTCCAGCGGGCCGGGCTCACGATCAAGGCCAGCAAATGCCAGATCGGCTAAGGATCAGTGACCTACCTGGGCCATCAAGTGGGAAGCGGTCAGGTGGCCCCTCTCCAGCCAAGGCATGGGAACCCCCCACTACCCAGACCGCTGTGCGGGCCTTCCTGGGCCTCACTGGATACTACCGGCGGTTCATCCGGGACTATGGGAGCATTGTTGGGCCTCTCACAGAGCTCACCTCGAAGAAACAACCCAAGAAGGTGCACTGGACCCCTCGCTGCCAGTCAGCTTTCGAAACTCTCAAGGCAGCGATGTGCACTGCCCCTGTACTCCAGGCCCCTGACTACAGTAAGGAGTTCATCGTGCAGACAGACGCCTCCGAATATGGGATCGGGGCCGTCCTGTCTCAGGTTGATGAGAAGGGACTCGACCGCCTGGTGGCCTTCATCAGCCGACGGCTGCTGCCCCGGGAGCAACGATGGAGCACCATCGAGCGCGAGGCCTTCGCCGTAGTGTGGGCCCTTAAGAAGCTCTGGCCCTATCTCTTCGGTACCCACTTTCGGGTCCAGACCGACCACCGGCCCTTGCGGTGGTTAATGCAAATGAGAGGCGAGAATCCCAAGCTGCTGCGGTGGTCCATTGCCCTGCAAGGGATGGACTTTTCAGTTGAACACCGACCCGGCAATGACCATGCCAACGCGAACGGCCGGTCTCGCTTCTTCCGCCTTGACGAGGAGAATCCCCAAGGAGATGGGTGACTCTCTCCGCCTTCGGCTGGGGGGGGACGCCTGTTGGACCCGGCCTCGTGGCGTGGTCCTGACTTCCCGGGGATTGGGCCCGTTCCCCGCCCTAGCCTCCACGAGCTACCCGTGCGGGCCGCACGAGGTCACCTACGCCTCGAAGCTCCGCCATTTTGTCACCTGCCACGTGACCCTGCACACCAGCCCTCATGACTCCGCTCAACCCGGCCTCGGCCCCAGCAAGGCCCAGACATTGAGGCACCAAGAACTGGCCAGGGGGTGTCACGTGAACACCTCATCGCCCTGGCGGAGGGCGGTATCGATGGGAGCCTCCAGCTCTCCTGGGCCGGGCGCCTCTCCTGCTGGGTGTCTGGCCACCTCAACCCGGCCTCTCCGCCCCCCCGGGCGCAAGGGTCCGGACATCAAAGGGCTCCAGACCTATATCTGGGGCGACCCCGCCACAGACCGGCAGTTGTATCCCGGAGTCGAGAGCCCTGCTGATCGAATCGCGGCCGACCCTACGGAGAAGAACTCTTGCTTGAACTACCACGAGCCCTGCAGACTGCGTCGCGGCTCCTTCTTGTTGAAACCTTGAAGCCCCCCGGAACATCGGGGCCCTGCTGACGCTGTCGCGGCCCAACCTCGCTGAAACCTTCCTCGGAGCCCTGCTGACGACCGCAATGCACAATGTGTCATTTCAGATGTCATCATTGATGTCATGAGTGATGTCACTGACCATGTCATAAGTGATGTAATATGTGACGTCACCAGCAGTGCATTGAGGGCGTGCGAGTTATAGTTACCTGATCTAACTATAACGTGGAATTTCATTGGTTTTTTACGAGTGAAATGTACAGCTAACTATAACTTGTGTGAAACCTATGGTTTTTTAAGTGAATATATTATATATATATATATATATATATATATTATCGCCAGTAGTTAGTTATGTAGTTATAGTTAGGACCTATTTTCCATAGGAAATCCGCAACATTCTATTTGGAATAACTTTGGAGCCCGTTGACGAATCTTCGCGACATTTTCAAAACTTTTGGCCAGCTACGGTCCGCTCCTATCCTAAAAGTGTCGTGATGATTTGTGTAGCGGGGGCCGAGAAAAAAGGGGGGCCCCAAAATGTGTTTTCCCCATGCAATTTCCCATAGCACCTTTAGCTGCAGCTACAGCCCGAACTGCTGAACGGAATTACACCAAATTTGGCAGAAAGGTAGACCTTGGTTCAGAGTCGTGCCCTTTGCTTAAATGCTGTAAATCTGTTCAGTAGTTCCTGAGAAAATCAAAAATAAAATCACATATATATCTGGGCGGAGCCTAACCACACATCTCATCGTGAGATCTGATTGGCTGTCAGCACTTCATCCAAAAAGTGATGGCAGCCATCTTGGGACCAATATACATGATAGCACCTCATTAAAAAGCATTGCACTTAATAGAAGGTTTTAAGACTTTAGTTACATTATAAATCATTTGTTGATGGTACCATACTAATTTTAGGAATTGTGGTGTGTTCTAACGTGATTTTACCATGTGAAAAAACCTACTGCTGGGATATCATGAATCATGTTTGAGAGAAAACTATTTTCTCATGCTTTTCCCACAGAGGTTTGGAAGGTGATCTATAAGCTAAACTGAGAGCATATTTTCTGTACATTCACATTATCTTTCTCAGTCATGTGAGAATGAAGTCTGACATTCTCAGTAAGACATGTACATCCAACAAGGGCAGAGATTGTCAGTTGATTCCTTTGTGTTCTACTGCAGCTTCCCAGAGTGTTCCAAAGAACAACTAGAGCACTAACAGTCCTACCTATGATAAACGTATGGCACACCTGAAGCCATCTTGATTGGAATACAGTGGTAACACTTAAAACATTTAATTTAAAAAGGAACAAAATGAGGGGGTTCATTTTGCCATAGAAAGTATGATTAGTGCTGCAGAAAGAAAAATGTGGGCACATTTTGAGTGACTTCTCAAATCCTCTACTATTTCATTAAAAACTTCTGACATGCAGTCCGAAAAATGTACTTTCAATACCAGCAGCAGACTTCCCTGGTGAGCAGTAGCTTTACTACAGTGATCTAATAAGCAACTAGAGTGCTACCATTCTGAATTCATGGCAAATGTGTGACACATCTGAATGCCTTCTTGATGGAATCAAAGTAAAAACTGAAAGTATTCCTACTGGGGAGACTGTAGTAAATGAGGACATTAGGAAACTTCCTAACAAATAAGTCTCCCAAGATGGCCACCAGAGACAAAGAGTACAAATGTAGCCCAAATATCACCCAGATGTAGCCCAAGTATAGCCCAATGACAGAAGTGTGCAAAACACTTATATTTTGTGTTTTTGCAGTTTTATATAGTGCAGACTTGTCAGGTATTGGAGTGCTTTACATGAGCATTGGTTACATCACACAAGAACAAATTCATTTTGGTTGTAGACATGGGGAGATTAAGTGATTTGACCAGCATCACAGAATGTCGAGCTGAAACAGAAACTCCAACCTGGTTACCCAGTTGCAAAGTCTGCAGCTCTGGAAGTAACACTACATCCTCTCCCCTGAGTGCAACATTCAATCAAGTGGTCAACTGGATAAAGAAACATAAAGATAACAAATAATTTAAAAGTGCTTTGTCGCTATTTGAAAACTCAGAAAATATGTTCTCATTTTAGTTTTTTAGAGCACTAACCATAATTTTGATGCAAATAAGACCCTCTCATATATGTAATTTCTAAAGGAAATGCTCTAGGTATTACAGTTTTGATTACATCAAGATGACGTCAGGCGTTCCACACTTTTATAATAAATATAGAATGTTAGCAATCTAGTTGTTCATTAGGATACTGTTGAGAGGCAGAGGCCATGGGCACGGACTCTGAAAATTGAAGGCAGGTAGGAAGGTGCAGCGGCAACAATTTGACCACACTGGGCAGGCAGGAAGGGCCGTGGCAGCACAACAGACTATGGAGCGCAGAGGAAAGGGGGGCAGGGGCAACAAGCCAACAATACAGGACTGGCAAGAGAGGCTGTGGCAATATAATAGACCATTGTGGGCAGAAGGAAGAGGCAGTGGTAGTACAACCATACATGCCAACAGACCCGATTCAGCCAGGAAACGTCCAATGTTTTTAAGCTCAAATGGGCTTTATTTGATCTGTCTCCTGTCTACAATCTCCTCTTTTTCAATGTAAGTCAAAGGGGAAAATCAATACCCCAGTGTTTTTTCAAAATCTCTCTCTTACCAAGTTCAAAATGTTCGCAAGAATGGTACATTGGATCATGGAAGGCAGGAGGAATTGAGGTAGGGACATGGACTTGGATAACAGAGGACAGGAGGGACGTGGAGAGGTGCACCAAACTGACCCTGCAGGGCAGGCATCAGGGTTTGCAGCAGCACAATACACCACATAGGGCATGCGGGATGGGAGTGCAGCACAACAATCCATAGAAAGCAATAGGGAGGGGACAGGACCATGCAAATGGACAACAGATAACATAGGGGAAAGAGGCAATGGTAGCTAGCTGACCATAATGGACAGACAGGAGAGAAAGCTGCAGCATAACAGACCTTAAAGGGCAGGAGGGATGGATCAGGGGCATTACAATGGAACAGACAAGCCAGGAGGGAGGGAATAGGGGTCTGCACATGGAAACAGAGGGCTGGGGGCAAAGGGGCAGGGCAGGAGCAGCAAGATGACCATGGAGGTCAGGCAGGATGGGCACTAGAAGCAAGACACACCATAAAGAGCAACAGTGAGACTGTGATGGCATACACACAGACCATGGAGGGAAGGTGGAAGGGGGTCAGGGGCAGCTTGATGACCACACAGGGAAGGTGGGAGGGGCCGTAGCAGCACAGAAGACCATGCATGGCAAGCGGGAGGGTTAGTGGCAGCACAATGGCTATGATGAGCAAGAAGGAGGGTGCAGGGGCATGCACAAAGGACCATGGGGGATAGAAGGGAGGGTCAGGACCTGGACACAGACAAGAGAGTTCAGGGGAAGGGCCTCACAACAGACCGCGCGGGGCAGGCAGGAGGAGCAGTTGCAGCACAACAGACCAGGGAGGGCAGAAGGGTGTGGCAGTAAAATGGACCATGGAGGACAGGAGGAAGGGGATAGGGGCATGGCATGTGGACAGGCAAGGTGGAGGTGGCAGGGACAGGTTACAGTCATCTGACAATGCTAGGCAGGTGGGAGGGGAGTGGCAGCTCAACAGAGCACTCAGAGTAGATAGGAATGGCAGGTCCATGGAACATGGTGGGCAAAAAGCATGGAGCAGGGGCATGGACAAAGACATCGGAGGGCAGGGGGAAGGAGAATAGGGGCAGCAAGCTAAGCACAGAGGCTAAGCAGGAGGTCAATGATGGGGCATAGAATTGTACAATGGAGGGCAGGAGGAGTGGACTGGTACATCATGCTAAATGGAGGGCAGTGGCAGCACATCAGACCATGCATGGCAGGAGGGAGGAGGCTAGTCCATGGATTCAGACAACAGAGGATAGGGAGTAGGGGGATGGGGCAGCAAGCTAACTGTTCAGAGAAGGTGGGTATTAGGAACTTTATTGTTTTTAAAATGTGTGTCTGTGCGAACTACTTAAAATATGAACAAGTATGCAGCATAATCTCACTTTTATTCAGGAAGAGCGAGGACGTTTGTGACTGACTCCGGGCTCACTTGGCAGAAACACTCCCTGACCCTCCACCCCCCATCGCAAAATGTAGTGCCTGTGAAAAGGGTAGGTGAACTCAGTGTTATATAGAACATAGTCCCGAGAGCACGATTGAAAATTAAAACTAGATATAGTGTATGGTATAAACTATGCATCAAAAAGTGTGATATAAGATGAACCGGGCCTGAAATATAATATGCGATACATTGTGCGCAATGACAGATTCATTGGAGAGCGCGAGATAGCACAGGCACTAGCGCGTGCTATGCGATATGCGCCTTGGAGTGTAGTATGCACAGGGCAGTGTTGTGTAACCTAACTAGTCTCTAAAGTTGTAATATAAAATATGTGCTGGGGAGAGTAACGTTGCATATGCACTGTGACAAAGATATGGATCCCAGATTGTAATATGTATGGTATAGTGCTGTACGTTATAACATAGGCATCGAGGAAGGCACGTTAGATGGGGCAATATAACCCGTGCGAAGGCAAGTGTGGCATGACATATTCACGGGTGGTGTTACAGTGCACATGGGCTAGTGTCACAGCATACGCACCAGCTGGTGGAATACAACACAGAGGTGTGTGGCACTCGGCGAGCACTTGTGGGTGTAACACAGCATTGGGCTCAGCCAGGAGCGTGCTGTGACTCTCAAGTGAGGTTTGTCTCATTTCCAGAGAGTAAAATAAAAAGTATTACACATCCGGTGCTAGATGTGTGTTTTATTAACCGTGAGGGGGGTTTCTTGCATAGTTTGTCAAATTTTTGTCGAATCCCCTTTAAATGGTTTGGTGTGCGTGTGTATTAAGTGTGCCCGTCAATAGCGCCGGGATTAGGCACGGTAGGGCGTCAGACACGTCAGAGCTTCACTAGCGATGTAAATACATTCCACGTGGATTCATTGTATGCATAGTCGCCTTTTAATGAATATCACGCAAATCGTCATGGTGATAGGTACGTACGGTTTGTCCAGCATGTCCTAGGTGTTTCTATAAATATATATATTTTTTTAAAATAATGAAAAACAATGGGCTGCCCCGGGGCCATAAGTGGCCTGAGGAGGGGGGCAACTCAGCCCCCCCTCCTAAAGATTTTTTTTTTTAAAAAGGCGATGCCCCGGGGGTTGGGTCCCTGGGGCCGATTTAGGCCTTGGGAGGGGGGGGCACGCGGCCCCCTTCTACATTTATTTTGAAAGAATTAGGAGGCATGCCCTGGGGGATGGGTTCCCAGGGCCAATAAATTAGAAAAAGAAGGGGGGCCACATAAAATAAATAAAAGACCGGCATCACGCCGGAGGCCACGCCCCCTCCTTGCAGCACTCTGCAAACGCGCCCCCCGGTGAGTTGTAAGTTGGGGAATTAATTCCCCTTCAATACTGAGGGTCCCTGAGGGCCAACTAGCCCAACAGATATCTCCAGTATGCGTCAGGGAGCTGCGTTGTCGACAGGTGTTCTGAGGCCACGCCCCTTTTTACACCTCTCTGCAATGCAGCTCTGTGGCGCTTACTGGAGGTACTTAGTGGACTAGTTTGCCCCTAGGGACCTTTAGGATTCAAGGGGACTTAATCTCTCTACTTAGAACAGCCACAGGCCGCGTTTACACAGTGGTGAAGGGAGGGGTCGGGGCCTGAGGTGACGTGTGCAAACACTCCCTGTAGTGCATTTTAATTTGGGGAAATAATTCCCTTTCAATCCTGAGGAACCCTGGAGGCCAACTAGCCCACCAGGTGCTTCCATTAAGCACCACTGCGCTGCATTGCAGAGAGGTGGTGCAGGGCGTGCCCCTTTTTACACCTCTCAGCAACGCAGCTCTGTGGTGCTTACTGGAGGTACCTAGTGGTCTAGTTGGACCCTAGGGACCCTCAGGATTCAAGGGGACTTAATCTCCCAACGTAAAACGGCCACAGGGCGTGTTTACACACTGGGGAAGGGAGGGGACGGGGCCTGAGGTGACGTGTGCAAACACGCCCTGTGGCCCGTTTTAAGAGGTAGTTTTAATCCCCCTGCCCTATTATATACTTACAGAGGAGGTCATGCTAATCACAGGGGGACCCCAACGCATAGTGTTCCCTAGTGTATGTAGGTGTTTTCACTGCATTCTAAGTGTCTTTTAACATAGCACTGGCTCTAGGACTGGTTAGTCAGACTTAGATACCACCAGTATCCGTCTGAAAAAGTTGAGGGTACAGGATGATTTTACAACAAGGCTTCTTTCTGCTCTCCTGTTTGTTCTTTCTGCACGTTATCCTTCTTCCTGCACTTTTCTTCGTCTTTGAGGACTTCTGTTGCTTCTTTCTGCATTTCTTTTTTTTCTTTCTGTGCATTTTTTCTTCTTTCTTCACATGTCCTATCTCTGTAGGCATAGTTAGAAATTAGCATTTAAAAAACCTTTGAAATTCACTGAAAAAACCATAGGTTTCAGGCATGTTATAGTTAGGAATTAGCATTTAACTTCACTTTGATAGCTTTATTTCGGTCGGTGACCATAAAAGCACAGATAAAATATATACATATACATAAAATACATAAATAATTCAGTTTTTTTAGATAAAAAGTTATTAAACAACAGTTATCAAAGTAGCAGCAAAGAACAATAAAATCCCATTTGTATTAAAAATAAATAGTTGATTAGTTTATCAGGGCTGACCTTCTTCTCCACATACCATATAAAAAACGGGAAACAGAAAACACAATTGGGGGGGAAGTGTCATAGCGTAAAATCCTGCAGGCTTGTGCACAATGCTTTAATCCCAAATTTCTGCACAATGGCACAAGCCAGGCTCTGCGTATTTTATTATAAGCGGAGCAGAAAAATAAAACATGAGCAAGGTCTTCTTTGGTTTTATTACAGACGGGACAAACCCCCGCACCTCTTCCCGTCCACTTGCAAGTCAGTTCCCCAATCGGGAGACAGCCATACCTTAGTTGGATATATAACTTCTTTGCTCTGGGCGGCTGAATCAAGTCTAGGAACTCCTCCCTGCTAGGGGTCAATTTTACTTGCAGGAATTCCATTGTCAGCCTACCCATAGATGACAGGCGGTATAGTTGGTCCAGATTGTGCTGTCTAACTAGAGCTAACAACTCCGTTCTTTTTACCGCCAAACAGCCTTCCTCTGGGGTCTCCCATAGTTGGGGGAGGCCAATCTGGTATAATGTGGCCTTTATATGGGATAGCCAAGGTATGTTTCTACTCTTCAGCTGATCCCAAATTGCTAGAAACTCAGCTCTGTAATCGCCGAGCTCTGGTACTGTCCACAACCTTCTCCAATACAAGAGGGGTCTGCTCGCCAGAAGTTCAAAGATAGGCTCTAGATCTAAGTCTAGTCTCAGGGGTATCAGCGGGGTGCTCTGAGGGAGCCCTATCAAATTTCTAGTAAATGTATGTTCGACCTTGGAAAGGGCCGATACACGGGTATGGCCCCAGAGTTCTGCCCCGTACATTGCAGCAGGTCTAGCTTGGGCTTTATATATTTCAAGACCAGGAGAGACTGGTTTAAATAGCGTTTTCCTTTGAAATTTATTTATACCCCCCGCTATCTGTGTGAGCCTCAGGGCAGATTTAACCACCTGTGGGCCCCAGCCAAAATCTTCGGTCAGGGTAACACCCAGATAGACAAAGGTACCAACCCTTTCTAATGGGATGCCATTTAGGACTGGGCAGGGGCGAGTGCGCTTCGGGGGGCCAAAGATCATGAACTTTGTCTTTTCTAGATTGATCTCAAGCCCCCGCGAAGCGCAGAATATTACAAAGCCATCCAATACCCTCTGGATGCCTGTAGAGGTTCGAGACAACAGTAGAGTGTCGTCTGCGAACATCAATGCAGGCACCCGTCCAGATGCCAACCGAGGAACATCGCTATTCTTAACCTTATCCAACTCACCCACCAAACCATTAATGTAGAGGCTAAAAAGAGTGGGGGCCAGGGCACAGCCCTGGCGTACTCCTCTGGTAACTGGAAAACGTTCTGAAAGCATTTAAAAAACCTTAGAAATTCACTGAAAAAACCATAGGTTTCAGGGGTGTTATAGTTAGCTGGACTTTTCACTCGTACAAAACCATTGAAATTCCCCCATTATAGTTAGTTCAGCTAACTATAACTCGCGCGCCCGCAATGCACTGCTGATGACGTCACATATTACATCACTCATGACATGGTCAGTGACATCACTCATGACATCACTGATGACATCTCAAATGACATCACTGATGACATCACTGATGATATCATCCTTGTGATAGAGTGGCAGACCTCCTCTCACCCTAATATAACCTTTGATACACACATTCAAAAATAGAAACTAAAATTTTCAAAACAATGGACATACAATACCAGTTACAACAACCTATTCAGTAATTCTAGGATCCACATACACATCCACTCATTCACCAACAGTCCTATACAGTCACTCATACATGTACTCACTCATCATATGTACACCCACACCTATACATCCTGTTACACAACACCACTTATCCATAGAGTTACTCACACACATAGCCACTCATGCTAATAAAGAATCAAACATCCATTTACTTGCAAATACAGTTATACACACACCACCACACTTACTTCTACAGAAACTTACACATACTTAGTCTTTTAAACAATCACTTATAGAAACACATACTTATTCATACAGGAACTCATCCAATCTCTCACTCTCACATATACTCACTTATATACACCAATAGTCACATATACTAGTTTAAAACATATGTAGTTACTCATAAAGACACTATTGAGACAGTCATTCACTCACTAACACACCCATACACACACTCATCCACCCATACAGTCCTACACATGCTGTCTTCAACACATACAAACAGTGAGTCACTCATTCATGCACCTATGCACTACGTAATACCCCTCACCGAACCATACAGACACTCAGACACTCATACTGATACTCAAAAAAACAACTAATAACCTATATAGACACTCATGTAGCTACTCACCAACCCATGCAGCCACTTATACACAAAGTGAGAGACTGATACAGATATTTGCATATTTAAACATTACTCACTAGGCCACGTATTCCCTAAGATTCACTTAATCAGTCAGTTATACAATCAATTTTTCAAAAGCAAATCATCCATTTAGACACTTATATACCCATTTATTCTTCCATCGACCTTGAGATATACATATATAAAACATATTTAATTTTCAGAAAAACACAGATTCACTGGATGATGTCATCAGTGATGTCATGAGTGATGTCATTTGAGATGTCATGAGTGATGTCATGAGTGATGTCACTGACCATGTCATGAGTGATTTAATTATGTGACGTCATCAGCAGTGCATTGCGGGCACGCGAGTTACAGCTAGCTGAACTAACTATAACGGGGGAATTTCAATGGCTTTTACGAGTGAAAAGTCCAGCTAACTATAACACCCCTGAAACCTATGGTTTTTTCAGTGAATATATATATATATATATATATATATATATATATATATATATATATATTATCTCAAAATTCTATTTTGAATAACTTTGGCGCCGGTTGACGAATCCTCGCGGAATTTTCAAAACTAATGGGGCGCTCCGCTCAGCTCCTACCCTGAAAGTCTCGGGGTGATTTGTCAAGCGGGGGCCGAGAAAAAAGGGGGGTCCCAAAACGCGTTTTCCCCATGCATTTTTCCATAGGACCTTTAGACACAGCTGCAGCCAGAACGGCTGAACAGAATTACTTGAAATTTGGCAAAGAGGTAGTCCTCAGGTCAGGCATGTGCCTTTTGCATATATGGTGTAAATCCGTTCAGTAGTTCCTGAGAAAATCAAAAGTAAAATCATATACATATCTGGGCGGAGCCTAACCACACATCTCATTGTGAGATCTGATTGGCTGTCAGCACTTCATCCAAGAAGTGTTGGCAGCCATCTTGGGACCAATATACATGATAGCACCTCATTAAAAAGCATTGCAGTTAATAGAAGGTTTTAAGACTTTAGTTACATTATAAATCATTTGTTGATGGTACCATACTCATTTTAGGAATTGTAGTATGTTCTAAGGTGATTTTACCATGTGAAAAAGCCTTCTGCTGGGATATCATGAATCATGTTTGAGAGAAAACTATTTTCACATGCTTTTCCCACAGAGGTTTGGAAGGTGATCTATAAGCTAAACTGAGAGCATATTTTCTGTAAATTCACATTATCTTTCTCAGTCATGTGAGAATGAAGTCTGACATTCTCAGTAAAACATGTACATCCAACAAGGGCAGAGACTGTCAGTTGATTCCTTTGTGTTCTACTGCAGCTTCCCAGAGTGTTCCAAAGAACAACTAGAGCGCTAACAGTCCTACTTATGACAAAGGTATGGCAAACCTGAAGCCATCTTGATTGGAATAAAGTGGTAACATTTAAAACATTTAATTTAAAAAGGAACAAAATGAGAAGGTTCATTTTGCCATAGAATGTATGATTAGTGCTGCAGAAAGAAAAATTAGGGCACATTTTGAGTGACTTCTCAAATCCTCTTCTATTTCATTAAAGAATTCTGACATGCAGACTGAAACATGCACTTTCAATACCAGCAGCAGACTTCCCTGGTGAGCAGTAGCTTTACTACAGTGATCTAATGAGCAACTAGAGTGCTAACATTCTGAATTTATGGCAAATGTGTGACACATCTGAATGCCTTCTTCATTGAATCAAAGTAAAAAACTGACAGTATGCCTACTGAGGAGACTGCAATAAATGAGGAAATTAGGAAACTTCATAACAAGTCTCCCAAGATGGCCACCAGAGACAAAAGAGCCCAAATGTAGCGCAAATATCACCGAGATGTAGCCCAAGTATAGCCCAATGACAGAAATACCAGAGTGTTTTAAAGAACAACTAGAGCGCTAACAGTCTTACTTATGACAAAGGTATGGCACACCTGCAGCCATCTTGATTGGAATAAAGTGGTAACATTTAAAACATTTAATTTGCAAAGGAACAAACTGAGGGGGTTCATTTTGCCATAGAAATTATGACTAGTGCTGCAGAGAGAAAACTTAGGGCACATTTTGACTTCTCAAATCCTCTTCTATTTCATTAAAAAGTTCTGACATGCAGACTGAAACATGCACTTTGAATACCAGCAGCAGACTTCCCTGGTGAGCAGTAGCTTTACTACAGTGATCTAATGAGGAACGAGAGTGCTACCATTCAGAATTTATGGCAAATGTGTCACATCTGAATGCCTTCTTGATGGAACCAAAGTAAACAAGCATTGAAAATGCAATAGGGCTTGCCCTCGTTTAGGTTAAAGCAATTCTGTTTGTAATCAGGTGGCTTTTTAGCTTTGCTTTTATTAGTGTTTTTCAAAATTTCATGTAAATAACATGCATATCTGTATATGTATGCATGCATTTATATTTGTAATTATATAGATATGCAGATTATATATATGTATGTATATACACATATATACACACATACATATATATAAATGCATATATGTGCATATGTGTGCGTGTAGAGAGAGGTAGAGAGAGGTAGAGAGGTAGAGATGTAGAGGTAGAGACGTAGAGGTAGAGAGGTAGAGGTAGAGAGGTAGAGAGTAGTAGAGAGAGGTAGAGAAAGGTAGAGAGGTAGGGAGTAGAGGAGGAGTAATAGAGAGTAGAGAGAGAGTAGTAGAGAGAGTAGAGAGAGAGTAGTAGAGAGAGTAGTAGAGAGAGTAGTAGAGAGAGTAGTAGAGAGAGTAGTAGAGAGAGTAGCAGAGAGAGTAGTAGAGAGAGTAGTAGAGAGAGTAGTAGAGAGAGTAGCAGAGAGTGAGTAGGAGAGAGTAGTAGTGAGTAGTAGAGAGTGAGTAGTAGAGAGTAGTAGCGAGCGAGAAGTAGAGAGTAGTAGAGAGTGAGTAGTAGAGGGAGTAGTAGAGAGTAGTAGAGAGTGAGTAGTAGAGGGAGTAGTAGAGAGTGAGTATTAGAGAGTGAGTAGTAGAGAGTAGTAGAGATTAAGTAGTGGAGACTGAGTAGCAGAGAGAGAGTAGTAGAGAATGAGTAGTAGAGAATGAGTAGTAGAGTGAGTAGTAGAGTGTAGTAGAGAGTGAGTAGTAGAGAGTAGTAGAGAGTGAGTAGTAGAGAGTAGTAGAGAGTAGTAGAGAGTGAGTAGTAGAGAGTGAGTAGTAGAGAGTAGTAGAGAGTAGTACAGAGTGAGTAGTAGAGAGTGATTAGTAGAGAGTAGTGGAGAAGTAGAGAGTGAGTAGTAGAGAGTAGTAGAGAGTGAGTAGTAGAGTGAGTAGTAGGGAGTAGTAGGGAGTAGTAGAGAGTAAGTAGTAGAGTGAGTAGTAGAGTGAGTAGTAGAGAGCAAGTAGTAGAGAGTGTGTAGTAGAGAGAGAGTAGTAGAGAGTAGTAGAGGGTGAGTAGTAGAGAGTGAGTAGTAGAGAGAGTAGTAGAGAGTAGTAGAGTAGTAGAGAGTGAGTAGTAGAGAGTGAGTAGTAGAGAGTAGTAGAAAGTGAGTAGCAGAGAGAGTAGTAGAGAGTAGTAGAGTGAGCAGTAGAGTGAGCAGTAGAGAGAGAGTAGTAGAGTGAGTAGTAGAGTGAGTAGTAGAGAGAGTAGTAGAGAGAGTAGTAGAGAGAGTAGTAGAGAGAGTAGTAGAGTGAGTAGTAGAGTGAGTAGTAGAGAGTAGTAGAGAGTAGTAGAGAGTAGTAGAGCGTAGTAGAGAGTGGTAGAGAGTGGTAGAGAGTGAGTAGTAGAGAGTGAGTAGTAGAGAGTGAGTAGTAGAGAGTGAGTAGTAGAGAGAGAGAGTAGTAGAGAGTAGCAGAGAGTGAGTAGTAGAGTAGTAGAGAGTGAGTGGTAGAGAGTAGTAGAGAGTGGTAGAGAGTAGTAGAGAGTAGTAGAGAGTGAGTAGTAGAGAGTGAGTAGTACAGAGTAGTAGAGTAGTAGAGAGTAGTAGAAAGTGAGTACTAGAGAGTGAGTAGTAGAAAGTAGTAGCGAGTGAGTAGTAGAGAGTGAGTAGTTTAATTTAAAAGGAACACAATGAGGAGGTTCATTTTGCCATAGAAATTATGATTAGTGAGGAAAAAATAAAAATTAGGGCACATTTTGAGTGACTTATCAAATCCTCTTCTATTTCATTAAAAAATTCTGACATTCAGACTGAAACATGCACTTTCAATAACAGCAGCAGACTTCCCTGGTGAGCAGTAGCTTTACTACAGTGATCTAATGAGCAACTAGAGCGCTACCATGCAGAATTTATGAAAAATGTGGGACACATCTGAATGCCTTGATGGAATCAAAGTAAACAAGCATTGAAAATACAATAGGTCTCGCCCTCGTTTAAGTTAAAGCAATTCTGTTTGTAATTAGGTGGCTTTTTAGCTTTGCTTGTATTAGAGTTTTTCAAACTTTCATGTACATACCATGCATATGTATGCATATATGTATATGTTTGCATGAATTTATATTTATATAGATATGCAGATTATATTTATATGTTTATATATTCACTGAAAAAACCATAGGTTTCACACACGTTATAGTTACGAATTAGCATTTAAAAAACCTTGCAAATTCACTTAAAAAACCATAGGTTTCACACATGTTATAGTTAGCTGGACATTTCACTCGTAAAAAACCAATGAAATTCCCCCGTTATAGTTAGTGCAGGCAACTATGACTCACGCGACCGCAATCCTCTGCTGATGACGTCAGATATTACATCACTGTATTTAGACACCTATTTACCCATGTCGTCTTCCATTAATCTTTAGCTATGCATATATTACAAATATTTATTTTTCATAAAGACACATATGTCATCAGTGATGTAATATCTGACGTCATCAGCAGAGGATTGCGGTCGCGTGAGTTATAGTTGCCTGCACTAACTATAACGGGGGAATTTCATTGGTTTTTTACGAGTGAAATGTCCAGCTAACTATAACATGTGTGAAACCTATGGTTTTTTAAGTGAATATATATATATATATATACCAACCATTTCCTCCTCGAAAGAAAATTTGGGTCGTACTCCAGTTCGTGAATATTGCAAGATTTATTCACAAATCATTTTCAAAGTCAGCAAAAAAGAAAGGCACACAGGTCCCAACCAACGCGTTTCGGTATGCTCACGATACCTTGCTCACGGTCATTAGTTTAACTCCTGGTGACTGATATTTAAACTTTTCTCAACAAAACTTTACTGAAAAAAACTTTAACAGGAAATGGTAGTACCTCATTTCCTGTTCATAACAAGACTTGCTCCGCTGACTGATGGGAGATGTAGTCTGTTAAATTTAAACCATTCTGTTATGCTCAAGTAGTTGCGAGACAGTCATAGGTAGGCAATAATTAAAGGAATAATTCATCAAACACAATCAATTTAACCGATCAGGCCGTACATCGAGTCATAATACAAACCGTAATTTCAATCCTAGTGAATTTTATGTTCATATATTTTTCTCGGGTTAGAGATTGATGCATAAGCAACATAGTAATCAACATTCTTAAACACGTCACATTGTTTCTAGGGGTTTGGGATCAAGTTTCAAAGTATCGGGTTGAAGGAACCCTTCAGTGGGAATTGTTTTATATCATTATTGTCATTTTAACTCCTCCAGTGGAGTGTCTCTCCCCATATTGAAATGGGATTTCAGCCTTCCATTTAGTCTGTTTTGTTGATCGCTGCCTATACAGGTTGCTGTTTAGTTATTTTGAATCAGATGTGTATGTATAATTCTTCCGACTGGTTTAAACCGTGTGGTGTCAAGCTTCTGAAGTTCAAAATGTGACGAGATTCCCGTTGGCGTAGCATTTTCTCTCTATTGCCACCGCGTGTAAGTATCGGGATGATTTCTATTCCATAAAATTTCAAGGATTTCCAATTGCCATTGTGGCAGAGGTCCATATGTTTTGCCACTGCATTGTTTTTGTCTTTGTTTTTAGTTGCACGAACATGCTCTAAAATTCTTTTTTTCAGTTCGCATATGGTGCTGCCCACGTATTTTAATTTACATGGGCACTCAATAATGTATATGGTATATTGGCTTTTGCAAGATATCAGATCCCTTATTTGCCATACTTTCTCATTAGCCATTGTAGTTTCCATGGTTGGTTGCGCAATTTGACACACCTTACAGTTGTGGCATTTGATAAATCCTTTGGTTTTAAGCCAAGTTTCCTTAGGTTGTTTTGTTTTTAGATGACTGTGTGCCAGCCGATCTTTCAAATTAGTTGCTCTTCGATATGTTATTGTTGGTTTTGGTCCCATTCTTTCGCCAATTGTGCCATCCAACTGTAAGATTTTCCAGTTCTTTTTTATGATGTTTGATACTTCCTTTGATTCCAAAGAGAAATCCATGATTAACCTGATTGGTTCCATTTCTGATTGTTGTTCTGTCTCTTTAGGTTTCAAGAAAAAACAACAACTCTCAACTGGTATCATTCGACCAAGACAAATGATTTGCATGTAAAAAACGAAGTAATCACCCTTGCTGGAGTCCTGGTAACTGAGACACCCCCTGGACGTCATATTCATTAGGCAGTCCTGACCACCCCTATCCCCTGAAATTTCCTTCCGGACACCGCATTCATTAGGTTGTCCTGGCCGCCCCTCCCCCTTACTCTTATCCTTTCCGCTCCAGTCGATTATGATCATGGATTCCTCGTGACCAACCACTTTCTGTTTCAAGCCCCTAGTCGTTGTGTCTGAAACGAATACCAATTAAGTAATTGTTGACACCCGATCAGCCAATTCGCCTTACGGCCACGAGTTCATTCTCGCCGACCCAGACCTGCTGACTTTCATTGCTCTGGATCCAGCGCCCCGCCCTTTGTCACCCAGCCCCAGAATTACTCTGGACCCTTTCTCTCCACCGTCCCTTAACCTTGAACCTTCATCCATTTAGCACTGTGATGAATAATTCAACCCTGTCCTGACGATGATCCCAATTTAATCAGGATCGAAACGCCGTCGACCTTTTCAGCTTAACTGATGGCTTTATGGTTCCTCAAATTGATGTAAAAATAATTCTCTAATGTCGAAAATTGAATTCAGAACCTTGTAAATATCATTCCACTATTCACTTTCACTTCACGTTGCGCCGTCCCTTGCTGATCTCACCTTGTCACTTGCGTCGCCGTCTTCGTGTCACATACACTTTAAGCACCAAGTACAAGTCCGGGTTGTCTTTATGATATATTAATTGTATGTACAGTGCTGCTATTACTGCTTCATTTTTTGGACCTTTCAAATTTATACATGTTTTTATGTAAGCAATTTTTTCCTAATCAAATACAGTATTTTTCTTAAATCATTCTCTTCTTGAGTCTTCCTTATCTCCTTTGTAATGTTTTTTACATGCAAATCATTTGTCTTGGTCGAATGATACCAGTTGAGAGTTGTTGTTTTTTCTTACATTATTACCCTATCTCAACGAGGTTTACGGGTTATGCTCCTGTTGTTCTTTTTAATCTTTAGGTTTCAGACACTCATTTCTCAGGCTTTCATTGGCTCTGATCCAACATCGATTAACAATTTTTTCATTGTATTTCCTTGCTTTGAATCTTTTGATTGTCCCGGCACTGTGTTTTTTCCATTCTGTATATATATATAAATATCCTTTTTGTTTAACCAGGAAAATAACCATTCTTTAATGTTCCCTATAAATATTTTTGTATTTTCTTCGATTTTTCATGGGTTAATGTGGCAACCAAGTAGGAGAGAGAAACTTGGAGACTAGATGAAAGAGGAAAAGACATATGTTGTTGATCTGTTGCAAATCTGAGTGGTTATTCCTTCAGAAAAAACTATGACTGAGCACTACTGACAATAAAGAGCCATATTGTAGTGTTTAGGAGTGATATCAGATCTCTAGTAAAGCACTTGAGCTGATGGTTGTTGCCCTGGTGCAGGAGGAAGTGACTTCACCAGTGTTGATGGCTGTTGAACATCTCTTTGGAGTTCAGCTCTAGACAGGTGTCTGGGATGTGTAGCATTGAGGTGGGCTCCACATCCCAGTGGTGTCATGGGAATGTTCGTTTTCTGTACCGCTGGAGAATGTTTTTGGCAGGAGTTGCACCTCCTTCTTTCCAGGTGACAGGCTTTCTGAACTGGTTGTTTTTCCTGTTCTTTTTCTCTGCCATCTTCTCTCTTGCTCCTCCTGATGACATTTTCTACAGAGAAAATGCACACAAAAATACGAATTGAAACAAGGCCACAGAAAAAACCTTTTTCTGGAATGAGCTAGAAGTTAGTAATGGGAAAAAGATCTTCCTGCAAATAATAGTTGACAGGTATTTCCCCAATCAAAATGTAATATTGGCTGTCGCGTGCCCCTCGCAAAACACTCGTGGCATACGCAGCATGGCAAAACGTAAAATCTGTTTCATTTATAATGAAAACATTTGTAGGAAATACCATTACAATGTGTCCGCTAGAAAGCCTCTACATTTATGTACAAAGCACTATTTAAATAAAGTTCAATTTTGTTAAAAGCAAAAAGTCGAATCCAACGAGTGTCTCACAAGATACCTCAGGATCATGAAAATGAACAGCATGAGGGTTGCTGAAGAAAAAAACTTTAAAAATCCTTATAAAGTATTTGTTTTATGGTACCTTCTACTCTTGGAACTTCATACTAAACTGAAATCACAGGGGGTGGGAAAACAATTGGCAATACCAATGAAAACTAAACCGATTTCTTGCACAGCAGTGAATGGGGAGAAGTCATTGCCTTGTCAAAGCATACTACACAAAGGGCCATCTTTATGAGATTGTCACGCAGCCCAGTGAAGCAAACCACCTTGCTGTGCTACATTGCATGACAAGGAAAGGGCAGGAATGTGCTGTATTTCAGCCAGCAAGGTGCTGCCCAAAGCCAATGCAGGTACCCTTGTACGTTGGTGCAAGAGCGCCTGTGTTGAGGGCAGGATTGTTTCTGTGCAGGAAGGGACATCTTCCTTCACAAACACAATCCCCTGCGGCATTTTACTCATTCTCTGGGTGCTGCACCATGCTGCAAACGTAGAAAGAGGAAGTAACAAGGAGAAATAAAGATATTTCCCCTTGTTACACCTCCCCTGGGAAGACGTGGCTTTTTGGCGCGTTCCCAAGTTTACCAGTTCTGGTCAACATGGGAATGCATCAAATTTCATGAGAGTTGTGTGCGAACACACACACAATGCCCATGAAGTGCCTTCCCAGGGCAGATTAAGGCAATACAGCAATTAGCGTTGTGCTGGTTTACTCAAGCTTTATGGACCCACTCAGGGCCACGCAAAGTGGCCTTGCGTGGCTTCATAAATCACATTTTGGGTTTACGTCGCGCATGTACCACGTTGCCTGGTGCAAACATGACCCAAACGGCATCATAAATATGCACCAAAGTGTTTAGCCAGTGCAGAGGTATCTGTGGTGACACCACTCCTTTCCCAAACCGTACTATGCAAAGATTTCAGCCGGTCAAGCTGTCTTTACAGAGACGCATCTCCCTAAATCAACCCCAGTACACAATGGCTTTGCCTAGTACATCTGTCTTTACAGAAATGGTACTTCATCTCCAGATTGGCACTTCATCTTCATCTCCACTAGCACTTCATATGCAACCATACTGTGAACAAAGATTGCTCCGTACAAGATGATGGCGGCGATGCCAGATTCTTCGCATATCTTAGGCCTCACACAAATTTAGGGAAATCAGTATACCGAACTAACAAAATTAGAGTTGGTGCTTTGCAGGTATATGCACCCGGACGGTAAACAACGTTTATCCCGAAACTTTTTCCTCGCTTGGAATCACAACCCTGTCGTTACAACGACCGCGTTGTGATTCCACATACCATTACTCCGCAAGTAATGGTATGTGACTTGGAAGAACGACTTGCGGGGATGGGGGGGTTGGATTTAAAATCCAACACCTTCCCTAGTGTCCACACAGACTGGAGTTGGAATAGTATATTATACTATTCCAACATCCAGCACCCCCACGCGATAAACACTCTCTCCATATTTTAAACACTGTTTACATTACCCAGTTTTCTACTCATATCAGCTTCATTTCTCACTTGAGGTTCGGTGATTGGGAGGGGTTGGATGCAGATAAAGGTTGTCCATAGTAGGGCATCAATTCTGAAACAGACGTTGAGTATCTTGAGGAGCATGGCTTACTCTGAATAGTTATATACAGATAGAACGCTGTGTTAAATAATGTTTTCCCATATATCTCTGGTTGATTGTTAATGTGAACTAGGCTACCCAATAAGTGTATGTTATAGGGTCAATGCTGAACATAACACATGCTTGCTACACCTAACTTTCATGGCATTAATACTGTTTCATATTATTCTGAGCTATGTTGTATTTACTTGCAGGCCTCCAATGCCATTCTAGTATATAGACAATGTATGTAAAAGAAGCTTGGGTGATGTCATCAGTAATGTCATCAGTGATGTCATCAATGATGTAGTATTAATACCTTATTTCAGTCCAGAGACAATTAAAGTGCAATTACAGTAAATACATCATATTGATAAAAAGCATAACGAAAGCAATCGCAAAAAGAGGAAGAATAAATACATAAAAATATTATAGTAACTTGTAATCTATATGATGGCCATGATGGGGGACCTCAGGGGAAACAATTACCACCAACAGCATAAACCGCCATATGGCCTAGTTTCATGCCAATATGTGGTCCGCCTTTTACGGGTCACTGACCTAATATACATATATCCTATAAATACTTGCCTTCTTCCCGTGAAGCTTTTACTGTTAATTTCACCCCTAAGAGATCCTTGCTATTACACAGGATCAACTTAATTCTTTGAAATATATACAACCATTGCCATATAAGCAGGCCCCCTGAGGCTCTTCCAGATGTAGAGGGAACTGCGTTAACAGAATGATTACAGAACCCACTCCTAAAAACAGGGTCAACTTGCCCAGGTCTCCTGTGGTGGTTCGTCTATAAATGCCCCCTCATTCTGGGTCAGAACCTTTGGCTCGGATGCCTGCAATGTTCCAAGATATGAAACTAATAAACACAGCTCTTTCCTCATTATCTTTTCCAAACAGCCCTGCTGTGGATAAATAGCCAGTACGTTGGTCTGGGTTGCCTCACCCCCTCTCTAATCAGGGCCATAGCCACAGGGGGCTTGAGGGGGTCGGGCCCCCCTAAATGCAACTGCAAGTATGTCAGAGAATGCTTTCACTTCTGCTGAGGATTTAGAAGAGAGATAATGCCTGAAGGGAAAGCGCTGCTAGCGCCACGGTCAGAGGCTTTTGGATAGGGAAAGCAGCAACATTGTAATAATTCTGCACAGTGGGCGGGAGGAAGCAGGTTTTCCCCGGGCCATATCCACCACCCTCCCAAGCAAAGCAGGAACATTTCTCTTCAGCCTGCAGCTCCTCTGGGGACTGCAGCAGCGCAAGACACACTGGCCATCGATCAAGTTGAAGATCAGGTCAGGTTTCCATTCTGTTTCACAGTTTGACACACAAAATGAAATCATATCTGTGTTCAAAATAGCACCAGGTAGTCCGTGAATAAACAGTCACACTCAAGCAGAGAGCATGGTGCTTGTATATGGGGGCTGAGCAGGGCAGGTCTCTCCTGTGGGGCAATCTACCAGTAGCAGGAGGAGTTACCTGACAGTTCAGTGGGTTGGCTTTTCTTGGCTGTTTGTGGTCTGTTTCTGGTCTGGAGGGCTGCTTTTTTCAGTTGATTACTACAGCCATTGCCTGCAGCAAGCGCACACGCATGCGTCTTCCATAACTTGCAAAACAGCCATACAGCGTTTCTCTGCAAGCTCAAAAGAATCTGATTTATAAATATGGGGTTGTGTATCTGATTCGCAAATAAGTCCAGGTTTAATGTGTTTTTTTAGCCTATTTTCTGTCACAGTCCAACCCTGATGCTGAGAAGGGAGACAGAGGTTCTGTCTTCTGTGATCCCATGACTGTGGCTTCAACACTGTTAAAAAAGGAAAGCAGGTCTTGGGAAGTGAGTCGATGACTGAGGAAACAACATTATTTTGCATTCCTATGAGAGAATTGGTGGGTGGGATAGGTTTCTTGTAGTGCTGCAGTGAATATGTTTCTAACCCCATAACCATTCAAGTCCCTCTTTGTTTGTTCCCGAAGAGACATGACTTCTTCTCTTTGAAGAAGGAATCCTCCATCCTCAGTCTTAGAAAAAAATGTTTGCTCATTCCAACAGCTTACCTTAGCATAGAAATACATGCTCTTATGTCTTTATAGGTGTGCCGAACAACGGGGTTTAAGGGATTGGGGTATGGTGTTAGTAACCTCAATGGGAAGACAACTTTCAGTATCTTTCAGAGGGCAGCATTAGAAGTTAGTGGATAGAGACATGCAAGGCCACTGCTCACTTTGGAGGGGGGGGGGACAGCAATGTCAGCTTCAGAAAATACAAATGATGGCCTGGTTCCAGCACTATTCATAACTAATGGCGGTGTCAAAGTCTGCATATTGTATTGTAGTGATATAGTGCTTCATACCTTTAGCAATGTGCCACACGACGTGCATATTTGTGTCTGCATTTGTGTCCACTGATATGTATGTTGGTGGGTGAGTGTATGTGTGTTTCTGTGTGATGGATGCGGGGAGGGAAGTCTGCCTTTCGATTCCCAAACTAAGACAGAAAAACCCTACCAGTTTTGTTGATCCTAGCCTTTTTAAGCAAAAGCGCTTTTAGTTTTTCTTTATCCACTTTGACAAAAACCTCTAGTTCAATGTGAGTTTATTGGAGAAAATACTTTTCCGTGACTTCATTGGTAGATCTCCTATTCTAACATGTTGATGTGTGTGGTCATTTGGCCACTTCCACAGCTATCGCTGTCCAGCTCACTGGGATGCCTGTTTATTGGCTGAAGATGTAATTAAAACACAAGACCCTTTGTCCGATGATGATGCCCAGAAGTCCCCAGTGGCAGGCCTGGCACTGAAGCCTTGCAAGGTGAAAGGGAGTTCTTTAATGCAGCACTGTTCACAGGAATACGCTAAATTGACTGTCTTCCTCAGCTGTCTCCTTCCCTTTCCTGGATGCAAGAAGAAATTCCAAGCAGGCCCCTTCAGTTTAAGGGGGGCCCCAACCATTAAGATGTCCCTCATTGAACCCAAGACCAATGAATATCTGTGCAGTCTGGGACACACCTGGGTCCTTGATCACATTCTGCAACGGGGCATCATTTTGCCTTATGCCAATTCTCAGTAGTTGTGTATTTGTAACAAAATAAACCACCATAACACCACAGCTAATTGTGAGTGACATGTACGCATTTTATTTAATGAATGAGAGAAGTGACAGTGGTACCAGTACCATCCAAGCATCTCTCCCCTTTTATCCTGACAACCCTTGAAGCAGAAAGGGTGGACCAGGACAATTAGTAATATGGTAGCAGCTTCCTGTCTGAATCTAGTATTTGCAAGGTTTCATTTACATTTGAATTTAAAACCGGTGTTAAAAATAAATCGGAGGACTCGAGTCAACTTGTGGAATACAAGTAACCTATCCATTTGTTTTTTACATTGAATCCTTTTTCTAGTACATAGACATTAATTATATATTCAGGGCTACAAATACCAGAATGCAAAGGAAAACAGGAATAGAAAAGCTACTACAGTAAACAAAGGTTAAACTAACAGTGCATGAATGTGGAATTCTGCAGATTCAAAAAACATTTTAGTCTGCAATGTATTGGTACTTATGTTCAATCCTATTTGAACATCAGTAAGGTGCAGTACATTGTACAATTGGGCATTGTATATTGCATAATACTGGCAGTAGACAAAGTTGAGAGTGACTTGGGAAGAAAATATTTGGGAGCTTGCTTTCATTTTAAAACAGTAAGCCGTGCAAATGATGGAGGAGGTAAAACAAAATCTTGTATACCTCCTCTATTTTGCATGAAATTAGTTACTTAACCATATTAAGTATTAACTTGTAGTAACTAGTGTGGAATGGAACGACTAATCAACTTTTGCACCTTGATAAACATGAGATACACATGGGACTATAATGCTAATTGCATGGCAAAACAATTAAAATAATTAACTGTGGTACGCAAACTAACTTTAGAATGTGGCAAAATAAAGAATTGCATGATTCATTTCACTTTTGTGATGGTTTGTGCTTTCAACAATGCAGAATGGTGAGTATTATTGCTTTAAATGTTGTTATAAGCTAGGAAATACTGATATACATTGGGATTAGTGTGGGTTTAAACATTAGAATCTTAATTTCTATATTTTAATTGCTGTTATGTTTGTTTTTACTTAAGTTGGCATTTGGGCCTACTAGGCCGCAGTACTTAAAATGGAGCTCCAAGGGTGCCACCGTCATGTGAGCGCGATGTCTACTGCGCAGAATTGGATGGCTCTGGAGATCTCCAAGTGACCTCGGCCACGAACCAGAGTGTTCCTTGTCAAGGATTGAACATGGAGGACTGCCAAACAATGAATGGTGTGAACGATCAAGGGGACAATGACGGACCTGTACGAGGAGGCTTGCTTGTTGTTACTTCGGAACTTTTGCCTGTGAATTACCAAAAAGATATACAATTGAGCGCTGCCATGCCAGGTCTCATGGGAAAACAGGTGAACATGAGAACACTCGAAGACCTTACAAATTGAATTGGATTAGCCACTCAGAACACTTTCTACCCCTAAATTGTTGCACATTGACCTAAAGTTAAGAAGGAAAAGGGTATAAAAGACAGTGATCTGTCAGAGGGGTTTTGGTTCGTTGGGATGATCGTTTTGGCGTAGGGTCTGTGTTGAACTGACGGAGATTTCCGTGGTTTACCTGGGTTTCTTTGGAAACGAGAGAGCGATTCTATCTGAAGGGTTTTGATTATTGCCATGGGCTGAACAGTTTATCCTGGAGATTGTCGCAGTGACTTGAATAATCCTCTGTGTGATCGGAGGGTCTCCAATTTACGAGATTTGGTAAATATACTGCCTTGCAAACTTATGCGGATGTTCTAAAGATTTAGGTCTCCTTGAAATAAAACAAATTATGTAATAAACTGTAGACCTTAAATACTAATGCAGAGCGAACTAAATTAGATAAACAACATTTTGATTAATAAGAATTAAGTTTGTGGTTCTTTAATTAGGTACTGATGATTAATTAAATGTTTCTGAGACTTTAATTGTGTTTTAGCTGGTTCTAATTCACCACCAACCAGTCCAACTAATTGGTCTATCAACCAAGTGGTGGAGTGCCTTGATGTCAAAGTTAGGATTCTATAGGTGCAGATGTATATAATGTATATACTGTAAAGGAATTACTCCCGATAGGTAACAAGGTACCCCCACATGTCCAGAGCTTTTTCCCCAGTGCACAGATTCGAGTGAGACGTATGAGTGTTGGTGTTAAGGGCCCCACCAATGAATGAATGAATGATTAGTGTGATGACGAGTCTGTGACATAGGGAGGATATGTAAATTTGCCTTTTAAGCTGGATCAGTTTTCTGGTAGCAGAGTTATGGTTTTATAGCATTGGTTTGGTGAGTATTGACTTATGTTTAACACTTTATGTTGAGTTATGTTGCGTTTTATGTTGTGAAAAGTTTTGAAGACTTCCGGGAAGTAGGAAGTTGGTTGCCCTGTAAGTAGATGGGGGAAATGTGTGGCAAGTGAAGTCGCACAGCGCATTGTCTGATTTCAAGTTGGTAACATCGTCGTGTGTTATCTTTAGGGACATTTTCCTTATGAACGTGTGTGGGTGAAATAGCAACAGGTTCCCTTGTGAAACTCTGGCCTTAATTCTCAGGAGCATTGTAGTCTCCACATGTGTTTTATCCCCAGAGAAACGGTTAGCCTTTTTGCTTGTTAGAAGGGTAAGGTATAGGGAAGTGCTACTTTAGCTGCGAAACTGAATAAATCTGTGGTAGGGTAGAGGTAAGTGCTGCCTACTGGAAATACAGAATTCTTGTGCAAGTGGACAAAACTATCTCTTTGGTTTAGCGAAACAGGCAATGGAGATGTTTTATGTTGTCACTAACAGATTTTAATTAAAGAAAACGGAAGAAATGTTTGCCGATAAAATGTTTTAAAAGGAGGGGTCAGCAAGAGTAGGAGTAGCGAGAAAGGCACTGATTGGCGCGTTAGTGTGAGTCGTGCTAGGAGTGGAGAATTGCCGGTGTGACGTAGACGCCCAGGATTGGTGCGTTAGTGTAAGTTGTGCTGGGATTTGGTCAGAATACGGAGAAGTCGTGAAAGAAGTGATTTGCAAAGCCTAGTGATTAAGAACTTTGAAAAATAAAAATGATGTACTATGATCAAACTGAGAAAGAGAAAAAATCATGGTTTGGGAAAATCAAAAATCTATTTAAGAAGGATAAGCCGATTGTGACTAGGGAAGAACAGATACTTCCTCCACCGAAATCGCCTGCATCCTTTATGGTAGCGAAATATGGGTATCATACATGTACTTGGTTAGAGAATTGGGCAAGGTATACCAAAGAGGATGGAGTACTAGCGTTTCCAGAAAGTGGTTTGTTTAGTTTGGCTGTATTAAGAAATTTAAGAGAAAGAATGATGAGGTTAGAACCGAAACCCAGACCTACTTAGTTTGAGGCTTTGACGGAGTGGGAAGAAGAGATGTATGACCGGGAAAGGCAACGGAGTGGAAGAAGGTATAATTACATGTTTGGTAGACATTGTGGTCAGGAAAATCAGGATGACAGAATGAGAAGATGGCGGAATGCAAATATGACCGATGGTATGTTTCCTCTGAGAAATACTGAAGAGACAAGTGGCAGAAAATGTACAGAAAAGAGAAATAACACAGGGTCAGAAGGTTATAGATATGGAGTGAGTGAATCAGAAGATGAAGTGCTGGAGGACATATTTTATAAAAACCCTCCCCCGTATCAACCGAATTCTACGTTCCTGATGCTGAGTGCGCCGGTAAAAGAAACCTTGATACATAAAAATCTTTAGCAATTTGGGAAAAATTTGTTCTTTTAAAGATTCTGAAATGCCACAACCCGTTAGAACCGGAAATGAAAATTCCGTTGAGTTAGCTAGAACCACTCTGGAACTAACTGAGAAAATTAGAGAATTAACTAAAAATATGGAACCATTGACCATACCTGTAACTATAGGACCAGTGATGCCTGTCTTTGATAAACAGAAAGATAGTGAGCATTGTTTAACAGTTCCCTACAATTGCGGTAGACAAATAGAGACAGAAAGAAGTGGATCTGGAAGGAATGCATGGAAAAAAATGTCAGGAACATCGGGTTTAAGTACTCCTAAAAATTTGACTGTAAATCAAAGTCCAGCAAGTAAGTTACTTATGGCAACTGAATCAGCAACAGAAACCCCAGAGAGAAATACGGATTAAATAAGAAGACAACTCCTGTAGGTCCCACTTCTGAAGAATTAAGTGATTGGTTAAGAAGTTTACAGCAAAAAGATACAGAACCACAACCTTTAGATGTAACATTAGAAGAATTAATCTTTTTCAGCATTTCCAGTGAGAGAAAAAGAGCCAGTGGTAACCGAATGTCCCATGAGGGAAATCCCAGGAGGAGGTTATAGAGACAGGATATTTTGTCATTTACTAATGATTTTCCGAGGTAAAGAGACAAACCAGTTGAATGGTACCGACAGGTAGAAAGATTTGTTAAACTGTCAAAAGTGCTGTGGATAGATCTGAACGGTCTTCTTGATATAATTGTACCTGCAAATGTATGGGCAGAATGTAAAATTACAATAGATTGGCCAACTCAAGAGTATCCTAGGGATCCTAAGACGGGAGCCCCTGATCCAGAAGTAATGAAAAAATATGATCAGGTAATTACTTTTTTGAAAAATAAAGTGCCTCTAAAGGAAACGGACTGGGTTAAAATTGACAGAACTCACCAAGAGGCTAAATAATCGGTTCATGCATACTATGAAAGGTTGCTGTTGGCTTTGAAACAATATAGTGGGGGTGAGAAATCAAGTGAAAAGGATCTGAGTCATTTTGTGTATAGATTTGTCTATGGTTTAAGGCCTGAGGTTAGTGAAATGTTCAAACAACATAGAGTAGATTGGCAGAATGAAAAGATAGATGAAGTGTTACCACATGCAAAATATTTTAGTGATGAAATTTAAGCTAAACAACGTAAACTGAAAGAAAAGCAAATGTGGGCACAAGTTAAGGTAGCCAAGAGACAAGAAGCCCAGCTGATTGAGCAAGCTAATGGCATGGGCCAAGCTAGACAAGCTAGACAAAAACCTAATATTAGGAAAGGAAAGGGACAAATCAGCCTAGAGGAAGCTAAAAAGAAGTGGCCATGTCATAATTGCGGAAAATTAGGGCATTGGAAATCCGAATGTAAATTGCCACCGAGAGCTAATGGTGATAATGCATTGAATCCACAGGTGCAGAATGAGGTGAGTTGTCAACCGCCGCGACAGCAGCAGGTTGTTACCCAACAGTGTCAGGTGCCAAAGCCACCTTTTCCACAGAGCGTAAATCCTCAGAGATACAGTAATGAGACAGGATTCTACACCGAGGAACAGGTAACAAAGCTACCGCTCGCTAGTCCTGTTTCGCAGTATTGGCTGCAATGCAATGAGAGTGAGTCAGAAGAAAGTTATTGATGGTGCCTAGGAGAGGAAGAGGAAGTGCGTATTGAGCGCAACTCTAGAGGTAGACCAGACAGGACCCTTTGTGGATGGAAAGGTAAATGATGAAAACATTACTTTCCTAGTGGATACTGGTGGTACTCGTTTGACTGTTAGATCAGCTGACGTTAAAAATCTTCCTCTCTCTGGTGAAACAATCTAAGTAGTTGGAGTCTCAAATAGACAGATAAAAACGTACCTTACAGATCCTGTTAAGGTTAAAATAGGGAAATTCACCAACATGCATTGATTTGTCGTGTGTGACACCAGCCCTGTGAATCTGTTTGGGAGAGATTTGTTGTGCAAAATGAATTGCACTATTTTCTGTACCCCTGATGGCATAGTTTTTGAAACTCCTGATGAAGATGTACTGTATACAATGACAATGGCAAACTTAGAACCTGAAATCACTGAGGCATTTGTTGTATTTGATCCAGAGGGATTGCCTCAAGAGTTGAAGAAAACAGTAAAAGCCAAAGTATGGGATTTCACAGGAGAAGATATTGGATTGATGAAAAGAGTAGATCCTGTGAAAATAATTGTAAAGGAGGGAGTAAGTTACCCGAATATTCCTCAGAATAAACTGACACCAGAAATAATTGCAGGAGTAACGCCTGTAATTGACAGACTGATTGAACAAGGAATTTTGAGAGAAATAAGGAGTTGTCCATGTAATTCTCCAATCATGGGTTTAAAGAAACCGAATGGGACTTTTAGGATAGTGCAGGATTTGAGAAAAGTGAATAAAATTGTTGTTCCATGCTGTCCCATTGTACCGAACCCTTCGGTAATCCTATATCAGATTCCCCATGATGCGGAATGGTACATAGTCATCGATTTGTGTCATGCTTTCTTTTCTATCCCATTGCACCCCCATCGCCAACAAATGTTTGCGTTCCGGTGCGGCAAGCGTATTTTGGCGTGGTGCCGTATCCCACAGGGGTATACAGAAAGTCCATCGATATTTAATCAGATTCTCAAGAAGTCCTTGGAAGATTTAAAAATGCCCGAAAGTTTAGTGCTCGTGCAATACATCGATGACCTATTGGTGGCATCGAAGACACGAAAGGCATGTGTGGTGGACACATGCCTTTCTGTTGAATCATTTGGCGGATGGAGGACTCAAAGTATCCCCATCGAAGTTACAGTTTTGTCAAAAAGAAGTACAATACTTAGGTCATAAGATTGATAAGGGTCTGAGAAAAGTGACTGTGGACAGGATTAGAATAATAAAAGGAATGAGAGCACCAATGACACAGAGAGAAGTTAGAATGTTTCTTGGAATGGTGGGATATTGTCACCAGTGGATCAGCAAGTTTTCGCTGATTGCGAAACCATTGGTACGCTTGACAAAAAGTGATGTGAAAGATCCCCTTGAACTGAATAAAGAAGAGATGAAGGCTTTTAGACAATTGAGAGACAGCTTGTGTGAAGCACCAGCTCTTGAAATGCGTGATTACGAAAAAGTATTCGAGCTCTATTGCAGTGAGAGAGATGGATGTGCACTTTCTGGGTTGGTACAAAGGCATGGAAGATTAAGACGACCAATCACATATTTTTCGGCTGTACTAGATCCCGTAGCCGTAGCTTTGCCTGGTTGTTTGAAAGCTGTGGCTGCCACATGTAAGAGTTTGGAACAGAGTGAAGGAATCATGATGGGATATCCTGTGAGAGTGTTTGTGCCCCATGATGTTGCCATCCTTTTGACCAGGAGCCGAACACAGTTTATGACGCATAGTCGTCTAACTAAATATGAAGAGGTCATTTTAGGTGCCACAAATGTAAGCCTTGTAAGGTGCCTTAATGTAAACCCATCAACATTACTATCTGATGCTGTGAATGTGGAAGTGAAGGACGATGTGGATCATGACTGTTTGGAAGTGCTTGAATTCTGCACCAAACCACATCCGGACATAAAAGATGTCCCTCTGAAAGAAAGTGACTGTGTGATGTTTGTGGATGGGTCATGTCTGAGAACTGGAGAAGGGATTTTGAGTGCTGCATATCCTGTATGTACTGTAGTGCCTGTGTTAGAAGCATCTTGTCTGAAAGGAGTAAGGTCCTTTGCTTTTTACTATCACTGTGAGTACATGGGATGAGGTGAGGCAGTTACAGGAAGAGGCAGGAGAAGAAGAAAAGAAACAGTGGATAAAATCAGGATGTGCACCACAAGACAGAGTTTGGGTTTATCGTGATGGAAGACCAGTAATGCCTGATAGCATGATATCTACCATCGCACGGATGTACCATGGGCAGGCTCACATAGGCAGGGATGCCATAATTAGACTTTTTAAACAGACCAGGTATAATGCAAAGTTTTGGCTTATAGCTGAGAGCCTTTGTCAAAGATGCCTTATATGCCAGCAATATAACCCAGGAATAAAAACGGTGGTAAGTTTGGGAACCATTGGATGGGAGGGAGGTCCTTTCACTAGAATGCAGATTGATTTCATTGAAATGCCCCCATGTAACCGGCTAAGATATGTCCTAGTGATTGTCTGCTTGTTTTCACGTTGTGTGGAGGCTTACCCGACCAGAAGAAGTGATGGAGTTACAGTTACAAAACTTCTATTGAGAGAGATCATTCCTAGGTTTGGTTTCCCAGTAACAATTGAATCAGATAGGGAAAAGCATGTCCAAAATGAGATTATAAAATTGATTTGTGAAGCGTCGAATGTACAACAAAAACCACATTGTGCCTATAGACCAGAGGCTTCTGGAGTAGTGGAACAAATGAATGGCACCATAAAGAACAGATTGGGGAAAATGTGTTTGGCCACAGGTCAAAAATAGCTGGAAGTCTTGCCTCTTGTGCTCATGACTATTAGGTCAATTCCTGATAGGAGCACTGGCCTGAGCCCCCATGAAATTATTATTAGAGCAATGAGACATGTTTTCATTCCTGTCACCAAACTGTTGCCTATATCTGATGACTTCGTTTTGGATAATTGCAAGGGGTTGGCCGATACAGGTCATTCTGTGTTTCATCAGGTTGGACCAGATGCGACCACCCTTGAAAAGAAGCCAGTTCATGACTTGAGTCCTGGAGAGTGGGTACGCATCAAAGTACACAGAAGGAAAAATTGTCTGGTTCCACTCTGGGGAAAAACACGTCAAGTGATTTTGACCACAACGACTGCTGTGAAGTGTGCCAAGGTAAAGAATTAGATTCCCTGGTCCTATAAATCAATCTGAAGAAGAGCATTTGGAAGAGTCTGACACCAGTTCTGAGTCAGAATCAGAAGAAACAAGAACAAGACAAACCGCAGATTTTGGTATGCTGAAATGCTTAAAACATGTTCCTCCAGTAAAGCCTGATTGCTCTTTGCCACACTACCAGGACTGAGCTAAGGATTTATTATTGTGAATCAAAGGACCATCTTTGGTGTAATGTGAGAGTAATGCATGGTGAAGCCCAACCAGCATCACCATATAATACTCTACCGTCATACACGTGTGCTCTTTAGAAAAGCAACCACATTGACGAAGAAATAACACTTGATCCTGTACAACCATCAAATCATTGCCCTATTGCTACATTTCCCATATGACTGAAAAAGCAGCAGCTGTACATTGGCAAGATTATCTGGAGTTTCACACGGTCATCCTCTTCCTACAACTGGGTTTTAGAGCAACTCTCAAATTTATGTGAAAGGCACATTGAGTTATATTGACCCAAATACCATCCTCCGGGACCCAGCCACAATTGTGGGTGCCCTGATCCCACCCAGGGCACCTACTTGTCACTGATGGGGACCATGGGGGGAGCCTGAAGGCCCCGGTGGTCCATGCTGGCTCCCTGCCTCTTGAGGGACCAGGCATTGCTTTCACAGAGAGGGAGCTGCTAACATGCAGCTCCTTCTCTGTAAAAGCAATTGTGCTCTGTATTCCTAATGCTCTCGCTTGATGAAAGAGGAGCACAGTTTGCTATGGCTTGACAAGAGCGGTAAAGCTCCCCCCAAGTCATAGCAAACAGTTATGTCCCGGGGGTGGGCACCCCAGGACGTAGCAGGAGCTGGCCCTGAGGAGTGGGAGTCCCCAGGGCCACTCGACTCCTCCTCACCATACACCAACAGATCACCACCGTAGCCTTCACATGCTTCAACACCTCTGCATACTCCGCAAGAGAATAGCAGGAGCCGGCCCTGGGGAGTGGTAGGGCCATTTATGGCTCCAGGAGGAAAGCTGCATGCCTCCCTCCTTTTTTCCTTCTTGGGCCTACCCCTAGGAAGTGGTGGTCCTCAAGGTCCGGGGGTCCCTAAGGGCCATCCATTGCAAAATAAAAAGCCTCAGGGAGATGGTAGTCCCTGGGGCAAGTCAGTTCCACAAGTCCCCTCCCCCAATTTCTTTCACATTGGCCCCATTGAGGTGGTGGTTCCTTGGGCTGCAGAAAGGCCATACAGGCCTCACCCTCACTAATTCTCTAAATAGCCTCGGGGAGGTCACAGTCCCTGGGGTTTTATAAACCAATAGGGGCCCCCTTCTTTATTGTTTTACATGCCCCCAGGATTTGCCCCCCCCCCCCAGGGCCTTCCTCAAAAAGACTAACAGGAACTGTTGTGTAGTTCCTATATCCCTGATAGGCTCTGCGCATTCGAATAATATCCACTATAGTTTTGACATATGACTCAGGTCAGTATGTCTCTATCGAGTACATTAACCCCTTCGCTGCCAGGCCTTTTCCCCTCCTGTGCCCTTTTTTGGCTATTTGGGGTAGTGCGCGCTGAGGCCCCTGTAACTTTTTGACCACATAAGGTATCCACGCCAAATTTGCATCCTTTTCTTCCAACATCATGGGGATTCTAAAGGTACTCAGGGTTTGTGGATTCTCCTAGAGGGGTCACAGAAATCAGCCAAAATACAGCAAAATTTTGGGTTTTTTCGGAAAAATTGGAAAAACGGGCTGCAAATGAAAGCATATGGGTTTTTCCCTGCAAATGTTATAAAAAAAGTGTTTGTGGGGTTGAAATCACCATTTTCTCAGCTTTTCGGGGATACCAGACTTTTGTCAGAAACCCAACATTTTTTACACAGTTTTGGCATTTTTCTGGGACATAGCCTAATTTTGCTATTTTTTGTGCTTATGACCTCCTTCCAGTTTATGGCAGAAATAGGTACAAAAGCAATAATGGATCCTGGAAAGCTATACATTTTCGAGAAGAAGACAAAATTCTGAATTTAGCAAGGGGTCATTTGTATAGATCCATCAAGGTTTTTTATAGAAACTAACAGTTAAATATAGGATAAATTGAAAATTAGGTGACAAAAAAAGCCTTTCGTGTCAACGTTTTTACCTGTAACTTCTTCTAATTATGACAGCTCTTTGAAAGCAATATACCATTACATCCGCTGGACATTACTGGTTGTGGGGATATGTAGGACTTGTAGGTTCACCAAGAACCCGACGAACCCAGAGCAAAAAACTGAGCAGCAACTTGCAATGGTTTTTTATTATGTACCGGGTATAGTAATTATTCTGTAAAAATGTGTACATGGAAAAATCGGTATGAAAGACACCTATGTATTTCTGAAATGGGAACAAAATATAGAGTTTAGAAACAGTAGATATTTGCACATTTCTGAAATTGGGAATACTCATACTAGCATGAGAATTGTCAGTCACTTCTTTTTTACACAATATCTTTCATTTGGAAGGCAGAAATGCATCGAAAGTCAATAGATAATAACAGTTCCTTTACAAAACTGAATTACCCTAAGTCTCCCGATAAAAACGGTACCTCACTTGTGTGGGTCGACCTAGTGCCCGCGACAGGAAACGGCGCAAAACGCAACGTGGTCACACCTCAATTTTCGCAGTTAAAAATGACCCTTTTTTGGCAAAATGTCTAGCTGTAGTTTTTGAACCCTAGCTCTGCGGGCACCTTGGGAAACCTAGCAAACCTATACATTTTTGAAAACTAGACACCCGTGTGCTTCCAGGGAGGCATGGCTTGCGTGGATCCCCCAACGTTTCCTTACCCAGAATCCCCTGCAAACCTCAAATTTAGCTGAAAAAAATCACCTTTCACACATTTTTGTGTGGGAAAGTTGTGGCATCACCGGGCTGACACAAATTTCCTACCACCCAGCGTTCCCCCGGGTCTCCCGATAAAAACGGTGCCTCACTCGTGTGGGAGGCCCAAGTACCCGCGACTGGCAAGGCCCCAAAACGTATTGAGGCAACATGAAAATTGCCTACCTCAAAACGACCTGGTTTCGCAAGGGGGGTCACCTGGGTTTTTGGCCCGGTGCTCGGCGGCCACCTAGGGAAACCTACCAAACCCACACATTTCTGAAAACTAGACACCCGGGGATTCCAGGGAGGTATGGCTTGCGTGGATCCCCCAACGTTTCCTTACCCAGAATGCCCTGCAAACCTCAAATTTAGCTGAAAAAATTACCTTTTTCACACATTTTTGTGTGGGAAAGTTGTGGCATCACCGGGCTGACACAAATTTCCTACCACCCAGGGTTCCCCCGGGTCTCCCGATAAAAACAGTGCCTCACTCGTGTGGGAGGCCCAAGTACCCGCGACTGGCGAGGCCCCAAAACGTATTGAGGCAACATGAAAATTGCCTACCTCAAAATGACCTGGTTTCGCAAGGGGGGTCACCTGGGTTTTTGGCCCGGTGCTCGGCGGCCACCTAGGGAAACCTACCAAACCCACACATTTCTGAAAACTAGACACCCGGGGATTCCAGGGAGGTATGGCTTGCGTGGATCCCCCAACGTTTCCTTACCCAGAATGCCCTGCAAACCTCAAATTTAGCTGAAAAAAATCACCTTTTTCACACATTTTTGTGTGGGAAAGTTGTGGCATCACCGGGCTGACACAAATTTCCTACCACCCAGCGTTCCCTCGGGTCTCCCGATAAAAACGGTGCCTCACTCGTGTGGGAGGCCCAAGTACCCGCGACTGGCAAGGCCCCAAAACGTATTGAGGCGACATGAAAATTGCCTACCTCAAAACGACCTGGTTTCGCAAGGGGGGTCACCTGGGTTTTTGGCCCGGTGCTCGGTGGCCACCTAGGGGATCCTACCAAACCCACACATTTCTGAAAACTAGACACCCGGGGATTCCACAAGGTATGGCTTGCGTGGATCCCCCAATGTTTCCTTACCCAGAATGCCCTGCAAACCTCAAATTTAGCTGAAAAAATCACCTTTTTCACACATTTTTGTGTGGGAAAGTTGAGGCATCACCGGGCTGACACAAATTTCCTACCACCCAGCATTCCCCCGGGTCTCCCGATAAAAACGGTGCCTAACTCGTGTGGGAGGCCCAAGTACCCGCTACAGGCAAGGGCCCAAAACGTATTGAGGCGACATGAAAATTGCCGACCTCAAAACGACCTGGTTTCGCAAGGGGGGTCACCTGGGTTTTTGGCCCGGTGCTCGGCGGCCACCTAGGGAAACCTACCAAACCCACACATTTCTGAAAACTAGACACCCGGGGATTCCAGGGAGGTATGGCTTGCGTGGATCCCCCAACGTTTCCTTACCCAGAATGCCCTGCAAACCTCAAATTTAGCTGAAAAAATCACCTTTCACACATTTTTGGGTGGGAAAGTTGTGGCATCACCGGGCTGACAAAAAATTTCCTACCATCCAGCGTTCCCCTGGGTCTCCCGATATAAACAGTGCCTCACTCGTGTGGGTGGCCCAAGTACCCGCGACAGGCAAGGGCCCAAAACGTATTGAGGCGACATGAAAATTGCCTACATCAAAACGACCTTGTTTTGCAAGGGGGGTCACCTGGGTTTTTTGCCGGTGCTCGACGGCCACCTAGGGGAGCCTACCAAACCGACACATTTCTGAAAACTAGACACCCGGGGGATTCCAGGCAGGTATGGCTTGCGTGGATCCCCAAACGTTTCCTTACCCAGAATGCCCTGCAAACCTCAAATTTAGCTGAAAAAATCACCTTTTTCACACATTTTTGTGTGTAAAGTTGAGGCATCACCGGGCTGACACAAATTTCCTACCACCCAGCGTTCCCCCGGGTCTCCCGATAAAAACAGTGCCTCACTCGTGTGGGAGGCCCAAGTACCCGCGACAGGCAAGGGCCAAACCCATAGTGCGCCTCAACAGGCAAGGGTCCTAAACGTAGTGCTCCTCACTAAGTTTGAGACCCGGGGGAACGCTGGGTGGTAGGAAATTTGTGTCAGCCCGGTGATGCCTCAACTTTCCCACACAAAAATGTGTGAAAAAGGTGATGTTTTCAGCTAAATTTGAGGTTTGCAGGGCATTCTGGGTAAGGAAATGTTGGGGGATCCACGCAAGCCATACCTCCCTGGAATCCCCCGGGTGTCTGTTTTCAGAAATGTGTGGGTTTGGTAGGTTCCCCTAGGTGGTCGCTGAGCACCGGGCCAAAAACCCAGGTGACACCCTTGCAAAACCAGGTCGTTTTGAGGTAGGCAATTTTCATGTCGCCTCAATACTTTTTGGGCCCTTGCCTGTCGCGGGTACTTGGGCCTCCCACATGAGTGAGGCCCCGTTTTTATCGGGAGACCCGGGGGAATGCTGGAATTTCTCTGGGGGTGGGGTGGGGTATTGTCATGCCCATTTTGGGGAGCCCCTACCCCTACACTAATAAAACAAAAAAATCCATGGTTTCTAGTGGGCATTCCGCGCCCCCAGGGGGGGGGCAGATTGGGGGCTACAGCTCCCATCTGCCTCCTGGGGGGCAGAAAGACTGACATTTTTGTGGGGGGGAGAGTGGGGGCATTGGCGTGCCCGTATCAGGCAGCCCACACCCTAAAAACAATTGCGCAAAAAAAATCCCTGGTGTTTAGTGGGCTTTCTGCCCCCCCCCGAAGGGGCAGATTAGGGGCCAATGCCCCATCTGCCCCCCGGGGGGGGCAGAAAGACTGTAATAATTGGGGGGTGGGGTGGGGTGGGGGTATGGGCCCCCACCCCTATTTTTTTTTTTTAACAATTCCCTGGTGTCTAGTGGGCTTTTTGCCCCCCCAGGGGGGCAGATTGGGGGCCGATGCCCCATCTGCCCCCCAGAGGGGGCAGAAAGGCTGTAATGGTAGCGGGTGGGTGGGGGCATTGGCATGCCCATTGCGGGCAGCCCCCACCCTAAAAATAAAACTAAAAACTAATCCCTGGTGTTTAGTGGGCTTTCTGCCCCCCCCGAAGGGGCAGATTAGGGGCCAATGCCCCATCTGCCCCCCGGGCGGGCACAAATACTGTAGTAATTGGGGGGGGGGGTGGGGGCATGGGCCTGCCCGTTTTGGGCAGCCCCCACCCCTATTTTTTTTTTTTTTTTTACAATTCCCTGGTGTCTAGTGGGCTTTTTACCCCCCGGGGGGGCAGATTGGGGGCTAATGCCCCCATCTGCCCCCCAGGGGGGGCAAAAAGACTAGAATTCGCAAAATAAACAGTGGGGAGCAAAGGCCCTTGCCCAAGGAGCCCCTCCCCCCTCCCTGGTGTCTAGTGGGTGGATCCCTGCTTGGGGATCCACTGGGGAGGGGTACCATTGGAAAGGGGATATTCTCCCCTTTCCAACGATACCTCTCCCGTCTTTCTACGTGCTCAGGGGGCTGAGATTGCCCCCTGAGCACGTACAAAGTGAAACCTGAAATGAGCCTCTTGGCTCATTTCAGTTTCACTTTCACTGTAATGACGTCGGCGCGACGTGCGTGCCGATCGTCATTACAGTGAAAGGGGGGGGGGGGGGCTCAGGAGCTGGGGAAGCTCTTCCCCAGCTCCCGAGGCTATTTTTGCAGAAAGGGAATCCCTCTGGTGCCCGCACCAGAGGGATTCCCTAGGGTATGCCTCATGACGAGCTGGACTCGTCATGGGCACAGCGCAAGTGTGCTCCATGACGAGTCCAGCTCGTCATGGGCATACAAGGGGTTAAACTTAATTACTTGTGTGCGCTAGCTAACTCACAGGTCACTAGAAACTTCTCGAATAAACAAGAAGGGATTAGTTTCTGACAACCGCATAAACATGACAACTTTGTTTCCCTTACAATCGGAACAATCTCAGAATCGTGGAAACAATAGATAGCAGTTTCACTTAGTCAATCGTGCATGCTTAGTTTCTACAGAGTTACACAGAAATAGATAGACGGGCGTTTAAATAAAAAGGGTTTATTGAACAGTCTTATTTCTCGTGCAAGAGATATGAACTTCTACAATTGTAAGACATAATGCGAAGTATAATACGTACAGCGTTAGCAGTAAGATAAAATAATACTGCAATAGCATGGTTTATAGCTATAACAGATATTCATAAAAAACATACATAAATAACAGAGGCTAAAATGTTAATACTCATCTGATTCTTCTAGCTAGTTCTACCCCAGTGTACCTAACCTAAGTGTAGTACAAAGTATGAAGTAGGTGCTGTTTGTCTATAGTCTAGTTTAGCTATAGTTGCCAAGATTTGCCAAAAGTCCCTCTAGGTTCTAGTCCACTCCATACCTTAGAATGAGTGAGGTTGGAATCTCTTTCCGAGTCTCGATCTTCAAAACACCCCGCAAGGGGAGTCAGAAACACTGGAGCTGGATTCTCTGCGAGGAGGATGACAGCGTGTGGTCAGTGCGTCAGGCGGGGACTTGACTTCTTTCCGAACTTGATGTGGCGAGCCACGTCGTGCAAGTAGGCATCCAAACCATGGTTTGCCATGGTAAGTGAAGGTATATTTACACCTTGAAGGTGTTTAGGAATGCCAGTATTGACGTAAAGGTCGGGCAGAAGAACATCATGAATGAACCCCTAAGGAATAGATGTTCATGCATAATAAATGAGTTCTTGGAGAAATCAATATCCAAGCAAGGGGAAGTCCTAAAGGCTTAAGAGTCTGGTTTTCCAACAACTCGTTGTGACATAAATGTACGGATGTAGGTGGCGATGCCTGTATTTGGTTAGCATGGATAATGCCTAAATAAGGGTAGCATGTCTATGCCTAAATATGGGCAATGTGAATTGTGCCTATATAAGGATGTAAATCGGGAAACCTATATACCGTATCTAAATTGACACACAACAGAATCTGCACGTATTTTTATTTTCAATTTTGCCATAGATTCGCGGATGTCATGAGTGATTTCACTGACCATGTCATGAGTGATGTAATATGTGAGGCCATAAGCAGTGCATTGTGGGGGCGTAGGTTATAGATCAGGTAACTATAACTGCTGAATTTCACTGGTTTTGTATGAGCGAAATCTGAGTCTAACTTTAACGTCCTAGTAACCTTTGTTTTTTTCATTGAATATATAAAAAAACAAAGGTTAAAGTAACTTTATACTTAAGTGAATATGTTAAAGTTTTGAACTAAAAAAACTGAGAGATTCACAACTTACTGTTAGCAGAGCTAATATTACTTGTGCTTCTGTCATGCACTGCTTATGACCTGCCATATTACCTCATTTGGGACATGTTCTACGACATCAGTGATGATATCTCAAATGATGTTGAGGGCTGTTGAGGGAGCCACATAGGCGCCGCAGCCAACGCTAACTCCCCGTGTGCTGTGGGAGCCGGCATTGCCCCCACCTGCTGAGAGCAGCTATTTATGCTAATTCCTCTGGGCGTGAGCAGTCTGTTGATTTGTTTCCGGGCAGGGAAACAGATCACAAGTCTGCTTCCAGTTGACAGGAGCATTTTTACACCTCCTGGCTGCTGGGAGCAGACTTTGTGTTAGCTCCCATTTGGTAGGAGTTTTGAAAAAGCTCCCGCCAGGCAGGAGCAGGCATAAGTTTCCCTGCCCACGTCGGTGCTGGCAGGGAAACTACTGTAAACCGGGGGTAAGCTCCCCAGGACATAGCATGTGAGCCGGCCCCGGGGATGGGTTCCCAGGGTGGCTACGTGGCCCCTTCTCATTAAAAAAAATTAATTGTCCCCAGGAGATTGAATCCCCGGGGCCTTTGATGGCTTTGGAGGGGGGCCATGAGGCCTCTTCTTCCCCCTTTTGCATGTTTCAGCCCCATAGTTTGGCTCCCCAAGGCCTATAATGGCTCACGGAGGGGGGCCTGTGGCCCCTCTTACCTTTAAATAAAGAAAGAGACCCAAGGGAATGGGGTCCCCGGGGCCTTTGAACTCTCCGGGATCAGGGAGCTTGGCCTCCTCCCCCTTTATGGACATTTTGGCACCTAGGGATGGGCTCCCCAGGATATATAATGGCTTGGGAAGGGGGCAACTTGGCCCCCTCCCCTTATGGAATGTGGCCTTGGAGATTGGCTCCTCGGGGTATATAATGGCTCTGGGAGAAGAGGCTGCGGGAATCCCTTGGGATTGCAGCAAAACTTGCAGCTTTCTTGTGTATGGTGGCCCCAGTTTTCTTTCTAAAAATTTAGTACAGGGTACTTTCTCATGCAGTAGTCTGACTCCAGCAGGAGTGAACAGCCACAGAAAAATAAAGCTCCGTGGGCCAATCAGAATCTTTCTGAATGGCCCAGGCAGCCTTATTCTTGAGCCTCTCACAGACCCAAATGTCCAGATATACAGATATTTTTGACACTTAATTTCTAAAAATCTGCTGAATGTATTTATACCAAATTACAAGAAGTACATTCTGCTGACCAATATCTAACTTCCTGAAAAAGTTGTAATTCCAGCAGTTCTTGCTGGAACTTTGTCTAAAGAAGTCAATGGAAAATGCATGGGGATTTTGTGTTTTGGGACCCCCCTTTTTTGTTGACCCTTACTTGACAAATCATCCTGAAAATTTCCTTGCATAAACTAGTCGAGAAGTAGCACATTATTGGAGTGTTTCATGGAGATTCGTCAAACGGGGCCAAAGTTATTAGCAACACAACAAACACTTTTATTATGGGACAGCTGACCTAACTATAACTATAGCGATTTTCGCTACTCCAAGACCAGACAGAACTAACGGTGGATCAGCAGGAAGAAGCGCAGGGAGATTCCCCACAGCTCAGCCAAGGTGTTGTAAGTACGAGCAGCCAGAACGAGGTCCTCGGGTAGAGGGGGGAGGTTTCCAGAGTATAGCATCCAACCGAAGAGAGTAACACCTGTAAGATCATTGCTGAACTAAGGGATGAAGTTAATTCGTTGAATTCACTCATTTTAGTGCTCTCAAATAAAGTGAAGCTTCTTGTAACAAATGAGCATTTGAGAGCAAACCCAAGTGACCTGCCCACTAGTCCTTTATTAAAGCATGCTCCAGCAATAGATAGTAACTCCTCTGTAAGGACTATAAGTAATCCAGTTCCCCTAATGTCCATCCAAACATGTCGCCCATTAGAATATAGAAATACAAGTTCTCCCAGATTAATGCGGGCGGTGAATAGAGGCCCCCGTACCCCGAGGCAGATCCAGGATCATGGCCCCACTAAGAGTTCTAAGAGTATTTTTATGATTAATGTGCCTAAAGTCCAAGTTTTTAAACTTGATAGGCCTGAATTGCCCCTGATTTTATTGAGTGCGTGAAGCTTATTTAACATTCTAACTTTTTACTTTGTGGGAATCTGCTGGGGGAAATTTGCACTCTGTTCGTGTGGTGGATTTTACCTACTTCCTGCTTTGCCGGCCAGCCATCTAGAGGCGCCATTTTGGGCAGTGCGCTCTCAAGTCTTTTTTGGCTGCCGGCCTATAAATATGTGCGAGGGGCGGACGCGCAGCGGACGAGCGCAGCGGGTGCGCTGCTGCGCGCCTAAGGCAAGCCCGTCTGCGCCCGGCAGCGTCCCGGCAGAGGCCAGGGCCAGATACTCTGCCCGTCGGCCCGGGGGCGCCCAGTCTGCGCTGACTTACGGTAGGGATGAATTATTAACTTTGAATTTGACTTCAGATCCCTCCCACCCTCAGTTTGACCTGTTGGTATCCCAGGAGCACGCTTGTGCTGCCTGTGGTTTCTGTCTTCCTGCCACTCCTCCAGCTGCCTCACCCGCGTTAGGCCTTTGGCCTAAGCATGTTACCTCACCGACCATTTCTGCCGCTCTAATTAATGTGCGCTCCCTCAAAAAACATCATCATGATGTCTTTGAGCTTCTCACCGATCGCCCAGTCGACCTTCTGTTCCTTACGGAAACATGGCTTGACGCTGACTCTGACCCTTTTGTTACTCTGGCCATTCCTTTGGGTTACAAAGTTGCTAGGGCTGATCGTTCAGAGGGGAGGGGCGGTGGTGTGGCGGTCATATTCAGAGAGAAGTGGGATTTTATTAGGGGCGAGACTCATGCTTGGGGGGCAGGAGAAGCATTGGACTTTAGTATCAGGTTCTCCCCCAATTCTCTGCTGGGTGGGACTCTGATCTATCGCCCCCCTGGTTCTGCCCGCGCCGCTTTGCAGTCTTGGAGCGATGAGCTGATTTCCAGGGCTCTTCGCATCTCGCAGTTCTTGTTCCTGGGAGACTTGAATATTCACCTAGATCAAGGGGCGTGTAATGATGCCATTGCCCTAAAAGAGATGTTTCAGCTTGCCCAACTGTCGCAATGGGTTGTCCACCCAACGCATCAGGGTGGTCATATCCTTGATCCTATCTGTTCTAATTTTAATATTTCAGTGGAGGACCCTCTTCCCCTTGTGTGGTCAGACCATTTTATTACCTTTTTCTCCTGGAAGGTAGGTCCGCTCTGTGGGGCGGATTCTATCTCTCGGAAAGCAGCCTTTAAAAAGGTGGATCCCGCCACCCTGGCCGGGGCCTTGGCGGCCTCTAGGCCGACCCTTACCGGTGATCTTGAGGGGAGTCTCGCGGGCTTCACTAACTGGTTAGATAAGCCTATGACCTTGCTGGCTACTCCCACCTCCTCTAGCTCCTCGAGAGTTTCGCCGTCGAAGCCCTTGTTTTCTGCTGATCTGCGCTTACTTAAACAGGATCGTAAAAAGCTTGAACGGATTTGGCGTCGCCGTGGTTACTGTCCTCTGGCTAAGGTTGCTTTGAGGGGAAGTCAAAAAATCTATTATTCAGCCATTTTCCAGGCTAAAAAGCAATATTTTACCGACCGCATTGAGCAGGCTTGTAACAATACTAAGGAGATTTTCCATATAGTTCAGAGTTTTACGTCTCCTGCCGCTCTAAACTGTACTGGCCCGGCCACGGTTGGCTGGTGCAACACCCTTTCTAGCTTCTTCCTGGACAAAATCTGTTTGATTCAGCAGACTCTTTCTGCGTGTGCGGTCCCTCTAGCAGATGATGGGTTGATTGTGCCTCCACAGGGTGCTTTGAAACACACCTTGTTAGCCTTCTCCCCTGTTGACTCAGCTAGTTCTCTGAAAATACTTAAGGGCCTTAAGTCAGGTTCTCCCTCAGATCCCTGCTCAGCTAGATTGCTGGCAGCAGTAGCGGAGACTATTAATCCTGAGGTCAACGCTATTATCAATTCCTCCCTTTGGGAGGCCTGGGTTCCGCCGGAGTGGAAACAGGCCAAAATTCTTCCTCTATTGAAGAAACCGTCCCTTGACCCCTCGCTTCCCGGCAATTATCGCCCAATCTCCCTTCTCCCTAGCCTAGCCAAGGTTTGTGAGAAGGCAGTGACCAGACAACTCATGGAATTTGTGGAAAAATCTGATGCTTTGCATCCAGCTCAGTCTGGGTTTCGGGCATCTTATAGCACGGAGACAGCGTTAGTTGAGATCTCTGAAGCAATTTGTGACTGCTTAGATGATGGTGGCAGAGCAGCTTTGGTTATGCTTGATTTGTCAGCGGCTTTTGACACGGTGCCGCACTCAAAGCTGCTTACCCGCCTCTCTGAGATTGGGGTCTCTGGATTGGCCTTGGCCTGGCTTAGGTCTTTTCTGGAGGGTCAAGCCCAACAGGTTTGGCTGCCACCGGCAGCCTCGTTCCTGCAGGAGGTCTCTACAGGTGTTCCCCAGGGCTCTTCCCTTAGCCCCCTTCTCTTTAACATCTATGTCACCCCTCTGGTCTTTTTGGCCGAGGAGTTGGGGGCCAAGGTGATAGCCTATGCTGATGACACCCAGCTACTTTTTACATGGGGCAAGGGGGATGATTCCATTTTGCCTGAGCAGAAGTGTTTGTCTTCAGTATTTGGGTGGCTTGCCAGAGCCCAACTCAAATGCAATGAAGACAAATCGGAGATCCTTCTTTACGGCAACTTCCCCTTGGATTTCAGAAGTTGGATCTGGCCTCCTGATTTCCCCCCTCCGTCTTCTAATGGGAGCGCCGCTAAAAACCTAGGAGTATGGTTTGAGGATAATCTTTCATTCTCTGTCCAGGTGAATAAGATCTCAGGTTGTTGTTTTGGCCTTCTCAAGGTTCTTAGAAGTTTACTCCCCCTTCTCCCAAGGTCTGCCAAGGAAACGGTCATTCGGGCGCTGGTTTTGTCTCGCTTGGACTATGCCAATTCCCTGTATGTCGGCCTACCCAGCTACTCCATGAATAAACTACAAGTGATCCAGAATGCGGCCGCAAGGCTGCTTCTTGGAATCGCCAGAAGAAGTAGTGTACGTGTTCATCTTCGCGCCCTGCATTGGCTACCCATGGTGGAGAGGGTCAAATTTAAAGCCTTGGTCATTGCCCACAGGGCCCTTCACAATCTGGGTCCTATTTATCTGCAGAGGCGGTTCTCCATTTATGTTCCAACTAGAGTACTGCGCTCGTCAGCTCTTTTGTTGGCCACGGTGCCGCGTTTCTCCCGGTCCAAGGTGGGGGGCAGCTCGCTCGCGATTAAAGCCTCCCTGGCCTGGAATGCTCTTCCATTTTTCCTGCGTAACACTCAGGACCAGCTCTGTTTTAAGAGACTTCTTAAAACTCATCTGATCCCATAGTCATCTATTTTTGTTATCTCTTCTCTTGGCTTCGCGCTGGGACGCTCTTTGGAGTAACTATTGCGCGTTATAAAAAATATCTAACATAACATAACATCGGTAGGCAGACAAGAGGACAACCATTAATTACTCAACAAATCAATCCATTGGATCCGTAAAATAAGGGGGTGTAGGTCCATTATTAGGGACGATATTATCTGGGCAAAAAGAATTTCATACAATGCCTCCCTTACAGATTCCATCGAACTCCACCTAAGAGATGAAAACCTAGTCCACAATTTAATTGCTCTAGAGGCAAGAACCTGCTCCCCGACAACCACTAATATCGAATTGAAATATAGCCCCTGCGTCTCAGCACAGCCACAAGTACACAGAAGAGTTAGTGCCTTGATGGGGTCTGATTCATCCTTATCTCAGAACGATTGACTGAGGTGTTACAATATTATACCCTGTAAGTCCCCCAGCTGCTATGATAAAAACACCAATCGGGCCTCGAAGATACACCAACTTGGAGCACCTTCATCTGCCTTGCTGACTACAATGCCGCCTCCTTACTTTGAGCCCCTTGATTCATCGCATTCTATTGTTGGAACTCAAATAATGGCAAGGCCAGACCAGCAAATCATTCCCCGAGTTCCACAGATGTGCAATGTATCAGAGAGATGTCCTCAAACCATCACTCAAGGGCCAGAAGAAATTAATTCAACATTCCGTGTAATGACGTGGAATGTGGCTGGAATAAGATCTAAAATGGCACTCCCACACTGGATTGCATATATTGAACAATTTGATGTCTGCATTTTACAAGAAACCTTGGCGACCACACCGGTTTACATTCCTGGGTATGTTACTTTGTGTCGACCGGCTGTTACTGGTAGACCAGGAAGACCAGCGGGGGGGCTATTGACCTGGATTAGGATGGATCTGCTATGCACAGAGAGATTAAAACCAATAGTCCCAACATACATGCAACTAGCCTCAGATGTGGAAATGGTAGGATGATGGACATATTCAATGTCTACGCTTGTGGGACCAAGGCAGGTACATGTTCGCCAACCCTCCAAGCGTTAGAAAACACTTGTGATGAGAGGGAGTCATCACTACCCCTGATAGTTGCAGGAAATTGTATTTGTATGTACGAACCATTATGCACAATAGATGTATCCAAAAGTGACCAGGTAGAGGCATATTGGCATGTCCCCCCCCCCTCGTTTTACCACCAATCAGAAAATGGACTCAAACTGACCTGCATGTTCAGGCCATAACTCTTGGTTACGGGCTTAGGGAAGCAAATGGTCGTACTAACTCTGATAAGATGGGAGCCAATACTTTTAATAGGACATTTAATATGAGTCGAATTGATTATGTTTTGAAAGATATTAGGTTGTGGCCAGAAGTACTGGATATGGAGGTTGGGGAAACAATTGATAGCGATCATAACCCGCTCGGGCTTTCCATGACCTCAACCCAGCGTAAATCCAATGATACTTAAGAATTAATGCTCTCGTCTAAGGATCTATATCCCACGAAGGACAATAGACGATTAAAGTGGGCGTGGGTAGCGATGGACACCATTAAGACTAAAGCTATGAATCAAACCCTTCAAGAATGCATCAAAATGCTTCATAATAGAGTTGAACAGCAAGATGAGCTTAAAACTCGTCCTTTTTCATACATTTTACCTTCCCGAGATTTCATCGCAAGAAGACATTAGTCAACTCACAGCACTCCTGGTTTAACCAAAAATGCAAGGAAGCACGGTCATATCTGGCAGCTGAGATTAAAGCCAAGAGTCCTATCAATATAAGATCAGCTAGAAGATTATGTAAGAAAACTCAGTGGGAAGCAAAAAAGGAGTGGGTGGAGGATCGTTGGTTGCAGATCAATGCCACTTGTAAACAGAAAGATCAAAAGCAATTTCGGCGACTTGTGACTAGGTGAGAAGCTGAAAGACCTAGATCACCCACTAACAATATCACAGAGGCAGCCTGGTTTGACCACTTTTTCTGTATTTATTCTGGACCAGGTGCGACCATCACTGGAGGCTCTTCCCTAGAGTTAACCAATTACAGCCCAATGTTGATTTCTTTTCTGTAGCCGATATTACGGAAAGTATTAACTAATACCTGGAGACGTCTTTCTAGCTGATATTCCCAACTGGTCTAACTATATGTAGTTACTAGCAAATGGTATAGCTGCCGGGGCCCCTATTCCTCTTTCGTGGCAAGGAGCGGAGATCATCCCAGTTTACAAGAAGGGGGACCGATCGCTGCCTTCGAATTACAGGACGCTAAGCTTAATAGATGGGGTGCAGAAAGTTTCCTCCCGTGCCCTGCTTACCAAAATCACAGATTGGATAAAGGAGAACAACATACTATCCTTCCAAGCAGGGTTTAGGAGAAAAATGAGTACTATCGACCAAGTTTTTCGCTTCACACTATTGCCCTGGAAGTCTGAGATATCAGAGCAGGGCAATCTTTACAATGCTTTCATTGATCTGAAGTCAGCTTTTGATCTTATCCCTAGGGCCATACTTCGGCAAGTCCTACAAGATCTGGGGCTCCCTCATAACATTCTGGCACTTCTAATACGAATCCACTAAGGAAATTAGGCTAAAGTACGATGAGGAGATCAAATGCAACTGACGGACCCAATAAAGGTCGTTAGAGGGGTGAAGAAGGGCTGAGTTCTAGCCCCCACCTTATTTTCGTTTTTTGTAAATGGGGGGGTGAAACACCTAGCGGAAGTCCATACAGATGCTCCCTCATTGGGGAGAGTAAAAATAACTGCCTTGCTGTTTGCGGATGATACGCTACCAGTCTCTAAAAACCCCAGTGGCCTTCAACTGCTACTTGATCGCTTCATGTCTTTCTGGGAAATGAGAGGATTAGAAGTCAACACCTCCAAGACAAAACTCCTGCTAATGAATCCCCACAAATCTTTTAAAGGGAAATTATCATTGGGGGGGATTCCACTGGAAAGGGTGGATTCCATTGTATATCTCGGTGTAACTCTCACAGAGAAAATCGCATGGAAATAACATATTTCAATGCGAATCCTACAGCAGAGGAAGACTTCTGGGGCCCTAATTCTAGAACATAGGAAATCACAAACCAGACTGATTGCAGCCCCGCTACAGAAATATGACCAGAAGGTGGTTGGCTTGGCCCTGTACAGGGCTGAAATCTGGGGTTTTGGCAATCTGGAGGGCCTGCTTCTTACTGAAAATACATTTTTAAGATCACTCTGCTCCCTTCCCCAGAGTACCCCGCTCGCCCCTTTAAGGTTAGACTTGGGTAGAACTACAATAGTGGTTTAGGTGAGGCTTAGCCCGCTTCTCTTTTGGCTCCGCATTAAAAAAACACCTGAGCTTATCCACTATGCGATTGCTACTGAGGAGGTTCTTAAGCTGGATTGTTTAAAAAAAATTGGCTGGTTCCGTGACATTAGAACATTGCTCTTCGAATTAGGTCTGGGAAACCTTTGGGAAAAAACAGATACCAACTTATTGCCCAGTAGAGAATGGGTTAAGTCTTATTACTGGAAAAGGGTGGCAGAGAGAACTGTTAAACATGCAATAGGAGGTTGCCTCACAATAGCATTTATAGAGTTTAAGGTGCTGAGTGTGTATGAACCTTATCTGGATTTCATCACTGTCCCCCATGAGAGGAAGTTATTTATCCAATTTAGATTTGGATGTCTCCCCTTGAACTCTTTTACTGCGTCATGGAACAGGGGCTCTTCATCCACTCTTTGCCACTGTCCATGCTGCTTTTGAGACAGAGGAGGTGACCAAGCATATTCTTTTTGCATGCCCTCTCTATAAAAACCCAAGATCTAAATGGTTAGCCCCTGCCTGTAGACAACTGGGAACCCGTAGTCACTTAGAGGCTCTACGTATCCTCAGAACAGATTCAAGGACACCAATAGTATGTGCAGTGGCTAAATTCCTGGGGAGAATGTGGTTTATCAGGAGGCAGATGCAAAAAATGAACTAAGTGCACTCTCAGATCAAACATCAATCCTCATTTAGTATTTAGTCCACATCCGATATCTGTTGCACATATTAATACATGACTCATGCCTAAATTACTGAGAACTTGTGCAATATTGTATTCTTGCACGTTAGGCACTAGCACTTTATGTATATCTATGGCTCCATCTTTTGTCTTTTTTTTTTCTATCCTGTACAAAAACTGTTTCCCCTTCAGTGATGTATATGAACTGTTGTTTCAGGAATTCTTTTATCTGTTTTTAGCTTTTTTACCTTGTTGAAGTTGTCATTTTTAACCTGCTTCTCACTTTTTAATGGTTTGGTTTTACTATGTTTTGCTTTTGTATAAATAATGTCATCCATCTTGGCCCACAATACCTAACATGGAAATCTTTGTCTTATCTAATATACTGTATTGTACGCCTATGCACTTTGATGGTCGTAATGACCGAATAAAGTTTGATGATGATGAGGATAACTATACCGCATTTGGTTATATATATATATATATATATATATGTTTGGGTTTACATACGTATATATATTTATCTATTGAAATTCTTAACATTTACTTCTTTAAACTTATGGCAACCATAAAGCTCTTTCTGATACACAAGTGTCAGGACAAGCTTCACGGAAAATCTATATTTTCGGATGGTATTAGTGTCACCAATAATTTGTTCTATATTTTGGTATCTACCATTGTAAGTATAGGAGCAGGATATTGTGGTAAACAATATTTTTAGCACAGTATTTTTGTCAGAGATATGTTTACAGCGATATTGTGTCAGTGATGCTTCTGTATTAAGACAATCTCCATATATCGCAACTTCGACCCTCAACCAGACCCCCATCACCATCACAACTCAACTTTCCATCCTGGCTGAAGACCAAATCCTGACTTTGTGGCCTACAACCCTGATCAAAATTGCTGCTACAATAAAGTTACCCTCCATGGGGGCATATGACCCTTGACCCCATTATACCTTCAGTGAAGGACTCCTGTATTTGTATTTATGAAGCGCAACATTCATCCCAAGGGACATAACAGCGTTAGGAAAGCATTATTCCTGTATGGCAGTGAAGAATATCCTAACAGTTTTGAGGCCTGGGATTTCAGTCAAAAGGTGATGCATGGTTTTGGTTATGTTTTAGGGAACAGCCATCTGTTTAATTTCTTCCTGAAGGACAAATATGTGTCCGATAGGGGAAGCTCTAAGGGTACCTCATTCCAAGGGACGGCCGCCAGATTGGAAAAAAAACGCCCTCCGGATCTAACGTTTTTGATCCGTTTAGTCTTGGCCATGGCCTAATGGTGGGATCTCAGATTGCGTGTGGGCATATAAAATAATTCAATTTTATCTCTTAGGATTCGAGGACCCGTTTTATGTAGTGCTCAGTAAGCATAGCACAGAGTTTGAACTCAGCTCTTTGGCGAATGGGCAGCCAGTGTAATTCTTTCAGATCCCGTTTTGAAAGTCCTCTGTGTTCCCACAGTTAGGATGCAGCCCCACCTCCAGCGCAGCTTCCGGGAGCTTCGGGTTGCGCTGAGGCTTAGTTGTGGTTTCGCACCCTCCCGCCCGCCTAATAAGCCAAGATTCAGGTAAGCACAAATCAGATTCTACTTACTTTAAATTTATTGAATTCGAACCGTGCAAATAAGTGCAAGTTAACTCTTTCCATTTAGTTTAAAATTGAGTTTAAAACAATTACCGTTGAAAATCAAAAGTGAAACATTTTTTAGAAGTGGAAAATTTTTTAAATCAATGGTGCGGGCAACGCAAGTGCTGTCCTAAAGCTTCGGGGAAATGCAAAGCAGATTTAGGGGCAGATTTACAAGCCCCTTGCGCCACTTTTGCGTCACTTTTTGACTGAAAAGTGGCGAAAGGGGCTTGTAAATCTGCCCCTTAGAGTGTAACTGAGTCAACAATACAATAAGAATAAGCAATCCTACCACTTAGTGATGCAGTAACACCCATCTTCAACACCTCAATGGAATCAGGAACATTCTGGGACACCTGGAAACATGCCACCATCACGCCTCACTCAAGAAACCATCCTCTGACACTGCCGCGCTTTCCAAATACAGATCCATCTCCCTCCTAACTTACATAGCAAAGGTCTTAGAGCAATGAAACAGCTGACGCCTCACTGACCACCTAAGCTACTTCCAGCTCCTCAAAAATATGCAGTCCGGATTCAGGCCCAACCTCAGTACAGAACGAGGACTCATTGCCACCACTGCTGACATCCGCATGATTTTTGAAAGATGAGACATGGCAGCCTTCATTCTACAAACAAACAGAAAAGTTCAAAGCAGGTGGGAAATTTAAAGGCCACACAGAATTTAATCCCCAATAATTACACTCATAACTGTACCAAATACTTGGGTCTATTCCGAAAGATAGCGTAAGTGTGCGGCGAACCACTACTGAATGATGACTGAAGAAATCAACACAGAACCAATGGCTGAAACCCACAGAAATAACTGTGGGCACTTCCCTTTGCAGGAAGAAATCCCTCACTCACCAGAGGTGACATGCGTCATCATATGGGATTCTCCTCTCAAAGGAAACCCCTAGTTCTTTTGAGGGCTACAACCCCCTCTTAGAGAGGGGGTTGTAGCCTTCAAAGAAACTAGCGGTTTCCTCAAAAGGGAAAATCAGAATGCAGCACACATAGAAAGAGGAAAACAAGAGGAGAAGTAAAGGTATTTGTGATCATTACGCCTCACCTGGGGATGTGTAGCATTTTGACGCATTCCCAGGTCTACCAGCAGCCGTGGCCCGTGTAGGTTAGGGCGGTGGAGCTATGGCGCCGGCTTGGGGGGAGGGGGACATTTTGATGGGATATAAAGAGGGAAAATTAAATAAATAATTTTCCCTCATCATCGTCCAACAAAATCACCCCCTCCCCCTCCCCCCGTTGGCCCCACCGCCCTAACCTGCACAGGCCGCGGCTGTCTACCAGTAATTGTCAATCTGGGATTGTACCATAATCCATGGTTGGATGCGTGGGAACACCCACGTTTAACTCATGGAGTACCTCCCTGGGACAGAGTAACACAATGCAGCGAATTGTGCTGCATTTCGTTACTCTAGATTTATCAAGCCACTAAGGGCCACCAAGGTGGCCTTGCATGGCTTGATAAATCCAACTTTAGTATTGCGTCCCCGCTGCACCCTGTTGCGTGGCGCATGGGCAGGCGCAGCACAATGATAAACATGCCCCATAGTTTCTTAACTTCTTCATTGACTATATGATGTATGGTGAATAAAACAGTGTGATCTATAGAGGATCAACATGCTATAATCCTCCTCACTGTGTGATCCTCAGTGAGCAGCACCTTGTACTTCTTAGAGCTCTGCCGTGAAAATAATTGAAATTAAGAAAAAAGGATATCCTCAATTTCGCCACCATTTTTGTCTGGTCATCTCTTAAATATCAAACAATAAATAAAGTACTAATTCAAAAATTAGGAATAATATAAGTTCCTGGGTTAGAATTTATCTGAGGCATGTGATGGAAACAATACCAGCAAAACAAAAGGAAGTGGGAAACCGACCTTCAGAAAAACATGGGGTCAGAAGCACTGTGGCAAAGCACATAAGTTAGCATTTAAAGAAGGATACAGACGTGTGGTTCACGACAGGGTAGCAGCAGTTCCATCCTGACTGTCTTCCAAGCCCTTCATTAGGGGTGGCACTTTTTGAGTTAGCTTTCGGAGTACTAGGAGGCTGGCTCACCTCTACAGCTTTGGCTCCTTCAGCATCTGAGGACAGACTGGTATCAATGCCAATGGTTTCTAGTAGGCAAGTGAGGTTGGGGAAGTTTGCCCACTATGGACTCTACCTTCATTTCTCCCAACTTAGGCAGGAGTGTGAAGTGTTTGTAAGTCTGTCCACTGCACTTAGGATGGGTTAGTGCACATCTATAGTCACAGTCTCAGTGCCACAAAAGCTGAAAACCACAGCTCTGCTGTCAATTTTCTAAGACAGCCTGCCAAAAGCCTGTGTCACCCCTGACAGTGATGGGAGGATGTCAGACTCTCCGTGTTTTCAGGCACACAGCTTGTCCATGAAGAGGAAACGTTCCCTGTGCATCTGCAAGAGAGAAGAGGCCTTAGACTTTGGGATCCTTACGGGGAAGAGCCACCAAGTCAATCAACTCTCAATCCAATGGCATCCAAAGTGGAAGTCACCTCCATCTGGAAGGTATTTATGGCAGCACAGACCCCAGGAGGGAGATCCTTGCCCAGTCTATGATGAAGTAATAATGATCATGGAAGAGATACATCAATGGAACTTAAATGCTGCAGCAAATCAGTAGCAAAGTGACTCATGCAGTCAAACCTAGTCATCACTCACATGGAGAAGGGGCTGCATGTGCTGATAGTAAACCACATGATGGTTCTCTGATTCCAGCTGTAAGAAAGGAAAAGATATTCCTTCCCGCTTCAACGGCCTGGTCTCTGAGATCAGAGAGTGAAGGGGGCAGAGATCCTCCCACTTGCCAAGACTGATGGTGGTAGGATTCAGGAATACAGAAATAGTCCACCAAAGGCCTGGATGGGAAGGGGGGGTCACACCTCACTCCTTGGCAGGATGGCTAGTGAAGTATCACATCAAGGAGGTAAAATTGAAAGATTTCACTGCATCTGCTATGCATCCAGGCTTACCCCCCCAAAGGAAGGAACAGCCATCCCCCTGCTCAGGCACATTTGCCCCCAGGCAGGTGGCAAGATTATGTAGTGAAGAAGTGCACACCCCCAGAACGCTAGCCACATCTTTTGGGTGGGCTACCTGGTCTCTTCTGCAGAGGAAATCTTCTGCCATTTTTAAAAGAGGTAGAATAGAGGGTACTGGGTAGAAAAGGTTGACACACATCCTTGGATGTGGTCATCTCAGGGTCAGCTTAGCTGTTGAGGTTAGCACCGCATTTAGCACGTGCATCCATACCCATAATGCCCCTATATCTAGGATTTAAGGGTTACCCCTGACACCAGAACCTCAGTTCTGATCTGACTTGTAAGAGGACAAAGAAGAGACCCACATTCTGCAACAAAAGGATCTGCACAAAGCAAAGGCGTGATACTCTGCACCTGTGGCAACCTTCCTGGAACTGCATGACAGCGACTCGTCCCAGATCAAAGCACCATTCCCCTATACAGATGGACCCCTTTGCTTACATAAGGCAACTCCAGACTCCCATGGACTAATGGCACTAGTCCCCTGGACACCAAAGGGAAAACCAGCGCACCGAAACCAAAGAATCACTGGCCATCGGACCCTCCAAAGGATCGCCAAAAAGTAGTTGATCTAGGGCATGTGGGAAATGTAGTTCTGACCTCCACCAAGTTTCAGACGGCTATTGTACACCCTCAGACCTCCGGAAGTCAAGACAACTTTCTGCTGAGCTTGCTCAAGGCTTGGGAGTCACCATTCCGGAAACCACCTCCTTTACTAGATGTTGCATGGCAAGGGAACCCCACCAAATCTTCATCTGACATCAGCAGTGGCATTGCTTTTTGAACCCGGATCTCCACTAGCACCATGTAAACTATAAAACCAGCTCACTCATGGCACCCACTTCAGCACCTTGGACAGACAGGACAACTCTGCAGCCAGGCTTCTCGAGCCAGGTAAAATTTAACTGACTGTTGTGACTTGGACCTGATGCATCACCTTACCCTCCTTGGGTTCCATGCAACTCGACCTGCAAATGACCGATTGTCACTAGTGGTTTTTACCATTAAATCAGTGATAAAGTTTTGTTTTACTATTTTAGATTTGCTTCAGAAATCTATAATTTCAGTTATACTTAACTGATTGACTTTGTCTTGGTGTCTAAAATTATGTACAAATGCATTTACACTATGCTGTTTTGGGTTTCAATTTATAATAACTGATTAAACCCCCACCTAAAGAGAAAAACTGGGCTAACATTATTGTGCTTCAGTTTTGATGTTTAGGGATGTCACTAAACTATTCTTTTTTCTTCCTTTTGCTTTTTTCAGTTTTGTGATCTTCTGTCTAATGAAGCAGCGTTTAGAAGCATGTTTTTGGTCTTACTTTTTTTTTTAATAAACTGTAGAGAATCAGGAAATATCAAAATCATATTTGATATTTTGGCTGCATTTGTTTCTTTCACTTGATAGGTAAAATGGTTGGTTTCATAAGGATCTTTCCCAATATGTACCATCACATTTACCCACAGACAGAATGGGTGAAACGCTTTGATACATAAGCCCCCTTTTTTAGCGAGTCAGTATTGAGAGTCGGTGACTTCCCAAACACCCCAGGCTTTGAACATTCAATGCAAGATGCACTGACAGGTATATGTGAAAAGAGTGCTGTCACCAAGCATCTGGGCTAGTGTTGAAAACATGATACTAGATTTTTGGAAAACATGGAATGCACTGTCTCTTGGAATACTGCTGTAAAAGGTTCTTACAAAGTTCAATAAAGATTAGAGTGATAGTTTTTTTATTTGCAGTGATTCAGCTAAGTATATGAAAAAGCTGTGTGAGGACCTGACAAAATCGATACCTGAGCTGAAGTGCTTCCCTGTAAGAGATTCTTGCCACTTGCTAGATGGTTTGCTGAAAGCATCTATACAATCTTCAGAGTCAATGAAGAATGCTATTGACTTTGTAGCTGATTCTGGTGCACATTTTCGTTATGCACAGGAACTAAAACACACATAGTTACAATTTTTTTGCTTTGCATAGCATCAATGAAAGAGTCATTCAAAAGGTGTAATTTAGCCGGTGATTCTTAGTCCTAGAGGCCGTGAATACTATGTTACCATGTAACGACCGTTAACTGAATTTTTGCTAAGTGATGATGCCAAAAGCAAGAAATTTGAGGATCTTCGATCGCTTAATGATAGTGATGTGAAAAAAAAGCACACTCCAATGCATTCTTAGATTTTTATAGGAAAACATAACTGCTTTAGTGAAACCATCTTTGTCTACCAAGTGTCCAGAGTAAATTGTGTACATATGAAACATGTCCTTAGGAGTAGGCTGGGTGACACTTTTAGGGACTTTGGCACTGCAACATGTTCCATGTTAGAATTCTTGCCACCTGGTTTGGAAAGAAATGTTGAGGAGCAATTCAGGAACATTTATTTGACAATGCATGAGAAATGGCTTGCAATGATGCATAGAAATGTCCCTTCACCAGCCATGGCATTTGAAACCAATGAGGCCTCACTATAGTACTCTGCACAAGTTCTAGATCCCTTCCATGAATTTACTCCAGAATTTGAAAAGTACTGCTTCACTTTTTTACCGCTCAAATGACTCTGAAGGCCTATTGCCCAGTTCAACGCATATGTTGCAGAACCTGTCCCAGAAAATTACAATCTTCAGGTGTATCAGTATTGGTATGGAAAGCTAAGTCAGTGGCCAGAGTTAGCAAATTGTATACTAGATGTTTTGGTATTGCCCGTATCAAGTGGCAATGTTGAGAGGCCTTTTCACAGATAGAAGATTATATGGGAAGGAAACAGTGAGCGGACATGACCAAAGACTCACTGAAGAAGTATCGCATGATGTACTACAATAAGTTTGATTTGTAAAAATGTATTTGTACCTCATATACACTGTACGTACACTGTCTATATACCATGCACTATGAGAGCAGAAAGCAAACAATAATAAAAGCAAGAAATTCCATAAACCCCAGAAAAAACACAGTTTTTGTTGTTATTAATGGCGCAAAAATGTGTAGCTAGTGATTAACACAGTTGTTTTAAAGGTATTGGATGCAGTGGAAAACACTGCAAAAACCCCACCAGAATTTAAAGAAAAAAGACACTGAAAACAGGAAAGCCTAAATACATTGGTGTTCGATTTCTTTCGAGTCATGTCAATTACTTATAGTCCATGTTGGTACTCTGAAATGCTTAAAACATGTTCCTCCAGTAAAGCCTGATTGCTTTTTACCACACTACCAAGACGGAGCTATAGATTTATTATTGTGAATCAAAGGACCATCTTAGTGTAATGTGAGAGTGCATGGTGAAGCCCAACCAGTATCACCACATAATTCTCCACCTTCCTACACTTGTGGACTTTAGAAAAGCAACCACATTGACAAAGAAAAAATACTTGATCCTGTACAACCATCAAATCATTATCTTATTGCCACATTTTCCATATTACTGAAAAAGTAGCAGCTGTACATTGGCAAGATTATCTGGAGTTTTGAATGTCATCCTCTTCCTACAACTGGATTTTAGAGCAACTCTCCAATGTATATGAAAGGCACATTGAGTTATATTGACCAAACCACCATCCTCCAGGACCCAGCCACAATTGTGGGTGCCCTGGTCCCACCCAGGGCACCTACTTGTCACTGATGGGGACTGTGGGGGGAGCCTGAGGATCTTTTACAGAGAGGGAGCTGCAAACATACAACTCCATCTCTGTAAAAGCAATTATGCTCTGCTTTCAGTAAGCGAGAGCATTCCTAATGATCTCGCTTGCTGAAAGAGGAGTACAGTTTGTTATGGTTTGATGGGAGCAGTGAAGCTCCTGCCAAGCCATAGCAAACAGCTATCCCTGGGGGGTGGGCACCCCAGGACATAGCAGGAGCCCGCCACGGGGAGTGGGAGTCCCCAGGAGCACTCGACTCTTCCTCACCATGAACCAACAGATCACCGCTGTAGCCTTCACATGCTTCAACACCTCTGCATACTCCGCAAGAGTATGCCTGGGTAGTGGTAGTCCCCAGGGCCATTTATGGCTCCAGGAGGAAAGCTGCATGCTCCCCTCCTTTTTTTCTAGGGCCTACCCCAAGGAAGTGGTGGTCTTCAGGGCCTGGGATACCTAAGGGCCACCCATTGCAAAATAAAAAGCCTGAGGGACATTGTAGTCCGTAGGGCAAGTGGGTTCCACGAATCTCCTCCCCCAATTTCTTCCACATTAGCCCCTTTGAGGTGGTGGTGCCTTGGGCTGCAGAGAGGCCATACAGGCCTCACCCGCACTAATTCTCTAAATAGCCCCGGGGAGGTCTCAGTCTCTGGGGTTTTATAAGCCCATAGGGACCCCCTCCTTTGTTGTTTTACATGCCCCCAGGATTTGCCCCCCCCCCCGGGCCTTCCAGAAAAAGACTCACGGGAGCCAGAACATCTTTTTATTTTCAACTTTGCCATAGATTTGCAGATGTAATCAGAGATTTCACTGACCATGTCAAGAGTGATGTAATATGTGAGGCCATAGGCAGTGCATTGTGGGGGCGTAGATGGGGGATGGGAGCACACTGCTACCTCCCAGCACAGTTCGCCCCTTTGCATCCTGGTACATGCAGTTCAATTTAAATGCTTACTTGAAATTTTGCAGAGTGTCTCACCAAAGTTGGTGCAGGTTAGTGCTGTTAATCTCTAGACACATGTGTTTCTGGATTTCATCCTTCTTCAGTAGAGATAAAACGAAATTCTTCTGGGGTTTGCTGAGAAAGCTGCCACAATACTCTCAGGTCTCTGTACCTCTCCCTGGCGCACAGGTGCCTCCCATGAGCTCGTCAGCCCAGTGGCTCAAGGGAGCCTTTTTGAAAAAGAAGGGGGATGGGAGCACACTGCTACCTCCCAGCATGGTTAGCCCCTTTGCATCCTGGTACATGCAGTTCAATTTAAATGCTTACTTGAAATTTTGCAGAGTGTCTCACCAAAGTTGGTGCAGGTTAGTGCTGTAAATCTCTAGACACATGTGTTTCTGGATTTCATCCTTCTTCAGTAGAGATAAAACAAAATTCTTCTGGGGTTTGCTGAGAAAGCTGCCACAATACTCTCAGGTCTCTGTACCTCTCCCTGGCGCACAGGTGCCTCCCATGAGCTCGTCAGCCCAGTGGCTCAAGGGAGCCTTTTTGAAATAGAAGGGGGATGGGAGCACACTGCTACCTCCCAGCACAGTTCGCCCCTTTGCATCCTGGTACATGCAGTTCAATTTAAATGCTTATTTGAAATTTTGCAGAGTGTCTCACCAAAGTTGGTGCAGGTTAGTGCTGTTAATCTCTAGACACATGTGTTTCTGGATTTCATCCTTCTTCAGTAGAGATAAAACGAAATTCTTCTGGGGTTTGCTGAGAAAGCTGCCACAATACTCTCAGGTCTCTGTACCTCTCCCTGGCGCACAGGTGCCTCCCATGAGCTCGTCAGCCCAGTGGCTCAAGGGAGCCTTTTTGAAACAGAAGGGGGATGGGAGCACACTGCTACCTCCCAGCACAGTTCGCCCCTTTGCATCCTGGTACATGCAGTTCAATTTAAATGCTTACTTGAAATTTTGCAAAGTGTCTCACCAAAGTTGGTGCAGGTTAGTGCTGTTAATCTCTAGACACACGTGTTTCTGGATTTCATCCTTCTTCAGTAGAGATAAAACGAAATTCTTCTGGGGTTTGCTGAGAAAGCTGCCACAATACTCTCAGGTCTCTGTACCTCTCCCTGGCGCACAGGTGCCTCCCATGAGCTCGTCAGCCCAGTGGCTCAAGGGAGCCTTTTTGAAACAGAAGGGGATGGGAGCACACTGCTACCTCCAGCACAGTTCGCCCCTTTGCATCCTGGTACATGCAGTTCAATTTAAATGCTTATTTGAAATTTTGCAGAGTGTCTCACCAAAGTTGGTGCAGGTTAGTGCTGTTAATCTCTAGCCACATGTGTTTCTGGATTTCATCCTTCTTCAGTAGAGATAAAACGAAATTCTTCTGGGGTTTGCTGAGAAAGCTGCCACAATACTCTCAGGTCTCTGTACCTCTCCCTGGCGCACAGGTGCCTCCCATGAGCTCGTCAGCCCAGTGGCTCAAGGGAGCCTTTTTGAAACAGAAGGGGGATGGGAGCACACTGCTACCTCCCAGCACAGTTCGCCCCTTTGCATCCTGGTACATGCAGTTCAATTTAAATGCTTACTTGAAATTTTGCAGAGTGTCTCACCAAAGTTGGTGCAGGTTAGTGCTGTTAATCTCTAGACACATGTGTTTCTGGATTTCATCCTTCTTCAGTAGAGAAAAACGAAATTCTTCTGGGGTTTGCTGAGAAAGCTGCCACAATACTCTCAGGTCTCTGTACCTCTCCCTGGCGCACAGGTGCCTCCCATGAGCTCGTCAGCCCAGTGGCTCAAGGGAGCCTTTTTGAAACAGAAGGGGGATGGGAGCACACTGCTACCTCCCAGCACAGTTCGCCCCTTTGCATCCTGGTACATGCAGTTCAATTTAAATGCTTACTTGAAATTTTGCAGAGTGTCTCACCAAAGTTGGTGCAGGTTAGTGCTGTTAATCTCTAGACACATGTGTTTCTGGATTTCATCCTTCTTCAGTAGAGATAAAACGAAATTCTTCTGGGGTTTGCTGAGAAAGCTGCCACAATACTCTCAGGTCTCTGTACCTCTCCCTGGCGCACAGGTGCCTCCCATGAGCTCGTCAGCCCAGTGGCTCAAGGGAGCCTTTTTGAAACAGAAGGGGGATGGGAGCACACTGCTACCTCCCAGCTAGGCCTGGGCAAAATTTCCGTTCCGTTCGCGGAATTTGCGATAATTTGGCATTTCCGCGTTCCGCGGAGAGCGCAGAAATGTCAAAATTTCCGCATTCTGCAGCTTTGCGATAATTTGGTTCTTGCTCGCGCTGTAAAATAATACATTCTCGCGCGATCGCCTTACCTGAATCCCCGCGTTCGCCGACAAGTTTTCCCGATCCGGTCGCGTTCTCCATGAGATGTTGTATTGTTTTAGCCATTTGCGCTGTCTCGCGACAGTTCGCGTCCGCAGTGACGTCATGCGTCGCGCGATCACTTCTTTTTTCTCGCGATCATGCACCGCGAGACAACTGAAAACAAGATGGCCGCGCCCGCAAGCAACCACATGGGTAAGTTGGCAACCCGCAACCATGCAGAAAATCTCACGAACATGCCGGAAAAAAACTTCCGCATCTTCGCGATATTTCCGCTTGTTTGCGGAGATTTTTAACATTTTCGCGATAATTTTCGGAAGTCGCTTTCGCAAATTCCGCCCACCCCTATTCCCAGCACAGTTCGCCCCTTTGCATCCTGGTACATGCAGTTCAATTTAAATGCTTACTTGAAATTTTGCAGAGTGTCTCACCAAAGTTGGTGCAGGTTAGTGCTGTAAATCTCTAGACACATGTGTTTCTGGATTTCATCCTTCTTCAGTAGAGATAAAACGAAATTCTTCTGGGGTTTGCTGAGAAAGCTGCCACAATACTCTCAGGTCTCTGTACCTCTCCCTGGCGCACAGGTGCCTCCCATGAGCTCGTCAGGCCAGTGGCTCAAGGGAGCCTTTTTGAAACAGAAGGGGGATGGGAGCACACTGCTACCTCCCAGCACAGTTCGCCCCTTTGCATCCTGGTACATGCAGTTCAATTTATATGCTTACTTGAAATTTTGCAGAGTGTCTCACCAACGTTGGTGCAGGTTAGTGCTGTTAATCTCTAGACACATGTGTTTCTGGATTTCATCCTTCTTCAGTAGAGATAAAACGAAATTCTTCTGGGGTTTGCTGAGAAAGCTGCCACAATACTCTCAGGTCTCTGTACCTCTCCCTGGCGCACAGGTGCCTCCCATGAGCTCGTCAGCCCAGTGGCTCAAGGGAGCCTTTTTGAAACAGAAGGGGGATGGGAGCACACTGCTACCTCCCAGCACAGTTCGCCCCTTTGCATCCTGGTACATGCAGTTCAATTTAAATGCTTACTTGAAATTTTGCAGAGTGCCTCACCAAAGTTGGTGCAGGTTAGTGCTGTAAATCTCTAGACACATGTGTTTCTGGATTTCATCCTTCTTCAGTAGAGATAAAACGAAATTCTTCTGGGGTTTGCTGAGAAAGCTGCCACAATACTCTCAGGTCTCTGTACCTCTCCCTGGCGCACAGGTGCCTCCCATGAGCTCGTCAGCCCAGTGGCTCAAGGGAGCCTTTTTGAAACAGAAGGGGGATGGGAGCACACTGCTACCTCCCAGCACAGTTCGCCCCTTTGCATCCTGGTACATGCAGTTCAATTTAAATGCTTACTTGAAATTTTGCAGAGTGCCTCACCAAAGTTGGTGCAGGTTAGTGCTGTAAATCTCTAGACACATGTGTTTCTGGATTTCATCCTTCTTCAGTAGAGATAAAACGAAATTCTTCTGGGGTTTGCTGAGAAAGCTGCCACAATACTCTCAGGTCTCTGTACCTCTCCCTGGCGCACAGGTGCCTCCCATGAGCTCGTCAGCCCAGTGGCTCAAGGGAGCCTTTTTGAAACAGAAGGGGGATGGGAGCACACTGCTACCTCCCAGCACAGTTCGCCCCTTTGCATCCTGGTACATGCAGTTCAATTTAAATGCTTACTTGAAATTTTGCAGAGTGTCTCACCAAAGTTGGTGCAGGTTAGTGCTGTTAATCTCTAGACACATGTGTTTGTGGATTTCATCCTTCTTCAGTAGAGATAAAACGAAATTCTTCTGGGGTTTGCTGAGAAAGCTGCCACAATACTCTCAGGTCTCTGTACCTCTCCCTGGCGCACAGGTGCCTCCCATGAGCTCGTCAGCCCAGTGGCTCAAGGGAGCCTTTTTGAAACAGAATGGGATGGGAGCACACTGCTACCTCCTAGCACAGTTCGCCCCTTTGCATCCTGGTACATGCAGTTCAATTTAAATGCTTATTTGAAATTTTGCAGAGTGTCTCACCAAAGTTGGTGCAGGTTAGTGCTGTTAATCTCTAGACACATGTGTTTCTGGATTTCATCCTTCTTCAGTAGAGATAAAACGAAATTCTTCTGGGGTTTGCTGAGAAAGCTGCCACAATACTCTCAGGTCTCTGTACCTCTCCCTGGCGCACAGGTGCCTCCCATGAGCTCGTCAGCCCAGTGGCTCAAGGGAGCCTTTTTGAAACAGAAGGGGATGGGAGCACACTGCTACCTCCCAGCACAGTTCGCCCCTTTGCATCCTGGAACATGCAGTTGAATTTAAATGCTTACTTGAAATTTTGCAGAGTGTCTCACCAACGTTGGTGCAGGTTAGTGCTGTTAATCTCTAGACACATGTGTTTCTGGATTTCATCCTTCTTCAGTAGAGAAAAACGAAATTCTTCTGGGGTTTGCTGAGAAAGCTGCCACAATACTCTCAGGTCTCTGTACCTCTCCCTGGCGCACAGGTGCCTCCCATGAGCTCGTCAGCCCAGTGGCTCAAGGGAGCCTTTTTGAAACAGAAGGGGGATGGGAGCACACTGCTACCTCCCAGCACAGTTCGCCCCTTTGCATCCTGGTACATGCAGTTCAATTTAAATGCTTACTTGAAATTTTGCAGAGTGTCTCACCAAAGTTGGTGCAGGTTAGTGCTGTTAATCTCTAGACACATGTGTTTCTGGATTTCATCCTTCTTCAGTAGAGATAAAACGAAATTCTTCTGGGGTTTGCTGAGAAAGCTGCCACAATACTCTCAGGTCTCTGTACCTCTCCCTGGCGCACAGGTGCCTCCCATGAGCTCGTCAGCCCAGTGGCTCAAGGGAGCCTTTTTGAAACAGAAGGGGGATGGGAGCACACTGCTACCTCCCAGCTAGGCCTGGGCAAAATTTCCGTTCCGTTCGCGGAATTTGCGATAATTTGGCATTTCCGCGTTCCGCGGAGAGCGCGGAAATGTCAAAATTTCCGCATTCTGTAGCTTTGCGATAATTTGGTTCTTGCTCGCGCTGTAAAATAATACATTCTCGCGCGCGATCGCCTTACCTGAATCCCCGCGTTCGCCGACAAGTTTTCCCGATCCGGTCGCGTTCTCCATGAGATGTTGTATTGTTTTAGCCATTTGCGCTGTCTCGCGACAGTTCGCGTCCGCAGTGACGTCATGCGTCGCGCGATCACGTCTTTTTTCTCGCGATCATGTACCGCGAGACAACTGAAAACAAGATGGCCGCGCCTGCAAGCAACCACATGGGTAAGTTGGCAACCCGCAACCATGCAGAAAATCTCGCGAACATGCCGGAAAAAAACTTCCGCATCTTCGCGATATTTCCGCTTGTTTGCGGAGATTTTTAACATTTTCGCGATAATTTTCGGAAGTCGCTTTCGCAAATTCCGCCCACCCCTATTCCCAGCACAGTTCGCCCCTTTGCATCCTGGTACATGCAGTTCAATTTAAATGCTTACTTGAAATTTTGCAGAGTGTCTCACCAAAGTTGGTGCAGGTTAGTGCTGTAAATCTCTAGACACATGTGTTTCTGGATTTCATCCTTCTTCAGTAGAGATAAAACGAAATTCTTCTGGGGTTTGCTGAGAAAGCTGCCACAATACTCTCAGGTCTCTGTACCTCTCCCTGGCGCACAGGTGCCTCCCATGAGCTCGTCAGCCCAGTGGCTCAAGGGAGCCTTTTTGAAACAGAAGGGGGATGGGAGCACACTGCTACCTCCCAGCACAGTTCGCCCCTTTGCATCCTGGTACATGCAGTTCAATTTAAATGCTTACTTGAAATTTTGCAGAGTGTCTCACCAACGTTGGTGCAGGTTAGTGCTGTTAATCTCTAGACACATGTGTTTCTGGATTTCATCCTTCTTCAGTAGAGATAAAACGAAATTCTTCTGGGGTTTGCTGAGAAAGCTGCCACAATACTCTCAGGTCTCTCTACCTCTCCCTGGCGCACAGGTGCCTCCCATGAGCTCGTCAGCCCAGTGGCTCAAGGGAGCCTTTTTGAAACAGAAGGGGGATGGGAGCACACTGCTACCTCCCAGCACAGTTCGCCCCTTTGCATCCTGGTACATGCAGTTCAATTTAAATGCTTACTTGAAATTTTGCAGAGTGTCTCACCAAAGTTGGTGCAGGTTAGTGCTGTTAATCTCTAGACACATGTGTTTCTGGATTTCATCCTTCTTCAGTAGAGATAAAACGAAATTCTTCTGGGGTTTGCTGAGAAAGCTGCCACAATACTCTCAGGTCTCTGTACCTCTCCCTGGCGCACAGGTGCCTCCCATGAGCTCGTCAGCCCAGTGGCTCAAGGGAGCCTTTTTGAAACAGAAGGGGGATGGGAGCACACTGCTACCTCCCAGCACAGTTCGCCCCTTTGCATCCTGGTACATGCAGTTCAATTTAAATGCTTACTTGAAATTTTGCAGAGTTTCTCACCAAAGTTGGTGCAGGTTAGTGCTGTTAATCTCTAGACACATGTGTTTCTGGATTTCATCCTTCTTCAGTAGAGATAAAACGAAATTCTTCTGAGGTTTGCTGAGAAAGCTGCCACAATACTCTCAGGTCTCTGTACCTCTCCCTGGCGCACAGGTGCCTCCCATGAGCTCGTCAGCCCAGTGGCTCAAGGGAGCCTTTTTGAAACAGAAGGGGGATGGGAGCACACTGCTACCTCCCAGCACAGTTCGCCCCTTTGCATCCTGGTACATGCAGTTCAATTTAAATGCTTATTTGAAATTTTGCAGAGTGTCTCACCAAAGTTGGTGCAGGTTAGTGCTGTTAATCTCTAGACACATGTGTTTCTGGATTTCATCCTTCTTCAGTAGAGATAAAACGAAATTCTTCTGGGGTTTGCTGAGAAAGCTGCCACAATACTCTCAGGTCTCTGTACCTCTCCCTGGCGCACAGGTGCCTCCCATGAGCTCGTCAGCCCAGTGGCTCAAGGGAGCCTTTTTGAAACAGAATGGGATGGGAGCACACTGCTACCTCCTAGCACAGTTCGCCCCTTTGCATCCTGGTACATGCAGTTCAATTTAAATGCTTATTTGAAATTTTTCAGAGTGTCTCACCAAAGTTGGTGCAGGTTAGTGCTGTTAATCTCTAGACACATGTGTTTCTGGATTTCATCCTTTTTCAGTAGAGATAAAACGAAATTCTTCTGGGGTTTGCTGAGAAAGCTGCCACAATACTCTCAGGTCTCTTTACCTCTCCCTGGCGCACAGGTGCCTCCCATGAGCTCGTCAGCCCAGTGGCTCAAGGGAGCCTTTTTGAAACAGAAGGGGGATGGGAGCACACTGCTACCTCCCAGCACAGTTCGCCCCTTTGCATCCTGGTACATGCAGTTCAATTTAAATGCTTACTTGAAATTTTGCAGAGTGTCTCACCAAAGTTGGTGCAGGTTAGTGCTGTTAATCTCTAGACACATGTGTTTCTGGATTTCATCCTTCTTCAGTAGAGAAAAACGAAATTCTTCTGGGGTTTGCTGAGAAAGCTGCCACAATACTCTCAGGTCTCTGTACCTCTCCCTGGCGCACAGGTGCCTCCCATGAGCTCGTCAGCCCAGTGGCTCAAGGGAGCCTTTTTGAAACAGAAGGGGGATGGGAGCACACTGCTACCTCCCAGCACAGTTCGCCCCTTTGCATCCTGGTACATGCAGTTCAATTTAAATGCTTACTTGAAATTTTGCAGAGTGTCTCACCAAAGTTGGTGCAGGTTAGTGCTGTTAATCTCTAGACACATGTGTTTCTGGATTTCATCCTTCTTCAGTAGAGATAAAACGAAATTCTTCTGGGGTTTGCTGAGAAAGCTGCCACAATGCTCTCAGGTCTCTGTACCTCTCCCTGGCGCACAGGTGCCTCCCATGAGCTCGTCAGCCCAGTGGCTCAAGGGAGCCTTTTTGAAACAGAAGGGGGATGGGAGCACACTGCTACCTCCCAGCACAGTTCGCCCCTTTGCATCCTGGTACATGCAGTTCAATTTAAATGCTTACTTGAAATTTTGCAGAGTTTCTCACCAAAGTTGGTGCAGGTTAGTGCTGTTAATCTCTAGACACATGTGTTTCTGGATTTCATCCTTCTTCAGTAGAGATAAAACGAAATTCTTCTGGGGTTTGCTGAGAAAGCTGCCACAATACTCTCAGGTCTCTGTACCTCTCCCTGGCGCACAGGTGCCTCCCATGAGCTCGTCAGCCCAGTGGCTCAAGGGAGCCTTTTTGAAACAGAAGGGGGATGGGAGCACACTGCTACCTCCCAGCACAGTTCGCCCCTTTGCATCCTGGTACATGCAGTTCAATTTAAATGCTTACTTGAAATTGTGCAGAGTGTCTCACCAACGTTGGTGCAGGTTAGTGCTGTTAATCTCTAGACACATGTGTTTCTGGATTTCATCCTTCTTCAGAAGAGATAAAACGAAATTCTTCTGGGGTTTGCTGAGAAAGCTGCCACAATACTCTCAGGTCTCTGTACCTCTCCCTGGCGCACAGGAGCCTCCCATGAGCTCGTCAGCCCAGTGGCTCAAGGGAGCCTTTTTGAAACAGAAGGGGGATGGGAGCACACTGCTACCTCCCAGCACAGTTCGCCCCTTTGCATCCTGGTACATGCAGTTCAATTTAAATGCTTACTTGAAATTTTGCAGAGTGTCTCACCAAAGTTGGTGCAGGTTAGTGCTGTTAATCTCTAGACACATGTGTTTCTGGATTTCATCCTTCTTCAGTAGAGATAAAACGAAATTCTTCTGGGGTTTGCTGAGAAAGCTGCCACAATACTCTCAGGTCTCTGTACCTCTCCCTGGCGCACAGGTGCCTCCCATGAGCTCGTCAGCCCAGTGGCTCAAGGGAGCCTTTTTGAAACAGAAGGGGGATGGGAGCACACTGCTACCTCCCAGCTAGGCCTGGGCAAAATTTCCGTTCCGTTCGCGGAATTTGCGATAATTTGGCATTTCCGCGTTCCGCGGAGAGCGCGGAAATGTCAAAATTTCCGCATTCTGCAGCTTTGCGATAATTTGGTTCTTGCTCGCGCTGTAAAATAATACATTCTCGCGTGCGATCGCCTTACCTGAATCCCCGCGTTCGCCGACAAGTTTTCCCGATCCGGTCGCGTTCTCCATGAGATGTTGTATTGTTTTAGCCATTTGCGCTGTCTCGCGACAGTTCGCGTCCGCAGTGACGTCATGCGATCACGTCTTTTTTCTCGCGATCATGCACCGCGAGACAACTGAAAACAAGATGGCCGCGCCCGCAAGCAACCACATGGGTAAGTTGGCAACCCGCAACCATGCAGAAAATCTCGCGAACATGCCGGAAAAAAACTTCCGCATCTTCGCGATATTTCCGCTTGTTTGCGGAGATTTTTAACATTTTCGCGATAATTTTCGGAAGTCGCTTTCGCAAATTCCGCCCACCCCTATTCCCAGCACAGTTCGCCCCTTTGCATCCTGGTACATGCAGTTCAATTTAAATGCTTACTTGAAATTTTGCAGAGTGTCTCACCAAAGTTGGTGCAGGTTAGTGCTGTAAATCTCTAGACACAAGTGTTTCTGGATTTCATCCTTCTTCAGTAGAGATAAAACGAAATTCTTCTGGGGTTTGCTGAGAAAGCTGCCACAATACTCTCAGGTCTCTGTACCTCTCCCTGGCGCACAGGTGCCTCCCATGAGCTCGTCAGCCCAGTGGCTCAAGGGAGCCTTTTTGAAACAGAAGGGGGATGGGAGCACACTGCTACCTCCCAGCACAGTTCACCCCTTTGCATCCTGGTACATGCAGTTCAATTTAAATGCTTACTTGAAATTTTGCAGAGTGTCTCACCAACGTTGGTGCAGGTTAGTGCTGTTAATCTCTAGACACATGTGTTTCTGGATTTCATCCTTCTTCAGTAGAGATAAAACGAAATTCTTCTGGGGTTTGCTGAGAAAGCTGCCACAATACTCTCAGGTCTCTCTACCTCTCCCTGGCGCACAGGTGCCTCCCATGAGCTCGTCAGCCCAGTGGCTCAAGGGAGCCTTTTTGAAACAGAAGGGGGATGGGAGCACACTGCTACCTCCCAGCACAGTTCGGCCCTTTGCATCCTGGTACATGCAGTTCAATTTAAATGCTTACTTGAAATTTTGCAGAGTGTCTCACCAAAGTTGGTGCAGGTTAGTGCTGTTAATCTCTAGACACATGTGTTTCTGGATTTCATCCTTCTTCAGTAGAGATAAAACGAAATTCTTCTGGGGTTTGCTGAGAAAGCTGCCACAATACTCTCAGGTCTCTGTACCTCTCCCTGGCGCACAGGTGCCTCCCATGAGCTCGTCAGCCCAGTGGCTCAAGGGAGCCTTTTTGAAACAGAAGGGGGATGGGAGCACACTGCTACCTCCCAGCACAGTTCGCCCCTTTGCATCCTGGTACATGCAGTTCAATTTAAATGCTTTCTTGAAATTTTGCAGAGTGTCTCACCAAAGTTGGTGCAGGTTAGTGCTGTTAATCTTTAGACACATGTGTTTCTGGATTTCATCCTTCTTCAGTAGAGATAAAACGAAATTCTTCTGGTGTTTGCTGAGAAAGCTGCCACAATGCTCTCAGGTCTCTGTACCTCTCCCTGGCGCACAGGTGCCTCCCATGAGCTCGTCAGCCCAGTGGCTCAAGGGAGCCTTTTTGAAACAGAAGGGGGATGGGAGCACACTGCTACCTCCCAGCACAGTTCGCCCCTTTGCATCCTGGTACATGCAGTTCAATTTAAATGCTTACTTGAAATTTTGCAGAGTTTCTCACCAAAGTTGGTGCAGGTTAGTGCTGTTAATCTCTAGACACATGTGTTTCTGGATTTCATCCTTCTTCAGTAGAGATAAAACGAAATTCTTCTGGGGTTTGCTGAGAAAGCTGCCACAATACTCTCAGGTCTCTGTACCTCTCCCTGGCGCACAGGTGCCTCCCATGAGCTCGTCAGCCCAGTGGCTCAAGGGAGCCTTTTTGAAACAGAAGGGGGATGGGAGCACACTGCTACCTCCCAGCACAGTTCGCCCCTTTGCATCCTGGTACATGCAGTTCAATTTAAATGCTTACTTGAAATTGTGCAGAGTGTCTCACCAACGTTGGTGCAGGTTAGTGCTGTTAATCTCTAGACACATGTGTTTCTGGATTTCATCCTTCTTCAGAAGAGATAAAACGAAATTCTTCTGGGGTTTGTTGAGAAAGCTGCCACAATACTCTCAGGTCTCTGTACCTCTCCCTGGCGCACAGGAGCCTCCCATGAGCTCGTCAGCCCAGTGGCTCAAGGGAGCCTTTTTGAAACAGAAGGGGGATGGGAGCACACTGCTACCTCCCAGCACAGTTCGCCCCTTTGCATCCTGGTACATGCAGTTCAATTTAAATGCTTACTTGAAATTTTGCAGAGTGTCTCACCAAAGTTGGTGCAGGTTAGTGCTGTTAATCTCTAGACACATGTGTTTCTGGATTTCATCCTTCTTCAGTAGAGATAAAACGAAATTCTTCTGGGGTTTGCTGAGAAAGCTGCCACAATACTCTCAGGTCTCTGTACCTCTCCCTGGCGCACAGGTGCCTCCCATGAGCTCGTCAGCCCAGTGGCTCAAGGGAGCCTTTTTGAAACAGAAGGGGGATGGGAGCACACTGCTACCTCCCAGCTAGGCCTGGGCAAAATTTCCGTTCCGTTCGCGGAATTTGCGATAATTTGGCATTTCCGCGTTCCGCGGAGAGCGCGGAAATGTCAAAATTTCCGCATTCCGCAGCTTTGCGATAATTTGGTTCTTGCTCGCACTGTAAAATAATACATTCTCGCGCGCGCGCGATCGCCTTCCCTGAATCCCCGCGTTCGCCGACAAGTTTTCCCGATCCGGTCGCGTTCTCCATGAGATGTTGTATTGTTTTAGCCATTTGCGCTGTCTCGCGACAGTTCGCGTCCGCAGTGACGTCATGCATCGCGCGATCACGTCTTTTTTCTCGCGATCATGCACCGCGAGACAACTGAAAACAAGATGGCCGCGCCCGCAAGCAACCACATGGGTAAGTTGGCAACCCGCAACCATGCAGAAAATCTCGCGAACATGCCGGAAAAAAACCTCTCCCTGGCGCACAGGTGCCTCCCATGAGCTCGTCAGCCCAGTGGCTCAAGGAAGCCTTTTTGAAACAGAAGGGGGATGGGAGCACACTGCTACCTCCCAGCACAGTTCGCCCCTTTGCATCCTGGTACATGCAGTTCAATTTAAATGCTTACTTGAAATTTTGCAGAGTGTCTCACCAAAGTTGGTGCAGGTTAGTGCTGTTAATCTCTAGACACATTGTGGGGGCGTAAGTTATAGTTATAGATCAGGTAACTATAACTGCTGAATTTCACTGATTTTGTACGAGTGAAATCTGAGCCTAACTTTAACGTCCCAGTAACCTATGTTTTTTTCATTGAATATATAAAAAAACAATGTTAAAGTAAATTCATTAACTTGTGCTCTTGTCATGCACTTCTTATGACCTGCCATATTACCTCACTTGTGACATGTTCTATGACATCACTGATGAGATCTCAAATGATGGTGAGCGCTGTTGAGGGAGCCACATAGTCCCTGCAGCCACCGCCAACTCCCCAAATGCTGTGGGAGCGAGCATTGCCCCCACCTGCTGAGAGCAGCTATTGATGCTGCTCCCTCTGGGCATGACCAGTCTATTGATCTGTTTCCGGGCAGGGAAACAGATCACAAGTCTGCTCCCAGTCAACGGGAGCATTTTTAAACCTCCTGACTGCTGGGAGCAGACTTTGTGTTTGCTCCCATTTGGTAGGAGTTTTGAAAAAGCTCCCGCCAAGCAGGAGCAAGCATAAGTTTCTCTGCCCACACCGGTGCGGACAGGGAAACTACTGTGTACCGGGGGTAAGCTCCCCAGGACATAGCATGTGAGCCAGCCCCGGGGATGGTGTCACAGGGCCCATAGAAGGCTCAGGGAGGGGGGCTACATGGCACCTTCTCATTTAAAAAATGAATCGTCCCGAGGAGATTGAACATCCAGGGCCTTTGAAGGTTTAGGAGGGAGGTGATGAGGCCCCCTCTTCCCCCTTTTGCATGTTTCAGCCCCATAGGTGGGCTCCCGAGGCCTATAATGGCTCACGGATGGGGTGCGTGGCCCCTCTCCCCTTTAAATCAAGAAAGAGACCCAAGGCGATGGGGTTCCCAGGGAACAGGCAGCTCGGCTTCCTCCCTCTTTATGGACATTTTGGCACCAGGGATGGGCTCCCCAGAGAATATAATGGCTTGGGAAGGGGAGCTACTTGACCCCTACCCCTTATGGAATGTGGCCTTGGAGGTGGCCTCCTCGGGTTACATAATGGTTCCTGGAGGAGGGGCTGCGGGAGTCCCTTGGGTTTACAGCAAAACCTGTAGTTTTCTTGTGTAGTGTGGCCCCAAGGGGGTCCCTCTGGGTCTCCACATGGAGCCAAGGGGGGCAGGGTATCCTTACTCTGCCCATTAAGATCGCTTTTCTTTCTAAAACTTCAGGACAGGGTACTTTCTCATGCAGTAGTCTGCCTCCAGTGGGAGCGAAAAGCCACAGAAAAATAAAGCTCTGTGTGCCAATCAGAATCTTTCTGATTGGCCCAGGCAGCCTTATTCTTGAGCCTCTCACAGACCCAACTGTCCAGATATACAGATATTTTTGACACTTAATTTCTAAAAAGCTGCTAAATGTATTTATACCAAATTACAAAAGTACATTCTGCTGACCAATACCTAACTTCCTGAAAAAGCTGTAATTCCAGCAGTTCTTGCTGTAACTCTGTCTGAAGAAGTCTATGGAAAATGCAAGGAGATTTTGTGTTTTTGGACCCCCCTTTTTTGTTGACCCTTACTAATTTCCATGCACAAACTAGTCAAGAAGTAGCAAATTTTGGGGAGTTTTTCCATGGAGATTCGTCAAACGGGGCTAAAGTTATTAGCAACACAACAAACACTTTTAATATGGAACAGGTGACCTAACTATAACTATAACACATTTGGTGATATATACGTTTGTGTGTTTATATAAGTATATATATTTATCTATTAAAATACTTAAAATGTACTTCTTTAAACTTATTGCACTTTAAACATATGCATAATAAACAACCATAAAGCTCTTTCTGCTAAACAAGTGTCAGGTCAAGCTTCACGGAGTGAAAGGCCCTTCTGTGAAGCCACCAAAAATATTTATATTTGAAAATCTATATTTTTGGATGATATTAGTGTCACCAATAATTTGTTCTGATATTTTGGTATCTACCATTATAAGTATAGGAGCAGGATATTGTGGTAAACAACATTTTGTTTCACAGTACTTTTGTCAGAGATATTTTTACACCGATATTGTGTCAGTGATCCTTCTGTAGTAAGACAATCTCCATATATGGCAACTTCGACCCTCAACCAGACCCCATCACAATCACAACTCAACTTCCCATCCTGGCTGAACACCAAATCCTGACTTTGTGGCCTACTCTCCCGATTGAAACTGCTGCTACAATAAAGTTTCCTTCCAGGGGGTCATATGACCCTTTACCCCACTATACCTTCAGTGAAAGACTCCTACCACTTGGTGATGCAGTAACACACATCTTTAATACCTCCATGAAATCAGGTACATTCAGGGACACCTGGAAACATGCCACCATCAAGCCCCGATCAAGAAACCATTTTCTGACCCTGCCACGCTTTCCAAATACAGATCCAGCTCTCTTCTAACTTATATGGCAAAGGTCTTAAAGAAATTAAACAGCTGACGCCTCACAGACCACCTCAGCTACTTCCAGCTCCTCAACAATATGCAGTCCGATTTCAGGCCCAACCACAGTACAGAAACAGGACTCATTGCCACCACAGCGGACATCCGCATTATCTTTGAAAGAAGAGACATGGCAGCCTTCATTCTCCTTCAGCATTTTATGCAGTCTCACTCCCCATCTTTATTAGGAACCTGCATGAGATTGGCAACCGATGTTCCTCTCTCTGCTGAATCTGCTCCATCTTAATGGATAGAACACAAGCTGTCAGCCTCTCACCTCACTCCTCGGAACTCTGCAAAGTCATCTGTGGAATATATTCTATGCTGCGATCACCAAGCAACAAACTAGAAGGCAACAAACCATCAAGAGCTCTGCAGCCAGATTCATCCTCAACCTCTTACGCAGAACTCACATCACACCAGAACTCAGGGAGTTACAATGACTTCAGATACACAGTTGCGTTAATTTCAAATGCCACACACACACACATTCAAGGGACATCGCAACTTACCTAAACAGTTCCACCTCCTTCCACCAACCAACCAAACATCTCCGCTACACAGGACTCCTACTCGCACATTTCCTAAAAATAAATAGAATCAGATCAGAATAGCTGGATAACCATACATCACTCCTAAAGCATAGAACCACCTCCCATCAAACATCAGAACCTCCTCCTCTCTTCTTGAATTCCACAAGAAACTGAAGGTCTGTCTTTTCAATTTATGAACCTACTGTAGTCAGAGCTAGGCACGCACACCTCCTCAGCACCAATATACTTTTGCGGGTGATATTGCACTTTCTAAATACACATAACAAAAAACAAAAACTAAAAAGACCTATCTACTACAGGAGTGCCAGGTGAAACTTCACAGCGTTATGGGGCCTTCTGCAAAGCCACCAAAAGTTGGAATGACAAAACTTACCCTCCCCTTGGAACAAGTGTGCCAGAGCAAGCAGCAGGGATTAAAGAGTTCATCTGAGAACAGAAGCTGCCAAGAAATGGAACTGTCAGGCTCGCCCCTCTCTCCAGAAAAGCAATTCCAGGGCAAGCTTCATGAACTGACAGGCCTGGCTATGAAAGTGGCAAAAGCAGAAAGGCCAATCTTCCCCACAAACCTGGATCACCGGTGCCAGGGCATGCATCACAGACAGGAGGGCCTGACTGCAAAACCACCAAAAGACAGAACTGCCAAGCTCTCCCCACCTGTCTGCAAAAGGGTCTGGCTGGGAAACAGCTAAAAGGCACACCCATCAATCTTCCCCACCCCCCAACCTGTAATACCATCGCCAGCAAAAGCTTCACGATCTTAAAGGCAGAGATGATAAGAAACTGCAAGGCTGAAGTCAAGCTCCCCCCCCACCCTAAAACACTGTTGCAAGCTTCATGGACTGAAGGGCTCAGTTACAAAGACTCCAAGCTCCAAGACCCTTCACACCCCACACAACTCCACTGCACAATACCATTGCCATTGGTAGCTAAACAGACATAATGGCATGTCTGTGAAAGCATCAAAAGGTGATACAGTCAATCGCCACCTCCCCCGCTAGAACACCACCAGGGCAAGATTCACAGAATGAATGGCCTGGCTATGAAGCTGTATAAAGGCAGAACCATCAAGCTACACCCCACTCACTGAAATGCCAATGCAAGGGCAATATTCATGGACTGATGGGACCCTCTTCAAATCTGGCAAAAAGTGGGGCCTCCATGCACACCCATTCTTCAACGTACACCGACACCAGGGTAAGCTGCACATTACAACTATGAAATACTAAAAAGTGGAACTATTAGGCTCTCCTGCACCTGGTAACACTGATGGCAGTGAAAGCTGCATGGACTGAATAGCCAGACTGGGAAACTGAAAAACAGAGGAACCATCAAGCTATCCTCCACCCCAGACCAACATTGTCAGGGCCAGCTTCCCAAACTGAATGGCCCAGCAGCAAAACCGCCAAAAGGCAGAACTTTCACGTTGTCCCCCATCCAGTTATACCAATGTGAGGGTAAATTAACCCCTTCAGTGCCACGCCCTTTCCCCGCCCTGTGCCGGGCGTTACATTAGCGGGTGGGGTTCATGACGAGATAGTCTCGTCATGGGCACAGCGCAACCGTGCTCCATGACGAGACTATCTCCTCATGGGCACTGAAGAGGTTAAATGGCTCTACTACAAAACTACCAAAGGCAGTAGCGTCATGCTACTCTCCATACCGGTATACCAACGACGTTACAAGCTTCCTGGACTGAAAAGCCCAAATACTTCCAGGAAAAGGTAGTTACCACCAAGGTACCATCTCTTTGGTAAAGCTCTGTGAGAAATTGGGTTGCTGGCTGACTGGGGTGTGGGCAAGGGCAGGGCAAGGCTGCATGAGGTGTTTGAAGAGGGAGGGTCGTCGTCGGATAGTCTTGGGTCGAAGCTACAGTGAAGATTTCTACATTCGTACGTAGGGGCATACGTAGGGGCATATTTATCAAACCTTCACGCAGCACAGCAAGCCAGCTTGCTGCTCTGTGCTGCATGAAAGGGCAGGAATGCACCTTATTTAACATTATATGGCACATTCCTCTCCTTTCCTCGTGCTGACACACAATGGGCTGCCTTGCCTCTGCGGAGAGGATTGTTTTTGTGCAAGAAGGGACACCTTCCTGCATAAAAACAATAATTTGAGGCCTTTTTCGTCTTTCCATGTGTGCTGCAGAATGCAGCAACATAGAAAGAGCAAACCATGAGGAAAAATAAAGGTATTTCTAATTGTTACGCCTCACCTGGGGATGTGTAGCATTTTGACGCATTCCCAGGTATACCAGCAGCTGTGGCCCGTATAGGTTAGAGCGGTAGGGCTATGGCACAGGCTGGGGGGGATTTCGATGGGCGATAAAGAGGGAAAATTAAATAAATAATTAATTTTCCCTCATCATCGTCCAACAAAATGACCCCCAGCCAGCCCCATCGCCCCATCGCTCTTACCGTCACAGGCCACGGCTGTCTACCATCAACAACTCAAGAAAATAAGCTCTACCTTAACATATATCAATGGATCAAGGAGATCTCTCTGATTCAATAGCTAAATTTGCCACCATAAAGAAAGGAACACACACTCATAGAAAGCAACAGGGAGTTGATGATGGAATTATGATATTTTTATTATTATTTTTTTATAAATTATATAATACAGAAAATTCAATAAGTGAGTTTACAAATAGCTCCTAGATAGCAAATAAATACAAAAAGTATGATAGTTGATAATGCAAAATACACAAAGTAATCGAAAGTGGGCCCCCATAGGGGATTGAAAAGAGTAAATGTACAATTAAATGACAATCAAATAATCAGGCATACAATACATTCATACACAATCAATCTTAAATGGTAAAAACATACATTAACTCTTCTTAAAAGTTGAGAGAAAGGGGGGGCGTGGCTTGGTGCCCGAAGGAGATGGCGCGTTCGGCTAGGAGCTCCGTTCACACCAGGGTTTACTGGCGGTTCGCGCCTCAGTTCCCACCAACGAAGGGCACCCTCTCCTGTCGGAACATGCCAAGATCATTTTTAATCCTTTTCTGGCGCTGAGGCACAGTTATTTTGGGTTTTACAACCCATTTTATTTTCGGTCGCGGCTCGTCAGCGGCCGCGGCCGCCATCTTGTTTATTTTCGCCCGTGACTGCCTCAGCAGTGCGCTTTGCCACGCATGGATCCCCTGGACGCCTCATGCATAACTACTGACCCCAGCACCTCCTGAAGCACAGTTGTGGACATTCTGCACTCTAAGGTGACTTTCTTTTTTCTCCTCAACATGAATATTTCCGCTGCCTTTTTCTGCTGACTGGAATTTTCAACTTTCCTCATATACGGCGGCCATCTTATGCTTCCAGTCTCCAACACCTTTGACTCCAACTTTGTGGCCTGGCATTTTCCTTCCCTTATTAATTTGCTCCCTGCTCCTTTTTCAGTTGGGCAATAAGATATTTTTTCTTCTTTTTTTTTGACTGCGCGCTCCATTGACGTGCCGATGGCGCATTGCTCTAGTCAGACTCAAAAACGTAGTTACATTAAGAACTCCAAACTATTCACGGCACTGGCCCACTTGGAAGCCTCTCAGTCTCTACCTTCAACTGAAATGACATCGACTGCGGACATCACCTCACAGCCTTCGGCAAAAGTGAACTCTAAGAGGTTAAAGAAGGACCCGCCTTCGCCTCCTAAGTCCTCCTCGCCCATCTCAATGGAGCTAATCCTCGAAGAGATACGGGCCCTGCGCCCTTTCATGGAGGAGACGAATGCTAAGCTGCAGATTCTCACTGATAACTGGGCCTCGATGGACGAAAGAGTATCGCTGGTGGAGCGTGACGTCTCCTCTCTTCAGGAATCCGCGTCCAAGGTTTCCCACATGCACACGCAGATTTCATTTCTTCAGAAGCAGGTGGAGGACCTCGAAAATCGTAACAGGCGCAACAATCTTCGCCTTTACGGCCTGGTGGAGGGCTGTGAGGGGAATGATCCCATCAGCTTTTTCAAATCCTTTCTCCCGAAGCTTCTCCACCTACCTGATGACACCTCACTGAATATCCAGCGTGCCCACAGACTTGGTCGAGCTTCCTCCTCTCCTTCCGCATCAACGAAGCCTAGAGGTGTAATAATGTACTTTCTAGAGTACACAGACTTGTTGAAAGTCCTCTTAGCCGCCAAAGCCTCTCCTCGCCTCACTTGGTCAGGCTCCACCTTGTTCTTTGCACAAGATTATGCCAGGACCACTGCAAACCGTCGCAAGGCCTTCCTGGACATGAGACCGGACCTACGCTCCATTGGTGCCAGATATGGGCTTTTTCATCCTTGCCTTTTTAAGGTCACTTATAATAACAAGACTACGACATATGAGGATCCTGCCCGTCTTCGAAGCTTCCTGAACTCCTGCGGTCAGCCCGGCATGGAGATAGCCGGTCCCTCTTCCCATCCACCATGACTTATTTTTGCAGCTGCAGCTTGATTCTCTAATTTGTCCTGCTTTAATGCTTTCATTTTCTTTCGCAGGTTCTTCAGAATGTATGACCTTTCTTCAAGATTATGCCTTTCATTTTGTCCTCTGATAGTGTTAATCGGGCTCTTCAGTTGGTCATATGTTTGTTCTTTATCAACGTGTATTCGAGTTTCTAACTATGTTCTCTTTCTCCCTTCACAGATCACTGTTTTGCGTTCCGTTCTGTTATCCCTGGTTGGACGTCTCTCTCACCCCGAATGCCCTGCCTCTCCCAGTTGGCCCTTCCTCCCTCCCCTCATCTCCATGTGTGTTTCTGCTTATTCCCAGTTCCTGATTGTATTTTTCCCGTGCTACCCCTCGTAAGTACTCTTCATTCCTCATTTATCATGTTTTTCTTTGCTTTATATTTTCTTATTGTACCTTTTCCCTCGTTGTTTTCAGATTTACTGGTGTCATTGCATTTTCCATGCTTCTCCCTTATCTTTCTTTCTTCATTTTTTTTTTTTTCTCCCCATTGTGTATTGGCTCTCTTGCTTGTATTCATCTCCCTTTACCTATTCTATTTCCCCTTGGCCCTTACCTACCATTATCTTTGAGTATTGTTGTATCTTCTTCACCTTCTTTCTGCTTTCTTGGCTCTCTCCTATTTTTATGGCTTCACTGGTTCCTTACTCACTTTTTCTTCTACCCTTGTCTTTTCGCGTCAGTTCTCATCTCACTCTCTTTTCCTCTTATGCTCCTGTCCGCTGTGAGGCATTTCCTTGCTGTCCTACTCTCCAATTGGTCCATTTTTTGATTAGTCTTTAATGTCAGTTCGAATTGTTTCCTGGAATGTTAGAGGTCTGCATTCTCCTATCAAGAGACAAAAAATCCTCTCTCATTTAGCCAAATTAAATGCAGACATTGCCTTTTTACAAGAAACCCATCTATCTGATGCTGAAGCTGCTAAACTTAAGAGAGGTTGGGTGGGGGCTGTATTTTCATCTCCGGGTGATGGTAAGAGAAACGGTGTGGTTGTACTAGTCCGCAAGTCTCTTACCCATTTGCTCTTGGCTTCTGAATCAGATCCTGATGGTAGATGGTTGTATGTCAAACTCTCCTCAAAAGGCGTCCCTCTCTCCCTCCTTAACATTTATGCTCCTACTGGAGGTGATCAGGTCTTCTGGCGCGCATTGGCCTCCCGCATCACTGAATATATTGATGATAATTTTATTTTAGCAGGTGATTATAACCTACCCTTTGATCCTTTTTTAGACAGGAACTCCAAGGCACCTTTTATCCCCAACAAGTCCCACAAGCTTTTTACTCAAGCGATATCCCAGCATAAACTCATTGATTCCTGGCGTCTCTGCAACCCCACCTCTAAAGAATTCACCTTCTACTCCCCGACTCATCATTCCCAGTCCCGTATTGACTATATTTTCCTCTCCCATCATATGTCCCAATCCCTCACCCATGCTGACATAGGCCCCATCTTATTTTCTGACCACGCCCCTGTTTTGATAAACATTGACATTTTACCCAAGTCCACTGGACGAAAGAGATGGCGCTTTAACAACACTTTACTCCTTGACCCCAAATTCTCCGCCTCCTTTGTAGACTTTACCACAGAATTTTTCAACATTAATGACACTCCCACTATGCCTAACCACGTTGTCTGGGATGCCTATAAAGCAGCAGCCAGAGGTTTTATTATCAGCTTTGTGGCTACTAAACGTAAGAACGCTCGTAAATGTACCAATGACCTCCTTTGTACGATTAAAAAATTAGAACATTCCTTCTATACATCCCATTCGCAAGAAAGTTTGACTGCTCTCATTGCTGCTAAGATGCAATTCAACAAACAATCCACTGAGGATGCTTCATTGTATTTGTTAAAATCCAGTTCAAAATTCTATGGGGGTAAAAACAAGGCGGGGAAGGTCCTAGCCAATTATTTAAAAGTCAAGCAAAACAAACTGAATATTGAATCTATCTACGATGTTAATTCTGTTTTAAAGCATACGGATGTTGATATTTTAGAGCAATTCTCCCAGTTTTATTCCAATCTCTACTCTTCTGAGACTCACCCCACTCCTCATTCTCTTGCTACTTTCTTCGCCACCATCCAACCACCCTCCAATTTCCCTGTTGATCTATCCGCCCTTGAATCACCAATCTCTAGCGATGAATTACTTTCAGCACTTCAATCACTCAAGAAAGATAAGGCCCCCGGCCCAGACGGATTCACAGTTGAGTTTTATTTGCATTTTTCCAAATTGTTGTTGCCCAGACTACATTCCCTTATTGATTCCTTCATATTGAATGGCTCTTCCTCAGGTACATTTTCTGATGCCCACATCTGTGTCATACCCAAAGAAGGCAAAGATACCCAACATTGTAAGAATTACAGACCAATTTCTTTGGTTAACATTGATTATAAACTGTATGCCAAATCTCTCGCCATCAGATTAGACCCTTACCTTCCCGAATTGCTAGGCCTTGAACAATCTGGCTTCGTTAAGGGCCGCTTCATCACTGATAACACCAGACTTTTGTTTAATGTCCTTTCCAAATCTCCACAGTTCCAAGACTCACTTGCAGCCATTGCCCTAGATGCAGAAAAAGCGTTCGATAGGGTGGAGTGGACTTTCCTTTTCTCCGCCCTCAAATGGTTTGGATTTGGCCCACACTTCATCTCCTTTATCTCCTTTCTGTATTCCAGCCCTAGAGCGGCGGTTTGCGCCAACGGTCTAGTCTCCTCTTTTTTCAATCTGGGTAGGGGTGTTCGTCAGGGTTGCCCTCTTTCCCCTTTTCTTTTTAATTTGGCCCTGGAACCTTTTCTTTCAAAGCTTCGTCAAAACCCCAACTTACATGGTTTCCAAATTTCCCAAACCAATATTAAACTTGCTGCCTACGCAGACGATATTCTACTATTCATGTCTAACCCTACATCTTCCATTCCCGCATTCCTAGCTGAAGTCCATGACTACTCTCAGATTTCAGGTTATAAGCTAAACAATGACAAGTGTGAGATTCTACCCCTTACCAAGTTCACCTTTAAACCGGACTTTATGGCGTCCAATTTTACCTGGAGCTCCTCACACATCAAATATCTAGGTTTACACATTACTTCCTCCCTCCCTGACACTGTTTCATTATGTCTCAATAAATGCATCCAAAAACTGTCCGACCTCACCTCTAGATGGCACCCATTATACCTCTCCTGGTGGGGCCGTCTTGATACGATTAAAATGATGCTCTCCCCGTTAGTCCTTTATACCATTTCTAACATCCCAATTCCTATCCCTGCTAAGTTCTTTAAGAAAATTAACACTATTCTCTCTTCCTTTCTTTGGTCCGGCAAAAAAGCACGTATGTCCCTGTCCAGATTGCAGCTCCCCAAGTCTGAAGGTGGAGTTAACTTTCCAAATTTTCCCGCTTACCACAAGGCATTCCTCTTGCGGCAAGCTTCCCAATGGCTGCAAGACCCTGCTGAGCCGTCCCCCTTATGGGTTGTCATTGAGCGACTTTCCTTATCCCCTTTCACTTTTGCTGAATACCTCTCATTCTCACGCAAGCCTCACTTCTCCTCCATTCCTATCCACAAGTTCACAGCAAAGCTGCTTCTCTCCACCTCCCCAAGCCCCCCTTCCTCTGTAGCAGAGTTTCTCAATTCCACCATCTGGCACAACAACAGTATAACCATCAATCGCAAACCCTTTTATTGGAAAACCTGGAGACAGAGGGGTTTAATCTGGGTATCTCAACTCTTCTCTAATTCCGATTTCTTATCCTTCTCCGTTCTCAGTCATCACTTCCATCTCCCCCGTTCTTCTGCCTGCAAGTATCTTGCGCTTAAAAATGCAGTCATGTCCACTTATGCTCTTCTCTCTAACCACCCTACGCATCCTCGCCCTCCCAACCCTACCTCGCACCTTCATTCCTTCCTGCGCACTCACCCTACAGCCTCCTCATTATACCACTCGTTCCATGCGATTCTCACACCCAGACCAAAATCCAAAGTTGAGGAACAGTGGGAATCTGATTTTGCCATCTCTTGGCCCACCTCCCTGTGGGATAAACTATGGACCAAACTTCGCAAGACATCTAGGGCTGCCTCCCTCACACAAACTCTTTTCTTCATTTACAACAGACTCCTCTTCTCTCCCCAGATGTTGAATAAAAGATTTTCTTCCACACCTGATCTCTGTTGGTCCTGTTCTGCTCCTAACGCCACTCTCTTTCACATGCTTTTTTCTTGCACTTTCACGGAAAATTTCTGGACACTAGTTTGGGCCCAAATCAATGCCATATTCCACACTACATTCCCCTTTTCTTTTGTCAATATTTTTTTAGGAAGCCTTTCTCCCTGCTGGGATGACATTCATCTTAATACGCAAATTGTTGATTTGTTGTTAGCTGTTGCGTTCCAGCAAATCACCGTCAACTGGAAAAACTTTACGAATATCTCTTTTAAAGCATGGTGGTACAATGTGTGTTATAATCACAGGCTAGACACTGTCTTTGTGCACCCCCTTAGTTTAGTTGCTAAACGACATGATTTATGGCTTCCTGTAACCTTGTATCTAGATATCTGTGCTAAAAGCTCTTCCCATGTATCACCTATTCAGCAAGAGGTCTCTAAGCCTCCCTGAGTGATATTGTTTTTCATTTGTATTATTCTTTTTATATAAGCTTCTTTAATTTTCATTATTACCAGTGCTGTTTTTTTATATTTAGCCTCAAACCCTTGTTATCCTCTGATTGATTGTATATTTTCACTACCATGTATTACCTTTCTTCTCCAATTGAAGACATGTTTGTATTTTTTTTTTTTTTTTCTCATGTATTGACACCTTTACTTATCCAATAAAAATCTTTTGAACTTAAAAAAAAGTTGAGAGAAAAAAGGTGAGCAGAGGGAATAACTCCTCGTAGTGTGAGGGTGTCTAGGGTCAGGCACCACTGGCTCATAAGGGGGGGATGCGTCAGAACAAAGGCAGTAGGACACGCCGACGCGCGTTTCGGTGCAATCACCCGCTTAAATAGGGTGCCACTTTCTTCAGGGCGTTTTCTTTGGTTTCAGGGGGCCTGCAGATACGTAACATGTAAAAAAAGGGAAAATTAAGAGGAAAGAAATGGAAGAGGGAGATATATCGATGTCAGAATAAATTACAATACATGATTGGAGCTTTAAGCATTCAACAAAGTTAAAGTAAATCAAATACTATAATGAAACAACTTAATTCACAGGTCACAGATAGACCAGACTTTAGGTGGCAAATAGACATTCACATTCGGTACAATATAGATAAATTGGATATTAAATATTTCGACCAATGTTCAAAAGACAATCTAAATCTAGAGAAACAATTTTTTTGCACCTCGTTGGTCATCTTTCATGGGATGGACCACCCATGAGTGAACCAAAGACAGATCTAAGAAACTAAGTACCAGCAGTATCAGAAAATCAAACATTAGGGTAACGATCACTGCTAGACAGTGGTTCTGTCGCTGACCCAATCGTAGAAACGATGGGTCTGAGGGGTGGATCAGTTTGGTTTTTATGCGTCTTAGGAACCCCATAGATAATGTCAATTACTGCTTTCATCCTACCGTGTGATATCTGCATGAACTCTGAAGACTTATCCTATGACCCCCTCAGCCGCCCAGATTGAAAGGCAAGCTTAATCCCTCTTTTGCCTTTCTACCCTGACTTCTAGAGTGGACCACTAGTAAGCTCCACCGTGACTTATCTGATTTCACTTTCTTATTGTTTCCACTTTTTAGAACTCCATCGCAAGTGGTACTATCCCTCGCATTTTCTGCCATCTATTGCAACCATCATTGAGGTTTCGCCTCTTCTCGAGTTGGGTGAGACCCCATAATATACATCAATAATCATTATTAACTCATTATATTCTCCCTTAGCAGTGATCGTTACCCTAATGTTTGATTTTCTGATACTGCTGGTACTTAGTTTCTTAGATCTGTCTTTGGTTCACTCATGGGTGGTCCATCCCATGAAAGATGACCAACGAGGTGCAAAAAAATTGTTTCTCTAGATTTAGATTGTCTTTTGAACATTGGTCGAAATAGTTAATATCCAATTTATCTATATTGTACCGAATGTGAATGTCTATTTGCCACCTAAAGTCTGGTCTATCTGTGACCTGTGAATTAAGTTGTTTCATTATAGTATTTGATTTACTTTAACTTTGTTGAATGCTTAAAGCTCCAATCATGTATTGTAATTTATTCTGACATCGATATATCTCCCTCTTCCATTTCTTTCCTCTTAATTTTCCCTTTTTTTACATGTTACGTATCTGCAGGCCCCCTGAAACCAAAGAAAACGCCCTGAAGAAGGTGGCACCCTATTTAAGCGGGTGATTGCACCGAAACGCGCGTCGGCGTGTCCTACTGCCTTTGTTCTGACGCATCCCCCCCTTATGAGCCAGTGGTGCCTGACCCTAGACACCCTCACACTACGAGGAGTTATTCCCTCTGCTCACCTTTTTTCTCTCAACTTTTAAGAAGAGTTAATGTATGTTTTTACCATTTAAGATTGATTGTGTATGAATGTATTGTATGCCTGATTATTTGATTGTCATTTAATTGTACATTTACTCTTTTCAATCCCCTATGGGGGCCCACTTTCGATTACTTTGTGTATTTTGCATTATCAACTATCATACTTTTTGTATTTATTTGCTATCTAGGAGCTATTTGTAAACTCACTTATTGAATTTTCTGTATTATATAATTTATAAAAAAATAATAATAAAAATATCATAATTCCATCATCAACTCCCTGTTGCTTTCTATGAGTGTGTGTTCCTTTCTTTATGGTGGCAAATTTAGCTATTGAATCAGAGAGATCTCCTTGATCCATTGATATATGTTAAGGTAGAGCTTATTTTCTTGAGTTGTTGATGAGCTTATTTTCCCCTTCGCTCTCCTTATTATCTAAATTGGGGTACCCCTGTTTCTAGTGGACACGGCTGTCTACCAGTAATTGTCAATCTAGGATTGTACCATAATCCATGGTTGGATGCGTGGGAACAACCATGTTTAACTCATGGGACACCTCCCTGGGACAGAGTAACACAATGCAGCGAATTGTGCTGCATTTCGTTACTCTAGATTTATCAAGCCACTAAGGGTCACGAAGGTGGCCTTGCATGGCTTGATAAATCCAACTTTAGTATTGCGTCCCCGCTGCACCCTGTTGCGTGGCACATGGGCAGGCGCAACACAATGATAAACATTCCCCTATAGTTTCTTAACTTCTTCATTGACTATATGATCTACGGTGATAAAGCAGTGTGATCTATAGAGGATCAAAATGCTATAATCCTCCTCACTGTGTAATCCACAGAGCGCAGCACCTTATACTTCTTAGAGCTCTGCCGTGAAAATAATAGGAATTAAGAAAAACGAAAATCCTCAATTTCTCCACCATTTTTGTCTGGTCATCTTTTTAATATCAAACGTTATATAAGAGACTCCACTCCAACTTTCTAACTTCAAGGGGATGAGGGGTGTACTTTTCGATAGGCCCACCAAGTTCCTCATGAAGGCCTGTTCCACCCTCAGAAGGCTGAATACGTTCTTATGGCCCCAAAGTTCAGCGCCATAGATGGATGCGGTCCGAGCTTGGAGGCCATAGATCTCAAGGGCGGGTGCAACCGGTTTGGAGATCGATGCTCTCTGAAGCTTACCAATACCCCCTGCTATTTGTGAAAGTCTGAGGGCTGATCTGGCAATCTGGTGGCCCCAGCCAAAATCCTCCGTCAAAGTGATCCCAAGATAAACAAAGGTTTTGACTCGTTCCAACGGAACACCATTCAGAAGAGGGTTCGGGCGCGTACGCCTCAGGGGATTAAAGATCATAAACAAAGGTTTTGTCCAAATTGATCTCCAATCCCCTCGAGGCACAGAAGCACACGAAACCATCCAGGACGCGCTGGATGCCCGAAGATGTTCGGGATAGCAACAGAGTGTCATCCGCGAACATTAATGCGGGCACCCGACCGGTCGTCAACCAGGGAGCATCATTATCCTTTACATCGTTTAAGGTATCGACAAGGCCATTGATAAATAAACTAAAAAGGGTAGGGGCCAAAACGCACCCCTGCCAGACACCCCTGGAAACAGGGAAGCGGTCTGAGAGATCCCCGTGTCTCCCGCACCTGACCCGTGCATAATTTCCAACATGCAAACTGGTCAGGATATTAAGCAGGTATGGTGGAAGGCCCAGGTAAGCCAATACGTCCCACAATTTTTCCCTAGGGACTAGGTCAAAAGCAGCCCGCAGGTCCACAAAAACAAGGTAGAGGCTGCCACCCTCAACCCTTGTAGTTTTCCAGAAAAGGACCTAGAGCCGGAAGATTTGGTTCAAGGTTGAGATACCGGATCTAAATCCAGCCTGGAGGGTAGACAATATTTCCCATTCCTCCATCCAAGCTTGTATCCTGTCCAATATGATTCTACCCATTAGTTTTTGTGTTGTATCTAACAGGCTAATGGGCGTATAATTCGAGGGGGTAAGTGGGCATCCCTTCTTGTATATGGGGACAATCTCAGCCCCCAGCCAGGTGTCCGGTAGATCAGACCCCATAAGAATCGCATTGAAAAAGATAACAAGATATGGCGCCCATATTTTTGGCTGGGATCGGAACAGGTCCCCCGGCAGTTTGTCGAGGCCGGGAGCCTTGTTTGGGAGCAACCTAGCTTTGGCAGATTCTACCTCCTTCAAGGTGATGCTCTCTTGAGAGTCAGAGGAGTACAAGCTAAGTCCCGACCCTCCACCCAAGGCCCCCGCCAGTCGATACTCATGGCGGGGCTCTGGGGCAGGGGGCCGTGCAAGTGTCGCGGCTCCCTCCTGTTGGAGCTTTAGGGCGAGCTTAGGGCCTAGACGAAATGTGTCATCATACTCCAAACATGTGTATAGTGCCCCGAAATGTGCTTCCCAGGCTGAGGGTGCAATGTTTGGGAAGATGGCTTGCCCGGCTCCCTTGGAGCCTGTACCAACAATGGCCCAAAATGTCTTTGCGTCCTTAGTCAGGAGCGCACTTCTCAACTCTTCCCACCTTGTTTGCTCCCAGTCCCTCTTGGCTCCCTCGATTGTCTTTTTATAGAACAAACGGGATGACCTGATTTCTAAACAGTCCTTAAGTTTAATTGCAGTAAGGAGATCCTTCTTGGCATTCCTACAGGTGGCATTATACCATGGGTGTATCTTAGCCCCACCTCTTCTAGACCTAATAAGTGGGCAAAGAACATCCCCCAACGCACTGGCCAGCTGTCTATGGATTTTTACAGCATGACCGTATGAGGACAAGTCGGCCATCTCAGCTATCCATGGGATAGCAAGCTGGTACAATTCACCCAGCCTAGACGGGGAATCCTGAAAATGAGGCCATTTGAGCCTGCGTCGATTGTTCGAGACCATAAGGGGCATGATCATGCTGGTAAGACCCGCTTCAGGGTTAGTCAGCCCAAAGCTCCCCGGCTTCAATGTTAGGACAAGGGCATTGTGGTCACTATCATATCTCGGTTGCACTCTAAATTCCAACAACCTATCCCAGTGTCTTACTTCCATCATGATGTAATCGATGATGGAAGTTTGTTCTACCCTGTTAAATGTAGGAAATCCCGGACGGTCAGGGTCCAGTCTCCCATTACACGCCCGCAGAGACGTAGCAAATGAGAGTGATTTTTTTTGAAGGACCAACCGGGTCCATGTCTTGACAGGAGGGATCTTTGGTTCCGGGATACACCAGAACAGGTCTTCATCATCCTGCTCATCCAGATCAGGGTTAACCAAGGGCTCAAATTGACAATTAAAGTCCCCACCAACAATTATTGTGACTGAGGGGTCAAGTGTCTGAATAAAAAGATCTAGTGCTTTAATCGTGTCTGACTCCTGCCCGCTCCTAACTGGCCTAGAGTAAATATTTATTATGGCTATTTTTGGTGAGTTCAGGGGTGTCAATAACACACATTGAACATCAGGGGAGTCAGTTGGTATTTGGGTAGCTTGAACGCTCAAGTGGGTGCCTATCCGAATTGATAGGCCACCAGATGGGCGACCTCTGCCACTAGTTACTGCCAAGATGTGAAAAGTTGCGTAACCTGGGCTAACACTCTCCTCTAGGGCCCATGTTTCCTGAATCAGGCAGATATCGTGTGTTGCCATGAAGGTGCTCCAGTCAGGACTAAGTAATTTGTTTTTAAACCCCGCTACATTCCACGAAAGAATTTTTATAATTCCATCATCTACCTTACCAGTGTCTTTTGGAATCCCTGTTGCCATAGTGGAAGAGCCATCGCAAGTAGGATTCTCTGGCTGAACTTTCCTTTCCGTTTTATCTATACTAGGAGCTTCCCCCCTACAGTAGTGGCTCCCCGCGAGTGCTTTGCATCCCCCAATTCACTCCTTCCCACCCAATTCAAGGAATTGAATGGTGTACCTTCTGCTGAGGTAAAGGTTTTGATATATCCCTCCAGTACAATTAAAGGGGTGGATGTTTCACTAGTGTTATTCAGAACTAGTTCCTTGTCGGGTGAGCGTCAATCTACCTGGTTCAGTACACTAAACCTATTTCTATGCGCAAGGGATGACAGAGGGGGAGTATAAACATGAAGGTCCTCCCAGCTTGTTTGCCCCTGTTGCACTCTAGGTGGACCACCATTTTGGCCCTCATCATAAATGGCACTTTTACAGTGAGCTGGTCTCAGATGGAGCATAGGATAAAAATAAGACAGGGGGAGGGGGAGGATTTGAGAATTTAATCTAGAGGGAGACATACTACAGATATAATCAACGGCAGCAATGTCCCTAAAATTTATAACTACACAATTCCCTGTAATAGTTTTAGGTCCCTTCCCAATCCAATCTATTCGTCTTACAAAGAGTATTTCCCCAGAAATGTGAGAGGGGAGAGGTCTGTTTACATTAAGCCACTGGATGCACTTATTTTTTAAGTCAGTATGGCCTTCATTTTTTCCCTGGCTTAGAAGTGGTACCCCCGTTAAGCCTACAACATACGGCAAAGATTCTGGGGGAAGATCAATGGTTTGCAACGCCAACGAGGTAGCTAAAGAAGATGATGGCTTTATATATGTTGGGACCAAGACATCAGAAGACCCCCTTACCAATCTATGTCTTTCGCATTCTGTTTTCTCATCACTGGGAGTGACTTTTGCTTTGGGAGAAACTGGGGCAGGGTTCCCAATTACCTGGGGGTCATCAGCAACTGAATTTGTACATAGGGGGGGGCTAGTGGTTTCCAAAGCTGGCTCATTGTTGGTGGGGGCCAATCATGTTCCTTGGCTCCTAGTAACACTATCAACTACTAAGGCAGTCCTAGCTTGAGAAACCATACCGCCAGCCTCACTAGAGGCAGACTTCCCATGTGGGACCGTTAGCGGCATTTTCCCCAGGCCCATATTATTAAGAGTAGAGACTAATCTATTGATCCTAAACGCCAGGGATTTAATGTATTGGCCAATAGTCTGATCCAAGAGAGACTGGAAGTCAGCTACTAAGCTAGTAACCCACAGCGGAGCTCCCACATTTACTGGGGAAGGGCCGGTAGTAGCTAGTACAGAATCATGTTTAGGCCCTATGTTTTTATTTGGCTTTTTTACAGGTCTCCTTTTCTTGCCTCTAGGGCCTGGTTTATTTAGTATGATGGTGTTTGGGGGTGATGGGGGTGAACATAGGGATGAATTGCTAGCTTTAGCATCTATAGGGACCTGGGCACAGGGTAAATCAGCAAATGACGACGTAAGAAACGAGCTTACGTCAGGAGGGTTTGTTACAATTGCTGAATAGTCCCCTGCTTGCTCTACCAAGGGGGCAGCAGGAGTAATTGACAGCCTTCGCTCTGTGTTTTCAATTGCAGTTACCACTACCCCAATGGTTTTTTGAAGCATCTTGTCGATAGCCGTTAGCGTAGGGAGGGGTTGTGTCGTGGCCACCTGTTGTCTCGTCACGGGCGGGAAACTGCTACCTTTTGATTTTTACCCATTATATAGGATGGTTGGCAGAGATAGACTATTCCGACAGAGCCTTTGCTAAGAAGCCCAAGGGAATAGCCCTAGTTCCAACAAAGGGTCTTCCCCCTTCCCCCCCCTCTCCCCTTACACATGATAGTCTAACTCTTCCTTCTCTCTCCGACAAGAGGAACTGTGTACCTTTTTTGTTGTAATAGTAATAATCAGTAATAACAGTACCTTTGGGTAAATGTCCAGGCTATCAAGGGTGTCCAATAACAATGTTAGGGGGGTGGCCCGTCCCTGCCTCCTCCGGCCCCTGACGGCCACAGACAGCCCGCCCTTTGCCCGGGCTTAGCCCGGCACCGCCCGCGCGCGTCCCGCGTTGCGGGAGGATGCCAGCAATTATATACCTCTGAGAATAAGGGGGTGGGGCTGCCAGTCCACTTCTAACCCCACTGCTCACTGGGGCTTGTAGTCCGCACTTCTGCCCCCAAAAAGACCACACAGGCTGGTGTACGATGCGTCTCCCGCGAAGCGGGAGGCGCGAGGTGTTAATGTAGCCTCCGGCCGTCAGGAGGTGGGGCTGCCAGTCCACTTCTAACCCCACTGCTCACTTGGGCTTGTAGTCCGCACTTCTGCCCCCAAAAAGACCACACAGGCTGGTGTACGAACCAATACCAGCAAAACAAAAGGAAGTGGGAAACCGACCTTCAGAAAAACATGGGGTCAGAAGCACTGTGAGAAAGCACATAAGTTAGCAGTAAAAGAAGGATACAGAAGTGTGGTTCACCACAGGGTAGCAGCAGTTCCATCCTGACTGTCTTCCAAGCCCCTCATTAGGGGTGGCACTTTTTGAGTTAGCTTTTGGAGCACTAGGAGGCTGGCTCACCTCTACAGCTTTGGCTCCTTCAGCATCTGAGGACAGACTGGTATCAATGCCAAGGGTTTCTGGTAGTCAAGAATGGTTGGGGAAGTTGGCCTACCATGGACGCTACCTTCATTTCTCCCAACTTAGGCAGGAGTGTGAAGTGTTTGTAAGTCTGTCCACTGCACTTAGGATGGGTCATTGCACATTTACAGTCACAGTCTCAGTGCCACAGTGGGACCCAAAAGCTGAAAACCACAGCTCTGTTGTCACTTTTCTAAGAGAAGCCACCAACAGTGATGGGAGGATGTCAGAGGATGTCAGACTGTCTGTGTTTTCAGGCACACAGCTTGTCCATGAAGATGAGATGTTCTCTGTGCACCTGCAAGAGAGAAGAGGCCTTAGACTTTGGGATCCTTACGGGGAAGAGCCACCAAGTCAATCAACTCTCATTCCAATGGCATCCAAAGTGGAAGTCACCTCCACCTGGAAGGTATTTATGGCAGCACAGACCCCAGGAGGGAGATCCTTGCTCATTCTATGATGAAGTGATAATGATTATGGAAGAGACTGACTATATCAATGGAACCTAAATGCTGCATTCATTAGCAAAGTGACTCATGCAGTCAAACCTAGACATCGCTCACATTGAGAAGGGGCTGCATGTGCTGATAGTAAACCACATGATGGTTCTCTGATTTCAGCTGTAAGAAAGGAAAAAAGAATCCTTCCCGCTTTAAAGACCTGGGGCCATATGTATGAACACATTTTACCATAGACACAGAATGGGTAAAACCCTTTGATACATCTGGCCCTTGGTCTCTGACATCAGAGAGTGAAGCGGGCAGAGATCCTCCAGATCCTCCAGCTCCCCCAGACTGATGGTGGTAGGATCCAGGAATACAGAAAGAGTCCACCTGTAGTAGGAAGGATAATCTTGTGAAAAAAGGTTAGAAAGCTGCACATGGCCACCATGAATGTTGCCTACTCTTCAACCTCACATAATTAAAGCCAAGTAGTCAGCCTACCTGACAGAGCCACACATTTCAAAAGTCCTGAGAGGTCTTAATGCAGGAGGATGCAGGAGAAGGAGTCCTATGAGGGTGCCATATGAGTAAACATGGGAGCATATTTACGAAAAGGTCACAGAGCGCAGTAAGTCATTATACTGCACTGTGCTGCGTGACAGGGAAAGGGCAGAAATGTGCTGCATTTAAAATATTTGGACTCATTACTGCCTTGTCCCTGCACTGGTGCATTTTTGGCTGCCTAGAGCCAGTGCAGGCACCCTTGCGCCATGATGCAAAGGGGCCTGTGTTGCATGCACATTCCTGCTCAAAAACAATCCTGTGCGGAATATTCCTCTTTCTATCTTTGCAGAATGCAGCACACATAGAAAGAGGAAGTTATGAGGAGAAATAAAGATATTTCTCCTTGTTACGCCTCCCCTTGGAAGACGTATCTTTCTGATGCATTGCCATGTTTACCAGTTCTGGTAAATCTGGGAATGACTCAAAAACCATGGGAGTTGCTTGGGAACACCCACATAATGCCCATGGAATGACTTTCCAGGGCAAAGTAATGCAGAGCAATGCAATGCAGTGATTTGCACTGCGTTTCGTTACTCCAGATTTATGAAGCCACTCAAGGCCACGCAAGATGACCTGGCATGGCTTCAAAAATCTCATTTAAGGTTTACGTCATGCATTGCGTGGTGCAAGAGCGACACAACCCCTGTCGTAAATATGCCCCTAGATTTTTATATTGCCATGGTGAAGAATGTTGAAAAACAAACATTAACTGAGATGGTACCTACCGACGGGCGATTGAGAGATGTGAAGTCATAGGATACACAGGACGGATTCTCTTAGACTGTTCATCTTTTGCAGAATTCCAGATCTTTCCATTAACATTAGCCACAGGCTAAAACCAAGCCCAGTCAGGGGACATGGCCTCCCACTGAGCCTACAACAGCTGACCAAATCCACCTGAACTACATCTTCAGGATCTCTCAAACGTGGGCTGATGCCTTAGTCACTAGTTGCATTGAATTAATGTAACTAAAAATAGGAAATCTTTTGAAAATTACTTGGTATAAGGGTGAACTAATGTAACATTTACTGATATTGGCCAGCTGTCAATTAACTTGCTCTAGTTTAATAGTTACAGTTGAAGGTGACTACTAAACATGGGGGGCCGAGTACAGAACCTGTGACCACGTTTGACGGACTCCTGCACATGCACCTGTGAGGCCCAGAGACAGCAGGGGCTACCGGATTGATTTTGCCCTCGCGTTACCCTCCCGCCGTCGCCTGCAGCCGCGACCGCTGTGTGTGGGGAGCGCTTGAAGGGACCACAACACCCAGGATCCCTTGGGCTAAGGAAGCGGAAATCACGCATCCAGCGCGACTGGGGGCACTACTTAACAGATCACGCCCTCCGGCAGAGCGGGGGCCGAGTACAGAACCTGTGACCACGTTTGACGGACTCCTGCACATGCACCTGTGAGGCCCAGAGACAGCAGGGGCTACCGGATTGATTTTGCCCTCGCGTTACCCTCCCGCCGTCGCCTGCAGCCGCGACCGCTGTGTGGGGGGAGCGCTTGAAGGGACCACAACACCCAGGATCCCTTGGGCTAAGGAAGCGGAAATCACGCATCCAGCGCGACTGGGGGCACTACTTAACAGATCACGCCCCCCCGCGACGCGGAACGCGCGCGGGCATGCGCCGGGACCGTCTGTGGCCGTCCGGGGCCGGCCGAGGCTGGGCTGGGCCTGGTCCCTAACATCTTGTTGAGGGTGCTGAAAGAACATTAAGGTACTGTTCATTTGTTGTAAAATCGTTAAGCTATTGTGGCCCTCTGCCCCCATTCTACTGTTTGTATTGGTTAACTAGGTACCAAAGAGGCCTGTTGCAGGGATACCCTCTGTATTGTGTTACGCAGTGATATCAATCCTATAACTGCATGAACAGAATGGCATCTAACACTCGAACCAGATCTTCTAAATTGAGCACGAAGGACCACGTCACTCCATCACAAAAGAACAGCTCAAAGGGTACCCCCGCCCAAGTCCCACCACAGCAGACTGCCATTGACAGAATGTTGCTTAAGGCCATTGGTGAAGTTTCGAACGAAATCGAGCGCACAGAAAGACGGCTCTCATTAACTCGTCATTTGAGCCAACTTGCTTCACCTATTACTAATACGCCCGCGATCACCCTTGACTCGTCCCAGGAGGCCCCGCTGATTGATACTTCTCCGCTACAAATAACTCCCATCGGTGATACACTGGACGATGGCAAAGGGGGAAAGACGCGAGCGACGAAGAAAAAGGGTAGTAGCAAGAGGCCACCTGGACCCAAAAAGACTAAAACCCGCACGACCTCCAATTATTCAGACGCTCCAATTGGAGAAGCTACCCGTGACCAAGCATTGGGCACACAGGCTCCCCCGGGGTGGGTGTCCCAGACTATTAACGATCTACAGTTACATTTTGAGCTACTGATCAACACTCAGATGAAACAAATCCTGAGCAGGCTGGACAAAATTGTTTCTCTAGTGAAGATAAGGGGTGGAGGGACAGGCAACACTCTATTTCCACCACTGAGCAACAATCCGGCCACTGAGTCGCCGACTGTTCAAATAACTAAACCTGGAGCTGAAGATCAGCCCAATAATAATATGCCTATCATTCCACCTGATAACACCCCAGCAGGGCCCTCTAATGCTACTATGAGAACCTCACTATTGCCAAACACGACTCATTTACAAACGGACAGGACACACACAGGCCTTTCCGCGAACACAGCCCACGCAAATTCGGCACTGCTGCACACTTCGCTGGAGTTGCCACACCGCACACAATTACCCCCACTCAAACCTACTCCCATTGGGCCTTGTATACACTTGCCCCCGGATGCAGCCCCGTATGTCATCATACTTACAGGGGTCCCAGAGTTAAAACCTGGGTACACAGAATCGCATGATGACCTCAAGAACAAAGTCACACATTGGCTAAATAAGAATAGGCCATTGCCGAGGGACGTACAAGGAGAAATCCTACATGTAAGAAGGGTGAGATGGCTGGGGAATAGGCAAAAGAATGTAGTTGGTGATTGTGTGGTGGTGAATTTCAGGGATTATAGGATAGTTGACCACATATTAAGCTGGGGTCCGGCGGCTCAAAGCAGTAACATAAGCTCACTACCACTGGGGTTCTTTTATGCTGCTGACAGAAGCACATATCGCCGAAATGGGGGCAGTTATGATAAAGATGAGTATTTGTGGGATGGCAGGGTTCACCACGAAATGAAGTCATATGCCCCCCCGGGGAGCCAAGGCAGAATTGCCCTAAGGAACAGATTCGACCCCCTGGGGTCTCTGGAGGAGGTGGATTGACTGAACGGGGTTAAAGCTTATGCTGAGCAAACACCGATACAACTAAACACTGCACAAATTACTCCCGTCGTTATGATCTCCTGTCAGCCCAAGAGGAGCAAAATTTGCATTCATCATCCAACTAGAGGGAGGTCCCCAGAGAAAATTACTGCAAACAAACACAAAACAGTGAATAGGCTGGATAGCCCAGGTCAAAGGCAAGAGGAGGTTGAGATTAATGAGGAACTAGCTCATGTGGCCTCACACACACAGTACCCACAAGTTACTCAGACCCCACTAGTGCTTAATACAGATGGAAATTTGGGAGAGTCTGACCACACTATCCCTAAAAACTCTGCCCCAATAGGGAGAATATTGCAGGAAGGGATTGAAATGGTCTCATGGAATGTAGCTGGGCTGTCCTCCAAATTTCACAATCAGGAGTGGAGGCAATACATTCTCAGATTCCACATAATCTGCCTGCAAGAAACTTGGGTTGTGGACCATAATCCTTACCATTTAGCAGGATACAAATGCTTTGCTGTTCCTGCAAAAAAACTGGCCCCGGGAAGAGCAATGGGAGGGTTAATCACCTATGTGGACCTACAGTTAGTAGGATCATGGATTGATTTAAATTGTAACTCTCCCAACATACAAGCTATTGGGTTTAAAGCAAGCAGGCTAAATGCTGTCTTAATTAACGTATACAATGCTATAGCAGGGAGTGGGAAAGGGCAAATAATACATGACCTGGACACCTACCTGATCCGAGAACTGAGCCTAAGGAAGATAGGTAGGGAGCCATGTGTGGTCATAGCAGGAGACTTAAATTGTCACCTGTGTCCAAATCTGAGCCCATCAAAGGGTGCCTGGACCGGTTGTACACTGGCAAAAGGGGCGCACTTTGAACACACACCGGGAGGGCTGGAGTTACAGAGGGTCCTGGAAAACCATATGTTGAGGCATACATTAGACCTGGTGGGTTTTAAAGATAGCTGTGAGGTCATACCTACATTCAAGGGGAGAGGGCAATGCTCTATTATAGACTACATAGTTGTCTCTCACCATTTTAGGGATTGGATAAAGGAAGTAGGAATTGAATGGAGCATATTCAGTGACCACAACCCACTAGTACTGAATATCAAAAATTGGTTTGCCCGAAATGTGAAGAAAAGGACCGAGGTTATTAGCACAATGAGGGCAACTGACCAAGGGAGACGCCTCAGATGGGCAAAAGTGGATGGGGAGGCCTTTTATAAATCTCTAATAGAGAAAGCCAAAGAGATGATTGAGGTGTGTTTAGATCCATCACTTAAAGGTCCCGTGGTGGTTAAAGCGTTCGAGTCTATGGCACACCTTATAGATGGTTTACTTAAAACATCTTCGATACCGGTAGTCAAGACTTTCCCTAGATGGTTTGACAAAGACTGTTCCCGGGCCCATAAAGAGCTAAAAGCATGTTTAAAAATAGTTCCAAAAAACAAGAGGGATATTGCACAGTGTAGGATTGCATATAAAAAGGCAATCAAACAAAGGAAATTGGCATTGCAAACACAGGTATGGGAAGACTTGCGGGACGCAGCTGATAGAAGAGATTCAAGTGCATTCTGGAAAATAGTTAACAAACCCTGTTTCCAGGACACTGCTGCCCCAGTAATTGGCACATCTATTCTCCCAGAGCAATGGTCCAAACACTTTGAACTACTGTACAATCACTCGAATGTGAACTCGAGGGGTGATGGAAATCTTTGCCCATGGGCATCTAATATCGAATTCTCACTGGAGGAAATAGCAGAGGGCATTAAAGGTCTTACAAAAAATAAAGCCCCCGGCCCGGACGGAATCCCTCCCGACCTCTATTTAAGTAGGGTTGAGCTCTGGGCCCCAATCCTCACAAGAGTAATAAACACAGGAATAGCAACCGGTTTGCCACGATCTTGGTCTGAGGCCACAATAGTCCCAATTTTTAAAAAAGGGAAAAAGGACGATCCGCAGTGTTACCGCCCCATATCACTAATTGATGTGACTGCTAAAGTCCTGGGACGTGTAGTTCTGAATCGCCTATTAGACTGGGCCACTGAACACCAAATAATTACGGACTTGCAATATGGTTTCAGGAGTGGAAAATCAACAACAGACCAATGCCTGAACCTCTATCTAATAGTGGCCAAATACACCATTGCAAGTGACCAGGCCGTATATTTGGGGTTTATGGACCTCTCAGCCGCTTTCGACCATGTCAACAGGGAAAAACTCTGGGCTCTGATGATTAGATTAGGGGTAGAGCAGGGCCTAGTGGATATTCTAAGAGCACTTCACTGGAACACTTCTGCTAAAGTGCGCTTTAACTTGGAGGGTGACACGACAGCATCCTTCCCTTGCACAAGTGGGGTGAGACAGGGATGCATCCTGGCCCCGTTCTTGTTCTCTCTGTATATAAATGAGTTAGACCGAGCACTATGTGAGATGAACGTGGACACCCCCAGACTAGGATCCCGACCAGTTCCCGTGCTACTGTACGCGGATGACGCGGTACTCTTAGCCCGCACACCCAAAGGTCTCCAGAGCCTGCTAGATGGGTTCGTCAGCTTCATGGCTAGTTTAGATCTATCGGCCAACCTCACCAAGTATTATGTGATGCTGGCTGGGTCTAAACCTTGCAAAAGATTTTCTTACAAAATAGGCACACATAAAATGGAAAAGGTTGAAACCTTCTCCTATCTGGGTATATTGTTTGATGGGCTTTTAAATTTAAAATTTTTAACTGAAGAGCGTAGGTCAAAGCTTACGGTATCCACAGGGGCCATAATGAGTTATGGGCGCAGGCTGGGCAGGTGGTCCCCCGAGCAGGTTATGCACCTATATGGCTCCATCTGTTGCCCCAAAATATTATACGGGGCAGAAGTGTGGGGCTTTGTAGCTACCCAGCAAATACAGATTGAGGAGAATAAGTTTCTGAGAAAGATTCTCCAAACCTCTCAGAGTATATCGGCCTTTATTTGCCATGACGAATTGGGTAGAGCATATATGGAAGATCTGATTAAAATCAGACCTATTATGGCCTGGCTAAAAATCTGGACCAATCCAGAGGCGGGACTGAGCAGACAAATAGTCATTGACTGCATGAATAGGGACAAGGGAATGTGCATACCATGGCTGAACTACGTCAGGGTCACCCTGGAGAGTTTAGGGTGTAAGGATCTTTTTTATAACCCACTAACAATAACTCCCGAGGACAAAACCAGAATTAAAAGAATGTTCTTCGAAAAACTGATCACACGAAGAGCGGTCCTTGAGGAAAGTAAGCCTACAGTCCGCGCCCACATAATGGTAAAGACAGTAGAAGGTATGGAACCGTACCTTGCCCTCATACACAATGCACAGGACAGGTTCTTAATTACACGATTTAGGTTCGACCTTCTACATCATCTACTGGCTGACCCGCTTGGTTTTACTGTCACAGTCGAAGAGAAGGGTACCTGCGGCTGCGACAATAGGTCTCCTCAGGATACCCTTCATTTCGTTTTATTATGCCCTTTTTATTCGATACCTAGACGTACATATTTAGTAAGGATTCTTAAACAAATGAAGTTTAGACATGCTAAGGTCGCTCTTTTATATTTGCAAAGATCTGAGAACCCACTAGCACTGGCTTGTATTTTAAATTTTATTAAAGTTGCAATAAGACTTAGGAAAACCAGGGGACTCCCTTGATTTAACTGTGAATTGGGAATGAATTGATGATAATGGTCTCTGTGCAGTTATTGGATTTGTAATGAACTGAATGTTGTTTTTTAACTGTATATTTGTACTTTTATGATATTTTTTAAATATCGAATAAAGGAATTGAATTGAAATTGACTACTAAACATGAACAATGATGGCAATAAGATTATTAGAAACACGTCTTGCTCTAATAACTGGCTTAGTTTATTATTCAATGAGCTCACGGAGTTGTTTAGTTCAGTACTGACTTAGTTGACAGGTGTTCTTCTATATGAATAGTTTCTTGGTGTAGGAATGTGCCCTTTTTAGGTCGCGCAAGACAGCACAGCTGTCTCTTCGAGACCTGCTGTAATCAGTCTGTGTACATCAAGTCCACCCCCTTGCAATTGCTTTTCATTTGTCTATGTCAGTGTCCTTTAAAAATCCCTGCTTGCTAGTGGTCAGACCTGCTCTTTGTCCCTCCTTTTTCTCTTCTGCTCCTCCCACATAGCAGGGACCTAGTACTGTCTCATTCCACTATGGCTCTTGTTCGGTTCTCTGGGAGACTATTTTGTCCTTGGTTTCCTGCTCTGTTATTGTTTGCCTGTGTTTAGCTTCAGCATCCTCTCTGCTTACATTCAAATGTAAGATTCTTCCTCCACCCCTCTTAACACCACAGTTGTGCTACTGCTGCCTCCCGCTCCTTTGCTTGTTAAGAATTGTCAACATACTTTATCAGCACTTCGGTGGTTCCTCTATTGTTGTGTATTTCAAGGCTCTGTGCCCCTCCCCCTCCCAATCAGTCAGAAGGCTCCAGCCTGCCTCACAGCAGAGCCAGGCGGAGGGGGAGGGAGGGTTGTGCTGCAGGCTGCCTCAGACTGGGGGGCACTACTGTCTGTGCCTGCCCTGCTCCTCACAGCTGTCTGAGCCATGGACCGGTTTTGTGTGTACAGAGAACGGCAGGTTCTTTTTAATATGTCTATCTTCCGGCAGGCTTTCTATCTACGCGGCGCCCTTTCACAAGCGCTCTGCTGGGTTTGCTTTCCTTCAATTCCTTATCCTGTCCCCTTCCTCGCTCCTCACCGCACTCTCTATGCTCTTCCCGCCCCTCCCAAACAGTCACGGGGCTCTCCTCAGGCAGTTCCATGTAAGTAATTCTCAAAGCTTGTTTTTCTTTACCTCAGTCTGCAATAAATCAAGTGAGTAGAGTAGCCGCCACATCTGTCCGAGGCGGGGCGGCTGCCAGTGGTTTTTTAGGTCTCGCCTGACCAGCGCTTTAGCGCTGTTCTGGCGAGACTTATAGTAAGCGCGTTTTGGAAGTGCAAACAGTGGCTTTGCAGGCCTCCAACTACAGTGCATGTGACCCGTCCGGGCGCGCGCACCATTTGGAGTCCTGCAACCACTTGTTTGCTTTCACTTGCCGTGATTCATCGCACCATTTGGCAGCCTGCGTGCCCGCCCCCACTCCCCCTCCCACTCCGTCAGCTTCAGTGCGCGCTTGTTCTTGTTTAACTTTTATTCGTTCACTAAATTTTCTAAACTTTTGTACCATATATAGAATCTATCTAACTTTTTGAATTACGTCCACAGGGATTTTCTATGGATTTTTTGTATTATAATTTATCATCAATTTTAGCTCGACGAACAAAGGAGCAATACAAATTCTTTTCATGAGAATAGACACACACCGTTCATCACACACTCCAATATGGCAGCTATTCTTGATGTTTACTTTAAGTCCTTTCTCCATGTTGTTTTCAAAAGAGTAGGAACCTACGTAAGATGCACATCCGGCGTTCTAAACTTAACGAGGGAATTTCGATCAAGAATGAGCGTATACAGCTACTAGACACCTGGTAACGTCACGGAGGATACTTTGATACACATAAGGTATGACACGCTGTTTCTGTACCGATATATTCAACGAGATTGTTGCGATTTATAGATCAACGCATAGATATACTGTGGTTAAACTACGTTCTTGTTTGGTGTTTCACTTAGGCTGTAACTATAGCCTGACCGGGGGGATCATTTTGGTGTCACGCAAATGCATATATATAGCTTACTCAGTGCGCATAATTCAGTTTAGAATTAAACATGAGATATTATGGTTATCTACAGAGAGGGGTTTTCTTGTTGATAATTTTGTTATTAGAGACGGCTAAATGTATGGCCCTTTTCTAGTATGAGCATTTTTGTGATTTGTACGCATACTCCTCTGGGTTTCTATTTTGATGTTGCCTAGAAGTTTTACGGTCTAACCGCTTTTGATTTCGCCAATGTGTGAATACTGCTCACCTAGAAGACTGGTGGCATTTCAGCATTCAACTTTGGTTATCACGTGAACAGTGTTTGTGTCCGTTTGCATATCCCATATGGCTAACAATTGTTACATTTATTGGACGCTTTAGAGATTCACACTTATATGCATTAGGTACTTTGCGTTTTACTTTACCCTCCTAAGCCATTTATGACACATTAGCTGTCAGCAATCTTGTTAAATTAATTATTGTTCATTCTACAGCACATATAATCTCGGAACTGGACTAATTAAAACCAGGAAATTCTCATCCCAATATATAGATGTTACCACAACAGAACCCATTGCGGTTTGGAAATATCACCGCATTAACAAGTATGTTTTTTTGACTTAATTAGTTAATTTATTTTTTTAATCATGGCCACTGAATATCAAACTGACCTAGCATTCTTAATTTTCCCTTCTTCATTTTCAGAATTAACTGATACACAGAATTTAGGTAGTTACAGGTTCAACTCTTATTTTTCTTTAGAAACCTTACCCCATACTAACTCCACTCATTTTTTCAGACAATCGTCCACACATTTTAATCTTATCAGCAAATGAGAGAATTTATGTTCTCTCTGGTGTCACGATCACTCTAATAAACTTTTTCTCTCCTCGAAATCCTTTCTCATCCATCTCATTATATAAGATTGAGCTATTGAGCACTATATATCCTAAATGCACACTCTTGGGCTCTCCATCGCTATTAGGTTCATAGACCTTCTGTTCTGCAGAGGTATTTGTGTTAATTGTTCTGATGTTTCTGTCCTACTCCTTAAGATTCTTCACCTTCTAATTATTCTTCATCACACTGGTGATTTTATACCAAGATGGAGCTTTATTTGGATTGATTTAATGATGGTTGTTGTGTCCTAAATATATGTGCATTTTATATTTTGTCAATTACTCTGTGGAAACACACTTTACATAGATGTTATTTCCTAACAAGCATTTGCAATGCAATAGGTCTCGCATTTATACGAGTTTGAGCTATTGGCATTGTAAATGACAATGACTTTTATTTATGTTTTAAAAACCCACACATAAATAAAAGGCATTGCCATTTACAGTGCCAATAGCTCAAACTCTTAACAACTGCGAGACCTATTGCATTGCAAATGCTTGTTTTCCATTTAATGTAGCTAGTTGCATGCAGCCTCCGTTTCCGCTTACAAGGGTATTGTCACTCAGGGCACACGTTGACAGGTTTATTCAGTGCACAAAAAGAACCAAATAAATACCAAGCACAATTACATCTAAGATTGCAAACAAGTGGCTTTACCGTTGTTTCTTCTGCTTTGCTCTTCACAAGTGTGTGCCTGCAAAGGGTTGTGGGGGAAGACCTGAACGTGTCCACTTAGCTGCAGGTGCAGTACCATCTGCTGCTACTAGAGGGATGCTGTTACACAACTACCAGCCGTCTTTTTCGTTTGTAATTTGCATACCCAGAAGCCACTGCAGTACAAAAACAAACATTTGCAATACAAATTGGTCTTGGGCATTTGTGAGAGTTAGTGATATTGGCATTGTAAATTACAATGTCTTTTACCTGGGAAACAGCCTTCACAACGCAACTATTACAACGCATGCCATTACTTCGCATGCCATTGCAACGAAAAAGGTGTGCAGCAGTGGGTACAGGGTGTTGGATTTAACTCCAAAACCTTCCCTACTGTTGCACACACTTGAGTTTGAATAGAAAATGATTCTATTCCAACTAACAGCGCCCCGCCCCCGACAGAAAGTCGGTGTAAAGGTTTGCGTTACAAAGGCATGGGATGTAATGCATGCGTTGTAACGTCACATATTCCTTTTACCTACTAAAGGAGAAAAAGACGAAAGAAAACGGAAACAAAGGATGCTAGAGAAAGGAGAAAAATGAAACACAGATGGATGAATGAATCTGAGGAAAGGGGACAACTGGGGTAAATAGAAGCCAGAGGGGAAAATGGAAACGGCACAATAAAGATAGAATGATCAAGAAGAGAAGAAAAGAAAGCAAACATTTTCAAAGATTAGCAAAATAAAGAAAATAGGAAACAGAGACAAATAGCAAGAGGAGAAGAAAATAAAATATGAAAGCAGAGTGAAGCAGAAAAAAGTAAGGTGGATGAAATAGAGCTGAAAGGCATGGATTGCCAATCCAGGTTTCTAATTTCCATGAAATTCCCCCTCACAGATCTACAAAAGATGTTGGGGCATATTATCAAGAAACGGCGTTAAAATTATCGACGCTTTAGCGGCAGAAAACTGCCGCTAAAGCGGCAATAATGGGCTTGATAATATGCCCTTAAGAATGCCCATAGAAGCCCATGTTCTGGTGTGAACTTGGGCTTCTATTGGAATTCTCTGGGGCATATTATCAAGCCCATCTGCCGCTAAAGCGGCGAAAAGTTTGAAACTCAAAGGCTTAAAACCTCCCTTTGGCCATTCACTACAATAACTGAGTCAGGGGTGGAGCTACCAGCTGTTAGCACAAAGCGCCAGCGGTGCCATCTGTTGAGTTCCATCCTGCACATTAAGCCATGCAGGTGGGCGAGTCGTGTCTTGGGCGATGGCATTTCAGAGTCATGCAAATCACGATTTGGCAACGTTGCTCAGACACCCGTTCAAAACTAGAGCATTGCTAAAAGTGCTGGGGTTGTTAGTCGTAAGGAGCCTTTCCCCTATAGTGCTAGCTCAGTGGAGGTGGAAGGCAGAGAGGAGAGTGAGAGAAGGGGAGTAGGACCGAGCAGAGAAAGTGAGAGTGAGAGATAGGTAGTCTAAGAGGTGCAGCGAGACTGAAACATACAGAGAAAGTAGGAGAGACAAAGCTAAAAGACTGGCAAAGAAAGGAAAGGACAACCACACAGAAAGGGAGAGGCAGGAGGAATAAAGATAAACAGAGATGAAAAAAGAATGGATGTGAGCGAGAGAAAGAGAGATTGGCACTGAAATTAAGAGAGTCTGAGATGCAAGGAGAGGCTGAAATACGCATAGAATAAAATGAAGTGAAAGGAGAGACAACGGCAGAGACAATGAGACATTTACAGACAGGTACAAAGAGAAATGGAGAAAGATTGGGAAAAGCTGAAAAATACAATGAAGTCCATCTCGCATCGCTCACGGAACCACGGGGCATATCAACAACAACCGGCGATAATTATCGCTAAGCGCACTTAGCGCTAGAATAATTATCACCGGCTATCTTGGATTTTTATCGCTGAGATAGCATGCCATCAGCAACGCTTATCTCAAAAGCGATAAAAATCCTAGCGCTAACTGCCGAACGTGAGATTATCGTTGTTGATATGCCCCATTGTGTCTGATGTGGGCTTGCATTTAAGGCAACCTCTTAAACACACTCTGCTCTGGCGCTGCTAATAGGCGGCGGTGCTGCCAAACACTTTTAAACAGGATTGTGGCAAATCAAATTGTTGAAAATAAAGTGTTCAAATAAAAACATTTGATCGTTATTTTTAACACGCACGCCATGATATTGCACGTTCACTGTGCTGTGTGAGACACTCCACTGTGTTACATGGCGAGATCTGTGCTACACAAATACTGCAAAGAATATGCAATGAGCGCGGCTGTGCACTGTCAGTGACCTGGCCAAAGAGGTATAAAAGAGCTGAAAATGTATCATAAATTCAAAGCTGTTCCTAACAGGGGCCCCCAAAATGCCTTCATTGCCCTCAACGTGCAGATGCTGTGTACTCTTCAAGGACCGCCGATAATTATCGCTAAGCGCACTTAGCAGTAGGATAATTATCGCCGGGTAACGTGGAATTTTATCGCTGAGATAGCATGCTATTAGCAACGCTTATCTCAAAAGCGATAAAATTCCAAGCGCTAACTGCCAAATGTGAGATTATCGCTGGAAATCCAGCGATAATCTCACAAAGTTTGGCGATAGCTTGCTGATAGGGCCTCAAATACTTAGCCATGCTATCCACCCTCCATAGGATATCATGGCTAAGTCAGTGTTGAAGCAGGCGTAAGGAAAGTAGCGATAACAGAGTTATCGCTACTTTTCTTGTCGCTATGCTTCTTTGCGTGAGGCTTGATAATAGGAGAAATGTCGCTTAGCGACATTTGGTCCGTTATTCTGGGAAGGAACGCCCACTTTGCATCTCATTAGAGATGCAAAGCTGGGCGTTAAGGGAAAGGGCAAAGAAGCATGGATTCACGCGTTAGCGTGTCCTTGCTAATAGGGCGTTAAAATTATCGCCGCTTTTCGTCCGAAAACTGACGCAAAAGCGGCGATAATTTTTTAACACCTTGTTGATGAAATGCCCCTTCATTCTTAAATAGTTCTCCATTTGCCAGCGACGGACAGCATGGATTGCAGATAGGGGGTGGGGGGCGAAAGGGCGGAGGGATGGGTGCAACAAAAAATAAAACAGAAAGTGCTGACACCACTACAGAATTCCTGGCGCGCACCCTTCTTTCTTTTAGCAATAAGGTGCAGGCACTTTTCAAAGAGCTTCCGCTGTAAGGGCAGTCTCATGGGAAATGTTTCCTTCCCGCCAATGAAATGCACATCTAAATGAATACAAACTGCTCCCACTACCACAGACATCTTGATGCGCGCACCCTTATATATTTTAGCAACAAGGCGCGTGCGCATTTTACATTTCTTTGTAGTTACCCACAATTATACCTATGTTTTTGGGGTACTTAAGAATGCTAAAACAAAACGCGGAGCATTAGCGAATTTTAAACCTTGTGTGTGCTTAAAAAATACCCCCGAGCATTTGTTGGGGTGCCTGCTAGAAAGAAGCTTCACTATGGCCTATGCGAAAAAAATCCCAGAGCATTTCTTTCTGTTAAATTATTTTCGACATGGTGCATAGAAGAATACAAACTTTGAGCATTATTTTGAACTTTATTTTCGTGAACTTTCACCTCTTATATGCAAACATCCAGTTGTGCGCCAGAGGGAAAGTTTGCACTATTTTCACTATTCTTAGGAAACATACATCTGTTATCACCTGCAGCTGTACCTTATCTGCCTGTTCTCAAAAGCAACTAGAAATGTGGGGGGCTGTAGCACTAAGTATGCCCGGAAAGTCAATCTGATAGGAAGTTTGTCCAAATAATCAGAGCAGTTCTAACATTCATACATCTCGAGCAGTTACAGCCAGTCATCTGAGGCTGTTCATGTCATGCTCTGGGGGCCTCTGCCTCGTTTGCACATTAGAACATCAAACTGCAGCAACGGCAAAGGGGAGCGCGGTGGCACATCGGTCTTTTAGATGACTTACCTGCTGGTTCTTCAGAACTTCCAACAAACGTAAATATTTAGGATAATGCCTAAATTGGCGTCTTTGCAGCTACAGTTATGACTATTTTAAAAGTGCTTGCTGATAGTGGCTATGTATCCCACAGTTTCTATGTTAAACATGCTTTCTACTTGTGGCGGATATTTTTGTACGTTTAACTTTATTTTCCGTTTTCTTTTTTTATACCAGCGCAAACTTTATTTTAAAGCAAATGGAGAAACAATTGAATCCGTTCACACCACCATAGACTTCTTCCGATAGTAAAGTTGTGGCGAAAGAGACAATTTCCGTCGTGTTTTTCTGTCCCAGCTGCAAAGTAAAGCCATGAATACAATTTTATTAGCAAGACTGTTTTTTAGGTCTCGCCTACGCAGAGCGCATGCGCTGCATAAGAGGAGACCTTTAGAAATCGGTTCCATTTTTCATGCAAAAACGTGCACGCATTGCATTGCTTTGTATGGAAACATGTGCACGTTTGGCGATTCCCTTGCGGGAGCGAGCTTTGAAACCATCTGTTTGTAATTAACAGATGGTTCCTGCTCGCTCCCGCAAGGGAAACAGGCCCAGGCCCCCTCCTCTCTTCCCCTCCCCCTGCTACCTCCTGCTCGACAAACTTTTTTTTAAACTTTCATGCGCTTGTTAATTTATTACACCCACTGTTATGTCTGCCATTTGGGGAGAAGGCGGGAACTTTTTTTGCAGCTTAAGAAAACGAAAAAAAGGAATAGAGTTCGGCATTTGCTGTGCCCTTTAATTCACATTTGCTTTCCACGCAGACTTCTTCGCCTCTATAATTAAACCTCTCTACCTGGCAACCTCAGCTCAGTCCTTCTCCTGCATCCTCCCTGCCTGATCTTCCCGACTCTGCCAGCATTCTTCTCTTTCTGCCTGCCGTCCTCCGTCCTCGGCTGCCTCGCTCTGGCGCCCTCCCTGCCTGCCCCACCCCTCTGCCCGAGCAGGTCCCTCCTGCATCCGCCGGTATCTATCAACCCCCATGGTTGTGTACAGAGCTTTAAGTGGGATAAAAAAACTGGGGGGGTGGGGCTCTCAAAGGGGTGTGGCCAAATAAATTAAGGGCATGGCTCAACAACACATAAGTTAAAAATCTGTACTTAGCATAGTGTGCTGCCCGACATATTTTGCTGTTTCTGTCATTGCATCCAGATATATGATACAGCAAGTAACATCCCTACAAGTCAGGACTACTGGCTTTGTCAATGGCTGTTTGTTGGATAAGATAATTAGGCAGCAACTCTGGCATGTATATAATATTGAAAAAGCTTCCACTTAAAGCCCTGGTGACACCACCACAATGTTGCTGCTCCTGAGTTTCAATAAGAGAAGGGAAATCCAGAGAGAAAATGACACTCTTTAAAGGATTTCCCTTCTCTTACAACCTCACCTGGCATGACGTCATGCCGTTACTTCTCCACTAGTGAGAAGTGAGCAGTGTGAGCACGCACATGGATGTGCCTGCTGTCACTGCAGTCTGGAAAAACAAGCATTGGCATAGCCAACAGGTCTCGCTTTTGGGAACTTATACGTGATTAGCCATGCAACACTTGATGTTGTTTAATGAAGGAAATTGTGCTGGATAACTAAACACTTATAATGTCCCAAAGGCGAGAGCTATTGGCTATGCTTTGTGGGGGCCTTATAAGCGTTTCAGTGGAGCTATTGACTTTGCCAATGTTTCTAAGCTGTGCTGTAGAGAAGTGTGGCTGCTGTGCAGCATACTGAGAAGTTGTAATAAAAAAGTGTAAGAAGCACTGATTGATGCTGTGGTGTCGTTGAGTGATGCTGTGCTGGCCCTGAGGTATGCAGTGGTGGCGTTGAGGGATGCTGTGCTGGCCCTGAGTGATGCTGTGGTGGCCCTGAGTGATGCTATGGTTGTGCAGACTGATCCTGTGGTGATGCTGATTGTTGCTATGGTGCTGCAGAGTGATGCAGTGATAGCGCATAGTGATGATGTGGTGGTGATGACTGATGCTGTGGTGGTGCAGAGCGATACTGTGCTGGCCCTGAGGGATGCTATATATATACCTATTAACCATGTCTAGGGCAAAGGGGAGGGTAAAATGAGAAAGTTAAACTCAAGTGTTCCTAAAACACGCAGGTAAAAATCTGTCCCTGTTTCTGCAAGCTGTGGCCGGCGGTAGCATTTTTTGAAGCCCTTACTTAAAGTCTCGCCAGTCCAGCGCAAGCGCTGGGTCAGGCGAGACCTAAAAAATGGACCGCCTGCTCCAGGGCACAGAACAGAGCCCGACAGGGACCCGTTTCGAGGCCTCCTTTAAAAAACTGCCGGTGCTCAGACCCAGTGAGACCCAGCCCACTTAAAGCCCTGGTTGTGTGTGTCAGTGTTCGTGCTTTGTAGTGCAAACTCGTGGTTTGTTGGTAATTGTAATGTACTCTTGGTAATTGTAATGTATTCTTTGCTTGAATCAGGAGTATCTATGCTGAGGAATGATCGCCATGCAGCGGACTGAGCACCCGGCGAACACTCCCTTCCCTTCTAAATAGGGGCACTCCCTCCTTTTCACTCAACCTCTCAATGGAAAAGAATGTCTCTCACCACAGTCTGAGTGGGAGAGGAGATCCCACCCTGACTGAGGTCCTGGCTCTGTGGCATGCCCCCCTCCCCACCTCTCAGTCTCTCCAGCCCCCTACACTTCACGCCCAGTCCCTGAGGTGCCACCGCCCCGCCATGACTGTGTGACACTCTGGTACTTGGCACACCTCAGTCAATGCATGCAAGGCCTGTGCTACGTGCCCTCAGCCCCCCTCGCCAACAGCACTAGGTGCATATTCTCTTTCAGCTCCCCCACCCCCCACCCCCCCTCTCTCCCTGTCTCTCACTCTTTCCATCAGTCCTCCAAAGACCGAAGTGCACACCCAGCCTCCACTATACTGCACAGCTGGCAAGTGCCTCGATGCCACGCCTGACACCTTGAATCAGTATTGGCTTTTTTGCAACTTAACATTGCATCTTGGGAGTGGGAGATTTGGTTTTAATATGGTAAATGTGGCCTCAGAAACAGAACGCAAAGTGCTGCTGGAACAAATCCAAGACCGACTAAAATTGCCACACATGGATGGCATGGAGTCATTTGGGAACCATGCCAGCTCTACCTCTCCGCCGCCAGAGGTGGGTGCCTAGCACTGCCTGCCTACATGCGCCTTCTTCTCCTGGCCTGTGAGGCGCAGGCATCCCCCCCTTCCTCGGGTGCATGTCCCCTCCCTCTCTCCTGGCTCGGCAAGGTATGCACTCAGCCGTGACTGACTCCATTAAGGCCCAGCTCTGGGAGGTGTAGGGCCCCCCCACATGTCCCCGCTCCTCCTCCACACCAGGCCACGGAGGTGCAGGGAGCGCCTAGACACCCCTTCTCTCCGTCTACTCCAGCCCTTGAAGGTGCATACCCCGTCTCCCACCATCTTTGATTCTGGACATGAGCCAGCCCTGGCCATTTTTTAGGTCTCGCATGTGCACACAATTGTTCTCTACCGAATTACATGCATGCGCCGTACAGTCAACCGTGCCACTTCACAGGTATCATGTAATGCACGCGGCGTCCTTTCCTATGTCTCTAACAGATTCCCAGCCAGAGCCTTAATGGGGCTTGGAGAGCTGGGGATATACCAGAGCACTGACTTTGGCAGCCTAAAAAACCCTAGAACTCTGGGTGCATAGGCCAGGCTACCATGAACATTGACAGCGCTGTCCCCAGTCAATAAATCAATCAATGCATTTGGAAAGCGCGCTACTCACCCGCGAGGGTCTCAAGGCGCTGGGGGGGAGGGGGTGCTGCTACTGCTCGAAGAGCTAGGTCTTGAGTAGCCTCCTGAAGGTAAGCAGGTCCTGGGTCTACCGTAGGAAGATGGCTAGGGCGTTCCAGGACTTGGCGGCGAGGTAGGAGAAAGATCTGCCGCCGGTGGTAGCTCTTCGGATGCGGGGGACTGTGGCGAGGGCGAGGTCGGCAGAGTGGAGCTGGCGGTTCGGGGTGTAGAAGGAGAGTCGTCTGTTGAGGTATGCTAGTCCGGTGTTGTGGAGTGCCTTGTGTGCGTGGGTGAGGAGCTTGAAGGTGATCCTCTTGTTGACGGGGAGCCAGTGGAGGTCTCTCAGGTGGGGTGTGATGTGGCTGTGGCGAGGGATGTCGAGGATCAGGTGAGCAGAGTCGTTCTGTATTCGTTGCAGTTGTTTCAGCAATTTGGCCGGTGCTCCCGCGTAGAGGGCGTTCCGGTAGTCCAGCCTGCTGCTGACGAGGGCCTGGGTGACCGTTCTTCTTGTAAATGTAAAATGTTGTAGACTTGTAAAGCGCACAGCTACCCCAGCAACAGGGCGTCCCGGGGCTGTAGACCGCTGGGGAACCCGTCCTGGCTATCCCTGTGAGATGGTCCCTTTCTGGGTATCTCCAAGGTGAAACCAGGCATCCCCGGCGTCTGTGGGGGGCCGTTGTAGAGATGAGGCAAGCCTAATGCCCAGAGTTGCCGAGTGTGTTCCTGGTTAGAGTAGGTACCGAGGCGAGAATTATCGAGTCCGTTTTGACCCTGGTCCACGACCCTGCCGCGTCGGGAATTGAACCCTGGTCCCTGGCCAATTCTCTGCTTACGGGTCTGCCGCCTCTAACTAGTGAGCCACACCTCTCCACGTCGGTGGGGATCCACCTGTAGATCTTTCGAAGCATGCGGAGGGTGTTGAAACAGGAGGACGAGATGGCGTTGACTTGCTTGGTCATGGAGAGTGTTGAGTCGAGGATGAATCCCAGGTTGCGTGCGTGGTCGGTGGGTGTCGGTGCGGTTTCCAGGGCGGTCGGCCACCAGTAGTCGTCCCAGGCTGAGGGGGTGGAGCCGAGGATGAGGCCCTCCATCTTGTCTGAGTTCAGCTTCAGCCTGCTGTTCTTCATCCATTCGGCGACAGCTTTCATTCCTTCGTGGAGGTTGGTTTTGAAGGTGAGAGGGTCCTTGGTGAGGGAGAGGATCAGTTGTGTGTCGTCAGCGTAGGTGATGATGTTGAGGTCGTGCAGTCTGGTGACGTGGGCGAGCAGGACCATGTAGATGTTGAACAATGTCGGGCTGAGGGATGATCCTTGGGGTACGCCGCAGATGATCTTGGAGGCTTCGGATCAGAAGGGCGGTAGGTGGACGCTCTGAGTTCTGCCGAAGAGGAAGGAGGTGTTCCAGTCAAGAGCTTTGCCTCAGACTCCTGCGCTGTGGAGGCGAGTGCGAAGGGTGCAGTGGCAGACAGTATCGAAGGCAGCTGACAGGTCCAGGAGGATGAGGGCCGCGGTCTCGCCGTTGTCAAGCAGGGCCCTGATGTCATCGGTGGCAGCGATGAGGGCCGTTTCGGTTCTGTAGTTGCTGTGGAACCCAGACTGGGACAAGTCCAGGATGTTGTTCTCCTCAAGGTAGCAGGTCAGCTGTTTGTTGACGGTTTTTTCAATGACCTTCGCCGGGAACGGGAGCAGGGAGATGGGCCGGAAGTTCTTGAGGTCCCTCGGGTCTGCCTTGGGTTTCTTGAGCAAGGCATTGATCTTGGCGTGCTTCCAGCTCTCCAGGAAGGTCACGGTCTCGAAGGAGATGTTGATGGCATTGCGGAGATGGGGTGCGATGGTGGTGCTGGCTTTGTTGAAGATGTGGTGGGGGCACGGGTCTGACGGGGAGCCGGAGTGGATGGTGCTCATGATTGTGATGGTGTCGTCGTCATTGATGTTGGTCCAGGCGAGCAGGGGTTTGCTGTGGGTGGTGACTGTGGGGCCTGTGGTGTCGTTGGGTGCCGTGGTGGTCTGGTTGTCGAAGCTGTTGTGGATGTCTGCGATCTTGCGGTGGAAGAAGGAGGCAAGGGAGTTGCACAGGTCTTGCGATGGTGGGATGTCGTTGGTGTTGGAGCTGGGGTTGGAGAGTTCCTTCACAATGTTGAAGAGCTTTTTGCTGTTGTGTGCGTTGTTGTCGAGGCGGTCCTTGAATGAGTCTTTTTGGCGGATCTGATGAGGTGATGGTGTTGGTGCACGGCGTTCTTGTAGGCTGTTTGGTTCTCCGGTGTCTGTTCGTGGCTCCATTTCCTCTCCAGTTTTTGGCAGTTTTGCTTGGGGGTCTGGAGGTCTGCAGTGAACCATCTGGCGTTCTTATTGGTGCGTTTGTTGGAGGGATCCTTGATTGGGGCGAGGGTGTTGGAGCAGTCATTGATTCAGCATCTGAGGTCGGCGGCGGGGTCGGTGGGGACAGAGGGTGGGCATCTGGCGAGGGCGACGTTTAGCTGGTCTTCGGTGATTTTGCTCCAGCTGCGGCGGGGGATCTGTTGGGTGCGGTGGTGCGTGGTGGGCTCCAGCAACCATAGTGCGCTTTTCCTTCGATACCCGAAGTTTCTGCCCTCACTCGAGCTCTGATTACTTACAGAAATGAGAAGGGTCTGTGAAGGTGTAATTTTGCCAGCATACTGAATGAACATTCACTCTCCACAGAATAGCGAATTTTGCCAAACTTCCCTGCACTCTTTTCTGGATGAAAGGTTAACCTTCAAGCAAAATCCTTATCTTTTAGTGGGCAAAGTCTCCCTCTAAAAGTAGGCACTGATGTATTTTTCTCCTGTAAAATGTATTTTTGAAGGATTTATTTACTTGTTTTTTTAAACACAATTTTGCAAATAAGGTTTATTAAATCTGTGGAATTAAAAAAAAGAAAACTATAGATTTTAGGCAAACAATGTTATACACCAGTATAGCCGTTTGACATAAATAGGCCTTAAGGAGAATAGTAAGTCTCTCATTCTATGACGTGCAATATCAGTTAGTAGTTGTACTCCAGTTTACTATCGATATTGCTGGGTGGATTATTTCCGGGTGAGCGCGATTAATGCACCATTCTGAGTTCTGGGGTTAACGAGCTACTAACCCGTGATTTCCCTCAATTTGATGTCTGAAAATGTGAATTTGTGCAGTTTTCCCACACAATTTGCACTTTATTTTACTTAGAGAAAATCTCGAAGGCAAAGATATGCAGAATTAGCTCCTAAATTGACACTGATTCGAGGTCAAACTGCTGCGCATATCCTGCACAGTTCCTGGAATGAGGGTCTGACCGGTTTTTGGAAAGTATGCCTTTTGGAGAACATTTTCCTAGCATTAAACAACATAACTTACTCTAGCAACCATATTTTTAACATTGGCTTCTCAGAGCAACAAAAATGCTAACATATGCAAAAGAGAATAAGTATTCTATAGACCTTTGCAAAGATTGTAAATAAACATCCCTATGGTAAAACACCGCTACTGGAAGGGATTGGCACTATCAAGTAATTACATTGGAACAAGATAAAGAAACAACAAGCATTGGCATAGCCAATAGGTCTCGCCTTTGGGACCGTACAAGTGTTTAGCCATGCAACAGTTGATGTTGTTGCACCAAGGATATTGTGCTGGATAACTAAACACTTATAAGTTCCCAAAGGCGAGACCTATTGGCTATGCCAATGCTTGTTGTCTTTGATCTGCTCCAAATTATTTGGCACTGTTTAGATTGAAGTGGAGATATTTATTAGGCGGTCAACTGATAAGTTGCCGAAGAGAATGGCAGCAGCATCTATGACTTCAAACTGTTTAATTGTGGTAACAGTTTCCATTTGGCTACTTTTACACTGGAAGCAGTTTCAAATGCGCACTGACCTTGTTAGTAAAATAAAGAAGGGTGTGTGTGTGCATGAAATTAGAGAATAGAATAGTAAGGAAAGAAGGGATGCGAAAGAAACGAGTAGGTTGGAATTAGGAAGAAAAAAAAATATGAATGCAAAAGGGTGTGAAAGAAAATGTAATAAGTGATGGGAGGTGTGTGCATTGTAGTGTACTGGAAGGTATTAATGTGAGCAGTGCATGCACTACGATTTGTAAAGGAAAGAGGAATCAAACAAGCATTGAAAATGCAATAGGTCAGGCCTTTGTTCAAGTTAAAGCAATTTGCTTTGCTAAATGGTATTGTTTTATATCTTTGTTTTAATCAGTGTATGTTTGTGATATGTTGTGATTTTATGTTTTTAGAATTGTATTTTTAACTGTGTAGTAGTTTAAAGCATAGTTTAGTAGGAGAGGAGTAGTGCTTAAGATTTGGGTTGGAGAATTATTAGAAGAATAGCAAGAGGGTTAATGAAGTATAGTGAGGATTAGAATACTATGTGGCAGAAGTAAGGTGCGCAGGTATTAAATAGGGAGAAGGAATGCAGTGTGGATGAGTTTAGTGTTGTTTTGAATGTAGGAAAGTGTGGAGAGTAGTATGAGGTATATTGGTACTGTAAATGACAGTGATTTTTATTTATGTTGTTAAAAACCAAAACATTAATAATCAAAATCGTGTACTTGCGAGACCTATTGCATTGCAAATGCCTGTTGAAGTTGTAAGCCATCAACACAAAGTGGTCCTTTTAATTATGCTCGCACTTCACACACAAATGCCAATATTATCCTGATGCTGCCCAGGACACAGAGCAGCGACCATGACTGTACCAAACACCATTGGTGCACGGGCGGGGGGGGGGATCAGGGAGGGGGAAACATTTACAAGGTAAACATGTCAAATCCTAGTTCCGCATATAGCTATCAACCTGTGCAAACCACACCAACATTATACCCCAGCACAACTTGTCCCTTAAAAGACCTACATACCCAAAATGGCGACCAGCTTCACAACCCCTTGTTTATACAACAAATAGTTTTGCAGTGACTGTGGGACATGCAACTACAGAGAAAGCAAGCAGCAGGCATAGACAAATTGTAAGAAATGCACATATCAGTGCTGGTAAAGTTAGCCCCACGGTACGTTTGCCTGGAATAGCTTGGATGTCAATAGTTTAAATTCGAAACACTAAAACTTTTGGCTCAAAAACGTAACCCTTGCTTTATTCTGAAAACAAGTTTTACAGCATTACTTTATTTTGGTTAGCTGCTGCGTGAGGAGGCAAGTGCCATTGTAATAAAAAATAATTCAAAAACAAAACAAGTTTGACATGAGCAGTCACAGTGGCTTCCTCTCGGGCGTTGTGCTCAAACTGTAAAACGGGCATTGATGGTCAGAGTAACAATTTTAAACAAAAAAGGGACGTAAACACTAACAATACCTTTCAGGGTTCGTAATAGTGAATATACGGGTAGACACAGTTAAAACACAAATGTCCTTCAAACGACTTCACTTGTGTTCTGAACTTTACAGTATATTCTCTGGGGATCGCTGCTGCACGACAAAAGACCAAAACCTTTCATCATGAGCTGTGATTCAACAAAACCATTCATCTAGCCCCCAAAAATGCAAGTCTAGACCAGATGTAAATGTGTTTAAGAGCCCGCTCATTCAAGCATGCCATTCATTTTCCAGTCACGTCACTGAAACTTGTTAGCTCCGTTTCCAAGGCAACGACCTCAGAACAGGGCTTGCAGAGGAGCGACAGAAGGCATGCGCCAATCGACAAGTTTGTTTATCAGCCACACACTATGCAGTGATGTATAGCAGCAACCAAGGCTGAAGTGATAGACCAACGCATATCAAAAGGGAAAACCAGTGTGGTCGGTTTCAAGTTTTAAAGTGTTTTTTCCAGCTAAAATGGAACTAGTTCAGAAAATAAATAAATAAGACTCAACAAATAATGTTTTAATGCAGGCACTTTTACTAAGCAGCGCACACTAAAGAATTAAAATAGCATTTTAAAAACGACAAATACCAGAAAAAACTGAAGGCGCGGCTAACTTTGCCCTCCGCCTCGGGAAGCCCATGAAATAAGGAAGAGCGCAACTCTGGGAAGTTTGGTTTGGGATGGGGTAAGGGAGGAGCAGGTAGAATTTCCAACTACCAGCTCATCCTCCTAGGTCACGCCAAACAAAGAAGGCGTTGGCCAGTCGAAATGAGCCGTCCTAAAATCGGACAAGGCGGTAACTAAAAAGCCCAATTGCCAATCACGCGCCTTCGTTTCACATAAACAATGACGCAAACCAATTGGAAAGAAGGGTGTGGCTTAAAGCAGCCTTCTGAAACTGTATCGATTCCAAAAGGCCCTTGCATGGTGAGGGTAGCGCATATGCCCTGCTAACGCCAGGCGAGACCTAAAAATGTAAAAGTCACACTGTAGTTGCGATCGGAATGATTGCTATCAGGTGCACGTCCTCGTAAACCGAGGAGGCAAAGGGAAGAGAAACCAAGAAATGTAAAAGTCGCACTGTAGTTGCGATCCGGATAGTTGAAACCTGATGCACGTCCCCTAAAAGAGAAAGGGATGACAAAGGAGGGGCCACCACACACTAGAGAGTGTGATGGCCAAACAAAATGTTCACTAAGTGAAATTGCCACAAACACAGTTAAGCACACAAGGGAGGGACACTTGCAGAAATGCATCAATAAGAAGCTTGCATTTCTGAATAGCACAAGAAACAACCAATAACTTTCAGCTGAAGTTCAAAACCACATAGAATACAATACAACAGGTCTTGCAGACAGCGCAAGCTCAGTCGAGTCTCGACTTAAAAATAAGCATCCTTGTGTTCTTTTATCAGGTGCTGATTTAAAGAACTCGTATACCTTCAGGTCCACTTTCTGCTGAATACAACCGCAAGAAATGCTTTGGAAGCCCCTAACGCTAAATTGCATGTGAAACAAGGCACTTAGGTCACGGAATAGCTGAAGCTGCGGAACGCTAGCCTCGACCGCCTTTCGCTTCCTTCACTCCGTTTCCGAAGCCTTGTGTATCTTCCATTCACAGGCAGATTAATTGGACTGCCCAAAAGCACTACATTACAAGCCTCTGGCTTTAAATTTAGTTTTAATTTGAGGCTGTCAGCTAAATCTCTTCACATGCAACTTTGGCTCTTTCTGTTCAGATAGAGGCATTGCCGTCCCTGTCACATAAGCACCGAGGCGCTGTGTGGGAACAAGTGCTGTGTTTCTCACCCCACCATGCTCTCTTCGCTTCTAATTGGCGGGCATATATCAGTCTGCATGGTAGAATAATTAGCAGCCACAATATGTCATGTGAGAGGCTCCCATCCAGTCCAAGCGCACCAGTTTTTTGTTCTTGCCTGTGCAGCGTGCATGCGTTGCACTAGGAGATGACCTTTAGAAATGGGTAGCTCTTTTCAAGCACTTGTGCTTGCGCTGGCATCCACCTTGCGGGAGCGAGCAGCTGCGCGGGCGCTAATTGAAAACAGATGGCCCACGCGCCGCTGCTTGCTCCTGCAAGGTGGATGCCAGCACAAGCACAAGTGCTTGAAAAGAGCTGTTTGCATTTGCCTGGTCTCCCGCTGCAGCTGCATTCCTCGCATTCAATTTTGCCGCCACGCACCCACGCTTGTTCTTAGAAGGCTTCGGCGGGCACGACTGTTGCTGAACACTCAGGCTGTCCAGTCTTGAATCCCCCCAATGCCCCTTTTTCCATGAACCTACACTTCCCGTCTCTTCAGCTCAACTCACTCTCACAGTCGCAGGTTCCTTTTCTGCGCTGATTTCTCCCTGTGGCACAGTTTTCCAATCCTTCCCTCCATGTCCTGCTCTCTCCCTTCCCGCCTCTGCCCCTCTCTCTTCTTTCCTGCAACCTTGCCTGGCTGTCTCCTCTCCCTCTGCACTGGGAGAGGGGTAGTCTACAAGCAAGCACATGTAAGTGGTTTCATGTCACAAGCAGGCGCTACACACAACGATTAAATGCGGAATTAAATATAGTTTATCTGTAGCGCTTCGAGGAATGAAGCTCCCAATTGCGATCTATTGCCCCGCAGCGCTTTAAAGTGGAACAATCTATTCAAACATTCCACCACCCCACCAGCAGTCTATTCTAACATCCCACCACCATGCTCCTCTTCCCTCGCCCCCTTACACGTCCCTTTAGTGCACTTGTCTTTTCCTTTCTGCTTCTATCCCTTTGTAGTGCTTTGAAACCCCCTAGTGTGTCACATGCTCTAGACAAGCATCTTCCTCCTACATAAATGACCCCTTAACATATGGATGAAGGTGCTAAAGTGCACCTTCATCCATCTTCCCCTACGATTACGCTTTTTCAATTATGGATCAGGACTGGTCATGTAGCGTCTAGGATTTACAAATTTTTGTCGTCCTCTACACTTCCTTCCCAAACTGTCGCACAGCAAAAATGGGTACATCATTTTGATCATAGTGTTACCGATCATATCTCTTCAGACACATGGCAAGATATTGGTAAGCTTTCTCTTCGTAACAAAATCGCCCCCTCAATATTGCAGTCTAAGTTTTTCTCTGTTAATCTTCTTCACTGGACTCCCATTCGCTTGTATTCGCTCAATCTCAAAGAAGACAATCTGTGTTGGAGTTGTGGTCTTTTACCAGGCGATTTTCAACATATGTTCTTTGATTGTTCCCTTCTCCAACCCTTTTGGGATTTAATTCACAAACACCTCATGATTATCTTTAATATTAAGTTTCAACTCTCTTTTCCATTAATTCTTTTAGGTCCGCTGGCGGCCCCGGTCCCTTTGCCTTTAGATTCCATGGAATTACAATTGTTGGATCTTTTATTGACTATTGTAGTCAAAGTAATTCTCATGGAGTGGAAATCTTTCTCTTCAGTTTCTTACCATACTTGGTGGGCTTGGGTTTCCTTTTTACGAAGTGCTCATACGTCAGTTGACCACGCTCATCTCTCTCCTTCTATATCTACTGGTGTTTGGAAAGCCTTAGATACGTACATGGAATTGGCCTCAGAGGGGTTGGTGGATCAATATCCTTTTGATTTGTCTGGTTAATGTTGTCTTGTGTGTCGGGTGAATCCTTTGGAGATCTTCTCCTCTTCCTTCACTCCTCCCTGTCTTTCTTCCTCTTTTTCCTACTTTTTTCGTCTTTTCTTCCTTCCTTTCTTTTTTCCTCTCATCCCTAATTTGCTATCTGATGGTGATACTTTTGATAATTACTTCTGCCGGTTATCAATTTTTTTCTTCTCTAATTAATTTATTTATCTGATATCTGCAGATTAATGAATGTGAATGATGTATTTCTTATTATTTAAGTTCAATTTAATATATTGTTTGTCTTTATCTGATATCAATTGTATCACTCTTGCTTTATCCTATGTCCTTATTTGCTCCTTTAAAATAATAAAATTCTTTTGAAATGAAAAATAATAATGCAATGCTAATAGCTCAAACTTTCAGTAATATGAGAGCTATTGCATTTGCAAATCAATCGCGGTACTCACGCTTTAGCTTTAGGCATTTTAAGCTAAATTTGCGGGTGCTGCGATTGCTTCAAAATTAAAGAATTAGACATCAACATTTTTTTTCTATTTCTTTACTTCTGAAGAAATTGCAGGGCCTGCGCTTTAGGTTAAGATGTTTAAAGTTAAAGCCCGGGTGAGGCTATTCTAAAAAAAAAAAATAGAAAATAAAAGGCAATCATCCGAGTTCGGCAACTAACAAAAGAAAGGCGCGGCCGCCATTATTCCAACTGATGTGTGCCACGCTCGTTAAATAAAAAATAAAAGTGTTGCGGGAGAGCGTGTCCAGGCAGGAGAAAGAGGTTTAAGAAAAATGCCTATCAATGCATGGACAAAATCTGATCTGATGTACTAAGGTGAACGATTTCGCATGTTAAAGAAATCGACTTTTTTGTATTTCAAAGACACGTTCTCACATTTTGATACGATGTTCCTTGCATGATTTATACGGCAAATATTTTCAAGGCTTCGGTCGTTCACAACTTCTTAGAGCCAAGCCCGACCCTTGCCTCGGCTCTAGCGCGCTCTCCCTGTTAATTTGCTGACTTGTCCACCCTTAAATATTAACATGTTCTACCATATAAACTCAAATTAGAGCTCCCCCCCTACCCCCCCAGCTTTCAGCGACTTCCTGATTCTCCTGCAAAATCCACCTTCATGAGTGATGTCTGCATTTTCTGTTAAGGAGCAGATAACAATGATAATGTCATAGTTTATTTCTTCAGTGATGCACGGCTACTGGCTCCTCACACAAGGCTCTTCAGAACGTGCCTGTGCGTGCCTCTGACGCATCGCATCCATCTTTGATAATATATACACACTGCCCTCTCCGAATCACGAGATTGCCCTGATGCCTGTGTGATCTGCTGCAGGCTGGAACCATTACTATTGCCAACCATGTTTACGAAACTTGCCACCCTCCCCTTCATTGGTTCCTAATCCCACCACCCTCCCATCGCTGCTTTCGGTTCCCCTAATCCCCCCAACGTTGCTTTCAGTTCTCTCCCACCCTCCCATAGTTGCTTTCAGTTCACCCCCACCTTCCCATCATTGCTTTTAATTTTCACATTCGCCCAGGAAAAATGGGGCAGAGGCAAGCATGCATTCCTGAATTACACTGCATGACACAGTGTGTAGTAATTGAATAGCTATCCCTAGCGGCACATGACCCAGCATAATATGCTGCATGACTAAACACTTATAAAATACCAAAGGCGAGACCTGTTGGCTATGCCAATGCTTGTTTGCCTCAGTAGCCCACTCTGCGCCATGCCATTCATATCCAAATGCCTTTAAAGAGCAGCGTAGCATCTCCCAATGACAGGGGGGATATTGTATACCATGTTTAATAGTCCTTTTGTTCTGCTTTGCAGTGCACACGTGTGTGGCAGTCTGCAAGGGTGTGTGGGGGTAGGCTTGAACGTGTCCACCCAGCAGCAGCGGCATATGCTGTCACTAGAGGGAGGCTGTTACACAACAACCCGCCGTCTTTTTTAAATTTGCATACCCAAAAACCCCTGCACAGATAAACAATGGCCCATTTCATTGTGATAGGTAAAAGAGTACACATTTTTTAGCATTGAAAATCCCAAGCATGGTTATGTAGGTCTGTCGATAACACAGTGCCACACGTTTTTGTTTTAAAGTTGACGTAAATATTTACAAGTCCTAATCATAACAGCAGTGTGCAGAGGTAACATCAGTGCTAACACCAATACATGGAGCACCGTGTATCTTACAATGTATAATGTTAAAAGAGGCAACTTTAAAATCTGCTTCAAAAGTATCACCTGGATGTTTTGCACATGCAATTTATGCCATGTCAGAAAGAAAGACCCTGTAATGGATAGAGTACATAAAAATAGGTAATTTACTTACATTTGTTGGACGGAATTTGCACTCGCTACGCCGTTTGTTAAGTATGCATTTTTAGGTCTCTCCTGCGCAGATATGAAAAAGACCTTTAGCAATCGAGACGGTTTTGAGGCCAAAAACGTGCACGGGTTGCATTGCTTTCAATGGCAATGCATGCACGTTTGGCGATTCCCTTGCGGGAGCGATGCAGTGGCGCCATATGTTAGCAATTATCGTGCCTTGGTGCTTGCTCCCGCAAGGGAATCCGGCACAGGCCCCCTCCTCTCTCACCTCCCCCTGTTGCCGCGTGAGGCGCGCACGCTTGTTCCCTCTGACCCGAGCGCATGTTTTCTCAGACTAAGACGTTCACACAGCTTAAACCTTCCCAAGCAGCACCAGGCCCCCTGGGTGGGCTATTTCATTCGCTTTCGTAACTGAATACACCCGCAGCGCCCTTCCGAGCTTGGCACTACTCAGAAGTGTGTTTTATATAACCTGGTCAAGGCGTCCCATAGGCCCGGGTCCCAAGAGCTGCTGCCGCCTCTTTATTTTATCTTTTTTTTTTTGCCAGGCGCAGCAGGTTTTTGTAAGATGAGGTGTTAGCACGGGCCGGGCCGCTCTCCTTCTGGCTGCGGGTGCTGGGGAGGGCTTGTCACGGGCCTAGAAGGAATGAAAGAAGAGTGTGCTCCTGGGCAGGCCACGCCGCACAGGTGCTCCTCTGACCTGGCTTTTACCTAGCACTTGGACGGGGCCCAGCGCTGCGGGCCCCGTTGAATCATGGAAACGCTAAGAGAATCTGTTCTTTATTTAACCCTCCAGATGTCGACCTACAAGCGGGCCACACTGGACGAAGAGGACCTTGTGGACTCCATCGGCGAGGGCAAAATTTACCCCAAAGGAATCCAGGTAGGATCCCCTTAATACCACTGTACTGTTCTGTGCTGTGCATGCAGCTGTTTACCCATAATGCAATTCAAGCTTGACATCCTCATTACCATTGTACTGTATTATATTATTTGTATAGCGCTTACTACACCTGCGTGGGTCGCTGAAGCGCTCAGCCACACTGCTGTACTCTGCAACATGTGGATGTGTGCTTAGGATGCTGTGGTTGCTTTGTTGTGCACGGTGACCTCTGAGGTGCGAATATCGTGTTAGGAGATGTTGCGCTTATTGGTGTGATAGGTTGTGCTATGTGAGGAACTCTGATTAGCTCTGCGGGTCTGTGTATTATTTATAATTCTTTTTGTTGTGTACGCTCGCTGATTTCCTTTGCTGGTTGTAGCACGGGATTTTCAAGATCTGGAGGGGGGTTTAAATCGGTGTCCCACAAGAGTGAGGGGAATCGGAAATCTTCCTGAATTGGCTGTGGCATGGCCCTCCCATATAATTATCAATATGAAGCTTCAGTGAAAGATTTCCCGAGATGCATTGCATTATATTGCATTATATTATTCCTTTTTAGACCTCGCCCATTAGAAAGCGCACATGTGCTGTCTTCTGCAAAACATTTAATGGGCTTACGAAGAACATACTGGGGCTTGGCTTTCCTGTCACTCTTTTGCCTGCTGTTAATTCGTATTCCAGCTTGTCAGTCTAGCTTTTGGAGCCCCTTGGAGTATAACCTCTTTACCCTCTCTTTAGCTTCCGTCTATGCTTCCATTGCTTACTTTTCAAGCACTACTTTTTAGGTCTCGACCTTGCTATCGCGTAAGCGATCTCAAAGCGAGACTATTGTAAAGGGGCTTTTCAAAGCAGGGCAGGCCGTCATGCATTCCACCGAGTGGCATTGCAGTGGCAGTGTTGTTGAGATACTGTGCTGGTGGGAGGCGATGCCAGGGGTGGGACACTTCGGTACCGTGTGCTTCATGTATTACACCGCAGTCCCCGATCTGCAGCCTCCTGAGAGGAAATAAATCCGGTGCCCCAACAGGATAGTTCAGTCAGCACTTAATTTGAATGATTACAAGGAATCCCTGACCCTTGCCTGCTAATGACCTCCATAAGTAGGGATTCGAAAGCGGGCCGTGGACTGCGCAGTAATTCACGTCAGCGCCGCCGCTCTCCACCCTTCGGATCAGTGCCTCCTGCTTCTTAAAACGGAGGATTAAGGCATCGGCAGACTTCGAGGCCTCCTTTACACTAATGATTTTTTTTTTACGGCCGTAGGCCCCTTGTCTGCTTTTCGTTTGGTTTTCTTTTCGTGGCCCTACTTTATTTTTCCCCCTCGCCTTCCTCAAACATTTTCAATACATAAAGAGAAAGTTGTGACAAATCTGTTTTCCCAGGGTGCTTTCCGCGGAAAGACCAGCTCTGTGGATGCATTCATTCAATCATTCAGACTTGTTAAGAGGATTGAGCTGCGGGTAGTTGATGGTTCTCACCCTGGGCTGTTGTGTGACCAGATTCCTTGTGTACTCTGTTTGTTTTGATGAGGTGTTATCCAGCGCCTTGCAGCAGCGACTGCACCCTCAAGCCGCTTTCTTTTGTAGTGGTTAATCTTGCCGTGGGTGAATGGTTGTATTTACACCTTCCTTAGAAACGGCAACCCTCGTACTTTGAACTTAGGCCACGTAGTTAGATCTGAGACTCTCATGCACAAGCTCATTGCGGCTGGAAGTGTTTGAAAACTTCCTTCCCACTTCCTGTTTTCTCACCCGGATGTTTCCCTTTCACCCTCCGCTTCTCTCTGCTCCCTCCTTACCCTGTCCCCACCCCACTGCCTCGTATCCCCCCCCCTGACGTCATTACTCTCACCTCAGATCTTTCCCCGTCATAGCTATTTCCTGGGGTTCTCTCTCCATTTACATTCACCTCATACTCCCTCTATCCAGCGTCCTTTTGCCCCTTGTAATCCTCCCGTCGGTAATTCCTCATTCTAAGTCCTCAGGACAGTGCTACAGCTGTGTCTCTGGTCATGGTCGTAATTTCTCATTCTTACTCCTCTAGGCAGTGCTGGTCGCTGCTTCTCTGGAAACCGTCAGTAATTCCTCCATTCTAAGTGTCTCAGTTCCCAGTTATAATTCCTATTCTTAGTCCTCTAGACAGTGCTGCAGCTAGGTCTCTGTTCATAAATCCACTACACTCCAAACCGAAACATATAGATAACACATTGTAATTTACAATGCCAATAGCTCCAAATCTGACAAATTCGATACCTGTTGCATTGCAAATGCTTGTTTCTTTTGTGTTAAGCACTCCATTAGAGTGCATGTGTTTTCCAGCTGTCTCCCTCGTGTACTTCCATCTCCCCTGCACTCTGTGTTGCTCTTTCTCACCTGGCGTTTCTCCCCGACCCCTTCCTGTTGCACTATCATACTGTTGCTGTCTCGCCCATGTGCTTCTCTACCACCTGCTTAACATTGTTCTTTTGCCTGTTTTCCCAATAGCTCCAGTTACTTTTCTCTGCTTTCTCCTTGCCCATGCACCCAATTTTGCTTACTGCCCCCCACCCTCAGTGTTGCTTCAAATTCCCATGTTGCTTCCCCGCTTTAAAAATAAATTCTTGCACGTTTTTTTAGTTACTGATCCAACTATAATTGTAACTGCAAAGAAAACAAGCATGTCATGATGATTGGCCTGCAGCCATGCCGATCCTCATGTAGTGTCACTTGCATTGTCAGTGTGGCTCACAAAGAGGCATCTTTACTGGGTTTCGCATGTGTGCATGTGTTGGTGGTGAGATTGGTGATGTGTGGTGTGGGACCCCTTTGGGGACATGGGGTACGTGGGCCTACTTGGTGTTTGTGTGTGTTCTGCGGTGCGCCACGGGGATCAGGGACATGATCCTGAGTCATTGTAGGTGTGTAGTGTGCTCTACTTACCTGTGCATGTGTGCCATTGTGCCCATCTTCTCCCGTCCCCCCAATCCCTGGTTGGTACTCACCCTGTTGATGTTCTGTCAGGTCATGTTGAGCAGTGTTCGGATCCCCAACTCCTGGCACCGTGTCCTGACTGATGACTGTGGCCACCATTTTCTCCATGTTTTCCAGCTCCTGGTGTGCCGCTGGACCCCCACCTCCAATGAGCGTTGCTTCTTTCATGTTGGCATCGAGTTTCTTCTTGGTTTTGGCCTTCACATCATTCCAGCGCCTCTTGAACTCTTCCATTGTCCTCCTCAACGCTGCAACATCATTCACATGGTCCAAGATAGTCTGCCATATTTGCGTTTTTGTTGCCAATGACACGTTGGGGTGCCGAACAGTTGTTGGTAGTCTTCTGTCACCTCCGTAATGATGATCCTGTGTTCCTGCGGACTGAACCGCGTCTTCCTCTTCCTCTTCTCCTTGGCCTTCCCCGAGCTCGAGGTTCCTTGCTTGTGGGGTTCGCACTGTCCTCTGCAGTCAGTCTGAGTGCATCCATGGTGCTACGCAGTTTATTTTTAATTATTATTTTTTTTCTTTTATAGTGCATTTTCCCACATTATGCGTGGGAATTGCGGGCCTGTCACTGGTTATCGCTGATTTTGGTATCGCGATTGGCCACATCGCAACTTTTTTCGCCTTTGTGTTTTGCGTTTTTTTCACCGTTGCGTTGGTTTTAACGCGGTCATTTAGCGCTTTATCGTTAGACTATTGCATGATGCCGCAGGGTTGAGAATATAACGTTAACACAGCGTTATTTTCCCGCAATAGACTGCGATATGCAAAGTTGCGTTTAGCTAATTTTGAGATAGTTATCACATGTTCTTGAGAATATTCCCCTCAATGTAATTTCGAACACATGGACGAGTGCTGATGTCTACCACATGCATCCACTGGCACAAAATAAGCACTGCGACCCATCCATCCATCCATAGTCCCTTCTTTTCCTTTCACCTCCCCCCTCACGCCTACCCAATTACCCGTCCACATATTGCGCATGAAGACCAACTCCTGTGCTACACATTGAGGGTCTCAAAAATGGACTACACTGAAGCTAAAAGTTTGCAGGCACAATTCCCCTCATGCTGCACACGCGGAAACATGATTGCACAGAACCCAAATATTACACACATACTAAACCTGAAAATATTTGATACATCAGACCCCTTTTCTAGTAATTCAGTATTGATAGTAGGTGAATTCCCAAAGACCCCAGTCTTTGAACAGAACATTCAATGCAAGGTGCAGTGACAGGTATATGTGAAAAGAGTTCTGTCACCGAGCATCAGGGATAGTGGTGCAAACATTACACCAGAGTTTTGTGAGGCATGGAACGAAGTGTCAATTGGAATGCTGCTGCAAAAAGTTTTTACCAAGTTCAACAAAAATAGGAGTGATATTGTTTGTATTTGCAGTGATTCAGCTACGTATATGAAAAAGCTGTATGAGGACCTGTCAAAATCGATACCTGAGCTGAAGTGCTTCCCTGTAAGAGATTCTTGCCACTTGCTAGATGGTTTGCTGAAAGCATCTATACAATCTTCAGAGTTAATGTAATACATTCTGGTGCACTGTTTTGTTATGCGCAGGAACTAAAATGCAAATAGTTCTCATTTTGCGCTTTGTGTGGCATCAAAGAAAGAGTCATCCCACAGGTGTCAATTAGCCAGTGGTTCTTAGCCCTAGAGGCCGTGAATTCTATATTATCTATGTGGTGACCATTTACAGAATTCTTGTTTAGTGATGACGCCAAAAGCAAGAAATGTGAGGATCTTCGGTCGCATATTGATAGTGATGTGAAAAAAAACCACTCTAATGCATTCTTAGATTTTTATAGGAAAATAGGACTGCTTTAGTGGACATAATCAAAAAACTAGAGTCTAAAAACACCCTTGTCTACCAAGTGTCTAGCGTGTAGATATGAAACATGTCCTTGAGAGTAGGCTGGGTGACACTTTTAGGGACTTTGGCACTGCAATATGTTCCATGTTAGAATTCTTGCCACTTGGTTCGCAAAGAAATGTTGAAGAGCAATTCAGGAACATGTATTTTACAATGTATAAGAAATGGCTTGCAATGATGCATAGAAATGTCCCTTCATTCCAACCATGCCATTTGAAATCAATGAGGCCTCACTAAGGTACTCTGCACAAGTTCTAGATCCCTTCTGTAATGGGGAATTTTCTCCAGAATTTGAAAAGTGCTGCTTTATTTTTGAGTGTTAATAACTCTGAGCGCCTATGCACCCCGTTCATCACAATCTTTAGCTGCACCAGTGTTGGCATGGACAGCGATGTCAGTGGCCAGAGTTAGAAAAATGTGCACTGGCTGTTTTGGCGTTGCTGCCTCAAGTACCAATGTTGAGAGGCCTTTTCACAGATACAACTTGACATGGAAAGGAAACAGCAAGCATGCATGACTAAAGACTCACTGAAGAAGTATTGTATGGTGTACTACAATATGTCTCATTTGTAAAAATGTATTTGGACCTCATGTACACTGTGCGTACCATGCACTATCAATGCAGAAAGCAAGCAATTACAGTGATTACAGTAGTGTTAGTGATAATGCAATGCATTTCAGAATACAGTACATATACTTTGTATAGGATTTTTAGCAGTATATCATGTAAGCTACTTTTTAGATTACTTTTCTTAAACAGTGCAGTATACCTGGATACTGCACTGGGTCATTTCCTGTAAACAGTTAAGTAAAAGCGTTTTGGTTATTTAGGTACAGTTTTAAAGGATTTCTTTGATATTCCAATTCCACACCTAGAATCTTTTCATAGAAAAACAGTCAATGTTATCCTGAGGAGGAAAGTAGAGTTATCGTTTCAAAGGTAAGTACTTTGTTGTGGGAGTTGGTATTCTGGGGTTAGACTCAGGGGTCCCCCAGGGTCAAGGATGCACTCTTGTTACACCCTCAGCGGCACTGGGGCAGTCGGGTGCAGAGTGCTGAGATCCAATGTTATCCAAAGGGAATAGGGGGCCTCCGGTTGGTGGCTGCTGACGAGCAGGCCATTGAGTTGTGGGAGCAAAGCTCCTGGACTTAAGCTCAAGGCAAACATGGGGTTTAGGCCAGCAAAAAAGGTGTACCCTCAGTGGCACAGTGGCGGCTAGGTGCAGTGTGCTGTTTTGGCGTTGGGTGCCCTGTTGCTTTCAATGGGGAGTCTCCGGTTTGCAAACACACTGCAGGCTCTGGGATGAAGGTTTTCTGGCTGCGACCACCACTTGGAGAGGTAAGTTGGGATGCTAGGGTTGGTTAGGCACCATTGGTTGGGCCACCCAAGGCCATGGGGCGTCGGGTGCAGGGGTGCCTTTTAGGGTCGGATCTTCTTACCAGCTCTTGGACGTGGACGCGGTTTGAGCCTGCAGGCTTCGGCTGGAGGCTTGAGACAGGTCAGGGATCACTGGATATTGGGTCAGGATTGCCGGGGAGACCTCATGTTGGTGTTGGGACACTCGAATTCGGGCTGTGAGTATTGGTTGCAGAGTGGTGCAGGCCCGCAGATTGTTGCTGAGCTGGAGTATGTGGATGAACAAATCCGGTGTTCACGGGAGACAAAGTCTTTGGGATTGAAGGCAGGCAGGTACTCCGGGTTTCTCGAGATTGCTGGCTGCAGGATACACCAGGATTTCGCTGGAGCAGGTTCAAAGTGGGGACAGGCCGGTAAGGCTGGGGCCAAGTCAGTGGGCGTCCTCCTCTTGGTAGCTTCGGCATGGCTGTTCAGCTATGAAGGAATGAAGGCCATCGCCGAATGGATGAAGAACAGCCGCTTAAAGCTAAACTCGAACAAGACGGAGGTCCTCATCCTCACCCCCACCCCCTCCGCCTGGGACAACTCCTGGTAGTCGGCCTAGCTAGGAGCAGCACCTACTCCCACCAAACACGCACGCAACCAGGGGTTCATCCTGGACTCATCAATGACCCAGTGAGTCAATGCCGTCTCCTCCACCTGCTTCAACACCCTCGCATGCTTCGCAAGATCTACAGATGGATCCCCACCAAAACCAGATGGACGGTCACCCAGGCCCTCGTCACCAGCATGCTAGACTACGGCAATGCCCTCTACGCGGGAATCACGGCCAAACTTCAGAAAAGACTCCAGCGCATACAGAACGCCTCGTCCTAGACATCCCATGCCACCGCCACATCACAGCCCACCTGAGAGACCTGCACTGGCTCCCAGTCAACAAGAGGATCATCTTCAAGCTTCTCACCCACGCTCACAAAGCACTCCACGACACTGGGCCAACCTACCTCAACAAATGACTCACCTTCTACACTCCTAACCACCAGATACGCTCTGCTGACCTCTCTCTTGCCACCGTCCCACGCATCTACCGAACTACCTCCGGCGGCAGATCTTTTTCCCACCTCACCGCCAAGACATGGAACACCCTCCCCATCCACCTGCTACAGACCCAGGACCTGCTGTCTTTCAGGACACTTCTCAAGACATGACTGTTCGAAGAGTAGCAGTTCTTCCCCCCCTTAGCGCCTTGAGACCCTCACGGGTGAGTAGTGCGCTCTACAAATGTTTGATTGATGGATTAATTGACATACACAGAATTATACAAGGCAATCCGGTCTCCAGGTGCAATTCCCAGTCCTATGCTCACCCCCAGCTGTCAGTTGGTATACAGCAGATGATGTGGGCACTTGCAATGAAATTGCTCTCCAGGTGTACCAAGTAGACAGTGTGGGTCCCTAGTAGGAGATCTTTGAGGACCCTAAGACCTCTGAAAGAATAGGGGGCAAGCCAACAAACCATTGGAGAGCACACTTCAGGGTGCCATACAGCAACATGAAGTCGGCCCAGGCCAGCCAATATCCAGGAATGGTATGCAGTCCCTTTTAATGGCAGTAATCCTCATCATGCACAACTGATTTCCTCTGGCAGTGTGCACCATGCAGTTCCAGTTTCTTTGGTCCCGCGTATCCACAAGCGTAACTCTACCCTGCTGAAGTTTGGCACCAGCAGTTATACTACAGTGTGCCTTTGAAATTGGGTATGGTTCGAAGTGTCTCCAATTGGACCGCAAATGTCTCCTCTAAAGTTCAGTCCTGTCTGCCATGAGGCCATGGAATGCAGATCCTAATCTTTAGTGGAGCCATGATCTGGCTCCAGAGGCCAAGAGTCAATACCTTGTCCTCCAATCCTTCCATCCAGGCCCACACATGGCAGAGGGCTGTTGTTCCAGTAGCTCTTACTGGGAAATGCCCATATGAGCTCCCCAACCTCAAGTGTTGGCTGGAGCCAAGCACAAATACACACAAAAGAGTATCATGACAAACATCTCCAACTGGATGAAGAACAACTGCCAGAAGCTAAAAACAGAAAAAACAGAAGTACTGGTCTTTGGCAACAGCAGCAACACATGGAATAATTCCTGCTGGACAATAGACCTCGGACCTGCACCAACTCCCTCCAACCATGCCAGAAACCTCAGAATCACCATTGACAACAAGCTCACCATGAAATCACAGATCAACGCTGTCTCCCCTGCCTGCTTCCTCACTCTGCGCATGCTACGTATGATCTTTAAGTGGCTACCCCTACAAACAAGACGCACTATGACACAAGCTCTCATCCCCAGTTGACTGGTCTATGTCAATGCCTTCTACATAGGAATCGCTGCAAACCTTCCACAGAGAGTTCACACCATACAGAACGCCACAGCCAGACTCGTCCTCAGCCTTCTCCGATAAACCCACGTCACACCCCACCTCAGGAAACTCCACTGGCTCCCCGTACAGAAGAGATGCCAATTCAAGCTGCTGACTCACACAGACAAGGTTCTACACAACCAAGGACCCGCCTACATTAACCACTGTCTGAGCTTCCACCACCCATCCAGAAGACTACATTCTGCCTCCCTTGCACTTGCCCATAATCCCCACATCTACCAAAGCAGAAGTGGAGGACGCTACTTCTTGCACATTGCAGCAAAGACCTTGAAGAGCCTCTACACGTACCTCCAGCTCATCATCTCACTTCCAGGATTCTAAATAGCCCTAAAGATCGGGCTGTTCGAATAAACCTCCGGAGCTTGCAAGAGACTCGAAACACCATGTAAACACCACTTCCTAACAGGTGTAGGAAGTACACACATGCACTTTGACACTGCATCTACAGTGAGAAATAGCCCCAAGACCAATGGCCACCATAAGAGCAAAACCCGGGAGGAGAAAGCAAAGCATATGGGGAACGCTACCTGAATGATTCAGGTATAACATTGTTGTATTGCTGTGTTTGAGGGGGGCCCGGAAGTCGGCGCAGGAGGGCATCCAGTTGTCAAACTTTTTGAAGGCCTTTGGGAGGGTGTTGCTGTGTTAAGGATGGTGGGTTTTTAAAGCGGTGTTCAACCCCTTGTGAGTGATTGCTTCCAGTTTTGGTGGCCTGTGTGTGTGCACTGGACTGGGACATTGATGGTGAACTTGATGAGGGCATGGTCTATCCAAGAGATTGATGTAAGCTCTTTGAGCTGATTGTTGTACAATGTGGTGAAAATAGGGTCCAGGGGGTGTCTGGCTACAAGGGGAGAGGCCCAGGTTTCCAAGGTCTCTGATGAGTGCTTTTGAGTTTCAGTCAGTGTAGTCTTCCAAGTGGAAGTACTGGTCTCCCAGAAAGATGTAATTGCTTCTGTTGAGGGTGAGTAGTGCGACAAAGTACATGATGGTGTTGTTGAAGTTGGTACATAGTACAGGTGGTCTGCAGGTGAAAGTGGCATTTTAAGGTGAAGTTGGGTGACGTGGAGTTTGAATGACAGGTGTTTAAAGTTGGAAGATGACATGCGTTTAGTGCAGCTGATGGCGGTGCAGTGTCCACATTGTTTGGTTCAATAGGAAATGTCCCACCACAGACAGTGAGATATAAATGCTATGTGAAACAATTTAAATTAGCACTCATATGCGTAGATGTATTGCAATGTGGAACATGCTAGTGAAACCCACATGCAGTCATAAAGATACACCCTCAGAATGTAATATAAGAATGGAGGACTGGTTGGCAATGCAACAATTTCAGCCAAATTGAAGAGGTACAAGCAGTGTCATGGCAACTTGACCAAAGCATTATGCAGTGTCATTGCATGAAGGTTTTTTAACCCACTGCATATTTCCACTTTTACATGCACATACCTCAACCCCATATCCTAGAAAGCCACTTGCCAAGAATGTAATGAATGTAGGATATGGATTGTAACTGTATGTTAATGAAATGTGGGAACTTTAATACAGCCATATAGACTGCACTTTAAGTTGACCCCCCCCCCATGATGACCATGAAGAGCCAGAGGCAGATGAGAGACCCACAATCTAAGTCATTTCTGTATCAGCAAAAACTACAACCTCATGTTCTAACACTGCAACAATCACTCCTTAGTAAAAGGTGCAAACTCTACAACTAATATTGCTCTTATGAAGCTACGTAGCACAGCTGCAAAAACATTGGTGACCAGCAGTGCAGTCACCTCCATCGCCAAGTGGGTTGTCACCTTCACAACCATGTTATCTGTCACCTCCATAAACATAAGCAATGCAGCCTCAGCGACAACTCTAGGTGTTCTTGTAACAGCTATTCCACCGGCACCAGTAGCAGATACTTTAGCCACATGGTGACATCTACACCTGTGGCCCCTGATGCAACAAAGGCAATGGGTTCCTCTGTGCCCACTGCAATAGTAGTGATAGAGATCTAGAAGTAGGTGCTGTCCTATCTGTCACTTGATTACATCCTCACTGTACAGATAGAGGGTGTGGAATATTACACCATGGAGTCCATGAACTCTCCATCATACATGGATGCCTTGAGGCCACCCCACCTCCATCCAGGAAGACAAATGGCCAGTCACAGAATGCTTTGCAGCCACATTCAATCAGTTTACAAGTGTATTAGGAGCTAGAGCACAGAAGCAGTGCCATGGAGACAACACAGAAATCTCTGCTGGCAAGGTGTGCTCAGACTGATGAAGTACTGTTGCCTCACCTTCAGTCCAGGATGTCATGAGCAATTAGATTCTGCTTCCAGAAATATGACCATTCAACCCAACTCTTCCCCTCTCATCAGTCATAAGTGTAATCTCCAAGGCCAAGGAGGCGGTTAACAAGGATTGTACATTACGGTTTAGTCGTGGTAGTAATTTCCCCCAGGACCAACACCATCCACTCATTGAGATTGAGGAGAGAACAGGAGAAGTGGAGGGAGGCTGAGCAGAGGCATGGGAGAAGAGGATTTGGGTAGAAAATGTAAATGAAGTCACAGGAGGTATGTTGGTCTATTGACTTAGAACAATGAGTAACAGCCTTGCAACCATCTGCTATGCCTTCCCACGAATGAAGAGTCAGTCAGACAGTAGAGAATGCAAACATCATTTATTAGCAAAGCTCTGCAGAGGAGTCCAATCTGACCTGCACGCTAAGATGTCTGCCGAGGGACTGGGCCCCTAACAGTCTACCGTGAGTAATCATTCTTCCCCAGAAGCCTACGGCCCGCCCACCATGGAAAATTACCGGCCTTGGCCGAACATGAACAAAGAAGGCACTGTGAGATGGGTTACCACCTGCCAGATGGGTACATGTGATTTGTAAGTCGAGGTCACTGCTCTGAGTCTCAGCGTCTCCTAACTAGGGGTGGGCGGAATTTGCGAAAGTGACTTTCGCAAATTATCGCGAAAATGTTAAAATCTCTGCAAACACGCGGAAATATCACAAAGATGCGGAAGTTTTTTTCCCGCCCGTTCGCGGTATTTTCTGCGGCTCGCCAACTTACCCATGCGGTTGCGGCCATCTTGTTTTCACTCTTCTCGCGGTGCATGATCGCGAGAAGAAAGACGTGATCGCGCGACCAATGACATTACTGCGGGCGTGAACTGTCCCGAGACAGCGCAAATGGCTACCAACAATCCAACATCTCGTGGAGAACGCGACCAGATCGGGAAAACTTGTCGGCGAACGCGGGGATTCAGGTAAGACAATCGCGCGCGCGCGAGAATGTATTATTTTACAGCGCGAGCAAGAAACAAATTATCGCTAAGCTGCGGAATGCGGAAATTTTGACTTTTTCGCGCTCTCCGCGGAACGCGAAAATGTCAAATTATCGCAATTTCTGCGAGCGGAACGGACATTCAGATAGGTATGCAAAGGCAGAATGGTCTATTCATTAGCAGGTCGGAATACAGCCTTGAACAGAAAACAAAATAATAACGAAATACAGTGTTCTGCTGAGGCAAGCAATACGAATGATGAGGCCTAGTTCAGGCACTGCCTAGGTGGCCCAATAGGGATCACGAAATACAAAATGGAGTCACACTGGCTAACTACGAGAAGGCTTGCACGTTGCAGGGATAACTCAGTGGGCTGCATAACATGAATACAAATCACGTATATTTAGGCACACGCTGCTAACCTAATATAGCATGAAACCTAACACCATGAAGGTGGCATCTCTAAAGCAAGAGTCTTCTGTCCTGGAGTATATGTGGCTTTCCGAGATCTCCAAATGTATTCAGGTTGTACTTAGACAAAGTGCGCTGCACCACTCTTTCCTGGGTAATGGGGACCAGGAGGTTACCAGGTAGTGGTGTAGTATGGATGGTAGGTTCATTGTCGACATTGCTAAGTTAGCATGAGCTTCGTGGCCATGAGGCTGCTTTTGGGCAAGACGCTACCTGCCCTTTTTTTTGCAAGACTTTGTTTGTGCCCCTTTTCACATGAGAACTGTCTGCTTTTCGTGTTCTCTGCTGTGCTCTGAGGTTTAGTCTGCACACAAAGTACAAGGTCGACAAACAGTGTCCCTTGTTATTCTGTTCTGGTCAGTCCCTTGTACCTAGACATAATATGACACACAGCTGTACTACTGAAAGTCGTATGCTTTACTATTGAAAGCAAAGCATGTTGTTAACGCAATTGAAGAGAGACCTTTCTAGAGAGAAGAGCTGTGCTTGTCCTGAGATGTAAAACTTTCATATAGGCCTTGAGGTATGGGGTCTGCTGACAAAGCCTAGAGGTCTTTTTTTAAATAATAAACTATATCTTATCACGGGGAGGGTGGTTCGGCACTGTAGCTCTTTTCCACTGTCTTTTTAGAATGATATTCTTGTTTGTAACCAATGTAATTGTGACAATGCTGACAATATTGTTTTTATGCATTTTGCTGCTAGTAATGGCACGTGTACTGTACCATAGAGTGCGTTAGTTAAAATAAATATTTTATACTATATCGTGACTCTGAATACTGTTATTGTGGACAAGTATGAGTGAGTGAGCGAAAGAGTTGTCTTGCTCCTGCAATTCCTGAGAGAGTCTGGAGAGGCGTATTCTGGGTTCTCCAATCATTGGTAGGTCCGCGGAGATGTCGGAGAACAAATAAGACACTATAGCTAGTCGGTTTTTGGGATTTTCGGGCACTAAGTTGATAGGTTGGTACACCACAATACAGGTCCTGGTTTCCTGTGCATAGTTCTGTATAAGTGCAGGTTCTTATCTTATCAGAATGCCCGCAACATTGTGCCCAACGTTTGGTCTGGTTCTTATCAGCGAGACGCTTGAGTAGTGCTTGTGCTTGTCCACAATCCCCTAACTCCTGTTTCCAGAAAGAGCTGTGAACGTGTAACCTCCTATATTGATATTTTTATAGGTTCTTTCATGAAGTTTTTAAAAGATTTCTCCCTTTTTTTCTTAACCCATTATTGCGCTGCCGTTTTTCAGGTTGTTAATCTCTGTTTTTGTGATGGCGGTTGATATTCCGTCTCACATCCGCGCAGCCCTCCATACATATCTGGCTCAATATGGAGTGCCAAATGAGGGTGTGGAGCTCATATTCGTGGTGGAAGCGAACTCAGCTTACCACCTCGAGGTTTTTTATTCTTGGGTCGCCTCTCCGGCGGTGGATGAAACGGATGGTCTGTTTCATACATACACTGCCACGGCCATTCCTCATAATTATCAGCCTTATAGGGCTCTTGAAGTTCCGCTTACAGCTTGGCAACACCATATTTGGTTTAATGGCACCCTTCTTCACACAGTATCAGCGGTCCGTTTAGGTCCTTTATCGACTGATGGGGCCACTTGGCATGTTTTGGTTGGCTGCACCCCACACCCACGTTATTTAACTCTTCAAATTGCGGAACTTTGTGTCTTGCACATGTCTTTGATACGCTTGCATACAGCTGTTATACAATACATAACGTTCAGGTGGGACCGCCTGGCGCTGCAGCGCATCCTGCGGGACCTGGTTGTGTGACTATCAGTCCCGTTATGGTTAATTCGGTAATGGGCAAGCGACCTCAGAATAAGAATGAATTGCCTTATTGGCTTGCTGAAAAATGTGTGCAGTTGGAAGCTGTTTTTCCTAATACCTCTCCTGTGGAGAAACACAGGATATTGACTATTAGTTTGCCTAAAGACTTACTTCCTGAGTTGACTTGTTGTAACACCTGGGGTAAGGTGTTCGCAGCAGTATATTCGAAGTGCTTCGGCACTCCCTCCATGACCGTACTCCCTTCCATGATTAAACGTGTTCAAGATGAACACGAAGCCGTAGCGGCTGTGGAGCTTGGGATGAGACTGGTGGGGGTGTTCGACGTGGTTGCTGATGTTATCCATGCCAATTTCAAGGGCGATGCAGTAAGCTTTCAAGTGGCAAACCACTTGAAGGCTGTCCCTGAGGCAGACAAACCACGCAAATTACCTAAGATTATCGCAAAGGCTTATAAAACCGTAGGCCGCAATAGTTTGGGTGTTAAGCCTTTTACTCAAACGCAAACTCAATCTCAAACACAACAAAAAGCTCCGTCTGATAAAGTCAGGTGTCCAGTCTTTCCTAAAAAGAACTGGAAAAATAAAAAACAGAAGGTTCGGATGCTGGTTCACCTACGCCTGACTCTTCTGAGCGTACTTATTGTAGTGTAGTCCTAATAGTACCCTGTCATGCAGGACCTACACTGTTTACAGATAACATATACTGTGGGTCTGGTGGCAAACTGACTCCGTACACCCCCACCGCATATGTCAGCCTATGGTTTGCATTAGCTAGCTCACAGTGCCTACTGGAATCTCCTGTTATCAGAGAGATTCGTTTTTGGCAACCTCAGAACACAATAACCTCAGACTCGTGGAAACAATATATTACTTTTTACCCAGTCACTCGTGCTTGTCTGTTTTTACTCTCAGAGAGACACACACAGAAGAAACAGTCGGGCATTTACAATAAGAATTTATTGTAGTATTGTTCTTCTCATGTAAAGTATATGTGTGCTGTAACTGTAACACAATAGCAGAAATATAGTATCAGCAGTACAATGAATAAAAAGGAATAGTACAGCTCTACCATTTTTCAATAGTCATGAACATGTGCTTGAATATTAAATGCATTTATAAAATACAGTGCATACTCCTACGATGCCTGACTAGATGTACCTAAGTGTACCTAGCATGTGTATAGGTGCAAAAGAGCTAAGAAGCCTAAGAGCCTAAAAGTCTAAAGCCTAAAATCTAAGAGCCAAGAATCCCACTAGGATTTAGTCGAACCCCCATACCTGAATAGTGAAAGTGTGTCCTGGTCTTGAGCTGGATACCCCGCAAGGGATAGTCAGACCAATGTCAGCTGGAGCGATGGCATGCCGGAGCCGCAGCGTCTCTGGTCAGTGTGTCGGCCTCGAAGTCTTGGGTCCCTCCTGACTAGTGATAGCAAAAGGTACTGTATTTATACAGTCTATGTACGTGTGTGACCCATTGTTCAGTATGAGGATGACACTGGGGATTATTAAGCCTTTTTATGTAGATAGGAGAGTTGAGGTATGCCCCCTGGAGAGTGTTCTCATAAATTATTCAATTGTGCTAAGGATGACGTCTTAGCAATATCGATCAGGCAGAGCTCACCCTCGTCATGAAACTACGTGAAAGGTTTAGTCCTTAAAAGGCCTCAGACCTTATAAGGCGTTCAGTCCCTATAAGGCATTCTGTCCTTATTTGGAGTTATGTCCTTATAAGGCATGTTCATATGAAATTAAGGGGAGGTGATGTAGGGAAAGAGTACGATGTTCTCTAAACCTATGTCAGGGTACCGCTATGAAATATAACATTGTGACTTGCGCAACCGTGCGAAAATTAAGACTCCTGATAGATTGCAGGTCCCTGATCGGCACTCTCCTTGTTCTTCACAGGACACATGTGGGTCACAAGTCAGTGGTGAGGATCACCAGGATCGTGGCAAGAGTCATCCTGCGCCACAGGGACGTGATCAGCATCGTCAATTTGACATCAATGGAAAATAAGAGGCTCAATCTCGTTTTCGACCACCTTTTCAGAAGAAAAAAGTTGCCGCAAGATATGCCTCCGACAGTCAGAACCCAACTGCTGGATTGGAATTGGGCATTGACTCTGCTCGATAGAGCAGCAGAAGTTACCATAGTGCGGGAGGCACTGCGTCCTTGTCTGGAGGCGACAGCAACTGAAACTGTTATTACAGTAGAGACAGCTGACACCCGAGTTGCTCCCGATAGACTGTATAATATAGTTTTTCAAATTGAAGGTGACATTGAGCGTGTACTATAATCCCACTAGGGGGTCACTGAACTGGAGACAATTACCATCAGCGGCACCTCTCCATACAACACTGACTCACAACAATTAACCGGATGGCCTGAAAAATTGAATTGTTAATGTGAGGACAATAATTATTGAAAAGACAAGAACCCTCACTCACCCAAAGGTGACATGCTTCATCATTGGGTTCACTCTTACACACTGCGACCGCAAGGTATGCAGTGTGGGCTACAACTCTCCCGCAGGAGAGGAGCGAGAGGTGTTTTAATCATCCAATGGTGGTGCGAATGAGGGGCAGAGTGCGAAAAAAAGTTATAAACAAGTGAATTAAAACAATCACATGAGAGGACAAAAAACTTTAATCGGTGTCCTCACAGGATAGAAATCAAAACAGTGTGAAAATAGGGGTATGGATGTTCCCTATATTGGATTAGTCAACATGTTTCTGCCTTGATGACCACAAAGGTTTGTGGCATTCTACAGGACCATATTACGTCACTCTGTTATTATATGTGAAAATTCTATAATTATAAGAATTACCATACTTAATTGGATGGGAATACGCAGAAACCAGCTGCAGTCTGGTCCGTATCCTGTAAAAATAGAGTTAATACTTGTAGGAGAGTAGGATTTGCTTCACATGGGTACCCCCACTTTTTGCTGGTGTTTCACTGTTTTTCGACCTTAGTCTGGCTGTGGCCCTGCTAATCAGGACCACAGCCTAGCTGCTCCCTCTCTAAAATGGTTTGCATGTACATTAGGTACATATCTAATTGGATTCTGGAGTGCCTTATTAGCCCCTAGTATATGGTATACTATGTACCTAGGGCATAGGTACCTCAGAGGCCTATCAGGGGCTGAAGCATGTATTTTGCCACCCCTGGGAAGCACTCCAAAATGGCACCACAGGTCTGCTACTGCAGCCTGGGTAAGGGTGTGCTTGCACCCCTTGCAGTGAAATAGGCTACCTATATCCACCTATATATACAGACACATATAAACCTATAAGTCACTCCTATGGCAGGCCTTGACAATCCTGAAGGTAGAGTGCTTGGTTTTGTGTGAGAGGGTGCCCAAGCATGAGCTGAGCCCCTCTGTAGCTTTCGGAAATACTTCCTTATGGCTGTTCTGTGATACAGCCATACCATATACTCTTAAGTGCATTATAACCTCGCGGTAAATGCTAACTTTGGGATGGCTGCATGAAAACATGTTGTGTTTGGTGTAAAACGCTTTGAAATACTACCCCCCCCCCCACCAGTTCTGGCGGCAGGGGTAGCATTCCACCCTTCTAGAGGGAGAGACATGTTCACACTGGTGAAACCCGGTAGGACTTTTCTGAGCCCCCTGGCATCACAAAATGGATGCCTCTGCCACAGACACGGGTCTGGACTCCTGCTAGTGACCAAAACTCCGGCAGGGGAGGCCTGGACAATAGGTTTCCTGTCGAAGGGAGGTGTAACCACCTCCCCAGACAGGAAGATGTGTATTGGGGTTGGGCGGGAGCACTCTCTGGTGCTTTGAAGTCCTACACTGGGGGCACATTTGGTGTCCCTGTGCATAGTCCAGTTCAAACAGGTTGAAAGGGCTACCTGCCCCTGTTCTGGGGTGAAACTGGACAAAGGAAATGGGTGTAACCACCCCTCTTTCCAAATCCACCCATAGGTGGGGCCTTAGAGTTAGTCCATCCCCTATACTTAGTATAAGTATAGGAATCCAGTCGCTAGGACTTTAGATTACCCTGGATGAAACTCTGAAACATATATCCTGGACCTTCGACTTTCTATCACGACTAGAAGACGGAAGAAATCTCCCTTGGGGTCAAGGAGTGACTCCCCTGCTTAGCAGGCACCAAAGAAGCAACTGACCGGTCTTCAATGCTGAAGCTCTTGCCGGACTCCGACGTCTTTGCATCACCAGAGGTGGATTTCCAAACTTCCCTGAGGCTACCCTGAGTCCACAGCAAAGCTGAGGCCCGTGGCTATCGTGGGTAATGTGGAACCGTGAACCCTGAACACCGTAATCTTTTGCAGCAACAGCATCTTCCTGGTCCTTCTCGAAGTTGTGCTTTGGGCTCCCAGTATCCCCAGCCTTGAGCACCTCCTGCACTGAAGATTGCTGGCCTCCACTTCACGAGTGACCCGTGGGCCAGTATCAAGTGCGACCGCTTGAGGCTCCTTCGCGATCACTAGCCCGTTGGCTAGCAGGTCCCCATGAAGGCAAATCCTTTTCTACTTGGGCTTTCCTAGTTGCTCCAGGCGTGCCCTGACTTATCCTTACTGGGTGAGTCCCTCAGACCTTGCTGGTCTTCACCGCAGTCCTTTCTTTGAATTCCAGTGACTTGCCGTTGCCAAGGCTTGTTGTGTCCATTATGGTAGCCGACACCGCAGCACTCAACAAACTTTGTGGGACAGCATCGAATCCGGCTCATAGACTTCGTCGACACCTCCTGAACCTCACGGCTGAAGAGTCAAGACACCCATCAACTCACCTGAAGCACCCGACATCTGTGGGCATCGGACCATCCTGCCCTTGGTCACTGGCTAGTGACCCAAACTCTGTCCCCTCTGCTTTCAGGTTCCTTCCATCCTAGATCCAGGCTTGGATCTCTTCGTACACTTCTCCTCTTCACGGCAGCAGCAGTACTTTGCAGGCTTCCATTGCAATCAACGACGCAACCCGACACCAAAAGACATCTTTGCACCCAGCTTCCCTGGGTGTGGTAACTCGAGTACTCCAGTGCTCCCATGGGTGATAGCCCTAGAACTTCTTAAGTCCAAAAGAGTTTGGTCCTGACTCGATTCTAAGTGTCCCTAATCTTTAAATGTCCAACCGCGACATTGCCCATAGAAGATGACAGGAACCCGCGGTTGTGTTCTCACACTATATACAGTCCCCGTGGGTCGGTCTCCTGTGTCACTAGCTTGGGTGGTTCCTTGGGGTCCCAGCGATTCTACAGGCTCTAGGCCTTGTGTCTAGTTCAGTCGTGGTTCTTATACCACTTTTTTGGTATATGGATTGGTACGCCCCTAGGGCCCAAACGTGTATTTGTGCTATTACTGATGATTGCTCACTTGTAACTTAAGTACTTCGAACTCCAGTCTCATAAAGAGACTAGAGGGTTGTGTGTTAACCTAAATACATATATTTTAAATATATACCTGGTGTGGTTGTCCTTTCATTTGTTCATTCAAGAGATTATAGACTGGTAAAACAAGCTGCTTTACATTCCTTCAAGACTTAGCCTGAAGGCTGCTCTCCATAGCTACCACTAGGATAGCTTTCAATAAAGGTTGTCTTTCACCTATCACCATAAGGGGTTGTTTGGACTGATACAAGGTGCCCACTAGAACTAGTGGACAGCATATATCAGGCCACCTTCTCACAATACTATTAATCAGAATTCAATGTACCCACCAAAAACAACCAAAAAACCTTAAAACACCAGTGTGCATACCACTTTGTTACATATGTGACACATATATGAAAAGATTTTGTGTTGTTAGCGCAATCTCACTGATACTAGACACCTCATCTGCCTCCGCCTTCAAAAGGTCCTTTACACATGGATTTTTACAACCGATTAAAGTTTTTTGTTCTCTCATGATAGTTTTAATTCACTTGCTTATAACTTTTTTTCGCACTCTGCCCCTCACTCGCACCACCATTGGATGAGATGATTAAAATACCTCTCGCTCCTCTCCTGCAGGAGAGTTTTAGCCCACACTGTGTACTTTGCAGTTGCAGTGTGTAAGAGGGAACCCAATGAGATGAAGCATGTCACCTTTGGGTGAGGGAGGGTTCTCGTCTTTACAATAATAATTGTCCCCACATCAACAATTTTATTTTTCAGTCCATCCGGTTACTTGTTGTGAGTCATTGAGCGTGTAATCAGAGAGATTTTTTTAGAGAATCTGACCTCTTCTTACGACATTTGGTTGGCGGAGGCGGATTGGCCCCCACCTTTTGTTCTGGCCGCGTCAAGGGGGGAGTATGTCATACTTCAAAGTTTCTCGCGTTACATTTCCAAGGAGCATGCAGAGGCTTCTGCAGCTGAGTGCGCTTTGGCCCTTCACCCGCGGTGTACCGTAATCAAGTAAGGTGGGATAAGTATTCCTCGCCACATGAGATTCCGTTGCGGTCCCTGCCATCCCAATATCCCATCCGGCGGAAAGCTAAAGGTCCAGTTTCTGATGTTCTAAACAAGTTGAAGTATCAAGGTGTGATTCAGACGTGTGTGTCACCGATGAATAATCCTCTTTTTATTGTAATCATACCTGATGGGTAATATAGCATAGTTTTAGCTTAGTGGCTACAGAATACCCATATCTTGTATTCTGTAGCCAGCCTTATTCTTAAGAAATAAAAAAAGAAACTTGACATTTCCAATGGCTTCTATAGCCATAACCTGTCCCCTGAATGCAGTCAATGGACAGCATTTACGGCCGGTGGAAACCAGAAAAAAATCCAGTGTTTTCCTATGAGGTATAAGAATAACCCAGGGGTTTTTGCAGCCCGTGTTGTTGTTTTTTTTAGATAGCATTGATCCAGATGCATACTCGTACGTTGAGGACATTTATCTGATGGACAATGAATTATGGCCACATCTATGCCGTGTCGGCCTCTTCATTCTAATGTTTGTGGACTACAGATACAAATTTAACTTTGCTAAATCACACATTGCATAATATGGAGTGTTCTTTTTGGGCTATGAGCTCAATAATGAAGGTAGGGGCTTGGCTCCCCACTTTCTGGAGAAATGCGCACATTTGCAGTGTCCGTCTACTCTAAAGAAACTTCAGTCTTTGCTGGTATTTTTTATTTTTGGGTGGTCTAACATTCCCAATTATGCCCAGCGTATCAAGCCTCTTTAAGCTTTGATACAACCTACATTTTCAAAAGCCATCTGGCTTCCGGAACATTCAGCTATACTGCACTCTTTGCAGTCTGATCTCCTTGAATCTAAGTACTTGTTGACATGTGATACCCACACAAACCTGGTGATACGAGTCGTCCCTGGCACAGTGGGTTTCACTTACTTAACGTTTAATGAAGGTGACACAGTACCTATTGCATAAAAATCACATTTGTACACTTTGGCTGAAATACGGTTTTCCACTGTTGAGAACATTTTTACAGTTGTGCAGATGGCGATCCTGAAGGAACGCGCACTGGCGCAGGGGAAACGCATTTTGATGGTCACACGTTACCCTGCCTTAGAAGCAGTGACAAAGGCAAGTGTACCAAACTCTAAAGCATTACATCCCCAAAACATGGCCATTGAATACAATGGGCTACTTATTTGACGTCTCCGGATGTCACATTTATCTTTGACCCCTCGTTCCAGACACAGGAGTTCTTGAAGTATGAACACGTTCAACCCCCTCCACTGTCTTTGCTTTCTTTAGAGGGGTACACATGTATTATTTACACCGATGGATCAGCGCAACTGGCCACCAGTTCGTAACATGCTTATTCAGTGGCTTGTGCTATTGTGGCTGGTACAATAGTGAATGGAGAATTCAAGTCTAATATAGTGCATACACAGGCGCTAGGTGAGTTTAACGCCCAATTGGCTGAGCTGCGTGCTCTTGTTCTTGCTCTCGAGTTTGCAGATCCAAATGTATCTACACTCATTGTTTGTGATTCTTATTACTGTGTTCAGTCTTTCAATGACAACTTATTCTTTTGGTCTCAAAATAATTATCCAGATTCTAAAGGCAGCGCAATTAAGCATAAAATGCTTTGGGTTCGAGTAACAGATCTTAAACGTCTGCCCCTCACACATGTTATACATACTCTTGGACATCAGCGTGTGGGAGCACATGCTCTTGGTAATTCTTTGGCTGATGAAGCAGCCAAATCTGCAGTAGCCATGTGTTCCGTAGCAGTCGTTACAAGGTCCATAACTAAGATTGATAATGAGATTTTGGCAGCTATAGCTGATTCTACGAAAGGCACTAATTACCCACACTGTTTCTCTTCAAAATATTCTTATCAGTTAACTCCTGAACACGTTCCTTTTGCAAGAATACCGGACGTTGGTGATCGACTGATTCCCAACGTGGACCGCAGAAATTCCTTGATCAAAGCCGCACATGAAGGCATGGTTTCGGCCTATGCTGGAGTGTCTGCACCGGTTTCTATCTTGCAGCAACGTTATTGGTGGTGTGGTTTATAGAAACAGACCCGTAATTGTGTACTATCTTGTGACATATGTCAGCAAATTAAGCCTTCTACGGTAACACGTCCACCAGAAACACAGCTATACATTTCGAACTGACCATTTGGTTGTGTATATCTTGATCACTTTGGTCCATTTTCTTCAGATACTGCATATAAATACATTTTGGTTGCAATTGATGTGTGCACTAGATTCCTCTGGGTTTGGCCACAAGGCAGTGCTGATGCTCAAAATGTCATCAGAGATTTGCATGTTTTTGTATGGATCTTTGCCTGTAGCACCTTTCATTCGGACCAAGGTCCAGCGTTCGCCTCTAAGGCATACAAGGATGCGATGAAGTATTTGGGGGTGCTGGTGCAGCTTTTGTCTCCATACAGGCCTGAGGGCAATTCAGTTGTGGAGCGTATGAACCATGACTTAAAGCAATCTTTGACAGCTAGAGTCTTAAGTACTGGCAGGAACTGGTTGCCCATTTGTATGGAGTTCAACATGCACTTAATAATCTCCCTAGAAGACCTCTGGGTGGGCGGATCCCATACGAAATGCTCTTTGGCATCAAGATGTTTATGCCAGACCTTGATGGTCCAGATGTTGCGGCAGCTGCTGCAACCTTTGACATAGATAATCATTTTACTATGTTACAGGACCTACAAGAAACCCATCACAGTCTTGCAACTGAACATTTGTCCTCTGCCACTGATGCTGCACTGCTGATTCCTGTGGCCAGCTGACTTCTGAAAGTTGGAGATCTGGTACGAGAGGAGTTGGAGAACAAAAAATATGTTTGTCCCTCTTATCATGCACCGGTTCCAGTGCTTGGCTTGAAGGATACTCGGACAGTCATTTTACCACCGCTTCCTGGTCGCAAGGACAACAGATACATCTCAATAGACAATGTCAAGCTACAATTGTGAGTAGTGTGATGCCTGCTGTTTCTTGCCCCACTGTTTTGAGGAATCCTGGGGTTGGCACATCTTTCATCTCACCACATGGCACTGTCATCAAGATGGACCATGTTGCTGACCATTTACTTGTCCCTCCTGCTTCCTCCTGTAACAAGGAGGTTGAGTATATGTATCCCACGAGAGAGTCTTTGCATCGATTGCCTGAAAGCCCTTTCCACCATGGAAGGTTTTCTTATGACTCGTCTTCCACCACTTTGATTGGCCCTACCAAATTGACTATTTTTGTCTCCTGGTTTAAACAGACTTACTCAGTCCCTCCTTGGACATACATCTGGTTGATCCTCATCCTCGTTTTTCTCTTTATATCGATTGGATTTGTGACAGTGTTTTTCCTACTCATCAATGGTCACTACTTACCAGAACGCTCTGCTGTGAACTTGGTTGATGGTATTTTGGCCCCCCACTCATCTTCCCACATCATGACCAGACTCGTGTTAACATTTCAGGATTCCCAAGCGCAGATGGCAACGTTTGGGATAAAGTGGAATTTCAGGTCCATGGCCAGATGGAATTTATCAACATTCCTTACGTCTTCTGTGTTTCCATGGGTGATGTGGTAACAGAGGACAAATGTTCAGATGACTGGGATGTGCATGCAATACAATCATTGTTTTCAGATTTGAAGTATCATGCTGCTTTTAATGCTGAAGATTTATCTTTAAATTCTGCCAACTATGCAGATTTATTCTGTTATCAACATTATGGGCATCATTTCCTACATAAGACTAATATATTATGACCTTTTTTAATAATACACAGTAGGAACATTTCCCTAAAACATTAAAAGGAAGTTCAAAGACACTTAAGAATACATTTACACACTTCACTGATTTTGAGAGGTCATCCTCTGAGTCATATTACTTTAAATTAAATGTTTTTTCAACTCCCAAAGTCATGTTAACCCATACAAAATTAATTTAGTCAAATTCTTTCAGACAATATATGTCGTTCAGGGTATCACTGGAAAGGCACCAAGGATTTTAAATCAATCTGGGGTTCTAAGAACTGGCAGGTGTGAGGCACTGAAGCCTTACATAGTGCCTGCCTAATTCCAGCACAAATTTAGTTTTTAAATGAAACCATATACCAAACTACTTGCTTTGGTTTGGCAACTGCAAAGAAGCTGAATGCCCCTGCCATTCCCTCCTTAGCTGAGTATAATAATTGGCGCACGTACACATATTCTACAATTGAGGTTTTACAATCTTTATTGCAAAATAACACATTTAATGTGTCTGAAATGGATCATTTATGTTGGCTAGTTTGGCAGTCAACTTCGAAAAACTGCCAACTCCGTTTTCATGACACTATTTCAGGTTATATGCAAGACAGACCCTTCCCAAGATTTCTAGATACACATTCGGTAACCACCTTTTTGGTGGGTAAATTATGTTAACAGTGGTTGCAGCACTCTACACTATCGTCCGTTAAACAACACTTATCGTTGTTATCCAGTAACATCAATTTGGCCGACTCTGTCTTGGGACCCAGGGTTACTAGATCAAAGAGATTCATTTATGCAGCTTACAATGAAATATGGAAATGTTCACAGATTGAAGCAGCGTCCTGTCTGCGGGAAATAGACCAAGCGAACTTAGAAAAGGTTCTTGCTGTTGTGGACAATTTTATTAACACACTGTCTTCCCACATCTACACGTTGGATAATATTGTTTCTTCTGTTATTGATATTGTACAAGAAGATGTGTCCATGTTATATCATGGTCAAAATCTATTGCATTCTGTGATGCAATTCGTATAGACTTTTCAAACTCTAAAAATGGGAAAAGTACCATGGCATTATTTAAATGCGTCTGCTTTGCTTTTTACAATTAATTTAACTGACAAACAGCAGTTTATGTCCATGAAAGATGCAATTTATACTCTTCTACACATAGGAAAAGTAAACCCTTTGCCATTCTCTGTGGTGGAGACTGACTCTGCTGCCTGGCTCATCCACGGAGTTATATATTTACCTTTCTCTTTGTTTCAATTCAGCTTTTGTATTAAACATTATCCGCTAGGCTGCTTTGAACCCCTGGGAAGCACTTTTCTGCATGAATTGTGGTCTTTGCCTTTCACATACAGATGTTTATGAGATGTGAAAGAGGTATACCTAACCGGGGAGGACTGTCATTCTACAGTAGATCATTCCCTTGTTTGTAAAAACATAAAGTTGCACGGACCTTGTAGTGTCCGCTCCGAACCTTGCTTGTGTTTTAAAAGGTAAGTCAGTTCCCGCAATAACTCCCACATTCACTCTGATTACTAACAGTAAATAACCAAGAATGCTGTGGGTTGCTTGCAGGAATACCGTACATTGTAACGGTTTCACAGCACATTATTTGCTGTAAAAATGTGCTTTTTCCTCTCCCGCGTGGGACCGTCGATACCTCAATTTGGCCTTCCATACCAACTTTGAGGGGAGATTTCAAAAGGTTGAACAGACTAAAAGTGCTTTTATTCTAATAAGAAACCCCCCTTACTTCTGCATGCAAGACCTTCAATCTCCAGGTGGCTAGCACTTCTAGCGAAATTAAAACTCTTTTGAATACTAACCTCTTACTACATATTGGGGAGCTTATACACCGCATTTTTAATGCGTCTAATATTCAAGGACTTGTACATTTTTTTCAAGTTGCCGGCTCAGGCCTTGTGAGTTCTTTTCAGACAATATTTGGTGTAATACCTGCATTTATTTATTCTTTTCCAGCGTCTTTGGAGCATTCCCTTTAATACTAGCATTAGCTGCTGGACTGCTCCACTTGTAGTGCTGCACAGACCGGCCCTGCTGCAATTGCTACGTGACCTTATGCATGGATGCTTCGGTACTCTACCACTGGCTACCCTCAGTGTGTCTTATGGGTTGCACGTTGCAGGGATAACTCAGTGGGCTGCATAACATGAATACAAATCACGTATATTTAGGCACACGCTGCTAACCTAATATAGCATGAAACCTAACACCATGGAGGTGGCATCTCTAAAGCAAGAGTCTTCTGTCCTGGAGTATATGTGGCTTTCCGAGATCTCCAAATGTATTCAGGTTGTACTTAGACAAAGTGCGCTGCACCACTCTTTCCTGGGTAATGGGGACCAGGAGGTTACCAGGTAGTAGTTTAGTATGGATGGTAGGTTCATTGTCGACATTGCTAAGTTAGCATGAGCTTCGCGGCCATGAGGCTGCTTTTGGGCACGACACCACCTGCCCTTTTTTTTGCAAGACTTTGTTTGTGCCCCTTTTCACATGAGAACAGTCTGCTTTTCGTGTTCTCTGCTGTGCTCTGAGGTTTAGTATGCACACAAAGTACAAGGTCGACAAACAATGCCCCTTGTTATTCTGTTTTGGTCAGTCCCTTGTACCTAGACATAACATGACACACAGCTGTACTACTGAAAGTTGTATGCTTTAATATTGAAAGCAAAGCATGTTGTTAACGCAATTGAAGAGAGACCTTTCTAGAGAGAAGAGCTGTGCTTGTCCTGAAATGTAAAACTTTCATATAGGCCTTGAGGTATGGGGTCTGCTGACAAAGCCCAGAGGTCTTTTTTTTAATAATAAACTATATCTTATCACGGGGAGGGTGGTTCGGCACTGTAGCCCTTTTCCACTGTCTTTTTAGAATGATATCCTTGTTTGTATTCAATGTAATTGTGACAATGCTGACAATATTGTTTTTATGCATTTTGCTGCTAGTAATGGCACGCGTACTGTACCATAGAGTGCGTTAGTTAAAATAAATATTTTATACTATATCGTGACTCTGAATACTGTTATTGTGGACAAGTATGAGTGAGTGAGCGAAAGAGTTGTCTTGCTCCTGCAATTCCTGAGAGAGTCTGGAGAGGCGTATTCTGGGTTGTCCAATCATTGGTAGCTCCGCGGAGATGTCGGAGAACAAATAAGACACTATAGCTAGTCGGTTTTTGGGATTTTCGGGCACTAAGTTGATAGGTTGGTAGACCACAATACACCGAGGTCCTGGTTTCCTGTGCATAGTTCTGTATAGGTGCAGAATGCCCGCAACATTGTGCCCAACGTTTGGTCTGGTTCTTATCTGCGAGACGCTTGAGTAGTGCTTGTGCTTGTCCACAATCCCCTCACCCCTGTTTCCAGAAAGAGCTGTGAAGGTGTAACCTCCTATATTGATATTTTTATAGGTTCTTTCATAAAGTTTTAAAAAGATTTCTCTCTTTATTCTTAACCCTTTATTGCGCTGCTGTTTTTTAGGTTGTTAATCTCTGTTTTCTGTGATGGCGGTTGATATTCCGTCTCACATCCGCGCAGCCCTCCAGACATATCTGGCTCAATATGGAGTGCCAAATGAGGGTGTGGAGCTCATATTCGTGGTGGAAGCGAACTCAGCTTACCACTTCGAGGTTTTTTATTCTTGGGTCGCCTCTCCGGCGGTGGATGAAACGGATGGTCTGTTTCATACATACACTGCCACGGCCATTCCTCATAATTATCAGCCTTATAGGTCTCGTGAAGTTCCGCTTACAGCTTGTGTTGCAGGGATTCTGCTTATACACAGAACTATGCGTAGAACCCCAGGACCTCAGTGAATTGTGGTGTACCAGAAACTCACCTCAGAACCCAGAACCCAGTATCCGGCTAGCATAAGTGTCCCATTCGTTATCCGAGATTCGGCTCAGAGATCCCAATGAAAAGACAACCCAGAACAAGCTACTTATTATACTCTCAGGAATGGTGGGAATCGGAAATACCTGTTCGTATATTATTCTCACATCAGTCCACAACAATAATCAACAGAGACACGGTGTAAATAAAAAGAGTTTATTTTTATAGACCACGTGTCCTAAGATGCAGTACTTTGGCTAATACCAGCAGACAAATGATTAAAATCAAAACCATCAACATCGTTACAATACCATAGAATATAAAAGGGGTGATCATGTTATAATGACAGTGGATACTACCACCTTCCCTTTACTAAGAAGCTAATATTATTATTATGCTAATAGAAGGTCTCTTAGGCTTGAATAGGGGACCCCATACCTCAAAGATCAGCTTAGTGAAATCACATCACAGGAGCATCAGGAGTCTTCTCGCAGGAAGGCTCGTCTTCGGTCTGAATAATAAACATGATGTCTGTGATATTAAAAGCACCAACTTTCAGGTATTTGCAGCTGCTCGTGTGTTATGGCTAAATAGTGAGTCGATCAACCTAGAGTGGAAAACATGCATTGTGTAATAATCCAGACTGTTTGTCACACCATGTACAGACCAAGGTCGCTGCGCAGAGCTCGGGATGGTAACAACAGATTGCTCTCGTGTGAGGCAAGGCTCGAGTCAGCAGTTTGTTTAAGAAATAACATGTAAACGCAGTGTCGTGCGCAAAAGCAGCAAGATGGCTTTCTAACCTCTAACGTGGTTATGCTAACTTAACAATGTATGTACGTATTAAGGGAGTCCTCACTACATGCCCCCTTGATCGAAGCACTATTCAGTAGGCAAGAAAATAGAGAACGCAGAGTTCAGATTCGACAGAGCAGAACAAGGCATACTCAATTTAAAGGTTCAGATTGTTCAAAAGTTTGAAGTGACGAAAAATGAGAAGGGGTTTAAAAAAAATAAAATGCCAAATAAAAAAAACTCAAACGACCATCGGGAAGAGAAAAAAGAAAAAGAAATGCTGCGCTATGTAGCCGTCCACAGGCACAGTTGTAAAGGACGACAGCACAGTTAATCCATGAATGTATAGGCAGCATACGTGGCAACTGCTTCCAACAAGAAATCATTTGCAGGGCCACTAAAAGTCTCAGCCATCCAATTAAGCAAAGAAAAGGAACATACGTGTTCTTCAACAAACGGAGCCTCTAGCACAATCAGAGGGCAACCGGACTGTTCCTCCAGATAGCTCATAGCTAAGAAGTCGTAGGCAGCCATTGCGATGTCCCAATTACCCAGGATACCATGCGCCGCACCACAGGCCATAATCCGGACACCAGAACAGGCAAACTCGTGAGACACTAAGGGCCTCATCAGTCGATCGAAATCCGGCACCCTAGACACCGTGTTGGTCAAGCACAAATCCAGAGGCCATTCAAAGGGACAATCCAGGCAGTGAAAAACAGGTTGCACGCAGGTGAAGTAGGAATACCTGAAGGATAATCCATATGCCAGGCTCAAAGTCGCCAATGGCAGAGTACCATAAAAGTCAAGCATTCTATCACGAAGAAGATGCAGACGGGACAGGCGCTCGTGTGGCACAGAAAGAGCAGCCATTCCGTAGTATGAAAAGTAAAAGCAGCGCACCTGCCACAAGCGCCAGAATCAGCGGAACACCACCAAAGATGCTCCAGAAAATCGAATGAAAAAATGCCGGAATCACACCAAAAATAGTTTGGAAAGAGGTCACGAGGCCTGAGCCTACAAGTTTAAAAAAATGAGCCAGGCCGGTCGTGGACGAGGCATTGAAAATTGTTTGGATCAAAGCTCCAAAATGTAGGGGGAGGTCAGTATTCAAAAGCGCCTGCACCTCAGTGCGCGTATTTGCAACGTGAAGGACAAATGTTTCACGAGAGGAAGTCAATGGCACCTCTTTTTGGGACAATAGAGCTCTTATTCTGCTCAACTTGTTGAACTCTGCTTTCAAGGTTGGAATCGAATGCCAGATGGAAACATCCAGCCGCCCGTGCGGGGGTGGAAAGAGAACATTATTGCAGCAGACAACCCTCTGCGATACAGTTACTATATATGGGATTCCTACTAACATCCCGCAGCAAGCTTCATTATTCAAAATTAAATAACTACCGTTTGCAAGCAGCGTGAAAGAAGGCGTAATCACAGGCACCGGGACACCTCGTAGGACGCAGGCCAAATTCGGGGCTTGTACATTGCATGCACCGTGTAATTGAATGTGCCTACATACCAAGGAATGATCTGGTGTCGTGAACGGTACATTCCTCACCCTTCAGATAAACCTCAGTACCGTCTCTAGTACATCTATACGTAAAGGGGAGGGACCAAACCTCATGTATGAAAGCGGTGCCCAGCTGTTCATATCTACCCAGAGCATAATGTTTCATACAAGACGTAAATTTAAAAAGTGCGAACGGGAGAGTTATCAACCCGTGTATAAGCCACGTGGCTGAATTGATTTCCGCCACCGAGAAAGGTAACGGTTCCAATTTTTCAATATGTAATAATGAATATGTAGCATCCTTCATGGACATGAAACGCTGCTTATCTGTAAGGTTAAAGGGAAGGAATAACGATGTAGTGTTCAAATAGTCCCAAGGGACCCTCCCAGACTTTAAAGTCTGCAAAGTCCATGCAAACTGCATAACAGAACGCAACTGGTTTTGACCATGATATAACACAGACATATCATCATGCACAATATCAACAACTGAAGACACAATATTTTCTATTGTATAAATTCTTGAAGAGAGAGTGTTAATGCTGTTATCTATAACGGCTAATACCTTTTCCATATTCGTTTGGTCAATAGCTCTCAATCTGGAAGCCGCCTCTATTTGCGACAACTTCCACACTTCGTTGTAAATAGCATACGCCCACCTTTTGTTTCTGCCACCCACAGGACCTTTAACAAAATCATTCAAATCTATTTTGTCATGTAACTTTGATAAATGAACTTTGACAGATGCCAAGGTGGAATGTCGCAGCCAGGATTGACATAACTTCCCCACAGAGTATGTAGTTACTGTATGTGTCGACTCAAAGCGAGGGTCTACGCGTTCCTCAGTATACCCTGTTTTCAGCCCCAGAAAACGACGTTGACAGGTATCAGAACTGCTTTGCCAAATTAGCCAACCCTCATTATTAAATTTCGAAATATTGAAAGATGAATTTGAAACCAATGACTGCAAAGCAGGAAGCGACAGATCCGTGTGGTTATCCCAATTGGGGTAAGCGCCCAGATCCGGCACAGAAGGTGACTTTAGTTGTTTAGAAGTGGCCAATCCGAAACAGGTGGTTTGGAAGATGGATGAATTTAAAAATAGTATATGATTTGGTATAAGACAGGCACGATGTAAAGCCTCCGTTCCTTGAACCTGCCACGGTTTGGAACCCCAAACCGACTTAAGATCAATAGTAGCCTTCCATAGATCATAACCTTTGATTGACAACTCGTCCATAAAGGACTTGGAATAAAGTAACTTGGTGTGTGTCAGTCTAACCTTTGCGGCAGACTCAGGCATCACCTTAAAATAAAAGGATGCCGGGTTAGAAACACTGAAATCAGTAAAATAAGTATACTTATCAACTAATGTATGTGAACTGCCGAAAGAGGGAGTAGGACAGTGTTCCCATTGGGTAAAATTTACAAAATTTCTAAATGTATTCGCTTTATGCAGGAAGTGATTGCCATAATGCTGAAAACAATACTGTTCCGCATAATTAGCCGCATTTTCATATAAATCTTCAGCATCAAAAGCGGCATAATATTTCAAATCTGAAAACAGTGACTCAATGGCGTGTACATCCCAATCATCAGAACGTATGTTTTGCCTAACCACATCACCCATAGAAACACGAAATACATTAGGTACATTAATGACCTCTGTAGGCCCATGAATTTGGAATTTAACAGCATCCCACGCGATTCCATCCAAGACGGGCCAGGCAGTAATATTCACAAAAGTCTGGTCCCTCTTCATGATGTGGGACGAGGAGTGGGGGGCCAAAGTTCCATTGATAAGTCTAATTGTCGATCTCTCTTTGAGATAGTGGCCATCCACCAAACGGAAAAAAACTATCACAAATCCAATTGACATAAACAAAAAAATACCGAAAAGCAGCAACCAGATGTATGTCCAAGGGGCAATCAAAAAATTTCTCTTAAACCAGCTTACAAAAACAGCAATGTTCGATGGGGGAGTTGAGGGCAATGAGTTAGTGTCAAAGGAGAAACGGGACTGGCCAAGTGCTGTAGATTGTAAAACAGGCGAGGGACCACGTGTAGGATAAGCATACTCAGTCTCTTCGGGCAAACCACCAGCCGGTGGTATCAACAAGGGATCAGTAACTGATTGCATCTCAATGGCAACATCAGGCAAGGTGTGAAAAGCAGGAGCCAACATTGAATTTCTTTGCATCGTCTGGCATGAAACTGCTGGAGTCATACTAAGAAGTATCGGCCACTCGCTGAAGTTTGACATTGTCAATAGAGATGTACCTGTTTTCTTTGCGACCAGGAAGTGGAGGTAAAATGACTGTTCTTGTACCCTGCACTCCAAGCACTGGAACTGGTGCACGATAAGAGGGGCCGAACTCCTTCTTGTTCTCCACCTTCTCACGGACCAGGTCTCCAACTCGGGGTAGCCAGCCGACTACCGGAATCTGAACTTCAGCTTCAGATGTGGAGGGCAAGTGTTCCTTCGAAAGAGTGTCTCTGGCTTCTTGTAGAGTCTGCAAAACAGCACAGTGATCATCTACGTCAAAGGGTGCGGTCGACGCCGCCATGTCTAGACCATCAAGGTCTGGGACAAACATTCTGATTCCGAAGAGCATCATGCACGGGGTCCGCCCACCCAGAGACCTTCTAGGGAGATTATTAAGTGCACATTGGACGTTATACAAATTGGCTAGCCAGTTCCGGCCTGTGCCTAAAACACGTGCTGTCAATGATTGCTTTAAGTCACGGTTCATTCGTTCCACCACACTATTACCCTCAGGTCGGTAGGGGGACGAAAATTTGACTAGGACCCCCAAATTTCTCATAGCCTCCTTGTAAGCCTTAGAGGCGAACGCAGGGCCCTGATCAGAATGGAAGGTACCACACGCAAAAGTTCCCACAAAGACACGCAAATCCCTGATGACAGTCCGCGAGTCAGCACTCCTTTGTGGCCATACCCATAGAAAACGTGTGCACGAATCCACTGCAACCAAGATGTACTTGTACGCAGTATCAGAAGAAAAAGGACCGCAGTGATCTAAATAAACACAACCAAATGGTTTATTAGATATGTACAACTGTGTTTGTGGTGGGCGCGCAACAGTGGAAGGTTTAATCTGTTGGCAAATGTCACAATCAAGAACATAAGCGCGCGCTTGTTTATATAAACCAAACCACCAGTAACGTTGTTGTAGCAGAGATATTGTAGCTGACACACCGGCGTGGGCTGACGACAACCCCTCGTGCGCAGCTAGGATCAGTGCTGGTCTGCAGTCCGCGTTGGGAATAATTCTGTCACCAACGTCGTTAATCCTCACTAATGGGACGTTATCAGGACTTAAATGATAAAAATAACGAGAAGGAAAACCCTTCGGGTAATCACTTCCCTTCTCTGTAGCAGCAATAGCTGCCAAGATGTCATCATCAATCTTACTTTTGGATCTTGTAACTGCTGCCACTAAGTATGTAGCCACTGCTGTTTTTGCTGCCTCGTCAGCCAAGCTGTTGCCGACAGCATGGACACCAAGTCGTTGGTGACCAAGAGTGTGAATAACATTCACGAGAGGGAGACGTTCTTTAAAGTCTGCCACTCAAACCCAAAGCGTTTTATGCTTAATTGTGCTACCTTTCGTGTCTCGATAATCATTCTGAGACCAGAAGTGTAAATTGTCATTGTAGGACTGGACACAGTAGAAGGAGTCACTCACTATAAGAGTAGTGACTCGGGGATCAGCAAACTCCAGTGCAAGCACCAGAGCCCGAAGCTCCGCTAATTGCGCGGTACAATCACCCAATGACTGCGTATGCACTGCATCAGTTTGGAATTCACCATTTACGAATGTACCTACGACAATTGCGCAAGCCGCTGAATAAGCGTGCTTTGATCCAATTGCGGGCTGCGCAGACCCGTCAGTGTATATGACACAATGGTATTCTTTGAGCGGGCGCAAAGACAGAGGTGCCGGATGAACGAATTCATACTGCAAGTACTCTTGAGTCTGTAATGAGGCATCAAAGATGTAAGTGACATCTGGCGACGTCAGTGTTGTGGCCCATTGTATCCACCGTGGATGCAAAGCTTTAGAATTTGGTACACTTGCCTTAGTCACTGCTTCTAAGGCAGGATAGGGTGTTACAACCAGAATCTGTTTCCCATGCGACAGTGCGCGTTCCTTAAGGATCGCCATCTGCACAGCAGTCAGAACTTTTTCGACCGTGGAAAAACGTAATTCAGCAGAGGTGTACAAGTGGGATTTGTACGCAATAGGGACTGTATCGCCCTCATTAAACGTCAAATACGTGAAACCCACGGCGCCTGGCACTATTCTTATTACCAGGTTAGTGCGGTTATCACGTGTCAGCAAATATTGTGAAGCAAGAAGGTCAGCCTGTAAAGACTGTAAAATTTTAGAATGTTCCAGCTGCCAGCTAGACTTCGAAAACGAGGGTTGTACCAAGGCGTAAAGCGGCTTGATACGCTGGGCATAATCAGGAATGTACGTACGGCCGAAATTCAGAAAGCCCAGCAGAGATTGTAATTTCTTCAGTGTCGTAGGAGCACTTAAGCATGCGCACTTCTCCAGAAAGTGGGGAGCTAACCCCTTCCCTTCATTATTGAGCTCGTAGCCCAAAAACAACACTGTATATTCCGCGATGTGAGACTTCGCAAAATTGAATTTGTAGCCATAGTCAGCAAAACTCACTACAATATTGTCGACTCGAGACAGATGCGGCATCAGCTCATCATCCGTGAGGTAGATATCGTCAACATAGGAGTATGCGTCGGGGTCAATCCTTTCTAAGAGAGAAACCACGCGAGCGGAAAAGACGCCAGGGCTATTTTTGTAGCCCATGGCCAATCTTGTAAACTGTTTTTGTTTGCCGCCCGAAGTAAACGCTGTCCACTGGCTACTCAGTGTGGACAGGTTGTGGCTAAAAAAGCCATTGGAAATGTCAAGTGTCGTTTTAAACCTTTTACGCACGAGACTGTCGACAAGAGCCGAGCTATGTGTATTTTGTACCGCGCAGGTCCGGCAATGGGAGTTTAGGTGCCGGTAATCCAAAACTAAACGGTACGAGCCGTCAGGCTTCGTTACAGTGAATAAAGGGTTATTCATAGGGGACACACAAGTTTCAATAACACCCTGATATTCCAATTGTTCAAGGATCGCCGCGACGTGGGGTCTAGCTTCACGACGCATGGGATATTGGGGTTGAGGCTGGGGCATAGACCGCAATGGAATCTCATGGCAGGGGGACAACCGGTCCCATCCCACCTGAGTACGATACACCGCTGGCGCAAGCGCCAGCGCCCACTCCCCAGCGTACACTTCAGCCAGGTCCTTAGGCACTGTGTGCGCAAAGGACGGGAGGATTACCTCCTCCCCTCTAGGAGCTTCCAAAATGAAGGCCGGGGGCCAATCTGCCTCCGCTAGGAGGATATCATAGGTGGTGGTCAGATTATCCCAAAAGATCCCTTTTATAGTACGTTGTATGTCACCCTCAATTAATAAGACTATTTCATAAAGTCTGTCAGGGGGAGCCACTCTGGTGTCAGCTGTTTCAACAGTAACCAATATATCAGTTGCTGTCACCGCCAGAAATGGACGCAGAGCTTGACGGACTATGGTAATTTCCGCCGCGCTGTCCAGTAGCGTCAGCGCCCATGTCCGGTTCCGAAGCTGTGTCCGCACTATCTGAGGCATACCTTGCCGTCAGAGCCGCCACTTTCTTCTTCTGAAACGGGGGTCTTTGTCGTGCAAATTCGTCCTGCTTGCCTTTACCCTCAGTCTGTCGGGGTTCGTCACGCTGTTGTGGAGCACCCCGACCTTTGCCACCGCCTCCGCCACCGGACTGTGTAGCCGATGTTTCATGTGAAGAACGAGGAGAACGCTGTTCAGAAACCTGAAATCTATCAGGAGACTTAATAGTAGCACGATCTCGCAGATCATAAGTGCGTTCACTACTTGACTGAACGGGAGAGGCAGGCCGAGAGCCCTGTTTCTGCTGCTGCTTACCCTGTTGTTTAGACCGCCAATTTTGTTTTGGAAAGCTTGGCCGGTCATCCTTACCAGTGGCTTCTGCCTTACCCTGCTGCTTAAAATCGGGTGTTTTGATCACAGGCTTAACTCCTAAAGAGCTACGACCCAAATCTCTGTATGCACCGGAGATTATTTTCGCAAATTCCTGCGGCTTGTCCTCTTCAGCAACTTTCTTTAGTTCATTACGAACCTGAAACTGCAAAGCATCACCCTTAAGGTTTCCCATTATCATGGTAGCCACCAGGTCAAAATCTCCGAGGAGCCGCATCCCTAATTCTATTGCAGACTCTGCACCGTGGTTCTCTTGAACACGTTTAATAACGGAGGGCAGCTGCAACATAGACGGAGTGCCAAAGCACTGCGCGTACGTCGCAGCAAAAACCTTACCCCAGGTAACACAATCATCTATGTGGGGGACTAAGTCTTTAGGCAAACTAATGGTGAGGATCCTGTGTTTCTCCACAGGAGTTGTATGCGGGTATACCGCTTCTATTTGGTCAAATTTTTCAGCAAGCCAAAAGGGAAAATCATCCCTTGTTTGGGGGCGCTTGCCCATAACCGAATTAACCATAACAGGGCTAATGACCACCGCGTGATGATCATTAGGTTGTCCCGCACCAGCAGGCGCCCCCGCCTGCACAGTGCGCGACACATACTGCACCAACGCCCTATATACTGTTATAAGGGCAGTTTGTAGTACACGCAACTCAGCCACCGTCACTGTGAGGTAACGGGGATGAGGCGTAAATCCGGCTAGTACCGGCCAAGTGGCCCCCGCAATTGATAAAGGGCCCATTCTCGGCGGTATAACCACATGGGGGAGGGCGCCATTAAACCAAATCTGATGTTGCCAAGCAGATATAGGTATTTCCTGTGTCCTATACGGCGTATAGTTCGCTGGCACGGCAGTGGCAGTGTAAGAATGAAAGGTATCGTCGTCCCCACTGACTGCCGGAATCGTCACCCAAGAGTAGAATAACTCAAAAGGATGAGCCGCATCGGCTCCTACCACAAAGATGACGTTCATGCCAGCGTCCGGCACCCCATACTGCGTCAAATGACGTTTCAGAGCTGCACGGCTATGCGCCGCTATATCTACTGCCATAAGGACAAGCTACACTCAAAGTAATCGGTAGCACAAGGGTTCAATAACCTTTTTAATGATCAAGCTTGAAGGAACCTATATCAATAGAACTAGGTAGGTTTAAATCCGTCAGACTTGTTATCCGGAAACAAGAATGAGGGTGCTGTGGACTAATATAAGCACTACTAAGGCGTTTCAACTCATAGACCAAACGTTAGGTGCGCCATGTTGCAGGGATTCTGCTTATACACAGAACTATGCGTAGAACCCCAGGACCTCAGTGAATTGTGGTGTACCAGAAACTCACCTCAGAACCCAGAACCCAGTATCCGGCTAGCATAAGTGTCCCATTCGTTATCCGAGATTCGGCTCAGAGATCCCAATGAAAAGACAACCCAGAACAAGCTACTTATTATACTCTCAGGAATGGTGGGAATCGGAAATACCTGTTCGTATATTATTCTCACATCAGTCCACAACAATAATCAACAGAGACACGGTGTAAATAAAAAGAGTTTATTTTTATAGACCACGTGTCCTAAGATGCAGTACTTTGGCTAATACCAGCAGACAAATGATTAAAATCAAAACCATCAACATCGTTACAATACCATAGAATATAAAAGGGGTGATCATGTTATAATGACAGTGGATACTACCACCTTCCCTTTACTAAGAAGCTAATATTATTATTATGCTAATAGAAGGTCTCTTAGGCTTGAATAGGGGACCCCATACCTCAAAGATCAGCTTAGTGAAATCACATCACAGGAGCATCAGGAGTCTTCTCGCAGGAAGGCTCGTCTTCGGTCTGAATAATAAACATGATGTCTGTGATATTAAAAGCACCAACTTTCAGGTATTTGCAGCTGCTCGTGTGTTATGGCTAAATAGTGAGTCGATCAACCTAGAGTGGAAAACATGCATTGTGTAATAATCCAGACGGTTTGTCACACCATGTACAGACCAAGGTCGCTGCGCAGAGCTCGGGATAGTAACAACAGATTGCTCTCGTGTGAGGCAAGGCTCGAGTCAGCAGTTTGTTTAAGAAATAACATGTAAACGCAGTGTCGTGCGCAAAAGCAGCAAGATGGCTTTCTAACCTCTAACGTGGTTATGCTAACTTAACAATGTATGTACGTATTAAGGGAGTCCTCACTACACTTGGCAACACCATATTTGGTTTAATGGCACCCTTCTTCACACAGTATCAGCGGTCCGTTTAGGTCCTTTATCGATTGATGGGGCCACTTGGCATGTTTTGGTTGGCTGCACCCCACACCCACGTTATTTACCTCTTCAAATTGCGGACCTTCGTGTCTTGCACATGTCTTTGATACGTGTGCATACAGCTGTTATACAATACATACCGTTCAGGTGGGACCGCCTGGCGCTGCAGCGCATCCTGCGGGACCTGGTTGTGTGACTATCAGTCCCGTTAGGGTTAATTCGGTAATGGGCAAGCGACCTCAGAATAAGGATGAATTGCCTTATTGGCTTGCTGAAAAATTTGTGCAGTTGGAAGCTGTTTTTCCTAATACCTCTCCTGTGGAGAAACACAGGATATTGACTATTAGTTTGCCTAAAGACTTACTTCCTGAGTTGACTTGTTGTAACACCTGGGGTAAGGTGTTCGCAGCAGTATATTCGAAGTGCTTCGGCACTCCCTCCATGACCGTACTACCTTCCATGATTAAACGTGTTCAAGATGAACACGAAGCCGTAGCGGCTGTGGAGCTTGGGATGAGACTGGTGGGGGTGTTCAACGTGGTTGCTGATGTGATCCATGCCAATTCCAAGGGCGATGCAGTAAGCTTTCAAGTGGCAAACCACTTGAAGGCTGTCCCTGAGGCAGACAAACCACGCAAATTACCTAAGATTATCGCAAAGGCTTATAAAACCGTAGGCCGCAATAGTTTGGGTGTTAAGCCTTTTACTCAAACGCAAACTCAATCTCAAACACAACAAAAAGCTCCGTCTGATAAAGTCAGGTGTCCAGTCTTTCCTAAAAAGAACTGGAAAAATTAAAAACAGAAGGTTCGGATGCTGGTTCACCTACGCCTGACTCTTCTGAGCGTACTTATTGTAGTGTAGTCCTAATAGTACCCTGTCATGCAGGACCTACACTGTTTACAGATAACATATACTGTGGGTCTGGTGGCAAACTGACTCCGTACACCCCCACCGCATATGTCAGCCTATGGTTTGCATTAGCTAGCTCACAGTGCCTACTGGAATCTCCTGTTATCAGAGAGATTCGTTTTTGGCAACCTCAGAACACAATAACCTCAGACTCGTGGAAACAATATATTACTTTTTACCCAGTCACTCATGCTTGTCTGTTTTTACTCTCAGAGAGACACACACAGAAGAAACAGTCGGGGCATTTACAATAAGAATTTATTGTACTGTTGTTCTTCTCATGTAAAGTATATGTGTGCTGTAACTGTAACACAATAGCAGAAATATAGTATCAGCAGTACAATGAATAAAAAGGAATAGTACAGCTCTACCATTTTTCAATAGTCATGAACATGTGCTTGAATATTAAATGCATTTATAAAATACAGTGCATACTCCTACGATGCCTGACTAGATGTAGCTAAGTGTACCTAGCATGTGTATAGGTGCAAAAGAGCTAAGAAGCCTAAGAGCCTAAAAGTCGAAAGCCTAAAATCTAAGAGCCAAGAATCCCACTAGGATTTAGTCGAACCCCCATACCTGAATAGTGAAAGTGTGTCCTGGTCTTGAGCTGGATACCCGCGCAGGGGATAGTCAGACCAATGTCAGCTGGAGCGATGGCATGCCGGAGCCGCAGCGTCTCTGGTCAGTGTGTCGGCCTCGAAGTCTTGGGTCCCTCCTGACTAGTGATAGCAAAAGGTACTGTATTTATACAGTCTATGTACGTGTGTTACCCATTGTTCAGTATGAGGATGACACTGGGGATTATTAAGCCTTTTTATGTAGATAGGAGAGTTGAGGTATGCCCCCTGGAGAGTGTTCTCATAAATTATTCAATTGTGCTAAGGATGACGTCTTAGCAATATCGATCAGGCAGAGCTCACCCTCGTCATGAAACTAGGTGAAAGGTTTAGTCCTTAAAAGGCCTCAGACCTTATAGGGCGTTCAGTCCTTATAAGGCATTCTGTCCTTATTTGGAGTTATGTCCTTATAAGGCATGTTCATATGAAATGAAGGGGAGGTGATGTAGGGAAAGAGTACGATGTTCTCTAAACCTATGTCAGGGTACCGCTATGAAATATAACATTATGACTTGCGCAACCGTGCGAAAATTAAGACTCCTGATAGATTGCAGGTCCCTGATCGGCACTCTCCTTGTTCTTCACAGGACACATCTGGGTCACAAGTCAGTGGTGGGGATCACCAGGATCGTGGCAAGAGTCATCCTGCGCCACAGGGACGTGATCAGCATCGTCAATTTGACGTCAATGGAAAATAAGAGGCTCAATCTCGTTTTCGACCACCTTTTCAGAAGAAAAATGTTGCCGCAAGATATGCCTCCGACAGTGAGAACCCAACTGCTGGATTGGAATTGGGCATTGACTCTGCTCGACAGCACAGCAGAAGTTACCATAGTGCGGGAGGCACTGCGTCCTTGTCTGGAGGCGACAGCAACTGAAACTGTTATTACAGTAGAGACAGCTGACACCCGAGTTGCTCCCGATAGACTGTATAATATAGTTTTTCAAATTGAAGGTGACATTGAGCGTGTACTATAATCTCACTAGGGGGTCACTGAACTGGAGACAATTACCATCAACGGCACCTCTCCATACGACACTGACTCACTACAAGTAACCGGATGGCCTGAAAAATTGAATTGTTAATGTGAGGACAATAATTATTGAAAAGACAAGAACCCTCACTCACCCAAAGGTGACATGCTTCATCATTGGGTTCACTCTTACACACTGCAACCGCAAGGTATGCAGTGTGGGCTACAACTCTCCCGCAGGAGAGGAGCGAGAGGTGTTTTAATCATCCAATGGTGGTGCGAATGAGGGGCAGAGTGCGAAAAAAAGTTATAAACAAGTGAATTAAAACAATCACATGAGAGGACAAAAAACTTTAATCGGTGTTCTCACAGGTTAGAAATCAAAACAGTGTGAAAATAGGGGTATGGATGTTCCCTATATTGGATTAGTCAACATGTTTCTGCCTTGATGACCACAAAGGTTCGTGGCATTCTACAGGACCATATTGCGTCACTCTGTTCTTATATGTGAAAATGATATAATTATAAGAATTACCATACTTAATTGGATGGGAATACGCAGAAACCAGCTGCAGTCTGGTCCGTATCCTGTAAAAATAGAGTTAATACTTGTAGGAGAGTAGGATTTGCTTCACATGGGTACCCCCATTTTTTGCTGTTATTTCACTGTTTTTCGACCTTAGTCTGGCTGTGGCCCTGCTAATCAGGACCACAGCCTAGCTGCTCCCTCTCTAAAATGGTTTGCATGTACATTAGGTACATATCTAATTGGATTCTGGAGTGCCTTATTAGCCCCTAGTATATGGTATACTATGTACCTAGGGCATAGGTACCTCAGAGGCCTATCAGGGGCTGAAGCATGTATTATGCCACCCCTGGGAAGCACTCCAAAATGGCACCACAGGTCTGCTACTGCAGCCTGGGTAAGGGTGTGCTTGCACACCTTGCAGTGAAATAGGCTACCTATATCCACTTATATATACAGACACATACAAACCTATAAGTCACTCCTATGGCAGGCCTTGACAATCCTGAAGGTAGAGTGCTTGGTTTTGTGTGAGAGGGTGCCCAAGCATGAGCTGAGCCCCTCTGTAGCTTTCGGAAATACTTCCTTATGGCTGTTCTGTGATACAGCCATCCCATATACTCTTAAGTGCATTATAACCTCGCGGTAAATGCTAACTTTGGGATGGCTGCATCAAAACATGTTGTGTTTGGTGTCAAATGCTTTGAAATACTACCCCCCCCTACCAGTTCTGGCGGCAGGGGTAGCATTCCACCCTTCTAGAGGGAGAGACATGTTCACACTGGTGAAACCCGGTAGGACTTTCCTGAGCCCTGGCATCACAAAATGGATGCCACTGCCACAGACACGGGTCTGGACTCCTGCTGCTGACCGAAACTCCGGCAGGGGAGGCCTGGACAATAGGTTTCCTGTCGAAGTGAAGTGTAACCACCTCCCCAGACAGGCAGATGTGTATTGGGGTTGGGCGGGAGCACTCTCTGGTGCTTTGAAGTCCTACACTGGGGGCACATTTGGTGTCCCTGTGCATAGTCCAGTTCAAACAGGTTGAAAGGGCTACCTGCCCCTGTTCTGGGGTGAAACTGGACAAAGGAAATGGGTGTAACCACCCCTCTTTCCAAATCCACCCATAGGTGGGGCCTTAGAGTTAGTCCATCTCCTAAACTTAGTATAAGTATAGGAATCCAGTCCCTAGGACTTTAGATTACCCTGGATGAAACTCTGAAACATATATCCTGGACCTTCGACTTTCTATCACGACTAGAAGACGGAAGAAATCTCCCTTGGGGTCAAGGAGTGACTCTCCTGCTTGGCAGGCACCAAAGAAGCAACTGACCGGTCTTCAATGCTGAAGCTCTTGCCGGACTCCGACGTCTTTGCATCACCAGAGGTGGATTTCCAAACTTCCCCGTGGCTACCCTGAGTCCACAGCAAAGCTGAGGCCCGTGGCTATCGTGGGTAACGTGGAACCGTGAACCCTGAACACCGTAATCTTTTGCAGCAACAGCATCTTCCTGGTCCTTCTCGAAGTTGTGCTTTGGGCTCCCAGTATCTCCAGCCTTGAGCACCTCCTGCACTGAAGATTGCTGGCCTCCACTCCACGAGTGACCCGTGGGCCAGTATCAAGTGCGACCGCTTGAGGCTCCTTCGCGATCACTAGCCCGTTGGCTAGCAGGTCCCCACGAAGGCAAATTCTTTTCTACTTGGGCTTTCCTGGTTGCTCCAGGCGTGCCCTGACTTATCCTTACTGGGTGAGTCCCTCAGACCTTGCTGGTCTTCACCGCAGTCCTTTCTTTGAATTCCAGTGACTTGCCGTTGCCAAGGCTTGTTGTGTCCATTATGGTAGCCGACACCGCAGCACTCAACAGACTTTGTGGGACAGCATCGAATCCGGCTCGTAGACTTCGTCGACACCTCCTGAACCTCACGGCTGAAGAGTCAAGACACCCATCAACTCACCTGAAGCACCCGACATCTGTGGGCATTGGACCATCCTTCCCTTGGTCACTGGCTAGTGACCCAAACTCTGTCCCCTCTGCTTTCAGGTTCCTTCCATCCTAGATCCAGGCTTGGATCTCTTCGTACACTTCTCCTCTTCACGGCAGCAGCAGTACTTTGCAGGCTTCCATTGCAATCAACGACGCGACCCGACACCAAAAGACACCTTTGCACCCAGCTTCCCTGGGTGAGGTAACTCGAGTACTCCGGTGCTCCCATGGGTGCTAGCCCTAGAACTTCTTAAGTCCAAAAGAGTTTGGTCCTGACTCGATTCTAAGTGTCCCTAATCTTTAAATGTCCAACCGCGACATTGCCCATAGAAGATGACGGGAACCCGCGGTTGTGTTCTCACACTATATACAGTCCCCGTGGGTCGGTCTCCTGTGTCACTAGCTTGGGTGGTTCCTTGGGGTCCCAGCGATTCTACAGGCTCTAGGCCTTGTGTCTAGTTCAGTCGTGGTTCTTATACCACTTTTTTGGTATATGGTTTGGTACGCCCCTAGGGCCCAAACGTGTATTTGTGCTATTACTGATGATTGCTCACTTGTAACTTAAGTACTTCGAACTCCAGTCTCATAAAGAGACTAGAGGGGTGTGTGTTAACCTAAATACATATATTTTAAATATATACCTGGTGTGGTTGTCCTTTCATTTGTTCATTCAAGAGATTATAGACTGGTAAAACAAGCTGCTTTACATTCCTTCAAGACTTAGCCTGAAGGCTGCTCTCCATAGCTACCACTAGGATAGCTTTCAATAAAGGTTATCTTTAACCTATCACCATAAGGGGTTGTTTGGACCGATACAAGGTGCCCACTAGAACTAGTGGACAGCATATATCAGGCCACCTTCTCACAATACTATTAATCAGAATTCAATGTACCCACCAAAAACAACCAAAAAACCTTAAAACACCAGTGTGCATACCACCTTGTTACACATGTGACACACATATATGAAAAGATTTTGTGGTGTTAGCGCAATCTCACCGATACTAGACACCTCATCTGCCTCCGCCTTCAAAAGGTCCTTTACACATGGATTTTTACAACCGATTAAAGTTTTTTGTTCTCTCATGATACTTTTAATTCACTTGCTTATAACTTTTTTTCGCACTCTGCCCCTCACTCGCACCACCATTGGATGAGATGATTAAAATACCTCTCGCTCCTCTCCTGCAGGAGAGTTTTAGCCCACACTGTGTACTTTGCGGTTGCAGTGTGTAAGAGGGAACCCAATGAGATGAAGCATGTCACCTTTGGGTGAGGGAGGGTTCTCGTCTTTACAATAATAATTGTCCCCACATCAACAATTTGATTTTTCAGTCCATCCGGTTACTTGTGAGTCATTGAGCGTGTAATCAGAGAGATTTTTTCAGAGAATCTGACCTCTTCTTACGACATTTGGTTGGCGGAGGCGGATTGGCCCCCACCTTTTGCTCTGGCCGCATCAAGGGGGGAGGATGTCATACTTCAAAGTTTCTCGCGTTACATTTCCAAGGAGCATGCAGAGGCTTCTGCAGCTGAGTGGGCGTTGGCCCTTCACCCGCGGTGTACCGTAATCAAGTAAGGTGGGATAAGTATTCCTCGCCACATGAGATTCCGTTGCGGTCCCTGCCATCCCAATATCCCATCCGGCGGAAAGCTAAAGGTCCAGTTTCTGATGTTCTAAACAAGTTGAAGTATCAAGGTGTGATTCAGACGTGTGTTTCACCGATGAATAATCCTCTTTTTACTGTAATCAAACCTGATGTCACGACTGCGTAATCCAGTCCGCTAAATACGCAAGGTCATTTACCAGTTGATGAAATATCCCTAAAGTACTCCAATAAAGATCAGGAAAAGACCTATTCCCGAAAGATCTTCTTATTTCCTAGATTAGACTAGGTTATTACCTCGCGGTATTCCAAGATGGCCGCAGGTGATGCCATTCGAGGTTAGCAGTCTAGTGGTTATTCCTTTTCTTCCCATGCAGCTGTGCTCGCAATTGCCCGCGCGGCAAACTGCGCACTTCAACTGTTTACCTGAGGAGTTCGGTCGCAGTTCCTTTAGCGGCGAATTATCAGGTTTTGGCAGGGTCCGGTTTCGTGAGTATTAAAGTATTATTCCTGAAACTTCGGCTTCCACTGCTGCGGAAGGTAAGACAGTCATATCTTACTCATTTTGGGAACGTTTGATGTACAAGAAGAAGGCTTCAGACTCAGCCTTGAATTGTGAACATTTCAGGAGCAGTCTCTTGTTAGGAAGCGCAAGGTTCGTGTCCAGTCAGCTTCCACATTGCGCTACAGTCAACTTGAAGTAAAGAAGTATTTCCTTTTCCAGTGTAGTACATCTTCAATATTGGGAAAAAGCATTACACAAAGTCGATAGAAATGGTAATGAGAATTAGAACTAATACCTAATAATAGAGTATAGATTAATTAGTGTTTTACCTCAACAGAGTCATATAATACCAGAGATTGAAAACGGCAACCAACAAGAGAAGAGATAGCCACTTAGTTGGGACAGGTAATTGCAGTGGGTTTAGTTGATAAGAATTTAGGAAAAGACAGTATGAGAATTACATGTAGATCTGTTCTGCAGGAAGGATCCTACTTAGAAGAAGCAATCCTGTCAGCGGAGCAAGAAGCATCCAGCTAGTAGAAGCAGTCCTGTCAGAAGAAGCAAGACCTGGCGTTTTTCTCTTTTCTTCCAACTCCCCTTTCCCCCCCTTGGGTTGCCTAAGTTCGCATATATATATATATATATATATATATATATATATATATATTGTGTGCTGTGCTTGGGCAACTGGGCTGGCCGGAGTGCAGGTGGAACCAGCGCGGCCACGTTGGTAGGCGGCTGCTGAGGAACTGCGTGACTGCTTTTGAAGAAAGCAAGGAAATTCTCGGACTGTGAATTTCGGAACACAGAAGAAATGAATTTAGCAAACAGGGAGGCTTCACGACGGGAAGCGGCAGAATCGCTGTTTATCCCTTTAAACATGGAAAGATCGGATTTGAGTGGATCGGGTAATGGTACAGCACGAGACCCCAAAAATAAGAAAGAACTTTGGGATAAACTCTGGAAATGCGCAAAGATGGAACAAGTCAAGTGGTGGGAAGCCACCACTCTGCAAAAATACGTCGATTGCGAACGCATACCACGCGGTCTGCGCATTTTCCTGACCCCAACATTCAGTGACCCAGACCCCGAACTGATTGAAGAATGGGTACATAACAACCATCAATGTTCAACGACAATGCTGAAACTGCTGATAAAATACGCATTAAAGGACACTGAGAGATTGGCAAGAGAAATTGATAAAATTACATCTCAACTGAAAAGCCAATATTCCGAAAATGAATTTGAGATAGAAATGAAAAAACTCACCTCAAGGTTGGAAAAGGCTGAGGAAGAAATTAAAATGAAAAAACAAAGTAAATTTTATCGCGATCAACTAGACTATGAAAGGGGCCAAATTTTTACGTTTGGCAAAAAATTTGATTATTTGAGAGAACTCAATCAAAAAGTAATGGGAACCTCAGATAAAGATCAAATTAACCCAACTGTGGAAGTACCTGAAACAAGTGGAACTAGCAGATCGCAAGACAGCATCGTCAACTCAGCAAGGTTGGATGAACCAACTGGAAAGCAACCAAGCAGTGAGGGAGTAAAATCCAACATTTTAAATGAATTATCGCTTTTGGAACAAGGCCGACAAGGGATGGGAAGCCCAGGGCCACAAGAATCGCCAAGTCGAGGTCGCGGTCGAGGCGCCAGATTAGGAAGCAGAAGAGGCGTAAAGAAACAAGGAGTGTTGGATGCCTACGTGGGAATGACGACAAGAGGCAAGACGGACAGAAAATGAAAGACAATCGCACTGTGGTAAATTTATCGAACTTCCAGTTAACATGTGATCAGATTGAAGTATTGTCATTAGGTCTCACATTTTGCCCCACAAGTAATTTTAATTATACAGAGGGAAGAATAGATCTTTTTCATTTTGTAAGAAAGCTAAAATTACGCAAATGGTTTCAAAATAGGAAATTGTCTACCATAAATAATCCGGTAGAACCTACCATTTTAACTATTGATGATATAGATTTATTACAGACAATGAAGGGCTAGAAATTGATGATGACAATCCTGTAGATGCGCGAACTTGTTTAACTGAGAAAAATGTAATTTTTGATTGCAGTAGCGACAGTAACTTTAAACCAAAATCCAGATTCTTGCCTCAAATCCACAATGAGATTATTGATGTGTTTGATAAAGGTGTAACTCAAGAATTTAAAAAATTGAACAAATCCAGTAAATTGAAATATACTAATTTGAGTAACAAACAAACCACAGCAATCAGAGAATTACAGAACAACAAAGAGGTTGTTATTAAAAAATCAGACAAGGGTGGTAATGTTGTGGTATGGCCTACTGAAATGTATTTAAATGAAGGTAGACGACAACTGGATGATGTCAATAGTTACACAATTAGTAACAGGAGTTGTTACGAAAATAGCAATATTGAATACCAACTGCAATTAGTTGAGTGGAAACGTCAAAGATTGATATCAGACGAAGAGTACAGATTTCTCAAATGTGACCATCCAAAACTACCGGCACTCTATTTACTGCCAAAGTTACATAAAGACAGGGTCAATCCTCCGGGACGACCCATTGTGTCCTCTATAGGGAGTACCTATGAAAATACCTCCAAATACATTGACCATTTTTTACGCCCTTATGTCCAAAAACTCCCCTCTTACCTACAGGACACTCGAGATTTTTTAAGAGTCATTGAAAAGGTCCGGTGGGAAGATGACATGTGGCTAATGACACTTGATGTCAACAGCTTATATACGTGTATACCACACGATTTGGGAGTACAAGCCAATCAGCACTTTTTGAAGCAGAGAGACATTAAGTATCTTTTACACACTGAAATGCTAGTATGCATGATGCAAAGATGTCTTTCAAATAATTTTTTTCTTTTTGATCACGTCGTCTATTGTCAGGCCCGGGGTACGGCGATGGGAACCTGCTTCGCCCCCAGCTATGCGGGTCTTTACCTGGGCTGGTGGGAGGAGCAGGTGGCCAGTAAGATCTTAGCCTTTACCCAGAACGTCTGCCTCTGGGCAAGATATATAGATGACGTATTTTGTCTCTGGAAGGGAGAAAAAGATAGTGCTTTGGAATTTGTGGCCAACTTAAATGCAAATGAGTGCAATTTGACATTCACGTGCACAATAGAAAAAGAAACCATTGAATTTCTTGATGTGATCGTCAATGTAAAAAATGGCAAAATGGAAAGCAAGCTGTTCCGAAAACCAACAGCAGGCAACAGCCTGCTACATGCGGACAGCTGCCACCCAAAGAATCTGATTTGCAGTATCCCATACGGGGAACTTTTAAGGGCCAAGAGAAATTGCAGCACACAATCAGACTTTGAATCTGAGATGACAAACATGAAAGAGAGATTTGGGGAAAGAGGATACTCAAACAAAATAATCAAACAAGCATGTGCTAAAGTTAGAACAGTTTTGAGGGATGACCTTTTAAACCCAAAAACCCCCAAAGATTACCAAGACGAGCCAATAAGGTTAATCACTGCATACTCTAGCCAGTCGTGGCAGGTCAGAAAATGTCTGAAAAAATTCTGGCATATCTTAAACATTGATCCTGAGTTGAAAAAAGCAGTGGGAAGTCAGCCAAAAGTCACATTCAGGAAATGTCCAGCTCTTAAAGATCTTCTGTGCAGTAGCACTGTGAGCATTAAAGAGCAAAAATGGAGAGAGATAAAGGGATTCTACACATGCAATTCATGCAAGGCATGTAAAAATAGTGTGAATCGAAAAGAACTAACTTTATCGAAAAACCAAAAACCATACATAATTCAAAAACATCTAACATGCAAATCGGACTTTTGTGTGTATGCTTTGTGTTGTCCCTGCCCTCTAGTATACATTGGAAGTACCATTCACCAGGTGAAAAAAAGAATCTTGGAACACACGAGGGCCATCATAAATGAAGACAAGCAATATCCCATTGCCAGACATTTTAAAAAAATACATGGAAAAAACATCAATGTCCTACAATTCTGTGCCCTGGATAGAATTCCAAAATCAGAAAGGGGAGGTGACAGAGTGAGAGAGCTACGTAAACTGGTGTCCAAAATGATTATTAAATATGATACCGTACAACCATCAGGTTTAAACAAAGATGAAGAGATGTCGGTTCATTTGGGTTAAATAACATTAACGTGCTGTACATTTGACACTCTAATCAAAAGATATTACAGATGTAAATATGAAGCCATAAGTTTGTTTTTTAATTGTATGTATTAGTATAGTGATTGCAAAAATTTGTTTGTTTTGTAGGAGACCAAACTGTCAGCATACCATTATGAAGATCAACTTTCAAAGGCTTTATGAAATTATGATTTGGTTCGCACAAAGTGAGATAATGAATTATAAAAGCGACTGATGATTTTGGGCCCACTGGGGCAGTATTCGAAAAGAAAAGAAAAAAACTCATGAGACAGCCCACTAGGGCGTAAATCAAATCGCAAAATGTAGCATACAGCGAGATTGGTTAACCGCGCGGTGTTAGATAAAATCATTGGTTTGTAGTAGTATGCTCACTTGAGCTGGACTTATCACTACAATTGTTTGGAAATTACCATGCACCAATATGCGCAATTATGTTTATGTTGCTCCTATAAGACATTGTAATCAGTGGCAATCACAAAATGTTTGGAACAGTAACTTGTGACGATTTGACCATTACAAAATGGATGCCAAATTTGAGAGTCTTTACTATTGAGTTGGGGCAGGTAGTCCTACTTTTATGTTTATGTTTTGTTCAAACACTATATGTAGCACTTTTCACAAACTGTTGATTACCCGTGACCAAGGTGCAGTGGCACCGAAACGCGTCGGGTGTTTGTTTGCTATTTCTGAATAAATAATCACGCTAAAGGAACTGGGCTCAAGAACGCTTTTTTCATCGTGGAAAGGCTTTGTGGAGAATTGAATGAGGATCGCTACCTCGCTTGAGCCCGCCACCGCAAAAGCGGCAGGGAAACCAGCGAACTGTTTGAAAAAAAAAAATATATATATATATATATATTGTGTGCTGTGCTTGGGCAACTGGGCTGGGAATTGTGGAACAGTCATCGGCTCCTGCGGAAGTCTAGCCTTTTTGGGACTGGTACTTGACACCTGATGGGTAATATCGCATAGTTTTAGATTAGTGGCATATAAACTCTCATTGTCGTACGTTTGCAGTACAGAACACCCATAGCTCTGCTCTTGTGGACAGCCTTATTCTTAAGAAATACAAAATGACACTTGACATTTCCAATGGCTTCTTTAGCCATAACCTGTCCCCTGAATGCAGTCAATGGACAGCATTCACGGCCGGTGGAAACCAGAAAAAATTCCAGTGTTTTCCTATGAGGAATAAGAATAACCCAGGGGTTTTTGCAGCCCGTGTTGTTGTTTTTTTTTAGACAGCATTGATCCAGATGCATACTCGTACGTTGAGGACATTTATCTGATGGACAATGAATTATGGCCACATCTATGCCATGTCAGCCTCTTCATTCTAATGTTTGTGGACTACGGATACAAATTTAACTTTGCTAAATCACACATTGCATAATATGGAGTGTTCTTTTTGGGCTATGAGCTCAATAATGAAGGTAGGGGCTTGGCTCCCCACTTTCTGGAGAAATGCGCACATTTGCAGTCTCCGTCTACTCTAAAGAAACTTCAGTCTTTGCTGGTATTTTTTATTTTCAGGTGGTCTAACATTCCCAATTATGCCCAGCGTATCAAGCCTCTTTAAGCTTTGATGCAACCTACATTTTCAAAAGCCATCTGGCTTCCGGAACATTCAGCTATACTGCACTCTTTACAGTCTGATCTCCTTGAATCTAAGTACTTGTTGACATGTGATACCCACACAAACCTGGTGATACGAGTCGTCCCTGGCACAGTGGGTTTCACTTACTTAACGTTTAATGAAGGTGACACAGTACCTATTGCATAAAAATCACATTTGTACACTTTGGCCGAAATACGGTTTTCCACTGTTGAGAAATTTTTTACAGTTGTGCAGATGGCGATCCTGAAGGAACGCGCACTGGCACAGGGGAAACGCATTTTGATGGTCAGACCTTACCCTGCCTTAGAAGCAGTGACAAAGGCAAGTGTACCAAACTCTAAAGCATTACATCCCCAAAACATGGCCATTGAATACAATGGGCTACTTATTTGACGTCTCCGGATGTCATGTTTATCTTTGACCCCTCGTTCCAGACACAGGAGTTCTTGAAGTATGAACACGTTCAACCCCCTCCACTGTCTTTGCTTTCTTTAGAGGAGTACACATGTATTATTTACACCGATGGATCAGCGCAACTGGCCACCAGTTCTTAACATGCTTATTCAGTGGCTTGTGCTATTGTGGCTGGTACAAGAGTGAATGGAGAATTCAAGTCTAATATAGTGCATACACAGGCGCTAGGTGAGTTTAACGCCCAATTGGCTGAGCTGCGTGCTCTTGTTCTTGCTCTCGAGTTTGCAGATCCAAATGTATCTACACTCATTGTTTGTGATTCTTATTACTGTGTTCAGTCTTTCAATGACAACTTATTCTTTTGGTCTCAAAATAATTATCCAGATTCTAAAGGCAGCGCAATTAAGCATAAAATGCTTTGGGTTCGAGTAACAGATCTTAAACGTCTGCCCCTCACATATGTTATACATACTCTTAGCCATCAGCGTGTGGGAGCACATGCTCTTGGTAATTCTGTGGCTGATGAAGCAGCCAAATCTGCAGTAGCCATGTGTTCCGTAGCAGTCGTTACAAGGTCCATAACTAAGATTGATAATGAGATTTTGGCAGCTATAGCTGATTCTACGAAAGGCACTAATTACCCACACTGTTTCTCTTCAAAATATTCTTATCAGTTAACTCCTGAACACGTTCCTTTTGCAAGAATACCGGACGTTGGTGATCGACTGATTTCCAACGTGGACCGCCGAAATTCCTTGATCAAAGCCGCACATGAAGGCATGGCTTCGGCCCATGCTGGAGTGTCTGCACCGGTTTCTATCTTGCAGCAACGTTATTGGTGGTGTGGTTTATAGAAACAGACCCGTAATTGTGTACTATCTTGTGACATATGTCAGCAAATTAAGCCTTCTACGGTAACACGTCCACCAGAAACACAGCTATACATTTCGAACTGACCATTTGGTTGTGTATATCTTGATCAATTTGGTCCATTTTCTTCAAGATACTGCATATAAATAAATTTTGGTTGCAATTGATGTGTGCACTAGATTCCTCTGGGTTTGGCCACAAGGCAGTGTTGATGCTCAAAATGTCATCAGAGATTTGCATGTTTTTGTATGGATCTTTGCCTGTAGCACCTTTCATTCGGACCAAGGTCCAGCGTTCGCCTCTAAGGCATACAAGGATGCGATGAAGTATTTGGGGGTGCTGGTGCAGCTTTTGTCTCCATACAGGCCTGAGGGCAATTCAGTTGTGGAGCGGATGAACCATGACTTAAAGCAATCTTTGACAGCTAGAGTCTTAAGTACTGGCAGGAACTGGTTGCCCATTTGTATGGAGTTCAACATGCACTTAATAATCTCCCTAGAAGACCTCTGGGTGGCATCAAGATAATTATGCCAGACCTTGATGGTCCAGATGTTGCGCAAGCTGCCACAACCTTTGACATAGATAATCATTTTACTATGTTACAGGACCTACAAGAAACCCATCACAGTCTTGCAACTGAACATGTGTCCTCTGCCACTGATGCTGCACTGCTGATTCCTGTGACTTCTTAAAGTTGGAGATCTGGTACGAGAGAAGTTGGAGAACAAAAAATATTTTTGTCCCTCTTATCATGCACCGGTTCCAGTGTTTGGCTTGAAGGATACTCGTACAGTCATTTTACCACTGATTCCTGGTTGCAAGGACAACAGATACATCTCAATAGACAATGTCAAGCTACAACATCTGTCCGATTGTGAGTAGTGTGATGCCTGCTGTTTCTTGCCCCACTGTTTTGAGGAATCCTGGGGTTGGCACATCTTTCAGCTCACCACATGGCACTGTCATCAAGATGGACCATGTTGCTGACCATTTACTTGTCCCTCCTGCTTCCTCCTGTAACAAGGAGGTTGAGTATACGTATCCCACGAGAGAGTCTTTGCATCGATTGCCTGAAAGCCCTTTCCACCATGGAAGGTTTTCTTATGACTCGTCTTCCACCACTTTGATTGGCCCTACCAAATTGACTATTTTTGTCTCCTGGTTTAAACAGACTTACTCAGTCCCTCCTTGGACATACATCTGGTTGATCCTCATCCTCGTTTTTCTCTTTATATCGATTGGATTTGTGACAGTGTTTTTCCTACTCATCAATGGTCACTACTTACCAGAACGCTCTGCTGTGAACTTGGTTGATGGTATTTTGGCCCCCCACTCATCTTCCCACATCATGACCAGACTCGTGTTAACATTTCAGGATTCCCAAGCGCAGATGGCAACGTTTGGGATAAAGTGGAATTTCAGGTCCATGGCCAGACGGAAATTATCAACATTCCTTACGTCTTCTGTGTTTCCATGGGTGATGTGGTAACAGAGGACAAATGTTCAGATGACTGGGATGTGCATGCAATACAATCATTGTTTTCTGATTTGAAGTATCATGCTGCTTTTAAGGCTGAAGATTTATCTTTAAATTCTGCCAACTATGCAGATTTATTCTGTTATCAACATTATGGGCATCATTTCCTACATAAGACTAATATATTATGACCTTTTTTTAATAATACACAGTCGGAACATTTCCCTAAAACATTAAAAGGAAGTTCAAAGACACTTAAGAATACATTTACACACTTCACTGATTTTGAGAGGTCATCATCTGAGTCATATTACTTTAAATTAAATGTGTTTTCAACTCCCAAAGTCATGTTAACCCATACACAATTAATTTAGTCAAATTCTTTCAGACAATATATGTCATTCAGGGGTTATGATCACTGGAATGGCACCAAGGATTTTAAATCAATCTGGGGTTCTAAGAACTGGCAGGTGTGAGGCACTGAAGCCTTACATAGTGCCTGCCTAATTCCAGCACAAATTTTGTTTTTAAATGAAACCATATACCAAACTACTTGCCTTGGTTTGGCAACTGCAAAGAAGCTGACTGCCCCTGCCATTCCCTCCTTAGCTGAGTATAATAATTGGCGCACGTACACATATTCTACAATTGAGGTTTTACAATCTTTATTTCAAAATAGCACATTTAATGTGTCTGAAATGGATCATTTATGTTGGCTAGTTTGGCAGTCAACTTCAAAAGACTGCCAACTCCGTTTTCATGCCACTATTTCAGGTTATATGCAAGACAGACCCTTCCCAAGATTTCCAGATACACATTCGGTAACCACCTTTTTGGTGGGTAAATTATGTCAACTGTGGTTGCAGCACTCTACACTATCGTCCGTTAAACAACACTTATCGTTGTTATCCAGAAACATCAATTTGCCCGACTCTGTCTTGGGACCCAGGGTTCCTAGATCAAAGAGATTAATTTATGCAGCTTACAATGAAATATGGAAATGTTCACAGATTGAAGCAGCGTCCCGTCTGCGGGAAATAGACCAAGCGAACTTAGAAAAGGTTCTTGCTGTTGTGGACAATTTTATTAACACACTGTCTTCCCACATCTACACGTTGGATAATATTGTTTCTTCTGTTATTGATATTGTACAAGAAGATGTGTCCATGTTATATCATGGTCAAAATCTATTGCATTCTGTGATGCAATTCGTATGGACTTTTCAAACTCTAAAAATGGGAAAAGTACCATGGGATTATTTAAATGCGTCTGCTTTGCTTTTTACAATTAATTTAACTGACAAACAGCAGTTTATGTCCATGAAAGATGCAATTTATACTCTTCTACACATAGAAAAAGTAAACCCTTTGCCATTCTCTGTGGCGGAGACTGACTCTGCTGCCTGGCTCATCCATGGAGTTATATATTTACCTTTCTCTTTGTTTCAATTCAGCTCTTGTATTAAACATTATCCGCTAGGCTGCTTTGAACCCCTGGGAAGCACTTTTCTGCATGAATTGTGGTCTTTGCCTTTCACATACAGATGTTTATGGGATGTGAAAGAGGTATACCTAACCGGGGAGGACTGTCATTCTACAGTAGGTCATTCCCTTGTTTGTAAAAACATAAAGTTGCACGGACCTTGTAATGTGTCCGCTCCGAACCTTGCTTGTGTTTTAAAAGGTAAGTCAGTTCCCGCAATAACTCCCACATTCACTCTGATTACTAACAGTAAATAACCAAGAATGCTGTGGGTTGCTTGCAGGAATACCGTACATTGTAACGGTTTCACAGCACATTATTTGCTGTAAAAATGTGCTTTTTCCTCTCCCGCGTGGGACCGTCGATACCTCAATTTGGCCTTCCATACCAACTTTGAGGGGAGATTTCAAAAGGTTGAACAGACTAAAAGTGCTTTTATTCTAATAAGAAACCCCCCTTACTTCTGCATGCAAGACCTTCAATCTCCAGGTGGCTAGCACTTCTAGCGAAATTAAAACTCTTTTGAATACTAACCTCTTACTACATATTGGGGAGCTTATACACCGCATTTTTAATGCGTCTAATATTCAAGGACTTTTAAATTTTTTTAAAGTTGTCGGCTCAGGCCTTGTGAGTTCTTTTCAGACAATATTTGGTGTAATACCTGCATTTATTCATTCTTTTCCAGCGTCTTTGGAGGATTCCCTTTAATACTAGCATTAGCTGCTGGACTGCTCCTCTTGTAGTGCCGCACAGACCGGCCCGGCTGCAATTGCTACCTGACATTATGCATGGATGCTTCGGTACACTACCACTGGCTACCCTCAGTGTGTCTTATGGGTTGTCCTTCCTCTTTGCGTACTTCACTTGCGTGCAACCAGTCTTTTCATGCTTACGATGTCCGTTCACAGGGGCATTGGATTTATTCCTCTCCAATCAGTCATGTTCTGACCCGGATTTCAACCAGTTAATGCGTCGCTTAGTGGCTCATGAGCAGGACTGTTCTGGGATTGGATTTATGGTGCGTGCAGCTGCACTTGGAGTTTTTGCTCAATGGGATATCTGTGAGGCTACACAGAATCTCCTACTGCAGAATTGCATCAAATATCACGCAAGTTGTCCGACGATGCTCATGGAAGCACTCGACTGAGAGGAGCACACTTGTTCATTCAGCTTGCTGAATTGGAAGGCATCCCTTTTTTCTACCAACGACAATGATGTTCTTTTTTAAGGCGTTGCATTGTTTTGCTCATACACTCTGATGGATTAACCTCACTATGCACAACATGCATCTCGCAGGTTCTTACATTTCGGATGTATTATTTCAATTTTGTTAACCCTGAAAGATTCTCCCCCCTTCTTTATCCTCTTTTTTATATATTTTTTTACAAATGAAGGCGCTGATGAACTCTGCTTGCACTTTTCAACACTCTTTTTGTCCTATGTTTACATACTATGGACTTACCAGGGGGAGGGTGGGTTCATTGTTGACATTGCTAAGTTAGCATGAGCTTCGACGCCATGAGGTTGCTTTTGCACTTGTCACTACATGCCCTTTTATTTGCAAGACTTAGTTTAGGGCCCTTTTCACATGAGAACTGTCTGCTTTTCACATTCTCTGCTGTGCTCTGGGATTTAGTCTGCACATGATGTACAAGGTCTATCAACAATGCCTGTTGTTATTCTCTTCTGGTCAGTCCCTCGCACCTAGACATAACATGACACACAGCTGTTCTACTGAAAGTCGTATGTTCTAATATTGCAGGCGAAGCATGTTGTTAATGCACTGAAGAGAGAACTTTCTAGAGAGTAGAGCTGTGCTTGTCCTGAGATGTAAGCCTTGAGGTATGGGGTCTGCTGACAAAGCCCAGAGGTCTTCTTTTTTATAATAAACTATTTCTTATCACGGGAAGGGTGGTTCGGCACTGTACCCTTTTTCCACTGTCTTTTTAGAATGATATCCCTGTTTGTATTCAATGTAATTTTGACAAGGCTGACAATATTGGTTTTATGCATTTTGCTGCTAGTAATGGCACGTATACTGTACCATGGAGCGCGTTAGTTAAAATAAACATTTTAAACTATATAGTGACTCTGAATACTCTTCTTGTGGACAAGTATGAGTGAGTGAGCGAAAGAGTTGTCTTGCTCCCGCGATTCCCGAGAGAGTCAAGAGTGTCGTGTTCTGGGTTGTCTAATCATTGGTAGCTCTGCGGATTTGTCGGAGAACAAATGAGACACTATAGCTAGTCGGTTTTGGGGGTTTTCAGGCACTAAGGTGATAGGTCGGCACACCACTATACACCGATGTCCTGATTTCCTGTGCATAGTTCTGTTTAGGTGCAGAACCCCCGCAACAGTGGGAGCGATGAAGAACAAAGAAGCTGCATCCCGGTTGCGGTGGTCAATTTCAGGGTTCACATGAGGTTTCCTCCTCGCGAACCATTGGTAGCCTGTATCATATCCACAAGACGCTTTAGGTTAAGTCCTGCGTCCTGTAACACATTTAGCTGGAGTGCGAGTTGGCGGCGCTGGAAATCCAAGAGGGCCGCCGACCCATTTACTGATTAGCGTTCCAGTCTCTTTGGAATTCACCCATTTGGTGAAGCACGCGTCAATGTTCTACTGCGCACTTCACCGGAGAACTTCCAGAGAGAAGAGCTACCTGATTATCTCTGTCATGTCAGCTTAGAGAGGGTAGAGGCTCCGGGCATTGTTTAGCTTCACTGGTTCCCAGAGATGCTACCTTCACCCTTTTCATCTCTGAGGTTAGTGTAGTGTGCATGCCCGCATTCACAGCCCTTTTTTATAAGCGCATGCCCTCATAGATTTTTACTCTTAGTTACGCGCATGCTCGCCTCAGAAAAGCGTTCCGGGCTTGAGCATGGCATTAAGGAGTTGAGGAAACTCCTTAACTCGTCGTTAGGAAAAATATAACAAGGCCTTAAAATCCGAGGCAGTTATAGTGAAAGCCTCCTCAGAATATCTAGTAGGGATAAGCCTTCCTAGGAATTATTAAGAATAAATAGCAGTAATTCAGCTCCAATTTCTCCACAGGTCTGTACATCCTAGTAATAAGATTCCTATTGATAATGTCTAAAACTCGAGTTGCTCCATTCTCTAATATGAAAAAAGAGTACTTGGCACTTACCTGAGTTCTCCTGGTTGAAGCATATCACAGAGGGGCTTCAGCTTCTAGCTCTTCCTTCAAAAGACAATAGTTGTTAAATTCTTCTCTCTTGCGACAAGAAATCTCAAATTTACAAAAAACACCACAAGAGAAGATTTCAGAAGAGAGGCAAAGGCCAAAGGTTATTCTGGTAAGACATTTATTCTTGTATGCTAAATAAAATGTTTTCTGAGTGTTAAGGTGTATTAAGAACTGTAAATTGATTTCAGCTTTTCACTAGAAGAAAGAAGAAGAAAACAGAACAGGCAGAATACCGAATATTTGGCAGTCTCTTCTTACTCCCCATTCCCTTTCCCCCCTTGGAAATTACCTGTGAAAGAGAATAAGAAACCTAACAGGAACGTTCCAAATGGGGCATGGGAATTAGGCATCATTCTGCTCCTGTACAGTTGAGAACTTAAGAGACCTAGGTTCTGACAGTCAACTGTTTCCAGGCCCAGCTAGTCGTTGACAGTGTTTGAAAAACTTGCGGTCCCAGGCCAGACCTACTGGCAGCAGAGCAGACAATGGAGTGGGGTAAGAAAGGTCAGCTTCTGGGCGAAGATAAAGTACCTTAGCGTCAGCCTTAAACCAGTGTCTAGAAAAACTGCATTGGGTGACCAGATAGTAGATAGGGAGGTTTGGAATCCCAAACCCCACCTTTTCATAAGGTTGTGTCAGAACCTCCCAGCTGATCCTGGGCTGTTCCCCCCCATACCAACCGTATTAGGAGTGTTCAAAGAGTGGCAAAAAAAGGCTTATTTAAGGGTATCGGTATGTTCTGAAAAATATATAAAAATTGCGGTAGTACCACCATTTTTATTAGGGCAATTCTCCTCGCCATTGTTAAAGGTAGTTTCAACCATTGCTCTACTCTGTCTGTCAATTTCTCCATTCGTGGGGAATTTGCTCCTCATCTCTATGAAAATGTATACCTAAATATTTGACAGAGTTTTCACACCATTTAAGGGAAATTCGGTGGACCGGTCATTGTAGGCGTCAGTGAGAGGGAAGATTTCTGACTTGTTCCATTTGATGTGTAGGCCTGACAGGGCGCTGTATTGCGTAATCTCTCGAAGTATTGGATAAAAATTATTATCTGGGTGTCAAGTATAGTATGTCAGCTGCGTACAGCGTGATCAATAGCGGTCCCGTATTAAATTGTAGCCCCTATGAGAGTCGTGGTCTTGTAGATGACGCACTAGGGGATCCATTTTTACTATGAACAGGAGCGGAGACAGGGGGCATCATCGGCGGGTCCCTCTTGATAGTGTAAAGGAGTTTGTTAATGCCCCATTCACTCTCACACATACCGAGGGGCACGTATAAAGCAGTGATATCACAGAGATGAAAAGAGTGGGCATCCCTAGATGGATCAGCGTGGCACGCGGAAAGGGCCATTCCAATGAGTCAAAAGCCGTCTCAGCGTCCAATAAGACTGCTGCGGCAGGGAGTGAAGGGTTCATCCTATGCAGCGTTGCAAATAGGGTCCTTTAATTCAATGCTGTTGATCTACGTGGGATGAAACCTGCCTGGGCCGGAGATACCATTTTATTAACTATTAGAGACAGCCTATTTGCCAGCACCTTGGCCAGTATTTTGTAATCAAATTTCAATAAGGAGAGTGGCCAATGTGAGCCACACTGTTAAGGGTCCTTCCCTGCATTGGGGAGTAACGTGATGACAGCTTCCCGCATTGTTAACAGGAGCAGACCCAACTCAATTGCCTCCTGGCAGACATCGATAAGACGCAGAACTAGATCTTTCTTAAATGCTTTGTAAAAACATCCTGAGAACCGGTTCAGCCCTGGCACCTTTGAGCCATCCATGTCCTCTATCGCCTGGACAACTTCGTCAACTGTGAAAGGTTCTGCCATAAAGTCCCTATGAGCGTTCTCTAGCCAAACCATAGTGACATTGTCTAAGTAAGCATTACTAGCTTCCATGTCAGGGGAGACGTTGGTGGTGTACAGGTCTTAATAATATAACATTACTCTCTCCTTGATTCCCTCGCAGTCTGAGATCGGGACCCCGTCATCCCCTAATAGACTAGTGATGTATGTGTGCCCTCTGTTGGGCTGTATGAGTATTGCCAGTGTTCGTCCTGGTTGTTCACCCTCCCCATACCTCCTTGCTGTCGCATATTTCCCCAAGAAGTGGGCCTCCCTCTCTGCTGCCTCTTGATATTCCGTCAGTAGTGACGCCCTTTTTCGTAACTCTGTGGTGCTCTGTGCTGCCTGTTGATCTGTAGCTATTGCCCTCAGCCGTGTTTCCAGCCTGGTCAGAGTGCGCCGTAAGTGCTCATTTTGTGATGCAAATCCCCCGTATATAGGCCTTGAACGCCTCCCACAGCGTAGCTTTGTTTTTTACGGTTCCCATATTAATTTCAAAATATTCCTCTATTGCTAGATATAATTTGTATTCAAAGACTGAGTCATGAAGGGCAATGTCGGTTAAACCTCCACTGCCTTGCCATCCCAGCCGCCCCCCGGAACTTCGATCCCCAGCATAACTGTGGCCTGATCTGATCATGTGTTTGGCAAATGCATGATATCTCCCATCCATGTGGTAACATTTGGGGATAATAACCAGTAGTCTAGCCTGGCCCAGGTGTTGTGTGGGGCCGAGTAGTGGGTATATGCGGGAGCATCTTGTCAGAAATAGTGCCAAGTACCCAATAATTGGTGTGATTCTGTCAAGCTGGTTAATGCCTATCTGGCCCTTGGCTTTGTGTGCGCAGTTGTGGCTGTGCTATCTAGTCTTGGATTGAGCAGAATATTTAAATCTCCCCCTATATTAATATTTTTTGCCCCCATCCTGTCTATATGGGAGGGAAGCTCTACAAAAAAATCAGGGACTTCGATATTAGGAGCGTAAACATTAACCAATAACATCTTGTTCCCTAAAACCCACCCCTTCACCAACACATATCTACCTGCTTGATCCATATATACTTCCACTGTTTTGAAGGGTACTCGCTTATGTATAAGAATCGAGACTCTCTCTGCATATGAGCTGTAACGTGAACAATAATGAGAAGTGCCCCAACCAGCGGCAAGGTTTGGGGAGGCATGTGGTGCCAAGTGTGTCTCTTGTAAAAACTATATATCTACATGGTGCTGTTGCAAATAATGTATAACCTGTTTGCGCTTGCGCGTATCATTGAGCCCTCACCCATTACAGGATATAAGTTGTATCTTGCCATTGCTACTAGCGTCAGGCAACATAGTAAAACCACGTACTTAATCTACAACATGAACCGACATTAACATTGTATCCTATTGGTATGCACTTGCGTGAATAAAAGAAAAATAAACTAATCTGTTCCATGAATCCCCCACTCCCCCCTCCCATCCCCATACTCTTGCAACTGGGGAAACCCATACCCTCTAGAAACCTCATGAACTGCTATCCATGACTATACTAACACTCCTTATCAGTCAAGTGCCTAAGCACGGGGGTGACAACATTACTCTTTGTCCCCGATGATTGTACTGAATAATATGCCCTAATGGCGAGTCCACGGCGAAAGTTTACTTATAGCATCAACCTAAGATCTCATGTACCCGCATGCACCAATACTCAACCTGACTGTCCTCAGCTGGCGGAGAACTGTTTCATGACAGTGCCTGAGTCCGTCATCTGGGGTGACCTGCACGGCGATGGAGATTTTCGGCCCTTGCCTTAAGAAAGTCCTGGACTGCTACAGGGTTGTCAAAGATTCTAGATCTACCGTCAATGTCCACCTTCAATCTGGCGAGACATAGCATCCCGTATCTTAACCCTTCTTTCTTTAGTGCTGCTTTCACTGCTACGAATGTCCTTCTTGCTTCCTGTGGTACAAAAGGGGGTGGTGATGGACGGAGCATCAGAACCAATCATACACTCACACCCAGTCAACAGATCTGGGTTTGATCCATCACCGTTCTTTAGCCTACTCTGCCACCCCAGTTCAGACATGGCGATATGCAAATCAGTCTGACCCTGTGCCTCATGGGAACAGTCCAGCCCGAACTGCCAAGCCATGCCTTCCCTGGACCGGAAACAAGCTTCCTAGGACCGGTTTCTGGCATTTCAGCCGTCTTCAGCCAGGCTTGCTTGAATCCAGTGGCAAAGTGAGAAAGGGACCCACGTCTGGGCATACCCTGCCAACTTATGGCGAACAAAGCGGTACAAAAGGGGGTGGTGATGGACGGAGCATCAGAACCAATCAAACACTCACACCCAGTCAACAGATCTGGGTTTGATCCATCACCGTTCTTTAGCCTACTCTGCCACCCCAGTTCAGACATGGCCATATGCAAATCAGTCTGACCCTGTGCCTCATGGGAACAGTCCAGCCCGAACTGCCAAGCCATGCCTTCCCTGGACCGGAAACAAGCTTCCTAGGACCGGTTTCTGGCATTTCAGCCGTCTTCAGCCAGGCTTGCTTGAATCCAGTGGCAAAGTGAGCAAGGGACCCACGTCTGGGCATACCCTGCCAACTTATGGCGAACAAAGCGGAACAAAAGGGGGTGGTGATGGACGGAGCATCAGAACCAATCAAACACTCACACCCAGTCAACAGATCTGGGTTTGATCCATCACCGTTCTTTAGCCTACTCTGCCACCCCAGTTCAGACATGGCCATATGCAAATCAGTCTGACCCTGTGCCTCATGGGAACAGTCCAGCCCGAACTGCCAAGCCATGCCTTCCCTGGACCGGAAACAAGCTTCCTAGGACCGGTTTCTGGCATTTCAGCCGTCTTCAGCCAGGCTTGCTTGAATCCAGTGGCAAAGTGAGCAAGGGACCCACGTCTGGGCATACCCTGCCAACTTATGGCGAACAAAGCGGTACAAAAGGGGGTGGTGATGGACGGAGCATCAGAACCAATCAAACACTCACACCCAGTCAACAGATCTGGGTTTGATCCATCACCGTTCTTTAGCCTACTCTGCCACCCCAGTTCAGACATGGCCATATGCAAATCAGTCTGACCCTGTGCCTCATGGGAACAGTCCAGCCCGAACTGCGAAGCCATGCCTTCCCTGGACCGGAAACAAGATTCCTAGGACCAGTTTCTGGCATTTCAGCCGTCTTCAGCCAGGCTTGCTTGAATCCAGTGGCAAAGTGAGCAAGGGACCCACATCTGGGCATACCCTGCCAACTTATGGCGAACAAAGCGGTACAAAAGGGGGTGGTGATGGACGGAGCATCAGAACCAATCAAACACTCACACCCAGTCAACAGATCTGGGTTTGATCCATCACCGTTCTTTAGCCTACTCTGCCACCCCAGTTCAGACATGGCCATATGCAAATCAGTCTGACCCTGTGCCTCATGGGAACAGTCCAGCCCGAACTGCGAAGCCATGCCTTCCCTGGACCGGAAACAAGCTTCCTAGGACCGGTTTCTGGCATTTCAGCCGTCTTCAGCCAGGCTTGCTTGAATCCAGTGGCAAAGTGAGAAAGGGACCCACGTCTGGGCATACCCTGCCAACTTATGGCGAACAAAGCGGTACAAAAGGGGGTGGTGATGGACGGAGCATCAGAACCAATCAAACACTCACACCCAGTCAACAGATCTGGGTTTGATCCATCACCGTTCTTTAGCCTACTCTGCCACCCCAGTTCAGACATGGCCATATGCAAATCAGTCTGACCCTGTGCCTCATGGGAACAGTCCAGCCCGAACTGCCAAGCCATGCCTTCCCTGGACCGGAAACAAGCTTCCTAGGACCGGTTTCTGGCATTTCAGCCGTCTTCAGCCAGGCTTGCTTGAATCCAGTGGCAAAGTGAGCAAGGGACCCACGTCTGGGCATACCCTGCCAACTTATGGCGAACAAAGCGGTACAAAAGGGGGTGGTGATGGACGGAGCATCAGAACCAATCAAACACTCACACCCAGTCAACAGATCTGCACCATGATCGTGAAGTCAGGATATAAGGAAATTGCGGACCCTTGCCAAATTGAAGCTCCCTTTTCTCCATCCAGCCATAACGCTGTGTCTCCGTGCTTGAAATTTAAAAGCCGGGCCATGATCGGTCGAGGGAGACAGCCTGGATGCAGCCGCGGCCCCATGGTGCGCTGGGCCCTTTCTATCACAAAAGTGGGGGTGAAGGATTCTCGGCCAAACAGATCTATTAGAAGTCTCTCAACAAACTCATCAAGGCAGCCCGTATTTGTGGATTCCGGCACCCCAAGAATACGAATATTATTCCGTCTTTCTCTTGCCTCCAATTCTTCATTCTTTTTTTTTTAAATCTGTTTTTATTAGTTTTTAATAAACATTTACATGAGCCGCTATTAAATCTTTTCTGCAGCGTGTGACAACAGTAGATATTGTGTGTCACTAGACATCAGTATACGTGAGTACAACAAAGGTAGTTCAGTAGTTATTTTCCACATAATGATTTAACACGTGGTCATTTATAATACGGTGCTGTCCATAACCAATACATCTGGAACGTTTGCTTATTTTACGGAGCTTGTATGTGTAAGAATCAATTTGGTGCGGATAGATTGGTGTAGCTGCCTGTAAATGTGTGTATAGGGTGTTGAACTTGGATTAGAGTTGAATCAGTCACGCAGGGTTTAGTACATGTAGAACTATATTTATATCTCCAAAGGCGTCCCTTAGCAACACCATTGTCATAGAGTCATACTGCGCAGGTGTATTAGAATAGTATTGTTCAGCCGTTGGCACATGATCAGTTGTAAAAGTGTGGTCTTTGGGTGCGGGTCGTGTGCGCGGTGTTGGTTGCGTAGGTCAGGTGCCTGTAGGGACTGGGTTGGCAAGTCTACGGATTGTTGCAGTGCTGTCAAGATCGCATTTCAATTTTCAACTATAGGTACCTTCCTGAGGCCCACCAGTTCTTCCCGCCTAATCGCTATGCCTTCTGCCCTGGCCCTTGCAATGGTGGAGCACTTCCAAGCCTGTACCTGTTGGGAATCTGTCGCCTTCCACCTTTTTGTGATTAGCCGTTTGGCAGTGACTATGCCCAGATCTAGAAACCGGGAGGTGACCTTAGTGCTGCATGTCCTACGGAAGACGTGGAGTAGATATGCTTGCCACTCAAAGGGTAACTCTATCTCCGTACAGGCATGGAGTGTATCCGCCACTCCTCTCCAATAAGTGCTAAGGGTGGGGCAGCCCCAAAGCATGTGCACTAGGTCTGCATTGAGAGTTGCACATCGGGGGCAGGCAGAGTCGACCTGGTGGAAATATCTGTTAATGTTAGCTGGCGTTAAGTATGCATGTTGCGTAATAAAGTATTGTACTGAGTCTCATATTACGTGGGATACAAGTCGGGCTGGCCAGTATCTGTGTCCAGGTTTTATCTGAGAATGGGTGTCCCAGGTCATGTTCCCACTTGCTTCTGAGGGGGTCTAGACTAATTGCTGCGTGGTGGCGCAGCGAAGTGGCAAACCAGCATGTCAGGTGTCTGCCCCTTCCCATGACATGCAGATATTGAATGGTGAGGTGCATTTGTGGTTCAGTTCCTAGATCTCCCCATGTCTCTGTAAGGGTGGCCACCAGTGAGAAATGTAGGAGGAATTGTCCTGCGGGAAGCTCCTCGTTAGCTGCTACTGTTGCATAAGGAATCAGTGAGCCCTCATGATAGAGATCGCCTAGGGTCCGTATCCCAGCTTCGTGCCAATGGTGAAAATCGGCAGCTGTGCATACCGTCGGACCCCTGGAAGTGCCTTCCAATGGGAGAGCGGGAGAGTAAGGTGTGACATGTCGTGTTAAGTAGAGACTCCATCGATAGCACCTGTATGCCACATTTAAATATAAAGGTTCCGGAGGACATGTGCGCGCTCCAGGATGGAAGAGCGTAAGGATCTGCAGCAGAGTGTATGGTGGACGGGTGGATACCGTGTCGCTGCGCTGCCGATCCGCAAACCATCTGGCGATCCATTGGAGTTGAGCCGCGATGTAGTAGTGCTCAAAGCAAGGGGCCGCCAGACCCCCCTGATCTGTGGGCAAATATAGCTTCTTGATCTCTACCCTGTGTCGATTGGGGCCACAAATAAAGTCTCTATCTGTCTGCTCTAGCTAGGCAAAGAAGGAGCCTGGTATATAGTTGAGCAGGTTGGCAAAGTAGTACAGGAGCCGTGGTAAGGCCACCATTTTCACCAAGGCCACTCTGCCTGTGATTGCCATTGGGAGCGTGCTCCAGAATCGCATCTGAGAACAAATGGCTGTTAAAGCCCTGCCTAAGTTGCCGTCAAAGAGGTCCTGTGGTTGCCGATAAACTTGTATGCCTAAATAACGAAACGTGTCTGGGCTCCAATGCACACGTTTCCCATTGAGCACAAATCCGGGATATGAGACTCCTGTTCCAAAGGCATACAGCTTGGATGTAGCGGCATTCACTTTTAGACCTGATCTAGATGCAAACTCCCCCATAACACGGGCCAGGTCCTCCGAGATATGACTGACGTCCCTGCAATATATCAACAGGTCGTCTGCATACAGCGAGACTGTGTGCACGTCTTCGCCTAGTGGAATGCCGTCTTGTAGTTAGGTTCTCAAGGACTCCGCAAGTGGCTCCATCGCAAGTGCGAAGAAGAGAGGGGACTACAGACAGCCCTGCCTCGTGCCCCGTCGCACTGGGATGGCCTCAGAAATATAGGGACCCACCCTCACTGTCATCATCGGGTTCGTATAGAGCAGTTGGGTCAACTGCAAAAAGGTAGGGCCCAACTGGTACCGTTCAAGGGTCGCGAACATGTAGTCCCATTCGAAGGAATCGAAAGCCTTTTCTAGGTCAAGTACAAGGCATCCTGCCCGTGGCCATTCGCATGTGGAGTAAGTTGCCACTCGGAAGAAGCGGCGTAGGTTAAGTGAGGTACTACAGGACAGTATGAAGCCATTTTGATATGCGTGCACCAGAGAGGGGGCAGCTTGCGCTAGTCTGTCTGCTAGAATCTTAGCTAGTATTTTGTAATCAGAGTTGAGGATAGTGAGGGGTCTATACCACCCCATGTCAGAGTGGTCTCTATCGGGTTTAGGCAGCGAAATGAGATGTGCCTTGCAGAGCGAAGGGGGGGGTGCCCCACATCTACCGGGGCTGCGAAGAGGGCATGTAGGTGTGGTACCAATATTACTTGATACGCCTTGTAATATTCGGCCGGAAAGCCATCAGGCCCCTGGGTTTTGCCTGTCGCCAGTGATGAGATTGCCTCCCTGATTTTCTCCAAAGATAGCCTATTATCCAGGAGCTCTGCATGGTCCGGCAATAGCTCAGGCAGTTGTATCCGGTCGAGGAAGGAGGAGAGAGCATCTGGGTCCTGTTATCTGTGGGATTTATATAACTGCTTGTAGTGGTGTGTCAGAGCTGTGTGAATATCACGTTGTGTGTGCACTAGTAGACCAGTGTTGGCCCGTAAGGCGCTGATAGGTGTGCGGGCATTTTCCTGTCTAATTAGCCAGGCTAAGAGCCGCCCCGCGTGATCAGCAGTGGCGTGTGTGCGGGCTGTGTGTGTTCTATATTTATGGCAGCGGAGGCGCTCCAGTAGTTCGGCATGCTGTGTGCATAATATTTCTATGCAATGGTGGTCTCTGCCCCCTTCCTCACCATGCACCTTGTATCGTAATAGCTGTGTTTCTATTTTAGGTCATGTTGTAGGGTCTTGCGTATGTTCAAGGCCACGCCCAGACAGTGCCCCCGCACTGTGACCTTGAAGGCCTCCCACTCCACTAGCTTGTCCCCGGTTGTGCCCTCATTGAATTCAAAATATTCAAGGATAGCTGTTCCCAGCGACGAACGAAAGGGTTGGTCTTCGAGTGCCAAGGTTTGTAATCTCCAGGTGGGGGTGGGTGAGCGCCCAGGTTCCCAGTTAAATGTTAAGAGTTGGGGGTTATGGTCTGAGTGTGTGCAGCCTAAGTATTCTGTATGGTGTATCAGCGGGAGTAGCGCTGGGGACCCTACAATCCTGTCTAGTCGCATGAGTAGATCCGAGTGTCGGGATGAGCGGCACGCCATATGTCTATTAGTGCCCAGTGCATCAGACAATCTGTGAGGGCCAGTGCGTTAGATGCTGCACTGGTACTCGTGAGAGGCGGAAATGATCTATCTAGTTCGACATCTAAGACTGAATTAAAGTCTCCTCCGATAAGCCAGGGGACCCTGTTCCAGTTGGCACGTTTCCCTGTGAGGCTATCTAGGAAGGTGGACTGGTTGATATTGGGGACATAAACGTAGCCCAGAAGAATCGGCTGGCCGTTGAATCTCTAGCTAACAAACGTGTATCTGCCCTCTGGGTCAACTAGTGTCTGGTCATTGATAAATGGGACTCCTCCTCTTACCCAGACAAGAACACCCCGCGCAGGAGCCGAATAGATTGTGCATGTATGTGTCCCCTCCATCTACCTCGCAGCCGGCCGAGCTCTGCTTGTGACATGTGCGTCTATTGGAGAAACGCAATGTCAACAGCTCTACGCCGTAAATAGGCATAAATGGATTATCTGCGTGTTGGTGTGTGTATACTGTGCACATTCCACGTAATTATGTTGACCTGTACCATAGTATAGCTGATAGGCAGACAAAGTTGAGCAGGAGGGGCGAGGCATCATTATGCTTGTGGCGCGTGTGGTGATTCCAACTCAGTAACATTAAGAAAACAGGGGGAGATAGCAAACATGCTAAAATACGCCCAATAGTGGGGGCGAGCACCAAAGAGGTGCTCGTCCAAACTGTATGGCCCAACAAGGGGCTAAAGATGGAGAAATAACTCAATGGTCTAGTGTCGTCTAGTAGGGGTGCTGATGGCACGTGTGTAGTGTGTGTCAGGTTTTCCCCTTGATATCAGGGTGTAACCTTGTATCCCCCCTCCAATTCTTCACTCTTGATGGCTATAGTTTTAAGTACCTGTTCTATCCTTTCAATCTTCTTACTGGCCTGAGCTGAGCCGTCTTCCAGATCTGATATTCTACCCTCCGCACTGTCTAACTGGCCCTTGTGTTGATCCAGCCTGGTTCCCACCTTGTCCAGTCTACCATATAGCACATCAAAGTGGGTGACCAGTGTTTGGAAGCCTGCACGTTGCTCTGCTAGTAGTGCTTCCTGTCCCTGTAGGCCAGCTTGGGGTGGTGCAGTGGTATCCCCTCCCTCAGCCATAGAAGTACATGTTGACTCTGCTCCTCCACCCAACTTCTCAAATGGGAGTTTCTTCTTCTGAGGGTTGCTCTTTCCCATGGCCTTCTGAGGGAGACCCCCCCCTATGTGGGTCTCCACGTGGGATTGGTGGGGACGCGCATTGAGATCCTTCTTTGCATTGCCATGAGGGAAGTGGCGGGCTTGTTGTTTTCTTCCTGCTGTCTGTGACCCAGTTGTATCCGTAAACTGCCCGTTTCTTTTGCCAATATCGCCGTGAGGGGAACGGCAGAGTCCGGCACGAACCACAATCCCCAGAAACCCCAGCGCGCTGACGCTGCCACGCACCAGCCGGAACAGCTGACAGCCCTTATCAGCACGGGACGCCTCCCGCATCGCGGGACGCGCGCGGGCGGGCGCCGGGCTAAGCCCGGGCAAAGGGCGGGCCCTCTGTGGCCCTCCGTGGACCGACGAGACCGGCCCAGGCACAGCACCCTGGTTAGACGGATAGACCTAAGAATACGTCTCATCGTAAGTTGCATATACTTTTTATTGTAGCTATCACAGTACTCGATACAGCTACTATTATGACCACCAGTGTGCCGAGTCCGTTTTCCGCAATGGCCGACAGACTGGGAACTATAATGAATGGCACTTTGGATAATTATCTTATCAAGACTCCATTTGCAGGAACAACCGAGTCTTCCCTATCAGAGCGAAGACTTGAGCGTAGACGCTCCATTGAAAACATTAAAACCAGGGCATTGCTCGAGCTTAATCCCACAGCTACTCCTTTAAATGATTATATTCCTGTATCAGCCCCTGTCGATGATACTCTAAGTACAGAAGGCGTACCACTCCTGTTGAGAGAATGTGTAGTACCCAGTACTCCTCCCACTGGAATAGTTATTATCAACTCGTCACTTGATCTACCCAGCTCTCCAGGAATTTCGAAAATAGTGTCATCTACCCTTCACAAGTCAAAAAAAACTAAGAAAGTTGTACAACCCGCAAAGCAAGTTCCACCACCTGCTAAGAGGAGACGCAAAGGGATGGAACTCACAAAACAGAGGATGAGCCACACCGATTTTGGGAAGAAGGCAATCCCCTCCAGTTCCACTGTAATTACTAAGGACGCGACCGGATCAGACATTGTTCCTATACCAGCGCCGACCTCTGTACATACAGAGGGGGAACACAGTACTGAACATTGCCCCAAAGACAATAGGTCTAACATTAGACTTACTAGTAATCTTTTGGACACTTTTGAGCTGATATTGCGTTCTTATACTCTTGCAATTGTAGAAAGATTGGAAAAAATTGAGAATCGACTAGGGAAAATCGAAGCAGACCTGGATAGGAAGTCTAGTTCTACACAATTAAAATCTCACTTGGAACCCGATCAAGCCCAAGCCCACCCATCTGGGGGAAATCTTATTGATAAAACCCGACCACTATTGATTGAAAATGGGCTAGCTGCAAACACAGCTCCCACCAATCTATCATTAGGTGACCCGTCCTCTGGTAGCAACTTAACAAGAGAGCCAGTTCTGGTCTCTAATTTCACTGCGAGCAATCGTACCACCAACCAGTCAAATGCTCCTGTGCGCAATGCGTCAGTCAATACTATTTGCCATCCTATAATCCCTATAAACAATATTACTAATGATATGGGTAATTGCTCGGATGGGCCACAGAGACATGAGGAGGGAGGCTTGAGGCAGACCCGAGGGAATCAGTCTAGGGGACCCTTACCGGATCTTCCACCTGAGGCTGTTCCCTATTTTGTGATTCTAACGGGGGTTCCTGAGCTCCCAGTGAACAAGAGAGAGGGTTTCTCCCAACTAAAGAATAAAATAACACACTGGCTGGCACTACATAGGCCAATCGCCAGTAATATTGATGGCGAAATAATCCATGTACGCCGGCTCCAGTGGTTGGGGGGTAGACCCAAAGATACTGGGGGGGATGTGGTTGTGATAAACTTTAGAGATCAAAATGCAGTACGCCATATCCTGAACTGGCCAGGGGTCAATTCAGATAGTTGCATTATTCCACGTCCTCTGACTTATTTCTACCCACGATCTGTAGTATTTTTCCATCAGACTAGGGGTTACACATTATCTAGTACTAAACTTCCCGACACGCTGAATCTCAGGAACCCAGCCAAAACGTCAGAACTCTTTGGGTGGAATACGGTACCTATTAGGCCGGGTTTCCCTGTACATAGGAGCTGGGACTACCCGGCACTTTTTACTCCACTGGAAGTATCTAACCGGTTCGACATCTTTAGTGGGTTGGATGCTTGTGATTGAAGCTTACAGCTACCCGGGGAGGAGCCAGTGGGTACGGCTGAGGCCTTGGATAGGATTTCTCCCACTGATTCAAATATACCCGACAGAGATCTCATTCTGACTGGTGTTACTATCAATGTCCCAATTAATTTTGCACGCAGCATAAAACTAACTATACAAGGAGACCGTACAAACGATATATCTAATTATGGTCTAAATAACCATGAGATTTATGCTGGGGCCACAGGCTCTTCCACGCCAAGCAACCTTCCAGAGAAGTCAAGTCACACTGATCGCCCGGGAGAAGGTAGCGGAAATGAGTCTGGCGAAAAGTTGGATACTAATGGTACAGGAGTTTCTGCAATTGTCCCAAATAATATAACCTGTAATGCGGAGACCCAGTTTCTAGTCTCATGGAATGTGGCTGGTTTAAAAAATAAGTTGACTTCCAGAGACTGGGCTACCTTTATTGACAACTTTATGATAGTTAACATGCAAGAAACATGGGCTTTAGAGCCCCAACATAGAACAGGGTATCTCCACTTTGCAATACCTGCAACGAAAACAAATAGAGGGAGACCCAAGGGGGGACTGACTACCTGGGTAAAGCAGGACGATGGCTTCACTATTTCACAACTTGAAATTAATTCAAGGGATATCCTGGCGGTTAAGCTAAAATCTCCATCGTTTGGTGAGCTCATTATTTTTAATGTATATGCCAGAGGAAAGCCAGGAGGGAAACCTTCAGAAGTTGTGACGACATTGGGACACTATGCTAATATTTGGAGGGGACGGGCCAATTTGCTAATTTGTGGTGATTTCAACTGCTCCTATGAGCCCCTGGATCAAACAGACTTGGAGCTCACGGAGGCAGAGGATATCTGCTGGCAAATTCCCACCCTTAACCTTACCCCTATCAAACGGTGGACCCAGGCTGCCCTACAACTTAAGACTTTTAGTCTTGAGTATGGATTGAGAGCAGTGAATGGCAGGACACGAGGTGATAAGCAGGGCAATCCAACTTTTAACAATGGATTGTGCACCAGTAGAATTGACTATATACTGGTCAACCTCGAATTTTGGTCCACCATACTTGATATGATAGTTATACAGCGTATCGAAAGTGACCATAATCCTCTAAGTCTTGAGCTGCAGTTATACAAAGGGCAGGGGTCATTACATGTTGATTTGATAGATGATATCATCTTGACAAATGATACCCGGCGGCTTAGATGGGCAGAGTGTCTGTGTAAGCCTGAATCGATTAACACAATGAATGACATGGTAAATGAAGCAACAATCGAAATGCTGGGGCAGTTGGATTTTGAGGATTGCTGCAGTAGGGTAATTTATATCCATTCAACCCTTTTTCTTAAACTTAGTACTTTTTTTAATATCCCCAGGAAAAAGCACCCCGGCAAGGGGAAAAGAAAACAAGCATCATGGTATGATAAAAACTGTAGGCTCGCTTATAAATCTTTAGCTGATGCTGTGCGATCCACCGATAGGGAAGTTATAAGGGCGGCAAGGATCCACTACAAAAAGACACAAACTGTGGCGAAAAAAACCTGGGACACTAAATACTGGGATGAACTATTGGCAGCCAGTCAGTCCAGAGATTTAACGGACTTCTGGCATCTTGTGAGGTGGGGCATGGGAAACCAAAAACCAGCCCCGGTTAATCATGTCCCACCAGAAAAATGGGTAAAGCACTTTAAGTCCCAGTTTGCCAATGTAAATAATGTCCCGCCACCCGCCCTAGCTTCTCTCAGCCCCCTTCTGCCAGCTACTACGCTAGTGTTCACCAAAAAGGATGTTGAATGTGCCCTCAATCTAATTCCTAAAGGCAGGGCCCCGGGCCTAGACAAAATTCCTGCAGACTTGTTCTTGCATAGCAGATCAGTCTGGGTCCCTTACATCGAACTATTGGCGAACACCCTGGCCAAAGGCACCACGGTGCCAGATATATGGCGGGGAGCCGAAATCGTACCAATTTATAAGAAGGGTGACCGAGCTGACCCGGGAAACTACAGGCCAATTAGCCAAATAGCCTGTATTCAAAAAGTTGTGGCCAGAATGGTTCTTCTCAGGGTCCAGACCTGGATTGAGGAATCGGGAATTATGTCCACTTTACAGGCTGGTTTTCGACCCCTGACCAGCACGGTGGACCAAGTTTTTAGATTTTCCACAATATACTGGAAATGGGTGATTCTGGGGGGAGGCCCACTGTATGCAGCCTTTGTTGATTTAAAGGCTGCATTTGACTTAGTACCGAGAGACAGGCTGTGGAGAGCGCTCCATGACCAGGGCATCCCACCTGAATTACTTGCAATTTTGATTACACTACATGAAAATAATTATGCGCAGGTCAGGTGGGGTAACCAGAGCCAAGTGACTGACAGTTTCCCAACGGATAGGGGTGTCCGGCAAGGTTGTGTGCTGGCACCCACACTATTCACATTGTATATAAATAGAGTTATCGAATATTACCAGGACTCTACAACCGATCCACCTAAACAGAATGGCATCCCCGTCCCCCTTCTGATGTTTGCTGATGATACCCTCCTATTATCCAAAACACAGGAAGGGCTACAGAAGGCAATAGCCTGCTTTGAAAAGTTTTGTAACGATTTTGGCCTTTCTGTTAATGTCTCCAAAACTAAATTTATGACAATGCACAGGCACCGGAACATCAGGGGCAGAGTTTTTATGAATGGGGAATTATTAGAGCAGACTGACAGCTTTAACTATTTGGGTATCACACTGGGCTCCAGGTTACAGTGGAAGCCTCATGTGGCCCATTTAATCTCCAAGCATGCGCAACTTTCTGGCGCATTGCTAAGAGAATTTAAGCTATCAGCCACTAAACCCATAGCCCCAGTATTAAAAATCTATGACTCGAGAGTAAGATCTTCCATGCTGTATGGAGCTGAATTGTGGGGGTCGTCTGATATAGCAGGCTTACAAAAAGCACATAATAGGTTTCTTCGCTGTATCACAGGCCTCCCACAATCTACACCACTAATACCTCTTCGCATGGATCTGGGGTGTCAGAGTCTAGAAAATATTTGTAGATTTAGACCAATTGCTTATTGGAGAAGACTGTGGGTTACCCCTGAATTGAACCACTATGCGTTAGCACTTTTGGAGACGCGTAATATGGATACTGGGGAAAAAATTCCTTGGTTCAGAAAGGTAAAAATCCTTCTAAAGTCCTTAGGAATGGGGGATCTATGGGACAATCCACAGGGGACAATAATTCCCACTAAACAAGAGTTGAAAGAGGCTTACTGGTCACATATATCCCAGGTGGAGTTCCAGTCACACACAGATCCATCACATACCAAGGTTTTTTTGGAGCTGAAACATTCTATTGGGTATGAGATGTACTGGGATTTGATCACATTGCCTCTAGATAGGAAATTATATCATCAGTTCAGGGTAGGTACTCTTCCACTGAACACGGTCACCTGTAATTGGGCCTCCAGCAAAAACGATCAAATGTGCCCTTTTTGTAAAATATACCGTGAAACCATAGCACATATTTTGTTTATTTGCCCAGTATATAAGGCCCCCCGCCTAAGATGGATAAGAGCAGTCTGCATTCAGAAGGGTATTAAGACGGGGATCTCTGCACTAAGAATATTTCAATCCGATAGTTCTGAAATAATAGTGATTGCCATAGCTAAATTTCTGAAACGGATGTGGTTAATTAGAGCTGGGAAACTGAAAGCCCTCCAGCTGCCCTAAAAGTAATCCAGTATAACGGTGGAATCTTTTGTATTTTTTTAGCTTGTTTTTATGAAAGTCAGATATTTATTTTTTTATCTGGTCGACTAGGAATACCACTTCTGCAGTAAAACAAATCATGTTGCTCCTAGTTTTAGTACCATGAATTCTATACGCATAGCCCAAATTGGAAACACTTGATGATGAAATGTTTTTAAATGTGTTTTTTATAAATAATGGTGAGTTTTGTTTTTAAAATTGTCTTTTATGACATGAAGTCGAAATAAAGACTGTTTGATTGATTGGTCTTGCGTCCATTGCGAACTGTAAGTGTCACTTGGAGTGGGGTGCGTCCTGTAGCTTCATCCTCGATGTCTGACACTGCGGTTATTGGAAGTTGAGGGGCGTCGCAACCGGTGGCTGTTCCCAGTTGTGAAATACATAGAAATCCAGTGTGCTTTGCTAAGAAGAGCGGAGGTGTGGGCAAGTGTGTGGGTCTCAGCACAGTTGCCATGGAGTTTGGAGACGTGCAACCATACTACGTCGGTGTTCCAGAACTGGTTTCTTCACCCCTCATCGGGCTGCTGGGACTGGATGTTGTGAGTGTTTGCATGGGCCGGGAGAGATTCCTCATACGTGTCCTCACTTTGCCTGACTGCACTGTTCCTCGCACCACAGGTCGATTTAGGGCCTCTTTTACCCCAGAACCATAGGCCAGTCCTTTACTGCGTAGTAGTTGTCAGTTGCAGTACTCCCATGATGGAGTACCAGATCAGGGTCTTTATTTGAGGCCTTTCCCCCTGGTTCAGGAAGCAAAGCGATGAAGGCAGAGGGGCGACTCGGCGTATGGGTCAGTGCTGGTTGGGCAGAGGCCACAATGTACTATTTTGCCTCAGTCCGGCCTCTCAGTGCTTACAAGGCTGGTGGAGCCTCCTCTAAAAAAAAAAAAACCCTCGGCTTTCGTTTAGAGGTCAGCACTGCAATACGGCTTCTCTCCGCCCGCTCTTCGCCGTACGATACCTTCCGGATTGCCAGCTCTCTATTCTTGAGGCTTTAGGAAGTCTTGGCTCCCCACATCAGCATCCGGGTGCCTCAATGGGAAACACGCCCCTGGACCCTCACTGGAGTTGTGGGTGTGACTGGAACTCCAGCTCCCGACAGTATCGCAGTCTCTAGGCCTCGCTGCGTCTTCTCTAACACGGCCGGATAGGGATCTCGAGTCGAAACTCGTTGCTCGCCAGACTGCTGGACAGGTCCTCATGTCAGGAATGCAGATGTTGTTATTGAGCTGGGCTTTTCACGCTGCAGCCGCCAGTGGAACAAGTTTCCACCGGGGACTCGGCGGAGCTCCAAGCTATGCGGCCATCTTGGTCCACTGCTTGGTCAGACCCCCCCCACACCACAAATTTAAATAAAAAATGATACAATTTACATAAATAATTCTCATTTAAATAAATAGTAAAAATTTAACATTAATTATAAATTAATCACAATTAATTTACTTCCCACCTTATACTACAATAAAACCCTTAACCCACACCTAAAACTTAAAATAAAAGATATTATTTATACAATTTACATAAATATTTATCAATAAGATGGAACCCGCATCAGCAATTTGCTGTACGCCGATGACTTGGTGTTGTTAAGCCACACAAACGTGGGTCTCCAGAGGTTACTGGACGAACTGCTTCCGTACACGACAAGAAATTGCTTAGAACTGAACTTGTCAAAAACCAAAACAATATCCTTTGGGATGCAAAAGAGGTCAACAGAAAGGTGGTATTTCAATGATACAAAGCTAGAACCAACCTCCAGTTATAAATATTTGGGCATCTTTCTCGACACCAGATGTACATTCTACAAGCATAAAGAAGCGTTAAAAATCAGAACCCTGTCGTTAGATGCTGCTGCCGCAAAACTGTCAAAACAGCTACTTGGCCCGAGCCTAACTCCCATGCTGAAAGTGATGAAGGCTAAGATAATTAACTCTTTGACGTATGTCCACGAGATCACTAAGGGCACAACCAGCACATTAATAACCAAACTAACAATTAAAATCTTTAAACAAGCTTTCAGGTTGTCAAAATCTGCTTCGCCAGCCCAAGTTAAACTTGAAATGGGTCTACAAGATCACTATGGAGTAGAGGCCGGCACGTTCATAAAACTGTGTCATAGACTGTGCTGTGCAAGGGAGGGTTTCCTGGAAGCTCGACTATGGCAGTAAATACAGAAAAACCAGACCAGCCAAAAGTATAGGCAACTCCTAGATAGCAGTTTACAGCTATTAGGAGTAAAAGATCTCTGGGAAACAAATCCCACCTACCCGGTGTTAAAGATCGTCATTAAAAAGACTGTTAGACTGTGGTCCTTTCACTCAGACAGGGCAGTACTGTCAAAAAAGAAACACGCTTGGGCTGTAATCTCCAATTTCAAACTAGGAGTTCAGCTGCAAATTTGCACTTTACTGGAAACAAAAGTTTTTAGCTCTGAGGATGGGTGACTGGCCCTTTTTAAAGAACCTTCCTGAATGGCGCCTTCCAGGTAGCAGTATTGAATGCAGGTTGTGTGGCTATCACTCTGAAGTAATGGAACATATAGTCTGTGTATGCCCGCCAATGCTCATGGCCAGACAGTCATTATTGCGGGATCAATGGATCAGGTTGGGAGTTCGATCTTGCTGCCAGGCAATAAAGGCTGCTCTAAATCCAGACAACATCAAGTTGAACATTTGCACTTTACTGGAAACAAAAGTTTTTAGCTCTGAGGATGGGTGACTGACCCTTTTTAAAGAACCTTCCTGAATGGCGCCTTCCAGGTAGCAGTATTGAATGCAGGTTGTGTGGCTATTACTCTGAAGTAATGGAACATATCGTCTGTGTATGCCCGCCAATGCTCATGGCCAGTCAGTCATTATTGCGGGATCAATGGATCAGGTTGGGAGTTCGATCTTGCCGCCAGGCAATAATGGCTGCTCTAAATCCAGACAACATCAAGTTGAACATTGGGCTTACGAAATGTGTTCACAAAGCGTCAAAACTACTGGAAGCCGCAACTGCAGCCAAACCCTTCTCATTTTAGCATGGCGGCCGAGTTAAAAGGCTCAACAATCGAATTAAAGACTATAATATCAGAAAACCAGTGTGAGGCCTTTCAGCTGAACATTATTAACACACAATGATCTCTCTAATTTTTAATAATTTATAACCCCCGTTTCTAATACTCATCATTGTCTTTTTTATTGTACGAATTAGTGGTGTTTTAAATTGTAATTTTTTTTCCCCTAAACCAATCAATAAAGTTATTTAAAAAAATTAATCATATTTATCAATTAACTCAATGACATTAATTTAAATATATGTATTACTTTATTATAACTGATTTACTTCCTGCCCCATACCCCAACAAAACGCACAACTCACAACTGCAACATAACTAAATAAAAAATGTATTATACAAATAACATAAATACTTGTGAATTAAATAATTAATATTAATTAAAAAAATATATAATCATTTTCAATTAATTTACTTCCCAACCTATTACCCTATAAACCCCACAACCCACTACAGTACTAAAAGTATTACATTCAATTTCAAAACTGCTATCAATTTTCAAACCATAATACTAGCAATATTTAAACAAACATTTTAAAACATATACAATTAACATATATGATAAAATACACAAAAATAATAAATCAATATTATTAATAATGGTATTTTAACATCGATATTACTTACCTTAAAATCGATATTCTTGTGCACAATATTTTTACTCATGATATTTCTTTCACCATATTTCCAAGGCGATAATTGTGTCAGTTGATATTACTGATTTGATATTTTGTCTCATTACCAGATGGAGTTCTGAAACACACTTTCTTTTTTCCATTTCTTCCATCTTTTTCACCTTTCCCTTGCACTGTCATCAGTTTTCTTCCAACCCTTCTTTTGAGCATTTACCTTTTTTACAGACTCAGATTCCTTCTCCTTCGATCCAGTACAACCCAACTCCTTAACATAACGAGAGGTATTTTCTATGTGCCTGGCAATCATCAATAGTTTTGTCCAACGTGGGATCTTTAGGCCCAACATTCTTTCTTAAATCCTCATTTTAAGTAATCTATTGATAAATTGGTCTCTAATTATCTCATCCCTGAGATCCCTCAACTTGGATGAGACTGCTATATGCCTTAAAACTGCTATATACTGGACTGTGGTTTCACTTTGTTTTCGCTCACAGGAAATAACTTATGACTTTCAAAAACAATGCCACTATGTAACATACACATCTTCTTCATTGGTGTCAGAACCCGCATCGCCACCCCTGCCACCTGTTCTGACATAGGCAGGGTTTTTAAGACCTTCCTCCTTTCAATAATTGCCAATTTCCTCTTTGTAACATATACATCCCCACTTCCCAGGACAGATGTGTGCTGAAAACCTCACTCACAAGAATATGCAAAGTTTATAAAATGCAGTCGTCTTGTCTATCAAGCTCTCAGATATCCCTTGTTTCATTCTACACACTGTGTGCAGCAGTGAAGTAGATTTCATTGTGCACATCTTCAACTCCTGCATGTTGGCACCTGTTCCCCAAATACGATCTAATTACAATGAAATTACACTGGGCACTACTGGTTTTCTCAAGGCTCGATTGGTGCCCCCTGAACACCCTCAGTTACACATATTACGACAAAGCGACTCAGTGGCAACATTGCAGCTCGCAGTCACCACAACGAGATCGAGATCTCATCTCAGTACGATGAGCTGGTTGTGACTTCAAGTTCTCTCATATGCATGAGATAATGCCCCCCACACTATGCCAATGCCGCTTCAATAGAATACTTGCAGCCGAGGGGTTGCACTTCCCAGACAATTTTGATCAGGGGTCAGAGAACTTCAACATGGTGCAATCACACACTCAGCATCCGCCCTCACTTACACACCTTCTGTTAACACTGTCCACTTCTTACGTATCCTATTCTTATCGCCACTTTTGGGATGAAAGGACATGGTGATTTAAGAGCGAGAGGGTTTTATTAAGTAACATGCAATGACCCCTGATCTGTGTGTATCCTCCACAACTGACTGCAAGCTTCAGCTTAACAGGATTCTCGAAGTGGAAGCCATAGTTGCCAAGTGACAACATCCCAGCACCAGAACACAACACTATTACCACTTGCTGAACTGTTTGATCACTCCCATGGCCATGTGCCAGCCTGCCCAGACTGCAAACCATTCCCCTTCTGATATGTGGTTCACCTTGAAACTATACCTGGAAATAGATAAACATTCGCTCGTAGCAGATCTCCCTGTGCTTCTCTGGATTGCTTTGTCGGGCTCACCTAGCGGGACTGCGAGGACCAGCAGTCACAGCTTCACAACCAGCTGCTGCCTCTTCCCGGTGATTGGATCCCACCTGCTAATACATAAGCACACCTTCCACGCGCATTGCGGAACGCGCGCAGGCGTGTGCCGGGCCAAGCCCAGGCCAAGGGCGGGCCCGTCTGAGCCCGTCCGAGTACGTTAGAGGACGGGACGGGGCCTCCCTCTTATCTCCATTGGACATCATTCCGTGAGTCAGGCTATCATTCTTACTTTGGATATATTGTGTCAACTCAAAAGGGTTCTGGTAGGCAGTCTTGTTTGCTTTTGTTTTGTTCTCATCACTATTTACCATTCGGTGGTAATGGCCGCTTCAGGTCTGGGGAAGGGGCGGAAGTCCCTTAATGGGGCCGGAGTGGTTGGAACTTTGGACAACTTTATTACCAGGGCCACGTCCGTTTTACAGAGGGAAATTGAGCTGACTGAAAAAAGGCTTTCCTTCGACCAAGAGTTCGTTAAACGGTCCTCATTGGGTACAATTGCCTTGGCAAAGTCACCTGTACTTGTAGAAAACAGCCTGCCTAATTTAGTTCTAGACCCCATTCTTGCCGACCGTGGAGGTGAAGGAAACCAACCTTCAGCTATAAATTGCAATGTTCGCAGTCTAACTGAGCGTGGTGACTTTTCTGGGATTGATTCCCCTTCACTCGTGCATAATGTCGGAACAACAAGATCTGGTTTGCCAATTCGTGTATGTTTGATTCCGGATACGAACGAGGAAGCCAATGGCCAGCCAACAGATCAGGTTGTCAGACGTAAGCGGGGAGGTACCGCCCTGACCAATAAGAAAACAAAAATTCAAAAACGGGCAAATGTCGGGAACTTTGACCCTATGGCTAAATCAGATATCCAGCATAGAGTTCTTTCTGTCGAGCCTATAACCCAAGGTACTGAGGACCCGATTCCACCAGAGTCCAGAAGAGACTTTTGGGCTAAAATGGAACAGCTATTCACTGTGACTTGCCTCCCAATTCATAATAGACTTGATTCCATCGAAAAAAGACTCTCTAAATTTGAATTAATGTTCGCTGCATTGTCTGGGGGGAAGGATACAAGGGTTGGGGAGGGCCTAATTGCGGATTCAGTTTCACTGAACAAAGAATCAGATGGCTATAATTGCCCAAACCCCAAAACAATTAATAAAGCGATAGATTTGACAGTCCAACTTACCCCACAGGGAAACAGAGTAGGCACCACTGCTCAAGTAGAACATAACGAGCTAACCTCATTACTCTCACTAGGGAATGTAAGGAGAAAGGCGGATCATGCTATAGCTAATACACCACCAGAAGCCAGAAGTTCTGATCCCATTCCTCATAAGTTAACCCAATGGAAGCCAGAGGCTACAGCTAAACCTAAGTTGCCATGTCTGGATCTGCCCCCTGAATCTATTCCTTATGTAGTGGTCCTTGTGGGGGTACCTACCTTGAATTCCGGATCAAGGGAGGCATTCAGTGAACTCAAAAATAAGTGTTCGCACTGGTTGAACTGTAATAAACCTCTCCCTAACCAGTGTAGAAGCGAAATTCTATTTGTAAGATGTATAGATTGGGTAGGTTCTAGAGCTAAGGATATACAGGGCGACTGTGTCGTAATTAACTTTAGGGACCCACGAACAGTGAGGCATATTTGTACAATGCAGTCTGGTAGCCCTGAATCAGTTATAAAAGCATTTCCACTCACTTATTTCTATCCGGGTGCCTCTTGTTATGGGTATGATGCTCTTTGAGGGGTTGGTTGGTCGGTTCAGGAAATGATCTGGATGGTCGTTTCTTCTGTCCTGGCAATAATAACCAAGTTTATAACCAACATTGCCCGCTCCCACTTGAAGCCTTCCACCATAATAACAGATTTAGGGCCTCATGTAGGTAGCCAAATACCGGTCGGTAACGGCCGATTTTCGGTAAATATGCCGTTACCGACCGGTATTCAGACAAGTGAGATGTAGGAGTCCAAAAACCACTTTTCGGTAAATATGAGGCGGTAAATACCGATTCATAGTTACCGAATTCTAAAATACCGATTCATATTTACCGAATACATTATTAACGAATCGGTAAATATGAAGTGGTAAATATGAAGTGGTAAAAATTGAAAATGACATGTAGGAGCAGTCGGTAATTAAGAAATCCAGGAAAATCGGTAAATAAGAGTCGGTAATTAACACGGATGGAAAGCAGGTGGTAACCATCAACAATGCACATAAGCAATCCCAAAATGCAACAGCGTGGACAACATGGCCGCCATGTACGTCATTGCAAGGCGCCTACGTCTACAGGCAGCAGGACTGAGGGTGTGGCGACGGGAGGAACAAATCTACAGACAGCGCATCACACTATTCCAGCTGACTGATGCAGAGATACATGAGAGGTACAGGCTACACCCCGAAACCATCATGGACTTAATCAGGGACCTTCACCCACTCCTGGACCAGCCAATAAGAAGGGCGCACGCCATACCCCCACATGTGCAGGTGCTCTGCAGCCTACATCTGTTGGCATCCGGCAGTTATCAGGTGGTGATAGCTGCGGTGGGTGGGGTATCCCAGAGTTGCCTGTCACGTTTCTTCAGGAAGTTCCTGGATGCCATGATGCAGAGAATGCACCACTACATCAGCTTCCCAAACACACAGGCTGCACTGCAGAAAACAAAAACAGACTTTTATCACATGGCACAGTTCCCCCATGTCATCGGCTGTATTGATGGTACACACATCCCAATCTGTCCTCCAGCTGACACAGAGCACATCTACAGGAACAGGAAGTCCACCCACTCCATCAATGTGCAGGTGATCTGTGATGCAGGGAACATCATCACAGATATTGTTGCAAAGTTTCCTGGGAGCACCCACGACTCTTACATCTTCCAGAATAGTGGGATCTACACACGACTGAGAGCCGGAGAATTCGGAGAGGGATACCTGCTGGGTAAGTAACAGTGACGCCCCTTGAAACCTGCAAATCAGAGTGTATAGAGGCATGTAACTGATGGTTCCCTTTTACTCATCCAGGCGACAGTGCATATGCATGCCGTTCATTCATCCTCACTCCCTACCTACACCCAGCAACCCAGAGTGAGAGACGATACAACGTGGCCCACAAATCTACACGCAATGTGGTGGAGCGCACGTTTGGACTGCTGAAGAGCAGGTTCCGCTGCCTCCACAAGAGCGGAGGCGCACGCCAGTACAAACCCATCACCTGCTGCAAGATAATTGCCACTTGTGCAATGCTGCACAACCTTGCCACGAAAAAAGGTACAGATGTGGAACTAACATATTTTGAGGACAACGAGGATGAGTCAGGCCAGCCAGAGGGCAGCGCAGCTAGAGTGCCAACTGCAATCGATGGGAGAGAGAGACGGGCAGAGATCACATGCAACTATTTCTGAGTAAGTGAGGGGACACAGCGAGTCGTGAGAAGTCATGACGTAGTTTAATGTGGCACCACGCCATGAACACATGAACAGGCCAATCTGGCAATATGCCATCTATACAATGAGTATCTCCAGGGTTACGTCACCCAATGGCAAGTGGATAAGCAGGGCCACATCAATGTTTGCGCATACGCGCTGCAGTGGTGGATTGCACGGCCTGTGCATCCTCACTAGAGCCAACCCCAAGCCGCCTGCTGCTCCTGCGTGCTTCGGGGACGGGGGGTGTGATGCTGCTGCTGGTGTCGATGCTCTCCGCAGCATCCCCTGCAGCAGTTGTCGACGCCTGACTAGGCAATAGCACCCCTAGTGCACTTGTCACCTGCACCATCCCCCGTGACAGGTCGCTGCAGCACTGTGTTAGGCCCTCCTGCATCGTCACAGAGCGCCGGCAAAGTAGGGAAGTCGCAGTTGCCAGACGGTTGAGTGCCCTGCTGGTAGTGTCCCTTCTCTGGCGTTCCCGGCGCCGTGCTTCGATGTCAGCATCTAATTTGCTGCACAACTGCTGGATTGACTGGGACATGTCCCGAATGCCCGCAGCCATGCCGCCAATGTTTGTGTCCATGTTGACTAAGCTTGTCCTCATCACCCGCATGTGCCTCTGGACTGACATTACTGCCTTTGATTGCAGGCGCTGTTGCTTCAACATTTGGCCCTCGAGCCCCAAGAAGACACCATGGCCGTCAGTGGGTGCTGGTGGACTCTGGACACGCGACCTGCGGCGCCCTCTTGCTCCCGTCTGTGCTGCCTGTGATGTTTGGGGCACAGTGGGATGGCTCCCTTCCTGGGGCCCGGTGCGGTCTTCTGGGCCCATGCTGTCGTCTGACGAGGTGTCTAAGGCTCGTAGCCTGGCTGCTGGACGCCTCCTCATTCTCACACCTGCAAGCGGAGATGTGGCCGGTGAATCGAACATGAGTGGCGATGCTGGCTCTGGTGGTGGTGATGCTGGCTCTCGGTGAGGTGATGCTGGCTCTGTGTGCGGCGAGGCTGGCTGCGTAGGTGGTGCGGCTGCAAGTGGGCCTGCTCCCTGGTCTGCACTCGTGCTGGCTAGAGGTGATTTTTGTGGCCGGTGTGCCGTCTCCCCTGCAGCATGCCCTGTACTGCATGATGTCACATCTGTGGACAGAAAAACAACATTGGCTCAGTGTCCCCGAAGGGCTGCATTGCAAGCGTCACAATAAATCATTTCACATTCCAATCTGTCCTCTGTCTCCTTGTGCCTCGAGTGCGTGACATGCCTTGTTGCCCTGTGACATTTACGTCATGGTTAGTGTTGCCCTGACTACATCTCCCGGAATGCATTGCCTGTCTGCACTGACACGTGTGGACTGCAGTGTGATTCTCGTGTCACAATGGGGGATGTGGGATAGGGGTAGGGGCGGCTACATTGCTGTGCTTTCGTCTTACCTTGGTGTGTTGCGGCTCTGGCAGAGCTGTCGGCGTCCCCAAGACCCACGACGCTCTCTTGCTCGAGTGTGGCCGCCACCAGCTCCTCCAGTTCGGTGAGGGCAGGTGCCCTGTTGGTTCCACCTCCGGTCTGGCTGGCCTCCTTCTGGATGTCGCCCATCTTCCTCTTGGTCACAATCCTCAGGTCATACCAGCGCTTTTTGAGGACCTCAATTTCCCTGTGGGTCACTCCCACAGCATTGACCTGCGCCTGGATGGCCAGCCATATGTTGCGCTTTTCGGCCTCAGGCACTTGCAGGGATTGCCTCCCAAACAGCTTCTGGTGCTGCTTCACCACCTCCTCCACCAGCACCTGGAGTTCCTTGGGGCTGAATTTGAGCTTCCTCCTCCTTTCCCCTCCGTCTTTCTGTGTGCTCTGGCTGGACATGCTGTTCGTTTCCCGCTCGCACATGCAACTGCTCCCTGCCTCTCCTCTGCACTCCGAGCCTCTCCAGGGTCGGCTAATTATGTACACCTGCCTGGGTGTGGGCAGTTCCTGGTTGGGTGGGCTGTCGTTGCACAGGATTAGCTGTTTCGTCAAGTCATGTGATGTTATTTACCGAATCCGTACGTACCGATTCGGTATTTTCCGATTCGGTAGATACCACCTCGGTATTTTCCGATTCGGTAGATACCACCTCGGTATTTTCCGATTCGGTAATTATCACCTCGGTATTTACCGAATCGGTGAATTCCGATTCGTATTTACCGACTGTTACCGAATCGGTAACTGTTACCGAATTTTTACCTACATGTAACTTACCGATTCTAATTTACCGATTCGGTACGGCTCGGTATTTAAGAACCGGTAAAATTTATTTACCTACATGAGGCCCTTAGTGTCTTGGACCAAGTCGACTGACGCCTAGATTCTAGCAAGTCTATTCTTATGGCTGGGGACCACAAAGGTCTACAAAATATCAAGGAAGGCTCCAAGGACCGGAAACACAATCTTCCTCAGCAGGGGCCCCTAGAAGTATTGTCCAATATGAATGTTACTGTGGACTCATCTTGGAAAAGGCCTAGGAGTAGCATGAAAGAGCCACATACATTGCCATCGTTGGGTGTGTTGGTAAAGGAATGTGAGCAGGGAAGCTTGGGTAGGGCAACTATCCCTCTAGCTACAAACAGGCATGTTAGTGATCTGACTGCTACTATAGGGGAGCCCAAGATGAATATCAATTTACTCTCCTGGAATGTGGCAGGCCTTAAGAGTAAACTGATTTGCGAAGAATGGGGCAACTTTATAGATACATTGGATATTTGTCTAATGCAAGAGACATGGGCACTGGAAAATTTTCAACGGGCTGGTTTTGTGTCTTATAACATACTTGCAATAACCAGTGGTAGGGGAAGACCTTCAGGGGGCCTTAGCATCTGGGTGGCTCTGCATCTGGGCGTTACAGCTAGACAGCTTCAAACTAGTTCACATGACATTCAATGTGTTCTACTTGATCTGCCTGGTAACAAACATTTAGCCTTATTGAATGTTTACTCTAGACCTTCCCTGAGTGGCCGGGACTCTAAGGTTATAATACACTTGAATGATTATATTCTGACCTTAGACCCAGAGTACTCTGTGATAGTAGGCGGTGACTTCAATTGCCAGTATGAACCACTCAGTATGCTTGACTTAGATGATCCGATTGTGGAAAATACACATTGGAACATCCCCGACCCCTTGATTCCCTTGGTCAAAGCCTGGACCCCATTGGTGTTACAGATTATTGCTCTCACTCTTTCCTTATCTTTGAGGTCATGTAATGGTAGATTTAACTCTGATAGACCTGGACAAGCTACCTTTAACAGAGTGGGGCAAACTTCTATTATAGATTATATTCTCATCGAAACAAGATCTTGGGACAAGGTGCTTGACTTTAGGATTATAGATCGAGATGACAGCGACCACAACGCTCTGGTCATGACATTAAAACCAGAAAGCTGGGGTTTGTCCAGTTATGATACTGTGGCCACTACTGTACCACAACCTCTCATTCTGCATAATAACAGACGGAGAGTAAAATGGCCACGTATCCTTGCTTGCTCAAACAAAATGGCAGAAATCTATAGACTGGTTCTGCCTCACCTTAGTGAAATGGCTGGAGAAGGGTTAAACTGCCCTTCTACTGGGAGGGAAATAAGGCCGGTAGACATCCATAGCCAGCACGCCTCAAAACTCTCGGAGGTGTTTTTTCCGGCTGGGAGCTCCAGGGCCAAATTGGCTAAAAGCCAATTGTGGTATACCGTTGAGTGCTGGAAGTTAAAAAGTGAATTGATCCTAGCAATCAAGGCCAAGGACAAAGTAAGGACCAAAACTCTACGAGCACAGTATAAACAAAAGATTGAAAGGGCAAGAAAGACTTGGGAGGACGACAAGTGGGAGGAGCTAAGATTAGCCTTACAGTATAAAGATTTCAAATCCTTTTGGGCTATTGTTAGCAATGGTAGAAAAGAAACAGTGACTACTATATTTTCTAACATAGCCCCAGCAGCCTGGGAAGATCACTTTGGGAGCTTATACTCAGGCACAAACTCCAACACAATAGTCATAACTGCCCCTTCTTTCACCACTGAGTGTCGAGCAGAGGATGTTCCGGTGATTACGATAATGGAGGTGGAAACGGCTATTTATAAACTGCTACCCAATAAAGCGCCGGGCCTTGACAAAATCCCAGGCGATCTTTATCGGTCAGAACCCAAGGTATGGGCTCCGTATCTTTGTGTCCTGTTTAATTCTATCTTACTTGGTGCAGAACCCCCAAAGACTTGGCGTGGTGCTGAGATCGTGCCAATATTTAAAAAAGGATGCCAACTACAACCCTCAAACTATAGGCCCATTAGTTTGATTGATATTACTCAAAAGCTTCTTTGACGTATAGTCCTGGACAGAATCCAGACATGGGAGGCAGAAAATAACATCCTGAGTACCCTGCAGGCGGGTTTTAGAAAGGGCATCTTAACTATTGATCAGTTATTTCGACTTCAGGTCCTCTATTGGAAAACTGTGAGTGTGGAGGGTGGCAGCCTCTACCTCATTTTTGTTGACCTGAGGTCTGCATTTGACCTGGTGCAGCGAGAAAATCTGTGGAGAGTTCTCCAGGCACTTAATGTTCCCCTGTATCTCTTGGATGTCTTGAGAAGACTTCATATAGAAAACTTTGCACAGGTCAGATGTGGGAAATACGGAGAGTTGTCTGCACGTTTCCCTGTGAACCGAGGAGTGCGCCAAGGATGCGTGCTAGCACCCACAGTATTTTGCTTATATATTAATGGGCTTATTAAACATCTGGACGGCATTCAGGACACTGATGTCCCAAGACTCGCCACGGGTAGGGTACCGGCACTGATGTTTGCTGACGACACTTTGTTGTTGTCTCGAACATCTACCGGTATCCAGCGCATTTTAGATGGCTTTGTGGACTTCTGTGGGGAAAGAGGTCTGGAGATTAACCTAGCAAACATGAAGTTTATGATCCTCAGCCCCCCCAAGCACACACACCTGAACCCAGCGTTGAATGGCATTCCTCTCGAGCGGGTAAAGACGTTTGGATATCTGGGGATTACTCTCCAAGAACATCTCGGGTGGGGGGATCAAGTTGCTAATTCAGCACTAAAGCTGACCCAAATTACAGGAGGAATGTCTAAACTTTTTAGAGGATCGGTCTTCAAGCCTGTAGCACCAGTGGTAGAAATCTTTAAAACTCAAGCTAGAGCAGCGTCCACTTATGGAGCTGAATTATGGGGACATTGCAAGATCTTCAGCCTAATAAGGACTGAAAACTCCTTTATGAGAAATTTGCTGGGCTTGCCTCCAAGTACCCCGTTGGTACCCATTAGGTTTGACCTAGGGTTGTTACCCATGGAGGAGGTGGTGGCATTGCGGCCAGTGATCTATTGGAAGAGACTCTGGTCTAATCCGGAGTTGGGTTCCTACCGAGAAGAATACAAGGGGGATTGGCCCCAAATTAATAACAAGAAAATTCCCTGGTTAAATCATATCAGGGATACATGTGATAAGATTGGCCTTTCAGAACTATGGGGTTCCCCGGAGGTCTCATGCTCGGCTCTATCTAAGACAAATTTGGTTGAGCAGTTTAGATATTACCATCTTATGAGCCTGCACGTGAACTCTGGTGTTGGTAGATTGACTGCCCAGTTTCTTCAGATCAAAGTTGATTACAGGAGGGAGGAATTTTTAGATCTGATTTTTCCTGCTGTTGCTAGGAAGTTGTACTTCCAGCTGAGAATAGGCAGTCTACCGCTTAGGTCTTTTACCTCGAGTTGGGACCCCAATAAAAACACTGCTTGCCCTGCCTGTGGCTATCGAATTGAAGATGAAAAACATGTTTTCTTCTTTTGCCCAACGTACCATCAGTCACGAAATCGCTGGGTAAAACCCATTTGTAAAAATCTGGGATTCAGAGTGTGAAAAAGCCTTAAGAGTTCTGAAATACGACACCCATCCTCCAATTGTTTTTGCACTTTTTGTATCTTTTTATACTATTTTATGAACAATTTTGATTTTATTTTGCTGTATTTAAGAATTGTATGTTGTCATATCTTATTGGTACTTTTATGGCCTTTGTGGCCGAAATAAAGATTTATGATGATGATAAACATTCTCCTAGTGATGTGTCTAGAATACACAGATAGGCCTTTCTAAAGTATGCTCCTGCTATATCCCACTATATTTTCAACACAAACAATTCTCATAGCACGGACTCCCTCGTGGCCATAGGGCCTCTGCCATGAATGTGGATGTCTTTTTGTGAATCCGACCCTCAATGATCGGATGAACAGTTGGTAAGTTATGGCCCGGTAGTTGGCGAGGTAATCAGGTTATAATGTAGAGTTTTCATAAGTGCGAGGCTCTGGTCTGTCTTAAGAGCTTCTGAGAAATTTGCCTTTTAGACTTCATAAGATGAGTATAATTAGCATTGGTTAGTTGCAGCGCTATGAATCCATGAAACTGCACTAAAACATGCTGTTATTATTTCACAGTCAAAATTGATATTTTAGAAAAATCAGCATTTACTTTAATTTTAATTATTTAAAATATGACAATAAGGGTCTCATTACGATGGTGGTGGGACTACCACCATCAGCCCATCGGTGATTGTCCCACTGCCATCAGACCCTGCCTCACCGCCCGCCGCATTCTGATGGAGGATGGATGGTTAGTGGTTGGAGGCCCAGACCACCGCGGATCCGATGGTCTCAAGAAGCTTGTTGGAACACCAGAGGGAACCGCATTACCTACAATGGTGGCAGTGCCAGTCAGGCACCACTGTAGGGATAACAATGTCCCTTCCCGCCGGTCGTTTCATGGCCATTTAACAACCATGAAAAAGCAGGCGGAAAATGACTTTTGTGGTCTGGAGCTGGCCCCTCTTGCCCTCAGATTTGGACCTGGGGGTCACCTACGGTGCCCCTTACATATCCATGCGCCATGTGGCAGTCACCGCATGGTGCCTGCCACATAGTGCAGGGATGTACAAAATGTGTATTTTTTGTACTGCAGCATGTGCTGCAGCCCACAGCACATGCCGCAATAGAAAAAATACACTTTGAGGCTGCCTTAAAGGCAGTTGTATTGTTATTCCCATGGCAGGACCGCCGACAGCATGTCAGGTGGTCCCATTCCTGAAATGATGGTGGATGAAAGTCCGACTGCCATCATAATGAAGCATGTTAGATCTAGATTAGGGGTGGGTGGAGTTTGATGAGTCTTACTATGCAGAATTACATGGAGTCGCAGAAAACTCTGCTGCGTTATACGGAATCCCACTGGCGGTGGAGTTTGCCGGCATACCCATTCGCGTTGCATTGGGAACACAGAGTGCATCCGTGCACTCCAAAATCGTGCATGAAAGACACTATGCCAAGAAGTGTGCTCCCATTCTAAATCACGTGCTAACAGCACAACATGGTCCACATGGGCTCGGCCATCTTATTTTTCTGCTCTCTGTTATGTTTCTGGGCCTAAATTTGAATCTGTAGTTAGGGTCCGATTACAATGTTAGACGGAAAGCCTCGGTTTAAGATTTAAGATCCGCCCGACCGAATACAATGTTCGCAGTCATTCCAAATCTGCCCCAACTGGTTCTCGGAGTATTCGTGTCACTCAGAACCGCATTGTGCACCTCTATGGACAGTGTTTCCGACCTTAAGGTTAGGTTGTCGATTTCCAACAGCCTTTCCAAGTCAGCCTGTCTGACATGAAAATGGGCTGTCGGAAAGCGACTTTGGGGGCCTCTACCAGGGCCCCCTTCCCTACACGGTCTATGGTTGGTGGTCGAGGGGGTACCTAAGGGACCCTCCTGTAAATGCCTGCACTGTGTGGCAGGCACAATGGGTTGCACACAACATGGTGCAGGATTTACACACACACCCCATTTCCCCATAGTACCCTGTGGTACGGCCGGTGTCGGGCAGAACACAAGATCTCATAGGGAACAATGGGACTCTGACTGAACAGTGTTTGGTCGCATGCTAATCGGTTGAGCGGAACATCCGTCCATGAGTCAGTCGGTCCCGATTCCAAGTTGGTGTCGGGCAGAGACTTTCTGCCCAACATCGGAATCGCCCCTTAATCTTTGTAATCCTCCTCCTTTATTACTTTTCTAGCCCTAATTTTTATTTTTATAATAATGTTTGTCTTTGTGTTTGTGTATTTTAAGGTTTTGTATAATTTGTGACTTAGTTTATTTCCCTTCTTTCCTTATTTCTTTCTTGTTTACTTTCTCTTCCTTCTTAGTTATTATTATTTTCCCACTCAGCGCCAAGGCAGTGGGGTGACTTCCTTGAGCACAGCGCCACCACACAGGTATGCAGCCCTGGGTGATGTTTAGAGAGAAGGAGGTGACAGCACTAGTTTTGTTTGACAGCAAGCAGCAGTCCTGGTGGCAGATACACCCTGCAGGAGCATCAGTGGTACTGGGGGACTGTACGCCAGTGAGTGCGGTGCGTGCGATGCAGCAGCCAGGTTCGGTACAGCTGTTGCAACTCTGGGCTTATATTCTGAGCCGGGAGCAGGACCTGCTTTATTTTCTTTTTGTTGTATTGTAGAACACAAACACAACAAATAATTAATAGTCACCAAGCCCCGGAATCTCCATGTCTAGCAATCGCTAGACATGGAGATTCCGAGGTTGGTGAGTATCAATTATTTGTTGTGTTTGTGTTCTACAAAACAAAAAAAATAAATCCAAAAAGCAAGCTGCTCACACTCAGATGTAAGTTCGGTTTAGTAAAGTTTACGCGGGATATATTATTGTGTTATCCAGTTTCTAGTTTCTGCTAGGCAGGTGCCTCTACCTAATCGCATTCATCAGGCGCACGTTGTGGCTGATTAATGAAGAAGCCATTGCAGACTGTTCTCCTGTCACTTTAGTGAATAACTGAGTAGCATATTCTCTCTGTGACTTTATTTATGTAGCTTGTACAGTTCCTGTTTTTTTAATTGAATGCACATTGATGATGTGAAGTATGCATGTATGCATTGCAAAAAAGGGAGACTGAGTTACTCAACAAGGGTATTGAGAAATGGGAGTATATAGAATCAGATATCATTCACTGCAATGCATTAGTTCCAAATGTAATTTTTGTTAAGGAGTTTTGGAATCTGGATTTAATGACAGTCGATAGACTCTAGTAGAAACTAGTTGTACAATAAGTGATCTGCTTTAGTGACTGCGCTTGCTTTTCATAAAACATTTTGTGGAGATTATTAACAGAATAACTAGGGGCTCTGCTGATCCCAGTAAATCCTTTTAAGACTGTTGTGTACTTCTTAGGGTAGAGCTTCTTGTGGTATTCGTATATTGGAATGTTGGTTCCATCTATTGTGATTAGTGAAGATTCAGATAGCAGCCCAGAGTAAGCTAGTAATTTAAATTAAAATCACCATGTATGTTTGTTCATAAGGCTTTCCTTTTTCTGTTTATGCCTAGGTCTAACATGTTCATGAGACAGTGGCCAAGAGGTCTTCATGGACCCCCCCCCCCCCCCCCAATGTAGTGTGCTGCAGACATGTTCATCTATAGTTACAGTATACCAGCAGCTGCCCATGACAATGCAGCAAGGCTGGAAAAAAAGTATGAGTTCCCACTCCTATTACGTTTGTCATCCAGCACAATATGTCTTTCATTGACCATCATTCCACACCTAACTTTGAGAACCAACCAATCAAATTCCAGAGTGATATTTGGAAGATACTGTTGTGCTAACTGAGCTATAGTGCTGCATTGCTGTTGTATTTGGGATTGCGTATCTGGGATCTAACTTATATGTAATGTTTTATTCTAGCCACACAGAACATTGGTGATGCCAGCTAAAGTGCCACTGCAGGAGGAGATGGCGATGGGTCAGTTGGAGGGGGAGAACCGGCACCAGAGACAGGCACTGGTAAGTCGCATAATTTCTTGAAATTACTATGCTCACTTGCTATTTCTATGGCGTCGCTCGTCATCATCAAAAATGACCGCGAGGTAAACCCCACCCCCAGTTTTACCAGCCACACCGGTGGTTGAGTTATTATGGTTTCTTCTATCTGCAATGCAGCAAAATCATCTCACATATTGAGCTTTGATGCCTTGAGGGAGAGATGAAAGAACGGAGGGTAACTTAAAAGAAAGAAAATGGTATGAGAGTGAAAGGGTGGGTGGGTGAAATGGTGCACGGTGAATGGGCGTAAGGATGGTTTGAAGAGAATTTTGCTATGTATTGAATGGGTGAATAATGAATTGAACATTTTGGTGAAAGACTGGATGGGAGAAAGTCAATCTTAATCAAGGTGCCTATGGGTGCATTAGAATGAACGCATGAATTAATATTTGAATTGTTTAGATGAATAAGTAAGGCAGCCCTTCTTCTCATGAGGAGCGTACTGCTGCTCACCTACTCTGCTTACTTGGTTTATGTAGTGTTATCACTATCATTCAAAGCTATGATTCTTCTAAGTGGGGGGTTTTATTTATTTGTATTTGTATTCTTTTTTCTACTTTCTTAACTTGCTGTATTTGTTAAGTGAGCCAGATCTATCCTACCTATAATTCACCATCCACCCTCCCCGCCCATGGCATTTTCAGCAACTATGACCGAAGTGCAGTATGGGGCAATCAATTTGTGACTGCAGTGTTGGTCGTGTAATGTGTGTCTGCTTCAGGTAATGCAGCATTTCAAATGTTTACAATGCTTTGGAAACCAAACACACAAGGTGTGTTGTCCCTTCGCCCACTAACTCACCACTAAGTACACCACTCCTTTATTTTTTCCTAAGTTCTTCCGTCCAAGCCTACCAAATTGGAAAAGGCATTCTTGGCATAGGCCACATTTAATCATGAAATGTCCATGTGAAGTGATTCCAGAACATATATCATTGCTTCCCATAACAGATTTAATTTAACCCTATTCAGATTTTTCCCTTTTGAATTGAACCGTGGCTGAATAAGCCAAAGATGATTAATTGATGATCAGTGTAGTGGGTCCTCTATTATATATATAAAAAAAGCACTAACCTACCTGTCGAATCCCTCTACCCTACCCCCTGCAGTAGAGAAAATCAAGTTTCCTTTCCTTTGTTACTGCCCAGCAAATGAATTTGTTGGAAATACGTGGTGGCGGACGAGGCCACAGAGTAAAGTGGGAGTAAGTGCATGATTTTATATCAAGTTTGGCATAAGGGATATACATGGACAAATGTGCCAAATAAAATCTATAATCCATAAAATCCTTCTTGTACTTGATGTGCAGTCCATTAGATTCCTTTTCCTCAATGTCTACTTACGGCAGACATGATAATATATTAATACATGAGGTGTGTGACTTATAAGTATCTTATTTATTATTCATCTGCCTCTTAGGAGACAGGGTAGAAAGATAAATGCATTTGGCGTACAGCAGGGCCATTGGAATTAAAAATATCATGGAAGATATTCTCTCCATTGATTTGTATCAGAAAGGGTAACACCCGCTGAGCTTTATACCCGCTAATAGATGCTGCCTTACAGTGCATGCTATGACCATGATGAAGAAACATTGTGAAACACATATAATTCTGTCAAGCTCCGAGAATGTATACAAATTATCTGCCATTAAAAACAGGTAATTTAAACCAGAAGTTGTTCTTCACTAGTAAAACCTGTGCAATAACAGCTATTTATTATTCGAAAGCAACCCCACCGGGAATTTCATAATACCATACCCATCCCAGAGGAAAGTGGAATGGAAAAACTAGAAGCGCAATGTGTGTAATTAGTCACGTGTATATACCTGAGTCACATTGCACAGTACCCATTCTAAAAAAAGTGGAATAGCAAAACTTAAAATGTGACAGGCTGATATGCATATATGGGAACGCTTCATGTATATACGTTTTAAATTAATAGCATTAGCCAAAGGTCATAATAGAGAAATATTCCGATCCTTAACTGACCGCGCTGATTGGGGCATATCATGAAACAAGATCAGAGTAAGAGAAAGTCACCCATTGGGTCTGAGACCCAATGTACGGGGGACTTACAAAATCCTAAATCAACAGAACACGAGCAAGCTAATAGAGCATTAACAGTACATGTGCAAAGGGATTTGAAATTAATATTTTAAATGAATGACATTGCAACGAAACAAATGTTCGGGGCATCAAGACCGATCACATGGAGTTTACTTACCAGCAGTAAGGTAATCGTCCTCCGCGGGATTCTGATAGTTTGGAAAGAGGCGTCCATCGCCTCCCATATTTGTAAAGCCTACTGCCAATCAAAAACAATTCGATAATTAAGTCCCTCTTTAGTGTTGAAAAAGTTGACGCCAAAGCCTGCGTTAAAGAGCCGGACATATTGGAATGGTGAGAATACGAAGGTAAAGAATTACGCAAAGAGCCCATCATCGCCTAGGTTAAAGCCACGATTCCTATTGTTGAAAGAAAAAATCTATATCATACGGAAAAGATTAATTTGGTCTCCCATTGGAGTTAAGGAGAAAAAAAAGAATTCAATTTATATTGGAACAGTAGACATTAGACAGGTAGAGATTGACAATGCAAAAAGCCCGTCCTGTTAAATTCATTAAAACCATAACTAATACGAACTCAAGGTATTCAGTCATGGACACTAAAATACCTCTCCCCAGTTGTCCACTGGCAGAGGGAAAAAAATTGTTATGTGACCAGGCGTATTTAGTTAGCTATTCCCGAAAATAAGGGCTAGGTCAGAGTGGGAATTGTCTATTGGTAATCTTCAGAAGATATTCAAATCCAAACCGACAAAATATGTAAAAAAGCTGTGAAGGTACATATCTGTCAGACTCAGGATGACGATCTCCTCAGAAGCAGATGACCTTACCCCAAATGCCTCCTACTGCAACCAGTGACAGATGTTGAACAACTGTCTCTGACTTCAGCCAGGGGGAAAGGGGAAGTGGAAGACAAAACAAGAGAGACTGCCTCAGGGCTCTAGTGCTTCGCCTGGAATTATGTTGTTAACCTGAAATAGTAAGCACAAACAGTTACTCCTCCCTGCTCTAATCTCAGAACATTTAACTTCCCTATTGTATTATATTTTACCTTTCTTGGCCTGAGAACTAGCCCCTCTCCATGTTATTTTGTTCTTTTATTATTTGATCAATTGTGAGAATTCTATGCAACTCCCACGAAGAATTGGTGAATAAGGTTCTCTTCAAACAGTGACAATTGAATTTTAGAATGTTATTTCACTCTATTTGGAATTTTGAACTCTTGCAGTCTTAGTAAACAACTTCTAGAAACATTTTAGATAATACATGTTCTTATCAGTTCTGTCGGGAACAGAGGAGCTTGAGCCCCTTTTAAACAGTTTCAGAAATTCCGTTTTTAGTGGAAATAAAAACTTGCAGGTTAGTGTGCACTCAAAAGGTAATTAGTATTGTTCTCTCTCTCTGAAAAAGTTCAGCCAAGTCTATGAGAATTTCTGCTGCAGTTATCTGTTCTGAAGTCAGCTGTTGTTAGGCGTGCAGTTCTTAGCTGAAAAACTCAAGCGAAAGTCTATTAATCAAAATTAAACACTCTTACTTGAAAACGGAGAAAACTTCACAGAAGCTGTCTCCAATGACCTTTTCTCTCTTTGCACTCCCTCAGCGAAAACCAAGATTCCACAAATAAGTTGCTTGCCTTGAAACAGGACTCGTGCGCTGTGAAAGGAATGATAGGCACTTAGGGAATAAATCACCACGGGGCAGATTTACTTTTCCTGGCGCATCCCTGCAAATCAGCAGGGATGTGGCAAAAAAAATGCGTCAAGCAAAACTACCTGTGCGCCACCAAGGATGCGCCGCATTTACAATGTGGCGCGCCGTGGTGCACGAATAGGCAGGTGCATGACGTATCTGCAGGCGAAAAGTTTGGCGCAGTGCAAGTGTCGTGACGCGGGGCGACGCAACTCGAGCACTGTTCCAACCCAGCTTCAAACAGGCGCAAGGTTTTGACGCAACGGTGTCGGAAAAGTGACTGAGTGAAATCTTGTAGGTTTCACTGTGTCACTTTTCCGTTGCTTTCCTCCGACGGAACGCCAACACTGTGAAGGAACGCCCACATGAAACCTGACGCAGGTTTCATGTGGCGCAGGGCTTTACAACGTGACACATCTGCCTAGATGCGTCACATTGTAAATAAGTCGCAACGTGGCGCATGGGTTACGCCGCCGCTGCGTCACAAAAGTAAAGCAACAGTAGCGTAAAAGTGTCACAAGGGGCTTGTAAATCTGCCCCCACATCGTAAACCAATAGCATACTGAACTTCCTTCAAGGAAGATAGACTGCGACTCTGGAAATCGCGTTTCAGAATTTCTCCTCAGAATTCGAGCGCGCTGAGAAACCTCTATTCCGAAGCTTTTTCCAGTTGAAGTGCGCCGTGCGTAACTCACGCAGGCGCATAGTACACACTAGAGCGTTTCAAGTCTAAACAACTAGACCGAGAACTCTACAGGAAGTGCGAAGACGGGACTTGTAGCAACAGTAAAGAACCCTCTTAATCCATGTACAATGGATTGGAGGGAAGTCTTCAAAGCAGGAACAAGTCTTCGCCATTACGGATACTTCTTTGAAGACTTCTTTTGAGGGTATATCAACGTTCCTTTAGAAACAAGTCTGGAAATAGACAGAGGGGTCCTGACAATATCTGGCCATCCCAATAGTTATTGGCAAAAACAGAATGGAAATCGTCCACACCAACTAACCAAATATACCACAATACTATGAGGATCCATAATGGCCCAACCCAATCAATCAGTGCCGGTTAGTGTATGCTGCAACTACAAGCTGCTACAACACAATGTAGGCCAATTATTCATCCACAATCCGTGCTAGACATTAACGGTCATACTGAATCAATTTTGTCATATTTGAATATGGCGACCCTGCAGGAGATTGCAGTATTGGTGCGTAACTTAGGATAGTGACTTGGCCTTCAGAGTAAGAAAATGTCACATGTTGCCCAATCATTCTTAGCCAGAAAGACCCAAATGGCCTGAGGAAAACAGTTATAAATGACACTAATTCAGCCCAAAAAATAATGGAACTCGTCATCCCTGTTATGACCATGTGTGGTGGCCAGTAACTAACAGATCTACCTAGCTACTATTTGCCTGAGTACGAATTCATGATCACCTCCACTTGAATTAGCAGCGGCATGATCATACCCTATCATCTTTCTTGAATATTGAAACTTCTCTTCTCTTTTTATCTCCTTGTGTCTTATAGGAATTCTTTGCCTTCACCACCTTTTACTCAGCCTCCTGTAGTGTCTTCTGTATTGCTTTCCCTAAAACCTTAACTGCTGGAACTGATTCATCATCTTCTTCAATGACTCTCTAGGGTGCCTGCCATTCTTCAGATCAAAAGGAGTGAAACCAGTGGATGAATGTTCAGAATTATTATAGGCAAACTCGGCTGCCCAAACCAATTCTGACCACTCTTGTTTCTGATCTAAAAGATAAAGTCTCAAGTCTTCTCTAAATATTGATTAACCTGTTCTGTCTGTCCATCAGTTTCTGGATGATAACTGGTGGAGATACGTGTGTCTATACCCAATTACTTAGAAAAAGACCTTCGAAAATGAGAAATGAACTATGTTTCTAGATCTGAAACTATGATTTTGGGAATCCCATGCAATTTCACAATGTGATGAGTAAATTGTTCTGTTAACTGCGAGGCTCGTGGAAGATTCTTTAAAGGGAAGAAATTGGCCATCATAGTGAAGGTGTCTACTACTACCCAATTGTGATTAACCCTTGACTAAGAGGTAAATCCACTAATAAAATCCATAGAAATTGTGTGCCATGGACCAGGAGGGGTTGTTATTGGTTGGAGCAGCCCTTGAGGAACATGTCTAACAGATTTCTCCTTCAAGCTTCTCTCACAACTGGCAACATGCTGTTGAATCTCAAATTCCATCCTTGGCCACCATTACCAACTCTTGAGTCTTTAATACTCTTTTATGCCCAGCCAAAAAATTATCATGGCATGAATGCAAAACCTTTTCACAAAGTTCTAAAGTAGGTAAAAACAATCTTCCATACTGATAAGGCCAACCATTCTTAATTTTTCTCTCTGGATGTTTATTTGCCCAATTAACCATCTTCTCTTTTGGCAGAGCCTTTTGAATTTCACTCTTAAAATTTGAAAAACTGAGTTACCATCACAAAAACTTCTTCTGGAATAATTGGCAGCTTCTCAGAAGATACTTCAGTTAATTCCGTATTTATTCTGGAGAAAGCATCGGCCATACAATTGTTTATTCCGGGTCTGAAGGTAAGTACAAAATCCAAATTAGAAAAGAACATAGACCATCCTAATTGTCTTGCAGTCAAAGTATGTGCTGATTTTAAAAATTGCAAATTTCTAAGACCTGCGCATACAGTGATTTTAAGTTGAGTCCCTAACAACTATTGTCTCCATTCCAATAAGGCTCTCATAACAGCCAACAATTCTTTGTCAGCAATAGAGTAATTAATTAGTGGAGAGGTCAAATTTCGAGAAAAATATGCCACTGGATAAAGTTGTGCAGCACCCTTATGATTTTGAGCAAGGATCCCACCAACTGCTGATTCTGAAGCATCTGCTTCCACAAAAAATGGCTCCCCCACTTTAGGATGTAAAAGAATTGTAGCCTTGGTAAGTGAATCTTTCAAAAAGGTAAATGTTGAATTGGCTTCTGGAGACCATTTGAATTTCACTCCTTTCCTTAACAACCCAGTAAAGGGACTGACAATCTGTGAAAAGTTTGAAATGGCCATTCTTGTACCGCCTTCACTTTTGCTGGATCCACCTTTCTACATGAAAAGAACACGTTTCTAACTTTACATATAGATGGTTTTCCAATAACCTCACTAATATTGATCTCACATGTTGATTGTGTTCTTCCAGGTTCTTTGAAAAGATCAAAATGTTATCAACATACACTGCAGCTACATGATCAAGAAGTTCTCATAGTACATCAGTTATAAACTGTTGAAAATATGCAGGTGCATTGCACAATCCAAATGGCATTACTTTGTATTCAAAAGACCGTCCAGAGTATGGAAAGCTGTTTTCCACTCATCACCAGGAGCAACTCTGATTAAATGATAAGCTCCACTGAGATCCAATTTCGTATAGATTTTGGCTCCTTTCACTTGATCTAATAAAACAGATATTAAAGGCAAAGGATATCAATTCTTGACAGTAACTTGATTTAGAGCCCTATAATCAATGGAAGAATGGAGCTTGCCATCATTTTTGGGGATGAAAAATAATGGTGACGAAACTGGAGACTTTGAAAGCGGATAAAACCGTTGGCCAAATACTGATCCAAATACTGTTTCAAATATTGATTCTCCGCTTCTGTCAATGCATATATTCGACTGCATGGTAAAGCTGCTCCTCGCACCAACTAAATCTTGCAATCATAGTGCAGATGAGGTGGTAACCTTTCAGCTTTTTTTAAAATCAAACACCTGAGACAAAACCTGATATTCCAATGGAATTTCCTTCATTTCCAGAGTACAAATTGTTGCCGGATTCGATGCTAATTATCTGGCTGGTGATTCTCCACCCAATTTTGGACTAATACTGAAACAATGCTCTTTGCAATATTGTGAATCCATTGAAACTGTTTGCCGACTCCAATCAATTCTGGGATTATGCACAATGAGCCATGGTAAGCCTAAACTTTTGGGGCATCAATTACATTAAAAGTAATTAATTAAGTATGGTGATTTAACCCAGTAAGTTGAATCTGCTCAGTTTCATGTGTGATAGGCCCAGAAGAGAGATTAGCACCATCCACTGCTCAAATTGCTTCTAAATTGGCTTTTCGTAAAAATGTTATCCCACCTTCTGGGCATATTTTATCTCACAAAAATTCCCAGTTGCTCCAGAATTAATCATGACGGTCACTCCATTAATTTCCTTTTCTCAAAATATTATCTAAAATGCTATCACCAAATGAGGAGCTGCTGATTGTAATGTATTTGCAACTTGTTGAGAGGTTGGGGTTGACTTTTCTTTCACTTCCACCAGGGCAACCCCTTTTACTGATGGAGTGGATATTTTAACAATTGATTCTGCTTAGGCTTCTTTTGGCATTCTTTAACAAAATGCCCTGCTTTTCCACAATATTTCCACAACTTTCCAACTCTCCATTTTTCTTTTTCTTTTCTGGACAGAGGATCTCAAATGGATTTTATTAGCATAGGTTCTTCAGATTTGAAACTATCTAAAGACTTTTGAGTTTCTATTTTTATCTATCAAAAAGTGGAGGAACTGGTCAAAATTCTCTTTTCCTTTCATTCTTGCGTTAACTAAGACGATGGCCAATTTGCAACACCAAACCTATGAGTTCTGAGATTTCTGTGGGTGTCTTGGGAATTTGTGCTAGTGCATCCTTTAATTCATCCCTAAGTGCTCTATAAAAAATGTCTGCTCATTTTTAATCTGGCCAATTGTCTCCACAATTAATTTATTGAACTGATCTATATACCCCACCAAATCTCTACTACCTTGTTTTAACTCCAACCGTTCATTATCAGAGGCTTGTGATGCTGTCCGCCATTCAAACATTTTCAAAAATTCTGTCTTGAAATTATCAAAATCATATACAATCGAGTAATTTTGACTTACCAAAAACATGGACCAAGCAGCTGTCTGATCACCACTGTGATAAGACAGTATGAATGCCGCTTTTGATTGATCCTCGAACAAAATTCACTGGCCGGCACTAAAAATGTAATGAACACTGGGTTAAAAATATCTGTGCTTTCTGGGAATCCACATTATATCTTTCTGGAGGAGCTCAAGGAGTGATTGCAGAGATTGCATTAATTAAGTTTGTAGAAATCTCTGCAGCAGAGGGATTACTGGACCAATTTGTATGCTCCTAACTCCTGAACCACAAGCTAAATCTGCCACCAACTCATCCATTTTCTGTCTAAGCTACATAGACTCCTGACCTGATCTCCTAACCTCATCTCTCAAATACTTATTTTCTTCTTAGGCACTACTCACTTGTTTTTGCAAACTGTCTAAAATCGACACCAATGCCTTCAAACCAATGTCTTCTGCCATACCGCCCAGGAGGTGATCTAAATTTACAAATAGGAAATGGCACTTCAATTTGTCAAGACTCACAGCTTTTCAATCGCCTCAGGAACGGATGACCAGTCCCCATATCCCCTATACTACTATGCATGACAAAACACTAGAAGGTTTATCACGTACACCAGCAGAGGAGAAAGGGCAAGTGGAAAAGATAAGAGAGACTGCCTCAATCGTCTAGTGCTTCTGTCATTGTTCTTCAGTTCTTGCACCTAAAAAATAACATAAACAATTACTTTGTTACCTAGAATACCTTTCTATTGATTGTCTTACTTTGCTCATTTATGTGTGAGTAAATTACCTGACTTGGTGTTGAGGGATGGTACTCTCTAAGGAATCACAGTTTGGTAACTTTTTCTTGACAATCCATGAAATTGAGTAAGAAGAAGTCCAATGTTAAATGCTTTCTTTTCAATAAATTGTGACTTGTGCATTGCTGTAATTGAGTGTTTTGTATTGCTACTTTAAAGTCTGTCTGTATTTTCTTTGGTCTCTTGCTGATTCTATGCTTCATCAAATATTTTCTTTACTAACACTGCATACATTATTTTCTTTGTAGTCAATAATTGTAGCTTAAGCTAGTGTTTGCTACGTTTCTATAGAGATCTATGTCTTTACAACTTCTGTTGATTTCAAATTACTCTTTATATATCTTGAGGATATATTCTCTTTTTAAAATGAACTTCAAAAGCTTGTGTTTTTGGCTACTAAAATAAAATGCCATAGAACATTAAAAGGAAGAGTCTTACTTGAAGATTAGAGAACCCATCTCTTAACAGAAGGCTGTTTTGTACTGAACTCGACTCTCTTTTTCAAATATCCTAAAACTAGGGGGCATATCAGCAAGCTGGCGATGACAAATTATCGCCGCTGTAGCGTCCGTTTTCGGAAGAAAAGCGGCGATAATTTTATCGCTTAATCAGCAAGGTCACGCTAACGCGTGATTCCTTGCTTTAGCTCCCTTTCCCATAACACCCACGTTTGCATCTCTAATGAGATGCAAAGTGGGCGTTCCATCCCAAAATAACTGGATAAATGTCGCTAACCGACATTTCTCCAATTATCAAGGGAATCGCTAACAGGCATTGCGACCACAGTTAACGCTACTTTCCTTACGCCTGCTTTCACCCTGACTTAGCCATTATATCCAATGTAAGGTGGATATAATGGCTAAGTATGCCCGCCTTATCAGCAAGCTAACGCCAAAATGTGTGAGATTATCGCTGGATTTCCAGCGATAATCTCACTTTTAGCTGTTAGCCCGAGGAATTTTATCGCTTTTGAGATAAGCGTTGCTAATAGCATGCTATCTCGGTGATAAAATTCCACGATAGCCGGCGATAATTATCCTAGCGCTAAGTGCGCTTAGCGATAACTATCGCCGGCCCTTGCTGATATGCCCCTAGATTTTTTCCTTTTTGAAACAACTAACTGAAGGAGTGGAATAGACGTGCGCTGCTACCAGCAACAATTTCAGTTGAAGTGCGACACGCATTGCATGTGCATGCTCATTAGAAACTCTTCTCATCTTGCGGCTGGAACAACTAGACCGTAAACCTTGCCACAGCAAAACAATGGCTGAATCAAACTATCTTCCTTGCAGCTGAATTAAGCGCTGCAAGATTACCCTGAGCAAAAGTTTTCAAACAGGATGTCTTTTCCTCTAACAGAGATATTTCTTAAACATTAGACCCTTAAACCCAAAAGGAAACTTTTTAAGGAGCAAACAATCACAAGATAAAGGATTCATGACACTTAGCCCCCCCCCCCACACTGGGGGGGGGGGCTGCGTGGGCCTTTGTTACTCCACTGTGCATGGTGTGACCTCCAGCCACTGCCTGCAACCAATCGATCATGAGAGTTTCATTGAACAGTGAACAGCCTTTCATTGTCTGTGTTGTGGGTGAGACCAACGGTCTCGAAGCTGTACACTGCACGGGCAACTTCCAGGGTAATAATTCTGGCTACAACATGTGTCTCACCCTCCATTGTAGTTCAGCCTCCATTGCACACAGCTTTTGGCCATGCTCGCTGGTCTCCCTCTGGTCCAAGAATCTTGGCATGGTCTTGCTCAATTGGGTTGGTGGTAGATTGGTAGAAAATGTATTCGCTAGTGTGCATGAGGGCCCCTCCTGCTTAGAAGCATGTACCTGTTTGGTCTACAATGTTGGTGGAAGCTTGACTAACGCAGGAGCTTGCGGTAGCATGGCACTAATGGTTGTGAATAAGATTGAGGGGCATATTTATGTATCTGCGATGCATCACAGCGAGCCACCTTGCTACGCTGCATGACAAGGAAAAGGCAGGAATCAGGGCCGAAGCCACAAGGGGCATTTGAGGGTCGGGCCAGCCCCTCCCCAAAAGACCGAGGACCCTGGCACAGTATATAGGTGCTGGAGTTCAGAGATGAAGGAGCAATAAATTGCTTTTAAATGTTGTTTTTTATCTTGTTACAAGACCGGTTAAATATATGTCAAGCTGTTTTCTTACAAATTGATGCTTATTCTTTTATTGTGGAGATATTGCTTACTTTTCTTCCTTTGATGACAAAGAGAGGATTTTGTAAAGTACATTATGAGACAATCTCTTTGTAGTACAGACAGGGTCACTGAAATAAAGCAGCCGTGGTGGTCTAAATGATGTAATATTAACAAATTATGTGGCAAGCGAACAAATGATTCTGTTTAGCACAGCACAGTTTGTAATAGTATCAGTTCCTTATTTTGCTACTTTTACACGTTAGCACTTTATGGGCAAAGGTTTTACTTTATTGGTACCAGTTCCACATCATCGTACAATCGAAAATGTGACCAGTCAAACTTTGCCGAGGACCTTCCATTGTACGGAAGCACCCATTGCCGCATTTTTTTTAACTTTTGATCTGTTTTTTGGTAAAATCTGCAGATTATGTAGCAAATGCGTTAAATTCATAAATATGTGGTGAAGGCTACTGCCGCAGAATCACAAATTATGCAGCCACAGAATCACATAATCTCAATGGCCTTATATGCAGGGAGTGTGACAAGAAATACTGTAGGATGTCAATTTGTTTAGAATTCACATAAAATATAAATAGCTGTAAGTAAACTGTACAGATTTTTCAACATCTACCAGCAGTTGCAAAAGCACAAAGGAAGAACATTTTGCTTTGCAATACTGAAGTAATGGAAACAAAGATTTTAATTGGATCCAAACAGATCTCGTTTATTCACAAGTGGTAATTATTGTATTTTATTGCACATTTGTGTAACACTTACTACACATATGTACCACGGTAGTGCTTACCTTCATGGACAGCAAGGTATGCCAGATGGGGTGATATGTGGTTAGCAGGGTGTTGTATTTGTTGTGGGATCCAATGTGGGAAAATGTTCCACGTTTTGCGTGATGACCACCAAGCTGCGATTATAATGTTATGAGATGCAGCGGGTAGCAGTGTTGTGGATGATGAGATGTGAGCAGGACAGACGCACAAATAGTGGTTCTTCAGTACGCAGACAGCTTATAAAAGCTCTGTGGGTGCCGTTACGGTATTTCCTACGATTATAGTCTGCTTAGCTTGTTACTGGATCGGGTTGTCCAATGAGAAATTTTGGGGCAGATTTATTTACATTTCACGCAACTCAGTGGAGTGAAATAAGTTGCTGCACTGTGCGGCGTGAATGGCAGATAGCAGAAATATTCAATTTTCACAAAGTTATGGTGCATTTCTGCTGCATCCTAGCATTGGTGCACTGCGTACTACCTAGCGCCAAATCAAGCACCCTTGCGCTATGGTGCCTGCATTACAGGCAGGAGTGTTGTTTTGCAGGAATGGACAAATTCCTGCACGAACATAATACATAGAGGCATATTCGTCTTTCTATGTATGCTGCATAAACACAACAGTGAAGTAGGCCCAATGCAAAACCTTAGTAAATCTGCCTCCTAGTGTAGAGTTCTGGGACAGAGCTGGCATTGTTGGCAAGAGAGAGAAGTGGAGAGATATGCCGGAATGTGTATTGTTACCCTGATCTCTTCTCTGAAACCCATTGTGAGATATAAAAAAAGTGCCTATAGTTTATAGGTAATTGGGAGTTGTAGTCATGAATGAGATTAAAGTCCTTTAATTGATTGCCACACAGTGTGTGACAGACCTCTTCAGTTATTCCATGCCTGTTCGTTTAGTGATGGCTGGTTTCTTGGCTGCACAGTGCTGGTGATGGACAACCCTCATGGCACATATATCTTATGTGAATGTAAGGGGTGTAAGTTACAGTTGGCTGCCAAACCGCTGAGTGTTATTGAATTTGTATTAGTGTGGGCCAGAAATGTTATGTATAAACTTACATAATTATATAATACCCCGGCAAAGCATAGGTCAGCTGTCCTTAACTTACCTGCTTACTAAAAGTAGTTCGCTGGTTGGGTTGTTTCCAATCTGTGGATTGTCAGCTGAGGATTGCGCTTGAGGGCACCACTGTGTTTCCAGGTTCTGTTGCTGGGATGTGTGGTGGTGTAGTTGTCTTGGAATGAGCCACGTTTCAAGCAGTCTTCCGAAGTGTATAGGCTCCTCAATTCTTCAAATGCTGGCTGGCAGGGTGTTCCAGAGTTTGGCGGCTTTCTTATGGTAAGGTGGTATGATAGGTGGTGCAAGCCTGGGGTGCAGTGTACTAATTTGTTTGTATTGCTGAAATTTAGTTTGTATGTATAGCTTTCCTTTTCCTTGGAGGCTCTGTGAACAAAGCAAAGTGCCTTGAATACGTCTTGCTATAGCTAGCCAGCGGAGTCATGTGTTCTGTTGGGTGAAGGCAGAGAAGAAATATTGCAGCAGTATTTTTGATGAGTTGAAGTTTGCGTTTCATGGATCTGGGTGTGCCGAGGTATAGTCCGTTGGCATAGTCCTTTTTGGAAACTACGAGTGTGAGGATGGCTTGCATTTTCTGTTCATATCCAAGGTATGGGAGGATGCGAAGTAGTCTTTTCATTGCATAGAAGGCACTCTGTTTAAGTAAGCATGTGGTATCAAATATGGCTCTGAATCCATGGTTACCCCAAGGTTTTTGATTTCTCTTGTTATTGTTGGAGGGGCCTCATGTTCCTTTGGCCTTATGGTAGTAGGCTGGTATTGTTGTCACTGTCTGCAGGTAATACGTTCTTTCTTGTGCCATTTAACTTCAGATGGTTATTCATCATCCAGGTGTTTATGGCCTGAAGATAGTCATCACGTTTTGAATTGTAGAGGTAATTCAGACCATCCATTATTAGAACAGTTTTGGGTGTCATCCACATAGCTAGAACAGGTGAAGTCGAATGATTCAACCAGGTTGAGTAAAGAGGTTAGGTAGATGTTGAATAGCAGAGGGGATATGATGGACCACTGTGGGACACCATAGTATTGTACGTGAGGAGCTCTTGGAAACTCAAACCTACCAGTCATTCAGAAGTAATACCCAAACCAGATTTCAATATGGCACGGTGCTTTGATTAGCATATTGTGCTGAGGCAGAATTATCACATGTCAGGTCCGAGTTATATTTGACTGACACTGCTCCAACTGGCCTGTTGTGAAATATAGCCTAGTGATATTAGATATCTGCTCTACAGATTGGTATTTTGTCTGCAGGCGCCACATAGTTTGTTAGGTTAATGTGCCTGCGGAAGAGAGCTGCAAATACCACAACTAGCAGCTGTGTGAATCTGAAATGACACAGTTTAGCCTGCCATGTCACAAGGGGCTGCTATAACAGACTATCTTTCAAAAATGGTTCAATATCTAGATACCCCTGCCGGGGTCAACACAATGAGGATTCATCTCCTTCAACCAAGGTTTACTTCAATGTGGAAACCATAATCAGGGCATTTGAGGCTGAAAGCATTTGCATTATCATTTACCTCACTAGACATCTCAATCACTTGTGGCTGCCCATATACTCCTTTAGTGTGATCTGCTTTCACTTTTGTTTTGCTGTGTAAAGTCAGAGAGTACAGCATGCTGCACAACACAGCAAAACAACAATCAAACTTGGGACTTTTTTCGGAAGCATTTCCCTCATGTATCAACTTTGATTTTGGAGGAGAAAATGTTTCCAGTGTCAGTGGCTGCTCGCGTAGGGTGTGCTGCGGGAAGTGGGGCAGGGCGGGGGAGGGGCAGGGTGGGGGGTAGAAAACTCGGACATAAGACGGAACAGAGGAAAGTTATTATTACATTCCTCCGTTCAGTCGTATGTCTGAGTTTAACACCCCCCACCCTGCCCGCCCGCCCCGCAGCACGCCCTATGCGAGCCACCACTGTCCAGTGTTTTCACCAGAAACATATTCTTTCCCAATACAGTGAATGACCCATTGAAGTCCACCACACTGTGAAAGTAGTGTGTTGGATGTCAAAGGGTTGTCTGCCCTAAAGCAGTAAAAACCCACCAAATTCATGCATCCAATGTCCTGTCCAAAAAGAATTGCAACAATCTGTGGGAATATAAAGGCCACATTGCATTACCGTCTTTGTCCCATGATCGTAAAAACATCTCCAGTTCCAGGGGCCCACAGGATGGTAGGCTTCTTAGACTGGGGAACAGCGAAAAGCACAGTGGTCACAGAGTGGTGGCAGGTGCTGCTAATAGCCTTCCACAGGCAAGAGAAAGTCTCAGTTGCTATACATGGTCTGTGGAGAAGAGGGATGGAGAGAGAATACAAAATATTGAGAAGTACAAGCAAGATGGAAGATAGAGAGGAGAACTTCTAGAGAAGGAAAGAAGATTATGAGAAAGAAAGGAGAGTAAATAGAAAAAGGCAAAAGAAAGCAGGAGAAATAGGAATGGGAAGATACATGCAGTAGCAAACAGAAAGGGATTGCGGGGAGCAGGTTGAGGGAGGCATCCGGGTCAGAGATTGGGAAAATAGAGAAAGCAAGAGAGAGCCTAAATGACAAAAATGATAGCTAGGTACATGGAGACAAATGTTGAGTGGTGATATTACTGAAAATTATAGAGTATCATGTTTTGGCCAATACACCTGGCCCAATGTGATTTCAATAATTGCTGTGATAGCATAAATAGGGGTTTGAATACTATGGAGGAGTGTGAATCTTTAACCTTTGGATAAGCCCCTAATTTTGTGCTGTATCTGCAGTGGTCGAATTCTTGATGTAGTTAATATGACATCTATATCTACATTTGTTGGACAGGATTATGATATGTAACTGTTTTTAAATAAAGTTTCTATTCTTTTTTTGAATAATATTGTCTATGAACATGAATTTTGTAAATACAAACTTGCTTCGTTCCTAACATATTAGATTGATTTCTTTACAAATTTTTGGAACAGTTGTTAATAATATTATAACTGTGTGAATTTGTAGTTCTATGTACTGTTTGGAGAAAACGCCCCTTATATTTTACATCTTTTTTTAAAAGAAACAATGTGGGGCGCTGAGAGATCTAAATTGAATTCATGGTCTTACTAGTATGTATGTGTGCAGTTGATATATGCTGTACACTATTATTTGAAAAAAACTTTATTGACGATGAATGAGAAAACTGAAGAATGTAATTGTATTCTGTAAATCAAGGCTATATTTTGTGTATTGAAAATGCTGTACACTATTATTTGAAAAAACTTTATTGACGATGAATGAGAACTGAAGAATGTAATTGTATCCTGCAAATCAATGCTATATTTTGTGTATTGAAAATGTCGTAATAATTATTTTGATGTTTGCGGCATTATTTAATTAACTGACGATAAAATGATGGTCGATTTATTTTTGTTATTATTTTTGTTCACACTTTTATTGGTGATGGTTCTAATAGCCCGGATTTAGGATTTATCTTTTATGTGGTTAATGTCTCTATTTAAGATGGTGCTGATGTTGAGTATTCTATATTTTAAGTTTCTTTTCCGTTTTTCGCTTTTGTTGCAGAATTGTGACCTATTTACTACTAAAGTTTTGGGTCAGGTGTATTTTGTTGTTTGATAGTTTAACTCCGAAGGTAAAATTTGTTGATTAAGCTTTGCTTTACATTGCTATTTGGTATAATGACCCCATTCAAAGATGGCGCTGATTTAGCTGCTTATGTGCGGGAGTCCTTTTTCTGTTTTTTTCTTACGTTTGTAGCCTTGGCGTTTGCCGTGAAAAGGGAATTTTAGTGGCTTTTCGACTAATCGAGATATTCGGCAATTGAGTTGCAAAGGATTTATTCACCGATGGTAAGCTTTTCCTTTGATAATTGAGTGAGGAGTTTGGATTCACCATTTGAGTCTTTTTGATTACGGAGTCCCGTAGCCCCTCACGGAGAGATTTTATTCTTTTTCGTTTCTATTTAGTTTGGGAGTCTCTTTGAAAAAGACATTGAAAGGAGTTTGGCCAATTGCAGCTGGCTGTGTACGATTTACCGTACACAGGTAATATATGTCCGGTTGTTAATCGGCTTATTATTGATACGTTTGTAATACGTGTCCCCAGCACGCTGCTTACATATGCTTATATAGGTCTATATCATCATTTTTTGCAGTTGTTGAGATTACAAATTAAAAGAAGTTGAATTTTAGAGCTTACTCAATTGATATTTTCATTCTCCACAAACATGTTGTTAGCGTCTCAGGTTGTTCTACCCATCATCAAAAATCTCCTGAATGCTTCCATCACTTCTGGCACCGTCCCTCCTGCCTGGAAACGGGCGATGGTCCGAGCACTGATAAAGAAGCCAAATCTGGACCCACTGGACTTTGGCAATTATCGCCCTATTTCCCTGCTACCCTGGGTGACTAAAATAGTGGAGAAGTATGTCAATCTCCAGCTGGTCAGCTTTCTTGAAGATAACCAGCTGCTAGATACCACTCAGACAGGGTTCAGACCTAAGCATGGAACAGAGTCCGCCCTCCTCATGGTCATCGAGGAGTCCAGGAAAATTCTTGACCAGGGAGGATCAGTGGCAGTGATCCTCCTTGATCTCAGCGCAGCGTTCGACACGGTCAGTCATAACACCTTACTGAACCGTCTTTCGAATGCAGGCATTGTGGACAAGGCCTGGCTCTGGTTAAAATCTTTTCTGAGTAACAGGTCATTCCGAGTGTTTGACGGACAGACAGTGTCCTCCAGCATGCCCCTGAAGTGTGGAGACCCCCAGGGCTCCTCTTTAAGCCCCGCGCTTTTTAATATCTATATGAGGCCACTGGCTGAGGTAGTTCGTCCGTATGGAGTCAAGATCATATCCTATGCGGACGACACCCAGTTGGTGGTCTCATTAGCGCAGGAGGCTCAGCAACCACTTCTAGGTGGACTAATAAAATGCTTGGAGGAGGTAAAGGCCTGGATGACTCTGTCATCATTAAAGCTTAATGGTGACAAAACGGAGCTTATGCTCCTGGGCCCGGCTGATCCCACCTTTTTTAACTCACTATGGCCCACCTGTCTAGGCCCCCCCCCCGGCCCCGAAGGATAACATCAAAAGCCTAGGGGTATGGCTGGACAGAAGGCTGTCACTTAACACCCAGGCCACAAAGCTCTCAGCCACCTGTTTTGGATTGCTCAGGACACTGAAGAAAGTCCTCCCTTTGCTCCCTAAGGAGGCAAAGCAAACGGCTGTACAGGGCCTGATACAGTCACGCCTAGACTCTAACAGCGCCCTCTACTTAGGTGCTCCAGAGTTCACCCTAAAGAGGCTACAGCTGGTACAAAACTGTGCTGCTCGTACTTTGCTACAGATCCCACGCAGACTGCCAGTTAGAGCGGCACTGACTAGCCTGCATTGGCTCCCAGTGCGTAAGAGAGTCACCTTTAAGGCAATGTGTATTGCTCACCAGGCATTCTGGGACTCGGGACCATTAATCACTCGTAGTCTAGTAAACCAGTATCGTCCAGGTAGAGATCTACGATCTAGCCAGGCTTTTATGGCAACAGTCCCTAGAATTAAAAGGACAAGATCGGGTGGAAGGACGTTTGCCTTCAACGCCACCAAGATCTGGAACTCCCTCCCCTCCCATTTGAGATCCAACCCTGACCTCGCCTCTTTCCGTAAACAACTAAAAACACACCTGTTCAATTCTTCTCAATAATCCTGGTTCGCCTTCCCTACCGGTCTACAACCTCACTTACCCTACCATCCGGTTCCTTTTAGCGCTTGGACGCCTCAGGGCAGCAATTCGCGCTGTTGTAAATTCACTTTTCATTTCAAATTCACTTTTCATTTCATTTCACATGTAAGTAACTTGGTTTGTGCTTTTTGGTCGGAGGTTTGTTCTGCATGAGTAGGGTACTCATAGATTTGTTTCTCCTTTCCTCTTTTTTTCCCTGCAGAATTCAAGTTTTTTCCTGATATACAAGCATTAATTCACATTTTGCTTAAGATCATTTGGTTAACAAAGTGAGTATGAGATACAAATCTATATATCTCATGCATTGCTGGTTTGAATAAGATGGGCTTACATTTCTTTTCTCGGGCTCACATGATTCTTTTCTCTTGATTTATTTTTGTGTATAATTATTCGCACAAACCCCATTTTGTGTTGGGGATGGTCTCCCTTTTCTTCACTATTGCACATTTTCTCCTTTTTTAAATTTTTATTTTTGGCCCTGTTTTACGAATTACATGGTAATTTTGTACCTTATAGATTATTTGGTGAGATGCTCAGTTATCTACTTGTCCTGATGATGACCATGTACCTATGGCAAAGGTCGAAACGCTGTTGACGCAACTGTGGCCACGATTTATGGAGGACACATTGTTTTGTGTGTTGTAGTTCCAGTGTTGGTTTGGAACTCCGACTTTTATTTAACCTCTTTCTGTGTATGCCATTTTGTCTGGTTTTGTATGTTTAAAGAATTGTTATATGTACCAGCCTATATGTCTGAGCCTCACGTTACTATATTTTTATAAAGAATGTTTTATATATTTCTATAATTAAAATTGTTTCTTGTATAAGGGCCATATTCTTTATTATTTATTTTTCACATTTTTTAGTTGTTGAGCACTGTCTGATTTAAATGTATGTGTTTTATAATATGTTTATATGATGATTATTTTGCATACACTATGAACCACTGTTAGGATACATTATCAATGTGATTTCAAAGCACTATTTTGCATTTTATCTCCTAAAAGGGGTCTTAGTGTAAGATCCACAAATCACTTTGCATAGTGGTCTTTAAAACCCTAATAAGGTCAAACCAAAGTGCTTAACAGTGGCACTCTCTTTGGTATTTGATAGTATATGCTTTTTGTGAGAGGCACTAGCAACTTCACTTTTAATGCATATATTAATAAATATCAGCCCTGTCTACATTTGCTGAAATTGTCACTGAAAAGTATAACCTACTTGCTGACAATTATGCTAAGGAGGTGATTTGGCTTTCTAGTGTACATTTAAATATGCCAGTCTCTTAACGGTTTCATAACATGGAGCTTGACTTTTATCTGCACCTGTAGTCATGACAAACAACCCCTCTGCAATTAAATATTTTCCATTTCCAGGACACATGGCAGGCTTCTATGCTTTCTATATTCACCACTCAGAAAAGCGCATTCTTGTCCAAGTAATCTTAGCTGCATATTGGGTTCTTCCTTGAGGGTTCTAAGCAAGGAGTCTCCTGCACGTAAAAGAGGAGAGAATTTCCATAATTCTGGCATTGGAGGACTCTGTTCCATCCAAATGGGAGGTAACATGCAAGCATCATGAAAGAGAGAACTTATTACAGACCAGAATCCTAGATGCAAACTCAGAGTATTAGAGGGAGTACTGCTATTAGTGACCTCCACCAGGCCACAGAACTCAACATGGACACATCAGGGGCTCACACAATCACCAATACTTAACTATACATACCTGTCTTGCTCGTCTATGTCTAACAAAGGTCTTGTCTTGTACAACACCTTTCATACATCTGCCTGTAACTACGAGGAATACAGGCCAATGTCAGAACGTACTTTTTGTTGCAACAACCCTTTTAATCTGTGATGCTTGCTCCCACTAGTGGAGTACAAGGGTGGGCGGTACTAGCCCCTCTGCTGCCAGGCTCATTAATTCAGTAAACTTCGATCCCAGTTGTTGTGCATCAGGAGGGTGGTTCTTTTTTGTTCAAATAGTTTTTATTTATTTTTTTGCAAAAGAGAACAAACTTGAACACAGTGTCAGAATATGTTCCTCAAAAGAGTGCAGTACTGCATTAGGAAGCATGTTGTACAGAAACTGCACCATTGTGCATGTATGTAAGAGGGGTACAGAATAGAAATGGGGGTTAAGACTGTGCATATTTCTACACCAGGATTCAGTTGAGTCATCAGCTGGTTTGGTTGCATAACTTGTTCATAATAACGACATGCATGGATTTACAATGTAATAACATAATTCATACATTGAGTGCTATATTTCAGCTGTGTATCAGGTGATATATTATCACTGTTATGAATGCACAAGGAAAATAACTGTTAGCACACAGACATAAGAGGGAAGAAGGTGATAGTGAGGTAGGTGTCAGGGTTGTGCTGGGTCCACTGGAGGGGCCCACATGGTGAAGGGCAGCCATATAGTGATTTGTGATTGTGTGGATGTGGATTAAGAAACTCCGACTGTAGTGCAAGTTTCTGGGCTTAGGGGGATGTAGCATCAAGCAAGTCCTACATCGGTCGGTGTTTCGATAGGCATGGTGAGAGCAGTAATGAGACACTGTCTGCTCCTCTAAGAAAGGTGAGCCTTTCTTGCCACATACGGAACAAGATTATGTTGATGTTTTTCCAGTTGTTAGGAATCAGTTTGCAGGCAAGAGTGAGCATTAGGTCTAGTAAACATCACCAGTCAAAACAAGCACAACATTAACACCACTATGAAAATGATCCTAAAAAAGGCTTGCAGACATTCATGGCCTGGCCAAATCCACTAAATATATCACTGAGATAATGCAAAGTGAGATCTGGGCAATCTGCCAGGACATCAGAGCAACTAACTCCAGAATCACAGAGGCTGAGAGTAGAACTAGCAAGGTAGAGGATTCAGAGACCAAAACAAGGAAAGCCATCTTAATGCTTAACACCAACAGCAGCTCGCTCGCTAAGGACCTCTCAGAGCTGGAAGAAAGGAATAGACTTGGAAACCTACGTATCTATGGAATACCGGAGGAGAATAATATTTTGCGGGTTCCTGTATTCTCTTTTTAGAGAAATGGCTCACACAAGCCACAAACTTAACATTCAATAAAACTCTAGAAGTTGACAGTGTGCACAGATTACCATGGAGAAAAATTCAGAATCAAACATACCCATGGTAGCTAACCCTACCTACACACTAATGACCTACCAAGTTGCCGGGTGATAGAGAAATTTTTGTTAAGTCTGAAATTCAGTTTACCTATCATTGTTAAGATGCTCTCAGGGCATGAGATTTGAACTATAGTAGCATAATGTAACCTAATCTGCTGACATTGTGTTGACAAGCCCACTAGTTAGTAGTTTGTAGTTCTGAAAGCACAGCTGGGATTAACACCCTTTCATTCAATATGTTGAGTCACAGCTACACTTTGGCTCAGCGAACAACCTTAATAATGTGTTGTTTTTCTTTAAAACCTTAAAAACTGTTCCCCTTTTGAAGAAATGTACACTGCATATACTTTGTCTCATTACTCTGTTTCCTGGAGGAGAGATTCTTCCTCCAATCAGTATTTGTGATGGTTACTTGGAGGGGATGGGTGTAACGGGGGGCACTATAGAAATGGCAATGTGTGTTTAAATATTTTTTTTTATTACCCTCATTTTCATCTGTTCTTTTGATTCTACTTTTCAAAGGTGGCCCATATGTGGAATTCAAGGTCACTCTGGTAACGTTGATGATATCTATATCATAACTCACTTACTCTTGACATCACACGGAAACTTGAACCATAGAACCCTGAAAATAAATGGCCGGCAGGGGGGGAAACAGATGTAGATCAGTGTACCAAATTATTAAGATGACTTCCCCATCACAAAACACGAAAATAATCTCCGTAAAGGGAGTCAACCACAGAATCAAAATAATGAAAATCTTTGACTATTGAACAGAAAGGAGACATCATCCTTCTTCAAAAACCAAGGTTGATTCCACACAGTTCAACTCATTTAGAAATGACCAATTCTCAGACATAGCATGCTCCGCTGCGATCAGTAAGAAAAATGGGGTTCTAACACTGATCACCAGGAAATCCAGAATAAAGTTAGTATCAATCAAACAATCAAAGGTTTGTAAAGCATGGCTACTTACCCGTGGGGGTCTCAAGGCACTGGGTGGGGGCTGCTGATCCATCTGGCATGGAAGTTCAATGGAAGAGCCAGGTCTTGAGAACATTCCTGAACTGGATCAATGACTTGAATTGCCTGAGGTGGAAGGGCAGGGTGTTCCAGTTCTTGGCGGTGAAGTAGGAGAAGGATCTTCTCTTGTTGATAGGGAGCCAGTGGAGTTGTCGGAGGTGTTGTGTCATGTGGCTGTGGCAGGGGTTGTTGAAGAGCAATCTGCCTGCAGGATTTTGGACATTCTGCAGTTCCCTGAGCTATTTCTGGGCGACACTGGTATAGAGTTCATTGTCGTAGTCAAGTCTGCTGATGATGAGTGCGTGGGTGACCATCTTTCTGGATTCTGTGGGGAGCCATCTGAATGTCTTATGAAGCAGGAAGAGCATGTAGGAACAGGCTGAGAATACTGCATTGATTTGGTGTTTCATTTGGAGCAAGGGGTCCATGATGATGCTGAGATTGCGTGCTTGGTCTATAGGGGTGTGAGCGGGTCCCAGAGTGGCTGGCCAATAGGAGTCGTCCCAGGCTGAGGGGGTGGGTCCCAGGATGAGTACTTCAGTCTTGTCTGAGTTGAGCTTGAGGCAGCTGTCTTGCATCCAAGTAGCATCTGCCTTCATTCCATTGTGAAAGTTGATTCTGGTGGCTGTGAGTTCATTGGTGAGGGAGGCGATCAGCTGGGTGTTGTCGGCTTAGGAGCCGATGTTGAGTCTGTGGCTTCTGACAATGGCTGCAAGGGGAGTGATGTAGATGCTAAAGAGGATGGGGCTCAGGGAGGAGCCCTGGGGCACTCCGCAGCTGGTCTCCGTAGGTTCTGAGAGGAACGGGGGTAGTCTGGCACATTGTGTTTGGCTGGTCAGGAAGGAGTGGATACAGTCCAGTGCCTTGTCACTAATGCCAGAGTTGTTGATTATCTACAAATATGTAGAAATTCTTTAAGTAAGGTTGACAAGACTACAATTGAAACAAGAGTGATCTCAGATTCCTCATGCATTATCTTATCTGTTATCTGTCACCAATCCTATTCCAAGCCTAAAACAACCCCTCTGGAGATTTAATGATGAAATCTTATTGTGCTAAATCAAGAAGCACCTAATCGAAAACTCTACCAGGAACTTCCTTATAGATAATAAAGAAAATGACTGATCAGACCTTGAAAAGCATTAAAGGCAACAGTAAGAGGAGTAATTCCCAAAATAAGTGCAAATATGAAATACAATTCACCACTAGCAGAGATAATAAAATCATAAGCCGGTATTTGGATAAGCAAATCCATCAAAGCCTTATCATCTAAAATGTAACCTTCAAAGGTATACCATCGACACAATCAAAGACATGAATAGAACCATATATACCAATACGAGTAAGATAGCGGATATATTCAAAGATTTCTACCAAAACCTATATGACAATAATCGTACATTAGACTATACTAAATGCAAACAATACTTAAAAGAAAAAGCTTGGCTGCCTATCCTATCAGAATAAGGAAAAGACTAAAGTAATGGTCCAATCACCCGAGAGGAAGTTGATGAAACCATTAAATAGCTCAAACCCAGCAAAGCACCAGGCCCTGATGGCTATAACACAAACATCTTCAAGACATTTTCAACATCTTTAACCCCACCTCTCTTAAGACTCCACACACACTGTGCAAGGTTGGGTTATAGTCACAGGTACTCCAGCTGAAGCTATCATACCAGTAATACCAAAGGATAGTAAATATCCCCTGCTCCCAAAATATTATAGGCCAACCTCATTAATCAATCTCAACCGTAAAATGTATGCCATGATATTATCCAGCCATCAACAAAAATACATATCCAAACTTATTTACCCCTCTCAAGTGGGATTCCTGAACCACAGACTGTAGGCAAGTAGGATCTGCTTCTTATGGTTACCCCCACGTTTTGCTGATGTATCACTGTTTTCGACCTACACTGACAGGGATCATGCTATCCATGCAGCATGTATTATGCCACCCCTGAGAGACCATTCAAACTGACACCACAGGTCTGCTACTGCAGCCTGTGTAAGGTGGTGCATGCACCCCTTACTTAGATATAGGTTCACTATATCTATTCTAAATCACTGCACATATAAACCTATCAGTCACCCCTTTGGCAGGCCTTATCAATCCTGAAGGCAGGGTGCTGGGTTTTATGTAACAGGGTGCACCTGCATGAGCAGAGCTCCTCTGCATCCTTCGGAACCTATTTTCCGGGGTTGTTTGTGATGTAGCCAACCATATATATTTAAGTGCATTATAACCTTGCGGTAAACTTTAAAACGGCTGCTTAGAAACATGTTGTGTTTGATGTCAAACACCTTGGAATCATACCTCCCCACCAGTAACTGGCGGGGGAGGTATGATTCCACCCTTTTAGAGGGACTTATGTGAAACACCCGGTACACCCGGTACTAGCTTTCTCGACCTGGGCATCACAAAATGGATGCTGCCAGCCACATACAGGAGTCTGCCCTCCTGCTGCTGAGTCAAGCTCGAGCAGGGAAAGGCTTGACATTAGATTTCCTGTCACAGGGAGGTGTGACCACCTCCCGGACAGGCTTTAGTGTATTAGGGCTGGGTGGGTGCACTCTGAGAGTGCTAGAAAGTCTGCACTGGGGGCACATTTGGTGTCCCTGTGCATAGTCCAGCTCAAACCGGTTGCAGAAGCCATTTGCTCATGTTCTGGCATGAAACTGTACAAAGAATATGGGTGTAGCCACCCCTCTGTCCTGACCCTCCCATAGGTGGGTCCCCAGAGTTTGTCACCCCTTCCTTGGGTATAAAGTAGGAACCCCGGCTGCAGGACTTTAGATTTTACCAGGACTAAACTTTGCTACAGAAACCAAGTACTTTGACGATCTACACTATGCTGGATCACTGAAGAATCTCCCTTGGAGTAAAGGAGTTACTCCCCTGTAAGGCAGGAACCTTTAACGCATCTGACTGGTTAGCATCGCCCGAGCACCTGAGGACTACGAAGATTTCTGCAACACAGTAGGTGGGTTTGCAAGGTATCTGAGGTCGGTCTGTTCTCTCAGCAATTCTGAGACCAGTATCCCTTGTGGGGACTGTGCAACCCGAACCCCTGTGCGCCACATACTTTTGCAACAGCATAAGCTTTTTGGCAATCCCTGAGGCTGTGCTTTGGGCTACCTATAGTCCTGACCCCAAGCACAATTTTCACAGAAGATTTCCGGCCCACACTCCACAAGTGTTCTGTGGGCTGGTATTTTGTGATTCAGCTCGAGGTCCCTTTGCGATCCCTGGTCCGTTGGCCTGTGGGTCCCTGTGAATGTAAATTTGACTTTCTGTGGGCTTTCCTGGTTGCTCCAGATGTGCCCTGACTTTCCATAGCTTGGAGAGTCCCCAGGACCTTGTTGGTCCTCACCAAAGCTGATTTTCTCTGCAGGTGTGGGTTGCAGTTGCCAAGGCTTGTTGGTGTTCAATCCGGACACTTGTGGTAAATATTTCATTACCGGTACTATTTTTTACGCGGTAAAGTCTAGTAAGAATAACTCAGTAAATATAAGAGGCAGAATCCGTGGTATTAGAGGTTCTAAAAGGCTTTATTCCTATACAAAGGAATACAATTCGAATTGCAGGCTTCTATTCCATCACCACGAAAGTTCAGGAAGGAAGGGCATACATTATTGACAGATAATTAGTTTTATAGGAAATGCATTACAGTGAAACAGATGCAAGAGGCGTAACAGCTGATAATACAGATAAAATGTGCATACGTAACTAATAGAGGCGGACATATGGGCGTAACTTAGTAAACGTCATTATACATGATGTCACAAGTGGGTGGATCCATAAGAGAATCCTGCAATGTCAGCAGAAATATTTGGCAGAGATGCGTGCGCAGCCGCATGACGTGTGATTGACGTGCAACTAGAGGGTGAAGGGGACTTGACATTTAGCTCTACATGTGGAGACAGAAGTCTGGGGGGTCATGTCAACCTAATCCCAAATCATATCTAATATCCTATGTTTAAAGAACTGTGTTATCCAAAAGGAAAGGTCTCTAGTATAGAATCTATTCTATACTGACTGTTAGTGCGTGTACAAGCGTCTAAGTGTCTACACGAGAGGCGAGGGGGTAGGAGTATTCCATGGTAACGGGGCTATGAATTACTCGCATGTGGACAGCGAGGCCTGGCCCTTTGCACGGTAGCTGGAGGAATGTTTACCTAAACTACTAGACAGGAATGCATCGGATGAGGAGCGGAGCAGATAATCTTGAAGGTGAAATACAGTTTTTGGCAGGCAACAGGCTGGATCAGGCACCGTTAGCCGCGCAGGGAGTAGGACAAAGTTCATGGATACAGATGCAGGCTCAGACTGGAGCTTTCAGAGGCAGAAGGCAGGAAAAGGCTTGATGACAGAATTCTGGGCCTACTCGCCTGAATCTGTAAAATGTGGAAAGTGAACCACATAAAGTCGGTGGCCTTTCATACTTAGGAATGGAATATCTGACCCATTCATGGCGGATCTGAAAGAGGACATGTTGACGGTGGACGCACATGTATCTGCGTCTTCAAAACTGGAACTGGAGGGAACATACATGTACTTATAGCATGCACATGGAGCCGTTGGGGTCTACGATAGGGGACATAACTGATCACAAAATTCATATTTCCTCACACTGACACCCCAGCACTCGACATCCTTTGTAGGACAGCTCACCTCTGGACTTTGGTCATCGCAGACGTCTCCTGGTCCCCGTGGCTGCAGACTCAAGCATCGCATCATCTCACCTGAAGCACCCAACATCGGCAGGCATTCGTCCATCAAGCCCCTGGTCACCCTGAAGTGACCCAGACTCTGTCCCCACTGCTTTCAGGTTCTTCTCACCTTGGGTCCAGGCTTGGATTCCACCGGACACTTTTCATCTTCCCGGGCGCAGCACTTCTTCGCATCACGCCATTGAAAACAACGAGGGTTTCTGACACCGCTTGACTCCTATGCACGTGGCTCCTCTGGGATAGGTAACACGGGTACCTCGGTACTCACAAGGGTGCTGGCCTTAGAGCCTTCTTTGTGTGAAAGGGTTTGCTTGAAGTCCTCTCCGAAGTGTCCTTAAACTCTAAAATTCCAACCGTGACTTTCGCATAGAGTTGTACGGAGCTTGTGCCTGTGTTCACACACTGCACCCGTCCTCCCCGTGTCCCCTGTGTCACTACTTTGGCTTGTTCCTTGGGGACCCAGCCAATGTTCCCTCTAATTTTTTTCCTCTGTGTGTGGCAGTTTAAGGTCTCTGTGCGCTGCAACTAAGACTATGTGCGCCGGGAACCAGACCACGTATGGGGGTGCAGCGCTAAATATCACTCCAAACTTTTGCTTAAAAAATTGAAAAGATTGTGCATTTCCACACATGCCAGGCCATATGAAGGGTCTTAAAGCAGGTTTTCAATTCAGATACACATGCAATGACATGAATTGGTTACACAGGCAAGTACACTTCCGGTTTAGAGAAGCACAGGACTCCAACAGTGGTACCGTAATAGGATTTTACTAAAGATCCTCATCTCGAGCACTGTTCATAGGGTGGGGAGTGTTAGGAGCCTATACAAGATCACATATATACACAATTACATGACATATTTACAATTTGATGTGCAAGCTATGGAGTGATGGCTGGATATCCCATCAGAGATAGTTTGTCACCAGTCCAAAAACATGTCTCCTACAGCAAGTCATCGTAACCACTTCTGGGTGAAAGTAACTTGTGGTAAAGTCGCAGTCGGGGTAGTGAATGCTCTGCAAAGACTGGTCGTTGTTGAGACTGCGAGGTAAAGGAGGTTTCCCGTGATTAATATTTCTGCTGGAGAGAGATGTTTGTCTAGTTGCAGTTTTGACTCATCATAAAGTAGTACAGAGGGTTAGTATGCCTGTTATAAAAATGTGTACCATACACATAACAGAACTGTATTTTATGTGGATAGCTCAGTAGGTTACTGCTTTTGTTGTAGAGATCCATTTGTTACTTGCAGTTCATAAGTTGCAATTATGATATAGAACAGTAACCTATGAAGTGTCAAAGAGCTGCTTGCAAACTGCATGGTAGAGGTTAAAGAGTTATGTTTTTTCCCTTATCTTTCACTATACTAATGATGGTAAAAAGGTTTTTTTTGGGTATTAATACATATTTATTAGGAAAGACAACAGTATGTGGGGTCTTTATTTTCCTAATTGCGTTCAATGAAGGGCCATCAAATGTATTTCCATTGTTGTCTTCTGGCTGTGGCAGACTTAATGTTACTTGGTCGCTAAACGCAGACTTATGTTCATTAATTAGCTCTTCTTGGGTTAATTGCTCAGATGAATCTGAGATTTTAGTAGCAGATTGCTCATGCCCTACAGCATCATCAACCAGATTGATGGTTTTAACTTTCCATTGCCTGTAATAGATCCATATGGTTTGCTAGTAAAATTGAGCGCAGCCAGGAGTTCTCCACTTCCTCAACGGAGTCAATGATGGAGTTGTTTGTCTGCAGATGGTGCTGGTTTGGGTGAGGTCTTGGCGTGAACCTGGGCCTGTATCATGATAACTTTATCCACTGACATTTCTCTGTTTCCAGGTACTGTTACGTTTAAATTCATAGATGAACTTATGCTGGACCATTGATCTGGACACCCGCTCCGCCCGCAAACACGCCATCAAACTCTGGGACCTTCTCGACTCCACCTCCCCAGACGTCGCCTTCCTGACGGAGACCTGGCTGAACCCCACCTCAGCTCCCGACATCGCCATAGCCATCCCGGAAGGCTACAAGATCACCCGCAGGGACTGTACCAACGGCGTAGAAGTAGGAATCGCCATCGTCCACAGGACCACCCTCAGAGTCTCGACCAACACCGACGACACCCTCAGCACCGCCGAACACATGCTCTTCCAGATCCACACCGACCCCAACACCACCCTCAGACGAACCCTCGTCTACAGACCCCCCAGACCCTGACCACAGTTCAGCGACTACATCTCCGACTTCATCAGAACACACACCCTCGCCTCCATAGACTACATCCTCCTCGGGGACCTGAACTTCCACCTCAAGAACAACAATGACACCAACTCCACCACCCTGATCGACAACCTAGCCAACCTCGGACTCAGACCGCTCGTGACAATACCGAGCCACGCCGCCGGCCACACGCTCGACCCCATTTTCACTGCAAGCCCCCACGTCTCCTTCAACCACACTGGACCGACCACCACTGCATCCACTTCACCTTCAGGAAGCCCACCACGCACCACCGCACCCAACAGATGCCTCGACGCTGCTGAAGCAAAGTCACCGAAGACCAGCTAACCACCACCCTCGCCCAGAGCATACCAGCCCCCACGACCACCACCGGCACCAACCGCCTGCTCTCCTGGACCAGCATCAACGATGAGGACACCAGCGAGATCATGAACACCATCCACTCTGGATCACCGTTAGACCCATGCCCTCACCACATCTTCAACAAAGCCTGCACAGCCATTGCACCCCATCTCCATAAAGTAATCAACATCTCCTTCGAGACAGCAACCTTCCCGGAAAGCTGGAAGCACGCCGAGATCAACGCCTTACTCAAGAAACCCAAGGCTGACCCAAAGGACCTCAAGAACTTCCGACCCATCTCCCTGCTTCCGTTTCCAGCGAAAGTCACCGAGAAAATCATCAACAAGCTACCTCGAGGAGAACAGCATCCTGGACCCGTCCCAGTCCGGGTTCCGCAGTAACCACAGCACTGAAACGGCCCTCATTGCCGCCACTGATGACATCAAGACCCTGCTTGACAACGGAGAAACCGCGGCCCTCATCCTCCTGGACCTGTCAGCCGCCTTCGACACGGTCTGCCACCGCACACTATGAACACGCCTACACGACGCCAGGATCCAAGAGAAGGCCCTGGACTGGACCACATCCTTCCTCTCCGGCAGAACTCAGAGTGTCCGCCTCCCCCCCCTTCTGCTCCAATGCCACCAAAATCATTTGCGGCGTACCCCAGGGCTCTTTCCTCAGCCCGACGCTGTTCAACATCTACATGGCACCCCTCGCCCGCGTCGCCTGACAGCACGACCTCAACATCATCTCCTACACCGACGACACCCAGCTGATCCTCTCCCTCACCAAGGACCCTCACACCGCCAAAACCAACCGCCCCTCATCTCTCCATAGCCCCTCCAAGTCATGGCCTACTCCTCGGATTCCCTCACAACCACCCTCCACCAGTGCCCTTCATCTCTCCGTAGCCTCTCCCCTTATTGACCTCCTCCTCGGATGCCCTCACTGCCACGTTCCAACAGTGACCTTCATCTTTCCATAGCCCCTCCCTTCATGACCTGCTTCTCAGACTCCCTCACTACCACCCTCCACTAGTGCCCCTCATTTCTCTGTAGCCCCCACCATGACCACCTCCTTGGACTCCCTCACTGCCGTCCTCCAACAGTGCCTCTCTTCTCTCTATAGTCTCTCCTCCTAATGACCTCCTCCTCGATTCCCTCATTGCCACCCTCCAACAGTGACCTTCATCTCTCCATAGCCCCTCTCTCATATGCATTGCATTTGTTGTATAGCGCTACTCATAGTGTAGGGTGTCACAGTACTTTACATTGTGCACACATTATGCAGAGACAGTCAATCATACAAGTATATAAATCAGCCTTCAGGGATTGTCACATAAACCAATGAGGATTACCAGGTGTAGGAATCACATGCCATCCATGCTGGTTACCCCTGCTTAACCCGTGTGCTCTGTGGAAAGCTTAGTATCTCTAGCAGGTACTACAACGTTCTGAGCTGTCTTCAAATATAGTTTATGTTCAACTAAGTACAACCTGAACATCTTTACTATAATTATTGTTCTTGTTGTCAATTGCTTGGGGAGCGGAGTTTTAAATATATGATGCATAAGTTGTCTTTTATTCACCCTAGTCCCGATAGCATGGCCCAACTTTGCCCACTTTTGCCACCGCCATAGGAATCCTAGTGTTCCTTCAGTGTGGACGTGTGATACTGACAGCTGTCACCTCTGCTTTGAACTGCATTCTGTCTGAGTCTCTTTAGGTCATGATACTGACAGCTGTCACCTCTGCTTTGAACTGCATTCTGTCTGAGTCTCTTTAGGTCATGATACTGACAGCTGCCACCTCTGCTTTGAACTGCATTCTGTCTGAGTCTCTTTAGGTCATGATACTGACAGCTGTCACCTCTGCTTTGAACTGCATTCTGTCTGAGTCTCTTTAGGTCATGATACTGACAGCTGTCACCTCTGCTTTGAACTGCATTCTGTCTGAGTCTCTTTAGGTCATGATACTGACAGCTGTCACCTCTGCTTTGAACTGCATTCTGTCTGAGTCTCTTTAGGTCATGATACTGACAGCTGTCACCTCTGCTTTGAACTGCATTCTGTCTGAGTCTCTTTAGGTCATGATACTGACAGCTGTCACCTCTGCTTTGAACTGCATTCTGTCTGAGTCTCTTTAGGTCATGATACTGACAGCTGTCACCTCTGCTTTGAACTGCATTCTGTCTGAGTCTCTTTAGGTCATGATACTGACAGCTGCCACCTCTGCTTTGAACTGCATTCTGTCTGAGTCTCTTTAGGTCATGATACTGACAGCTGCCACCTCTGCTTTGAACTGCATTCTGTCTGAGTCTCTTTAGGTCATGATACTGACAGCTGTCACCTCTGCTTTGAACTGCATTCTGTCTGAGTCTCTTTAGGTCATGATACTGACAGCTGTCACCTCTGCTTTGAACTGCATTCTGTCTGAGTCTCTTTAGGTCATGATACTGACAGCTGTCACCTCTGCTTTGAACTGCATTCTGCCTGAGTCTCTTTAGGTCATGATACTGACAGCTGTCACCTCTGCTTTGAACTGCATTCTGTCTGAGTCTCTTTAGGTCATGATACTGACAGCTGTCACCTCTGCTTTGAACTGCATTCTGTCTGAGTCTCTTTAGGTCATGATACTGACAGCTGTCACCTCTGCTTTGAACTGCATTCTGTCTGAGTCTCTTTAGGTCATGATACTGACAGCTGTCACCTCTGCTTTGAAGTGCATTCTGTCTGAGTCTGTTTAGGTCATGTCTTAAGGCTTCATTAAAAGTAGATTGAGGGTGTCATCATGCTGCCTGTGCATTTATGATCCTCTCTAGCAGCTTGCAGCCACTAGTAACCCCCTATTATAAGTGGCAATGGCTTCTCTGGGTTCCCCCGTTTATTTTGTATTTTTTAATTAGGGGCGAAAGGTCACACGGTGTTCTACAATGGTAATTTATGAATTATTACTTGGTTTTTTCAACCCTTTAGCTAAACAATTAGGTTAATCTCAGTGGCTGAAGTATGATCTTTTAATCCGTTGATACCTTTTTTCCAGACCTCGACTACTGTCTTCAACTGTTTCTTTAAATTGATATCTTGACATGGAACTCTCCATAATATCACCAGAATGTTGAAAAGGAATCCTTTATAAATGGGTGTAATTTATACTTTACTTCACTTGTTTGCTGACTGGTTCATACCTGTGTAATTTTGTAGGAATGACCGAAATATCTGTGCTGCTGCTTGGCTATGTGAAAACCTTGTAAGGGGAATGCAGTTCAGTACACAAGTGATAATACAATGTTTTATAGCACTCAACTTTGAAAGATTAAAGGGCTGGTGTTACTATCAGTCAGTTTATCGATCTCGGAAGAATAACACGCTGAGATGACCGCGCCGGGTCTCCAGCCGGTGACTTGCAGGGCACACGCAGATACCATCCTCAAGGTCTTCGTTGAGGCGTCGGGAGCAGTATTGCGATCCAGGAAACTGCAAGTTTCCTATTGGTTCCTGGCACATCATTATCAGTTTCTCAAATTCCGGGCCGGGAAACTACGGGCACAGAGACACAAGCCCTCCAAGAGCCATCTGCGGAGCTCATTGGGCTGCACGAGAGGAGAGCAGAGGCAGGCACCCCCATGAAAGAATCCTTCCCTCCCGCTACCCCCACACCCCTCTTTTACCCCCTCAGGGCAAGACAAAAAGACCCATAACAAGCAGGTGATAAATGCTTGTGGATTCCAGGAAGGAGGAAAAACAGGAGGAATTGGACATAGTGTTAGCTGGTTCGTATGTTATTCCCCATTCAGGGGAAAACAACTCGTCCCCCTGTAAACTCAAATAGACACAACGGCTAAACTAGTTTCGGCTCCGGTATCTCACTACCGAGTTAACGTGGAACTCAGAATGAGGCCCCAGGTGCTTATATCAGTGACCCTTCCTCAATATATTTAAACACCTTGGGGCAGATTTACAAGCCCCTTGCGCCACTATTGCGCCACTTTTAACATGGGAAAAGTGACGCAAAAGTGGCGCAAGGGGCTTGTAAATCTGCCCCCTTATACTTACTAGACTTGCACTTTCATAGATTTTCATTTACTCAACCGTCGACGCTCTTATTTTAATGACGCACGTGTACAATTTACACTCTCCTGTAATAAAACTAAAAAGCAAAAAATATTTGAATTTTTTTTTAAATGAAGCTCCGGAGCACACATCCCTGGAGCACTGTGCGCTTTGTTACCCCTTACAAAGCACCATTGTCTCTTCCTCTGGCTCCCGGGCCGAAACCAGGAAATGACCGGATTTCGCGCCGCTCGCGTTTGAATAGCAGCGGCGCGAACGGTCTCGCAGAGATGTCACAGTGTGCGCGCTAAATCCAGGATACTGCGCGCTTCGGGTGACCATGGTGCGCGCGTGGAAACAGTGGTCCAGCTATTCTACGTGCTCTAGGCACTGTGTCTAGTCAAGTCGTGGTTGTTATACCACTTTCTTAGTATATGGTTTGGTCTCCCCGGGGAGCCACTGTGTATTGTGCTATTTACTGTTGTTCTAGTGTTTCAATATTGTATGCTTGGTGCTCTAATTTCATAAAGAGGTTAGTAGAGAGTGTTTAGTAATAAATACATATATTTTATATAGCTCTTGTGTGGTTCTCCTTTCATTTGGTCATTCAGGAGGTTCTGATCTGGTATAACAAGCTGCTTTACATTCCTTCAAGACTTAGCCTGAAGGCTGCTCTCCACAGCTACCACTAGGATAGCTTTCTTTAAAAGGTTATCTGTAACCTAATTGTCAATACTGGTTGTTTGGACTGGTACAGGGTGCCCACTTTAATTAGTGGACAGCATATACCAGACCAACTTCTCATACAGACTTTCCGGTGATAGTACTTGAATCTTACACCACGCCCCAGAGAAAGCCAAAGCAGTAATATCCCCAGCAGTAGCCTTTAGATTGGACCAGAGAAAGTGTTTGACAAGTTTGACTGGACGTACTTAAGCTTAGTCCTGGAGAACTTCAACCTTTGCGAACCTCTGATTTGCATGATTATGGCCCTCTACCACAAACCAATGGCTAAACTTAGAGCAGGGGACACTATGTCCTCCTCTCTCCAGCTGAGACTGGGAACCAGACAAGGGTGTTCCCTCTCGCCACCTCTATTAGCACTAGAGCCTTTTCTATGCCACCTGAGAGAAGAAGAAGACATACCTGTCATCACGTTTGGTAAACCCACAATCAAAATTGCTGCCTACGCGTAAGACATATTAGTTGTCTCCAAAAAGGCACACTCCACCTAACCAGCCCAAATGTCTTCAATCCAGGAATTCTCAGTGATCTTTGGATACACTCCTAATAAAGACAAGTCCAAATTTAAACTTATTAATAACCAGGGTAACAAAGACATACCAGGAAACTCTGGGATTGCATGGCAACTGGGCTGTATTAAATATTTAGGAATAGCATTCACCAAGATCATATAACCACATTACAGATGAATGAAAGCACTTTACTTAATAAAATAATTCACTGCGGGACGGATGGTCACTTAAATTCTTTTCCTGGTGGGGAAGAGCCAAAGCATTAAAAACGGTGAGTAAACTGCTGGTTAATTACCTCATCAGCATGCTACCTATGACCCTTTCTGAAGACTTCTTAAAAAAAGGTCAATAACATTTTTAGCAAATTTCTCTGGCAAGGTAAGAAACCTAGAATCTCAATTAAAAAAACTGAAGTGGCCAAAGGCAGGCGTGGACTAGGCTCCCCAACTTCAGAAACTTCCAAGCAGTCTATCTCTGTAAACAGGGCACCAACTGGTTTTGTTAATGACTCAGAATCAGTAGCGGCTGGTGCTGTGGAATAGTGGTGGGTGCAGGGAAAGGGTCAAGGGACAACAAAAGCGTACCAGCAGCCGGCCACTTCGTGCACTTCTGCTCCTCTACTATGCAGGCACAGGCTCCCAGATTCCACTGGGTTCAATCCTGACGCTTTCCTTATGCTGCTCGAAGCATCGTCAGTATTGACCTGAGCACTCTGAATTTGCACTCCCAGTGAGAAGGGGGCCTGTGCTTGGCGTCTCCAAGATAGCAACATAGCCCGGGTTGGAGACAGCCTGAGACAGCCAGCCAAACCGTCATGCGCACTGACAACAGTGCCCATCACTCTTTCTACAGCATTTCATCCTCCATGGCCCACCTCCTAAGACTGGCAGGAAAAGAAAATTAAAGTGATAATAACATATTTGTTTTATTTTTCCTTTCCTGTGTTTTGAGGCAGCTGACAAGGGTGGCGATGCTCCTCTGCCATAGCGAAGGAACTGCCGCTGCTCGAAATACCAACTGGTGTGGGTTGCAGGGGAAAGATCACTCATAAAAGATATGCCCCTCACTGTAATGCTGACAATGCACAACTCCCAACTCCCCTGCTCTAAATACATCCTACAGAATACTAAGAAAGCTCTCTTGAGATTAGACTACCGCTCACAGATCAAAATGTGTAACTGCAACACGGCATCCATAAGGTATAAACCCAAATTCAGTACCGGGAGGGTGGTTCAAACCCTTCCGCTTCCTCGCCCTTGGAGTGCCTGAAGCTTGCCGCCAATGATGATCGTGTAGCAGGTAGGCAGCACTAGCCCCGAGGCCATTTTGAGCTACTTTGGCCTACTTTGCTTCAAAGGAGCATTGAGTGGGTGGTACATGGGTGCTCCCAAGCATCCACCCATAGGTTTGTTTTGATAAGAATCCCTTTTGTAGACAGCGGTTTATGCCACATAGTGATGCCTCCTCAAAGCAGGTGTCACAGCGCAGCAACTTTACAGCACTGTACAGCACACATGAGAAGTGGAAAAAGAATGAATGCATAGTTTTTATACTCGACAAGTCCCCTTCGCGTACAAACCCTATGCTTGACAGAATGCAATAGATATAGTGCTGTTCTCTCTGTCTTTCATGCGATGCAGTGTAGTAACTATGGCTGCACTGCACTATATGAAAAATGAGTAAGTCTTTCCCCATATTTCTTTTTGAAATCTGCAAATTATGTGGTAAATCTGGCAAAGCAATAAATATGTAGTAAACTCAGCTCAAACAGAGTTGCATATATCCAATTGTCAATGAACAAATTATAACACAACTGTGTTATCAAAAATGTATTCTTTAACGGTAAACATGAAAGGCAAATAAAGAGGAACTAATTCTCCTAAATATGCATTATGCTTGGTGTGTTAATTATGGTTTGTGTGAAAGGTATGCAATATATGGTTTGTGCAGCAAACCGTTAATGGGGGATTTCAGGGTCGTTTTGATTGTATCTCTTACTATAACTACACTTTAACTTTTATCCGTTGTTTAAGCTGCATTTAAATAAGATAACCTATTCTAAGCAGAGCTTCACATTAGCAGTGTTTTCTTGTGTATTACTAGTGGTTGTGTGGATCTATGTGCCCGGTGTGCGGTAAGTGTGTTAGTGGCTGATAATGCATCAGTCTCCAGCCTGCCCCATGTTCTGCAGGCCCTTCAGCCTGGTGCAGCGGGGCTGACTGCAAGGCCTGGACACAGGCCAGAGCCTGCCCCAACCCACCTATCCTGAGGCTAACCACTTCTGCCCATAACCCTCCCTCATGCGCAACAGTGGTTTGTCTCAGCAAATCAGCTTCCCCTTCGTCCAACTGTCAGTAGCACTTGTAGGTTTCAAGTTTACCCAATTCTGATGTCTCAACTTTCCTGTAAATCAAACAAAGGTAATAACATATCAAAGCTTCCTTCACCCAGATTTTAATTTGACATCTTTTGTCTTTATGAAACCTGGGATTGTAGGCATTTTACATACAGAAAAATAAGAACTCAAGGTCCCCTGCAGGAAATCACCCTATCAGAAGGAGGTTAAACATGTCAGGGGTCTGCCTGTGTTCATGGGAATGGAAAATTGCACCAAACTCATTACAAATGAAAGCTTTTAGGACCCCCTGGTTGGATCTGATTGCAACCTGATATCCTTGGACTGCCCTTGACTTACTAAAAGCTTGCAGAGGTCCTAGCAGATTCATAACAATGGTTTCCAACATGGGAATGCTTTTATGAAACCCACTTTAACTGGGTCCCTTTGATAGATTCCTCAACCTATCACGAGTGAGCTGAGCATGCTAATTGTCTACCAGTTGTCATGCAGATTTATGAGACTGGGACAAAGTTATTCTTTAAATCCCCTTTGACTTTGTCTTCCCTTGATGGGCTGCAGGAAACCTGAGATTTCTGCACCTGACTTCCCTTGCTGATCACCTGTCAAGTTTCTTGTAGATTCCTTGAAAAGCATCAATGTGGTCAGAACATGAAAACATGTTTCTCCCTCTTTTAACTTTGTCCCATCCCAAATCTGCACAAAATGTCTCATATTCACAGAAGGCTAAACACACAATAGCTGTGCCAAATTCAATGTGGTTTGATCATGGAAATCAGCATTATTAACAAGTGAACACTTCTCTGTACCTTCTCCTAACTCTGCCACCGACAATCAGAACAAACTTACAACTACAAAGAGTAAACAAAACATGGCAGCAGAATTCTGAGATGGAAACAGCAGCACATTATGGGGTATATTTACAAAGCCCTATCGCCACCACAACATTCACATTGGGGCGTCCCTCATTCACATTGGGGCGTGCTCTCATTCACATTGGGGCGTGCTCTCATTCACATTGGGGCATGCTCTCATTCACATTGGGTAGTTCCCTCATTCACATTGGGGCGTGCTCTCATTCACATGGGGCATGCTCTCATTCACATTGGGGCTTTCCATCATTCACATTGGGGCGTGCTCTCATTCACATTGGGGCTTTCCATCATTCACATTGGGGCGTGCTCTCATTCACATGGGGTGTGCCCTCATTCACATTGGTTCATGCCCTCATTCACATTGGGGCGTGCTCTCATTCACATGGGGCGTGCCCTCATTCACATTGGGGCTTTCCCTCATTCACATTGGGGAGTGCTCTCATTCACATGGGGCGTGCCATCATTCACATTGGTTTTTTGTAATGCAAATGCCTCTGACACCATAAATAAAATTTTTTACTTTTCTCAGCAAGCCTATTTATTGACTGCGAGTTATATTTCATTTATAACAATCTGGGATACTTTGAAACAGAAGGAACACTTCTTCATTGTGACAAGTACATGTCCTTTGCATAAAACATTAAACAAACTTTACATTTTTCACAATAACTTAATGACAAATCGACGAACATAAACAAAATACTTTAAACAAACAGGAAAATTGTTGCACTTCAGTACTAAGATATCCTATTTTATAGAGTATGGGGACTCAAACTTATTCTCGCTTCAACGTTGACTACTTGTTGTGGTCCTATGCAGGGTCAGAGAGAAATATTTCATAGTAGTTGTGGAGAGCATTGACTGAGTATGTTGTTTACACTCTTCTGGGGACGTTATTGTGTAATTTTTATCCCAAACGTGTCTCGTTCTCTGCTAGCCGACGCGTTTCGACCTGTGTTGTTGTGGAAGTATATTATATTCATAAGGTCTTCATCAGGGCTCCTATGTGAATCCAAATGGACATCTTTTTCATTGTAAAAATAATAATATATCTACTCTTAATATATGTTGTAAAACGAGGTTCTTTTCTTTTTAAAAAAAACCTTATTGTTGGGGATACTTACGTACTAACGGATGTGGGTTGCTGTCATCTTCTTTACCTATGACACACAAAGGAGAACATGTCTATGAGATAGGTGGTTCTCTGGTGGTTTTGTCGTTTATTGACATTGTGGAACAAGGCTGTATATAAATAATTTTTACGTACCCTTTGGGTTCGTTCATGGGGAAGGGGACTGTCATATGGTTCTGGTCCAATCTCACTTAGGGCAGCTGGAGACCCTGTGAATGCAAATGGAAGGTGACGTTGTAGTGAGGGAAGAGCGGAAACCGCTAGATGGCTACTTGTGCAGCTAATGCTACCTTGTGAGTTTTATTTAATAAATTTGGTTCGGCTCCTGTGTCACGTAAACTGACGGTGTCCAAAAAATAGAGTATACGGAAAAGGAGCTTTGTGCGTTTGTTGTACTGGGGTGCTCGTTATCTTTACTGGTGACTGTGATTATGAAACGCCCCTTTGGGACACCTCGGTCTCGTGCTGGTCACTCTCGTTAAGTGGTGATCTTTCGTTCCTCATTGTTCGTGATGTTTGGGGGGATGGACTCGAGCTATCACTTGTGCTCCGTGAATACGTATTCTAACGGAAAGGTAAGCATGCTTTGTGCATATTGATTTGAGGAATCATGGCGTTACTGGAGTGCTCGTTATCCGTGATGGCGTTTGTTAGTATCGAGTGCTCATGCATGCCGCCTCATTGTCACATGAGGGTGACAGACAGTATCTCAATGATTTTCATACCTTGTTATTCGCAAAAATGTAGGTACCGGCTTGTATCTTGTGCGGTGTTTCCTTCGTTTACGTCCTCAGCTGTTGGAAAACGCTCCGTTTCAATGGAGTGTGTTGATTGGTTATTTTATGTTTCCGGCGTGGCTACGTCCGATGTTGTTCCCGTTGCGTTGTTATGGCAACGTTCGATATCTTTGCAGCTGGTGTCTTCCTTCGTCTCTTTGTGCTCATTTATCGTGTCACGGGTGTTACCCTTCGTCTTGGGGACCAGTATGTTCGTTTTCTATGTTGCGTGTTCCTTTCACTATTTTGATACCTTGATGTTATGGTTTATCGATATCTTGTAGCATTCATATGATGTTATATTGAGATTGCCGGAAATGACCAAGCATTCTTGGGGGGAATCCTTTCGCTTGTTTCAATAGTCTGTTGTGTGTTGTTAAGCAAGCGTTGGCGGAACTTGTAACTGTCAATAAAGTTTCTGGATGTTCGTTTTATATTTAACAAACGAGATGATCTTTATTGCTTGTGGTGGGAAAAGAATTTATATTGCCTCATGTTGACCTCCATCTCTTTGCCTCAGGGGGAGAGGACAAATGGAACCCTTCTTTTACACAATGTGTGTTAATTCTGTCATTTCGTTCAGCCCATTTTCAATGGTTCCGAGGAACATTATAGTTTTTGCTTCGCATTTTGATAATAAGGCATCGATGTTTTTACCTTGGATGTGACGCAGAATTGTCCATTTTAGGTCGTTTGAACCATGTTTTTTTTCAATGCAGTGAGAAACCATGGGGGCATTAAGTATTTTGCATTTAATCCTGGAACGATGTTGGGAAATGCGTTTTTTATGGGCTGGGTAGTTTTCCCAATGTAAGCCAATGGACAGGGGCAAACAACGCAATATATAACGTTGTGGGTATTGCAGTTTGTGAAATCTTCATGGTTTATGTATTTAGGGCCATACACAAATCTGGTTCCTTCGATAGTGCTATCGCACGATACACAAGTGCCACATTTTCTGTGTCCTTTGATAGGTGGTAATGATAGCATGGACCTCAAGGTTGGTTCTGGTTGTCTGATGGTTGTGTTGGCTCGTACAAGTTTCTCTCTGATACTTGTGTTTTTTTTCAATGCGAATATTGGAATTTGCGTGAAAACTGGTATGCTTCTTATTGTATTCCAATTTTTTCGGATGATTTTTTGCATCTCTGTCGTGCGTCCAGAAAAAGTAGTGACGCATACCAATGGTATACTTTTTTTCTCTGTTCTCGGGGTGAGGAGAGAGTCTCGTGGAGTATACCATGCTCGTTTCAGAGCCTTCTTAAGAAGTTTTTTGGGATAGTTTCTCATAACCAATTTCTCAAGTAGTTCAGTCGCGTTTCTGAAATAGTCTTCTTTCTTTGAGCAGTTCCGCCTTATCCTCAAAAACTGGCTGAATGGTAGATTCTCGCGCAGATTTTTTGATGGAAACTTGAGAAATGCAGGAATGTGTTTCTATCAGTTTTTTTGGTATATAGTGTAGTATATATGTGTCCCTCTTCGTGTTTAATTAAGAGGTCCAAGAAGTTCATTTCTGCATTGCTGTGGTTAACCGTGAATTGAATATTCGGATTCCTATTATTGAGCCAGACCACGAAAGTTTCAAGTTGTTGTACATCGCCTCTCCACAGGAGGAACACATCGTCGATGTATCGACACCAGATTTTGATGTGTCCATCGTAGGGGTTGTTGTTATATATCCATTTTTCCTCCTAAAGAGCCATAAACATTATGGCCATTTCTGGGGCAAATGGACAACCCATCGCGGTACCCATGATTTGCAAAAATTGTGTGTCATTGAAGGTGAATAAGTTATTTTTCAAGCATATTTCTGCTAACTGGATTAAGAAGATCGTTGGTACATTGTGTGGCCTAATACGTTTTTCCAGGAACACTTGAAGAGCTTCCAAACCAGCCTCCTGGGGAATGTTGGAGTACAGGCTCACGATGTCAAGAGCTACTAAGAGTTTGTTTTCTTCATCGAAAGGGAAATGTTCCAGTATAGTAATTGCTTGCATAGTGTCTTTAATATAACTTGGTGTGTTGCAGACTAGTGGTTTCAAAAACGTATCTACGTATTTTGCCGGTCTTTCTAATATCGAGTTGACTCCCGAGATTATGGGTCTGCCCGGTCGGTTGTTGGAGTCCTTGTGCACCTTGGGGAGAACATACATTATTGGTGTCCGTGGGTTGTCATTGATCAGAAATTGTGACTCTTTTTTGGTTAACCACCCTTCTTCCTTGCCAATGTGTATGATGGGCACTAATTTGTCTTTGATTTTTTTATTCCAGTCTTCGTTGGTTTTCCGGTAGTATTTATTGTCTGCTAGTTGTCGCTGTACTTCCAGCTCGTATTTCTCTCTGGGCCAAATTACAATTCCTCCTCCTTTATCGGCTGGCTTTATTATGAGGCTCTTGTTGAGTGATAGTTGTTCTAGAGCATTTTTTTCGTCTTTTGTAAGGTTCCATTTAGTGAATGTTTTCCTTTTATTGAGTTCATCCAGGTCTCTTAATACATTTTTTTCAAATGTTAGGAGTTCAATGGGCATATTTGTAGCGCTTGGAAAGAATGTCGATGGATTTTTCAAGCCTGAAAAATTTCGAGGTGTCGTTTCTTCGCTTTCCTGGAAAAATATTTTCAGTTGCATTTTACGGAATAGTTGTATTATTTCCATTTTGGTTTGATTAAGATCTGGTCTCACTGTGGGGATAAATGATAACCCTTTCCGTAGTACTTTAATTTCATCAATGGTTAAGTCGTAGTTGGATAAGTTGTATATGCAATCTGTATCTTCTATTACCATCGGTATACGTTCCTCCGGGTTGTGATCTCCCCTTGGTATTGATTGGATTGGGGTTTGTACCATCTGTTGGCTCGTGACCTGCCTCTCGGTCGGCTGTTTCCTCTGTCTAAAAAAGGAGCCGGCTGGTAGAATGGTCTTTGTTGATTGTTTCTGGAGGTGGAGGGTCCTTCGCTCTCACTTGAGGTACCCGAGGATGATGAGGCGTCGGAGAATGTAAGGAAACGTCTCTTACTTCTTCCTCCGTACGTTCTAAGAGCTCCGGTGTTTTGAGATTGTTTGTAGTATTCCTTATCCAAATAGGGATAAACTTTGATTTCCGAAAAGTTGGTTATATCCTTGTGAATTTTAATCTCTTGGCGTCTTCTGTGTTTTTTTTTGAAGGTCGTGTTTTCTTTTTCCAGTTTAGACAGTAATGTTTGTGCGTTTTCTATCGCTGAGTTGTTGAGCAGTGCTTCTTCTAATTCTTTGTTTAGTTCTAGTTCCTTTTGACTCAAGCGCTTCGCGGTTTTAATTGAGTGGAACATCCAATCTCTTGAACATTTGGTTCCGATGTGGCTGAATCCTTCCAAATATTCAGGTTGGTCTGTGAATATAACAGGAATATTCTTGACTTGTAATCCAGAAGGTATTGTGCCGGCTCTTAGGTGTTCTAGAAGTACCTCGCCATGTAGGGCTGTCCGTATTTGTTTTTTCTTGAGTCGTGTTATTCTTTCTAAGTCTGATTGTTGGGCAAAACTTGTTGGGTTCTTGCCTAGATTGAATGTTGATGGACGTTTTAAGAGTTCTTCAATGTCCTCCTCTCTGATGCTGAGAGTTTTCGGTTCTGTCATTGGTGTAAGAAGGAAAGGATCAGTAGTAGATTTTATCTATACTTTAGTTTCGCCTGGTTCCCAGGTACGCAAGTTTCTCTGAAAATCTAAAATTGAATCTGAATTGGACTGGGTTGTGGTTCAATGTAGGAGTGTTCTGAAATAATTTGTTACGCCTAGATAACTTATGTCTAGGTGACGGGAGTTTTTAATTCTCAAAGGTAAATGATTCTACCTTAACCCTCGTAGGCCTGGTGCCCACTCAATATAGGGGTATATAACACGGGGGAGATTCAGTAAGGTTTTCAGAGGCCGGAATCTATAGAATAACTTTTTTGTAATGCAAATGCCTCTGACACCATAAATCACAATTTTTACTTTGCTCAGCAAGCCTATTTATTGACTGCGAGTTATATTGAATGTGCCCTCATTCACATTGGGGCTTTCCCTCATTCACATTGGGGCATTGCTCTCATTCACATGGGGCGTGCCCTCATTCACATTGGGGCATTGCTCTCATTCACATTGGGGCGTGCTCTCATTTACATTGGGCCGTGCTCTCATTCACATTGGGGCGTGCCCTCATTCACATTGGGGCATTTCCTCATTCATATTGGTGCATGCTCTCCTTCACATAAGGGAAACGCTTTGTCATTTTGCCTGTGCTGTAATATGGACATGCACTTAGAGGAACATAGGCTGTCATGAGGAGCAATGAGGGGCTTATTTACACACCCTTTGCGTTGCGTCACTATTTTTAATGCTCCGCGCAGATATGGTTTAAGGCAACTTCATCATGGAAGCGTTTTTGAGAATTCACAGATTTACAAGGATCTCTAAACCTGGGAATGCGTCAAAATTGCATGCTTCCCCAGGGCAGGTGCAACTAGGAGAAATATATTTATTTGTCCTCGTTTTTTCCACTTTCTATGTGTGTTGCATTTTACAGCACACATAGAAAGAGAAAATGACTCCATGGATTGATTTTGTGCAGGAAGGGTCACCTTCCTGCACAACAACTATCCTATTAACAATGCAGACACCCTTGTACCATGAGGTAAGGGGGCCTGCATTGGCGCAAGGCAGCCAAAACTGTGCCAGTATAGTGGGAAAGGACTGGAATGCACCATATATTATACATATGGTGCATTCCCACCCTTTCCTTTAGACACAAGGCAGCGCAGCAAACAGTCTTGCTGTGCTGCCCTGCGTCAACAACTCATAAATGAGGCCCTGAGTGTGTACCCCATAAAAGTCCCAGAGGGCAGCACTCTGGAGGACGATAAGGGGGTCACATGGTCCTCCCAAACCAGCTCCTTGTAGGCGGGTGCAGTCATTCACTACACCCACCTGGCCCCATCTGAAGTGCAGGAACGTGTCCCCTGCAGAGTGAAAGATGGAGCGGCTGCTTCAAGAACCCACGCTGTCTTTCAATAATGAGCTGCCCGCAACGTAGGAGTGAGTGTCTGGCTCCCCTGGGGGCAGAGCATTGACTGTAAAAGGGTGCACTGTCTCTGTTTGTGCCTGGTGCCCTGCGGTGCAAACTGCAACAGTGCACCTGAGACATACAACGGGCCATGACGTTTCTTCAATCAATTTGAAGTGTATCTATGTGAGGCTAGCAAACGCTTTCATACTTGGTTTAAAAAGATGAGGGTCTTAAAACAGTGGGTGTTTTCCACACAAGGACTGGTTTGCAATCCCAACTTCACATTAATATTTATGAGACAGGAGTCACTTTGTGACTGAAGGCTGACATTTTCATTCAAAAGACAGGTTAGACAATATAAAGGTTGCCATTGGGTAAAGACATCGGGAGAAGCATGCACTGGTCCCGCTTCTGGCTCTCGCATGAAAATGTGTTACCATCCCCTTAACGGAGTGGGTGCCTATTCACTTGGTCTGTGGCCCAAATTGCAGTTGCAAAACATTGATATATTCCATTGTGATTTGTTAGGAGAGGGTAAAACTTATTTTCAAACTTCTCCTCCCACTAATGAGAAATCAGTTGCAATCGCAAGTCATTTCCGAAAACCAATGTCCCCTTAGCTCATTTACAATTGCATTTTAGCTTCGGCAGAATGCGGGCTTTGCAATCACAAAAATATATGACGTTACAATGCAAAGAATTACAACGCATGCCTTTACAACGCGGTTTTTACATCGCAACTACCATTACATTGTAAGATTTTACAACGCCTGCCATTACACCGCATTTTTAAAAACTACCATTACAACGCATACCATTACAACACATACCATTAAAATGCATAATACTTTTAGGGTAACAGTGGGGTAAGTGTTGGATAGTGTTGGGTAAAAATTACTATTCCTACTCCAGTGAGTGCAACAGTAGTGTAAGTGTTGGATAGTGCAGTGGTAAAAATTACTATTCCTACTCCAGTGATTGCAACAGTAGCCAAAGTGTTGGATAGTGTAGTGGTGAAAATTACTATTCCCATGTCCCCAAAAACCCATACCCACCCTAAAACAAATTAATCTCCATTACTTACCTTATAATGCTTTGTAATGGCATGCGCTGTAATGGTATGCGTTGTAATGGTATGTGTTGTAATGGCATGCGATGTAATGGCAGTTGCGTTGTAACAGCCGCTTTGTAAAGGTAGTTCTTTGTAATGACTGTGTTGTAATGGTTGTTTCCCCAATCGCAAACACTTTGAAAATATCAGACCTTGGGAAACACCATGTAGGGCTGATATAGACTGAACGCTAGGCTGACTTTGTGCAACAGCTGGAGTGGATCGGAGTCTGTCAGTTGTTTTAGGAAGCCGAAAGACCTGCTGAAAACAGTAGCCCTAAACATGGCCTGCCCTCAAATTAAGAGATGTGTGTTGTCTGCAGCATCAGACTTGGTGTGAAGCAAAGAAGACTCAGCTTTGTACTGTATCTGGAAGTAATGGATCACAAGATCAGAGGCATCCTAAAGATTATGGGGACAGATCACTGACAGTGGACAGGCACACTCCTCCAAATTCTAAATGTGTTAATCAATCAATGAGCCAATCAGGGTTGATAAAGCAGGGCTACTCACCCGTGAGGGTATCAAGTCACTAAGGTGTAGGATGGGGGGGTTGCTGAACCCTCTGAGCGCTGGAGTTCAGTCGAAGATCCAGGTCTTGAAAGCCTTCCTGAATTGTGTCAGCAATGGGGATTGTCTGAGGTGGAGAGGCAGGGTGGTACAGGTCTTGGTGGCAAAGAAGAGGAGAAGAATTTTACACCGTCCTGCTTTTGTGAATCTGAGGGTCAGTGGTGAGGGCCAGCTGGGTAGAGCGGAGGTATCTGGTGGGTGCGTGGAATGAGATGCGGTGGTTCAGGTATGCTGGTCCTGCGTTGTGGAGGTCTTTGTAGGCATCTGTGAGGAGCCTGAAAGTGATTGTTTTTGTTTACTGGGAGCCAGTGGAGTTCTCAGAGGTGTTTGGTGATATGGCTGTGGAGGGGGATGTCAAGGAACAGTCTGGCTGCAGCATTTTGAATGTACTGTGGTTGCCTGAGACATTTCTGGCTGAAGCCGGTGTAGAGTGCATTGCCATAGTCAAGTTTTCTGCTGATGAGTGTGTGGGTGACCATTTTTCTGGATTCGGTGGAGATCCATCTGAATTTCTTTCGATGCAGGTGAATACATCTAATAATAAGGGATAGTGACATGTGTTTCAATTTTGTGACACAGCAGCAGCTCACTGATATTTCTGCAAATAACCTCTATGACGTCCTCCTATTTCTCATATGAGAGGTCCTATCATCTGGGCAAGACTCTACAGAACAGAGCTGGCTCTATCATGAGGCCCCCTGAGAGGCTAAGGTCCTGGGCCATGGCCCACTTTGCCCATGCCTTAAAACATCTCTGTACAAGATGATCTCTGCTAGTAACCAGAACAAGAAGGAGAAACCGAAACTGAAAATAAGGGTGAAAAGGAACTTGTGCTTGAGTCCAGTAAGTGTACCAGGTCATACCAGGAAGGATGTTTCTGAAGGCTGTTCCCATCTGGTACTCTATTTAAAAAAAGGAGGTTTAAGTATTGCTTAGTGGTTTATTTTACAGCTTCCAGTCATGGCCTCTGTTATAACCTGTGTGGTGAACAGGGTTTTCCAGGAATGAGGTTAGGTCTGTTACCTTCTGGGTGAAGGCAGGTCTGTAGCCTGTGACCAGATACGTTGTATAGTGCTGAGAAGTCAGTTATCCCTTCCACTAGTGAACATGAACTGCTTGACTACATTGAGTTGGGCAGTCACTGGGGTTCTGCTGTTGACTTCCTTATTGGACGATCTACTGGACCTGAATTTTAGGGCAGTCATAAGGTCAAAAATGGTAGAAAGGGAGGCAGATGGGTAAATTGCCCTCTTTACTTATCACTAACACTTTATAACTGCTTTATTCAAGGCGAAGGCTTGGTGTACTATTCAGCCTGGTGCACAAACCAGAATATTTGTAACAAAGAGGAGCTAGAATGTGAAAGCTCTCGATAATGTCCTCCCCTTTAGGAGGTGACCCAAGGAACAGTGGTTGGTGGATGGCTCCTCGCCACCCCTGCTGTTACGGACATGCCTAAATGTTGGAGTTCATCTCTGGGACCTTCTGTGAGAATTTAGCTACTTAGGCCTGATTCACAAAGATAAAGTTAAACCAAATGTTCACATTTAGACCTGAAGTCTAAGTTTAGACCTAAAGTATAACTTTACATCTGAAGTCCAACTTTATACCTTAAGTCGAACTTTATACCTAAAGTACAATTTTATACCTGAAGTCTAACTTTACACCTGAAGTTTAAGGGCCCGATTCAGGAAGGTAAAGTGAGAACAAAAGTCTAATTTTAGACCGAAAGTCTAACTTTACAAGACTTTTTGTCTAAGTTAAATGTTTGTCTAAATTTAGACTTCAGGTCTAAACTTAAACTTTTGGTCTACGTTTACCTTTGTGAATCGGGCCATTAGTTTAGACCTGAAATCAAAGTGAAGACCTAAAATCTAACTTGACAAAAAGTCTAACTTTTCTACTATTAAAGTAAGGGGCATATTATCAAGGATGGCGTTAAAAATGATCGCCGGTTTAGCGGCAGAAAACTGCCGCTAAAGCGGCGATAATGGGCTTGATAATATGCCCTTGAGAATTCCAATAGAAGCCCATGTTCTGGTGTGAACATGGGCTTTTATTGGAATTCTCCAGGGCATATTATCAAGCCCATTATCGCCGCTTTAGCGGCAGTTTTCTGCCACTAAACCGGCGATAAATTTAACGCCGTCCTTGAAAATATGCCCCTTAGACTTTTGGTCTAAACTTATATTTTAGGTCTACACTTGGACTTCAGCTGTAAAGCTAAACTCCAGATATAAACTTAGGGGCAGATTTACAAGAAAGTGACGCATCTGTAGAGATGCGTCACTTTCCCTGCGCCAACATGCCAAATCCTTGCGTCACCATGGATGCGCCGTATTTACAATACGGCGCACCATGGCGCAAGGATTGACAGATGCGTCAGAAATTCTGATGCATCTGTTGACGGAAAAGTCACGCATTGCTGGAGTCGTGTCGGAAGCACGACGCAACTCCAGCAATGTTCAGGGGCGCCCTATGCCTAACATGCTGCGTCACTCCTTACGCCTACTTCAAGCAGGCGCAGGGTTTTGACGCAGCATGGACGTAAAAGTGACTCAGTGAAATCTTGTAGATTTCACTGCGTCACTTTTACAGGGCTTCCTGCGACGGAACGCCCACCCTGCATACATTAAACCTGACGCAGGTTTAATGTGGCACAGGGCTTCACAACGTGACGCATCTCCCTAGATGCATCACGTTGTAAATGGGCCGCAAACTTTTACGCTGCCGCTGCGTCACAAAAGTGACGCAACGACGGTGCAAAAGTGATGCAAGGGGCTTGTAAATCTGCCCCTGTGACTTCAGGTCTAAAGTTAGTCTCTTGGTCTAACTTTACCTTTGTGTATCGGACCCTCAGTGTGTGTTCACAGATACGCCTCTCCTTTGTTCCTAGGTACTTTTCTCATCAGTTAGTGGTCATGTATTTCTTTATGGGGTTCTTTGATAGACTAATGGGTGTGTTCTTATCTTGTCCTTCAACAGCAGGTCCAACAAACTTAAGATTTCGGGATGAGCTGTTATTGGGTGTATGTGAGGGTGTCTGTTTCCTGGGACTTGCTGCAGTACATTCAGTGCTGGTGCCCGTCAATCAGTTACACGGGGTACGTGTTTTGCTTTTAATGCTTCTCAGTGCATTAATCTTTAACATATACGTCTACGTAAACTTGTATAATAATGAGAGAAAGAAGAAGTGAAAGAGAAGGAAGGAGAAGGAAGAGGGTTGACTCAACTCCAGATACCCCTCCCTCTTGTGATGATCAGAGCTGCCTCACTGTGGGAGTACAGCATGTGTGTATATATAGTTTGCCACATCCACTGTCCCACAGGCATTTCACCCACACACACACATACACACATCCGTGGTTTGCATGCACCCTCCAGCACCCTGAAGACATGAAGGGCTTCTTCGTCTGTCTCCTGGCTGTGGCTCTCCTGGTTGGGGCAGGTAAGACTTAATCTCTAGAACTTACATTATAGGTGTATAAGGCAACAGCTCCTATGATGGGCATCCCCACAGGTGCCCCTAGGGAAAGCCATAAGCACAAGGAGAGATTTGAAAGCGTCTTGGATAAAAGAGGTTTAAAAGCTGCATGCGCCTAAAACAGCTTTATTTTTTTTGGGGGGGTGCAGTTCTTAAGGAGCTTCAATGTGAACTGAGCTACATCAGCGCATAACGGAGCAATTCATTTTTACATCATGTTTTTAATGTGCATAAAACAGTATTAATCTAGAATATTAGATGCTTTTAAATAGCCATAAGGCAACTCGTGCATCACTTTTTTTTTATTTCACACAAACTATTACTTTTGTTTTTGACATATACAAATTTCTGATACAAAAGTAAATAAATAAAAGAGAATGAATCTACTTTAGTACTTCTTGCATCTTTAAAATTTGTAAAAGGATAAACTATAACCCTGACAGATTAAAAAACAATTATGCTTGTGTCTTTGCTCCTGAATTTATTATTGCCCCTAGCAATTCTTAGGAACAGATTATAACAAATTCATATCGTCACTGACATGTTGTGGAACAGTTTAGTGGAATAGAAATAAGATCTAGACAGTGATTTTGTGCAAGATTCCCATGTGTGGGTGTTAGTAGAGGTGCATCATATTTACCTGGACATTGGAAGACCAGAGGTGCCAATGTTAGTGGAACTACACAAAAGTGATCTTCCTAGCATCTGACAAAGCACTGTCTCCTCACAATGGATCAATCTACTTGATTCTAGATGTGCAATAGTCCCAATTTGGCCTTGCAAAGCTGCTTTGTTGGCATTAGTAATGAGCCCTGTAGAAGACCAGTCAGATCCACTGAACTCCAGGTGAAACATTTAGCTGTGGTGGCTCCCGGGGTTGATTCTATGTGTAGCGCAATATGAGATGATAACATTAGACACATTGAGAAGTGGTGGACTCCCCTTTCTGGGCCTGCTCAGTGCTGGGATGTGAGATGCCTGGGGTTATCAGAGCTATTTTTATTTGGAGTCCATGAATTCTGTTGAAGTTGAGTCACAGTAGTCATGATTTCCCATTGAAATCCCATTGCTTGAAGGACTTCACATACCAATTCGCAATTTGGATCTGAAAAGCAGTCATCTGATTTTCAAAATTAGAGAAATTGTTAGTAATTAGGGCTTTGATGTCACTCTGATACTAATATGTAAAGCAAAAGCCATAGGAAAAGAAACATCTTATGAAAGAAGGCTAGTGGCGCCATCCAGAAGCCCCCCTCCAGGAGATCAGACCAGTGTGATCCACCAGGCATGTGGAGTGAGTGACTAAAGGGAACGTTCCTTCCCACCCGCTGGCCCCATCTCTGCTGTTAGTGGCGACAGTAACAGTTGCAGGGGTTCTGCTAGAATCCTTATAAGACACACACATAACCCTACAAACCCAACTGCTTTTGAAGGAATGGCAGCTTGAAATCCGAGCTAGATTTGATTGAGAGCAAGAGGAGGCTTGTGCGTCGGCTTGGCAAGACTATCTCCTCATTGCTACTAAAATATGGTGGCATAAATGACATCAAATTCTCATGATCAACAGTTTCCCCCAATTTCATCAACATCACTCTCTAGAGACTCATGGTAATTGGGGCAGAAATCGTTGTGTACCCTCCAGCTCATGGTAAGACAGCTCAGTAGCGTGATGTGCCCGCTTCAGAGTCACAAATTTTCTAAATTCCGCATAGCCTTTCTTTCGTTAATAGGGAGAAGGTATTTCGGCTCTGCACCCTTCCACTTTAAATGTGTATCTGAGTGTAAACTAGAAGAGACAATGGGTGCTCTGGGGACTGCTAGGAAACCAAGAGGGCAGATTTGGGAGACCAGCTGGGTTCATGAGGATTAGTCAATGTGGTTTAGTCAATGATAAAAAGGATTTCAGCAAGACGTCCTGGAGCCATCACAGCTTGGCCACCACTGGAGAGGTGGAAGATGAGTGAGAAAGACTGCAGTCATGTGACCCAAAATGGAGCTAGAGAGAAGACAGATAGAGTCGCAGGGAGCGGAGAACAGGGGGATACTGTCAGTGTCCCAGGATATGGTGAATTTTCTGTAAGGCAATGTTTACTTCTGATGTTTGCTGACCACAGATCTAGGGGCTTTTCATGGGCTTAAAACTCATCAGGTGAAAATTACCAAGCCTCTCCCAACTTAATCATGGAAACTAGTAATCGCTAATTCAGGGCAGCGCTGATTTGATTCTGATGTACTTCTATGCACTTTTTTCACATGAAATACTGAAAGCCCTATCACTGATTCCATCCAGTTATTACAAATTCATTTTTTTTGCCCTGTTCTGCAAAACACATGCTGGCTGTACTTGCGATCTAACTGTGAGTTTTTGAATTTCTGAATCAATTCAAGAATACAACTGTGACAAAACTGGTCACATGGTAATTCATGTAAATCTTGTCTCACAAACTTTAAAAAAAAACTTTTGCAACCATTGTATTTGTCAAACTCTTTCCATTGGGAGATTGCGTGGATATGTGCATGCTCTCTGCTACCCATTACTTGATTTCAACAAATTTATTTTTCTGCTGCCTTCACTCCCCTCTCTGTACTCGAGAGGTTGTTGCATGACACCCCTACAGATGCCATAAAAAGGCACTGTAAAATGTTGTACCACAATCCTTCTTCACATACAAATTCTGACCTTTGCCTTTCATGAGTTGTAGCTGAGACTAGCTGAAGTTGACCTCCAATCCTCCAAGGAACTTGTGGTGGTGAGGGTATGGTCTTTTGTGTAGTGCACCAGTAACCTTCTCACCCCTCCAGTGTGACAGTGCTGAGGGCAGCCATCCATTCAAGCCCTCAGTACACAGGTCATCAAGCCCTAAGTGCATCAATGTCCATTAATATGCAAGTCATCAAACCCTTACTACAGAGGTCATCCTGCCCTTAGTATGCAGGTCATCATCCCCTAAGTGCAGGGCTCATAAGTACCCTGGTCATCAATGTCAATTAATATGCAAGTCATCAAACCCTTACTACAGAGGTCATCCTGCCCTTAGTATGCAGGTCATCATGCCCTTAGTGCACAGGTCATTGTGCCATTAGTATACAGCTCATCATACCCTTAGCACATACAACAACATGGCTGTAGCACACAGGTCATTGTGCCCTTACCACACAGGTCATTGTGCCCTTAGTAGATAGGTCATCCAGCCCTTAGTTCACGGTCATCGTGTCTTTAGTTCACACGTCATTGTGCTCTTAGTACACACGTAATCATGCCCTTAGCACACAGATCACTGTGCCCTTACCACACAGGGCATTTAGCCACTAGTAGACAGGCCATTGTGACCTTACCACACAGGTCAGCACACCCTTAGTACACAGGTCATCCTGCCCTTTGTTAACGGTCATCGTGTCTTTAGTGCACAGGACATTATGCCTTTAGCACACAGGTCATCAGGCCCTTAGCACTCAGGTCACTGTGCCCTTACCACACAGGTCAATGTGCCATTGGTAGACAGGTCATCACACCTTAGTAAACAGATCATCCTGCTCTTAGTACACAGCTCATCCTGCCCTTAGTTCACGGTAATCGTGCTTTTAGTACACAGGTCATTGTGCCTTTAGTATACAGTTCATCATACCCTTAGCACATAGGAGAATATGCCTGTAGTACACAGGTCACTGTGCCCTTACCACACAGGTCCCTGTGCCTTTAGTACACATGTCATCGCACTTTAGTACACTGGTCATCCTGCCCTTAATACACAGCTCATCCTGCCCTTAGTTCACGGTCATTGTGTCTTTAGTACACAGGTGATTGTGCCTTTATTACACAGGTCATCATCTATTTAGTACACAGATCATCGTGCCCTTAGTACACAAGTCATCTTGCCCTCAGTTCACGGCTATTGTGTCTTTAAGTACACAGGTCATCCTGACCTTAGAACACAAGTCATCCTTACTTCAGTACATGTTCATTGTGCCTATAGTACACAGGTCCTTGTTTCTTTAGTACAAAGGTCATCCTGCTCTCAGTACACAGGTTATCATGCCCTGAGTACACAGGTCATCGGGCCTTTAGTACACAAATTATCTTGCCTTCAGTATGCAGGTCAGCCTGCCCTTAGTATAGGGTCATTGTGCCTTTAGTACACAGGTCATCATGTATTTAGTACACAGAACATTGTGCCTTAGTACGTAGGTCATTGTGCCCTTAGTACACAGGTCATTGCTCCCTTAGCTCACAAGTCATTGTGCCCTTAGCATACAGGTCATTGTACCCTTAGTACACAGGTCATCATGCCCTTAGTTCACGGCCATCATGTCTTTAATACACAGGTCATCATGCCCTTAGCACACGGGTCATTGTGACCTTATCACACAGGTCAGCATGCCCTTAGCACACAGCTCACTGTGCCCATAACACACAGGTCATCGTGCCTTTAACACACGGGTCATTGTGTCCTTAGCACACAGGTCATTGTACCCTTGGTACTTAGGACGTTGTGCCCTTAGTACGCAGGTCATTGCTCTCTCAGCTGGCAGGTCATTGTGCCCTTAGCAAACAGATAATTGTGCCCTTAGTACACACAGGTCATTGTGCCCTTAGAACACAGGTCATCACACCCTTAGTTTACAGGTCATCATGTCCTTAGTTCACAGTGATCGTGTCATTAGCACACAGGTCATCCTGTCCTTAGAACACGTCATTGTGCCCTTAGTGCACAGGTCATTGTGCCCTTAGTACACACATCATTTTGCCCTCAGCACACATGTCATTGTGACTTTAGCACACAGGTCACTGTGGCCTTAGCACACAGGTCATTGCTTCCTTTCTACACAGTCATTGTGCCCTTAGTACACAGCTGACAGTGCCCTTAGTACACAGGTCATTGTTTCCTTAGTACACAGGTCATCAAGCCCTAAGCACACAGCTCTCGGTGCCCTTAACACAGAGATCATCTTACCCTTACCACACGTCATTGCTCCCTTAGTACACAGGTCATTGTTCCCTTACCACACAGGTCATCACGCCCTTAGTACACAGGTCAGCAAGTCCTCAGCACACAGCTCACTGTGCCCTCAACACAGAGGTCATCTTACTCTTAGCACACAGGTCATTGTGCTCTTTTTACACAGGTCGTCATGCCCTTAGCACACAGCTCACCGTGCACTTCACACACAGGTCATCATGCCCTTAGCACACAAGTCATCATGCCCTTAGCACACATGTCATTGTGCCCTTAGCAAACAGGTCATTGTGCCCTTACTACAAGGTCATCATGCCTTTTAGTACACAGGTCATCGTGACCTTCAATCAATCAATCAAACACATAATTTGTAAAGCGCACTACATACCCGGTAGGGTTTCAAGGCGCTTGGTGGGGGAATGGGGAGGGGGGGGAGGTGCTGTTACTGGTCGAAGAGCCAGGTCTTGAGTTGTCTCCTGAAAGTCAGCAGGTCTTTGGTTTGTCACAGGTCGAGGGGGAGGGTGTTCCAGGTCTTGGCGGCGCGATGGGAGAAGGACCTGCCTCCGGAAGTGGTTCTCCGGATGCGTGGGACCGTGGCCAGGGCGTGGTCAGCGGAGCGGAGGTTCCTGTTGGGTACGTAGAAGGAGAGTCGACTGTTGAGATAAGCTGGGCCGGTTTTGTGGAGTGCTTTGTGTGCGTGGATCAGGAGCTTGAAGGAGATTCTTTTGTCGAGGGGAGCCAGTGCAGGTTCCTCAGGTGGGGGGTGATGTGGTTGCGGCGCGGGACGTCGAGGATCAGGCGTGCGGAGGCATTCTGGATTCTCTGTAGTCTGCTGATGAGCTTGGACGGGGCTCCGGAGTAGAGGGCGTTTCCGTAGTCAAGTCTGCTGCTGACTAGGGCCTGGGTGACTGTTTTCCTCGTGTTGGTTGGAATCCATCTGTAGATCTTGCGGAGCATGCGGAGGGTGTTGAAACAGGTGGAGGAGACTGCGTTGACTTGTTTGATCATGGAGAGTTTCGAGTCGAGGATGACTCCCAGGTTGCGTGCGCGGTCGGTGGGGGCCGGGGGGGACCCCAGTGAAGTGGGCCACCAAGAGTCGTCCCATGCGGAGGGGTTGGATCCGAGGATGAGGATTTCCGTCTTGTCTGTGTTCAGTTTGAGGCGGCTGTCCTCCATCCAGTCAGCGGCGGCCTTCATTCCCTGGTGGAGGTTGGATTTGGCGGTGAGGGCGTCCTTTGTGAGGGAGAGGATCAGCTGAGTGTCGTCGGCGTAGGAGATTATGTTGAGGTCGTGCTGTCGGGCGATGCATGCTAGTGGTGCCATGTAGACGTTGAACAATGTCGGGCTGAGGGAGGATCCTTGAGAGACGCCACAGATGATCTTGGAGGCCTCGGATCGGAACGGGGGAGGCGGACTCTCTGCGTTCCGCCGGAGATCAAGGAGGTGGTCCAGTCCAGGGCCTTGTTACGGATCCCTGCTTCGTGGAGGCGCGTGCGTAGTGTGAGGTGGAAGACGGTGTCGAAGGCGACGGAGAGGTCCAGGAGGATGAGGGCCACCGTCTCGCCGTTGTCCAGCAGGATCCTGATGTCGTCTGTGGCGCTGATGAGGGCGGTCTCAGTGCTGTGGTTGCTGCGGAATCCTGATTGGGACGGGTCTAGGATGCTGTTGTCTTCGAGGTGCCAGGTGAGCTGGGTGTTTACTATCTTCTCGATGACCTTAGCTGGGAACGGAAGCAAGGAGATGGGCCTGAAGTTCTTAAGGTCGCTAGGTCAGTAGGGCGTTGATCTCTGCATGCTTCCAGATCTCAGGGAAGGTGGCGGTCTCGAAGGACAGGTTGATGATTTTGTGCAGGTGGGGAGCGGTGGACTTGCTCGCTTTGTTGAACATGTGGTGCGGGAGAGGGTCGGATGGGGATCCGGAGTGGATTGTTCCCATGGTCTTGATTGTGTCCTCGATGCTTACGTTGGCCCAGGTTGTCAGGGTGTCGTGGGCGGTTGGGTGCGGTGGGTTCAGTGCGGTGTGGTCGGCAGGGGTCATCCGGGGTCTGAAGCTGTCATGGATGTCGGTGATTTTCCAGTGAAAGAAGGTGGCGAGGGAGTCGCACAGGGCTTGCGATGGTGGGACGTCGTTGGAGCTGGGGTTGGAGAGTTCCTTCACGATGGTGAAGAGCTCCTTGCTGTTGTGTGCGTTGTTGTCAAGGCGGTCTGTGAAGGAGGTTCTTTTGGCGGTCCTGATGAGGAGGTAGAAGTTGCAGATGGCGTCTTTGTGGGCAGTGCGGCTGTCTGGCGTCTTGTCGTTGTGCCATATGTTTTCCAGTTTCCGGCAGGTGCGTTTGGAGTTGAGGAGTTCCGGGGTGAACCAGCTGACTCTTCTGCTGGTGTCTGTGTTGGTGGGGTTTTTCAGTGGAGCGACGGTGTTGGCGCAGTCGTTCATCCAGCGTTCGAGGGAGAGTGCCCCTTCATCCGGGTTGGTTGGGGTCGTCGGGGGGTTGAGTGCGAGGTTTGTTTGTAGTTGTTCTTCAGTGATTTTGCCCCAGCGGCGGCGGGGGTCTGTAGGGTGCGGTGGTGTGTGGGCGGTTTACGGAAGGAGAAGTGGATGCAGTGGTGGTCTGTCCAGGTGAGTTCGGAGGCGTGGCTGAAGGTGATGTGGGGGCTTGAGGAGAAGATGACATCTAGCGTGTGGCCGGCGTTGTGGGTCGGCGTCGTGACAAGCTGTTTCAGTCCGAGGTTGGCGAGGTTGTCGATCAGGGTGGAGGAGTTGCTGTCGTTCTTGTTCTCCAGGTGAAAGTTCAGGTCTCTGAGGAGGATGTAGTCGGTGGAGGGCAGCGCGTGTGTGCTGATGAGGTCGGCGATGGAGTCGCAGAATTGAGGCCGGGGTCCTGGAGGTCTGTAGACGCGGGTGCCTTTTAAGGTAGTCTTTGGGTTCTTGTGCATCTGGAAGTGCATGTGTTCGGCAGTGCTGAGGTTGTGGTTAGTGTTTGTTGAGATCTTGATGGTGTTTTTGTGGACGATGGTGATTCCTCCTCCGGCCCTGTTGGTGCAGTCTCTGCAGGTGATCTTGTACCCGTCTGGGATGGCTATGGCGATGTCTGGCGAGGAGGTTTTGTTCATCCAGGTCTCGGTCAGGAAGGCGACGTCCGGTGATGTGGTGTCGAGTAGGTCCCAGAGTTCGACGGCGTGTTTGTGTGCGGAGCGGGTGGTGATCAGGATGCATCTAAGCTGGTTGGCTTCCGTTGTGTTGGGTGGCTTGGCGGTTTCGTGGCAGGAGAAGCTGCAGTTCCGGCAGGTGAAGGGGCCGTGGGTGCGCCTCGGGGCGGCCTTGCAGCAGGTGTGATTTCTTCCTGGGTTGAGAGCGATGAGGGTCTTGGCGTCGTAGCGGATTTGGTCGTCCTGGCAGGTGCGGGGCCAGGGGTTCTGGTGCTGGGCGCGGTCCGGGCGCGGACGGGCGCAGACGGGCTTGCCTTAGGCTCACCATATATGGGGAGGTGGGGAGGGAGGAGCAGATGGGAGGCGAGGGATGGGTGTGGCAAATGGGCATGGAGGGGGCAGGGCCGCAGGGGAGGCAGCGGCGGGGACGGAGGACGGGAGACTGGCGCGGGGCACAGAGGAGCGAAAGGTCTACAAAATGCAAAGGGGCACAGAGCAAGCAGCGATCAGGATACAAAATACAGGGGGCACAAAGCAGAGCAGTGAGCCGGGGCAGGGGGCACAGAGCAAGCGGCGATCAAGATACAAAATACAGGGGGCACAAAGCAGAGCGGTGAGCGGGGGCAGGGGGCACAGAGCAAGCGTCGATCAAGATACAAAATACAGGGGGCACAAAGCAGAGCGGTGAGCGGGGGCATGGGGCACAGAGCAAGCGGCAATCAGGATACAAAATACAGGGGGCACAAAGCAGAGCGGTGAGCGGGGGCAGGGGGCACAGAGCAAGTGGCGATCAGGATACAAAATACAGGGGGCACAAAGCAGAGCGATGAGCAGGGGCAGGGGGCACAGAGCAAGCGGCGATCAGGATACAAAATACAGGGGGCACAAAGCAGAGTGGTGAGCGGGGGCAGGGGGCACAGAGCAAGCGGCGATCAGGATACAAAATACAGGGGGCACAAAGCAGAGCGGTGAGCGGGGGCAGGGGGCACAGAGCAAGCGGCGATCAGGATACAAATTACAGGGGGCACAAAGCAGAGCGGTGAGCGGGGGCAGGGGGCACAGAGCAAGCGGCGATCAGGATACAAAATACAGGGAGCACAATGAGAGCGGTGAGCGGGGGCAGGGGGCACAGAGTAAGCGGCGATCAGGATACAAAATACAGCGGGCACAAAGCAGAGTGGTGAGCGGGGGCAGGGGGCACAGAGCAAGCGGCGATCAGGATACAAAATACAGGGGGCACAAAGCAGAGCGGTGAGCGGGGGCAGGGGGCACAGAGCAAGCGGCGATCAGGATACAAATTACAGGGGGCACAAAGCAGAGCGGGGGCAGGGGGCACAGAGCAAGCGGCGATCAGGATACAAAATACAGGGAGCACAATGAGAGCGGTGAGCGGGGGCAGGGGGCACAGAGCAAGCGGCGATCAGGATACAAAATACAGCGGGCACAAAGCAGAGCGGTGAGCGGGGGCAGGGGGCACAGAGCAAGCGGCGATCAGGATACAAAATACAGGGGCCACAAAGCAGAGCAGTGAGCGGGGGCAGGGGGCACAGAGCAAAACGGTGATCAGGATACAAAATACAGGGGGCACAAAGCAGAGCGGCGAGCGGGGGCAGGGGGCACAGACAGATGCAAGAACAAAGCAACAGGCAGCAAAAGGAAACAGTGAAAAACAAACCTAAAGGCCACCACTGGCCACCAGGGATGAGGCGCAGGTGGAAGCCTGCAGGTGGAGGAGGGCCTCGAATTCACCGGTGGCGGCAGCAGCAGCGATCAGCGAACAGCAACAGCGGGGTTGCAGGCGGAGCTGCAGCGGGGGGGGAGCAACCTACCAGGAGGTCAAGTGTGCCCTTAGCACACATGTCATTGTGCCCTTAGTGCACAGGTCATCATGCCCTTACCACACAGGTCACTGTGACCTTATCACACAGGTCAGCATGCCCTTAGCACACAGATCACTGTGCCCATAACACACAGGTCATTGTGCCCTTAGTATATAGGTCGTTGTGCCCTTAGTACACAGGTCATTGCTCCCTTAGCTCACAGGTCTTTGTGCCATTAGCATACAGGTCATTGTGCCCTTAGTACACACAGGTCATTGTGCCCTTAGAAAAAAAAAGGTCATAACTCCCTTAGTACACAGGTCATTGTGCCCTTAGCACACGGGTCATTGCCTCCTTCATACACAGTCACCAAGCCCTTAGCACACAGCTCACTGTGCCCTTAACACAGAGGTCATCTTACCCTTAGCACACTGGTCATTGCTCCCTTAGTACACAGGTCATTGTGCTCTTACCACTCAGGTCATCATGCCCTTAGTACACAGATCAGCAAGTCCTCAGCACACAGCTCACTGTGCCCTTAACACAGAGGTCATCTTACTCTTAGCACACAGGTCATTGCTCCCTTAGTACACAGGTCACTGTGCCCTTACCACTCAGGTCATCATACCCTTAGTACACAGGTCATCGTGCCCTTAGCATACAGGTCATTGTGCCCTTAGCACACAGGTCATTGTGCCCTTAGTACACAGATCAGCAAGTCCTCAGCACACAGCTCACTGTGCCCTTAACACAGAGGTCATCTTACCCTTAGCACACTGGTCATTGCTCCCTTAGTACACAGGTCACTGTGCCCTTACCACTCAGGTCATCATACCCTTAGTACACAGGTCATCGTGCCCTTAGCATACAGGTCATTGTGCCCTTAGCACACAGGTCATTGTGCCCTTAGCACACAGGTCATTGTGCCCTTAGCACACTGGTCATTGCTCCCTTAGTACACAGGTCATTGTGCCCTTAGTACAGAGGTCATCATGCCCTTAGTACACAGGCCATCGTGCCCTTAGTACACAGGTCATCGTGCCCTTGGCATACAGGTCATTGTGCCTTTAGCACACGTCATTGTGCCCTTAGTACACAGGTCATTGCGCCCTTAGTACACAGGTCATCGTGCCCTTAGTACACAGGTCATCGTGCCCTTAGCATACAGGTCATTGTTCCTTTAGCACACAGGTCAGCATGCCCTTAGCACACAGATCACTGTGCCCATAACACACAGGTCATTGTGCCCTTAGTATATAGGTCGTTGTGCCCTTAGTACACAGGTCATTGCTCCCTTAGCTCACAGGTCTTTGTGCCATTAGCATACAGGTCATTGTGCCCTTAGTACACACAGGTCATTGTGCCCTTAGAAAAAAAAAGGTCATAACTCCCTTAGTACACAGGTCATTGTGCCCTTAGCACACGGGTCATTGCCTCCTTCATACACAGTCACCAAGCCCTTAGCACACAGCTCACTGTGCCCTTAACACAGAGGTCATCTTACCCTTAGCACACTGGTCATTGCTCCCTTAGTACACAGGTCATTGTGCTCTTACCACTCAGGTCATCATGCCCTTAGTACACAGATCAGCAAGTCCTCAGCACACAGCTCACTGTGCCCTTAACACAGAGGTCATCTTACCCTTAGCACACTGGTCATTGCTCCCTTAGTACACAGGTCACTGTGCCCTTACCACTCAGGTCATCATACCCTTAGTACACAGGTCATCGTGCCCTTAGCATACAGGTCATTGTGCCCTTAGCACACAGGTCATTGTGCCCTTAGCACACTGGTCATTGCTCCCTTAGTACACAGGTCATTGTGCCCTTAGTACAGAGGTCATCATGCCCTTAGTACACAGGCCATCGTGCCCTTAGTACACAGGTCATCGTGCCCTTGGCATACAGGTCATTGTGCCTTTAGCACACGTCATTGTGCCCTTAGTACACAGGTCATTGTGCCCTTAGTACACAGGTCATCGTGCCCTTAGTACACAGGTCATCGTGCCCTTAGCATACAGGTCATTGTTCCTTTAGCACACAGGTCATTGTGCCCTTAGTACACAGGTCTTTGTGCCCCTAATATACTGATCATCATGCTCATTAGTATATAGGACATCACATCTTTAGTACGTAGGTCATCATACCCATTAGTACCCAGGCCATTGTACCTTTAGTACACAATTATTGTTATTGTTGAGCACTAAATATTTTTAGCTGAAAATTGTGAAATTCACCCTTCAGAAATCTTTACCTGTTCTTGCACGACAGCGCGTAGCCCTTCAGGTCACTCCCCGGTCCACCACGGGTTTCTGTCCCGATTGAGTGGAGGGAGCTCACTTCCGGTACTGGGTCAGCGCTCCAGTCTCTCTGTGCCTCACGCCATAAATCCCGATGCAAAGCGAAGCGCGCAGCGGACGCGTCAAGGTAGCCATATCGTTGTTTTTCGTCAGTCTACCTGGCGCTAGCTGTTGGTTGCACTCGCTCCTTTAAAAAAGTTTTATACGCCTTACTTGTTTTAAAATTGACTGTCACTCGTTATTGTTGAGCACTAAATATTTTTAGCTGAAAATTGTGAAATTCACCCTTCAGAAATCTTTACCTGTTCTTGCACGACAGCGCGTAGCCCTTCCGGTCACTCCCTGGTCCACCACGGGTTTCTGTCCAGATTGAGTGGAGGGAGCTCACTTCCGGTACTGGGTCAGCGCTCCAGTCTCTCTGTGCCTCACGCCATAAAACCCGATGCAAAGCGAAGCGTGCAGCGGACCCGTCAAGGTAGCCATATCGTTGTTTTTCGTCAGTCTACCTGGCGCTAGCTGTTGGTTGCACTCGCTCCTTTAAAAAAGTTTTATACGCCTTACTTGTTTTAAAATTGACTGTCACTCGTTATTGTTGAGCACTAAATATTTTTAGCTGAAAATTGTGAAATTCACCCTTCAGAAATCTTTACCTGTTCTTGCATGACAGCGCGTAGCCCTTCCGGTCACTCCCCGGTCCACCACAGGTTTCTGTCCCGATTGAGTGGAGGGAGCTCACTTCCGGTACTGGGTCAGCGCTCCAGTCTCTCTGTGCCTCACGCCATAAAACCTGATGCAAAGCGAAGCGCGCAGCGGAAGCGCGCAGCGGGCGCGCCGGCGGCGCGCCGAAGGCGCGCCAAAGGCAAGCCCGTCTGCGCCCGTCCGCGGCCGACCGGGCTCAGGGCCCAGGATCGCTGGGCTTGACTCCCCAAACTCGGTTACCTACTCGAGAGAAAACTTGCTAGCTATCAGGGGTCACGCTAATAGATGTTGTGTCCACCCTATCTCCCTGGATGCTCCTAAAGATAAGTGTCCCCACTGTGGTTACAACTTTGCCCGCAAACCCATTACCTCGCTCCCCGCAAGCAAACAACTGAACATGGCCCTGCTGAATTGCAGATCACTGCCTAAGCACGCCATAGAAATTTTTCTACTATTAGACGAGTCAGAAATAGACATCCTATTTCTCACAGAGACCTGGCTCTCACCCAACTCAGACCCTGAGGTGATTCAAGCACTCCCCCCGGGCTACGTGATCCAACGCCTTGACAGAATAGGCTGCAGAGGTGGAGGAATTGCCATTATTCATAAAGACCAGTTAGTCTGTCGTCTCTTACACAGCCCCCTGCTGGACTGTGAAAATATTCAATTCTCCATCCAAATTACCTCTCTAGTTACCCTCTCTGGGATCCTTATATATCGCCCTCCAGGACCTCCTGGAAAATTCTGCAGCTCGCTACTCGAACCACACTAAATCTAGCCTGCATCTCGTCCAATTTTACTCTGCTTGGAGATTTTAACTTACATCTAGATGAGCCCTCTAACAAAGTGTCTACTGACCTTATGCACGACCTCGCAGTGTATCAGCTCCACTTGAAAAACCACCTTGTCACACACGCGAAGGGCCACCTTCTTGACCCGATCTTTTCCAATAATAATGAGTTAGAGGGATTGGACCCCATCCCCCTTCCCTGGTCAGATCACTTTCTGATCCCTTTCGTCTGGCAAATCCCCCAGACACACACCCCTCTGGTGTCTTCACGAACCTGGGTGCGACACTGGCCCAGACTTAGCATCAAGAACTGGACCCACGAACCCGAACGGACTATTCCTAGTCCCGACCCCAATCCGGTAGTCGCAAACAGAAAGTTTCACGCATGGATTGAAAACTCACTCAACATAGTACTTCCCCGCAAAAACAGTCTGCAGAAAAGTGGTCCTAATAAATGTCCCTGGTTCACTCCTTGCCTTCGCACCCAGAAGCAACAATGTAAAAGATTGGAACGGGCTTGGAGAAAAGATTATTCTTACGAGAAAAAAGTTGCCTATAGAGCAGCTATTGCTGCCTATAAAACAGAAATTAGAGCAACACAGACCACCTACTTTGCAGAAAAAATTCAAGCCTCAAGCAACTCTTCCAAAGAAATCTTCCGAATTATAAAAACACTCACACGTACCACTGACCCCCCACAGGCGGCAGACCCCACTGGCCAGCACTGTGAAGACCTGGCAGGTTTCTTCTCCTCAAAAATTAAAAAAATCCTCAACCTTCTTCCACCCATCACGACGGACTATGTTTTGAACCCGGAACCCCTGGAGAACTATAGATGTCTTGATTCTTTTGCCCCTCTCTCAGAGGAACACCTTTGCCACATCTTAGAAGCAATAAAAAGGGGCTCCCCCTACGACCCGGCACCCTTCAAAATCCTTAAGCAGGCATTGCCTACCATTATCCCCCCCATTACCAACTTGATCAACGCCTCCTTAGCCGCAGGCACAGTCCCCAGGACTGGAAAAAGGCGATGGTGAAGGCACTTTTAAAGAAACCTCACCTCGATCCCCTGGAATTGGGCAATTATCGTCCTATCTCTCTGCTTCCAGGCATTAGCAAGGCCGCGGAAAAGTATGTCAATAAAATACTCTCGGCCCACCTGGAAACCTCTAACCTGCTCCACTCCTCACAAACTGGCTTCCGCCCTGGTCAGGGCACCGAGACGGCGCTTATTGCGGTGGTTGAGGAATCTCGGAAAATTCTGGACGCAGGAGGATCCTCAGCCATCATCCTTCTAGACTTGAGCGCCGCCTTCGATACGGTGAAGCATCACATGTTAATTCACCGTCTCAGAAACGTGGGAGTGACGGGTACAGCCCTATCCTAGCTGGAATCTTTTCTGGAAGACAGATCCTTCCAGGTATTTGAAGGGAATACTCAGTCTCAACCTGTCCCTCTCTTATGCGGAGTACGGCAGGGCTCCTCTCTGAGCCCTACCCTTTTTAATGTTTATATGTCCCCATTAGCTCAGATAGTCTCCCCATTTGGAATCCAGCTGATCACCTACGCAGACGACACCCAGCTCTGAATCAGGAAGAACAGTCCTCTATAAATCTTTGCTCATGCCTTAAAGAAATTAATAGCTGGATGAGCCTCTCCCATCTTAAACTCAATGGGGACAAAACAGAGCTCATGTTGCTGGGTAATCAAGCTAGCTTTATTCCCAGCATATCTTGGCCTACAGACATGGGACCTGCACCACTGCCCAAACAAGAAATAAGAAGTCTGGGCATATGGTTAGACCAGGATCTCACTTTTATGACACAAGCAAGGAAAACTGCGGCTACCTGCTATGGCATACTCCGCACTTTACGAAAAGTACTTCCCCTCTTGCCCCCCCTCCCAAGAAAACTCGTGGTTCAGGCACTTGTTTTGTCCAGGCTGGACTATGGCAATGCCCTTTACCTGGGCGCACCGAGAACAGTAATCTCTAAACTTCAGATCGTTCAGAACTCAGCTGCTAGGCTTCTCACCAAAACTAATAGCCGCAGTTCAGCCAAACCTGCTCTGCACACACTGCATTGGCTTCCAATACAGGAAAGAATCCATTTCAAGACCCTCTGTATTGCACATAAAATTCTCCATAATAAAGGCCCTCCCGCCATCAAAAACCTCCTTAAACCCTACAAACCTACAAGAAATCTCCGCTCAGATCAACTTCATTTAGCAGCAGTCCCCAGAATCAGAAAGGCTCGTTCAGGAGGTCGCCTTTTTTCTTACAACGCCCCGAAACTCTGGAACACCCTCCCTCTTTTCATCCGCAAAGAAGCCAACCATCTGTCATTTAGGAAACAACTTAAGACCTGGCTATTTCCGTAAATTCCATCCCCTTCTTGACTATATCCGCAGCGCTGGGATGCCTCCGGGTAGCCATGCGCTATATAAGAACATCTTCATTCATTCATTCAAGTCAAGGTGCCCTTAGTACACAGGTCATCGTACCCATTACTATACAGGTAATCCTTCCAATAGAACACAGGTCATCATGTCATTAGTACACCGGTCACCTTGCCCTTAGTATACAAGTCATGGTGCCCTTATTGTACATGTCACCATGCTCACCAGTACAATGGTCATTGTACCCTTAGCACACATCTCATAGTTCTCTTAGTACACAGCTAATCACACCCTTAGTACTCAGGTCATCATGCCCATTAGTACAAAGGTCATCAAACCCTGAGTACAAAGGTTATCATGCCCTTAGCACAAAGGTCATCCTTCGCTTAGTATATGGTCATCTTTACCTTATAATACAGGTCATCGCTCCCTTAGTCTCAAGTCATCGCACCATTAGTACTCAAGTCATCATCCCCTTAGTACACAGATCATCGAACTCATAGCTCATTGGTCATCACGCCCTTAGTACACAAGTCATCATACCCATTAGTACACAGGTCATCGAACCATTAGTACAAAGGTCATCGTACCCTTAGTACAGAGGTCATCACGCCCTTAGCACAGAGGTCATCATTCCCTTAGCACAGAGGTCATCCTTTCTTTAGTACATATTCATCTTTTCCTTAGAATACAGGTCATCGCGCCCTTAGTCGCATCATTGTGTTGCAGGGATTCTGCACATACACAGAACTACGCGCAGGAAACCAGGACCTCAGTGTGTAGTGGTGTACCAAAATACCCACCTCGGTGCCCAGAACCCCAATCCGACTAGCTGCAGTGTATCATTTGTTCTCCGTGCTACAGCAGAGCTACCAATTATTAGACATCCTAGAACAGGCTACTCCGTCCCTCTCAGGATATGTGGAAACAAGAACACTCTTTCATTCAAACTCTCGTACTTGTCCCCAACATGAGTAAATAGAGTCAAGGAATAGTTTAAAATGTTTATTTTAACTAACATGCTCTATAATGCAGTACACGAGCAAATACTTGCAGCGATATGCATAAGATCAAACAAATCAGCATTGATACAATTCCATATAGAACAAAAGGGGAATTCATGTTCTAATGATGGTGGAAACAGGACTATAGCTCCTTGCCACCCTCCCTGTGCTAGAAGCAAGTTTATTATAATTATAGAAGACCTCCAGGCTTTGTCAGGGGGACCCCATACCTCCGAATTCAGATGCAGGAATTTACATCACCGGACGAGCACAGCTCTTCTATCCTGGAAAGCGTTTCTCAAAGTGTGTTAACACGAATGCAAGGCAATATTAAAAGGACCAGATTTCCAGGTTTGCAGCTGTGTTCTGTGTTATGGCTAGGAACGTGAGAATGACCAAAGCAAATCAACAGAGCTCATTGTACTTAAACCTTGAACACGCAGTACAGACGAGGAGCAGAGTGTTCAACTAAATATGTGAAATGCAGACAGTTCTCATGTGAAAGCGAGCAAGCAAAGTGTTTATGGGAAATGTGGCATGTAGTAACGTGAGCAAAAGCGGCAAAATGGCGGTCAAGCATATACTAACTTATGCTAACTTAGCAATGTCCGCAGGTGTGTCCATATCCTCACTACAATTGCACTATCACTACTCAAGTCATCATCCCCATTAGTACACAGGTCATCAACCCTTATAGGCAGATTTACAAGCCCCTTGCGTCATTTTTGCGCTGCTGTTGCGTCACTTTTCGTGACACAGCAACAGTGTAAAAATGCGGCCCATTTACAACGTGACGCATCTAGGGAGATGCGTCACGTTGTAAAGCCCTGCGTCACATTATACCTGCGTCAGGTATAATGTATGCAGGGTGGGCGTTCCTTCGCAAGTAAGCCTCGTAGGAGTGACGCAGTGAAATCTACAAGATTTCACTGCACCACTCCTAGGACGCCACAGCATCAAATTCTTACGCCTGCTTGAAGCAGGCGCTAGAAGTGACGCAGCACAATGATGATAGGCCTCCCCCTGCATTGCTGGAGCTGTGTTGTGAGTGCGACACCACTCCAGCAATGCGTGACTTTTGCGTCAACAGATGCGTCAGAAATTCTGACGCATCTGTCAATCCTTGCGCCCTGGTGTGCCGTATTGTAAATACAGCGCATCCATAGTGGTGCAAGGGTTTCTAATGGTGGCGCAGGGAAAGTGACACATCTTTATAGATGCGCCACTTTCTTGTAAATCTGCCCCTTAGTCCATAGGTCATCATGCCCTTAGCACACAGGTCATCCTTCCCTTGGCACACAAGTCATCGCACCCTTAGTACACAGGTCATCACACCCTAAGTATACAGGTCATTGTTCCCTTAGCATACAGGTCATCACACCCTTAGTACACAGGTCATTTTGTCCTTAGCATACAGGTCATCGCACCCTTAGTACACAGGTCATTGTGCCCTTAGCATACAGGTTATTGATCCCTTAGAACACAGGTCATTCTGCCTATAGAACACAGGTCATTGTGCCCTTAACACACAGATCATCGCACCCTTAGCACAAAGGTCATTGTGCTATTTGTACACATGTGATCATGCCCTTAGTACAACGTTTAAAATTATTTTTATGGAAGGAGGCACAGAGGCACCTTGCATCATACTCTGATAGGGGCACGCTAAAGCGAAGGCTTGTACTTGTTCTCATAATTCCCTTACATCCAAACAGGCACTCACCCATTAATCCATGTGCATGGTCATTCATGAAGTCAGACATCTAGGGATTTAGAGTTACCAACATCTACGTTAGGAGCACTTGTACATTGCTGTGCAGCAGCCATGTGTTTGGTGGTCCCCGAAGACTATCCAAATGTCTCTGTAATTTGTTGTCATTTAACCGAGATAATGTCTGCAGTAGTGAACAGTGAATTCATCCATCCATGCGCACATCCATTTGTGAACACTCACTCTTCCACACACACACGCACACACACTCACAGTAACACTGACACACACCACACACACACACACACACACACACACACACACTCACTCACACATAAACACACACACCCTCACACACATAGCCACACGCGCACACACACACTTTCCAATCAAACCTTCCAATCAATGAACGAGAAGTTTCAGTTGTAAGCCAGATGCATTGACTTTGTCACTGTTTGTTTATTACAACAAGATCAAGTTGGTGAGTGCAGGATCTGGTTAAAACCAGATCACAGCAGTCACAAAGTGATGAGGAAGGAAGTCAGCATGCATTTGCAACAGTCCTCGATTTACATTGCTCATACATACCATACTAGGGCAGGATGATGAAGTATTCTGAGCAGTGTCTCCCTCACCTGTGCTCATAGTGCACAGTATAAAGAGAGAGTCAGCAGAGGTGCAGGGAACACCTTGTTAAACTGTCTCTTTGTTTGTTTTACAGTACATTCCTTGAGGTGTTATACCTGCATTGCAGCATCCACCAGTGATGCGTGCAACACTGAAACCAACTGCCCCTCGAGGTCCGAATACTGCATGAAAATCGAGGCCTCTGTCTCTGGAGGTAAGTGCAAACTTGTGTGCCTGCATCTGCGTCATCATGCTATGTATCTGAAGATACATATCCTAAACAGATCTCAAACATAAGAGTCTTCACAAACATGTGGGGTCTATGTAAGCAGAAAAATAAAATCAGACTGTTAGAACTGGGGGTCTCAAGTTGGCAGCGGTAGGTACCTTTGACCAAATAGGGACCCTTGCTTCTAAGTCAGGGAAAGGGGATTACACCACTGGATAACTCCTGCTCACCCCCTTGGTAGCTTGGCACGAGCAAACAGGCTTATCTCAGAGGCAGTGTGTTAAGCATTTGTGAACACATACAGTAATACAGTGAAAACACAACAGATGGACACCACACAGGTTTTATAAAAATAAGTATTCCTTATACAGACTTAACACAAGACCACAAACAACAAAATTCCACAATACTGTACTCAAAATTTACTTAAACATGGTAGGATTAACTTAGTTCAAGTTGATGATAAATGCAACACAGTTCTCAGTACCTGGATGCGTAATGCAAAATAAACAAAAGGCTCGCAGTGTTGGAGATGCGTCGGTTCCTTGCTTCGGGGGAGATGATGCGTTGCGCCTCAATGCTTGCGCAGAGTAGGGGATGCGTCTTGATCCTTACAGTAGAGGATGTGATGCGTAGATTCTCGTGCTGCAGCCCTGTTGCGATGCGGCAAGATGGCGCCTCGATGCGACAATCAGGTGTGATGCGATAAGATGGCGCCCTTGATGTGACGATGTTGAGACGATGCGGGCACGCCCTGGAAGCCTTGCGGCGACTCTGTACTTTGGGGCCGTGACAGGCCCTGCGACACGCTTCTCTGATGATGCGACGGTGACCCTCACGGTTGTGACGCACTTCTCCGGTGATGTGACAGCAGACAGCTGCGACGAAGACACGCTTCTGGGAGATGTGGCGGCGGCACGCTTCTCCGGCGATGCGATGACTACAGCTGTGGCGCGACACGCTTCTTGTTGCGTCGAGCTTCCAGCTCCCAGTGGCACGCAGGCTTCTGCAGATAGAATTCCCAGCAAGGAAATTCAGGGGGGAGCTGGTGGCGAAGTCTTTTGTCCCTGAGACTTCAGCAGGAGGCAAGCACAAGTTCAAGCCCTTGGAGAAATATTCTGCAAGATGATGAAGTACACACAAAAGTTCCTTCTCCTCTCCTTGGCACTAAAGACACCACTGTAGGCCAACCCAGCAACACAGCACCCTGGCAGGGGGCAGTCCACTCCTACAGCTTCCTCTGGTTCTTCTCCTTGGCAGAGGTTTCTTCTTCTTTTTCCTTGTTCTAAAGTCTTGGGGTATGGGTCCCAATATTAATACTATTTTTCACTTTGTTCTCTGAAGGCAGAGAGGCCTTTGCCTAGTCCAAACCAGTTCTGGTCAGTCCTGGAGCACTTTGTTTACCTGACTCCTTCTTTCCTTTCAGTGTGCAGGGCAGAGACAGCAGACACACCACAGGAGGTGGAGCCAGCATTGTGGAGGGAAGGCGCAGCCCTATTCAGATTCCAGGTGCAACTCCTCCCACCCATCTACATGCAGATCTTCCTATTCAGCCCTGAGCTGACTCACCCTCTCCCCTGGAATCCCCAGCCCCTGTCACTCACAGAACCAGACACACAATGCACAACCTAGCAGAGGCAGGCTTGGACAGTTAAGCAAGAAAATACCTACTTTCTAATAGTGGTATTTTCAAACACAAAATGTTAAAACCAACTTTACTAAAAGATGTATTTTATCATTCTGAGTTCTGGCATACTAAACTCGAATTTCTACCTAGTTCCCTGAGTCAGTTAGGATTTTAAGATGTAAAAATCAAACTGCCCATTCTGGCCGATGGGGAACAGGTAGCCTTGCAATAGTGAAAAACGAAAATGGCTGTAATTCACTATTAGGACATGCCACACATACCAGGGCATGTCCTACCTTGTACGTACAATGCACCCTGCCATTGGGCCTACCATAGGGGTGGCTGATATGAAGATAAGGGAAAGTTTAGGGACTGACAAGTGGGTGCACTTGGTCAGTCAGCATAGCAGTACCAGACTGCACATAGGCTCTGCAATGGCAGACCTGAGACACACTTTACAAGCTGCTTCTGTGGGTGGCACAACCAGTGCTGCAAGCCCACCAGCAGCATTTGATTTACAAGCCCTGAGCACACATGGTGCACTCTACTAGGGTCTGACAGGTAAATCAAATAACCCAATCATGGAGTCGCTAATCGATACATCAATTTAACATAGGGAGCACATGCACTGTGCACTTAATAGCAGTGGCACAGTGCCCAAAGCATCTAAACCAGCAAACCATATCAAAAACAGAGGAGGCAATCAGTAAAAATGCAAGGGAGACTCACGCCAATGGTACCAGGTCTAACACGTGTCCCCTCCAGCTGAAATGTGGGGAGAACTACCCTTCCCCTTGGGAGTTCTCTTCTCTAAGGCAGAAAAATCTGGACAGACATTGGCGTGTTCTGTACCAGGGCGGTGTTCCACCGTAAAGTCCATCCCCTGTAGGGAAATGGACCACCTCAACAACTTTGGGTTCTCACCCCTCATCTGCATCAACCATCTGAGGGTCCTGTGGTCTGTCTGAACCTGGAAGTGAGTCCCAAACAGGTATGGTCTCAACTTCTTCAGTGCCCAGACCACAGCAAATGCCTCATGCTCAATTGCAGACTACTTCTGTTCCTGTGGAAGTAACCTCCTACTGATGAAGGCTACAGGTTGGTCTAGGCCCTCTTCATTAATCTGTGATAGAACAGCCCCCACACCATGCTCTGAAGCGTCTGTTTGAACAATGAATTATTTTGTGAAGTTGGGCGCCTGAAGCACGGGTGCTGTGCACATGGCAGTCTTCAGGGCGTCAAAAGCCTTCTGACAGGTGTCAGTCCAGTTCACTTTCTTGGGCTGCTTCCTGGAAGTCAGCTCAGTCAAGGGTACAGCAATGTTGCCATACCCCTTGACAAACCTCCTGTAGTACCCCGTGAGTCCTAAAAAGGCTCTCACCTGTGTCTGAGTCTTTGGGGGTTCCCACGCCAGGATGGTATCAATCTTGGGTTGCAGGGGCGCCACCTGACCGCTCCCCACCTGGTACCCCAAGTACACCACGGAACCCTGCCCGATCTGGCACTTACTCGCCTTGATCATAAGGCCTGCCTTGTGCAGTGCCATCAACACTTCCCAGAGGTGACGCAGATGTTCTTCCCAACTGGTGCTGAACACTGCAATATCATCTAGGTAGGTGGCACTGAAATCTGCCACTCCAGCCAAAACCTGGTTGACCAACCTCTGAAAGGTGGCAGGGGCATTCTTCATCCCAAAGGGCATAACCCAGAATTGGCAGTGCTCATAAGGTGTGGAGAATGCTGACCTCTCTTTGGCCCCATCACTTAAGGCGATCTGCCAGTACCCAGACGTCAAATCAAACGTGCTGAGGTACCGTGGAGCCCCCAACCGATCAATGAGCTCATCAGCTCTGGGGATGGGGTGCGCATCAGTCCTGGTGACTGAATTCAGTCCTTGGTAGTCCACACAGATCCTGAGTTCAGGTGTGGCACCAGGCGAGGCAGCCTTTGGGACCAAGACCACTGGGCTGACCCAAGGACTGTTGGAGGACTCAATCACCCCTTAGGCAAACATTTTTTGAGACTTCCTCCTTGATGTAAGTCCTGACCTTGTCAGTCACACTGTAAGCCTTGTGCTTCACAGGAGGACTGTCCCCAGTGTCCACATCATGGACGCACCACTCAGTGACACCAGGAACCAAGGAAAACAAATCAGAGAATTGTCCCAACAGTTGGCGACAATCTTGCTGCTGATCAGGGGTCAGTGTGGCCGAGAGACTGACACCATCCACTGAACCATCTTGCTCTGTTGCAGACAGGAGGTTAGAAGGAGGTTCTGTCTCCTCCTCGATTCCATCATCCGTCGCTAGAAGCATGCCCACTTTGGACCTTTCTAAGTGGGGCTTCAGGCGGTTCACATGTAGGACCCACAAAGGCAAGTTCACCAGGTAGGTGACATCACTCTTGCGCTCTACCACCTCAAATGGACCGGTCCACCTATCCTGGAGTGCACAAGGCTCTACTGGGGCCATGATCCAAACTTTCTGTCCAGGTTGAAGCTCAATCAGAGTGGCATTCTGATCGTACCACCACTTCATCTCTTCCTGGCTGGCTTCCAGATTAGCCTGAGCGAGCTCTCTGAATCACAGAGTCTGGTTTCTGAATTCCAGCATGTAACTATATGCATCCTAGGGAGGTTTCCTGGGAGATTGCTCCCAGCCTTCCTTGACCAGACTCAAAGGTCCTCTTACCGGGTGTCCATAAAACAGTTCAAAGGGACTGAACCCTAGGGACTTTTGTGGCACCTCACGGTAAGCAAAAAGAAGGCATGGCAAGAGGACATCCCACTTGCGCCTCATTGGTTCCTCTAGACCCATGATCATGCCTTTAAGGGTCCAGTTGAATCTTTCAACCAGCCCAATACCTTGGGAGTGGTAAGGAGTGGTGAACTTGTAGGTAACACCACATTCCTTCCACAGGGACTTCAAATAACTGGATATGAAATTGGTATCACAGTCTGACACCACCTCTCTGGGGAACCCCACACGGGAGAAAATCCCCATCAGTGCACATCCCACCACAGGGGCTGTCACTGTCCTGAGCGGGATGACTTCCGGGTGGCATGGTCCATCAAGACCAGGATAAACCTGTTGTCCATGGCTGTCTTGGGGTCCAGTGGCCCCACAATGTCAATGCCCACCCGTTCAAAGGGGGTACTGACTACTGGGAAAGGTTGGATAGGAGCCTTTTACTTCCTTCCACTTTTCTCACCTGTCTGGCAAGTTTGACAGGTCCTACAATGAGTATCTGAACACTTCTGCATCTGGGGCCAATAAAAGTGAGTGACAAGCCTTTTGTCCTGCCCCAGATGTCCAGCTAAAGGTACATCATGAGCCAACCCCAGTAGGAAGGCTCTGAAGCGCTGGGGTACCACCAGCACATGGGCTGACCCAGGCTCAGCAACCTTAGGCTCTGTATACAGGAGGTCGTTCTCTCAGTAGATCCAATGTGATCCAAACTGATCACCTGCTGCCTGGTTTGTGGCCTGTTGCTGCAAACCCACAAGAGAAGGGCACTTCTTCTGTTCTGCACACAATTCCTCCCTGGAGGGTCCCCCTTCTTGCTGCCAATGGCTCAGCTCAGGCAGGTCCCCAGTTCAGCAACCTGCTCCCCTGTAGGTGCCAGGGCATCCCCCTCAAGGTCTTCCTCCTCCTGGACCGTGGGAACACTGGGGACTGGTTTCCCATGCACCCTACCTCTTCTCTTCAAGGCAGGCTCCTGGGCCATACTTTCAGGCTCCAGGACCTCTTCAAGACCCTTACTGGCTGCTATAGACCGAGTGGTTACACACGCCCAACATCTCCAAATGAGCCTTCTTCTCCACCTTAGCCCAAGGGGAGCTTTGCAAATCATTGCCCAACAGACAATCGACAGGCATGGCAGGCCTCACAGCTACTTGAAGAGTACCAGAGACCCCTCCCCCACTCAAAGGGAACCTGAGCCACCTTGCAGTGGCTCTCTGTGTTGTCAGCAGCAACAACTGGCTAAAAGGCATTGGGGACAACCTGCTCTTGAGACACCAGGTGACACTTGACAGCCGTCACACTGGCTCCAGTGTCCCTAAGAGCCTCCACTCTATGGCCGTTGATGGTCACCCACTGCCTGTATTTCTTAGTGTTATCAGGCAGCTGAGCTTGAGGGACCATCTCAAAGTCTCCTAATGAGACAAGGGACATTTTTGCGGGACCCCACCCACCTTGGGCACCTTTCTCCTCCCCTCCCAGGGCTACACGCGCCATCTGACGGGGTGGTGGTGCACGTGGTGGCACTCTGGAATCCTTCATGGGACACTGTGCATCAAACCAATGGTGGCCCACTTGACCACACGTAAAGCACTTGTAGGGGCCCCTCTGAACAGGTTTACCTGTCTGGGCCTCTTGCTTCTTCTCAGGGGGAGGCTGGGAACCCTTCCCTTGGTTCCCTTGAGAATTACTTTGGGGCCCTTTCTGGATCTCCCTCTGTTTACCCTTGTCCCCCCCACTCTTCTGCTGGGGACCCTGCCCACCTTTGACGGAATCTCCCACATGACCCTTGTGGACCCTGGGACTGACCCAGCGGTCTGCCTCCTCAGCAAGCTTCCTAGGATTATTTAACTTGCTATCAATAAGGTGCTGGTGTAGCTCTGGAAAACAGTTAGCAGACAAGTGCTCCCTTGCAAACAATTCATAGAGCGCTTTAACTGAATCAACTTTGCTACCCTTCACCCAACCATCCATAGCTCTGCAAAAAAAGATACATATTCTACCCAAGTGGTTCCCTCCAGTTTCTTACAATTCCTGAATCTCTGTCTATAGAATTCTGGGGTTAAACCATACCTTGTCATCAGGGCTTCCTTCATGTGGTCATAAGACATCCTATTCTCACTGGGCAGGTCTAACAAAGTATCCCTCCCCTCACTCGCAAAGCGGCCACACAACCCAGCTCCGCAACCCTTCTCAGGGACCTGGTGGGCCAACATTGCTATCTCATAGGCTGCAAAACACTGCCCAATAGCCTTATGCTTGTGGAAATCTTTGATGACATCCTTGGGAATGTACACTCTGCCTTCTGAAGGCACAGATGCTGTGCTGCCACCAGAGGGAATGATCTCTAAGCCCTTTGCCTTGATCTCTAACTCCCTCAACATACTCTCATGCTCCATTCTCATTCTCTCTCTCGCCAAGGACAACTTGTTGTTCTCCATTTCCCTCTGTCCCTCCATCTTAAGCTTAGCCATCTCCAGATTATGTGCCCTATTTCTCTCCCTGTCTTCCAACTCTCTGGGGGACAGGTCTTTGGAAGAGACACTACTGCGAGGTAGGGACTACACCCTTCCCCTGGCTGGAAACACTGGCCTATCCAGTTGCCCATCTGCCTCCCCAGCTGGCTCCACCACTGACTCAGGGGCATTTCTTGCTTCTACCCAGGCCCTCAGCGCCTTTTGATCGTCATCCTTTTTAGAAATGCCTGGTGCTGCAACTTTCAATTTCTTGCAGAGATACTTGAGATGAATCAAAGTGTAGGTTTCCAATCTATCTTCCTCAAAATCTAGATCCATAAATGCAACAGATGCTGGCCTACTCATGGCAGTAAAAATTGGCAGTTTCTCAGTAAAAAATAACAGTCCAAGGAAAAAACAATTCTGCCAAAAAGTATGTGGTCGCGGTTGTTCTGCACTCACTAGTAGTGTACACCAATCGCTGTATATGAGTCACAAATGCAGGTTCAAATCCCACCGCTGCCATCAATGTTAGAAATGGGGTCTCTAGTTGGCAGAGGTAGGTACCTTTGACAGAATAGGAACCCTTGCTTCTAAGTCAGGAAAAGGGGACTACACTACTGGATAACCCCTGCTCACCCCCTTGGTAGCCTGGCATGAGCAGACAGGCTTATCTCAGAGGCAGTGTGTTAAGCATTTGTGAACACATACAGTAATACAGTGAAAACACTACAGATGGACACCACACAGGTTTTATAAAAATAAGTATTTTTTATATAGACTTAACACAAGACCACAAACGACAAACATCCACAATACTGTACTCAAAATTGTCTTAAAGATAGTAGGATTAACTTAGTTCAAGTTGATGATAAATGCGACACAGTTCTCACAAAAGTACCTGGATGCGTAACGCAAAATAAACAAGAGGCTCGCAGCGTTGGAGATGCGTCAGTTCCTTGCTTCGGGGGAGAGGATTCGTCGCACCTCAATGCTTGCGCAGAGTAGGGGATGCGTCTTGATCCTTACCGTAGAAGAGGAGATATGTAGATTCTCGTGCTGCAGCCCGGTTGCGATGCGGCAAAATGGCACCTTGATGCGATGCGACATTCCGGTGTGATGCGATAAGATGGCGCCCTTGATGCGACAATGTTGAGACGATGCGGACACGCCCTGGCAGCCTTGCGGCGACTCTGTACTTTGGAGCCACGACAGGCCCTGCAACACACTTCTCCGATGATGCGACGGCGACCCTCAAGGTTGCGACGCGCTTCTCCGGTGATGTGACAGCAGACAGCTGCGACGAAGACACGCTTCTGGAAGATGCGGCGGAGGCACGCTTCTCCAGCGATGCAGATAGAATTCCCTGCAAGGAAATTCAGGGGGGAGTTGGTTGTGAAGTCTTTTGTCTCTGAGACTTCAGCAGGAGGCAAGCATAAGTTCAAGCCCTATGAGAAAAATTCACACAAAAGTTCCTTCTCCTCTCCTTGGCACTGAGGACACCACTGTAGGCCAACCCAGCAACACAGCACACTGGCAGGGGGCAGTCCACCCCTACAGCTTCCTTTGGTTCTTCTCCTTGGCAGAGGTTTCTTGTTGTTGTTCCAGAAGTGATCTAAAGTCTTGGGGTCTGGGTCCCCATATTTATACTACTTTTCTCTTTGTTCTCTGAAGGCAGAGAGGCCTTTGCCTAGTCCAAACCAGTTCTGGTCAGTCCGGGAGTACTTTTGTTTACCTGACTCCTTCTTTCCTTTCAGAGTGCAGGGCAGAGACAGCAGACACACCACAGGAGGTAGAGCCAGCATTGTGGAGGGAAGGCACAGCCCTATTCAGGTGCCAGGTGCAACTCCTCCCACCCATCTACATGCAGATCTTCCTATTCAGCCCTGTGCTGGCTCACCCTCACCCCTGGAATCTCCAGCCCCTGTCACTGACAGAACCAGACACACAATGCACAACCGAGCAGAGGCAGGCTTGGACAGTTAAGCAAGAAAATACCTACCTTCTAAAAGTGGTATTTTCAAACACAGAATGTTAAAACCAACTTCACTAAAATATTCTTTCCGTGAAATGAAATACACTGTTAAAAATGCTCCTTGCTCCCCCTTCGTTTGCCCACCTTTTTTTTTTAAAAGCAAAGCTAGAGAAGAATGTACGCAAAACAACGTTCTGCAAATAAAATGTTAAGTTAAACGTTATACTATTAAGCAACACTAGATGGCACTGTGACACAAGGTAACAAATTCAGTTACTTGGTTCTTCTCGACGTGATGAATGTTACTTCTCGGAAAGTTCAGTGAAAAGCGCTGTTGGAATTCAATAAAGAAAATTAAAAAAAACTTTAATAAACGTCGATGAACACGCTGTCAGTACCTTTCGTTTCCCTAGTAACGTTAGGGAAATAAATATGCCTTCCACATAGCGTTACGCACGTAAACAACGTTGCGTAATGTGACGAGATGATGACGGTGGAAGTCAAAAGAGTTCAATGACAATGGAACAGAGCGTGGAACCTTCGTGTGTCCTGAGTGCAAGTAGGTTGTTCCATGCAAATGGTTGAGAATGCGGTTGAAGTTTAAGAGATGTAATTGCATGAGCGTGTGAGTTTTGAAAAACGCCAGTCTTGTTTCCTCAAAGTAAAACAAGCATTTGCAATGCAATAGGTCTCGCAACTGCGAGATTTGGAGCTATTGGTATTGTAAATGACAATGCCTTTAATTTATTCACAAGCATCAGGCATCAGACATCCACAAGCATCAGACATCAGGCATAAGACATCCACAAGCATCAGACATCAGTCATGAGACATCAGGCATCAGACATCCACAAGCATCAGACATCAGTCATCAGGCATCAGGCATCCACAAGCATCAGACATCCACAAGCATCAGGAATCAGACATCCACAAGCATCAGGCATCAGTCATCAGGCATCAGACATCCACAAGCATCAAACATCAGGCATCAGACATCCACAAGCATCAGACATCAGGCATAAGACATCCACAAGCATCAGACATCAGTCATGAGACATCAGGCATCCACAAGCATCAGACATCAGTCATAAGGCATCAGACATCCACAAGCATCAAACATCAGGCATCAGACATCCACAAGCATCAGACATCAGGAATCAGACATCAGGTATCACACATCAGACAGACATCAGGCATAAGACATCAGGCATAAGACATCAGGCATCAGACATCAGGCATCAGACATCCACAAGTATCAGACATCTACAAGCATCAGACATTAGACATCAGGCATCAGACATCAGGCATCAGACATCCAAAAGCATCAGACATCCACAAGCATCAGGCATCAGGCATCATGCATCAGGCATCAGACACCATGCATGAGACATCCACAAGCATCAGACATCAGGCATCAGACGTCAGACATCATGCGTCAGACATCATGCGTCAGACATCATGCGTCAGACATCAGGTGTCAGACATCAGGTGTCAGACATCATGCGTCAGACATCCACAGGCATCAGACATCAGGCATCAGACAGCCACAAGCATCAGACATCCACAAGCATCAGACATCAGGAATCAAACATCCACAGGCATCAGACATCATGCATCAGTTATAAAGGTCTGAAAGATACTTCATATCGACACACTTATGCTTACTGAAGATTCACTGTGTGTTGTGTGAGACCTGGTAGAAAATGTACTGAAGAATACACCTGTAACTGGGCCAAGGCTAATATTCAATCTATTGTGTACTGTCAGTAAGTTAAGGCAGAGTGGAACATTTAAGTCACATCTTTGGCATTCTGCCACAACTGGCCAGGAACAATTCAAAGAGAGAGGAGGTGAAGCCGACGGGAACTCAACGCCCAGCTTCTGCAGCAGACCTAAACTTTTTTAATCCATGCCGGGAGATAGCGAGCTGCCTGCCCAGGGTCGAAGTTTGTTAAGAGGTGGAGCCAGGGGTACGCTTTGTGAGTTCTTTCGAGCCTTCAATAAGTGACACGACTGATTAATTCAATGGTTTTCACTGCTTGACCTCAGAAGGATAAAAGTCAGAGTCATCAGAGCTGGTAACAGAGATTTGAGGAGTCACATTATTGGTATAACGTAGGAGTGGGAAGTAAGCACGCACCACCTCTCTTGGTGCACGCCTTCCCCAAGCGCTTTTAAAATGTTTGAGCTCGGCTGGCATGCGGTAGAGAGATTTCTTGCCAGCCTATCACGTCCGACAAGCCGTCAGGGCTGGGGCAAGCAGCCATGAGTCAGGCTTTCCTGCATGGCAGGAGTGTATCTGGGCCTTCATGCTGTGGAGAGTGGTTAATGGTGACACCAGACACTGGGCTTGAATGCACGTAGCTGAGAGAATGAGGGGGTTGCGATACAGTGGTGGGGTGTTACACACAACTCAAGAATGCCTCAAGAACGCCCCTGATGCCCACAAGTTTATATGACGTGTCAGGGAAAATCTGACTCTAGGCTCAACCAAAAACACTGTATGCATACTCCCTACTTGGAGCAACACTACTGCATTACATTGTAAAAGGTAAAAGTTTAGCTTAAACTAGTGAGTGCCAATACATAGCGCACAGCAACGTCACACAGACTTATAATAATCACATACTACTATAACAGTACGCATAACTTCACCATCCCTAATGTGTTGTGTTACAACACGCTACTCGACTACAATATTACATCAAGAAATGTATGTCGATAGGACGCACACGCTCCCTCACTGACAGTCACACGAAGAGAACTTAATATAAGCATGGTAATTGAAATAGTATAGATGCACGCCCCTCAGTAACTTACCGGCATTGGGCAGCTCCAACAGTGTTCAACGTATAAAAGTAAACTAGTCGTAGAGCCCGGGCAGCAGTCGTTCCTCAAGTTAAGGGCACAGCACCATGCCCCCTTTAGCAGCTACACCGCTGACTTGAATGTTTAAAGGTGCGCATATTGTCGCGTACGGGTCAGCCATGGAAAAGGCATTGCAAACAAACTAAACGCAGATGTCTGCAGGCCATCCCATCTGCTATTAGCTGCAACCGCCTCAAAGCAAACCCCCCAAAAAGGGCTAGGCTCAAAGTCGGCTCAGCAGTTCCGATAAACAAAAGAGCATAAAAAACAAGTACAATAGAAAACGTAAATCAAAACCCTTAGCGTGCGTGGTGCTGGTGAACTTTGAAGCTGTTATTCATGGCTAGGGTCTTAAGGGGCTCGATGTGGACGCTGAACAATGCGGCGCCACCACAGAACAAGAAACACTAATCAGAGCAGGGACTCTGCTCTGTACGTTCACGGCAAGACACTGAGCATTAGGAGAAAGGAAGCCCTTGTATGTTTCTTACCAGGGGTGTACTTGAGCACCATGGACTGTGTGCGGGGGGAGGCGCCCAAGTCGGCCGTTAGTAGCTAGATGCTGCTGGGCAAGGCCGGGAGGGACGCCAGCCCTGCTCCCGATGTGTGCTCAGCAGCAGTGCCCTCAGACTGAGGGTATGGAGGGCAAAGGATACCTCTGTTGGTGAAGGGAGACATAGGAGCAGCGATAGCACCGGAGCAGCCCTAGCGCCAAGCCTCCATCTCGTCCCCATAATAACAGCAAACTCAAATCAGACGTGCACATTCCCAGCGTCTCGTGAGTGATGTGCACGTGCTGAATGTAAAAAAAACAGCGATCTGGGAGGGGTGGTGGGGCGGCAAACACGCACAGGGAGACAAGCGCAATATAAATTACATAAACAGCGTCCTGCGAGTGGTGTGCCCGCGCTGGCACAGTCATACTTTATCTCTCTGTCTATCCGCCTGCCTGCCTGTCTGTCGGTCCTGTGTGCCTGTCGTCTGGGCGGCCGCCTCTGGAAGAGTCGGCTGTAGCTCGGTGGATGCGCCTTTCTCTTTCTTGGTTGGTTGGTCTATTTCCATACATAAGTATCTATCTATGCAGCTAGTTTGTCCATAAAATAGATGTCTGTATGTTTATAAGGCTGCATGAACACATTGTATAGGTATATGTCATATACATAGTTGTTTCCGTTTAGCGCCTCCCTGGCTTGGGGCCGTTTTGTGCGGTGTGCTGCTCTGTGAGGCGCTGTCTGTGTCGACGGGAGTGTGGGGAGAGGCCACGTGGGTACGAACGTGCGTGAGGCACAATGGCTGTGTGCGTATAATAAACGTGTGTATTTGTAACAGAGCGGGTCTGTCATCTTTGCATGTTTCTTTCTTTTCACACGCTGTGTGTGTCGGTGGGCAGCGCACATTACATGTTTTTCAACAACAAGTACATGGACCAGAAGCGGAGGGGCTCTGGTGAAAGTTGGGGTCAGAGGCTTGCGGATTAAGGAGGGGGGGGGGGCGGGAGATAGGGGTGGGGGCACCCCATCCACTGCTGAGCAGAGCCCAATCACAGCGAGATACAGGTAGTGCGCTGCACTTTGAGAATCTGGTGGTGTGAAAGGAGGAGGGGGTTCTGTCTGTACGTTATTCACCTGTGTACAGAAAGAGAAAAGTCTGGCTTAAACAGAACCAATGCATCACCGCTGCTATGTGTCACAAAGACTTGCATCTCCTCTGCAGTCCTCAGAACTCACTGATGCTGGGAACAAAGAGATTGGAATCTTTACTGCCGATCTTTACTGCCGTGCGGCCCCCGAAAGTGAAAGCAAACGAGTGCTTTCAGGCCTCCAAATGGTGCGCGCGCCCGGCCGACGCACATGCACTGTATTTGGAGGCCTGAAAAGCCACTGTTTGCACTTCCAAAACTCGCTTACTATAAGTCTCGCCAGGGCAGCGCTAAAGCGCTGTCTCAGACGAGACCTAAAAAAGACAAGTTCAAAACATTAAAACAGTCAAAGAGAAAGTTGTCTCTGTAGCGTCGCGCTCTAGTGTTCCGAGCGCGCCCCGGGGCATGCCGGGAAGAGGCGCGGCTTCGCGCCAGATAGCCGCGAGGCAGAGCGGCGTTAGGATGTGTGCCCGGCGCTCGGGTGGATAAAAGTTAGTTACTAGCATTCCAAAGCGTATTGTGTTATTCCAGAGAGTCAGGAACTCCTACAGTCTCCACGCTTGGATGAATTCTTTACAATCTTGCCACTTAAAATCCAAACGCTGAAGAAAATCGATGTGAGGCAGTTTCATTAGTTGGTTACAAGTGCTGACCACTTGCACACAGAGGAAAGTAGACAACTCTCAAATAGTGCTACCAGACCCTCAGTGTGTCAAAAGGCGCCTCCAACACAATGCTCTAGGCTTTCAAGACTCTCAGAATGCAAATAGTGCTGGTCCTATCCAACAAGCAGTGCTGCAAAGAAAGTACTTTTGAGATAGTAGAAACAGCGTGAGATTCACACCAGCACAATCAGAAAGGATGTGAAAGAAAACGATGATAGCCCACTATTAATGAAATATCCATGAGCTATCAAGCGCCATGAGAGCCTAGCGATGACAATTCACTAATTTCGAAAAAAAAGTCCATGAATTATCATCACTAAGGTAGAGCCCGCACCGAAATCTCCCGACCAATTGTACCTAAATTTGTTTGCTGATTTTAATAGTTGAACAAATCAGTGCCCAAATTAGCGTTTGGTACTTACTGCCTGATGTGCCCCTGATCATCCCCATTGCAGCCGAGTAAGCGCTGCCGGGGTCTCCGCCATCTTGGGTGAGGGCAGGAGCAGGGCGAGCAGGCGAGTGCTTAGCCCCTCCCACCCTCCCGCCCCTCGCCATTACAAAAGACCCAGCAAGCATTCCCTCATTGATTGCTATTGAGCGTGGAGTGTGGGTAAAGCGTCCTGAGGCGGAAAGCCGGGACTTTTAAACTAAGCTATTTGCACGTTCTACTAGCGCTTTTTAAAACATTGTTTAAATCGTTGTATTGTACCTAAATTTGTTTGCTGATTTTAATAGTTGAACAAATCAGAGTGTCCAAATTAGCGTTTGGTACTTACTGCCTGATGTGCCCCTGATCATCCCCATTGCAGCCGAGTAAGCGCTGCCGGGGTCTCCGCCATCTTGGGTGAGGGCAGGAGCAGGGCGAGCAGGCGAGTGCTCAGAATCTCCCACCCTCCTGCCCCTCGCCATTACAAAATGGAGCCACCACGCCGGAAGCGCAGCGGACGGGCGCAGCGGGCGCGCCATCAGCGCGCCGAAGGCGCGCCTAAGGCAAGCCCATCTGCGCCCGTCCGCGACAGGCCGGGACCCGGGGCCATAATCCCTGTCCCACCCTCCAGCCATCCACGGCCATTGAGCAAATGCTCCATCTCTTATTCAGGGAACGAGCTAAGAAAACTAAACACCGCTGACTCTCAGACCCAAGCATCATGTGCACAACTGGAACCCTTAAGCACCTTGGGACCAGTCAGCTGTTGGAACTGCCACTGGCTGAGCAACCCCTGGCACTGCCCCACCAACCTCTCTACCCTCGAAGTAACTCTAAAATGTATCTATCTTAACGTAAGGTCCCTCCCCAAACATGCAATTGAAGTATGGGACATTCTAAAAAATGATCAACCAGACCTAGCTTTCATTACGGAGACTTGGCTAGATAACCACAATACCCCGGATATTGCCACGGCCCTCCCAGACAACTACAAAATTCTCAACTTGAATAGGAAGAAAAAGAAGGGAGGGGGGGTAGCACTGCTGTTTAAAGTCTCATTTTCTTGTAGACAAGAAGTGATCACTCAGGCCAGTACCCACGAGGTTATGGCATTTTCTTTATCCTCTAACACCACCATCCTATTTGGTGGAGCCGTCATCTACAACCCCCAGGGCTTTACCTCTGAATTCAACACTCATCTCTTGGCACAAGTTATGCCAATCTGCCTTCAGAACAAAAATATATTACTCCTAGGGGACTTTAATATCCACTACGATGACAGTAATAACCCCCTCACTAAACAACTAACTGAAAATATGGAGATACTGCAGCTGTCTCAGAGAATTAACCAACCAACCCATCAGGCCGGACACACCCTCGACCTGATTTTCTCCAATATTAACCCTATCTCCATCTCAGGGATAAGACCACTACCATGGACAGACCACTCTTTGGTTGAATTTGATATTCAATTACCGGCTAAAAACACTAGGCCCTCCTATCAGACAGCAACCCACAAAAGAAGTTATGCTAACTTCAAGGTTGAAACTTTCAAGAAAAACTTTGTACATCCCCCTACAGGAGAAATAAGTGTTGATGAAGCAACAGATAGACTGCAGGACCACATCGCAATGGCTCTCGAGCACTGCACTCGACAGTGTCGGAATCCCAAACCCAGGCGCACCATGTCAGAAAAGTGGTACGGCCAGGAACTGAAATCACTAAAAAGGAAATGCACCATGCTAGAACACAAATGGAGGTTAACAAAATCCCAAGAGACTAGGTCAATCTACAAAAAAGAACTGTCGCAATATACTAAAGCCATCAGGAAGGCAAAAAAGGACTACTTCTCTCATAGAATTCTAGAGAATAAAGACTCCTCTAAAGAGCTCTTTAAAATAGTTAATGAGCTATGTAGCCCGCCCAGTTTATCATCTAATCTGATTCCCTCGCAAATCAGTTGCGACAAAATGAACAACTTCTTTTGTGAAAAGATAGACAAGATCTATTCTTCCTTCCCCAACCCCGAGGCGGGCTCCCCGATGGACCACGAGCCACCCACCTCCCAAGCCCACTGTACTAGCTTCGGCCCATTCTCTGAAGAGGAAGTGGGCAAAGCAATGCTCGAAATTAAATCTGGCTCCCCCTTGGACCTTTGCCCCCATCATATTTTCCGACAACTCATTCCTTTAATTTGCCCTGCAGTAACTCAAGTGCTGAATCACTCGCTAGAAGCGGCAGAATTTCCATCCAGCTGGAAGAACGCCACAGTCACCCCCCTTCTAAAAAAAGCAGGCCTAGATATCAACAACCCGGCCAACTATAGACCCATTTCCCAACTTCCCTACTTGTCGAAAGTCCTGGAGAAACTGGTCAACAGGCAACTGGTCAGTTTTCTCGAAACGAATAACCTACTGGACATCACGCAAACAGGTTTTAGGGCCAACAACAGCACGGAAACAACTCTCCTGGCCGTGCTTGACAACATCAGAATGCATGTGGACCAGGGGAAAACAGTTGCCCTAATCCTGTTGGACCTCTCGGCGGCATTCGACACCGTCCCACACAAACTGCTCCTGGAGACCTTAGCATCTAGAGGCATTAGGGACAGAGCACTGGGATGGCTGCGGTCTTTCCTATCGGAAAGATCACAATCGGTGCACCTGGGCAAGTTCTCATCCCCCCGCCGGATCATCAAATACGGGGTCCCGCAGGGGGCCTCGCTAAGCCCTACTCTGTTCAACGTTTTTGTGTCTTCCCTGGCTGTAATCGGCAGAAAATGGGGTGTTGAAATCTGTTCCTATGCGGATGACACCCAACTCACTGTAATCTTGGACGAGAAGAACAACCCCAAGGACAGGCTTCTAAACTGTCTCTCTGAGTTGGCTGAATGGATGCACAAGCACTACCTTAAGCTAAATGCAGACAAATCAGAGATACTGCTGTTCGGAGGCCACACTCAACTGTGGAACGACACCTGGTGGCCTGAAGCCCTGGGTATCCCTCCTGCCCCGACATCAACAGCAAGGAATCTTGGAATAACTATTGACACCTCCCTCTCCATGAAAACTCATGTAGCCGCTATATGCGGTAAAGGCTTTGCAACTCTGAAGATGCTTAAAAGAGTCTTTCCATGGATTCCAATAGAGTGCAGAAGGATCCTAGTTCAGTCTCTCCTGATGAGTAGGCTGGACTATGGAAACTCCCTGTTCGTAGGCATGGCAGAGTACCTATTCACCAAACTTCAAATGGTGCAGAACGCAGCAGCCAAGGCTATCTGCATGAAAAGAAAATTCGACTCGGCCACAAATTGTCTGCGTGATCTACACTGGTTGCCAATGAAGCAAAGAGCAACTTTTAAAATGTTGTGCATCACTCATAGAGCACTGCACAAGACAGGCCCTCTCATCCTTAGAAACAGGATTCAGTTCTACACTCCCACCAGAAACCTCCGCTCACAAATCTCGGCGCAAGCCAGCATCCCCCGGGTAAAGAGAGCCAGGATGGGTGAACGAGCCTTTTCCCACGTCGCTGCAAGGAAGTGGAACGAACTTCCCGTGGCCCTCCGACTCACAGAATGCCACCTGGCATTTAGGAAACAACTAAAAACCTTCCTTTTCCCCCACTCCGACTAAACCACCCAACTATGCCCACTGCACCCAAACTTTAGCAATCACAGCGCCGTGATATCCCTTGGGATGATTGTTAGCGCTCTATAAGAAACCTAAATAAATAAATAAATAAAAACCTCTCAGGGAATATAACATCAATCTACATTTCAAGACTGGATTATCAAAAGAATGGTATTCTTCTGTATGTGAGTACCATTTATCACTTTGATGAGCTTATACATTAGAGCAACCACTGCACATCTCATCTCTTAATGTTCACAGAATGCACTTACTACTTTTGGTATTCACAGAATGCAATTACTACTTTAGGTATTCACAGAATGGATTTACGACTACTAACTTTATGTCCGCACTCGGGCCGGAGATTCCAGCCCGGAGGCGGAGCTTCCGGCCCGGAGGCGGAGCTTCCGGCCATGGCTAAATCTCCGCCACCGGCCGGAATCCCCACCTCTGGGCCAGAAGCTCCGCCTACGGGCCGCAAGCTCCGCCTCTCCGGCCCGAGTGCGGACGTAAAGTTAGTAGTCGTAAATCCATTCTGTGAATACCAAAAGTAGTAAGTGCATTCTGTGAATACCAAAAGTAGTAAGTGCATGCTGTGAATTCCAAAAGTAGTAAGTTTAGGATTTTGTCTTAAGTTAATTCTGTGAATCGGGCCCAGAGTCGTCACAACATTGTACACCTGTACAGCAATATAACTCACTAAGCCATCTCTATACTACACATCTGGACAGACATATTGCACACTCAGGCATCAGAAAATATAATATCTTTAGCACAATATACAACACTCAGGCAGTGTGACACATAACATCTGTAAAGACACATAGAAGACTAAGGCATCACTCCATTGTACACCTTTACATTTATATGAAGCACTCAAGCATCCCAACACTGCACCTCTGTACAGTGGTATGGGAAACTCAAGCATCATATAGCGTTCATATTGAACAGACCAACATCACAACACTACACATCTGTACAAGGATACATCAGCATCATATAGCGTTCATGTTGAACAGACCAACATCACAACACTACACATCTGTACAAGGATACATCACACTCAGGTCATTACACTGCAAATCTGTGTAGAGGAATAGAACATGCATGCATCACCAAACATAACATTTGTAGGGCTATTTAAAACACCCAGACACTGAACATCTGCACAGGATTATTGAACACAGAGGCACCACCACACTATACATCGGTCACTGTGAATAGGGCACTCAAGCATCACAACGTTTTATGTTTGAACTGTCGTAAAAAGCATACAAGCATCAAAACACTCTACATCTGTACTGCAATATAAAGCACTGAGCCAGCACAACCGTGTACATCTGAAAAATGATAATGAATGCTCAGGTATCACACCACCACACACTTGTAGAGTGATATAGAACCCTCAGGCATTAGACATCACAGCACTGTACAGCTGCCCAGTGATATGAAACATCCAGGTATCACACCACTATACATCTGTAGAGTCATATGAAACACTGACCCATCACAACACTTTGCATTCGTAGAGTGAAATACCACACCCTGGCATCACAGCACTGTACAGCTGCCCAGTGATATGAAACATCCAGGTATCACACCACTATACATCTGTAGAGTCATATGAAACACTGACCCATCACAACACTTTGCATTCGTAGAGAGAAATACCACACCCTGGCATCACAGCACTGTACAGCTGCCCAGTGATATGAAACATCCAGCTATCACACCACTATACATCTGTAGAGTCATATGAAACACTGACCCATCACAACACTCTGTATTTGTAGAGTGAAATACCACACCCAGGCATCACAGCACTGTACAGCTGCCCAGTGATATGAAACATCCAGCTATCACACCACTATACATCTGTAGAGTCATATGAAACACTGACCCATCACAACACTCTGCATTTGTAGAGTGAAATACCACACCCTGGCATCACATCACTGTATACCTTTAAGTCCACATGCAACACTCTGGAATCACAACACTGCACAGTAGTATAGAGATGAGGAAAATTCAGGCATGACAACAGTCCACATCTGTACAGTGATAAAGAGAACTCAGCCATTACAACACTGCACATTTGTAAAGGGATGCATAACATCAAGGCCATGTGATACACACATCTCTACAGTGGTTTAAAACACTTAGGCCTCACAAAACTAAACCCCTGTATAGGCATATACAACACTCCAACTTCACAGCACTGAACATTTGAAGAGCAATATAGTACACTCAGGCAGCCCAACACACCATCTGTACGGCAATCTAGAACACAGAAGCATCACAATAATGTCCACCTTTAAAGCAATATAAAACGCTGAGGCATCACAACACTGCACATCTGTAGAGTCAAACAGAGCACTCAGGCATCAGAAAACAGTACAACCGTAGAGCCAAATAGAAGGCTCAGGCATCACGCTACAGTATTCCTCGACATTTAAATGAAGTGCCCCTGTTAAGACAACACTGCAGCTCTGTAGAGCTAAATAGAGCACTCAAGCATCACCACTCTGAATATCTCTGCAGGCATCATGACAGTACACATTTGTGCAGGGGTATACGACACATGTTACTGAACATCTGTAGAGCAATGTACACTCAGGCATTGCAACACAACATCTGTACAGTGATAAAAAATTACACAAGCATCACAATAGTACACATCTGCATGCGCTCATAATGACGCTGCACATCTTTAAAACAAAAAAGAAGAGTCATTCATCACAATGAAGAGAACTGTAGACCACCTAGGCATCACAACACTGCGCATCTGTCTATGGAGACTGACCACTGAGGCACCTCAATAATGTGCATCTTTATATGGGTAAAGAACACTAAAACGTGAGAAAGATTTACATCTGTGCAGTTATATCTCACACACACATCACACCACTGTATGTCTGTATGACAGCATAAAGCACCAGTGTGAGAGGCTGGCTCAGTATATGATGTACACTTAAGTAAGTGGACACCTTGCACTAATCCAGACAACCCATGGTGACTCTAAGTGATAGCTGTGGAGAGCAGCCTTCAGGCTTAGTCCAAAAGGAGTGTAAAGCAGCCTGTTTTACCAGAACGTTATCTTACAGGTATTTATTATAGGACACTCACTAACACATACAGATATCTCCTACCTGGAGATATGCACAATGCACACAATACTTTGCAATAGAAACACGTAAGTACCACCGAATGCATGACTCAAGTCAAGACAATACCCAGAGGACGTTGAAGTGCTGGGGGCCCAAGGAACCACTCGAAGTGAGTATCTAGGAACCCCAAGGAGGTTGTGTGAACTGTGGGACTGCATTCTTACTATAAGTCAACAGGTAAGTGACAGTTGCAATTTTAAAGAAAGAGGGCCCTTCCCAGTGGACCCTGAAGAAACCCCATGAAAGACAGAAGGTTGGAGAGCCACCCCATCCATGGATACCATTGTGCCCATATCACCTGCACCAGGGAAGCCGGGTGCATAGTTGTGAAGTGGTGTCAGAAACCGCTGTCGAACCCAATGGAGGACTTCAGGAAGATGCCACTGCCGGTGAAGGTGAGAGTGTCTCGTTGAATCAGAAAGTGGATTCAGGGTGAAGAGTGACTGCAAGCAGAAGGGACAGAGTCTATGTCACTCAGGAGTGACCAGGAGGCCTGGAAGACAAATGCCCACAAGTGTTGGATATTGCAAGAGAGATAACGGTGACCTTGGAGCTGCAGCTGTGAGGACCAGGCAACCCAGTGGAAGACCAGGAATTGTTCACGAGCTGTCCCACGTCGGACGTCGAGAGCTGAGGGGTCGGTGTCCGTCCAGAGCACAAACAAGCCTTGGGAACTGCAAACAATGTGGAAAGCGAACAAGGTGGACTGTTGGGACCAGCAATACCCAGGGGACTCACCACAAGCAGGGGAGTTCGGGCAGGCCCGGGTAATCAGGGGAGCCCAAATAATTCAAAGGTGACCCTCAACAGGGCTCACAAGCTGGAGGCACTGGTTTCACAAGACGACCTCGAGCAGCTCACCAAAAGAAGTAGCCACGGTGCAAGCGATGTGGTGTGGTCGAAGATTCTGGTCACTGGAGATTAGGGCTACTTGGAGCTTGAATATCTTGATAAAAAGAAGCCAACAAGCCTTTGCACCAGCAAGTCGACTCACAGGGGTTCGGTTCCTGTGGCTCCGATGAGGGATACTTGCCTCAAACTCGATGAGAGGATAGGGCAGGCCGAAAGGGACCACGACTTGTGTTGCTTATCCTTTCGGAGTCTGTGGGAGCCCAGGTTCAGCAGACCAGTCAGCTTAGTGGCTGTCCATGCAGATGCAGGGAAGAGACTCCTTCAATTCAAGGGAGATTCCTCCAGGTGTCTTGTATGTCCGCAGGCCTTGGAAGGTTCCTGTATGGATCACAGGCACAGACATTGCGAAAGACGAGCAGGGCGGTGAGACCAGGAGCAGCAGCAGTCTTCCCAGTTGCAGAGCAAAGTCCAGCGAAGTCCAGAGTACCCAGATAGTCGAAGTAGAAGTGGTGTGTCAAAATGAATCTTTTCCCACGATGAATCTAGGGACCCGCCCTCAGGTAAGCCCTTAAGTAGCCTAAGGAAGGGGTTGGGAAGATTCATGGTTCCCTCCTGGGTCAGAAGTTGGACAGTGGAGAGGATACTCTCATATCCTTTGTCCAGTTTCGCACTATGGCGGGAGCCAATTGGCTCCCTGAGCTGGTTTGAACTGGACTATGCAAGGAGGGCACCAAATGAGCCTGGCAAGCATGCACATCTGTACATGGTTACAAAGCACTCATGCATCGCAAACTGTAAATCTGTACATGAATCTAGAGCGCTCAGGCATCACACAATGTAAATCTGTGAATGGTTACAGAGCACTCAGGCATCAGAAACTGAACATCTGTACCTGGGTACAGAGCACTCAAGCATCACAAACTGTACATCTGTAGTTGGTTGAAGAACACTCTGGCATCACAAACTTTACACGGTTACAGAGCACTCAAGCATCACAAACTGAACATCAGAACACTCAGGTTTCACAAACTGTACATCTGTACATTAATACAGAACACTGAGTCATAACAAACTATACATCAGTACATTACAGTATGTTGTTACAGAACACTCAGGCATTACAATGTATACATCTATACATTGATACAGAATACTCAGACATTACAAACTATATATCAGTACATGGGTACCGAGCACTCAGGCATCGCAAAGTGTGCAACTGTAAATGAACTCCGAGCACTCAGGCATCATAAACTGTACAACTGTATATTGTTACAGAACACTCAGGCGTCACAAACTATACATCTGTACATTGATGCAGAACACTCAGGTATTACAAACTGTACATCCGTACATGGGTACAGATAACTTAGGAATCACAAACTGTACATTTGTAATTGGTTACAGAGCACTCAAGCATCACATAGTGTTGATCTCTTCTTTGTTACTGAGTAGTCAGGCATCACTAACTGTACACGGTTACAGAGCACTCAGGCATCACAAGCTGAACATCAAAACACTCAGGCATCACAAACTGTACATCTGTAGATTGTTACAGAGCCCTCAAGCATCACAAATTGTACATCTGTGCATTGTTACAGAGGGCTCAGGCATCACAGACTGTACACCTGTACATGGATACCGAGCAATCAAGCCTCACAAACTGTGTATCTGTACAAAGTTACACAACATTAAGGCATCACAAATGGTATATCTGTACATTGTTACACAGCATTCAGGCATCACAAACTGTATATCTATACATGGTTACAGAGCACCAAGGCGTCGCAAACTGTACATCTGTATATGGGTCCAGAGCACTCAGGCATCACAAAGTGTACTTCTGTACATTGCTTCAGAGCACTCAGGCATCACAAACTGTACATGGATACAGAGCACTTCAGCATCACAAACTGTACATCTGTACATTGTTGCAGAGCACTCGGGTATGAGAAACCGTACATTTGTACATGGGTACCAAGCACCCAGGCATCACAAACTGTACATCTGTACATTGTTACAAAGCAGATCAGTGCATGGATACAGAGCACTCAGGCATTGCAAACTGTAAATCTGGCCACAGGTACAGAGCACTCAGACATCGCAAACTATACATCTGTAAATGGGTACAGAGCACTCAAGCATCACAAACTGTACATCCGTACATGGGTACAGAGCACTCAGGCATCACAAACTGTACATCTGTACATGGTTGCAGAGCACTCAGGCATCACAAAATGTGCATCAAATGTGTACATCTGTACATGGGTTCAGATGACTCAGGCATCATAAACTCTACATCTGTCCATGGATACAGAGAACTTCAGCATCACAAAGTGTACATCTGTACATTGTTACAGAGCACTCAGACATGACAACCCGAACATTTGTACATAGGTACCAAGCACTCAGGCATCACAAACTGTGCATCTGTACATTGTTACAAAGCACTCAAGCATCACACACTGCAGATCTGTGCATTGATACAGAGCACTCAGGCATTGCAAACTGTACATCTGGCCAAAGGTATAGAGCACTCAGGCATTGCAAACTGTACATCTGTACATGGGTTAAGAGCACTCAGGCATCACAAATTACATTTGTACATGGGTACAGAGCACTCAAGCATCACAAACTGTACATATGTTCTTGATTACAGAGCACTCAGGTATCAAAAAGTGTTGATCTCTACACTGTTACAGAGCACTCAGGCACAACAAACTGTACACTGTTACAGAGCACTCCGGCATCACAAACTGTACATCAGAGAACTCAGGCTTCACAAAGTGTAAATCTGTAGATTGTTACAAAGCACTCAGGCACATAAACTGTACATCTGCACATTGATACAGAGCACTCAGGCATCACAAACTGTACATCTGTACATGGGTACAGAGAACTTAGGCATCACAAACTGTACATCTGTACATGTGTACAGAGCACTCAGGCATCACTATATTCTACATCTTTACAGCGATATAGCTCACAGTGACATAATAACTCTTCACATTTGTTCAATAATATAGACCAGTGAGATATCCCAACACCGCAATTTGAGGGGTATAGAACACTCAGGCATCGTGACACTGCAAAGCTGCACAGAGACGTTGTTTAAATTGAGGCAGAGCAACACTTTTAATCTGTACATGTGTAGATAGCAGTCAAATATCACAACATTTGATATCTCTAATTAGAGGATGCAGCCATCACAACACCGTAAAGCTTTACAGCAATGTAAAACTCTCAGACTCCACAATGCTGCACTTCTGTTCAGCCAGGTAGAGCACTCAGACATCACAACTCTGAATATCTGAACACGGATATAGAACAGCAAGGCATTTCAGCAGAGCACATACCAGATACTGCACAAAGAATTCCCAGAATTATAGATACAAAAACCTAAGAATGGACTGCACCTACTATACCGCGTCTCCTCTTGGGCAAGCACAAGCATTTTCACCCAAACCAATTCACAAGAAAACTAGCTAAAAATGCCCCTGTCACCCACTTCAATGCACTCAGTGGCTCTCTGGGTAGGATTTCAGCTTACAAATTCAAAGAAATGCACATATATAGTTTTTCCAGCAGAGAATAGAGGATGTCAGGATATGACACATCACCCAACGCAACAAACACATCTCACTACGAATAGAACTCTAGGGCTCTTATTTATGAGGCCCTTACGCCACAGTTGCGTCACAGAGACAGCGTAATAAAAGAGCCGCACTGCGCCATGTTTAAAAAGTGAAGCATCTAGACAGATGCATCACTTTGTAAAGCCATGCGTACGTTATACCTGCGGTATTGTATGCAGGGTGGTCTTTCCCCAGTAGAAAAGGGTCATATGAGTGGCTCAGTGAATTCTATCAGATTTCACTAAGCCACATCTAGGATGCCGCTGCATCAAATCCTTACGCCTGCCCACAGTATACGTAAGACTGACGCAGGCGCCTTCACCATGGGACTCGCCCATGGGTTTTGATACATTGCTGGAGTTGCATCCGTTTTGTGACACACTCCAGCAACGTATTATTACTGAGCCACCAGATGCGTCAGGATTCCTGACGTATCTGGTCAATCCTTGTGTCATAGAGGGCTGCTGCGATCGGCGGCAAATGGCATCCAACATTGAGAGGGAGATTGTACTCACCAACATCCAGGAGTTCAGATGCGTGGCGTGTTATGTTATGTTAATGATGCTTATAAAGCGCACTTCTACCCTGAGGTGTCCTGGCGCTGAAGCGTTGCCTACATGGTGAAAGAGAGAATGTCCAATTAAGAAAAGAGTCAGGTTTTCAGGCCCCTTCTAAACTCTAGGAGCCCGGCTGGTCCTCTAAGCTGCAGGGGGAGGCCATTCCAGGCCTTTGCGGCGCAGTAGAAGAAGCTCCTGCCACCCCAACTGGCTGTTTTAACGCTTGGAACTTTTACCAGCTTTGCCTCAGCTGAACGTAGAGCCCTGGAGGGAATATACCATTGGAGATGTTGTCTCATAAAGGCAGGGCCGTATCCTTCAAGGGCCTTGAAGACCAGACAAAGGGCCTCACATTCCACGCGTTGTTTCATTGGAAGCCAGTGGAGGTCCCGAAGTCCCCTCTTAGCTGAGACAAACCTAGAGATACCCCGAAGCACCCAGGTGGCTGCATTTTGCACAACTTGCAGTCGGTTAAGCTGCCTTTTTTGGATGTTAAGATACAGGGCATTACAATAGTCTAGGCAAGACAGAATGAGCGCAGTTATTACTGTCCTAAGGCTATCCACAGGAAGAATACATTTAATTTTCCTCATAATCCTGAGGAGATGGAAGCAGGAGGAAACCACTATGCCGATCTGGTCCCCAAAGGACAGTTTAGAGTCCACCATCACTCCCAGATTCTTTGCCTTAACAGTTGGGGTTGGTGGTGGACCCAATGTTTCAGGCCACCAATCGGTTGACCAGAGATTTGAGGGGTTTCCAAAAATGATCACCTCTGTCTTCCCTGTATTTAACTTGAGGCAGTTTGCTGACATCCAGCCTGCGATAGACTGCATGCAGTTATATCAGTCACGACCAGTCTCAGCCTCTTTAGCCTTTTGTACAGATAACACTATTTGTGTGTCATCGGCATAGGAGGTCATCTGGAGACCAAATGATCGTATGAGGGCTGCCAGCGGAGACACATATATATTAAACAGCGTGGGGCTGAGCGCCGACCCCTGTGGAACCCCACAGGGCAAAGAAAATGGCCTTGAACAATCTTTACCCATATCTACTGTTTGGGTTCTGTCGGTGAGGAAAGATTTTAGAAGGGCGAGAGCCTTACCTGTAACCCCCCTTTCGCCTAACCGGTCCAACAATACTTCATGGTGGACCGTGTCAAAGGCCGCCGAAAGGTCCAGCATAATCAAGATCGCAGCTCCACCCTGATCTAATGCTTCACTAATTTTCTCGGTTGACTTGATCAGCGCCAGCTCTGTGCTGTGTTCTGCACGGAAGCCAAACTGAGTTGAATCTAAAAGACCATTGGTCTTGATAAAGGAGCTTAGTTGAAGATTCATTTCCCTTTCAATCATCTTAGCCGGTAAGGGAAGACGAGAGATAGGCCTATAATTGTTTGGCTCCTTAGGATCCAAGTTGGCTTTCTTGAGAAGAGGAAGGATTGAGGCTTTTTTCCAAACTTTGGGAAACAGACCTGACTTAAAAATGTTGTTAAAAACAGGAGCAAGGGCTGCTCCGATGGTATTCGGGACTAGTTTAGCTACTGATGCTGGACACGGATCTGAAGGGGAGCCGGATTGAATTGCCTGCAGAAGCTTAGTAGCATCTTGGGCATCCAATGTCGCAAAACTATCAAAAGTGGAGATTACCTTAGTATCCTTGGGAGAATCCCAGACTCCCATCTTGATGCCATCCTTTGGCAGAGTGCAGAGTGACCACTGCGCCCTCGGCCTGGTCGCCCCCACACCTCCTGCCTGCTCCTTACCTGCTGAGCCTCCTGCTGCCACCTGCTGCCTGAGCCACCACAGGGCCGCTGAGCGCCACCCCAGCCGCCACAGGGCCGCCGAGCGCCGCCCCAGCCACCTCAGAGCCGCCGCCGAGCCCCCAGGTTTCCCGCCGCTACCAACGAGACCCCGCCCCCCCGCCCGCCGATTGGGTCCCGCGCTCCCCGCCTCCCCGCAGACCCTCCCTCCCTGCTCCCCTCTTAAGGGGACCCTCACCAATGCCCCAGGAGTGACCACTGCGCCCTCGGCCTGGTCGCCCCCACACCTCCCGCGTGCTCCTTACCTGCTGAGCCTCCTGCTGCCACCTGCTGCCTGAGCCACCACAGGGCCGCCGAGCGCCGCCCCAGCCGCCACAGGGCTGCCGAGCGCCGCCCCAGCCATCCCAGAGCCGCCGCCGAGCCCCCAGGTTTCACGCCGCTACCAACGAGACCCCGCCCCCCCGCCCGCCGATTGGGTCCCGCGCTCCCCGCCTCCCCGCAGACACTCCCTCCCGGCTCCCCTCTTAAGGGGACCCTCACCACTGCCCCAGGAGTGACCACTGCGCCCTCGGCCTGGTCGCCCCCACACCTCCCGCCTGCTCCTTACCTGCTGAGCCTCCTGCTGCCACCTGCTGCCTGAGCCACCACAGGGCCGCCGAGCGCCGTCCCAGCCGCCACAGGGCCGCCGAGCGCCGCCCCAGCCACCTCAGAGCCGCCGCCGAGCCCCCAGGTTTCCCGCCGCTACCAACGAGACCCCGCCCCCCCGCCCGCTGATTGGGTCCCGCGCTCCCCGCCTCCCCGCAGACCCTCCCTCCCGGCTCCCCTCTTATGACGCCCCCAGAGTGACCGCGCAGCGGACGCGCGCAGCGGGAGCACCGATTGAGCACCGAAGGTGCGCCAAAGGTAAGCCCGTCTGCGCCCGTCCGTGCCTGGACCGCGCCCAGCGCCAGAACCCCTGGCCCCCGCAGAGGCCACCCCACCCGCCGGACTTACGATGCCGCCACCCTCAACGCACTCAACACCGGCCGAACCCCCGGGTGCTACCGAGCCACTCCGAGACGCACCCACGGACCCTTCACCTGCCAGTCCTGCAAGTTCTCCTGCATCCGGACCTGCACTGCTTCAGCACCCACCAAACGGAACACCAGCAGCAACCACCTCAAGTGCATCCTGCTCAACACCCGCTCCGTCCACAGACACGCCGTTCAACTCTGGAACCTCCTTGACACCACAGCGCCTGACGTTGCCTTCCTCACGGAAACCTGGATGAACGACTCCTCAGCGCCCGACATCGCTATCGCCATCCCAAAGGGCTACAAGATCATCCGGAGAGACCGCGACAACCAGACTCGAGGAGGCATCGCCATCATCCACAGGGACACCATCCGTATCTCGACCAACGCCGACGACACCCTGACAACCGCCGAACACCTGCACTTCCAGATCCACACCGACCCCAAGACCACCCTCAGAGGCACCCTGATCTACCGACCCCCGGGACCACGCACTCAATTCAGCGAAGACATCGCCGACTTCATCAGCCCGCACGCCCTCCCCTCCGCTGACTACATCCTCCTCGGGGACATCAACTTCCACCTGGAGAACAACAACGACCGCAACACCACCACCCTGCTTGACAACCTCGCCCCCCTCGGACTCAAGCAGCTGGTGACCACCCCCACCCACCTCGCCGGACACACACTCGACGCTGTCTTCTCGTCCAGCAAAGACATCTCCTTCAGCCACGCCACTGGACTCCACTGGACGGACCACAGCTGCATCCACTTGACCTTCAAAAGAACCACGGTCCACCACCACCAGCAGCAGGCTGCACGAAGAAGCTGGAACAAGATCACAGCCGAACAACTCGCAGCATCCCTGAGCCAGCACCCTCCCGCTAGCTCACCGAACCCCAGCCAAGCCGCCGACAACCTCACGAAATGGATCTCCACCTGCGGGAACGAGCTCGCCCCTCTGAGGACCCCGCCCAACAGACCCGGAAGCAAGAAGGCCCCGTGGTTCACCGACGAACTCAAGAGCTCCAAGAAGAACTGCCGTGCCCTCGAGAAAGCCTGGAGAAGAGACCCAACGCCGGACAACATGACTACCCTCAAGCTCGCCACCCGAATGCACCATCAACTGATCCACGCCACCAAGAAAACAGCATTCAAGGACCGGCTGGACAACAACGCACACAACAGCAAGGAACTCTTCAACATCGTCAGAGAGCTCTCCAACCCCAACGCCGGAACCAACGACATCACCCCATCGCAAGACCTCTGCAACTCCCTCGCCTCCTACTTCCACAACAAGATCGCTGACATACACAACAGCTTCAGAACACAACCAACGCTCCCCACGACCAAACCAACGCCCCCCACCACCACCCTCAACGCCTGGACACCGATCAACCTCGAAGACACCATCAGCACGATGAACTCCATCCACTCCGGATCCCCAACCGACCCCTGCCCTCACCACATCTTCAACAAGGCCGACGCTGTCATCGCACCCCACCTGCGGGACATCATCAACACCTCCCTCAACACCGCCACCTTCCCTGAGAGCTGGAAGCACGCCGAACTCAGCGCTCTACTAAAGAAACCAACGGCGGACCCCACCGAACTCAAGAACTACCGCCCCATCTCGCTCCTCCCGTTTCCAGCCAAAGTCATCGAGAAGACCGTCAACAAGCAACTGGTAGCCTTCCTCGAGACGACTGGTTCCCTCGACCCATCCCAGTCAGGCTTCCGGGCCAACCACAGCACCGAGACCGCCCTCATCGCTGCCACCGACGACATCCGAACCCTGCTGGACAACGGAGAAACAGCGGCCCTCATCCTCCTGGACCTCTCCGCGGCATTCGACACTGTCTGCCACTGCACCCTAGTGCAGCGCCTCAGCAACGTCGGAATCGAGGAGAAGGCACTGGAATGGATCATCTCCTTCCTCACCGGAAGGACACAGAGAGTCCGCCTGCCCCCGTTCAGATCAGAAGCCACGGAAGTCATCTGCGGCGTCCCTCAGGGCTCCTCGCTCAGCCCCACCCTCTTCAATGTCTACATGAGCCCCCTTGCGGCCATCGCACGCCAACACAACCTGAACATCATCTCCTACGCCGATGACACCCAGCTGATCCTCTCCCTGACCAACGACCCCGCCACCGCCAGAGCCAACCTACACGAAGGGATGAAAAACGTGGCCGAGTGGATGACGACCAGCCGCCTGAAACTGAACACAGACAAGACGGAAGTCCTCATCCTGGGCTCCTCACCCTCCGCCTGGGACGACTCCTGGTGGCCCCCCGCCCTGGGCAACGCACCCAAACCGACAGACCACGCACGCAACCTGGGCTTCATCCTGGACTCCTCCCTCTCCATGACCAGACAAGTCAACGCCGTCTCCTCGTCCTGTTTCAACATCCTGCGCATGCTACGTAAGATCTTCCGGTGGATCCCCACCGAGACCAGGAAGACGGTCACCCAGGCCCTCGTCACCAGTCGACTGGACTACGGCAACGCCCTCTACGCCGGTACCACCGCCAAGCTCCAGAAGAGACTCCAGCGGATCCAGAACGCCTCGGCGAGACTCATCCTCGACGTCCCCAGACGAAGCCACATCTCCAGACACCTGAGAGACCTGCACTGGCTCCCGATCAACAAAAGAATCACCTTCCGGCTCCTCACCCACGTGCACAAAGCCCTACACAACCAAGGCCCGACCTACCTCAACAGCCGCCTCAACTTCTACGCTCCCAAACGCCACCTCCGCTCGACCAGTCACGCCCTCGCCGCCGTCCCCCGCATCCACAGAGCGACAACAGGAGGAAGATCCTTCACCCACCTGGCCGCCAAGACTTGGAACGCCCTCCCGACCGACCTACGCCTGACCCAAGACCACCTCTCCTTCAGGAAGAAGCTCAAGACCTGGTTGTTCGAGCAGTAGCGGACCCCCCCCTCCAAGCGCCTTGAGACCCTCCGGGTGAGTAGTGCGCGTTATAAATGCCTATGATTGATTGATTGATTGAAAGACGAGAAAATAATATCAACTTTTTCCCGAAAGGCGGAGGCAAGAATTTCACAAAATTCAGGGCTGCTCCGTGGTTTTGCCCTGATAGGTGTTGTAAGTTTTAAAACAGTATTAAAAAGTTCTTTTGTGGAAGATTTCGCATTGCTAATCTGTTCCCCATAAAATTTATTTTTTGTGTCAAAAAGCACTTTTTTATAGTTAAAGAGACTATCCCGGTAAGCTTTTTTAATAGAATTAGTATACCCTTCCTCCATGCGCGTTCCAATCGTTTGCATTCTGCTTTATGTAGTTTTAAACTATCAGAGTACCAGGGGGCTGAGGGTGTTGTCCTCCTAGGAGTGCACTTTCTGATTGGGACTAATGTTTTACAGGCTGAGTCTAGCCATTCGGTATATACCACCGCAGCCTTCTCCACAGTGAGGACCAAGTACCCATAGTAGTCTTCAGATGATTATCAAATTCCTCGCTGTTAATGTTTTTCCAGGCCCTAGTTTCAACCCTGGGTATAGGTTCAGTTTTTGATTTGGGATCCTTGGTAAGAGAGATCTCAAAGAAAACGGCTACATGGTCTGACCAGGGGATTGGCAGAACTCCACGGTAGTAAATATAGGGATGGTTAGAAAAAATTCCATCCAAAGTGTGACCGGCAATGTGGGTGGAATCTGGGACTAGTTGAATAAGTTCCCCACCACTTAGGATTTCTTGTAACTTTAAATTATCAGAGTCCGTAGGATCCTCTAGGTAAAAATTAAAATCTCCTAAAATGGTAAAAGATTTGGCACTAAGTCCCTCCTCTAGTCTAAAAACGTACCTCTAGCTCCAGGAGGGCGATAGAGGAGGATTGCTTTGAAAGTATCATGAGGGGCGATACGGACGTTCACTGCCAAAGCTTCACAAGTTTGATTGGGAACTGAAAAAAGAGGGCTCCAAGGAATTGTGGTAAAGTATAGCCAATCCACCACCTTTCCTACCGGGTCTGTCTTGTGTATAGCAGAGATATCCTGGCGGCAGGGTTTTTACTATATCCGGGCCAGAAGATTCATCCGACCAAGATTCTGTAATAAAGGCCAGTATCATTTTGTGGTCCTCAATTAGCATTGCGCATTCCTCGCTGTGCTTAATTAGGGATCTGGCGTTTAGGAGCATAGCTTTAATAGGTGCAGGAGAACAGTTTTTTTTTACAGGGCTTTGACCCGATAGGACATTTCATAAGGCATGGGAACTCCATAAGGCATTTGGAGCAGGAGGCTGAGCCTGCTCGAGAAGCACGCTTGTGACCTACATACCAGGGGGAGGGAAGGCCGACGGAATGCTGACTTGTCTGTACCCATTACCTGCCTGCTTCTACACCTTACAAACAGTGACGAGGTGAGGTGTCTCCGGCTACCACGCAGAAGAGATTCCGGATAAGCAGAGTTCGAGGCATGTGGGCTGCTGAATTCATATCTGTGCATAGATCGCCGCCTAGTGTTGGGTCCGGATGTTTGCACGTTGTTGTCCTGGAAGAGTCTTCGAAGTATCCTTGGATAGGTGACTCCTCCCCTGGACTACAGTGCGCATGGGCATCCTCTCCATCCTCAGATTGTTTTTTTCCGCCATTGGGTTCGGATGTGCTATCTTAGCTCAAGTTAGGAAAAAATTTTGTCGAGGCCACAAGGCCTTTAGTTCGCGTCGGTACTGTTTATCGATCGGTTTTCGATACTCTCTGTTAGTTTACTAACTTTCAGCACCGACTTTGTTCGCATTTACCTGTCCATCAACTACTTCGACGATGGAATCGAGGACGCCATTCAAAAGGTGTCCGGTATGTAATGCGAAGTACCCACACATCGACGTCCATCCGGTGTGCAACAAATGCCTTTCGCCGGACCACGACGAGTCGACATGTATGGCCTGTGCCCGGTTCCGTTCAAAGAAGACTCTGCGGAATCGTCGAGCGGCGAGGCTCGAAGCGCAGCACGCGGCACCGGCCCCAGCTGACATCTTCGACGACGCGGACGACGTCGAGGAAGTAGAAGTCTTACCCTCCAGTCCCGTTTCCGACCAAGAACCCGGATCGGACGAGGCCGACGAGTCACTCTTCCACAGAGGTGAAGACGACACCGAGGTAGGAGACGACGAGGAGGCCTTAGGGGCCGAAGAGAGTAGCTCCGATGATGAACAAGGCCTACCTGTTCAAACCGAGAATTCACCAGTGCCACAGACTATGGCTCCGGTCGAGGGATCGCCTTTGGGCCTTACCCGAGACCTATCACGCAGTCCTTCGGCCCCGCCCTCGGGCCCGGCCTCGGACGTTCAGCGGCAGCCATTACCGCTTAAGCCAGCTGGTTTCCCTTCCACGAAACCGAAACCGAAAGCTGCTCAGGTTCCAACGAAACCGAAACTGAAAGTGGCGCTAGTCGGATCGAGGCCTTCAACACCTTCGACGCCGGCGCACCGTGTCGGCACCGACCGCACCAAGGGGGACTTCGGTGCCGAACTCGAGACGGGCGACATGGGAGTCGACAAACGGAAGAAGGCCATCGGCGCCGACAAACCTGCTCGGTTACCGGCGTCGACGCCACCGACACCGAGGGCCGTCCCGCCTGCTACGCCTCGCAGCACTCCCTCGACGACACCGAAACCTCACGTGTCGAAGACGTCGGCGGTGATCTCCACACCTCGGCTCGATGCACCACGGGCGCAGAAGATATCTGCAGCCGCCTCGACGACCCTGGCGGAGGCCACGACCTCTAAGGCGCCCCGAGTACGGACTGGCGCAATGCCAGGCTGCAAAACCAAGGCTGCCCTCCAGGACCAGTCGGGTTCGATCGATCCAGCGGTTTCGTCGGTGCCGACCAGCATTACCTTCAGCTTGCCTCCATCCACAATCCCGAAGGCGTTTCAACTCAGGACACAGGCCACCAAAACTGCGGTTACGCCTGTCGAGCCGTCTCCGTCACGCGTCATCGACGCCGACACTGGCAGGATGATTCTCCACGACCGAAGGATAACTTCGGAACCGCCATTGGAACCTTTCAGGATCCCGCTAAAGAGGAAGCTGCCTGTGGACACAGAACCTCTCCTGTATGAACCCTTTCATTCACCCTACCAGGATCCACACCGGGCCTCCCCCACACGCTCCGACACGGATGCATTGGAGGACTACATGGGTGAACAAGTCCCCTACCATGTGGACACGGACCCTGATGACCAGCAGGACCCTGACCAAACTTGGGGCGACCCTGCAGACCCCAGTGCACCTCTTGATGCACAGGACCCACAACTATATGGGGCAAAAACGTCACCCACAGAGGATACTGCGGCGTTCAACGCTCTGATTGAACGAGCGGCGAACAACCATGATGTACAGCTTCACTCTGATATCATCGAAGATGACTTTCTAATGGACACCTTTGCATCCTCAGAAAGACATGTAAAGACTCTGCCAATGTTGAAGGGGGTCCTTAAGCCAGCCACTGACATTTTCAGGGAACCCACCAGGGCACGAGTGATAAACCCCAGGATCGATAAGAAATACAGATCAGCACCTGGGGATCCTACTTACATCAGAGGACAATTACCACTCGACTCCATCGTTGTGGCGAATGCCCGCAAAAGGGCACACTCGCAGACAACGGGTGACGCTCCTCCCCCGGACAAGGAGTCCAAGGTGCTGGAGACCTCCGGCAAGCGAGTTGCCGCACAAGCTGCAAGCATATGGCGCATAGCTAACACTCAAGCGCTCCTCGCTCGCTACGATAGGGCGCACTATGACACAATGGAGCAACTCCTTCAACACCTCCCTGACCCCTACAAAGAAAGTGCAGAAATCCTTATCAGAGAGGGACAGCTACTCACAAATGCTGCCATCAAATGTGCACTAGACGCTGCTGACACGGCTGCCAGGGCCATCAACACTAGCGTCATCCTACGACGTCACGCCTGGCTACGTATCTCAGGATTCAAGCCTGAGGTACAAAACAATATACTTAATCAGCCCGTCAACCCCGACTTTTTGTTCGGGCCTGAGGTTGACGCCACCCTCGAGAAGATAAAAAAGGACACGGACACTGCAAAGTCCATGGGCGCCCTACAAACTCAGTCCTTTCGGAGCGGCTCCTTTCGTCGCCCCGGAAACAAGGGAGCAGGCAGAGGACAGGGGTCACAACAACCATATAACAAGGGTAATACGCAGACCACCTACGATAAGAACACCCGAGGTGGCTATCGTGGCTCCAGTACCAAGGGCAGAGGACGTGGCTACGGCAACACCAGGTCCTCCCCCAAGAACAAGCAGTGACGCCCTCTCCCTTCCTCCCGACCACATAACACCTGTCGGGGGAAGGCTACAACGGTTCCTGTCCACGTGGAACTCCATCACCACGGACAGGTGGGTCAAAGATATTATAAAATACGGTTACTGTCTGGAGTTAACTTCCACTCCACCCACAATACCACCAAGAAACCGTCCTATGTCCTCAGAGCACTTGACGCTCTTACAGCAAGAGGTAGAAAGTATGCTTCTAAAAGGCGCTATCGAGGTCGTACCCGTCCACGAGCGGGGCACGGGGGTTTACTCCCTCTACTTCTTAATTCCAAAAAAGGACGGGTCGCTCAGGCCTATATTAGACCTGAGACCCCTGAACCAGTACATTCTTTCGGAGCACTTTCACATGCTCACTCTACAGCAAGTCCTTCCGCTTCTCCAGCAGGGAGACTTCCTAGCATCACTGGACCTCAAGGATGCGTATTTTCACATACCCATCCACCCCTCACACAAAAAATACCTCAGGTTCACTGTTCAGGGGCAGCACTATCAGTTCAAAGTCCTTCCCTTCGGCGTGACAACAGCGCCCAGGGTTTTCACAAAGTGCCTAGCTACGGTGGCGGCACATTTACGGAGACAGCACATACACGTCTACCCCTACCTAGACGACTGGCTCGTTCAAGCGAGATCAGCCCAGCAATGTGCAAGCCACGTGTCCCGTACCATTCACCTTCTTCACAGTCTGGGATTCTCACTAAATTACCCAAAGTCTCATCTCCAGCCCGCACACGTACAACAGTACCTAGGTGCGACTATAGACACTCTGGCGGCCACAGCTCAGCCAAATTTAGTGAGGATCAACAGCATACAAGCGCTAATCTCCAAGTTCAGACCCAACCACTCGCTTCCAGCGCGAGTGTTTATGCAGTTGATAGGCATGATGGCCTCCTGCATCTTCATAGTCCCGCACGCGAGATTACATATGCGCCCACTTCAGGAGTGCCTAGCACGTCAGTGGAATCAGGCTCAAGGACAGTTGAAAGACCTAGTGTTGGTGAGCGGTCGGGCATACAACTCTCTGCATTGGTGGAATCCACAAAACCTTTGCAAGGGCCGACCGTTCCAAGAGCCTGTTCCACAAATAGTACTGACAGCGGACGCGTCTCTCCAGGGATGGGGAGCTCATGTACTCCACTACACAGTACAGGGACTATGGACGACACAACAGAAGAAGATGCACATCAACCTTCTGGAACTGATGGCAATCTTCCTAGCCATGAAGGCTTTCAAAGTACATCTGTGCAACAAGGTCGTGTTGATCCGGACGGACAACATGACCGCAATGTACTACATACAGAAGCAGGGAGGGACACACTCTCCACAGTTGTCTCATCTGGCTCAGAGCATGTGGAAGTGGGCCATTCAGAGGAACATGTTCCTCATGGCGGAACACCTCCCCGGCAAGGACAACCAGATGGCGGATCTGCTCAGCAGACACAGCCACCAGATGCACGAGTGGGAGTTACACCCATCGGTACTCCAACCGTACTTCCAGCAGTGGGGTCACCCAGAAATAGACCTATTCGCGACAAGCGAAAACGCAAAATGCCAAAGCTTCGCCGCCAGATTCCCACACCCGCAGTCGCAGGGCAATGCGATATGGATGAACTGGTCCGGCAGATTTGCGTACGCTTTTCCCCCAGCACCGTTGATACCGCTGGTGGCTCGCAAACTCCGACAACACTCCTTGACACTCGTCCTAGTTGCTCCCACGTGGGCACGCCAGCCGTGGTACACCACCTTCCTCGAACTTTCCGTGGTACCGCATCAAAGGCTGCGGATCAAACCCGCGCATTTGACGCAGAACCATGGAGAGGTTCAGCACCCAGATCCGCAACAGCTGAACCTGGCGATCTGGCTCCTGAAGTCCTAGAGTTTGGCTATCTCAATCTGCCACCTGACTGTATGGACATCATCAAGGAGGCCAGGAGACCCACTACAAGAGCTTGCTATGCAGCCAAATGGAAACGGTTCGTCATTTATTGCGGTAATAATGACATTAACCCGCTGGACGCATCCATCCACAACATCATATGTTACCTCTTACACCTATACCGATGCAATCTGGCGTACACCTCTATACGTGTCCATTTGACCGCAATATCAGCCTATCTGCAAACCAGGCAGCACCTCTCTCTCTTCAGAGTGCCTGCCATCAAAGCATTCTTGGAAGGACTCAAACGAGTCATTCCACCTAGTCACCCACCGGCTCCAATGTGGAACCTCAACTTGGTCCTCACACGCCTGATGGGTCCACCCTTTGAACCTCTACACTCATGCGAGATTCAATTCCTTACCTGGAAAGTAGCCTTCCTGGTAGCGATCACTTCCCTAAGAAGAGTTAGTGAACTCCAGGCACTAACCGTTCAAGAGCCATTTATTCAGGTTCACGCCAACAGGGTCGTACTACGTACCAACCCCAAATTCATGCCCAAGGTAATATCGCAGTTCCACATGAACCAGACTATTGAACTGCCCGTTTTCTTCCAAAACCCACAAACTGTTGCAGAGAGGGCATTACATACACTAGATGTACGGAGGGCCCTCATGTACTACATCGACAGGACTAAACCCTTCAGGAAGACAAAACAACTGTTCGTTGCCTTTGCCCCACACCACAAAGGTAACGCCATCTCCAAAGCAGGGATAGCCAGATGGATAGTTAAGTGTATTCAAATCTGTTATCAAAAGGCAAAACGCACATTAACTATTCCACCACGAGCCCACTCAACACGCAAGTTGGGGGCTTCCATGGCCTTCCTAGGAAATATTCCCCTGCATGATATATGCAGAGCAGCCACATGGTCCACTACACACACATTTACAAAACACTATTGCGTAGATGTGCAGTCAAAACAGCAGGCAGCTGTAGGACAGGCTGTTCTCAAAACACTTTTTCAGACCGCTGCAGCTGGCACGGGTAGCCGCCGCCAATAGAGGGCACTGCTATGTATTCTATGCACAGATATGAATTCAGCAGCCCACATGCCTCGAACTGAATATGCTACTTACCAGTATGCATCTGTTCTTGGCATGTAGGGCTGCTGACATTCATATCGCCCTCCCTCCTCCCCGGCGCCTGTCGCAGCTGCAGCTCTCAGAATTATTGCAAGCATGGTCATCATTTTCTGTATCTACTCCATCACTGCCACAATGGCGAAAAACAATCTGAGGATGGAGAGGATGCCCATGCGCACTGTAGTCCAGGGGAGGAGTCACCTATCCAAGGATACTTCGAAGACTCTTCCAGGACAACAACGTGCAAACATCCGGACCCAACACTAGGCGGCGATCTATGCACAGATATGAATGTCAGCAGCCCTACATGCCAAGAACAGATGCATACTGGTAAGTAGCATATTCATTACTGAGCGACACATCTCACCTCTGTTCTAGTGCAGCAGCCTTGCTACGAGGAGTGAACCAATTGGCTGCGCCACTCGTGGCTCGGAGTCACTTTGGAGCCCGGTGTGTTTGAGCCTGTAGCTTAAATTACAGTCCCCTCCAGGTGGCATAGAAGTAGAGGGGCTAGTTTCCCTTTTATTTATGGATTGCAGCCTGACGTTGCCTCGGATGTCTGCTTCTCCAGCGGGTATTGCAACACTAAGACTAACGTAGGTAGAGTGACTCCCTCTAAAGCTGCTGTCTAAAAAGCATAGGATAACTGCACCATTTGCCACGTCCATATAAACAGAAAACTAAAGTGAAGCAAAACATCTTAATACAGAACTAAAAAGAACGGCTAGTGAACACCCTCTTAAAAGCAGCAATTCCAAGAGGATACTTAGACAGAGAACCCGTTTCTTACTACACCAGCACTTTCACTTTCCTGCACAGAGGCAGCCGGGGACTGCATCCCCTATCAATCCCCCATCCATCCTTTGCCTGGAGGCCACTTTCTACGTGCCAGCGGCGCATAAAGGCACTCTCGGGATCCCGCAACGCAGGATGCTCGTGAGCGAGACCGGGCCAAGAGCGGGCCCGTCTGCGCCGGTCAGAGCCCAGAGGAGGCTGGGCTGGGTATTATTTTCCCCATAAATTGGTTACCTCTTAAGTCAAACTTTATTGAAAACTCATCCTTACTTAACATGGGAAAACAGAAACATGGCCATGCACCAAAAACAACTGACACTACCTTGGATGGTTTTCTGAAAAAGGCGGTGGGGGCACTAAACAAAGAAAAAGAATTGGTGGAGAGGAGACTGTCTCTAGTGTCCACCCCTGATCTACCAATTACATCTATTGTTACTGAGAACTCTCATATGGTAGACATTAGAATAAACTCTGAATTTAGAGCACTACCCTCATCATCGCCCTCTATTATCATTGCGAGTCAGGGAAATCCATGTGCTATTCATGAGGAAGAAGAGACTGCCCCACAAATAATCATGGAAAAAACTGGGCCCCTGAGTGGGATAGGAGGGAAGAGGAAGCAAACTGAATTGGTAGGGTTGATCCTAAAGCAAAAGGTTGAGCGCAGAAAACTATCTCACCTTTCAAGTACTGTATGTAGAACTCACAACGGTGGAGGGAAAACTGTACAGGTTGTTCTGGACATATTGATGGAAAAAATTAGTAAGGTTGTTGAAGATGCCCTGGAACCTATTCGCCTGGCTAGCATTGAAGAGCATCTCATGCGATTCCGGCAGGATCAAAGGGAACACTCAGAACCTCAAGATCAGAAAGCAATGGACCCCTTAACCAGCAGAAAAATTAAAAGGGTAACCGACGAATCTTTTAGTGTCTCTCCGGTGACTTTGGAACCATCAAATGTCCAACCTATCATAGATAGCTGGGTTTTTATGCCCAGCACCAGAAAAAAGCAAATTGATACGAGAGGAAGGGAAATTGGTATGGATGGGACATCTAGCGTGGACGGACGAGGGTGGACAAAACGGGTGAGATGAACAGAGAACCGCTATGCTCAGGGGAGAGGGAGAAAAACACAAGAATTAAGAAGTAACTCGGGCCCCAGGATATAGATGTTCAGCTAGGGATGGGGCCGAAAATGCTTTAAATCTCCCTCCTGACTGTTCTTATAAAGTAATTTTGACAGCCTTCCCATACCTCCTCTCAGGGCAACAAGAAAGTTGCTCAAGCCTTATAAATAAGGCAGTACATTGGTGCTCTAGGAGAATTCCATAACACAATAATTGGTTTGAACACATTATTATAGCAAGGAGAGTGGGCTGGTTATGCCCTACAACCAAATGCTGAGAAGGGGACTGCGTTGTACTTAATTTTAACGACACAAGGTGCGCATTCTTTGCCCTGAAGCACACCAGAGACTCATTAAATGACTCGATAAAGGTCTGTCCTTTGGGTTTTTTCTACCACCCCCCCCCCCCATCAGGGGACGAGCAAGCGGCAACATCTTCTAGGGTACGGGCCAAAAAGACACCCTCCTCTCCAGCCCCTTTCATTTACCCACCCTAACAGCTTTGATGTTCTTTCTGGCCTGACAGATATTGACTGACTGCCTGTTCAACCAGGAAGTCTAGTCGATCTGAAAAGTTCACGCCCATGGCGCCTTGTTTCAGGGGAAAACTTAGGTACAGTTGATATCGGGAGTAGGCAATTAACAGATCTATCTGGTCCCTTTTTGCTAAACATCAGCACACCCAGCAAAACATAATAATTCCTGAAACCCACACTTGGGACTTAATTCCTGTTTCTAATGTGAATTTGGGGCGGAGGGGTATGGTATCTTTTGCACACCCACCATACCTGCATCGCAATCAACCAAGGCAGGCCTGGCCACATGCTACCCCTGTGTAGAATCATCTCATGGAACATTGCAGGAATACGTGTGAAACTAACCAATGAGGATTGGGTGGATTATATTAAGCATTTTGATGTTATTTGTCTCCAAGAAACAGGACACCAAGTTGACATTGTGTTGGACGGTTATTGCTCGTTTAATGTCAATGCAACACCCTCAGCGGCTTAGAGGGTGCAAAGAGGGCTTGTGATTTTAATTTCAGTCAAACCCATGTCGTAAAAACTGTACCCTGGTACCAGGTTATCCCGATGTCCAACCTGATTTGGGCTAAGTTACTGCTAATAAACTGGTATTATAATATCTTTGACCAGAATAGCAGTCACATGATTGAGAACTTACAGGAGCAGATTAATACCATTGCGCGGAAGTGGCAGCCCTTATGCATCCTGTGGGTGGGGGATCTTAATTGTATCATTTGTGCTTTCAGCAATATTGGAGTTTGCGGGCTGCTAGAAACAGATGGTCAGCCACAGCCACACTTTATCCATACTATACAGGGTGAGGCCTTGAACTCCATTATCATTGATAACGATTTAGGTCTCATTCATACTAATTATTTGGACTGCAATTCTCTACCTCAGTGCTCCACATATGTCAGGGAGGTAGAAGAAGTACAATTGATTTTATGTTTATTGCTAGGAAATAATCCCTGTTTGTTGGTGATTTTGAGAACGCACCAAACGTTGCCAGTGACCATAATCCACTAACTGTACGCTTCAGTATAACAGCTAGGATAGGGAAAGGTGATGGATGCCCTATTGATTTTAACTAAAACAAAGAAATGCGGCTAAACTGGGGGTAAAGTTGATCCGACCCAATTTGAAGTAAAAATTGTTGACGCAAACTTAAATCTTATTATGAGCTGCCTCCATGATGACACTTCCCCTGATGAGGTGGTTCACGACTTTGAACTGATCTGTGCAGATGTGGCAAAAGACCTGACCAGATCGGTTTGAAGAATGGAATCCCAGGATGTGCGTTGGTTCAATGCAGAGTGTTTTAGGGCACATAGGAATATTAAAATGACCCTTCATACCACCCCACATGCTAGAACAAAAATTATAAATATAAGGCAGATTTATAAGTGTAGTATCAAACAAAGACAAGATGAACTGAGGAGCTTGGCTTGGGAGGATCTGGAGAGAGCGAGTTTCTGGGACATATTTAATTGCCCTCTATTTAAGGATGAACCTAAACCTTTGGATTCCCTGATCTTGAGGTCCACCTGGGAATCTCACTTCTCAGCCATATTTAATCCAAAAAATGCCTCAATAGTCGAAGCAAGTGAGGAACTGATATGTGATTTAAGCTTGGCCTCACAATTAAGTTTATCAATTACAGTGATAGAGGTAGAGGAGGCTTTAGTAAGGAATTAGTATTAAAGCCCCTGGCCCAGATGGGTTCCTCTTGATTTGTTTAAAAACAATCCTGATTTACGGGCACCCATACTCACTAATGTTTTTAAAGCTGTAGTGACTGGCCCCATTCCATCAACCTGGAAGGAGTCAATTATTGTTCCAGTATATAAGAAAGGTAGTAGGATTGACCACGCCTGCAACAGGCCAATTTCGCTAATCGACGATACTGCTAAAATACTGGGAAGGGTTATCCTTGCGAGACTTGAGACCTGGGCAAATAGTACAGGGATTGTGTCTAGACTGCAATATGGATTTAGATGGTGGATGGGTACTACAGAACAGTGCCTAAACATGTCACTTATTGTGGGCAAGTTCATGAAGGCCAGGAGGAGTTCCATCCATCTGGCCTTCATGGACTTGTCCAATGCTTTTGATACGGTCAACAGGGAGAAATTGTGGGGGCTTATGGAGCAAATGGGTATTGAAGAAGCTCTTATATCCCTCCTACGTAGGCTTCACACCTCCACAACAGTTGCTGTACAGTACAGTCCTGGGGGGAGAAGACAGGCCCCATTGTTTCCACAGAAGGTGTCCGGCAGGGTTTAATTTTAGCTCCATTCCTTTTTTTAGTGTATACAAACGGTTTAGAGGCTTTTTTAATAGAGAAGGAATTTGATTTCCCTAAAATTGGAAACAAAGCGATCCCATTGTTATCTTACGCAGACAATACTGTTTTAATGGCCTTGAAAGCCAATGGCCTCCAAAAGTCACTTACTGCTTTTACTGATTTCATGGCAGCATTGGATTTAAAAGTGAATTTTATTAAATTGAATGTCATGGTCTGTGGCCTTAAAGGTACTAAAACAAGAAAACTTGAGGTTAGGGGCAAGGCCATAGACAAGCTGAAAAATGTCACTTACTTAGGGAACATTTTTAATGATACTATGAATTGGGACCATCTTATCAGAGCTAGGGCACAACATACCAGTCGGGTTGTGGAGGGATTATTTTGTTTTGCCCACCAGTTAGGCTATAAACCAGTAACAGAACTGGTTACCCTGTATGAACGAAATGTTTGTCGGTGAAATCCTATGGTGCGGGAGACTGGGGGTACTATAATATCCGACAATTGCAGGTCCTGGAAAATAAATTTATAGAGAGATTATTATTGGTTCCTAATAGTGCCCCCACATATTTTTGCCACCAGGATCTAGGGTTGGTCTACCTTGAAGATTGAATTGCTATTGCTCCATTGCTCTTATGGGCCAAGATTTAGTTATCTGAGGACCTAATGTTCTCAAGAGACGTTATCCAAGATTGTACCAACTTGAATAGTGCATTGTCTATTCCCTGGCATCACTTTGTGAAGACAAATCTATATGGTTAGGTTTGGGGCATTATTAAGACAATCCTGCAAGTATTAATATAAATGCGAAAGATGTTATAAGAGAGGCATCTTTTGCCAGGGCCCACCTGCGCCGTGCACAAATGGTAGTATCAGATCCCCTATGTTTATCTCCTGGAGAACAGACATTTTATCTAACCTTTGCTACTAACGTCCAAGCACAATTTTACCCTACTCGGTTTTGATTAAACACATTGCACTATTTAGTGGCATTCTCTGAAAAATCAGGTTTTGTTCATAGTTTATCACCCTGTCCGTCAAAAAATTTATCAGCACAGAGCACGTTGCACTTTATTTTGTTCTGTCCCCTTTATAAATTTCAGAGGGGGGAATTTTTAACCCCATTACTGAGGGAAATAATGTCATGCACTAATATTTGCGGTTTTACCTTTCTACTGTCTTTGTCTACCATCTGCACTGCTGTTTCGAATTTTATTAGAGTTGCAATGTCTATAAGAAAACGCTACAAGCTATTATAACGGAAGAAAATCTAGGTAATCCTTTCTTACTAATTAGTTACACAGGCTATATTGTACAGGTGATAATAGCGATGGATGCTTATGGGAACTCTCACTTAAGCAATTTCTATGATTTGATCTCAAATACATAAAAATACAAAAGTAAGGGTACATCAAATTAATAAACACATTTTGAAATGCTGCATTTACTTCATAGACAAAAACATGCACAAATCAAAATTTTAATTTTAATAAAAGGTTAGAACTTCCAACATTTGGTTTTATTTCTAAAAGATGAAGCAATTTGCTGGACTCTTGCTTATGATTTTGTCTTTTTGCTCTACAGGCATGATTTCTTTTTGTTGGCTTACAGCAGTGCTTGGATTGAGGCAACTCATCACCCATACTAGATTGCTCTGTTGTATACTCGCGTCTCTCCCATGAATCAAGATAAGGATAGCAATTTAATTTTTGGCCACCCATTTCAAAGTCCTTCATATTGAATGTTTCAATTTTAATTTTTTTATGTATATGTTCTTTTTTAATCAGCAAATATTATTTAATTTTCTAATAGTCGCAAACCCTGCGACTCCGGTTAATGAACAGGACGGGAGACGGTGATACCACTTGACCGGCAGCAACTAGAAGTGAGTGCGCTCGTATCACGGAGCTAGCACGTCACTTAGAGGATACTTTTTGATGCACGCATTTACATCTGTTTGAATATTGGAGACGCAAGAAGCGCATACACTAAGATTAAATGGTGTGACATTGGACGATTTTATATGGGAATTCGTGTTTACGAACCACATGACTGGATATTCTACCAACTGCTTCGTTGAATTTGTTGCCTTGAAAAAGTCTTTTGTAAGACGAAACACGTGTCGGCTGGTCCGTGTATTTTGGAATTGACTGAACATGTGTCAATAAAGAAAGGATGAAAAAAACAACCACTAATCCAAGGGTCCTGGATTGAATTTGTGACTGATTAATGATTGAAAGCAACTGTTTTCATCTTTTTTGACATTGTAATAGGTTTATATGATCTAACTAAGAAACTGACAAACTTGTATCAGTTGGGTATTTTACCCATACATTGGGTAGGTGTGCAATATTAGTCTTCTAAAAAAATTACAGTAACTCTTGCAGTGTAATAGTTGTTTAACCTCCCTACTCCCCGAATGTCTAAAAAGAAACTACTTTGTCAAGTCAGCAAGCTCAAGCCGTATATGCCTCCTGAGTTTCCAATGACATCTGCAAACTTCCCACAGGGACTTCCTAGTTGCCATTGACTCTTACAAACTGAAAAAACTACCATGACAAAGGAGAACACACATGTCCACTATATATGACATGATCTTGAGGATAGTTCTATCTTGTGTGTTGATTTTCTACAAGTTTCTCTGCAGTTTCAAGTTTCACACACATCATTTGGTCTGTAGACAACCTCAGAGCAGTAGCAGATGTTATGAAAAGATCTCTTGTTCAATTTGGTATCAGCAAAGTGGACATGGACTAATTTAAATGCGTAAATGTTTGGGAAAGAAGCTAACTGTTGCATGGTGACTTGTAATCGTCAAAATGGAAATGACACAGACTCCTCTTTTTTAGGTCTCGCCTGGCGAAAGCAGCACATGCGCTGCCCTCGCCATGGAGAGGACCTTTTGGAATCATTTCTCCCCAACGCTTGCATGCACGCGTCTGCATGGACAAAGATGGCGCTCTCGCCATCTGTCCAATGCAGACAGTAAGTGCAGTGGGTAAACCTCAGAGCCTTCTGCTGGACTCAGTTGCACAGTATTGAAGCAATCCCTTGTGAACTTGGAATTTGACTTTGTTGGGTTAGGCCGTGGCACCAGGACACTGGGCTTGACAGGAGCTCTTTGCTTTCTTGAAGCAGCATGCCCAGGTCTAGTCCTTCCGCTGTGCAGGTGTGTTAAACAGTGAACTGATTCTGCAAAACAGCAATCTATTTGTTTAAGTTATGGAGGATAGTGCCCATCTAACTACAGTCTCTGTTACTGACCTAAATGCAGGGAACTGAAGAGAAGTAACCAAAGTTAATTGGATATCGTTCTTATGTGATGTCCGGTTCCATGGTGGCAAAGCATCCCATAAGACTACTACTGGTGTCTGCTGGTGACTGAAAAATATTTGCAACGGCCTTGCCCTGTGCCTAGTGGGTCCTACAAGAAGGGGGTCTGTACAAAGTACCTCTCTTGGAATATTCAATATGACCTCAGCGAAGACACAATTGAAGGCATTACCGAAGAGACACATATTTTGTATTTGTTATCTTTTGCCTCTAGTGGGATTACAGCCTCTTATCAATGGCAGCTAGTTGTCAAAATGTATATCAAATGTTTACATCTTGTTTATTGTATGTGTACATATAATTTTTGTATGCAGAATTACAACAGGGTTTTTCCCCTGTATTATATCTGTAAGGACATCTAGTTGCAGACAGTGGTACTGCAGGTTTTACTGTCTACAAGCTCTATGAGGATATCTGTGCTGTGAAACTGTAACTGTTGTGTTGCAGTCACGACTGATGTGGCCACGTGCGAACAGATTATTGCATTTTGGATTTCGTTAATGAGTTTGTGTGTGAGGCCCTGAGCAGTGCAGTGTTCCATAGCTAGTCTTAACTGTGGTATTTCAGAGGTTGGAATTACACTCCTCCCCTCAACTAGATTTTTCGGCAGATTTTGTATTTTTATAATCGTGATTAGTAACCAATTTTAGGTGATGATGCTTCTTAACTATGGTGTGTACCAGTAAATAATAATTATTGATAGATATAATTATAAAATGCCATGTTTTGTTATTCTCATATCCAGGAATTGAAGTCGGTAGAGATATTGAGACTAAATAGATTTTATATTTAATCACGTTAGGATCTAATTTTAAAATTTGAAGACATTTAGGCAGTGGGTTCCTACAGATTAACCCTCTCCTTTCCTTACAGCATCAGTGGTTACCAAGGTCTGTGCTCCCGATTGTACAAAGGAATCTGTCTCTGTGCCAGGTGGGTCAGGTACAGTTTCCTGCTGCAAGTCTGACCTGTGCAATGGTGCATCCAGTGCAAGGATTAGCTACACACTGCTCTCCCTGGCAGCGGGCATCAGCGCCCTGGTGGTCGGAGCTGCACTGTAAGGTAAGGAGTAGTCAGACTAGATGAAGGCAACCCTTGGAAGAACCCTTTCTCACTGTGTCACTATACATGCAGCATGTCCAGGATGTTAAAGAATGAAAAAGCACACAAGCCTACATTTCAATGCGTTCAGACTAACATATCCACCACTCTAATAATTTCATTGTTCACTATAATAGTTCACCATTAATTCTTTTTGGGTTCTGGAGTAGCACGTTACCCGCAGAAACAGCGCTTTGACATTTCGTCAGGGGTAGTCAGCACTATATAAATCCAATTAGAATACAATGCAATACTCAGTACTGGACAGTACATACCCATATAGGGCACTGAGCCTAAGTCGATAGATGTTAACGCCTTTTCCACAGTGGTAAACTATGGTATTTGCAGTTCCAGTAGCAATCACAATCACCCTAAGCTAGATGTGCCATAATCCCAAAACATGAGGAGCTGAGCATGTTGCATTAATCGCAGCAGACCTCCCTCATTCAGGGCACAATGATTCACTACTTCTTCAGGCTGGCACAACCTAAAACAAACGTTTGTGATCTGGGATCCGTCAACCAGGGTCAACTGAAGATGCAAAACAAACAAGTCCTGCATCACAGGGGCAGTATTTATAATTAATTTACCAGAACCTGGCACCAAACATCTGCTCCCATTTCTTTTGAGCCTTGACCCTGAATATTGTGGGAAACCTGCCCCATAACTTTGCCTTTGGCAAATATGCAAATCTGTACTGAAACCCTAAAGCCACTGTTCGCACAAAAGCCAGAAGTTACAGGCAGAGATCTCTGTCTCCGCCTGCACTGAATTTCTTATATTTTTGGAATTCACACACATTCCCAGGAATATGCCTGGAGACCCACAGTTTGAGGTGGCAACAACAGACCCATGCTGTGAAAACTACACTGGCTCCCAATAAGGCATAGAGTCCCTTTTAGAGCACGCTGTTATTGCGTGAAGGCTCTTTCCTCGCCCGGTCCTCACTCCCTTCAGCTGATGGTGCATCCCTATGTGCCCACTAGAAACTTGAGTCCAACGGAAGCTAGACGACCCATCATCCTGAAATCCATAAGGGCCAGAGCAGGAGGCAGTTCTTTTGGTTTCCTAGCTCCTAAAGCCTGGAATACCCTCCCTGTGGAAATTCAGCAAGACCCATCTGGAATCCTATGCAGGAAGAAGTTAAAGACCTGGCTTTTTAGCGAAGAGTGAGCTTTTCCATCAGACTGGGTGATCCCTCGTCCACTGTGTCAGTACACTAGTGGACGAGGGATCTAGTGCTGGGACACTCCGCAAGGAAATAGCTAGGCGCTTTACAAATCACATTATTATTATCATATCGTGACTTACACAGAGCCCTTTAACAACACCAGCTCTTTCCCATCAGCCGGGGTTCACACATCCCACACAGAGGGGTCGTTAGCTCCTGTCGAGTTGCTCTGGAAAGAAGAGAGCCCCGTTAGATTCAACGCATTCATCGTGACCTGAGATTCACTTTCTGGGACAGCACCCACATGGATTAGAAACAGGCTCAGGGGCTATACTCCATAATACATTCTGAGCTGCACCAACACTGGTTTTCTGCATGACCCTACAATATTCCTCACATATACTGATTCTGCTTCTATGTGTGAGTGTTTTAAGGGTCAAAGGCCACTCTCTCTCTTAGGTGACCTCACAGTCCCAGGGCACACCTGGCACTCCATTTGTTACTGTGGAAATCCAAAAAAGCTGCACATGGTTCAAGAGTGTCTGTGTTGCATGCAGGATTGTTTTTGAGCAGGAAGGAGCTCCTTCAATCCAGAGAGGGGTTTTTCTCTTTCTATGTGTGCTGCAGAATGCAGCACACATGGAAAGAGGAAAAAACGAGATGTATATTTTACCTCGTTACGCCTGCTCTGTGGTTGTATACATTTTTGGTGCTGTCCCAGGTTTACGTGATTAAGTAAATCTGGGTCAGTATAAAAATCCATGGGTGTTGCAGGGGGAACCAAACACAAGGAGATGATGGACAGAGCGCTGAAACTTTTCAGACACTCACCCCCAGTCACAGATCTGGGTTGAATCCATCATCGTTCTTTAGCTCACTTCGCCACCTCAGTTCAGACCCAGCTATATGCAAATCAGTCTTGACTTTGTGCCTCATGGGAACAGTCCAGCCCGAACTGCCAAGCCAGGTCCTCCATGAACTGGAAACAAGCATCCTGGGACCGGTTTCGGGGTTACATCCCTCATCAACCAGGCCAGCTTGAATCCAGTGGCAAAGGGCCTTATGTAGGTGGGCTTGCATTTACCACTTCATAAATACCGAATCATACCGATTCGGTATTTATGAAGTGGTAAATGCAATGTAGGTAATGAGTCGGTAAATATTACCGATTCGGAAAAATTCGGTAATTACCGAATCGGTATTTACCGATTCGGTAATGAGGCATACCTTCCCATTGATGGGAAGGTATGCCTCATTACCGAATCGGTAAATACCGATTCGGTAATGGGGGAGCACATGCAAGGGTGGCAGGGTGTCACATTGACACCCTGTTGCACCCCTGATTCGGCCATGTGTGCACATGTGGCGCACATACATGCCCTAAGGGCATGTATGTCTGCCACATTGCACACTTAAACGTGCACAAAAATGCTTTTTGTCACCTATTCGTCATTTACCACCAACCTTTAGTTGGTGGTAAATAACGAATCCCCACACCCACCACACACTCCCCCTACATCTCATTTCTGTATTCGGTATTTACCGAATCGGTAAAATTACCGATTCGGTAATTTTACCGATTCGGTAAATTACCAAATACAGAAATGAGCCCCCTACATGTCAAAAGCCTAAATACCGGTCGGTAACGGTATAATTACCGAAAATCGGCCGTTACCGACCGGTATTCGGCTACGTACATGAGGCCCAAAGTGAGCAGGGGAAAACGCAGTTCAATGCCCATGTAGAACCTCCCTGGTGCAGAGTAGGGCAGCGCAGTGACTTGCACTGCTTCATCTTACTCCATATCTATGTGGTCATGCAAAGTGAAAAAGTGACGCTTCAGCAGTGCTGGCCTCTCATAAATAAGTTCCTTATTTCCTTCCCTTGAGCTCAAAATTACTCATTTTTAATCATTCCTAAAAATACTTGGGCAATATATATCTTTCGCTTAAATATTCCCTGACTGGAGCAGGAATACTATATACTCCTCCTGGAATATTTGGGGTAAAAGTTGCTCTTTCCCCAATTATTCTAGGACTTGAGTTAGAAATGGTGCGCTTGCCACATTGACTACGGGGACTCCAGGTCCTGAGGAGGAGGGGCGGCAACGTTGCAGTCAGGTGCTGGAGCACAATAAAAGTACGGGAACCACCCCCTGCACGTGATGCTTGCCCCATAAGCTATGGGGAATCCAGGTCCCGTTTCTGCCTTTTTTGGCCCGAGGAGGATGGTCCGCAACATTACGGTCAGGCGCCGGAGTGCCCTGAAACTACGGTAGCCATCCAGCTGTGCAGGACGTGCCCGGGATTGGCCTGGGCAAAGACCGGGCAAAGACAGGCCCATCCTAGCCCGTCATAGCCTGAAATAGGCTGGGCTGGGCCATTCCTCCGACGTTTTGCATCTGGGATCCAATTCATCACTGAGGAGGTTCCTTAAATAGAGGTACTGTTTATATGTTTTGATTGTTTCTGCCTTCTGGGCGTCTTGGGTTTTCCCTTGTTTTATTTATCACACCAGCTTCATCATTTGCCACGCGAACATGGGAAAAAAGAAGGACACCTCAGGTACACTTAGCGCCCCACTACCATGTACTCGTTCCATGATTGACAACTACTAGACACCGACGGTGGACACGGTTTCTAATGAGATTAGATTGGTGGAACAATGTCTTTCACTCACTTCGGAGGATTTTGCACCAGTCCGGCTCTTCAAACAGGATTACTGTAATGCCTCTGGTGGTCCTCTGGAAACTTCCTACTTGAGGTTACCTATTGCTTCTGCATTAAGTCCACCAGTTGTTCCAGCTACCGAGGCCAACCCTGAGGTTAAACATCCAGCTACCAATGCCAAGCCAGTTGACTTGGGTGGTGCTTTACATCCTTCAGTGATAGTCCAAGTAGATGAGTCAAATCTTACCTGAACGGTGTCCCCAGACCAAGCCTCCGACCCAGATTTTGGACCTAAATCAAAGCTTAGGAGGAAAGCTGTGAGCTCTCTGGCTAATAAACCTCTAAAAGCCAAGGGCAAACCTGTGCTCCGTAAAAAGCCCTTTTAATGAGGATCTGCCTGTGCAACCATCGGCCATCACAGAAGAATCATGGAAGCTTTTAGGCATTTAGGCATGTAGGCATTTAGGTGACCGGCTGAATATTAAACTGCACCCTATCATCGATCGCCTCACCCATATTGAGGTGAAACTGCCTGAGACATCAGCTGCCAGGGTAACAACTTGCTCCAAGGGAACGGAGTACTATCCAGTGTCTCCATTGTCCCAAGCCCCTGTTCATAGGGGTGGTTGGTCCATTGTAAACCAAAACTCTGCTCCTGTCAATGGTCTGGATTTAAATGGAACCTCATGGCAAAATGAAACGCAACCTCTAATAGCCAAGCAGGTTGCTAATCAGGCTGAATGTTGTCAACCTAGTCCGGTTCCCCTCCCGGTGATCTATCTCCCTCCTGCGTCTTCTCCCCGTGTAATTGTGTTAGCTGATGTTCCCAGTCTCCGTGCTGATAGCTCAAAATCTACAAGGATCCTTATGAAAAAATCAGTACACTGGTTGAACACTAAGGTATCTGCCTATTCTGATGGCAAGAAGTGTGGGGGGAATAGTGGGTCGGGCAAACAGTACAATGGGGAAGACATTGTGATTAACTTCCGTAATCGCAAAAACGTATTGGGCTTAGCAAGGGCTGGTATGGTTAAAACTAGTCCTGTTAAGATCCTGTCTCTTGTTTCTCTTAGGGGCATCTGGCAACCCCCAATATCAGTACAGAGGGACCAATAGCGCCAACTAGAACATTTCCTAGATCCTCGCTACATTCACCAGTACTCCCGAGATATACGGCCCTGGCAGGTTTGGAGGATGATGATTGACTGCATTGCAAGGAGCGTGTCTGTATAGGCGTTCTGGACAATGGAGGTGTGATTAGTAGTGAGATACCCGGCCCACACCTCTCTATTGCCCCTTCTTTATCAAGCTTCGGTAATCCTGATAGGGCGCAAGTCCATGTTAATCGCCCGACTTCACAAGAAAGGTCTGAAGTTAGAATATCGAAGACTGAAGGGGCTGAATACTCTCCCCTTCTTCACCTTGTAAGTTGGAATGTTGCTGGCCCAGCCTCAAAAATCCTAATTGAAGGCTGTCAATCCCTTATCCGTGATTACGATACAGTTTTTATGCAAGAAACTTGGGAACTGAAAGGGGGATCCTTCAATGGATACACATGCTTCACTCTGCCAGCGGCAGCGGAGCCAACTGGATGAGCCAAAGGGGACTACCAGCCTAGTTTAACCTTAGCATTGGCTGTATTATTACTCCCCTTCTCTTAGATCAGCGGGAGGCACAGGTCTTCTGCCTTTGCTGGAATGGTAATCTTTGGGTGTTATATGATGAATTTCTACAATCAAATATTTCCCGGCAAGGGCGATTGTAATTTTCAGGGTTTGTGTTCTGTAATTGACCTGTTAGTAGAAAAAGAGGTCCCGGCTGAATGTCCCTTTAACCTGCTGGTGTCAGGAGATTTTAACGCCGAACTAGGGCATTTACTCCCTCTATCATCAACTATTGTTGGTCCATCTGCCCGAGAAGTTGATCACAAGGATATGGACGCTAGGGGATGTGCCCTGTCTTCCCTGCTGGCTGAGCGCGTTTTGTCAACAAGGCCCATAATTCTGCTGGTTCAGATTTCCCAACTTTTACAGGACAGGGCGCTGGAAAACAATAGACTACGTTTTTACCTCCCGATGTATGTCATCAACTATTTTGAGTAGTGAGGTGCTTGCACAGATCTATATGCGACCACAAGCCGATCGCTGTGCAAATAGCAGGCCCGCAAAAGCAATATAAGCCTAAGGCTCTGCTCTCCCAAACGCTAACCGTGAAGGATGCTGGTCGAACTGTGAACTTGGAGCACATCATGTCCCAGGTTGTCTGTAGAGTTCAGCACTGCTAGGTGCCTGTAATTTAGAAATAGGTGACCCAGCACTTACACTAAGTCACTTTATTGATCTTTTAAAATGGATTAAAGGGATGCTATCTAGACCCTATATTCAGCCATGTTTCCATGTTAAATATTGGTCTGACAAAGAATGTAGAGCCGCAAATGACTCTTTGCGTAGGGCCCTAAAACAATCCCCCAGAGACCAGGCTGTTATTGCAGCAAACAGAAAGACTTATCAACTGGGACTAAAGAAAAGGAGATCGGCCATGCAGGATGAGAAATGGGAGTCCATAGTTAGTGCCTGTCCGCTCAAAGATCCTCAAGCCGTTTGGAAGACAGTGCGGTCAGTCTTATCTCCCTCGACCTCCCAAGATAAAGTAAGGGTTCATATTACGGCTGAGGCTTGCTTGGTACATTTTTCCGGGATGTATGCTACTGACAATATGGCTGCCGATGAAGCGCCGATGGCTGACTCCTTTTGCTTAAAACTTGATTTTTGTGAGGAAGAGGTGCTTAAGGCAATTGTTGATACCCGGTGCGAGAAGGCAATAGGTCAGTATGGTGTCCCCCTTGATTCATTCAGGGAAAACCCGGGGCTTTGGACACCGGTCCTCAATTGCGTATTTAATTCTGTGTGCTGTTTGGGTGTACCTGCATTGTGGTGCACCTCAATCATCGTTCCCATTTTTAAAAAGGGAAATGTCCACGTTGTAACGTCCTACCGTCCGATGGCTCTCCTAGACTCTAAGGCAAACATTTTTTGGGAGAGTAGTCCTGGATCGCCTTCTTGTCTGGATATACAAAATAACATTTTATCCCAAACTCAGCATGGGTTTAGAAAGGGGCTTGGGATGATTTTACAGTACCTCAACCTCCATCTTGTGGAAAAAGATGAATATGCAAAGGTTGCCTCTACACATCTGGCATTTATGGATTTGTCCAGCGCTTTTCCGTGACTAAAAAATATCAAGGATTGTTCTCTAGCTCTTGGTTGTGCACATTTGTTTGAGTACTGGAGACTATCATGAAAAAGGACAAAGATTGGGTCCAGGATAGCTTTGTTAAGCATAGGCAGGCCTCTCGGGAACTAACGGAGTGGCCAAACCCATGGTTAGGGATTATTGTATCCTTCCGACTGTGCCAACGATTGTCCCTTGTTTATTATATGTGGTAAATGTGAAAAAGCATTTGCAATGCAATAGGTCTCGCATTTAGGAGAGTTTGAGCGGTTGGCATTGTAAATGAAAAGCAAGCCAGAGCCAAGGGCCATCCTCCCCACCCCCTAAAAAAAAAAAGAAGCATTTGCAATGCAATAGGCCTTGCATTGCATTTACGAGAGTTTCAGCTGTTGGCATTTTAAACGACAATGCCTTTTACTCATGTTTTGTTTTTAAAACAGATAAATAAAAGGCCTTGTCATTTATAATGCCAATAGCTTGAACTCAAGTGCGAGACCTATTGCATTGCAAATGCCAGCGCCCGTGCTATGAAAAAGGCCAAATATTGGGTCCAGGATAGCTTTGTTAACCATAGGCAGGCCTCTCGGGAACTAACGGAGTGGCCAAACCCATGGTTAGGGATTATTGTATCCTTCCGACTGTGCCAACGATTGTCCCTTGTTTATTATATGTGGTAAATGTGTACGAGAGAACGCTACTGGCTAGATTCAGGTTAGGTTCCTTTCGCTGGCTAATATGCTTTCCGCTGGGCCAATATTCCTCAGCTACCATTGGTATTTGGCCATGCGACGAGCAATCTAGCCCAACTTTACTGCATTTTGAATTTTTTTGTTGAAATTATCTATCGTTCACAAGGAGGTTTTTATTACCATTGCTGCGTAGACATAAATTCAAAAAGGCTGTCCTATTCTTTTTATTACAACTGACCGATCAAGACACGTTACTCAGTTGCTAGCTATCTGAACTGAGCTTTGGCCCAAAGAAGGAGTATGATGTTCTAAATTTATGTTGTATAGAGATCCATATGTATCATGAATTGTCGGTTCTTCATTATGATGTCATTTCTGAATTAATGCACTTTAGTGCACTTAAACCACTTGTAAGGGGTTGCAAGCTCATCTGAATAATACATTGCTATTCTTATATTGATTTTTTGTTTTTTTACTCCTCTGAATGTAGTCATTCATGAATTTTATTGCAGATATTTTTAATATTCCTGCTCTTTTCTCTTCATTTGTTTGACTCTTTCTGTGTATCTTTTCTGATCTACTTTTGGTTGATCGAATGCAGATTAAGACTAAGACTAAGATTTAGAAAAGTAATTTTGACCTTCCAGTGTTCACCACGCCCACGGTCTTCAGTGCACAGAACTACTTTGTGCCCCTGGGGCACCTTTAGTAAGATGCAAAGGCTGCTCCACTGCCCTATCTCCTGGTAAGGGAGGAGGGTCCTAATATGGGGTTCTCCTGGTAACCTGAAATCATGAACACCCTTGTCTGTACCATAATGTAATAAAAAGGGTTGTTTTAGGTGTCAGTAATAATTGTATTTATTGTCTCTTAAACCATCATGACGTGATCTCTTGTTTGTTTCCTCCTAGCTGAGGAGACCAAGGTCACCGAAAGGTCTGCGTCCAGTCCACCTGCACTTCTCCTGCTGTCTGTGATTTTGAGAAAAGACAATATTACCAGTTCCAATATTACTAATGAAGCAATAATATCTGTTTCACTGAATAAAAATGCACATACCTGTGTCCTCTGTGTTCTTCTATAAAGCACTACATTTAAGCTGGCCTGTTTTCTATAGGTAATTAAAACGAGTACAGCCCAGCTGTCAATTTCTATTGTTTACCAACAACAAACAGAAGGTTCCTTTCCCTAAGCTGTTGTTGCCAGCACATGTCTCAATCTAGGCTTTGTGGCACTTTGTAATTGTTAAATAAATGCCCACAAAGATGTTTTCTATGCACTTTTTCATTCAGCTCCAAGCGCGGCAGGCGAGCACAGGTCCAACCTCTGCACCTCAATGTACAGGTGTAACTAGGCCTGGGGTAACAGCATCTCAAGGGAAACAACCATAAGGTCATCACAGTAACTGTGTGATCCTCAACACTACATATCATCCTTGCAGCCTACCAGTAACCCCATAGTAGAGAGCTGAGGCTGAAAACCTTCCTTGCGACCTCAGAGGGCAGAGGTCCACTGGTCAGCTGGCTGCATCCTTAAAACTTACAGCCTCAACACACGACTAAATCAAAATCACCTACAGTGAACCTGACCCCATTGTTGGCTTTAACTCTGGTGGTAACCAGTGTGACAATCTGTGTTGGTGGTCCCCCAATGACCTTCTTCTCCATGCATCCCTCACCACCTCCCTCCAATGATGCCCACATCTCTTAGTAACCCTTCCTGCACAGCGATTAAATGGTATCTCAAAGTAGTGTCACAGCTCTTTACATCAAACAAACATGTTATTCAGAGACAATAAATCATATGTGTGTAAATTAATGTATAGGGAAACTTACATAAGACATAGAGGGATAACATGAGTCGCTTATCAATCATACTGGTTGGCATTATGGGGAATATCTATGAAATATGGCAAAGTGCAGCGCTGCATTCTTGACTTTTTGCCCTGCGCTGGTGCACAACGTAGTAACTCTTGCACCATGGTGCATGGGTACCTGCGTTCCTTACTGTATTGCTTTTGTGCAGGAAGTGACACCTTCCTGCAGAAAAACCACACTGAGAGGTAAATGTTGCTCGTTCTCTTTGTGCTGCTTAGAAAGAGGAAGTAACAAGTAGAAATGAAGATGTTTTCCGTCCTTACACCTCTCTTGGGCAGGTACATCATTTTGGTGCATTCCCAGGTTTACAAGTTCTTGTAAATCTGGAAATGCGTCGCTATCCATGGGAGTTGCGTGGGAACACCCATGTGATGCCCATGACATGCCTTCCCTGGGCAGAGCGACGCAATGCAGTGATTTGTGCTGTATTGTGTTGCTCCAGATTTTTAGAGCCTCATTGCCTCATAGATCTGACCTAAAGCTGGCTTCGCTCTTGCATCACGTTGCGTTGGTGCAAGAGCAACACAAACCGGGTCATAAATATGTCTTTATGTGTCAAGAGTGTATGGTTTGGACAAACAGAAAAACAGGCTTTAAAATGTAATGCAGCAATAATAAGAAAGGGTTACTACCCTAAAGAGCCATTGTAGCAACCTTAGAATAACAAACGATTCAGGCAATGGCCGAATATAATTCTAAACCTAGGTCTTGCAGTTGGCAAGCAGCTCTTTCCTGCTGGTTCACAGCTCTCTGTGCTAAGACTGATGAAGCACTGTTGCAATTAGACTCAAAAAGGAAGTCCAGGCAAAACTAATGGAACAGAAGGAATGAAGGAGCCAGGAAATGTCCTGCACAACCGCCAACATGATGATAAGCCACTGGAGGGTATAGGCCAGGGGACAATGAGGTCAGGAGATGACATTACCACAAACCACCAACTTTGCTGCCAGCGATAGGACCATTCAACACACCACTTCCCCTCCCATCCGTCATAAGTGTCATCTCCAAGGCCAAGGAGTAGATCAACAAGGATTGCACATTACTGTCCCCTATAACCAACACCATCCACTCACTGATGTTGAGTAGATAACAGGAAACATGAAGGGGGGCTGAGGAGGGCCATGGGAGAAGAGGATATGTCAATCGATAAGGCGTCATAGGTGGATCCAGGGGGCTGTTTAGCTCCACTGCTGCGCAAGGGATGATCACCGCCATTTTGGCCACATTTTAAAACTTTGGATGCTTCTGCCAGATCTGGACCAGACCATGATAATGTGGTTGGGCCGAATGATGTATCCAAAAATGAATTGTTTTTCCACAGTTCTGTTCCTGTTTGCAGTCGTACTGATGGTAGAATAACTACGGAATTTGTTTGGGGAAATAAAAGAGCCAGGATATCATACCAAGTGAAGAGGGGGCCTTCTCTCTTCCAGGACAGAAGGCATATTGTAGAGTAGCTCAACTTAGTGTGTTCACAGACCACCTGAGAGAGAGTACCAGGAGACAGTGATCAGATTTAAAGTACTGTACAACTTCTCCTTTCAAAGTATGAGGTTAAGAGTGGTCCCCCAAAAAGATATCAAGAACTCTAAAGGACCACCCTACCTTTGGTGACTTATGATGTGGAATAATACAAGCCGGCAGAGACCTCAACAGGCTGGCGTGAGCGCCATACTTCCGAACTCTTTCACAAATGTTGAAATAAGGATCACCCAAAAGTGCAGAAAATGACACCATACTTACATGCATACCGCAATTGTATGAATGCTCCAATATTACCAAGCCACACTTTGAACTGTGAGATATAGCCAGTGACAGCACCAGCATTGACTATACCTAATTGATTTAAAGACATACGTCAATAAATTGTGCAACTCATGCACATATATGAATCTGATGAAACATAACTGTGATACAGAATAAAGCACTCCATGAAATTACATCAACAAGCAGGCGTGCACGCCATACTTTCAAACTCTGGGCCTCATTTACAACACTTTGGAGTACGGCAGCAAAGCAGGTCTTTTTGCTGCACTGCCCTATGCCATTTCAAAAAGGCAGAATGCACCATATGTACAAGATACGGTGCATTCCTGTTCTGGCACACAATTTGCAGCCTATGCAGGCTCCCTTGAAGCATTGTGCAAGTGTGTCTGCATTGATGGTATGATTGCACCTTCCTGCGCAAAAACAATCCATGGAGGTAAAATGACGGAGACATGGAAAGAGGAGAATGAAAACATGTCTCCTTGTTACTCCTGCTCTGAGGAGGCAGAAGGTTTTGGTGCTGCCCTAGGTTTACAAATTGCAAATTGACCACTAATAATAATTAATAATTCATTTTCCAACAATGCATAATATATTATGCATGCTACTCTTTGAAATATCAAGCTATGGTGGCCATGCCCATTCTTTACTCCTGGTTGTAATTTATGCAAATTTAGTTCAGACTATTTTAGTAGATTTGAATTTCCTCCTACAGCTTCCTTTCCTTTACCACTCACTTTTCGCATTGAGGCCAATGCTTAGAGCTGAATAGTTTCCTCCTTCAGACCACTAGTTCATCTCTAGATGACTATATGCCACCTCAAAATGAGTCTTTTCACTCTTCGGTTAGGCTTCTCATATGTCGCGGTTGCCTTGTTCATAGTCTATCCTTAGCCTTGTTTCCTTTATTGTAAGACTTGGCAAATTTCACTCACATCTTGATTGATTTTCACATAGTTTGCATAGCTAGAATTTGTCTTCCTCATATGCTTATTCCTGTACTTTCCTACAGTGGGAGGATTGTTTGGGCAGAAAATGTCTTCCTGGAAATGTAAAACTGGATGCCTGCTGATGCCCTTGTGCCACACTAGCAAAGTTCTCTGTTACTTCAGAAACTGAAAAAGAAAACATTTTAGCCTGTGTATCGGTTGACTTTTTGTATGTGCAGGCACACCATCATGAAATGTTTTTAAACAGATGACTGTTCACTGGTATTTTGTGCAATATATGCATATGCTTAATACAGGGGTACTTTTTACAACAAATCTTGCTTATTTTATTTTACATGAAAACATCTAAAGTTTGCCCATTTCTCATCTAATGCATCTCCTATTACAGTCTTTTTTCTGAATTTCCTCATCTAAGATGTGCCCATTACTTATCAACACCACAAACCTGGTCACCAGGAGGTCTATGAGCACATTCCTGAAGTGTTTTTCAGCATGGTGTCTTTATGTACAAAGTAATGTTCAAGGAATGTGGAATCGCCTCAAAGAATTCACAGAAATGGCATTCCTTCAGAATATTTGTGAGCTTAGCGGCAAAGTGAGTTGTTTCTCTAAGTACTCTTCTCACTTGGAAGCCAATAACATATCTTTTAAGAAGGAGATAAAAAGTTGGTGTAGTAAACATTATGCGACTGGTCCATCGGATTGTGAGACAATGGACTGGACATTATGAGGCAGGGTTCTTTGAGTAATGTGGCAAGAAAATCAAAATTTTACTGCAGAGAAACACAAAGTAAATTGCATTCTAAGTAATAAAAGGACACTTTTGTGATACATACTGTAGGCTTTTATTCCTAGCTACTTGATGACGTGAAAAAACATTACAATGCCATATAAAAATCATATGCCTCTTCATAAACAATGTAATACCACATCTTCTTCATTTCTATGCCCTGTAATTATTATAATCTCATTCATAACATGATATAAAACATTATATTATGTACTGCATATTTCAGAGGTAGGAGTTTAGCTCGCTGAGCCACCCGGGTGTAGGTTACTTGCGAACAATCATTTGTTTTACCTTACATATAATATCATGAAGAGAATTTTACTAGCAGGGACCTTTCTACCTCCCAGTAAAGTTGTATGTGTAAAATTAATACAAGGCGGAAAACGTACTTCTACGGAGGTGTGATACCTGTACCTCTTGCATCCTGCATGTCGCAGGGAGTTTTAAAGCTTGTTTTCAATATCAATCTTACCCAGTGTATTTAATTCATATGTATTTTCGACTTGGTTTAGTAAGGCGCACTTTAAAAATCAAGACATCAAACACGCTGAAACAATCTCTACAAATTCAGAATAGTCCGTATTGTGTAAAAAAAATAATTGTTTTGTTTTTTTAACTTACCAAAACAATTTGATAACAAAAGCATGTTTTTCCCTTTTTCTAATAATGTGTATTTGAATTTTCTTTCCCTCCAGTTAAAAAAAACCTTTGGTTCAGTCACTCATATGGGGATGCCGATACTATTTGCCTTGAGAGGAAGTTCAAGCCAAGTCAATAGGGGTTTTTTAAAGACCCTTTTTTTGACAGTCCCGTGGCACAAATCATAAAATCATATCTATGAGGCAATGCAAAGCCACCCTGCCTCATAGATTTTGAGTAAGAAAAAGCAGGGCATGTCGCTGCCTTGCCCTATTCTGCATCAAAGAGCCATTCCACGGGCGTTGCAGTTGGTTTTCCCGCGCAGTGTCCATGGATTGTGCCGCCGCCCCGGATTCGCTTGATCATGTAAACCTGGGGCAGTGCCAAACCATACGACACCCTAGAAGAGGCGTACCGAGGAGAAATATTTTTATTACTCCAACTTTTTTCCTCTTTCCATGACTATTGCATCGTGCATCACCCATTGAAATAGAAGATTAGGCAGCAAATGAGGCCCCAGTGCAGGTGAAAGGACAGGAATGCTCTGTCTTTCAAAAATGCTGTGCATTTTTGCTCTTTCACATTGGCTTAGGCAGGGCAGCAAATGTGGATGCCCACATGACAAAAGGCCCATTAGATCGACAAAAGGACTTGCCATGCAAGCTTTATAAGTTGTGCGCTCTTTCTACCTGGGGGTTGGGCCCTGCTGCTTTGAACAGACCTTCCTACAGAAGAGCAGTGGGAGATGAGACTTCCCTCACAAACTGATAGTAGCCAGAAAGGCACAGCCTAAGCATGTGAGGATATTTGGAAGTTGTTTTCCAACCTCCTCACATTCACTCCATTTCGGATTGCATCAACTGATCATATGTTAATCTGGATCATATGTTAACCTTGACCTTGACCCTGTTATCAGGCAGGTCGCTCCTCTCGCCGCACAGCACCACCTCTGTGTCGCTGTCCCTGAGCCCGCTGCTGCCGCTGCTTAGGTTCGAGCCTTGAGCTCGCTCTGCCCCCTCTGTAGTGAGTGTGCATCTGCCTGCATTTTCTGTATTGGTTTTTCACTGCTGTATTGCTTTTCACTGCTGTCCCTGCTGTAATTATTGTTTATTTCTACCCTCAGTCCCCTGATTGTACCCCCTTTTTCTTCTGAATCTCCTGCCCGCTCTCCCCTTCGTTGTCCCGCCGCTGCCTCCCCTGCAGCCCCACCCCCCAGCGCGTCCATTCGCCACCCGGCTCCGATCTCCCAGATGCTCCTCCCTCCAACCTCCCCTTATATGGCTGCCCTGCGCGGGGAGGAGAGAGACCCTTTACCCTGTTATCAGGCAGGTCACTCCCCGTGCCGCACAGCACCACCTCTGTGTCGCTGCCCCTGAGCCCACTGCTGCCGCTGCTTACGTTCGAGCCTTGCACTCGCTCTGTCCCCTCTGTAGTGTGTGTGCCTCTGCCTGCTTTTTCTGTATTGGTTTTTCACTGCTGTATTGCTTTTGACTGCTGTCCCTGTTGTAATTATTGTTTATTTCTACCCTCAGTCCCCTGATTGTACCCCCTTTTTCATCTGTATCCCCTGCCCGCTCTCCCCTTCGTTCTCCCGCCGCTGCCTCCCCTGCAGCCCCACCCCCCAGCGCGTCCATCCGCCACCCCGCTCCGATCTCCCAGATGCTCCTCCCTCCAACCTCCCCTTATATGGTGGCCCCTGCGCGGGGAGGAGAGAGACCCTTTACCCTGTTATCAGGCAGGTCACTCCCCGTGCTGCACAGCACCACCTCTGTGTCGCTGCCCCTAAGCCCACTGCTGCTGCTGCTTACGTTCGAGCCTTGCGCTCGCTCTGTCCCCTCTGTAGTGAGTGTGCCTCTGCCTTTTTCTGTATTGGTTTTTCACTGCTGTATTGCTTTTCACTGTTGTCCCTGTTGTAATTATTGTTCATTTCTACCCTCATTCCCCTGATTGTACCCCCTTTTCCTTCTGTATCCCCCATCCGCTCTCCCCATCGTTCTCCCGCTGCTGCCTCCCCTGCGGCCCTGCCCCCCCAGCGCGTCCATTCGACGCCCCGCTCCCGCCTCCCAGCTGCTCCTCCCTCCCACCTTCTCTTATATGGTGGCCGCTGCACGGTGAGGAGAGCAACCCTTGACCCTGTTATCAGGCAGGTCGCTCCCTGCGCCGCACCGCACCACCTCTGTGTTGCTGCCCCTGAGCCCACTGCTGCCACTGCTTAGGTTCGAGCCTTGTGGTCGCTCTGCCCCCTCTGTAGTGAGTGTTCCTCTGCCTGCTTTTTCTGTATTGGTTTTTCACTGCTGTATTGCTTTTCACTGCTGGCCCTGTTGTAATTAATGTTCATTTGTACACTCATTCCCCTGATTGTACCCCCTTTTCCTTCTGTATCCACCGCCCGCTCTCCCTTCGTTCTCCCGCCGCTGTCTCCCCTGCGGCCCTGCCCCCCCAGTGGGTGCGCCGCTGGCATGCTGAAGGCTCGCCTAAGGCAAGCCCGTCTGCACCAACGAAGTAGGAGGAGGAATCGTCATCATCCACAGGAACACTCTCCGTGTCTCGACCAACACCGATGACACCCTCAGGACCACCGAACACCTGCACTTCCAGATCCACACCGACCCCAACACCACCCTCAGAGGAACCCTCATCTACAGAACCCCTGGACCCCGACCACAGTTCAGCGACTCCATCGCCGACTTCGTCAGTACACACACCCTCGCCTCCACAGACTACATCCTTCTCGGGGACCTGAACTTCCACCTCGAGAACAACACCGACACCAACTCCACCACCCTGATCACCAACCTCGCCAACCTCGGACTCAGCCAACTCGTCACAACAGCCACCCACTCTGCCGGCCACTCGCTTGACCCCATCTTCTCTGCAAGCTCCCACATCTCATTCAACCACACACAGAACTCCACTGGACCGACCATCGCTGCATCCACTTCACATTCCAGAAACCCACCACACACCACCCCACCCAACAGATCCCCCGCCGCTGCTGGAGCAAAGTCACCGAAGAACAGCTAACCACCACCCTAGACAACAATGCACACAACAGCAAAGAGCTCTTCAACATCGTGAAGGAACTCTCCAACCCCAGCTCCAACACCAACGACATCCCACCTTCGCAAGACCTGTGCGACTCCCTTGCCACCTTCTTCCACAGCAAGATCGCAGACATCCACGACAGCTTCAACGTCACGACTGCTCCGACAACCACTGAGACCTCCGTCCCCACGGCCACCATCCTCACCGATCCCCTGCTCTCCTGGACCAACATAAACGACGACTACACCATACAAATCATGAACACCATCCACTCCAGATCTCCGTCAGACCGTTGCCCACACCACATCTTCAACAAAGCCAGCACCACCATCGCACCCCATCTCTGGAAAGCCATCAAAATCTCCTTTGAGACACACAAACTTCCTGGAGAGCTGGAAGCACGCCGAGATCAACGCCTTACTCAAAAAACCCAAGGCTGACCCCAAGGACCTCAAGAACTTCCGGTCCATCTCCTTGCTCCCGAAGGTCATTGAGAAGACCGTAAACAGACAACTAACCCGCTACCTAGAGGAGAACAGCATCCTGGACCCATCCCAGTCCGGGTTCTGCAGCAACCACAGCACCGAAACTGCCCTAATCGCCGCCACCAATGACATCAGGGCCCTGCTGGACAACGGAGAAACCGCGGCCCTCATCCTCCTGGAGCTGTCAGCTGCCTTCGACACTGTCTGCCACAGCACCCTACGCACACACCTCCATGATGCTGGGATCCGTGACAAGGCTCTGGACTGGACCACCTCCTTCCTCTCTGGCAGAACCCAGAGCGTCTGCCTCCCCCGTTTCCGTTCCGAAGCCACCGAGATCATCTGCGGCGTACCCCAGGTCTAATCCCTCAGCCCGACATTGTTCAACATCTACATGGCACCGCTTGCCCACGTCGCCCAACTGCATTACCTCAACATCATCTTCTACGCCGATGACACCCAGCTGATCCTCTCCCTCACCAAGGACCCCCTCACCGCCAAAACCACCCTCCACGAAGGAATGAAAGCTGTCGCCGAGTGGATGAAGAACAGCTGACTGAAGCTAAACTCAGACAAGACGGACGTCCTCATCCTCGGCCCCACCACCTCAGACTTGGATGACTCCTGGTGGCTGACCGCACTGGGAACAGCTCCAACACCCACCGACCATGCACGCAACCTGGGGTTCATCTTCGACTCTACCCTCTCCATGACAAAGCAGGTAAACGCGGTCTCGTCCTCCTCCTTCAACACCCTCCGCATGCTCTGCAAGATCTACAGGTGGATCCCCACCGAAACAAGAAGAACGGTCACCCAGGCCCACGTCAGCAGCAGGTTGGACTACGGAAACGCCCTCTACACAGGAGCCTCAGCCTAACTCCTGAAACGACTTCAACGCATTCAAAATGCCTCCACATGCCTGATCCTCAACATCCCTCGCCGCAGCCACATCACACCCCACCTAAGAGACCTGAACTGGCTCCCCTTCAACAAGAGGATCACCTTCAAGATCCTCCCCCACGCACACATGGCACTCCACAACACCGGACCAGCATACCTCAACAGACGACTCAGCTTCTACACCCCCAACCGCCAGCTCCGCTCCACCGAACTCGCCCTCGCCACTGTCCCCCACATTCGAAGAGCGACCTCCAGCGGCAGGTCTTTCTCCCACCTCACCGCAAGACCTGGAACACCCTCCCCATCCCCCTACGGCAGACCCAGGACCTGCTAACCTTCAGAAGACTCCTCAAGACCTTGCTATTCGAGCAGTAGCAGCATCCCCCCACCCCCTAGCACCTTGAGACCCTCACGGGTGAGTAGTGCGCCTTACAAATTAGCTGATTGATTGATTGAAGTTTAAACTAAAATAATATTGTACACAATTTGAAATGTTGTTAGGCCTTACCTTGAGCATCCTTGGGAACATTGGGCAGGGAAGTAACACAAGCCCCCGCATCCACCCGCAGTGCGGGGGCCCCGAGCTGCAGGGGGCCCCCTAAGCACTGTACTCACGCCGGAGACCTCTGGATTAAATTCTGAGGGGGCCCCCTCTTTGTACCTTGCAGGGGGGGCCCTTCAACTTTCGTTACGCCACTGGTGTGACACAATACACAGAACATGGTGGATGCGTTGAGACAAATAATGGGAGCACACGGTGGACCCTACCTTAGGTTTTTGTTCTTTCCTCATCCCCCCTTTTTGCTTCTTTAATCATAGTTTCTATCCCCTACTCTGTAATGGCGGATTGTAATCTGATTTCGTATCACATTTCATGTTCTCGGATGTCGGATGTATAACCTGATATGTCACTCTTGAACTCCAAAAGTCCCCTATGCATCTTGTTAAATAGTTTTTTAACTTCTGCTTATGTTAACCTTGTACGTGTGATTATAGCTATATGCAATATTTCTATGTATTTTCATGGCCATGTTGCTTATTTAAGAACGAATATCTGATGCATTACCTGTCGCATTTGTCTCAATTGGCTTACGTCCTGCTCAAGACATGTACGTGAGCTACAACGGCTTCCTCACTAACAAACCATGTCACCTTAGAGGTAACACTCGCTTTACAGAGAGGTTAACCGCACCCACAGTGTCTCGCCAGCCAGGCTTCAGGCCAGAAACGATCAAGGAACACCAAGAACCATAATCCCTCTCTCTTCGCCATCATCCTGCCACCACCGACTAGCACTGCCACCAGCCCGCCTTCCTCTCTTCTGGGAGCCAGCGCACAGTAGGTACATGCTCCAGCGACCCCTGGAAGGTGCATCTGCTGCTGTCCTCTGCTTGGAAAGACACACAAGAGATGCAAGTATCTACTCACCCTTTCCAAAAACCAGCACCATCAGCTTTGAGAACCGCAGCAGCAGAGTCTTGCTTTATAGACGATGATATGGTTGAGGGAGTGAATGAATGAATGAATGAATGACACATCTTGGAGAGGTTTTATGAAGAATGTGAAATAAGAAAACACACAGGGATTCTGGTTGACTAGGGGGCTCCCACTTAGGAATATATTTTAAGTATGCAGGTTGTATTCCTGAGAAATGTCTTCTGTTGTACAGTGCATTGTTCCTGCATTACTTTACTGCAATGAAGCGTGGGGTACAACTGCCTTTCCCCCACGCTGACCTAGATTTTCTACAAAATACAATTTTTAGAGCCCTCATGGGCTCGCCAAGATATGCCCCCATTTCTGCTGTAGTCAGGCTGATCCACACATGTATTTGTGGCTTCTATATATATATAACTTACTCTTTGGGTGCACAGGAATATGGTTTCAGGACTACAATGAGGCATCTCTACAATGGCTTTTGAGGCCCGAGCCCACAGTTGAGGGCCTACAAGGAGACAGAGGGCCCTTAACCACCAGGATTGCCAGAGGCAAAGCAGCTATGAGGCTATTAGAACATTCACCCACTGAAGTCTGAATATTCTTAAATGAGAAACACAAACATTGGAATGTTGGAGCAGAAGGTCGTTATCAGCTTTTATTGGCCTCAACACACTCCATTGGCTTCAGAGGAGTCTCTCAACATTCCAGTGTTCTAGGACTGCGCTGGGTCAGGGACTTCATAAAGAAACGAGGCGGGCAGATGGAGAGCAGGCCTAAGGACAAGAACCTCAAAATTCAGCATTTTGTGTTACACATAGTGCCCCTGGCTGACATAAGAGCTTTAGTTGGCAGATGTAGGGTAAATACACTACCCCTGGGGGTGGAAAGTTATCAGAGCCACACCCCATGTGTGGTGTGAGGATGTATGTCGTTACAAAGGTTGTTCCCCGTGGTGTGACTGTGGCTTAAAGACACAGAAGACCTCATGAACTTTCTTCTGTTTTTCCTTGAGATCAGAAGGCCTAGACCTGGTCTTATGAAATCCCATAATCCCAGTATTTCGATAAATGTATATTCCTATGGAAAAGAGGACGTGTGGAGGCTTTGTACTGTAGGGGCAGGTTTGTAAATGAAGCATTAATGAAATGCAGGGTGTCTACTTTATGAGCGATATGTCCAATTTGATTTTTATAATGGAATTTTAGCCAATTATGTAAGAAATGTGTGAATACCTGATGTATAAATTCTTAGCATTGTATAAACATCTCAAATAAAATAAACAAAATTACCCGGAAGTTTGCGGGGGGGGGGGGGGGATTCAGGCAAGAGCTGGTGGGAGCTACACTTAAGGAAAAGACACACCTCCTTTGTTCCTTTGAGCACCTTGGGTGGAGAATACATTCAGATTTTGATTCGGGTGCATTATGGGTTGGGGAAATTATGAACAGTAATACTTTGCAATCATTTGATGCTTGGGCTTCTGGGTGCCTGATAACAGTGATGGAGCAGGTAAAGCAAAATTTTGTATACCTCCTCTATTTTGCATGAAAATACTAATCACTTAATCGACTTATATTATAATTTGAATTAACTATTTGCTGTGTTATACTGACCAACCTTTTTCATTTTTGGTACACACAAATTACACGCGGGACTTATTACTATTTGCATGGCAGAATAACCATAATACCGAACTGTGGTACGCCTATTAATAATAGTACATGTGGTAATAGGATATTGCATGATTTATGTCGCTTTGGTGACGTTTGCATTCATGTTTGGACCGAATGGTGAGTTTTATTGCATTAAATGTCGCTATAAGTTAGGTAAATACCAATACATAAAGGGATTAGTGCAGGTTTAACATTAGAATCTTCATTTTGGTGTATTAATTATTCTTTTGTGTTTGTTTGGCTTAAGTTGGCATTTGGGCCTACCAATCCATGACATCCAAAATGGAGTTCAGAAGTGGCCACCGTCTCGTGAGCGCGATGTCTACTGCGCAGACTCGGATGGCTCCGTAGACCTCCAGGCAACCTCAAGTCAGAGCACAGTGTTCCTGGTCAAGGATAGGAACATGGAGAACTGCCGAACTTCAGTTAGTAAAAAAAAAATACAAGAACAATGAATATCCACAACCAGGAGAAATACATTGTTTCATGGACACGTCCAGGACTGAGGAAGTGACTTAACCCATCTTTGGGAACCAAAAGTATGGGAAAGTAGGATGATGTTGACATTTTTTCCAAATGAACCAATCGGATTATAGTATTGTTAAAAGAATGTTTCATGTTATCCCGAATTTAATTATAATAAGGGTAGTAGAATAGGGAGGAGTTAACGCACACCCCTACCGACCCCACAGGCGATGACAGACGCACTAGATGCTTGCACGATTCCTGGTCCTTTGGAGATCTTTGGGACTGTGACGTGCTGAGCAAAGAACTTTTCCGGACTTTGAGTCTTGGCCTGCTTATTGGGACAATTGATCAGAGATATTCGGTTTATGCAGAGCCAACTGAATTAGAAAAGCCCGATAGCAAGAATAGGTAATTATAAAATATCATGCGATTTGTGTTGTTTGACTAAATTTCAACTTGATTGACCAAAATGCTAATTATATAATTGCGAACATGATTTAGATAAACAAAGAATTTGATTAACAGAAATTTCGAGTTTGTGATTTTTCCAATAGGAGATTACAGGATTCTGAAGCTTAAATGTGTTTTAGCTGGTTCTAAATCACCATCTACCAGTCCAACTAATTGGTCCGTCGACCAAGTGGTGGAGTGCCTTGATGTTAAGGTTAGGATCCTATAGGTGGTGATGCAAATGTATATTCTGTAATACAACTTTTCTTTCCTATAGGTAATAAGGTACCCCCCACATGTCCAGCGCATCATTCCTACTGAGTGCAGACTCGTGAGAGAAACGTATGAGTGTTGGTGTTATGGGCCCCACCAATGAATGCGTGTGTGAATGAGTTAGCGTGACGACGGGTCTACGACGCAGGGAAGATCTGTAAATTTTGCACCCCAGTTTCGCGCTGGATCAGTTAATTATTGATTGCAGATGTTTGGATGAGTATTGATTTATGTTCTAACATTTTATGTTGAGTTGCGTCGTTTACTATGTTGTTTTTGAAGACTTCTGGGATGTAGGAAGTCGGATGGCCTGTGGCAAGTGAAGTCACATGGTGTATTGTTTGTTGCCCTGTAGGTACATGGGGAAAACGTGTGACGATTGGAGTCGCACAACACATTGTCTGGGTTCGATTTGGTAACATCGTCATGTGTTATCGTTAGGGATATTTCTGTGTGAAAGAGGTGTATGGGCAGCGAAGGCCATCTGTGAAATTTAGATCTTAAGTAACAGGAGTCCAGTGTGAGCTCTGATTACGCTTATCCCTGGAAAGGTAATAGGTGTTCCCTAAGCTTGTTAGAAGGGTAAAGTAGAGGGAAGTGCTACTTTATCAATAAATGAAATAATTCTGTGGAAGGGCAGAGGTAAGCGCTGCTCTCGAGAAATACAGGATTATTGTGTAAATGAACTACATTTTCCGTATGAATGTGTGTACGTGAAATAGCATTCGGCTAAATTGTGAAACTCTGGACTTAATTCTCAGGAGCAGTGTAGTCTCCAACAGGTGTTTTATCTCCAGAGAAATGGTTAGCTAATGCTTGCTGGAAGGGTAAGGTAGCGGGAAGTGCTACTTTATCGGCGAGTGGAATAATTCTGTGGTAGGGCAGAGGAAAGCGCTGTTCTCGAGAAATACGGAATTCTTGTGAAAAAGGTCAAAAACGATCTCTTTGTTAGCAAAGCAGACAATGGTGGTATTTTTATGTCGTTACTAACAGATTTTGAGTAAAAGAGAGCGTAAGAGAAATTTTGCCAATACATTTTGTAAAGGAGGGGTCAGCAGAAGGAGGAGTAGCTAGACAAGTCAGAAAGACCGCGCTGGGATTGGCCAGCCATTGAGAGACGTAGACGCTCCGGAATAGTGCGTTAGTGTACGCCGCGCTAGGAGTTGAGAAGTGACAGGGTGACAAAGACGCTCCGGATTGGTGCGTTAGTGTTAGTCGCGCTGGGAATGGAGAATCGCAAAAGTGACATAGACGCTCCGGATTGGTGCGTTAGTGTGAATCGCGCTACGATTGGATAAGACAACAGAATAGTCGTAGAAGAAATCTAGCGATACTAAGAAGAGAAAATTATGTATTACGATCCACCAGAAAAGGAGAAAAAGTCCTGGTTTGGAAAGATTAGGAACTTACTCAAAAAAGATAAACTAATTGTGACTAGAGAGGGACAGGTGCTTCCTCCACCGAAATCACCCGCATCCTTCATGGTTGCGAAATATGGGTATCAAACATGTGTTTGGCTAGATAATTGGGCAAAGTATACAAAAGATGATGGAGTTTTAGCACTTCCAGAACATGGTTCATTCAATTTAGCGGTATTAAGGAATTTAAGAGAAAGAATGATGAGATTAGAACCGATACCTAGACCTACTCAGTTTGAAGCATTGACTGAATGGGAAGATGAGATGTATGAAAGAGAACAACAGCAGAGTGGCGGAAGGTATAAATACATGTTTGGTAGACCATGTGGACAAGAGAATCATGATGCCAAAATGAGAAGATGGCGAAGTGCACATATGGCTGATGGGATGTTCCCTATGAGAAATGCTGAAGAGACTAGTAGTAGAAAATGTATACAGAAGAAAAATAATACAGGATCAGAAGGTTACAAGTATGGTGTGAGTCGGAGGATGATGTACTTGAGGAAATGTTTTATAAAAATCCTTCCCTGTATCAACCAAATTCCACGTTATTGACACCAAGTGCCCCAGTAAAAGAGACACCACAAAATATAAAATTTGAGACAATACCACCTGAGGTAGGGAGAAATAATCCCTTTAGAGAATCAGAAAATACACAACCTTGTAAAATGACAAATGAAAATTCAACTGAATTGGCTAGAACTACTTTAGAGTTAACTGAAAATATTAGGGAATTGACAAAAAATATGGAAGCTGTAACAATAGGACCCGTAATGCCTATTTTTGATAAGCAGAAGGATAGTGAACATTGTCTAATGATCCCATACAAAAGTAATAAACAGATCGAAATGGAAAAGAGGGATTCAAGAGAAAATCCATGGGGACAAGTGGCAGGAACTTCTGAATTAAGTAGTCCTAAAAATGTGACAGTGAATCAGAGCCTAGCGAATAAAGCAATAATGACGACAGAATCAGTACGAGGGACACCAAAGAGTTTAGAACAAACAAGAAATGAACCAAATCCTGTAGGTCCTACTTCAGAAGAACTAAGTGAATGGTTAAGGAGCTTACAGCAAAAAGATGCTGAACTCGACCTCTAGATGTGGCAAAATTAAAAATAGTCCTAGAAGAATTAATAGAAGGAACTATTCCCACAGAAAAATTAAAAGCATATCAGGATGAAGAACTTATGTTTCTATGCAAAAGTATAACATGGAGAGCAAGAAATGTATAAGTGAAATGGGTATCGATTTTGAAATCATTACAAAAACCATACAGCGTAGACTTTGCTGAAAAGGACATTGAGAATTTGAATACAGCGGGAAGAATAACCCAAATTAAAGAGCTAATTGTTTTGCTGAGAAAATGGGGCGACATATATAAATGGAAAAGTAGGTGGTTTTGAAAACGGGACGATGCAACAGATAAAACGTTCGCAGTTTTCCCAGAAAGAGAAAAAGAAAAGGTGGTAACTGAGTGTCCCATGAGGGAGATTCCAGGAGGAGGCTATGTGCATGACTCCTGGACGAGACAGGACATTTTATCATTCACCAACGACTTTCCTTGCTTGCGTGAGAAGCCAGTCGAGTGGTACAGGCAGATAGACAGGTTTGTAAAATTATCAAAAGTACTATGGATTGATTTGAACAGTTTATTTGACATAATTCTGCCAGCAGATCTATGGGCAGAATGTAAAATTACAATAGGTTAACCTACTCAAGAATACCCTAGGGATCCAAAAACAGGTGCTCCTGATCCAGAAGTAATGAGAAAATACGAACAGGTAGTTACCTTCCTGAAAAATAAAGTGCCTCCAAAAGAAACTGATGGGGTAAAGATTGATAGAACTCACCAAGAAGTAAAAGAATCTGTACATGCCTATTATGAAAGATTATTATTGGCTTTTAAACAATACAGTGGTGATGAAAATTTGAGCGAGAAAGATCTGAGTCATTTTGTATATCGATTTGTGTATGGGTTGCGTCCTGAAGGAAGTGAAATGATTAAACAGCATACAGTGGATTGGCAAAATAAAAAGATAGATGAAGTACTGAGACATGCAAAATATTTTAGCGATGAGATTGAAGCCAAGCAACGTAAGTTAAAAGAAAAAGCCATGTGGGCTCAAGTAAAAGTGGCAGAAAGACAGGAAGCCCAACTGATTGAACAGGCAAATGGCATGAGCGTGAAACAAAAGCCCAATATTGGGAAAGGAAAAGAAGAAGCCAAAAAGAAGTGGCCATGTCATAACTGCGGAAGGATAGAGCATTGGAAGACCGAGTGTAAATTTCCCCCGAGTGCTAATGGCGATAATGCATCATTGAATCCACAGGTGCAGAATGAGGTGAGTTGTCAACCGCAGCGACAGCAGCAGGTTGTTGCCCAACAGTGTCAGGTACCAAAACCGCCTTTTCTACAGAGCGTAAATCCTCAGAGATACAGTAAAGAGACAGGATTTTACAACGAAGAACAGGTAACTAAGCTGCTGCGCGCTAGTGCTGTTTCGCAGTATTGGCTACAACGCGATGAGAGTGAGTCAGAAGAAAGTTATTGACGGTGTCGAGGAGAGGAAGAAGAGTGCGTACTTGGCGCAACTCTAGACGTAGACCAGACAGGCCCTTTTGTGGATGGAAAGATAAATGATGAAAACGTTACTTTCCTAGTAGATACTGGTGCTACTCGTTCAACTGTTAGATCAGCTGATATCAAAAGTTTTCTCTCTCGGATGAAACAATCCAAGTAGTTGGAGTATCCAACAGACAGATAAAAACATATCTTACTGAACCAGTCAAGGTTAAAATAGGGAAATTTTCCGAAATGCACCGTTTTGTCGTGTGTGATACAAGCTCTGAAAGTTTGTTAGGAAGGGACTTGGTGTGAAAAATTAACTGCACAATTTTCTGTACTCTTGATGGTATAGCTTTTGAGACTCCTGATGAGGATGTACTGTACAAAATGACTATACCTAATATGGAACCTGAAATTACTGAGGCATTTGCTGTATTTGACCCCGAAGAATTGCCTCAGGAATTGAAGAAAACAGTGAAAACGGAGGTATGGGATTTCACGGGAGAAGATGTGGGATTAATGAAAAATGTAGATCCCGTAAAAATTTCTGTAAAGGAAGAAGTGAGTTACCCAAATATTACACAATACAAATTGACACCCGAGATAATTGCAGGAGTTACTCCTATAATAGACAGAATGATTGAAAAAGGTATTTTGAGGGAAATAATGAGCAGTCCATGTAATTCGCCAATTATGGGTCTGAAAAAGCCTAGCGGAGCTTTAAGGATAGTACAAGACCTGAGGAAAGTGAATAAAATTGTTGTATCATGTTGTCCCATTATACCAAATCCTTCTGTGATTTTATATCAGATTCCTCATGCTGCAGAATGGTACACAGTGATTGATTTGTGTCATGCTTTCTTTTCCATTCCTTTGCACCCTGACAGCCAACAGATTTTTGCGTTCCGGTTTGGCGAACGTACTTTGGCATGGTGCGAATCCCTCAGGGATATACAGAAAGTTGTCTATATTTAATCAAAGATTGAAGAAATCCCTAGAAGATTTAAAAATGCCCGAAAGCTCGGTACTAGTCCAGTATATCGATGACCTATTGGTGGCATCGAGGACTCGAGACGCTTGTGTAGTGGATACTGTTGCATTGCTGAACCATTTAGCAGATGGAGTACTTAAAGTATCCCCATCAAAATTACAATTTTGTCAAAAGGAAGTACAGTATTTAGGCTATAAAATTGAAAAAGGGCTAAGAAAAGTGACTGCAGAGAGAATCAGGATAATCAAAGGAATGAGAGCTCCAATGACTCAGAGAGAGGTGAAAATGTTTCTTGGAATGGTTGGATATTGCCGTCAGTGGATTAGTAATTTTTCATTGATTGCAAAACCTCTGGTACGCTTAGCAAAGAGTGATGTAAAAGACCCCATTGAATTAAATAAAGAAGAGTTGAAGGCTTTTAAACAATTGCGAAAGGGGTTGTGTGAAGCCCCAGCTCTTGGCATGCCTGACTATGAGAAAAAATTTGAACTCTATTGCAGTGAAAGAAATGGATGTGCACTTTCCGTATTAGTGCAAAAACATGGAAAATTGAGAAGACCGATTGCATATTTTTCAGCTATGCTAGACCCTGTAGCTGTGGCATTGCCTGGTTGTTTGAAAGCTGTAGCAGCAACTTGTAAGAGTCTGGAACAGAGTGAAGGAATTGTGGTGGGATAGCCTGTGAGAGTGTTTGTGCCTCATGATGTGGCGATCCTTTTAACTAGGAGCCGCACTCAGTTTATGACACATAGTCGTCTAACTAAGTATCAGAAAGTCATACTAGGTGCAACAAATGTGAGCCTTGTGCGGTGTCTGAATGTGAACCCTTCAACACTGTTACCTGATGCTGAGAGTGTGGAAGTCAGGGATGATATGGATCATGACTGTTTGGAAGTGCTTGATTTTTGTACCAAGCCACGCCCTGATTTAAAAGATGTACCTTTGACAGAAAGTGATTATGTGATGTTTGTTGATGGATCAAGCTTAAGAACGGACAAGGGAATTTTGAGTGCAGCGTATGCAGTATGTACTGTAGCAGCTGTACTGGAGGCATCTTGTCTGAAAGGAGTGAAATCAACCCAGGTTGCTGAACTATTTGCATTAACAAGGGCATGCAAGTTGGGAAAGAATCTGAGAGTGACTGTGATTACCGATAGTCTGTATGGCTTTGGTGTGGTGCATGACTTTGGGCAAATTTGGTCCCAAAGAGGATATTTGACATTGAGTGGAACTCCTATAAGGAATGCAGAAGTAGTTGGAAAGTTGCTTGAGGCGATACAGCTGCCTAAGCAATTGGCAGTAGTAAAATGTGCTGCACACTCGAAGTCTACTGATTATATATCAGCGGGGAACGAGTTTGCTAATGACATGGCTCAATATTGTGCACGGAATCAGAACTCTGTGAATCATGGTAGAGAAAAAGAAATGAATTCATGTCCCTTGCTGTTTACTAACACTGTGAATACATGGGAAGAAGTGAGACAGTTGCAAGAAGAAGCAGGAGATGAGGAAAGAAGACAATGGGTAAGAGCAGGGTGTGCACCACGGGAGATAGATCATGTGTGGGTTTATCGGGATGGAAGACCAGTCATGCCTGATAGCATGGTTTCTACCATGGCACGGATGTATCATGGACAAGCACATGTAGGAAGAGATGCTATGATCAGACTTTTCAAACGGACATGGTATGATGCAAAATTCAGACTTGTAGCTGAGAGCCTTTGTCAAAGATGCCTTTAATGTCAGCAATACAATCCTGGAAGAAAAACAGTGGTAAATCTAGAAACGATAGGACGGGAAGGAGGGCCTTTCACAAGAATGCAGATTGACTTCATTGAAATGCACCCCTGAGGTTGAGGTATGTTCTAGTGGTAGTTTGTTTGTTTGTTTTCTCGATGGGTGGAATCATACCCAACTAGAAGAAGTGATGGAATTACAGTAGCAAAGCTATTATTGCGAGAGTTCATTCCCAGATTTGGCCAAGACCAAACCCTGAAAGGGGGAGTCAGAACCAAGTCCAGTTATAGCACCAGAGAATCTACCATTAAGAAGGAGATTGCAAATTTCTGACACCAGCTCAGAGTCAGACACTGAACCAGTACAAGTACATGAGAGTGTAAACGAAAATAGTGAAGAGACTGTCAAAGAAATACTGGATAAAGAAGCTCCACATGAAAAAACAAGAGAAATTCCACCAGAATTCACAGAGGTAGATGGTGAGGTACCAGATACAGAGAGAGAGAGGGAAAGATTGTTCCGGAAGACCCCCGCGGAGATGTAGGGAAACCATACATCCAGGTAGAAGAAGGGACAGTTAGTCAGCAGGAAGATCGTGTGGAAGAAACACGAGGAGGGACAGGAGTAGATAAGAACAAGCATTTACAATGCAATGGTCTCGGCATTGGTAAAGTTAGAGCTATTGGCATTGCTCATGACATTATTTTTGTTCATGTTTTTGTTTTTAAAACATTTAAAGAAACGGCATTGTCATGAGCAATAGCTCTAACTTTACCAATGCCGAGACCATTGCATTGTAATGCTTGTTGTTAAGCCCTGACAGCGAACACCGACAGATGCAAAGTGTAGCCCACCTAAGATCTATGCAGGCGGGCAACTAGAGCCAAATTTCGGGGGGGGGGGTGGCGGGGGGGGGCTGAAAAAGATTTCGGGGGGGGCTACGTCTTCCAGCCATAGGCAGAGTGGCTGTAAAAAGGGGCAGCCTTCGAGCCGAGACCTAAAAAGCCTGCCGAAGTCAAGCACCTGTCTGTGTCTGCCCTGCCTCGACTGCTGAAATTGAGAGCCTGTCGTGCAGGTTTTTAACACAGATCCCAGAACAGCAGTCCTGCCTCATCAAAGCTGCTGCAGGAATGAGTTCACCAAACACAACCACCAGCGTCGCCCAGCAAGTAAAGTGGGCCTTAGCCATGAGACAGTTAAACGACTGCATGCCCAGATATATATCCACCGCTAAAACACTGGACTTTTGCCCATATGGCAAGAACTGTTGAGTTCATCCAAGCGTTAGCCAGTAGGGAAATGCAGAGTAGAATGCACGTGTACGTGTACGATGCAACGTAGTCATTAAGAGAACTCAAGAACAGGGAAGAGAGAGCTGTCGCAGAGGAGTTTGCAAAGAAGTTTGTTACCGTTCAGCTAAAATTTTACTGCCCGTTCGTTCACACATTCACTTACCTTACACTAGCAGCTACTCACGTTTAATCCGCTTGAATCTGTAATATTTCACAATTTGCCACCAGCTAGCGGACTGTTTATAGTAACCTTAGAGGCACGTGCGTACTTCAAAGCCAATGAGCACATTCGAATTCTGTGCAGCTGCGTAGGATTGGATGAGGTGCCGAAAATGCTCCAATCTTGTGTCACTTTACAGATTAAGAGTCTTTTCCACTCTCAGACGACTGCCAGTATACATTCAGGCGTGGGATTGGCTGTCATGTGATTCGGAAGTAGCGCATCGGTGGACGAATTTTTATTCCCGCGGAGCGCAAAGTGAGCAAGTCGAAATATAATGTCAACACTTCTGTTTAGGGGGCGATCCTCATCTCGGACTGCATAACTTGAGGTTTACGTAGCACCCCAAGAAATTCAGCTGATGGAGGAGGAAGCGCCCTCACTGCGGGTCACAAGGAGCACCCCAAAGCCCCTTGCTGATGGGGAGATCAGCAATTCGAGGCCCACAACTCGAAGTAAGAATAGGGCCCTTCAACCACCATGCTTGCTCAGACCAACAAGCACACCACTGCCTTTCTCCGAGGCAATGTATGCAGCCCAAATGGAATGTCCCTTTCTCATCGCGCATTTCCATATGTAATGGCGATTCACTGCTCTGGGTAAAAGCAGCTGGTTCTGGTAATCCTTCCACCACTTTCCAAAAGTGCCAGAGGCAGACCGTCTCGCTGAGCCATTCTTGGTTATTCAGCGAGTCCGATAAATTTTTACAATAATTCTTCCATCAGCCAGATTATTCTTAAATGCATGGTGACAAAAGCTCAGATAACATTCTTGCGCTTCTCTTGTTAAGCCATGGCATTATTTTGTGCGCTTCTTGAGCTATGCTATGCAGGGTGTGAGCATCTTGAAGAGCAGCCCCGGCTCTACCTCTCCCCCAATGGCCGCTCTATGACTTAGAATGACTTAGAATGAGAAACCGGAAGAATCGTATCCAAGCCTCTTGCATTTAAGAATAATCAGGCTGACGGAAGAAATGTTGCAAACATGTATTAGACTAGCAGAGTACCGAAGAATGACTCAGCGAGCTGGTCTCCATTTGACCGTTTTGGAAAGTTAGATAAGGGATTAGCAGAAAGGAGCTGCATTTACCCGTTTGGGATTTCTGAGAGCCAAGGAGATACAGCGGCCCCAGCTCTACCCTGCCCCCTCCTCCAAAGGCCTCGCCCGCACAGCCTGAGAGGCCACAACGGAGGAGCAGAGCGGCCTCTAACAACTGTCTGGGACAGGAAAGCAATGCAAAGTTGAATTGTAAACTCCACGTCTGCCACAGAAAATAAATGCATTTAACCTGTGAGGTGCGCTGGGGTGAAGTCACCATAATTAACCAATACAGGGTTGAAAATGTAAAAGCAGAGTCTGAGACAGGAAAGCAATGGCTCCTTAAAAGGTAAGCGCGAGGTATCTCAAATAAGGCTACATCCTAAAACAAGCCTTCGATTATTAGCCTCCTGCTTGGTTTTATTACAAAGCCTAATGAAAGTTGGAAGATTGCCTGACACGAAGTTTGGAAGTGGAAGTGAAATAGCTTCTTTGAGTCAGACGACATTCTGTGGCATCACATTCAGGAAAATATAGAGTATTTTGTCTTCAACATGGAGTCTGGGGAAGGGAGCAACATTGCACTGTATCGCGTCTATAACCAATTATGTAAACACGGGAGAGAGTGGTTTCAGATGGCTGTGTAAAGGAAAACGAGCTATAGGAGGAGAAGTAAAAGAAACTGTGCAAAATTAAATATGCTGCATACATCAATATAATTTACTCTCCCTAACATGCCTACTTTGTGACCCTTAGCAGACATGCCAGCCCTCCCGATTCAGGCGGGAGACTACCGATTTCAAGGCTAGTCTCCCGCCTCCCGATTCAAGCTCCAGAAACCCGATTCCTCGGGGTTTCAGCTGACAGGGCTTGGTATTGTGTAACGTGCTAATTCTTCCAGCAATAGTGGCGATGCAGGGGCTCTAGGAGGGGTGAAAATCCAACAAAGCCCCATTAACAAGGGAATGGTCTTTTAAAGACCTATGAAGTACTGGGGGGCGGCTGTGTGGGTGCCCGGGAAATTGTTTCAGCCCGAGGTGCCACACACGAGGGAGGGGGGGGGGGGCGGGTTGGTGTATGAGCTGCCAGCAATCTGCCAGGCCAGTGCACAACACTTTGATGTTTCACTGGATCGATCGAGCGCCATGAAGTCTAACAAATCACAGCATGTGGTTACGAACAGAGCAATTGGCTTTTAACTGCTAATTCCTCACTAACATAACCAGCTCTATTGTACAGCGCTCTGACACCTTTGGGTAATGTACGCGCTTTATAAAAATGCACTAAATAAATAAAATAAATAAATAAATTAAATGGTGACATAGATCACATAGATTGTATTAGTAACTTCTGCTTTCAAATCGGCTTTGTGTTGTTGCTGCTACTGCAAAGTGACGTACACAAGTTTCATCAATGGAGAGCTGGTCTCTTCCAGCCCAAAGAGCCTGCACGGATGCCTGTTGCACGAAGCAGCCCCAAGAGCTGTGGGTCGCTTGGGAGGGATGTCAGAATGTGACGTAGCAGAGGACAGGAATCATGACTTGCCTCTTCAGCACTTAGGTGGGGCAGGGGGGGCTAAGGCTCGGCTGGACAGGGAGCGCAGATTAGGTTATTATATTATATTGATCGAAGATATTTCCCAAAAATAATTAAACAAGATGTCGGCTGTCGACATCTCTCGTGCCCCGCTGTATTTATATAGTACGGCTCATACCGGAGATGCTGGTGTGCTTCGAGGACGGGGCCAGCGCTGTGCATAGTGATGATGTGAGGCGCTGTGAAGTGGTGCTGCGTGGCACTCTGACAGCGCTCCAGCCCAGCAAAAAAAAAACGTTTGAAAGCCTGCTAGCTCACCGGCACAGCGACACCAAATGCTAATGCGGGAAGATTGAGGAAAAGTCATCGTTTGCGCTGTTCAACGTGTGTGTAGGATTGATGTCGCATTTCCAACTTTGCTCTGATGTTTCACTGGATCGATCCGCTGTAAGTTAAGAGGCGAACAGCGAGCCAGAGCCACTGTATTCAAAACACTTCCTTATTTAAGATATCAACCATAAACCACTGGGTCTCTGGGCAGATTTGACATGCCTGAGGCCAGGCGCCAGAAGAATCAAGGGGGAATGGGAGGGGGTGTAACGCAGGCTACAGCATGAACAAGACTAAATACACAGACGTCCTAAAAACAAGTTACGTTGCAAAAGTGAGAAGCCGGCCGTGCACATGTGCGGACTTGGGGAAACCGACTCGTTTACGATGCACGGACACTTCCTTCCCAACGTGGGCAGAGAGAAAACAGAATATTTACCGATCGTGCAGGAAATCTATTCAGGTGAGCGGCAGAGGGAGCCGAGAGCAGGGGGAGAAGACAAGCACACCACTGCCTTTCTCCGAGGCAAAGCTGAAATGCCTCGGAGAAACGCTGCGTCCTTTTCGGATTCGGGGGCGTGTTTTGCTGTTGTCTCCTCCCTGAGACTTTTCGCAAAAAACACGCCCCCCGATCCGAAAAGGACGGGGCATGATTGGAGTGACGGGACCTCTTCTCCAATGGCTGGCCAGCATTTACGAGGCCAGCCAATGGAGAACAGGGCAGAAGAGGGGCGGGTTCAAGCCCCTCTTCTCCCAAGTCATTAAATCTCCGGACTTCCGGTCTGCCGACCGGATGGTCCCGAGACCTAAAAAGGAAGTGGTGGAAAGAAAAACTACTGAAAGTAAGAGTCAAGATGGAACTGAATCTGAGGACAGTGATGACGAAGTACAAGATGGTCGAGTTCTAAAAAAAAGAGCATGGAGAACGGAAAGAAGTGAAAAAGGAAGTAAGTTGAAAAGGCCAGCAAAGGAAGAAGTTTGGCCAAACAAGATAAAGAGATTGAGATACAGATTGACACGAGTAAAATCATCCAGAGCTGGACAAGTGAATGAGGTGTCTAGCCAAGAGAAATCAAAAGACGTTGAACAGACACCATCAGAGGAAAGCAAACGGACTAGAAAGCCTAACCAGATGTATAAGTCACCAGAATGGTCTTATGTGGCACTTTCTGAAGTACAAGAGGAAGCAGACAGCCAAGGGGATCTAGGGTGACTATACCAGAAGTGGTTGAGGAAGACGAAGAATCGGAAATTCTGAGAGTTATCTCATCCGACATCGTAGAAGAGACGGATGTTCAGGAAATTCTGAATCAAGATTGTGAGAGCAAAGTGAAAAACAATCAAATGCCAAATTGAGGAGACAAGAGTGCTCCAGAAGAAATTTTTTGAAAATTACCGAAAAAGAGACATATCCGAAAAGAACCAAGTAGGCGCTTAGAGCCTTGGGTTTAGACAAAACTAGTTGTGTGTGGACGAGGCTAATTCAAAAGACACTGACCAATTTCTGAAATGGCAAACACGGAAAGTAGAAAATCTACATGTGTGTTCCTTCGAAGATGGTGAAAGGTGTGTTGCTGTTGTACAGGATTACTAATGCTTCTGTGGAATGCGTAACCTTTAATAGTATCATTTAAAGTAACTTTTGAGACAATAGAAGGTCATACTGAAAATAAAACTGGTGTAGAGAAGATTCATGATAAAAATCCAACTAGAGGAATAGATAGAACCTATTTACATAAAGATATGTCCATAACTGATTTTTCTAACAAAGTTTTTTCAAAATTATTATATGAATATGTAAAAACGATGGATGTGAGAGAATGCTACATCTGCATGCAGTTGCCTGCATCAGTGTCTGAGGGAGTGACCTACCACCACCTTCCAGTAACATATGGAATTACATGTAGTGTATTAGCAAATTTGTTTTATAAAACAGGGAAACTAGAATATTATTTTTCTGATGTAGATAACATTTTTTCACAAGTACCCGTAGTTCCTGAATTAAATAGAGTAAAACTCGGTAAAAGTATTAGGTGAATTTTTTCTAGAAACTAGAGAATTAACTTTAGAATCAGTATTTAGAAATAATCTCACTTGTAGTTTGAAGAAGGAAGAAAATACTTTTCTAGATTAGAAGAAAGGAGAATAAAAATGAAAAAGAAGATACCTTTAGAGAAAAGAAGAAAAGTCAGTCTGGGATGTTGAAAGAGAAAAACATTTGAAAGGTGAAACTAGACCAGCTATACCTTTAGATTGGCCACAGAAAGGGAAATTGTGTATTAGAAGAAATCAAACTGTGTATGATAACTACTTCATAGGTGTGAGTGACTGCCATGATACTTATAGAATCATGGGTGGATGGGGATTTAAAGGAGGAAATGATCCGGTATTCCCTGGATTATATTTTATCTGCAGGAACAAAGCTTATTATCGATTACCTGACCATTGGTATGGCACATGTTACCTAGGCCTGGTTTTCCCAAAGATATTTCATGTGGGAAGGGGAAAAGATGGTGCACATGAGATAGGTAGACAAATAACACATAGAAGGAGAGAATCTTGGGCAGAAATTGTAGGGGATATTTTTGGAGCACTGATACCAGCAGTTGGAATATCTCTGAATGCACATAAAATTAGAAAATCATCAACAGTAGTGGATCGCTTGTCAACAAGCACTGCTGGAGGATTTTTATTGGCAAACACTGAAATGGTTGCCATGCGAGCCATGGTGATTCAAAATCGACTTGCCCTTGATATTATTTTGGCCAAAGAGGGTGGAGTCTGTGGAATGCTGAAGGTTCAACATTGTTGTACTTATATTCCTGACGAAAGTCAAGATTTGAAGACATACATAAAGAATATAACTGATTTGCAAGAGGAGATTGTTCCACTGGAGGTGGAAGGTGTTTGGGAAAAGATTGGAAAAGGGTTTTCTACTATTAAGGACTTTTTTACTAAAATTAGGTAGTACTTTTATTGGTAAGATTTTAATTCCAGTAACATGTGTTATATTTTTAGTATGAATTCTGAGATTAGGGTGCTTATGTAGTAAGAGGAGAAAATTACAAAAACATATAAAAAGAGAAGCTACTAAGAAAAGAGAGAAAGAGAGAAAGGAAAGGGAAATGGAAGATATAGAATTAGAAGTATGGAAAGAGAATGTGTATAAAAAGACAAGAGAGGAAGAGACAGGGGAAACAATTATGTGACCTAACAAAACTAAATTCATTTCTATTATAAATTTTATCCAAAATTTAAGGAAATGTGTGGTGATATTAAAAATCACCAAAGGGGGGATTGATGGAGCAGGTACAGCAAAATTTTGCATACCTCCTCTATTTTGCATGAAAATACAAATCACTTAATCGACTTATATTATAATGTGAACTAACTGTTTGCTGTGCTATACTAACCAACCTTTTTCATTTTTGGTAAACACAAATTACACGCGGAACTTATTGCTATTTGCATGGCAGAATAACCATAATAACTAACTGTGGTACGCCTATTAATAATAGTACATGTGGTAATAGGATATTGCATGATTTATGTCGCTTTGGTGATGTTTGCGTTCCCGTTTGGACCAAATTGTGAGTTTTATTGCATTAAATGTCGCTATAAGCTAGGTAAATACTAATACATAAAGGGATTAGTGCCGGTTTAACATTAGAATCTTCATTTCGGTGTATTAATTATTCTTTTGTGTTTGTTTGGCTTAAGTTGGCATTTGGGCCCACCAATCCATGACATCCAAAATGGAGTTCAGAAGTGGCCACCGTCTCGTGAGCGCGATGTCTACTGCGCAGACTCGGATGGCTCCGTAGACCTCCAGGCAACCTTAAGTCAGAGCACAGTGTTCCTGGTCAAGGATAGGAACATGGAGAACTGCCAAACTTCAGTTAGTAAAAAACCAATACAAGAACAATGAATATCGACAACCAGGAGAAATACATAGGGGCAGATTTCTGTTTCCTGGCGCATCCCTGCAAATCAGCAAGGATGCGCCAGGAATGATGCGTCACGCAAGTTTACCCTTGCGCCACACATGATGCGCTGCATTTACAATGCGGCGCATCATGGCGCAGGAATAAACAGATGCGTGACGCATCCGATGGCGTAAGGTTGGCGCAGTGCTTCAGCACAGTTCCAACCTACCCTATCCCTAACATGGTGCGTCAAGCCTTACGCCTGCTTCAAGCAGGCGCAGGGTTTTGGCGCATCAGCGTTGGGAAAGTGACTCAGTCAAATCTTATAGTCACTTTTCAGGGGCGTTCCTGCGACGGAACGCCCCCCCCCTCTGTCGACACGCCCACGTGAACCCTGACGCAGGTTTTACGTGGCGCAGGGCTTTACATCGTGACGCATCTCCATAGATGCGTCACGATGTAAATATGGCGCAACGTGGCGCAGGGTTTATACCGCCGCTGCGTCACAAAAGTGACGCAACAGCGGCGTAAAAGTGGCGCATCTCCAATATAGATCTGCCCCATTGTTTCATGGACACTTCCAGGACAGAGGAAGTGACTTAACACTTCTTTGGGAACCAAAAGTATGGGAAAGTAGGATGATGTTGAAATTTTCTTCAAATGGACCAATCGGATTATGGTATTGTTAAAAGAATGTTTCATGTTATCCCGAATTTTATTATAAAAAGGGTAGTATAATAGGGAGGAAATACCGCACACCCCTACTGACCCCACAGGCGATGACAGACGGACTAGATGCTTGCACGATTCCTGGTCCTTTGGAGATCTTTGGGACTGTGACGTGCTGAGCAAATAACTTTTTCGGACTTTGAGTCTTGGCCTGCTTCTTGGGACAATTGAGCAGAAAAATTTGGTTTATGCAGAGCCAATTGAATTAGAAAAGCCTGATAGCAAGAATAGGTAAATATAAAATATCATGCGATATGTGTTGCTTGACTAAATTTCAACTTGATTGACCAAAATGCTAATTATATAATTGCAAACAAGATTTAGATAAACAAAGAATTTGATTAACAGAAATTTCGAGTTTGTGATTTTTCCAATAGAAGTTTACAGGATTCTGAAGCTTAATTGTGTTTTAGCTGGTTCTAAACCACAATCAACCAGTCCAACTAATTGGTCCGTCGACCAAGTGGTTGAGTGCCTTGATGTTAACCACTTTCATGCTCATGACGGCTACCGGCCATCATGAGTCACGGTAGTCATGTGCTCATGACGGCCGGGAGCCGTCCGAGTGTTGCCGCTCTGGCCACGCATGGCTAAGTCCCCGCCTGTGCGGGTGAATTCATTAGTGGGCGGAGTTCGGACGGCTCCTGGCCGTCATGAGCAAATGCCCACCGCGATTTATGACGGCCGGGAGCCGTCCTGAGTACCTGGGCGCCATGCCCAGCCCCACCCCCCTCGCACCGCTGCGGAATTTGCCACGCGTGCAAGGGGTTAAGGTTAGGATCCTATAGGTGGTGATGCAAATGTATATTCTGTAATATAACTTTTCTTCCCTATAGATAATAAGGTACCCCCCACATGTCCAGCGCATCATTCCTCCTGTGTGCAGACTCGTGAGAGAAACGTATGAGTGTTGGTGTTATGGGCCCCACCAATGAATGTGTGTGTGAATGAGCTAGCGTGACGACGGGTCTGCGACGTAGGGAAGATCTGTACATTTTTGATCCCCAGTTTCGCGCTGGATCAACAGCATGAATTCAAGATTCAGGAATTCACACCTGAGCTTCACGATGAGTGTCGTACCTTGATGAGGTCACAGCGTGATACTGATTGTACAGGTGACAGACCCCAAAACATTTAAGAGGTCGGTGCAGGGCCTACAAACAGTCAATTTACCAGCGGGGGGCAGGGGGTGGCAGGGTGGGAGACTTACTATGTGTGGCTGAAGAGAGCAATGTAACTGCAGCTTGGTTCATTGTAAGTCAGGTCCTTCCCGCCCCTCTTAAAAGGGCGATGCCACTGGGGAAGTAAAAATGAACTAACACAAAATGAGGGAATGCGTTGGTGACTAAAAATCTCGACTACGTACTCACCAAGTGAGTTTCACTTCTGGAACTTTAAATATGCCAACATTGCATAATGAGCTGTCCTTTGACTATGACCTAGGGGTCCATTTCATGTCTCCCTTTTAATAACCTTATTATACAGCCTCCCAAACTGTCAAAATGTTTTGGATGTGGGAAATTGGAATGGGCCAATTTGCTGCAAGAACTGCAAACATGTCATTAGTCCTTCCTAGGACTCCATAACTGCAAATCGCACCACAACCACCCGCTTACGCAATGGGCTGATTAATGCTCGATCCATGTTTAAACATGCCCAACACATTTATGATCTCATAGTAAATGACAATCTAGATTGCCTTTTTATAACTGAAACATGGCTGAAGGCCTGGTGTAATCCAGATATAGTTAATGCCCTCCCTCCTGGCTATGCAATCCAGAGAGTGGATAGACCAGAACAACGTGGTGGAGGCTTAGCAATTATCCATCGTAGCTCCCTGAGGTGAGCCACATCTCAACTATCAGAGTTAAAAGGAGCAGAAGGTATCAGCTTCTGCTTTCAAATAGAAGACTCCTTTGCATTTGCAAGAGCATTGCTTTACCATCCGCTGGGGTCCTACAAGACTTTTTTGGAAAGTATTGGAGCCACAATTAGCTCACTTATCCTCAGATACTCCAATTTCACTCCGCTGGGGGACATTAATATTCACCTCAATACACTTAACGACCCAGGGGCAATATGCTTTAAGGAATTCATGAACACCCTCGGCCTAGAGCAGTGGATTTCATCCACCACACATATTGCCAACCACACGTTAGACTGTATCTACTCTAACCTGAAAACCTTTAACATTAAACCTCCAGTGGATTTAACCTGGACTGACCATAAGCAAATCCCTTTTGAAGTTGTAACCAAGAGTATTCAAAACATAAAGGGGCATGCCAGAGTTCCTCAATTAGACAAACCTAGGTGGAAGGAGATGACAACACATCCTGACCTTCCCTCAGTGGTGCAAGCCTGTACACCTAGCCTGTCAGGCGATCCAACTGTAGATAACCAGCTTTTTACACAGTGGATCCTTACCCTTAGAGACCGCTTTGCACCTTCTGTTCCACAAAACAGCCGCCCCATAGACAAGCCCTTCACACAATGGTACTCTCAAACTTTGAAAAATATACAAACCCAGTGTAGAACACTTGAACGCAGATGGCGTCGAAATTATGAGCCCACCGAACTTACCAATTTTAAAAATGCTCTTCAAATATATCATATCCAAATCAAACTAGCAAAAAAAAGCTTACTATACAGAAGTAATTAATGCTACTAATTCTAATCAGAAAGTCATTTTCAAGATTGTTAATACCTTCACCAATCCTAAAGTAGTACACCAAGAGATTCCCCCCTCGCAATCCCTCTGTAATAGCATAGCAGACTATTTTGAACAAAAAGTCTTAACATTACAAAAAGATTTTACAGCTCCCCTTTCCTTTCCCACCAACAATGACATCATTCTTGACAATGAAAGGTTTACACTACAAAATTCTAAACCAGTTACCCATGAAGAATCACGGCAGGTGATACTTATCGTTAAATCGGGATCCCCTTTTGATCCCTGTCTTCCCTGATCCTACATGCCTTAATTGACATTGTAAATACCATCATAAACCAAATAATAAATACCTCCCTTGCAACTGCTAAGGTCCCTGCAGAATGGAAGCTCCCATCGGTAAAACCACTACAAAAGAAACAACTTGCGGACCCCGCTACCCTCTCGAACCTACGACCAATCTCTCTTCTTCCTTGTCTTAGTAAGATCACTGAAAAAGTTGTCAACCGTCAATTTACTACATTCTTGGAAGATGCTAATCTGCTTCACCCCAACCAATCCGGTTTTAGATCTCAGCACTCTACTGAGTCGGCCCTACTGTATACGGCTGAATCCCTCAGAGCAGCTCTGGATCAAGGAAAAAATGCTGTACTGGTCTTATTGGACCTGTCGGCGGCGTTTGACATGGTCTCACATGTCATTCTGCTAGACCGTCTCGCTTCCTTTGGCATATACCGCACACAGTTTTAGCCTGGCTAAAGAATTTCCTGCAGGACCGAAGACAGGTTATCACTTTAGGTCCTTATAAATCAGAAGATAAATCAATGCTTTCGGGCGTCCCTCAGGGGTCAAGTCTCAGCCCCACTCTTTTCAATACTTACATGGCCCCCCTAATTAGGCTGATATCGTCATTTAACATAGAGACTATATCATATGCGGATGATACATAGATAATTCTGGTCTTGGAGAATAACACTGCTCAGGCAGAAGAAAATATACGCCAGCGTCTCACGGCTACCTTCAACTAGATGAAGACTAGCCATCTGAAAAGCAATTCTGAAAAAACAGAAATACTACTGCTAAGAAAAGGGAATTTTTACTCTCCCAAGACCTGGTGGCCAGCTGACGCCATCCCCCCACCCCCTGCCCAACACTGTGAATTTGGTTTGAAATTTAGGAATTAAATTTGATGCCACTCTCTCCTTTAAACAACAATCATTGGCAGTTGCTGGGACTTGTTTTCACATTGTAAAAACGCTTAAAAAAACTTATTTGACTTGCTTCCCATTGCTGCCCGACAGACAGTTGCTGTGGCCCTAATAACGTCAAGACTTGACAGACAGTTGCTGTGGCCCTAATTACGTCAAGACTTGACAGACAGTTGCTGTGGCCCTAATAACGTCAAGACTTGACTACTGCAACAGCCCGTATTCAGGCACAAATAAGTCAGTTTTCCACAGGCTTCAGATGGTCCAACATGCAGCTGCACGTCTAGTGTTGAAATGGCCTAGGAAGTCATCCGCATCAGCAGCCCTACAAACACTGCATTGGCTGCCAATTCATAAACGATTCCTTTTCAAGGTCCTGTTAATCACTTTCAGGACAGTTCATGCCACAGGTCCCTTCTATCTCCGATCCAAATTCAGGCATTATGTACCCACTCTGAACCTTAGGTCGTCCAGTGCCAATTTGCTGAAGGTTCCAGCATTTAGACTCATTTCAAAAGGAGGGAAATCATGTGCAGTAATAGGGTCGAAGGCCTAGAACATACTTCCATTCAAGCTCTGTCAAATTCAATCTGAGACTCTCTTTAGGAAAGCTCTGAAAATCTGGATCTTCACAACATCTGACGCCATATATAGAACTCTAATCTAAATACCTACTCTTTCGCATCCCCTATGAATCTGGTATGGGTTCATCAGCCAGGCTCTCTATGTTGCCGCTTAGCGCCATGATGCTCCTTTGGAGTGGCAGTTGTGCTTTATAAGTGCCCAATTACATTACATTACATACACTGGCGTTTATAACGGGGACATGGTTCAAGTATTTAAAAAAAAATTGAATTTCTCAACACAATAACCTGAGACAAACAACACTTGAAGTTACAAATAAAAAAACGAAGGTGAGACCCTCAGTGACTGCAACAGGCGCAGAACCCATCAAGATGTTGCACCCCCTAATGCCGCTCCCCAGCTTCGAGGCTTCCAAGGCTCACTGAACACTAGTAGATGCCTTTTTGGTGACCGGAAGCCCACAGTCATTCGGTGCCTTATAAGCCGAAGTGATTAATTTCAGCCCTGAATCTAGAATACCGATAAAAGATCACTGCTGGTGGGCACACGCTGACAGCCTCCCACACCAAAACTTACGTCCATCGTAGACGTTGCTAATTCCCTATAGAATATTGGAGTTAAATACTTACGAAGCTTAAACTAGTAGAATGTTTACACCCAAGGAAGCACTAGGTGTAGGAACGACTGGTTAGTAACTATATTTATTGAAAATTGGGAGCCCTGTGCTACCTAGTGGCACCAATCTAAGGCAGGCACCATCTGGGCTGTGTGGCTGTAGGAGAGAACCTACTTCTCTTGTGTTCCTACAGGCAAGACAGCAGCGTAAATGGCGTCACGATAGGTCTGAAAACCCAAGCAGACTTTAAACAAACATTCTAGAATGCCTATTGTTTGTGACTGTTTAAGATGCAAGACTGGGCCAAGAGAGCTCAATTTTTCTCTACACTGGTTGCCTCTTTAAGCAATTCTAATGACATAGAAAGGGAAGATGGTTGAGGGATTAGTGGCAGTTTAGAACTCCACTGATGAGATGAAGAGTGGAGAATTGATACTATGTACCAGAGATTACTGCCCCCCACTCTGTAAGATGGCAAGGTCCAGAGACATCTGGCTGGCCTAGGGCCTGATCCTGGCCACGGAAAGCTAAAGCGTCCCAGTGGGGGTAGCTAAGTTGGTCCTGGGAGCTTTGAGAGAGGGAACCACATGGGTTCAGATTGGCGTAGAACTGGAGTGTGCCCTGCAGTTGCGGGCCCGCGTCCGTGTTCTATCGCCCCAAGCACGGAATCTCATCAAGGTATTGATTGGTCTACCCTGGCTTTAGGCTGGAAGGGGATTGTGTTGGACTTGGCCCTTTTTGCAGGGTCATCCCTAAACTTTTTGCATTTGTCCTGGTATTTTTTCTGACCTAGTGATGGTGGATTTAGGACTCTGGGCACTTTATCACTGCTTTCAAGTGTAAAGTGCATGCGCTCTCTATGGTAAAACGTGGTTAGATTGGTCTACACCTGTTTGGCGTATTTAATTCACTTATCAGTCCCTTGTAAAGTGGTATCTCAGATACCCAGAGCCAATAATGTAATGCTACTGTTGGGCTTGCAGCGCTGATTGCGCCATCCACCAAAGTAGCCTTTCAAACCTGTCCCAGGCCTCTGCCATTGCAGGGCATGTGCACGCAGTTCACTGCTGCTGTGACGTGGCACCTAAAGTGACTCCCCTTTTAATACATATCAGTCACCCCTAAGGTAGGCCCTAAGGTAGGCCCTAGCTAGCCCTATGCGCAGGGTGAGCTGTAGGTAATAGGAAGGACATGTGCCTTAACTGTGTGGCATGTCCTGGTAGTGACAAACATCCATTTTGGTTTCTCACTACTGTGAGGCTGCCCTCTCATAGGAATGCATTGGAGATTCCCTGATATGTGTGTCAGTGGTAATTCCTGATATGAGAGGAGTAGTGTGAACAAGTTTGGTATGTTTAGAATAGTGGTAATAAATGCTGCGTAATGGTGTTCGTATATTTATTGTCACTATTTTAGAAATCCCACTTTTAGAAGTGGGCATTTTTGTGTGCTATGTGTCTTTGTGCCAGCCTGTTATGTATTGCATGTCTGGCTCTGGATGACAGGGGCTGGGGAGGTGCAGTGGATCCAGAGGGGCTGGGTGAGTCAGCGCTAGGCTGAATAGGTCGATCTGCATTTGTAGTAGTGGGAGGAATAGCACCTGGGCCTGAATAGGACTGTGCCTGCCATCTACAATGCTGGCTCTTCCACCCTGTGGGGTGTCTGGGGCCAGAGCCTACACTAACAATGAGGGTGTTTCTGCACTCTAAGCAAATGTATGGAGGTACCCCCCCAGAAATGGTTTGGACCGGGCACAGAGCCCTGTGCCAGGGGAAGAACAAAGACAATTACAGTTTAAATATTGGGGCTGTGACCCCATGTAAGGGTGCTTACTGGAAGACAGGACTGGAGCACTGCTGGGCACCAGGAGGAACCGTCAAAAAGGACTTCCACACTGCTGGAGGGCCCTGTGAGCTGGCCTGCCTGGGCCAAGCTCTACCCCATGTGCTGGCCTGCATGTGCCTAGTTTTCTGGCCCAGGGATTTACTAGGGCTGTGTGGCTGGTCCTTGGGTCAAATATAGCGTGTGTTGAGCGCTACACCAGTTACCTTTCTTTACTTCAGAGCCAAACATATTGGGCGCTTTTCACTTTTTTAGACTGGAGGTGCATGTGTTTGCTCTGCTCCCTACCGAGTGCGTGTAAAGCGTGCTATTGGAGGCACCGAGGTGAAGCGAGAGAGCTCCTGGTGAAAGAAGCACTCCGACCTAGGAACACTATACGGGCCTACTTCCAGCACGTGCTGTGCGCTGAAAGGCTTCTTTTGTGCGGGCTTATTCCTCAGCCTGCATAGCGCTTCCCTTGCGTTGTGCCCTCAGCAATGTTAATTTCACTGTCCTTCTGAACCGCACCACGAAACGGAAGGCAGGCGTGCACCTCGTGCCTGGTTGTGGGCGGGGCCGTGACAGCCCGTGACCAAGTGAGAAATTCAGGCGGAAGATGCCTGATCCCAGGTGGGGCTCCCGTGAGGAAGGAGAGAGCCCCACGGGTTTCCTGGGCTTGATTGTCGGAGGGCTGCGACCTACAAAAAGAGAGGGGCAGGTGGCGGCCAATGGCATCACCCGGCTGTTGGAGGAGCGGCGCGGGCTGCCAGGGAAAGACACCCGCCAGCACCGCTGCCTTGGCCAACAACACCCTAAATGGAAAAGGAAACCACCAGGGAGGGACAAAGCTGACGGAGACTTTGCTCCGTGTTTCGCACCGAAGGGAGTCATCGGCTGGCACCGCAGCAATAACAGAGTCGGTGCAGCTCGAGGCTGGTGGGTGAGTGCGGAGCCCCTCACCTTCATTACCCTTGTTGAGAAGTGGCCTTGGGCAATTGGGTTTTCCTACTGAGGGGGACGAGGTAGTTCCTCCTCTCCCCTACCTTAATGGAGTGTTTCTGACTTCTCAGACCAGGCGGGAAGGGAACTTCCACGGAGATCTCAGTCCGGCGGAGCAAGTCAGATCAACAAACAGATCATTGGGCATTTCTTGGCTCACAGAGTGGGGTGGAACCTCCACCAAAGCACCACGCAGTCCAGTTGGTGAGTGCAGAGGCACTGGGACTTGCGATTGGGGGGCAGTGGGCTCCAAGTGATATTGCTGCTCATAGGCAGGTATATTTACGCCCAATGAGGGGCTAATGTGATGTGCATCGCGGCAGGTGTTACTGTGGGTACTTTGGTGCCTTATTGCTACTGATATGTGAATAATGTGTGCTGTCAGAAACAGTCTCTACCAGTAGTGACTGAGGTGTGCTAATGATTTAGTGCACTGTTGCTAATTAGGATGTTTGCCTAATATGTTTATGCTAAGTGTACCTTTAACAGTAGTTACTGGTTGTTTTTCACTACCTGTGAATTGTGAGGTTCTGACAGAGGCTTGATTGGCCCTGTAATTGTATATAATACCCTGTAAAGTCACACCTAGTTCCAGGTGGCACAGTTTATATAGGTGATTACTTTCTAATTTTTTTTATGCTAATACAAAGGCTATTTTTTATATAACCTTGTGTGGAGTTTCTTTTGTGGTGTGCCTAGTGTGTCGCTGGTGTGTGAGTGTGTTGGACAAACGCTTTACACATTGCCTCTGGGATAAGCCTGAATACTCGTGCAAAGCTACCAAGGGGGTGAGCAGGGGTTATCATCAGCATGTAGATCCCTTGCCCTGACTAGAGTGGTGGTTTCTGCCTGGATTAGGCGCTTGCCCTAGCCAACCAGAAATCCCATTTCTAACAGATGCTCACCCCCAGTCAAAGATCTGGGTTGAATGCATCATCGTTCTTTAGCTCACTTCGCCACCTCAGTTCAGACCCAGCTATATGCAAATCAGTCTTGACCCTGTTCCTCATGGGAACAGTCCAGCCCAAACTGCCAAGCCAGGACTTCCCTGAACCGAAACCAGGCATCCTGCCTGGTTCCAGTTAGGGAAGACCTGGCTTGGCAGTTTGAGCGAACAAAGCAAACAAAAAGAGATGATGGACGGAGCGCTGAAACGTTTCAGACACTCACCCCCAGTCACAGATCTCTGTTGAATTCATCATCGTTCTGGCAGTTTGGGCTGAACTGTTCCCATGAGGCACAGGGTCAAGACTGATTTGCATATGGCTGGGTCCAAACTGGGGTGGTGAAGTGATCTAAAGAACAATGATCAACCCAGATCTGTGACTGAGGGTGAGTGTCTGAAATTTTTTAGCACTCAGTCCATCATCTCCTTGTGTTTGCTTTGTTCGCCCTAAGTTGGCAGGGTATGCCCAGACCTGGGTCCCTTGCTCACTTTGCCACTGAATTCAAGCTAGCCTGGCTGATGAGTGGTGTTACCAAGAAAACGGTTCCAGGAGGCTTGTTTCCGGTCCAGGGAGGACCTAGCTTGGCAGTTTGGACTGGAATGTTCCCATGAGACACAGGGTCAAGACTGATTAGCATATTGTGAGAAGTTGGCCTGATATATGCCGTCCACTAGTTATAGTGGGCACACTGTATCAGTCCAAACAACCCCTTATTGGTTATAGGTTTAAGACAACCTTTATTGAAAGCTATCCTAGTGGTAGCTATGGAGAGCAGCCTTCAGGCTAAGTCTTGAAGGAATGTAAAGCAGCTTGTTTTACCAGTCTATAATCTCTTGAGTCACTAAATGAAAGATATCCACACCAGGTATATATATAAAATATATGTATTTATTACTAAACACACCCTCCTAGTCTCTTTCTGAGACTAGAGGTCAAAACACATAAGTTACACTTCAATAATCACAGTAAAATAAAACAAATACACGTCAGGCCCTAGGGGCGAGCCAAACCATATACTAAAATAGTGGTATAAGAACCATGACTTAACTAGACACAAGGCCTAGAGCCTATAGAATCGCTGGGACCCCAAGGAACCACCCAAGGTAGTGACACAGGGGACCCATTGGGGACGCGTGCAGTGTGAGAATACAGCTGCGAATCACCGTTAACTTCTATGGGGAAAGTCGCGGTTGGAAATTTAGAGTTTAAGGACACTTTGAGGATATTTTCGAGCGAACCCTTTTGGACTTAGAGGTGTCTAGGGCCAACACCCAAAGGAGCACCGGAGTAGTCGAGTTACCTCACCCAGTGAAGCCAGGTGCATAGGTGTCAAAGTGAGTTGAAGGGTGTCTTGATTCTTCAACCACGAGGGCCAGGAGGCGCCAATGACGACTAGGAGCTGGATTCGAGCTGTCCCACGAAGTCTGTCGAGTGCTGCAGTGTCGGTGACCAGATTGGACCCAACAAGCCTTTGCAACAGCTCCAATTAGTTTCTATGGGGAAAGTCGCGGTTAGATTTTTAAAGATTAGGGACACGTAGAAATGAGTCAGGACCAAACCCTTTTGGACTTAGGAAGTTCTAGGGCTCGCACCCACGGGAGTACCGGAGTACTCGTGTTACCTCACCCAGGGAAGCCGGGTACATAGGTGTCTTTTGGTGTCGGGTCGCGTTGTCAATTTCAATGGGAGCTGGCGAAGAAGTGCTGCTGCTGTGAAGTTGCGAAGTGTCCAAAGAGATCTAAGCCTGGATTGAGGATGAGAAGAACCTGAAAGCAGAGGGGACAGAGTCTGGGTCACTTGCCAGTGACCAGGAAGGCGATGAGCAGATGCCCACCGATGTCGGGTGATTTCAGGTGAAAGAGGTGAAGCTTGACTGTTCAACCACAAGGACCAGGAGGCGTTGAGGATGACCAGGAGCTGGATAAGAGCTGTCCCCCAAAGGATGTCGAGTGCCCGGATTGGACACAACAAGCCTTGGCAACAGCAACCCACGCAGAAAGAGAAGAAATGCTTCGATGCAGACCAGCAAGGTCTCAGGGACTCACCACTTGGTTGAGAGTCAGGGCACATCTGGAGCAACCAGGAAAGCCCAAGGAAATACAAAGTTACCCCCTCAGGGACCCACCAGTCAACGGACCAGGGATCGCAAAGGGACCTCGAGGCGAAACACAAAATGGCAGCTCATGGGTCACTCGGAATTACCAGGCCAATAATCTTCAGTGGATTCAATGCTCGAGGTAAGGGCTACAAGTTAGCCTAAGCACAACTTCAAGAGACATCAGGAAGTCAATGCACTTGCAGAAATGCACGGTGACCAGGAGTTTCAGTTCCAGGCTACTCACGAGGGCTGCGGGTGTCAGCTTTGCTGGGGACTCGGGTCAGCCTTCTGAGATGTCTGGAAATTCTCTTCTTGGGCTGCAAATACTTCGGAGTCCGGCGGGAGCTTCAATAATGCAGACCGGGAAAATGCTTCGTTGGAGTCACTCCTTGACCCAAAGGGAGATTTCTTCAGTCCTCTGGCCGGAACCGAGCGTCAAAGGTCCAGGATTCAGCTTCAGAGTTTCGTCCAGGGTAATCTAAAGTACTAAGGACAGGGGTCCCATACTTATACTAAGGTAGGGGGTTGGACATACTCTGGGGACCCACCTATGGGAGGGTTTGGAAAGAGGGGTGGCTACACCCATTTCCTTTGTCCAGTTTCGCGCCAGATCAGGGGCTGGCACTATGTACTATGCACAGGGACACCAAATGTGCCCCCAGTGCAGGACTTAAAAGCACTTAGAGAGTGCTCCCACCCAGCCCCAATACACATAACCCGGTCTGGGAGGTGGTTACACCTCCCTGTGACAGGAAACCTATTTTCCAGGCCTCCCCTGCCAGAGTTTCGGTCATTAGCAAGAGGCCAGACCCGTGTCTGTGGCTGCAGCATCCATTTTGTGATGCCAGGGCTCTATTAGGTTTCTACCGGGTAGACTAGTACAGTCAGGTCTCTCCCTCTAGAAGGGTGGGATCATACTCCCACACCAGTTACTGGTGTGGGGGTATGATTCCAAGGTGGTTGACACCAAACACAACATGTTTCCGGGCAGCCAGTCCAAAGTTAGCATTTACCATTTGGTTATAATGCACTTAAGAGTATATGGTCAGGCTGCACTACCAACAGCATCAGAGATGGGTCTCCGAACGCTGCAGAGGGGCTCTGCTCATGCAGGGGCACCCTCTCACATAAGAACCAAGCACTCTGCCTTCAGGATTGATAAGGCCTGCCATAGGAGTGACTTATAGGTTTAGATGTGGGTATATGGTGAGATATAGTGAACCTACATCTCTGTAAGGGGTGCATGCACCACCTTACCCAGGCTGCAGTAGCACACCCGTGGTGTCATTTTGGTGGCTTTCCAGGGGTGGCATAATACATGCTTGGGCCCCTGGTAGGCCTCTGGAGTACCTATCCCCTGGGTACATAGTATACCATATACTATGGGCTTACAAGGACACCTCAGATCTGTAATGTACCTAAAGTACATGGAATCATTTTAGAGAGGAAGCAGCTAGGCTGGGGCCCTGAATAGCAGGGTCCCAGCCAGACTAAAGTCGAAAAACAGTGAAACACCAGCAAAAAGTGGGGGTAAACATGTGAAGCAGATCCTACTCTCCTACACATATGTCTGTGTCTGACCAGGGGGAACGAAGTGAGCTACAGAACAATGATGGGTTCAACCCAGATCTGTGACTTGGTGTGAGTGTCTGAAAAGTTTCAGCGCACCGTCCATCATATCCTTGTGTTTGCTTTGTTCAATCTATGTAATCCTCTGTGGTTAAACTTATAGATAATAGAATTCTTCAGTTTATGTGCCTGGTGCACTCTCGCTGTAAGCACAGCGCTTCCATAATATGGCGATCACAAATAAAGCCCTGGGAGACAGACGAGGCCATTGTACGTAGCGCAGGATGGCTTGAGGAGATGTATATATATTTTTTTTAACTCTCAGTTGACTCTCAGTTAGCATGGCTTCATCTTCATAGAGGTGATGGCTGCGAAAATCTGAAACTGTTCCTCAAAAAGTAACCACAGGTTCTTCCCAATGAAAGGAGTAGGCGACATAATATCACGTGGTTCCTGTTGTAGGGTGAATTCAACACTCAGTAGTCTCTCATCACACCAAATAGGAGGTGTCCAATGAGTGATGGAAAGAGTAGTTTACGCCAACAACAGACCCGCACCCTTTAAAGCGCCTGACGGGCTCTCAGTTATCAGGCAACTGTAGTTACCTCGGAATTCCAGAATCCACCATCAACTTCAGAGAATACATACATAAACAATAGAACAAAAGGAATACGTCATTACCATAAGTGATAATAAAGAGAGGTAGCAATACCATAAATAATGCTTAGATACACTTCCTATGTACAATAAGTACATAGGAAATGGCCTACCACATACTACATCACCTCCTTAACACATGAACATTAGGAAAGATCAGAGTCCTGCAGTTTGACAGGTAGTTTAATGGTCCGGGAACACTATGCCCTTATGGGGACACATTCATTCTGTTCATTTTGTACTGCACCATTTTTAGACTTGTTGATGCAAACCTCAGATTCGGGGTTCACCATTCGGACTCCTCCGACCTGGTTAGGTTGAGCTGCAGTGTCTACCTGCGGCGAAATCTGCCGTGAAACATCTGTTGTGAACAGAGCCAGGCTCCTCGCGACCAGAACACGTGTGCGAATACACTTCCGCTCAGTATCATTGAGGCGCGCCGCACTATTTCTGTTCCACCGCCGTCTTCAGACAACAAAACCGAAGTTTTCTTTACTCTGAGAATTCTGACCGGTTCAGAAAACGTAGACTTCCCGTTCGTAGTTCTGAAGGGTGTTTTGATTAGGACCAATCCACCTTCTTCAAAAACTCTCTTTTTCACGTTGTTTTTCTCATCAAAACATGTCTTTTCATACTCTTATTTCTTTAACACTGTTTTCCTCATAGAACTCAACCCTTTGTCTTCTGTTTGAGACTTTGCGTTATGAAGCCAACAAGGAGCCAAGATAGATCTGGCTTCCCTTCACCTCAACAAAGTAAAAGGAGAAAAACCTGTGGGGTACACTGTGGAGTACAAAGGTAATGTCTTACTTCATGCCACAGATATTCTCTAATAACAGAACCTGCAATGTAAAGCGCCTCGGAGCTCACCTGCCGTAGGAAAGTGATGGGCTTCTGGCCCCTGGCCTGCGCATCGCCGATGTTGGCTTCTTCACGCCCTGCGAAGAGCAAAAAACAAGGACATGTTAGGAGGAGGAGACTGTAAATGACAACTGGTAACAAAAGTGGACACAGCTCTATGATGATGGCTACTGAAACTGTTTACATTTGTTCTACAAACTGTAAACGACACCAGGTAATAGAGCACACACAGCACTGTGATGATGGCCATGGAAACTCTTTACATTTGTGATGGGAGTAGTATACAGGCCTACCACAAACATACCGAAAGCAGCAAACAGATTCACAACCTACACTGGATAAAATGTAATATAGTGTGTAAGATGGCTAATGGTACAGTGCCCAGAAACCACTGGCCGGAAATGGGGGATGGTGTTATAATCATCCTCTGCCGAATCGAAAGCAGGTTTACAATTTAATCAGCACACATAGAGGGGCGTTTAATCCGCACGAAGGTCCTGTGGTTCCCAAGGTGGGTCTTTTCAGATCTGGACCAAAAATGTATTATTGTACCATTCTTAATGAATACTTTTATTTAAACCGAAAGGATTACCTCCTTGGAGCCTAGAGTTGGGATATCTTTGCAGATAACCTCAAAGATGCTCCTTCTCGCATACCTCCTGAATGAGAGACTGGCTGAGTGTAAGAGGGCAGATCCATTAACTGCAGGGCCAACAAATGTCTGAGGAGTGGCTCGACTACGAAAAAAGCACTGGCAAAGCCAATAGGTCTGTCTTTTAGTCGTCCGTTTAAGTCGAGCCTAGCGGTGCAGCTCACGTGCTGCCCACTTTGCGAGGCATGCCGAATTCAGTATAGCGTGGAAGCTTTGTGGAAGCTTCGCCTACTCTCTTATTGGCTTAGGTCCTAAATGCTGCCTTCCGATTGGTTTTAGGCTTGTTAGTCCCTCCTCATGACGGGGATGTCGTCATTACTGTCCTTCCATGGCTACTGGAGCCTTCACTCCTAACACTATTTTCTTCCTGTCCCCCCCTCCGTCCCGCAGTCTGTGACTTCTTGGGGGAACCCTCCCACGCACTCCTGTTCGTGCCTTCACGCGCCCGCCCGCACTCCCATTTCCAATGCAATAGGTCTCGCGTAAATGCGAGTCCTATTGCATTGCGAATACTTGGTATTGTATTTAGTAGTTTTTTGTGTGACATGCTAGCGTTGGTTTATAGTCGTGTGAAACGAGCAGATGGTTGTTGCTGGCGCTTGGGCCACTGAATGTTGCTTTATTTATATGTGGGGCTAAAACACGGCACCGTGACGCAATGTGGCAGCCATCTTGAAAGCACAGGAAACAACTTTAAGATGTCTGGCTGCAGCTAGTGTTTTTACCAAGGCTTGAAAAATTCTATTGCAAACATTGATAAAGATGATAGCTGCAGCCAGCCATTTTGAAACCTTATTATATAGACTTCCAAGGTGTTTGCCATGTTGAGTCTACACTCAATGACGAGACCTTCTTGGAAGTATACAAAAATAACATTATCAGTCTTCCAGTCACCTCGATTGGCTTTGTCAATTCTGGTACAATTTTAAAAGCACTGGTAAAGTCAACAGCAGGGTGTGGCAGTCGGCAACCAGGGAGGGGGAGGTGGGGGAGGGGATGCACAGAGACACCGAGCCACAAAAGTGCTCTGTGATGAGGGTGCGTGTGGTGGGAGAACCATAATGAGGCAGGGGGAGGAAAGGAAGTGAGACAAGGAAGCTTACCTGGTACTGCAGAAGTATTGGGATGGAGCTGGAATGGCGTCTTCTGTGTGAGTACCGCAGTACTTCACTGCAGTGCCGTAACAAGGCCAGGTGGTACCCGGTGCAGAAATTGTTTTGTCACCCCGACTTGACAAAATGGTAAAAATATGTGTTTAAAACACATTTTTTGCCATTTTGTCACCCCCCTCAGTAATGACACACGGGGCGGCCCACAACAACCTTCCTACGCCACAGCTTCGCAGGACGGTCACGCTGGGTTCTGCAGGAGTACTGCAGAACCCGGGACATGAGATTATAAAAAAAATGTTGGCCCCAGGATAGATGAGGGTTCAATCTGGGCCACCCCACAATTGCCTGGCGGTCAGGGTGTATCTACCCTGTACCCTGATACTCTATTTCTAAAACCTTTTCAGGACATGCAACAGTGTCCTCAAATCCTTCAAGATAAGCCACACCATTTTCTTCTCAGTTGAGGCTAGCTAATAGGATCACTCAGTACTGCGGACCAGGAATGTTCTCCATGCTACCAAAATGGCTGGCAAGAGAACAAGCTCCCTTTGCCATCCAAAAGGCCCATTTTATTTTTATTTTTTCAAATTTCAATACCACAGGACTCCTGCTGGACGAACCAGCTAGATGTACCCAATTCATTAGCCCCTTCATTGCCATCCGAGCCCCTCATTAAACACTAATTTCCAGAGAATGGATGAATAGATTTACACAAAAGCACCCGTTCTAACTTTCTGAGGTTAATTTTTGTATTGGAGAGCTAAGATTTCTATAGAAATTATCATGGAAAATCAATTTGCTGCCCCCCTTTTTATGGCCCAGGCTTTATCTACTCGTGTAAAACATTCCACAAAATAGTATGTATATGTGTGTATGTTACTATTGGCGGTCGCCAGTAGGTAGTTATAGTTAGGACCTTGTTTCTATTCAAAAAGCATTTGTTCTTTTCCCAATAACTTTGGCGCCGGTTGACGAATCTTCGCGAAATTTTCAAAACTTGTGGGGCGCTCCGGTCAGCGCCTATCTTTAGAGTTTCGGGGTGATTCGGCAAGCGGGGGCCGAGAAAAAAAGGGGGGTCCCAAAACGTGTTTTCTCCATGTTAATTCCCACACAAAACTTTAGACACAGCTACAGTCCGAACTGCTGTATGGAATTACACAAAAGTTAACAAAAAGGTAGCCCCTGGTTCAGAAAGAGACCTTTTTTTTTTTAAATGGTGTAAATCTGTTCAGTAGTTGCGGAGACAAATAAAAAAATAAAAGGTTCGATATATACAGGTGCGGTGGATCCGCAGACCCTCCCGACCACGAGCTTTATTCTAATTGGCTGTCAACACTCCAAACCAGGAAGTGTTGGCAGCCATCTTGTGCCTCGGTAACTGAGGCACAAGAAAACAGAAAAACAAATGTGTAGAACAAGAAAAGGGGGCAGGGTACAAACACCCTGACCCCCTAGGCCTGCTCAGGGGGTCCCACAAGGACCCCCAGGGCCAAAAAAGCATTTTTGTTTTTTAAAAACAAAGCGTGGGCTCCCGCGCTTCGGTATTATTTAGTCCCCGGGTGGGCCAAGTCCCGAGGGCATGCGGTAATGTAATTGTGGGGGCCCAGGGAGGCCCCCGTAGCCCCGGGGACCGCCACCCCCCGGGGCTTTCCATAAATATATAATAATATAATATCTATTGGCATCGTATTTCAATAATTATATTGCACCTTTGTTGTAACAAGCAGATCCTGGCAAACTGAATTTGGAAAGAAGCTTGCAAGGTGATTATTAATATATGTCATGCATGCAGGACACAGAAAATGGCGGACCTGTTCCTTGCTGGGCAGTGGGTCAGAAAATACAGCAGGGCCGCCGGAACAATATTGGTAGCATGTCAGGCAAGGCATTAACATGCATCTTTTAATTGCAACATATAAAACGTACAACACACTGTTTGAATCCCTTACCGGAACAATCTGTAAAACATATTCACAGGTGTGTTGCGAATTGAATAACTCATTCCAAACAGCAAGAGGTAAAAAATGAACAGACGGGAAGGAACATAAATCTATAAAGCAGAGCTCAAGCTCTCATTAGTTTTGCAACAAGATGAATTATCCGAAAATCCGGCAAACTGATAACTAAAACTGAACGCAATCGGAACATTTTTTGTAACTGTTTCAATTTGAATAATGTTACCATGCAGTAGTCGCGGCCATTCTCCCAACTTTACGGCTATGTACATTTCAAGAGTTACTGTTACACAATGGTACTCATTTTATCAATCTCAACAAGATGAAAGGCCGAGGTCCAAGCTTGTAACCTGCAGGCTGCACACAGTTCTCTGCAGTAGGGACATTGACTAACTGAGCTAACCACCTGGAATTCTGTCCTGTCAACAATGGTGTAGGGAGTTCATGAACAAATACCAACGCCATTCCACGTTTTTAATTACCTTTACAGTCAGTAGGGGAGAGATACGGCCTAGCGTCTCAATCCAAGCTTCAGTATTTCCTGGGTGTAATACCACAACATCATTACCAGTTAAACATTTCAGATGGGAGGTAACCAGACCCTTAGAATTATGTGGTGGGAGAGGGCCAAATTATGCGGCAGTGTTGACTAAATATTGAGGCAGAAAAACCAAAATAAGAAACGCAATATGGAATATTTTATGAAACTATTACTTTATTATTTTGTGATTTTTACATGTTAATAGTGTGTGGGCAAATGTTTCACCTCATTAGTACCAGTTTAACACCTAAATACAGCAATAAGCAATTGAAAGGTGACCAGTGAATTTTGAAAAGGCCCTTCTGCGGTGCGATAACATGCTCTAATGCTGCATGATTTTCCCCTCACTAAGTTGATAAATCTGAGGATATTTATCGCACATATTTCACCCATATTTGAGATGGCAAGATTTGTATATTGAAGCTGCACAGTCATTGTGATAGTAAATACTAGTTGTAATTCCGTTTCCGGTGGACCCCAAATCGGACTTGATGAGCAGTGTATTTAGGAAAGAGGGCTAGTTAGGTAACAGAAGCACCTGTTATTTACCATGCTAAAATCACACACAACTGAATTGACAGCGCAAAATAATAGTTCAGTCAGGCACTTTCAATGTTTTTTTTGTTTGTCCATTTCCCTTTTTGAGAAGAAGAGAGGGGTGAATTTACAAACTTGTGATGCACCAGTCCCATATACACAAGAGGGTGTTTCATATTGTTGTGAGTGTGGAGAGAGCAGGCCTTCACTTCTGTGATGCTGAGACAGAAAGCGTGAAAACGGGCTTTAAATAATTCAACTGCTATTTCATATTTCAGTATTTGCCATGACTCCTTTCCCAGACCTTTACATACAAATATGATTATTGTCCTACTCTGGGTTGTAAAGGCAGCAGCTCACTGGATCCCCACAGCACACAGTGACCAGGACTGACCTCAAGTCATAAACACAGTTCATTGTGGAAAGCTTGAAGTTGTCACAAGAGAACCAGGAATGCACACTGCACAAAGGCAAAACTCCTTCTATGGGTATGGGATGCACTGAAGCTGGGCCACACAACCAATCCCGCCAAGTCTTTTTTGTGTGAAAATGTACAAAGCGGGCTTTGAATGTAATGCCATCACACTGGGTGAGCAGGCCGCACACCACACAGATATATAATTCACAGTGGGGATTGGGGGGATGGAAACCTGCATATTGTGGGAACTGAGTGAGAGAACTACACAGCCCGCACTATGGAAATAAGTACCAGGCATGTGTCAGAGATTTAGTTAGCCATAGTGTTTGATTAATCAAAGACCAAGACACTGAAATTATGCAAGAGGAAAGGGTAAAATTATGCAACATTATTGTCTAAATTATGCGGCAAAAAGGCAAATTATTTGGTGCAATGTGACACATTTTGTGTGAATATTACCCAATTATTTTGTAATTTTTATACATGTTAAGACTATCTGGGCAAAGGGCTCACCTCAGTACCAGTTTTACACTCAAATACAGCAATAAGCAACAGAAGAGTGACCAATCAACCATTGCAACCCTTCTTAAAAAAAAACTTTAAAGAAAAAACGGCATCCTAGGCCCCACCCCCTCCCTGCAGCACTCAGCAAACGCACCGACTGGCGCGATGGAAGTTGGGTAATTAATTTCCTTTGAATACTTAGGGTCCCTGGGGGCCAACTAGCCCACCAGGAGCCTCCAGTATGCGCCAGGGAGCTGCGTTGCAGAGAGGTGGTCAGAGGCCATGCCACTTTTTACACCTCTCTGCAACGCATCTCTGTGGTGCTTACTGGAGGTACCTGGTGAGCTAGTTGGCCATCAGGAACCCTCAGGACTGAAGGGGATTTAATCCCCCAATTTACAACGTGCCAGGGGGCGCGTTTGCACAGTGGTGCAGGGAGGGGGCGGGGCCAGACATAGCAAGTGTTCAAACGCACCCCGTGGCACATTGTAAATTGGGGGATTAAGTCCCCTTCAATGCTGAGGGTCCCTAGGGGCAAACTAGCCCACCAGGTACCTCCAGTATGCGCCAGGGAGCTGCATTGCAGAGAGGTGTTCAGAGGCCGCGCCCCTTTTTACACCTCTCTGCAACACAGCTCTGTGGCATTTAATGGAGGTACCTGGTGGGATGGTTGGTCCTCAGGGACCCTCAGGATTCAAGGGGAATTAATCCCCCAATTTACAACGCGTCAGGGGGCATGTTTGCACAGTGTTGCAGGGAGGGGGCGGGGCCTGACATACCAAGTGTGCAAATGCACCCCCTGGCACATTGTAAATTACGGAATTAAGTTCCCTTCAATCCTGAGGGTCGCTGGAGGCCAACTAGCCCACCATGTACCTCCAGTAAGCGCCAAAGAGCTGCATTGTAGAGAGGTGTAAAAAGGGGCGTGTCCTCTGAACACCTCTCTGCAATGCAGCTCCATGGCGCGTACTGGAGGTACCTGGTGGGCTAGTTGGCCCCCAGGAACCCGCAGCATTGAAGGGGACTTAATCCCCCAATTTACAATGTGCCACTGGGTGCGTTTGCACACTTGCTATGTCTGGCCCCGCCCCGCCCCCTCCCTGCACCACTGTGCAAACGCGCCCCCTGGCACGTTGTAAATTGGGGGATTAAATCCCCTTCAGTCCTGAGGGTTTCTGATGGCCAACTAGCCCACCAGGTACCTCCAGTAAGCACCACAGAGCTGCGTTGCAGAGAGGTGTAAAAAGTGGCATGGCCTCTGACCACCTCTCTGCAATGCAGCTCCCTGGCGCATACTGGAGGTTCCTGGTGGGCTAGTTGGCCCCCCAGGACCCTCAGGATTCAAGGAAACTTAATCCCCTAACTTAAAATGTGCCACATGGCGCATTTGCACACTTGTCACATCAGATCCCACCCCCTCCCTGTACCACTGTGCAAAGCCGCCCGTGGCCCGTTTTAAGTTGGGGGGTTAAGTCTCCTTGAATCCTGCGGGTCCCTGGGGGCCAACTAGCCCTCCAGGTGCCTTGCAGAGAGGTGGTCCAAGGCCACGCCCTATTTTTACACCACTCTGCAACACAGCTCTGTGGTGCTTACTGGAAGTAGCTGGTGGGCTAGTTGGCCCCCAGTGACCCTCAGGACTCAAGGGGACTTAATCCCCCAATTTACAACGCACCGCGGGGTGCGTTTGCAAAGTGGTGCAGGGAGGGGTCGTGGCCTGATGTGATAAGTGTGCAAACGTGCCCTGTGGTGTGTTTTAAGTTGGGGAATTAAGTCCCCTTGAATCCTGAAGGTCCCTGGGGGCCAACTAGCCCACCTGGTATGTCCAGTAAGTGCCTCTCTTCACCATCTTCTGTGTCTAAATTCAGTAACGTCAGGAAACTTTTTGAGTCTTTGACTTTTAAACCAGTTGTTTGTTCCCCAGATGTGGTCATTTTAGTTTTCTGCTGTTTTTCCCCCAAAATATTTTGCTAATTTTATTTTACGGATATAGAGGTATAAATCTATCCTAACATGGAATATAGTGAACATAACATCATGCTCCCGGAAATTATAACAATCTGCCTCAATAAAATATTTTTTTTCTTTGGTGAAGAGAAGTTTATCGCCAACAAAAACGGTACCGCTATGGGTTTTTCTTTTAGCCCTAGTTACGCCTGTTTGGCTATGGGATACTGGGAGAAAGAAGTAGCGTGGAGTGTGGGAAATGACAGAATGCTGAACAAAATAGTCAGTTGGAAATGATTTATCGATGACCTACTGATTATATGGGACGGCACAGCAGAGCAATTCCAGGAATACTTCGAAATTTTAAACAACAGTACAACACACTTGAAATTTACTTATGAGATGAGTAATAAATGAGTAGTTTTCCTGGATACTGAAATCTATATTCAAGACAATCAGATTCATACCACCCTTCACAGGAAAAGTACAGCAACTAATGCAACTTTGGAAGCGTCAAGCTTCCATCAGAAATCCCTTATCTCAAGTATCCCATATGGGGAATTTTTAGGATCAAGCGAATCTGCAGTGAGGAGACAGAATGGAAGAAACATGGGAGCAATACAGTTGAACGTTTCAAGAGAAGAAAATACAATGTCAAGACAGTACGAAAATGCTGGGAAAGAACAAATAGCAAATCAAGAGAAGAATGCTTGGCCTTGAAACAAAAAGGTGTAGGGGCAGAAAAAGAACCAATCCGGCTAATAACAGATTACTCATTGGAAAGTAAACAAATAATGAGAATCTTAAGAAAAAACTGGAAAATTCTACAGCTTGACAGCACAGTGAAACAAATAGTGGGGAAACATCCAACAGTGACGTACAGAAGAGCCAAAAACTTAAAAGATAATTTGATCCAAAGCCACTTTAAAGGGAAGAAAAAGGAAGGCACATGGTTCAACACAAAAGGCTTTGTGAAATGTCACATGTGTAAAGTCTGCCAACTCGCGAAACAGGCAAAGGAAATCAAGATGACCAACAACAGAGCATGGCAAATTCATCAATTGATAACATGTAAAACCCAATATACAATATATATTGTGGAATGTCTGTGCCCCCTAAGATATGTGGGGAGCACTATATTCAAACTAAAGAAGTGAATTTTTGAACACGTAAGGGCGACAATACACAAGGACAGAACAAATGCTGTAGCAAAACATATGGAGGATCATCATAAAGGAGACTGGAAACAATTAAGATTTTATGGCATTGATACGATCCCAAAGAAAGAACGGGGTGGAGATCGTGAAAAACAACTACGCCAGAAAGAATTGCGTTACATTTTAAAATTGCGAACATTGCATCCACATGGGCCTAATCAGTCGGAAGAACTTTACATTCATCTGTAATCTTTTGATAGCTTCTCATGGTGATTGTGAAAACAGAATATAAAAAAGAAAAAAGAATGATAAAGGAAAAAAGAACGGGATGAATAAAGTATAATAAGAGAAAAACCCAATACAGAAAAATTAACAATATATATAAAAAAAAGAAGAAGGAATGGAAGGAAAGAACTATAAAAGCTTAAAACAGAAAAGGAAGAAAATAACAAACGAGCTTGAGTTCGAATTTGGCCCCCAAAAGAAAGGTGTTAAAATATAGGATAGAAGAAGCAACAAACTGATCATCTCCCACTGGAGGGAAAAGGAATAAATAAATAAAAAGATGAAGCGCATCCGTTTCTAAAAAGGAAAAGAAATGGGCCTTAATTGCATAAAAAATCATCTTTGTTAATTTTTCTGACTCTGAAAAATAAGTATCACTATATTTATTTAATGTCACTCTCACGTTTTAATATAAAAAGAAAAAAACTACATCCTCCAGAAGGCATATGGGCACATTGAACTGTGGCAGGAAATGATGTAACAGCTATTTGAATATATGTATGGGTGTGCCCAAAAGCTAGGGTGATCATGAGCAAGGAATCATGGCATTCCGGAACGCTCAGATCTTGCTTTGCCTAAACAGCTCGCTATTTTGAAGGAATAAAAAGTGCAAAAGAATGGAATATGAGACTTCGTCCCGTTTGCATCCCTCCAGCTGGAGAGATCTTGTGTATATATATATATATTCACTGAAAAAACCATAGGTTTCACACATGTTATAGTTAGCGGAAATTTTACTGATAAAAAACCAGTGAAATTCCCCCGTTATAGTTAGTGCAGGCAACTATAACTCACGCGACCGCAATCCTCTGCTGATGCTAATACTGTATTTAGACACTTATTTGCCCATGTCTTCTTCCATACATTTTTAGCTATACATATATTACAAATATTTTTTTTTCATAAAGACACATATGTCATCAGCAGAAGATTGCGGTCGCACCGTGCGCGCACAGTAAGCACGCGGTGCGCTTCGCGCACCGCGCGCCCACTTTACGCAGTTAGTGCCGTGCACGCACGGTGGGCACGCGGTGCGCTACGCGCACCGCGTGCCCACGTTACGCTAGATGGGCCATGTACGCACGATGCGCTTCGCGCACCGTGCGCACATGGAGGACATATGATGCACTTCGTTTTGAAAGGTAATATTTTAATTTTTCGTAATTTTTATAAGACATGCACAAATGGTGCCCTTCGGGCAACATTTGCACAAGGGGTGGAGAGAAGGTGGATAATTTTTTCTTTTATTATTATTTTTTTAAATATTATAGTTTATCATACCTCTAATAAGCCATGCGGGGTGGGGAGAGTGTGGATAGTTTTTTTTTTTTTATAATTTTTTACCGTACGCGTACGGTAAGCGTAATCGGCGAATTTAGCGAAAAAATTAAAATTCCATTTTTGGCCTTGGGGGATCTTTGGGGACTCCCTCAACATGGCTATGTGTGTGGGAGCTGTCTAAACAGCCCCTTTACATGTTTTTGGGCTTTATTTTAAAACCTAACTCTCAGTGCGAGAGAGAAAATGGCGGCCGCCGCTTCCTGGTTTCGGCCAATTCGAATGTTTACTAAGATCTAAGAGCCAATCAGAATCGCGCTCGCGCACGCCACCGTACGCGTACGGTAAGCGTACCGTAAGCGCACCGTAAGCTGGCTCAGATATATATATTGATTTAAAGGCTATTTTCTCAGAATCTACTGAACAGATTTACACCAAACCTACAAAAGGCACTTCCTTGACCTGAGGACTACCTCTCTGCAAAATTTCTAGTAATTCTGTTCAGCCGTTCGGGCTGTAGCCCTGTCTAAAGGTCCTATGGAAAAATGCATGGGAAAAACGCGTTTTGGGACCCCCCTTTTATCTCAGCCCCCGCTTGACGAATCCCCCCGAGACTTTCAGGGTAGGAGCGGAGCGTAGCGCCCCACCTATTTTGAAAAATTCGCGAGCATTCGTCGACCGGCGCCAAAGTTATTCAAAATAGAATGTTGCGGATTTCCTATGGAAACGTGGTCCTAACTATAACTACCTACTGGCGACCGCCAGTAGGTAATATATATAAATATATATATATATATATATATATATATATATATATTATCTACTGGCGGTCGCCAGTAGATAGTTATAGTTAGGACCGTATTTCTTAGGAAATCTGCAACATTCTATTCGGAATAACTTTGGCGCCGGTTGACGAATCCTCGCGAAATTTTCAAAATAGGTGGGGCGCTCCGCTCCGCTCCTACCCTGAAAGTCTCAGGGGGATTCCTCAAGCGGGGGCTGAGAAAAAAGGGGGGTCCCAAAACACGTTTTCCCCATGCAATTTTCCATAGGGACCTTTAGTCCAAGGTACAGCCCGAACGGCTGAACAGAATTACTTGAAATTTGGCAAAGAGGTAGTCCTCAGGTCAGGCATGTGCCTTTTGCATATATGGTGTCAATCTGTTCAGTAGTTCCTGAGAAAATCAAAAGTAAATTCATATACATATCTGGGCGGAGCCTAACCACACATCTCATCGTGAGATCTGATTGGCTGTCAGTACTTCATCCAAGAAGTGTTGGCAGCCATCTTGGGACCAATATACATGATAGCACCTCATTAAAAAGTATTGCAGTTAATAGAAGGTTTTAAGACTTTAGTTACATTATAAATCATTTGTTGATGGTACCATACTCATTTTAGGAATTGTGGTGTGTTCTAAGGTGATTTTACCATGTGAAAAAGCCTTCTGCTGTGATATCACGAACCATGTTTGAGAGAAACTATTTTCTCATACTTTTCCCACAGAGGCAGGGGTGGGGGAATCATATCGCCCTACGCCCGAACCATGTTGTTTATATTGACGGGCAAGAAGATTTATTGTCTATTTATGTCCGAAGGACATGTAGACATTAATCACGTTTTAATCACGTTAAAACAACAGGCTGTGGGCACTCTGGGGCTCACAGCCAATCCGAAGCTTGCAGAGAGCCTTTGGCGGCATCTGATTGGCTAGCAGCCCATGACTGGGCTCTAGCCAGTGATTGGCTGGGGGAGTGAAACGTCACTCAGCCTCTGCAGCAGTAGTCCGTGGCCGCCACGAGGCTTGCAATAAGCATTCAGGTAAAATAAGTAGTTTTGCCCGCTTGAATTGTGTGTTATTGTGACGGAGGTGCTGCGATTTTCTTTTATTTATATTTTTAGCAACCGTGCGTGGGTAGATTAATTAGTACAAAAGCCTAGGCCTGGCCCGCCTCGGCGCCTCAGATGAGGACGTCAAAAAAGCGCATCACAAGCAGGCGTGCTGCGCTACCACCGCTTCATGGGGGAAACACCCATTACAACGAATTCAGATTCACGCGCTGCCATCACAACGCGGGTTTAACATCACGGGTCCGGAGCCTTCATACCGCAGATGGAAACAGATCTGCAGATTAATGCTTTCAAAAGAGACATCCGTTGGTGACTTGCAATTTATAACTTAAAGTCCTAATATAGAATAGTGAGCTATTAACTTTCAGCCTAGAACTGCATAAACACACCGACAAATCTACATTACAAAATTGATTAATGTTGCAAAGAGGGTACATTTGGCGAAAAAACGATTCTTATTATTAAAGGAAGCTCCCAACTTTGCTGTTTCTTTTTTGACTCTGCGTTTGTGCTTCTCCACACCAAGCACTCTTAAACTACTGCCTACCAGTATGGGTGACATGTGACTCCTACACTTTCACTCCTTTGGCTTATGGGCAAAAAAACATTGTCGCACACATTGCAGCCAGCACTAAAAGTTTTCGAAGCACCTGCGTTTCTTTCCGCCCGGCAATTACCAGGCCTCACAGAAATGTGTAGAAAACTCGTGTGATGAATTACCATCCTGGAAAGAGATCCGTGTTTTGTACAGTTGAGGTTGTGACCTCTGTGAAGTTAGTGCAGAGGGTTAATATGCCTGCTGCAAAGAACATGTACGAAGTCGATTACAGAGTGCATAGGATGGAAACAGATCTGCAGATTAATGCTTTCAAAAGAGACATCTGTTGGTGACTTGCAATTTATAACTTAAAGTCCTAATATAGAATAGTGAGCTATTAACTTTCAGCCCAGAACTGCATAAACACACCGACAAATATACATTACAAAATTGATTAATGTTGCAAAGAGGGTACATTTGGCGAAAAGATCCGTGTTTTGTATAGTTGAGGTTGTGACCTCGGTGAAGTTAGTGCAGAGGGTTAATATGCCTGCTGCAAAGAACATGTACGAAGTCGATTACAGAGTGCATAGCATGGGAACATATCTGCAGATTAATGCTTTCAAAAGAGACATCCGTTGGTGACTTGCAATTTATAACTTAAAGTCCTAATATAGAATAGTGAGCTATTAACTTTCAGCCCATAACTGCGTAAACACACCGAAAATATGCATTACACAATTGATTAATGTTGCAAAGAGGGTACATTTGGCGAAAAAACTATTCTTATTATTAAAGGAGGCTCCCAACTTTGCTGTTTCTTTTTCGATACAACTTACTGATTCGCAAGGAACGTAGGGCTCACGTCTGGCCAGCTGCAAAAGTGAGGGGGAAATGGCAGGAGGCACGCTGGCTGACACCTTTTATATCCCACCCATACGTTTTTACAAGGGTGACGGTAAATTAGTACATTACGTATGGTTTGAAATGTACGTATTTTGTGGGAATAAATACACAGCCAAGGGTGACGGTAAATTAGTACATTACGTATGGTTTGAAATGTACGTATTTTGTGGGAATAAATACACAGCCAAGGGTGACGGTAAATTAGTACATTACGTATGGTTTGAAATGTACGTATTTTGTGGGAATAAATACACAGCCAAAAAAAATGGAAAAAAGGGGAATAGAAATAAAAGAATTGCCGTCAGGGTTAAGGGGAGGGGGCGCAGGTGGGCAGGGACGCGCTAATATCGCTTGACAAGTTTTCCTTTAGCATTATTATTGCACAGCATTCAATGGTTTACTGATTTTAATAAAGCAAACATATATTAATGTTTCTCTGTCAGCCGGAGCCCTTAGGTTAAATGTAAACAATGTAAATTTGATACTTGTATAGCGCACTACTCACCTGCAAGGGTCTCAAGGCGCTTGTACAAATACCGCTGTGGAACCCATCCTGGCTTTCCCTGTGAGGCATCCAATGCTGGGCACCCCCAAGGTGGAGGCCAGGCATCCTTAGCGTTGTGGAGATTAAGCAAGCTATTGCCCAGAGTTGCAGAGTGGGACTCCATGATTGGAATAGGCACCGAGGCGGGAATTATCAGGTCCGTGGAATATTTTGAGCCCAAGACCCGCCGAGGCGGGGAATTGAACCCTGGTCCCGGGCTAGACCTCTGCCTCAGGGTCTGCCGCTCTAATCATTGAGCCACACTTCTTTTCAGGTTTGATGTGGAACGGGGGTAGGTGGGACAAGAGGATTTTACAGGACATGTAGATCTCAGTGGCATTTTGTCCCTTGGACAACTAGATTATTTGGAAAATTCCACACCCCTGCAGAGGTTTGGAAGGTGATCTATAAGCTAAACTGAGAGCATATTTTCTGTAAATTCACATTATCTTTCTCAGTCATGTAAGAATGAAGTCTGACATTCTCAGTAAAACATGTACATCCAACAAGGGCAGAGACTGTCAGTTGATTCCTTTGTGTTCTACTGCAGCTTCCCAGAGTGCTCTAAAGAACAACTAGAGCGCTAACAGTCTTACTTATGACAAAAGTATGGCACACCTGAAGCCATCTTGATCGGAATAAACTGGTAACACTTAAAACATTTAATTTAAAAAGGAACACAATGAGGGGGTTCATTTTGCCATAGAAATTATGATTAGTGCTAAAGAAAGAAAAATTAGGGCACATTTTGAGTGACTTCTCAAATCCTCTTCTATTTCATAAAAAAATTCTGATATGCAGACTGAAACATGCACTTCTAATACTAGCAGCAGACTTCCGTGGTGAGCAGTAGCTTTACTACAGTGATCTAATGAGCAACTAGAGTGCTAACATTCAGAATTTATGGCAAATGTGTGACATATCTGAATACCTTCTTGATGGAATCAAAGTAAAAAACTGAAAGCATTTCCTACTGAGGAGACTGCAGTAAATGAGGAAATTAGGAAACTTCATAACAAATAAATCTCCTAAAATGGCCACCAGAGACAAAAGAGCCCAAATGTAGCCCAAATATCACCCAGATGTAGCCCAAATGTAGCCCAATGACAGAAGTGTGCAAAACACTTATTTTTTGTGTATTTGCAGTTTTATATAGTGCAGACTTGTCAGGTATTGGAGTGCTTTACATGAACATTGGTTACATCACACAAGATCAAATTCATTTTGGTTGTAGACATAGGGAGATTAAGTGATTTGACCAGAATCACAGAATGTTGAGCTGAAGCAGAAACTCCAACCTGGTTCCCCAGTTGCAAAGTCTGCAGCTCTGGAAGTAACACCACACCCTCTCCCCTTGGATGCAACATTTAATCAAGTGGTCAACTGGATAAAAAAACTAAGATTACAAATAATTTAAAAGTTCTTTGTCGCTATTTGAAAACTCAGAAAATATGTCCTCATTTTAGTTTTTTAGAGCACTAACCATAATTTTGATGCAAATAAGACCCTCTCATATATGTAATTTCTAAAGGAAACACTCTAGGCATTACAGTTTTGATTACATCAAGATGACGTCAGGCATTCCACACTTTTGTAATAAATATAGAATGTTAGCAATCTAGTTGTTCATTGGGATACTGTTGAGAGGCAGAGGCCAGGGGCACGGACTCTGAAAATTGAAGGCAGGTAGGAGAGTGCAGAGGCAACAATTTGACCACACTAGGCAGGCAGGAAGGGCAGTGATTGCACAACAGACTATGGAGGGCAGTGGAAAGGGGGGCAGGGCAACAAACCAACAATACAGGACTGGCAAGAGAGGCTGTGGCAATATAATAGACCATTGTGGGCAGAAGGAAGAGGCAGTGGTCATACAACCATACATGCCAACAGACCCGTTTCAGCCTGGAAACGTCCAATGTTTTTAATCTCAAATGGGCTTTACTTCATCTGTTTCCTGTCTACAATCTTCTCTTTTTCAATGTAACTCAAAGGGGAAAATCAATACCCCAGTTTTATTTCAAAATCTCCCTCTTACCAAGTTCAAAATGTTCGCATGTATGGTACATTTGATCATGGTAGGCAGGAGGAATTGGGGTAGGGACATGGACTCGGATAACAGAGGACAGGAGGGACATTGAGAGGTGCACCAAACTTACCCTACAGGGCAGGCATCAGGGTTTGCAGCAGCACAATACACAACACGGGGCATGCGGGACGGGAGTGCAGCACAACAATCCATAGAAAGCAATAGGGAGGGGACAGGACCATGCACATGGACAACAGACAACAGAGGGGAAAGAGGCAATGCTAGCTAGCTGACCATAATGGACAGACAGGAGAGAAAGCTGCAGCATAACAGACCATAAAGGGCAGGAGGGACGGATCAGGGGCATTACAATGGAACCGACAAGCCAGGAGGGAGGGAATAGGGGTCTGCACATGGAAACAGAGGGCTGGGGGCAAGGGGGCAGGGCAGGAGCAGCAAGATGACCATGGAGGTCAGGCAGGATGGGCACTAGAAACAAGACACACCATGGAGAGCAACACTGAGACTATGATGGCATACACACAGACCATGGAGGGAAGGTGGGAGGGGGTCAGGAGCAGCTAGCTGACCACACAGGGAAGGTGGGATGGGCCATGGCAGCACAGAAGACCATGCATGGCAAGCGGGAGGGTTAGTGGCAGCACAATGGCTATGATGGGCAAGAAGGAGGGTGCAGGGGCATGCACAAAGGACCATGGAGGATAGAAGGGAGGGTCAGGACCTGGGCACAGACAAGAGAGTTCAGGGGAAGGGGCCTCACAACAGACCGCGCGGGGCAGGCAGGAGGAGCAGTTGCAGCACAACAGACCAGGGAGGGCAGAAGGGTGTGGCAGTAAAATGGACCATGGAGGACAGGAGGAAGGGGATAGGGGCATGGCATGTGGACAGGCAGGGTGGAGGTGGCAGGGACAGGTTACAGTCATCTGACAATGCTAGGCAGGTGGTAGGGGAGTGGCAGCTCAACAGAACACTCAGAGTAGATAGGAGTGGCAGGTCCATGGAACATGGTGGTCAAAAAGGATGGAGCAGGGGCATGCACAAAGACATCGGAGGGCAGGGGGAAGGAGAATAGGGGCAGCAAGCAAAGCACAGAGGCTAAGCAGGAGGTCAATGATGGGCCATAGAATTGGGCAATGGAGGGCAGGATGAGTGGACTGGTACATCATGCTAAATGCAGGGCAGTGGCAGCACATCAGACCATGCATGGCAGGAGGGAGGAGGCTAGTCCATGGATTCAGACAACAGAGGATAGGGAGGAGGTGGATGGGGCAGCAAGCTAACTGCTCATAGAAGGTGGGTATTAGGAACTTTATTGTTTTTAAAATGTGTGTCTGTGCGAACTACTTAAAATATGAACAAGTATGCAGCATAATCTCACTTTTATTCAGGAAGAAGAGGACGTTTAAGACTGTGACTCCGGGCTCACTTGGCAGAAACATCCCCTGACCCTCCACCCCCCATCGCAAAATGTAATGCCCGTGAAAAGGGTAGGTGGACGCAGTGTTATATAGAACATAGTCCTGAGAGCACGATTGAAAATGAAAACTAGATATAGTATATGGTATAAACTATGCATCAAAAAGTGTGATATAAGATGAACCGGGGCGTGAAATATAATATGCAATACATTGTGCGCAATGACAGATTCATTGGAGAGCGCGAGATAGCACAGGCACTAGCGCTTGCTATGTGATATGCGCCTTGGAGTGTAATATGCACAGGGCAGTGTTGTGTAACCTAAGTAGTCTCTAAAGTTGTAATATAAAATATGTGCTGGGTAGTGTAACATTGCAAATGCACTGTGACAAAGATATGGATCCCAGATTGTAATATGTATGGCATAGCGCTGTGCTTTATAACATAGGCATCGAGGAAGGCACGTTAGATGGGGCAATATAACCCGTGCGAAGGCAAGTGTGGCATGAAATATTCACGGGGTGGTGTTACAGTGCACATGGGCTAGAGAGTGTCATAGCATACGCACTAGCTGGTGGAATACAACACAGAGGTGTGTGGCACTCGGCGGGCACTGGTGGGTGTAACACAGCATTGGGCTCAGCCAGGAGCACGCTGTGACTCTCAAGTGAGGTTTGTCTCCTTTCCAGAGAGTAAAATAAAAAGTATTACACATCCGGTGGTGGATGTGTGTTTTATTAACCGTGAGGGGGTTTCTTGCATCGTTTGGTCGAATTTTTGTCGGATCCCCTTTGAATGGCTTGGTGTGCATGTGTATTAAATGTGCCCGTCAATAGCTACCCATGTTTGTATAAATAAACGACAAGGGTGTCTACTTGGAGAGTACCCACCAGCAGGGGCGCCGGGATTAGGCACGGTAGGGTGTCAGACATGTCAGAGCTTCACTAGCGGTGTGAATACATTCTAAGTGGATTCATTGTATGCATAGTCGCCTTTTAATGAATATCACGCAAATCGTCATGGTGATAGGTACATACGGTTTGTCCAGCATGTCCTAGGTGTTTTTCTAAATATATTTTTTTTAAAAACAAAAAAAAAACAAAGGCCGGTGTCAGAGCTCACCTTCAGCTTCTCGCTGATTACTGTTGTCTTGCACAGGAACAGAAGTCGCTAGCTTCCCAACTCCACCTACCAACCACTCGGCCCCAAGATATGCTTTGGCGCCAACTGATTAGTGAGGGGGAAGGGGGAAAGTGGATAAAATAATAAACAATAAGAAGAGACTGGTTCTGGACCTTCTGGTTTCCTATCTGGAATTATTCTTCTGCTTTCGGTCTGCTACTGAAGACTCCTAAGGTAACTAAACACACAACAATTTATTATTTCTCCCTCTCTACTCTATCGTATCCTTTTCCTTTCTTTTCTCTTGTGTTCGCTACCTACCCAGAATCCTGAACTCTGTGCTGCTCTTCCTGTCAGACTCTGACTTCTTCTTTTCTTGTTATTGCTGTTGCTACTTATCTGTAAAACATGTATCTATTAGTCAACCTTTTCAATCTTTTATGTGTTATGCTTCTACTCTTTCTCTTTTTAAAACCTACCAGTAGTTTTAATTTAGTGGTAGCTTTCTCTTACCTCTCGTAGTTTTTTCTTTATTCTGCTTTTTCTTTTATATTCTAAGCTGTCGTCTTTTTGATAATCTCTTCCTGTGTTTTCTCTCCTCAGGTTATCACTGTGTTGGGTTAACTCAGGTGAGTCTATCTCGTTTCTTCTCTAGTTTACTTTTCTTAGTCTGTTTGTTGTCTTTTCATCTCTCTAGGCCTTTTCACAATATTCATAAATGTTCTCTTTTTCTCTTACAGGACTCTGAACGCTTATCGCTACTCACGACAGTAAGTCTTTAATTATTATTAGCGGTTCTTCATTACTAAACATTATTTGACATTAATGTGCCTGTAAATTCTTCCTATAATTCACTTAGCTTTCTACTTGTTCTTTTTCAGGGCGCGGCTGAAGTCTTCACTCGTTTTCTGAAGAGACGAGGTGACTCCGTACTCGACTCCCGTAAGTAGTCCTTCTCGGATTCCAAGCGTCTTCCTTTCTTCTTCGGTAAGTATCGGATTCTTGTCTAAGAATGGTTCACCAAGGGTTGCTCTCAAGAAAAACTTCTACTCTAAAAGAATTCACTTCAAAACTGGGAACACTCGCGGAACCTGACTTCTCTGAGGGAATGTCTTAGTGAAGTGCGCAATACTTCAGGCGTGCGCGCGTCACTCAGTCTCTCTGAATTTCCTAACAACTAGACCGCAGACCCTAGCGCCTTAGCGGCCATCTTGGAATTGCGGGCATGCCAGCAACTCGACCATTGAAGCTTATTCCACACCGAAGCGCCTCTTGAACTTAATCCCTTGCGCTTCGTCTTGGAACTCACGTTAGGGATCCTGACAGTACCCCCCACCAAGGATGGTCCTCCCACTCTGGGCTTGGTTGGATTGCGCTGATAGAAAAGTCTTATTAGTCTAGGAGCATAAACATCTGAATCTAATTCCCAAGACCGCTCCTCAGGACCGTAGCCTTTCCAATCTACCAAATAATACTGTTTTCCTCTAACTAATTTTGAGTCCAGAATTTCTTTTACCTCGAACTCCACTCCTGTATCTAGCTGAATTGGTTTTGGAACTAATTCCTTTCTCAAATTAGGAACTGCCTTCTTCAAAAGGGAAACATGAAACACAGGGTGTATCCTGAATTTGGAGGGCAGGGTCAATTTATAAGTCACTGGATTAATCTGCTCTGCAATAGGGTAAGGACCAATAAATCGTGGCTGGAATTTTCGGTTCCCTTTTAGTCGTAAATTTTTTGTATTCAACCAGACTTTATCTCCAATTTCTAGTGGAGGAGGTATCTTTCTTTTCTTATCTGCGTACTTCTTATATTTCTCCTTAGCTTGTTCGAGATTCTTTGATGCTAATTTATGTACTGAATTTAAATGAGTCACCAAATCCTTGACTGCTGGGACTGAGAGCTCCACATCTTGTATTACTGAATTTGTATGTCTACCATATTTTAAGTAGAACGGAGAATACCCAGTGGACACATTCTTCGCGTTATTATGAGCGAATTCTGCTGTCCACAAGTAGTTCGGCCATTCTCCATCCTGTTTCAGCGAGAACAAACGTAAATATTGCTCCAATTCCTGGTTCACTCTTTCTGTTTGTCCATCCGTCTCCGGATGGAAACTGGTGGAGAAACGGGTTTCTACTCCTAAACCTTTCATAAAGGCCTTCCAGAAATGTGAGACAAATTGGGTTCCCCGGTCAGATATTATGACCTTGGGTATTCCGTGTAACCTGACAATCTGTGTACTAAAATGACTTGCTAACTGTTTCGCTGTAGGGATTCCTTTTAAGGCCAAGAAATGTGTCATCTTCGTGTATGCATCTACTATTACTAGTATTGTATTTGTCCCATGACAGGATGGTAAGTCTGTAATTAAGTCTAGGGTAATTGTATGCCAAGGATGAGGAGGAATGGGCAGAGGTTGCAATAGCCCCTGGGGAGCGTGCCGTTCTGATTTTCCCTGAGCGCATATCTCACAAGTCTTTACATATTGTTCAATGTCCTTACTCATCAGTGGCCACCAATATTTTCTTTTGATTAAATCTGCTGTCTTGAACTCTCCCTTGTGCCCAGCCAACAAGTGATCATGACATTCCTGTAGGGCTTGTTCCTGCAACGCAGTAGTCGGCAAATACAAAGCACCTTCTTTAAATGGTAATTCATCTCGAACTTCTCTCCCAGGCTCTAGTTGCGCCCACTTCTGCATTTCTTCTGGGGTTAGAGCTTGCTTTACTTTTTCTTTAAAGTTCAGTATGTCTGCAGGGCGACAATCTTGGCTTCCGGAATTATCACTTGAGCATTTTGTGGTCTTCTTTCTTCTCCGGTTTCCAACCTGGACAAGGCATCCGCTTTTCCATTCTGTGCACCCGGCCGATAAGTTATCACGAAATCATAATCAGCAAAATACAGTGACCAACGAAGTTGGGGAGGTGTCAAGGTTCTGGCTGACTTCAGGAATTTTAAGTTACGATGATCTGTGTAAACTGTTACCACATGGTGGGCTCCCATTAGATAATGTCTCCACTCCTTGAAGGCGTCTTTTATTGCCAACAACTCTTTTTCTGTAATTGTATAATTAATTTCAGCTGGTGTCAACTTCCTAGAACGATAAGCCACCGGGTGTAATTGGCCAGTTTCCTTATTCCTTTGAGAGAGAACCCCTCCAATCGCTAGGTCCGAGGCATCAGTCTCAACATAAAAGGGCTCCATCGGATCGGCATGAAGGAGAATGGGTGCCGTGGTGAACTCAATCTTCAAATCCTTAAAGGCTTGCTCTGCTTCTTCCGACCATTCGAATCGTGCCCCTTTCTTCAGTAGTCGAGTCAAAGGTAGTATTCGTCGAGAGAATTCTCCAATAAATCTCCGATAAAAATTTGCAAACCCAATAAACGCTTGGACTTCCTTGACACTAGTGGGTGACTTCCATTCATGTACTGCTTGAATTTTCCGTTTGTCCATATGAATTCCTGTTGGCGAAATCACGAAGCCCAAAAATTCTACCTGTGGAACTCCAAAGGCACATTTCTCCAACTTGACAAATAATTTATTCTCTCGCAGTTTTTGTAAAACTCCTCGAACTTGTGTTTGATGCTCCTGCGTATCCTTTGAATAAATCAGTATGTCGTCAATATACACAATTACACATTGATCAATAAATTCACTGAGTACATCATTTATAAAGTGTTGAAACGCTGCAGGTGCATTACACAACCCATAGGGCATAACCTGGTATTCAAATAACCCCAAGCGAGTCCTGAAGGCCGTCTTCCACTCGTCTCCCTCTCTAACTCGAATAAGGTGATACGCTCCTCTTAAATCCAACTTCGTGAATATCTGTGCTCCTTTGATCTGGTCCAATAAGACGGAGATCGGAGGAAGAGGATACCTGTTCTTCTTTGTTATTCGGTTGATGGCTCTATAGTCAAAACACGTTCTCAACTCTCCCTGCTCCTTCTTAGGCACAAAAAATAGTGGCGAGGACACTGGAGATTGGGATGGACGTATAAATCCATTGGCCAGGTACTTGTCGATGTATTCTCTCAGGTGATAATTCTCTCGTTCGGTTAAGGCGTACACTCGACTGCAAGGCAAGTTCGCCCCTGGCTCTAGGTCTATCTTGCAGTCGTAAACACGATGAGGCGGCAGTTGCTCCGCTTCCTGTTCGTTGAAAACGTCCTCGAAATCTTGATATTCTGGTGGTATTGATTGCGTCTTTATTACGCACACAGAAACTTCTGCTGAGCATAAGGCGTGAGCCGGGTTCAGTTTACTTGTTTCCTTGAAAGCTCCAAAACAGTTCTCTCTGCAATATGCTGAGTTCATTTCAATTGTTCTGTCATTCCAATTAATTGAAGGATTGTGCTCCGTGAGCCATGGAATCCCCAATATAAGTTGAAATTGAGGGGCATCAATTAAATTAAAGTGTAAAGCTTCTCTATGCCCATTCTCTTGAATCAGCTCCACTCATTCTGTGTGACTTGTTATAGGCCCTGAGGATAGATTGGTACCATCAATCGCTCTAACTGGTTCACTTCTATCCTTGGCGATTGCTTGCAGCCCAATTTTTGCCGCAAATTTTAGATCGCAGAAATTACCTGTGGCTCCTGAGTCCACCATCACCGTTACTCCTTTCATAGTTTCTTGTCTGAACCGGATTGTCACAGATAGAATCAAATGGGGGGAAGACGACTGTAAAGTATTCGCCAACCGATGTTCCTGGGGAGTTGACTTTAGATTCGCATCCACCTGCACAACTCCTTCTACAGGTGGTGCTGCGAGTTTTCCTTCGGCTTAAATGAACTCTTTGGCTTTTTTGGACAATTCCGCACAAAATGCCCACTAGATCCACAGTACATACATAAATTGCTGACTCTCCTTTTCTTCTTTAGTAAGCGGCCCCCATATGGTTCCTATTTGCATAGGTTCAGATTCTGAGATTCCTTCTGTGCCCCTTCCTGCTTCAGCTTTCGCTCTGTCGAAACGTGGAACAGTACTTCTGTATTCTCGTCTTCTCTCTCCCCTTCGCTCTCCCTGCCGGAAATCCAGTTCTAGTACCAGGTCTATTAAGGCGGAAATTTCAGTTGGACGGTTCGGTATTTGAGCCAACCCATCCTTTAGTTCATCTCGCAGGCCTCAATAGAATATTGCTGTCCTCTTGTTCTCCGGCCAATCTGTTTCCATCACTAGTTTGTTGCACTGAGCAAGATAAGCCACTAAGTCTCTATTTCCCTGCTTCAGCTCCAATAGTTCGTTATCTACAGCTTGAGAAATCCGTCTTCGGTCAAAAATTCTCCGAAATTCTTTCTTGAACTCATCAAAATTCTGCAATAATGGATCATCTCGCGAAACTATCGGCATCGACCATGCCGCGGCATCTCCACTTAGATATGACAAAATGAAGGCTACCTTAGATTGCGCATCAGGAAAAATAGAAGGGCGACACAGGAAATGAAGTGAGCACTGTGTAATAAACATTTGCGCCTTTTGTGGGTCCCCACTAAATCTCTCAGGTGCTGCCAACGGTATCACTGGCGATAAGGAATCTATTACTTGTGTTGCCAGCTTATTTGTGTCTCCCATAGATGTGGTGGGACCCTCCCTTCCGGCTGAATACGGTTGCCTTATTCTCTGTGCTAACTCTGCCGTCTCTTTCCTAGAATTCATAACCTCCTGCCTTAGGCTTTGATTCTCTTCTTTAACTCCTACCAGTTCCTTTTGTATCGCCTCTAGGACAGACCCTAAGGTCTGTAAATGTATTCCTTCAACCATTTCTTTTCTGTTCGGGTGCAAGATTTAGGACGTGGGCACTTCACTCTGTCAGAGCTCACCTTCAGCTTCTCGCTGATTACTGTTGTCTTGCACAGGAAGAGAAGTCGCAAGCTTCCCAACTCCACCTACCAACCACTCGGCCCCAAGATATGCTTTGGCGCCAACTGATTAGTGAGGGGAAAGGGGGAAAGTGGATAAAATAATAAACAATAAGAAGAGACTGGTTCTGGACCTTCTGGTTTCCTATCTGGAATTCTTCTTCTGCTTTCGGTCTGCTACTGAAGACTCCTAAGGTAACTAAACACACAACAATTTATTATTTCTCCCTCTCTACTCTATCGTATCCTTTTCCTTTCTTTTCTCTTGTGTTCGCTACCTACCCAGAATCCTGAACTCTGTGCTGCTCTTCCTGTCAGACTCTGACTTCTTCTTTTCTTGTTATTGCTGTTGCTACTTATCTGTAAAACATGTATCTGTTAGTCAACCTTTTCAATCTTTTATGTGTTATGCTTCTACTCTTTCTCTTTTTAAAACCTACCAGTAGTTTTAATTTAGTGGTAGCTTTCTCTTTCCTCTCGTAGTTTTTTCTTTATTCTGCTTTTTCTTTTATATTCTAAGCTGTCGTCTTTTTGATAATCTCTTCCTGTGTTTTCTCTCCTCAGGTTATCACTGTGTTGGGTTAACTCAGGTGAGTCTATCTCGTTTCTTCTCTAGTTTACTTTTCTTAGTCTGTTTGTTGTCTTTTCATCTCTCTAGGCCTTTTCACAATATTCATAAATGTTCTCTTTTTCTCTTACAGGACTCTGAACGCTTATCGCTACTCACGACAGTAAGTCTTTAATTATTATTAGCGGTTCTTCATCACTAAACATTATTTGACATTAATGTGCCTGTAAATTCTTCCTATAATTCACTTAGCTTTCTACTTGTTCTTTTTCAGGGCGCGGCTGAAGTCTTCACTCGTTTTCTGAATAGACGAGGTGACTCCGTACTCGACTCCCGTAAGTAGTCCTTCTCGGATTCCAAGCGTCTTCCTTTCTTCTTCGGTAAGTATCGGATTCTTGTCTATGAATGGTTCACCAAGGGTTGCTCTCAAGAAAAACTTCTACTCTAAAAGAATTCACTTCAAAACTGGGAACACTCGCGGAACCTGACTTCTCTGAGGGAATGTCTTAGTGAAGTGCGCAATACTTCAGGCGTGCGCGCGTCACACAGTCTCTCTGAATTTCCTAACAACTAGACCGCAGACCCCAGCGCCTTAGCGGCCATCTTGGAATTGCGGGCATGCCACCAACTCGAACATTGAAGCTTATTCCACACCAAAGCGCCTCTTGAACTTAATCCCTTGCGCTTCGTCTTGGAACTCACGTTAGGGATCCTGACAGCCGGCCCCGGGGGATGGGGTCCCCGGGGCCATAAGTGGCCTGAGGAGGGGGGCAACACAGCCCCCCTCCTAAAGAATAAAAAAATAAAAAAAGGCCATGACCTGGGGGTTGGGGTCCCCGGGGCCGATTAAGGCCTTGGGAGGGCCAAATTAATTTTTTTTTAACAAAAAAAATTAGGGTGCAGGCCCTGGGGGATGGGGTCCCCAGGGCTAATAAATTAGAAAAAGAAAGGTGGCCACACAGCCCTCCTTCTTAAAAATAAATAAATAAAAGACCAACATCGCGCCGGAGGCCACGCCCCCTCCTTGCAGCACTCTGTAAACGCGCCCCCTGGCCAGTTGTAAGTTGAGGAATTAATTCCCCTTCAATACTGAGGGTCCCTGAGGGCCAACTAGCCCAACAGGTAATTCCAGTATGCGCCAGGGAGCTGCGTTGCAGACAGGTGTTCTGAGGCCACGCCCCTTTTTACACCTCCATGCAACGCAGCTCTCTGGCGCTTACTGGCGGTACCTAGTGGGCTAGTTTGACCCTAGGGACCCTTAGGATTCAAGGGGACTTAATCTCTCAACTCAGAACGCCCACAGGCCCTGTGGCGCGTTTTTAAGTTGGGGAAATAATTCCCTTTCAATCCTGAGGGACCCTGGGGTCCAACTAGCCCACCAGGTGCTTCCAGTAAGCACCACTGCTCTGCGTTGCAGAGAGGTGGTGCAGGCCGTGCCACTTTTTACACCTCTCTGCAACGCAGCTCTGTGGCGCTTACTGGAGGTACCTAGTGGTCTAGTTGGACTCTAGGGACCCTCAGGATTCAAGGGGACTTAATCTCCCAACTTAAAACGGCTACAGGGCGTGTTTACACAGTGGGGAAGGGAGGGGACGGGGCATGAGGTGACGTGTTCAAACACGCCCTGTGGTGCGTTTTAAGAGGTAGTTTTAATCCCCTGCCCTATTATATACTAGGGGCTTACAGAGGAAGTCATGCTAATCACAGGGGGACCCCAACACATAGTGTGCCCTAGTGTATGTAGGTGTTTTCACTGTATTCTGTGTGTCTTTTAACATAGCACTGGCTCTAGGACTAGTTAGTCAGACTCAGTTACCACCAGTATCCGTCTGAAAAAGTTGAGGGTACAGGATGATTTTGCAACAAGGCTTGTTTCTGCTCTTCTGTTTGTTCTTTCTGCACTTTATACTTCTTCCTGCACTTTTCTTCATCTTTGAGGACTTCTGTTGCTTCTTTCTGCATTTCTTTTTTTTCTTTCTGTGCGTTTTTCCTTCTTTCTTCACATGTCCTATCTCCGTAGGCATAGCTAGAAATTAGCATTTAAAAAACCTTTGAAATTCACTGAAAAAACCATAGGTTTCAGGGGCGTTATAGTTAGATGGACTTTTCACTCGTACAAAACCATAGAAATTCCCCCGTTATAGTTAGTTCAGCTAACTATAACTCGCACGCCCGCAATGCACTGCTGAAGACGTCACATATTACATCACTCATGACATGGTCAGTGACATCACTCATGACATCACTGATGACATCATCCTTGTGATAGAGTGGCAGACCTCCTCTCCCCCTAATATAACCTTTGATACACACATTCAAAAATAGAAATAAAAATTTTCAAAACAATGGACATACCAATACCAGTTACAACAACCTATTCAGTAATTGTAAGATCCACATCCACATCCACTCATTCACCAACAGTCCTATACAGTCACTCATACATGTACTCACTCATCATATGTACTCATACACCTATACATCCTGTTACACAACGCCACTCATCCATAAAGTTACTCACACACATAGTCACTCATGCTAATAAAGAATCAAACATCCGTTTACCTGCATATACAGTTATACACACACCACCAGACTTACTTCTACAGAAACTTACACATACTTAGTCTTTTTAACAATCACTTATAGAAACACATACTTATTCATACAGGAACTCTTTCAATCTCTCACTCTCACATATACTCACTTATATACACCAATAGTCACATATACTAGTTTAAAACATATGTAGTTACTCATAGAGATACTATTGAGACAGTCATTCACTCCCATGCACACACTCATCCACCCATACAGTCCTGCACACATGCTGTCTTCAACACATACAAACAGTGAGTCACTCATTCATGCACCTATGCACTACGTAATACCCCCCACCGAACCATACAGACATCAGACACTTATACTGATACTGATACTCAAAAAAAACAACTAATAACCTATATAGACACTCATGTAGCTACTCAACAACCCATGCAGCCACTTATACACAAAGTGAGAGACTGATACAGATATTTACATATTTAAACATTACTCACTAAGCCATGTATTCACTAAGATACACTTAATCAGTCAGTTATACAATCAATTTTTCAAAAACAAATCATCCATTTAGACACTTATATACCCATTTATTCTTCCATCGACCTTGAGATATACATATATAAAACATATGTAATTTTCTGAAAAACACACATTCACTGGATGATGTCATCAGTGATGTCATTTGAGATGTCATCAGTGATGTCATGAGTGATGTCACTGACCGTGTCATGAGTGATGTAATATGTGACGTCATCAGCAGTGCATTGCGGGCGCGCGAGGTATAGTTAGCTGAACTAACTATAACGGGGGAATTTCTATGGTTTTGTACGAGTGAAAAGTCCAGCTAACTATAACGCCCCTGAAACCTATGTTTTTTTCAGTGAATATATATATATATATATTTACACACACACACACACACAAATACATATACATATACATATATATGCGTTCCAATATATATATTTGGAATTTTATGGAGTACCGGAGTCCATCCAGGATGTTGTAAGCCCCGGACTGTGTTAGGACCAAGTTTCTATAGGAAGAGCAGTTTTGTTTTGCTTATAACTTTGGCGTTGTTTGATGAATCTTCATGAAATTGTCTAAACTAATTCCTTGTTCATATCAGCTCCTATGTGGGAAGTTTGGGGTTGATTTGTGAAGGGGGGGGGCCGAGAAAAAAGGGGAGTCCCAAAACGTGTTTTCTCCATGTTAATTTCCATAGGAAACATTAGACAAGGCTACAGGTCGAACGGGTGAACGGAATTGCCCCAAATTTGGCAGGGAGAAGGGCCTTGGTCTATAAAGCACGTTTTTGTTTATTTGGTGTAAATCCGTTCAGTAGTTTTTGAGAAATATTGAAATTTGCAGATATCGATATTTGGGAATTCTGCCATCTGATTGGCTGAGGCGTTACGAGCACGAGCTTTCTGCTTATTGGTTGTGAGCGCTGCGAGCGATTGCAACTAGGAAGTGTTGGCCACCATTTTGTGATTTCATTGAAGAGAGTAAGGGGGAAAAAGGGCAAAAAGCATAGGAAACAGGAGGATAGGAGCACTGTAACCTCTGTGGGGGAGTGCAAAGCATAGTAGTCACACCTACCGGTCTGAAAGTGCGGTGTTGTTCAGAGTGACATGGTGCTGAGATGAGATGCTGCTACAGTCGGGTATGAAACCTAGAGCCTAAACGGGGAGGTCATTGCTGTAAAGTGATGTGCTCTGCTGTTTGTAGGATACCTGTGGAAGTAGTGTTAGTAGGCGTTTATACCATACAGGGAGTGGGAAGCGAACTACTGAGCTCTACCGTGCGTTCATACTATACCGGAAGTGGGAAGCGAAGTACTACGCCTACCGGTGTGAAGCCTCAGGGATCAAACCGAGCTGATTGTTGTAAAGTGATGGGCTGTGGGCTCTGTAGCATACTGGCCGCTGTAGTATAACTGTGTAAGTAGTGTTAGTATGCGTTTATACTATACATGGAGTGGGAAGAGAACTACTCACCCCTACTGGTCTGAAGACTCGGAGATTAAACCGTGAGCTCATTGCTGTAAAGTGATGTTCTCTGTGTGCTATTTCAATATAAGTCATAGTACAATGTTGGTATGTAATTATATTATAATGTAAGTATGTAATGTTAGAATGTAGGGCTGTCATGAGGGGAATCTTGGGGAGTTTGTACACGGTGCTGGAGAAGACGGATGCCTTGGTGTCTGGTCCTATTGGTGGCTGTTTAAGCTGTCTTCTTTTCCTGTAATAAATCTACTTATCGGATCCACTGCTGTCTTCCTGTTCCATAAATAAATTTGGCGACCAGTGGGAGAAGGTAAAAAGAAGGCAGCACTCACCAAGATTTTGAGCTTCCTTGCGTTCTGCTGAAGATTTTCTTGGTGCATCTGTTTCTACTCATCCCAGGGTTGTGTGCTGAAGACACGTTTTCTTGGTGAATCTGTTTCTACTCATCCCAGGGTCATCGGCTGATCAAACTATGTGATCCTACCTCTGGTAGGATTTATATTTTTTGATTTTGGGCTTCCTCTGCCTCTTCACTACACTCTGGTTGCTGTACCACACGTGTGCAAGTAGTGTTAGTATGCATTTATACTAATTCTGTAGTTATGCATTAAACAAAGCATCATGGTCCCATGGAGCGCCACCTCCCAGGCGCAGGTCATACAATGTCCCGGGGTGTGCAAGCGTGGGATATTTATGTTTGCTATTACAGGGCGGGAGCATTGCTTGCACCCTGTGATAGTAAATTCTTGTTTGCCTCGTTGAAGCGAAAGGAGGAAAACCTTGTATCGTGTCAATAAAGCGAAACAGGATGGTAAAAATGGAGAGAAAAAAAATGAAGCGGGGTCTCACCCTTTCATTTAAATGAGCCCACTGGTGGGTAATGTTCCGTGGCCAATCCTATTATTATATTGCGGTGTCTCTGCAGCACTGGGGATCTTACTCTCACATGTAAATTAGGCGCGGGAGGGCACAGAGACGTTTCGCAGACTAGGGGATCGACACCTCCCCAGGTATTGTTTACGAATTGTTCAGGGGGCTTCGAGGCCAACTCAAGACCGGGGACCGGCAACCTCTGGGGCTTTATTTAAATATGCAGGGTGGGCCTCGGCAGTCCTTGAAGCCTCGGTGGCCCTAGGCAGTGTCTTATTGGTTCTGAAATCACACGGGCTGTACTCATGGTGTTATAAAGTGATCCACTCATAGAACTCTCCCGTTGTACAATTACCCAGGCTTCATTTATGTAATAGTCTGTGGGTTTATATTTGGTAGGTGCACCGGAAAATTAAACAAAATTTCCCTTATAACCTACTATCAACTGCCGATTTTCACAATAAACTACCAACAAGTGTTGTCAGAAAAAGAAGACCCATACACTCAGATATTTATTGGTAAAAAAAAAAAAATTTATTCAAACAACACAAATAAATGGAAATGTAACTTTATTCGAACAACAGTAAAACATGAAAGAAGTGGGTGGGACTCCTCCAGAAGCAGCGTACAAAACTTGCAAGACATAAAAGAAACGTAAGTATGTGTGCCATGTCTAAGAAAAAAAGAAAGGTAATGAGAATGAACGGAGGAAAGTGAGAATGGGACAGAGAGCGAGTGGGTGGAATAGAGAAAGGGAGGGAGAGTGAAAAGAACAGAGGGGGGAGGAGACAGAGAGCCGGTCTACTGTACCCAGCCCTCACTGTTCACCTCCCGTCACCCGTGTGTCTGGGATGCTGGGGTCCGCGAGAAAGAGTGCGGGCCAGCAAGTCCTTAAAATGAAACATAGGTATGAATGAGGCCAGAGATTACATTGTTATCACTTCACAAATCAACCGCTTGCCTGCACCTATGCACCCAGACTGCTGCACCCGAGCCCCTTTCTCCGCTCTGTGCTCAATTGCAGCTCCTGCGCTCCGAGGCTTCACTGCTCACCTGCCACAACCGGTGTGTTCAAGGACGTGCCGGTGTGAGATCCAACTCCGGGGTGCCGCTATCAGGGTGGCCCAGCAGGTCTCCGGTCGGGGACGGTATCTTGATACCACGGTGGAAGGTGTCAGAATGCCCAGGGCATCATCACGGGGTGAGCACCTGCTACGCCCATTTTGGCTCCACTAACGCAGTGTCTGAAAAGGGAGAAAAAATATAATGTTGGAAACATCTTGAGGTAAATGAAGGTTTCTTTCAACGTTAATAGAGAACACCAGTTGAGTGCATCCTTCCTTCTTGAAGTATGATCTTAAAACTGTTAGTGGTAATCATGGTTCAAAGAGGAGTTAGAGTGCACGAGAATACACAAGGTTAAATAATAATATGTTATGCCAACGTTCACATACAAAGGAACAGAGCGCATACTAGAAGCATAATGTGTGCATGTACACTTAGTAATCAGCTCACTACAGTGCCCCAAAAACCAACGCCACGTGTCTGTAGGGCAGCTCTGCCCGCTGGCTCAGGCCTACAGTACGGTCCAGCAGGTCCTTAAAATGAGACAGAGATGTGACTGAATGAGGTCAGAGATCACATCGGTACGCAGGGTAAGATCGGTTGTTCGCACCTTTGCACAGAGGCTGATGCACCCCACCCCTCCCGCAGCACTGCGCTCAACATGTGTCTGTAGGGCAGTGCTGCTCGCTGGCTCAGGCCTACAGTACGGTCAAGCAGGTCCTTAAAATGAGACAGACATGTGACTGAATGAGGTCGGAGCACACATTATTAAGCAGGGCAATATCGCTTGTTTGTACCTGCGCACCCAAGCTGATGCACCCCACCCCTCTAGCAGCATCGCGCTCTATAGCAGTCCTTGTGCACCTTGGCCCCACTGCTCACCTGCTGTCATTGTAGTGTGTCCAAACACGACGGGCAGCAGTGTTCACAATTCAGGTGCAGTATTGATTGCGACGATGGTGTACGCCTTATGGATCCCTTTTTTTATTCCGCATTGTGATATGCGTGGTGGATGCGGCCATATCACCTGAGGCAGTGTAGAAGAACTGGGACATGGGGAGTCGTTGTTATCCTATTTATACGTACGCAAAGTGGGCTGGGCTTGCGTACTCCAGGTGAGCGTAGGGGTGTGAATAATAGTTCCGGGGACCTAGGTGTTGTTCAGTGCCTACCTGGCCAGGAAGTATAGTTATGTGTGTTTCTGTTGCAGTTTTGACGTCGCAGAATGCGCAATTTACATTAATGTAGCATGTACTGGGAGGGCGGCAACTATCGCTAATAAGATGCTGTTCGAAAACATTGAATGGCCAAAATTACATGTCGTTGTCAAGGTTGTGTATATGCGCAGACACTCATGTCAATGGTGTGCGCGGTATTATTGAAAGTGTTGCTATCGCGAAGCGCACACATGTGAATGTGCTTGGATGGAGGGAGGATCAGCAGTGAGGCTACGTCATAAATAGTGATAACGTTCATTATAGTCAAGCAATGCATCACATATGACACACTACTATACTGGTAAAGTCTGACAACAGAGTATACAGCAATACAAATGTACACATTACTGTTTACTGTTTGTCACATGTGATCTAGGATGTGCACTCTGCCTGTGGCTGATGATACCCCTTCGGGCCAGAAATACCCAGGCCGAAAGGCAGCACACACACCCGGGGCATGGTGTAACACACATTTGATTTTTGATGTAACGTTTGAGATGCATGGCCATCACACGTGGAAGGCTAATGTACAGACCATGAATATTGAACAAGATGATCGTTGCATGTTGGTGTAGTAGAAGATATGTGTACACAGCAAAAAAACTTTTCAAAAAAGCTCTCTAAGCAGAAGGGGTGTGTCTCATCAAACACTGTAGAGAGAATGACTAAAATAGGTGGGGTCCTCCAACTGTTACAATGGGAAATGTTATGAACTAATCAAATGCTTTTTTTTAAGGTCACATGGCAATCGCGCATCGAGGGCGCAAGGAGGCTGCACCCTTCAAGATTTTGAGAAAATATATTTATCATAATATAAGTTTATTACAGTTAGAAATATATAAATGTTTCAAATATTTTAGATTATCGCTTGCTCTCATATACAGTTTAAATTTATTTAGATATAGTTTTGAGACATAAAAAAACAAGGGAATGGCGTACCCGGCATGACATCATACGTCTATGACGTAACACAGGGCCTGGCAGCGTGCACTCGTCGCATATGCAACAAGCAGCGGGCGCGACCCCATACGTACATGATGTGATGCGTGGCTTGGTACTGCGTACTCGTCGGATACCTATGTAGCAGCTGGAGTGAACTCATACGTATATGATGTTACACGGGACGCGGTGCCACGAATCCGTTGGATACGAAATGCGCACCCTTTACGAGTTTAGCAATATGGCGGATATGATTCGTGTGGTGATGGAGCTTGGCACACTACCAGAATGGGAGTGCAGTTTTCTCAAAAAAAAAAAAAAAAAGATAGACATATTTTTGGGGGAAGATATAAAACATTATTTAATTTTTAAAGTTAAAATAAAAGAAGTATTATAGAGTTCCAAAATATTACAACAAAAAAATAGAAAAAATATAGGTTTTATAAACATTAAAGTATGAAATTAACATTTAAAAAACCTTCGAAATTCAATGAAAAAACCATAGGTTTTTCAGACGTTATAGTTAGGAATTAGCATTTAAAAAACCTTTGAAATTCAGTAAAAAAAACATAGTTAGTTGGACATTTGACTCATATAAAACCAGAGAAATTCGCCTGTTATAGTTAGTTGAGCTAACTATAACTCACGCGCCCGCAATGCACTGCTGATGATGTCACATATTACATCACTCATGACATGGTCAGTGACATCACTGATGGCATCACTGAAACCAGCCACGAAACGCATCAGGACGCAATCAACATACCAGATGATAAAGTCAAGCTGATAATGGAAGCCTAAAGGCAGGCAAGCTGTTGTGTGCGTCCTGGAAGCTCAAGGGCATTTGTTTGAAAATAATTTCTCACGGGGGCCTTTACCGTGCAGAACGGCACCATCTTTTAATCTTAAGAGGCTGTGGAGGGAAACGAATTCCAATCTGAATATACAGCACAGTGCACCCAAATGAAAATTGTCTTGCTTTTACGATGCTGGATCCTACTAAGTAATTAATTGATGTCTTATTTATTTTGCCCTGGAAAACCTACTAAGGAATTGAACTTTGCTCAAAAGACTAAACTTCATGTCCCAACATGCCGCATGAACTTGCAATCAACTAGCAAGGCCCACTGGAGGCCGTGAACCAATTTGAAGGCATGTATATAAAGGAGCCCGATTCTCTGCGCAAATGACAATGGGCCTCTAAGGAAGTAGCGTTCTATCCACGAAACGTGTCAGGCCGCAATCAATATACCAGATGGTAAAGGCAAGCTGATAATTGAAGCCTAAAGGCAGGCAAGCTGTTGTGTGCATCCTGGAAGCTCAAGGGCGTTTGTTTGAAAATATATATATACTATTGTAACTGAATCTGTTTAGCTGCTCAAGCAATCAATCAGGAAATTTGTAGAGTGCACTACTCACCTGTGAGGGTCTCAAGGCGCTGGGGGGGGTGCTGCTGCTGCTCGAATAGCCAGGTCTTGAGTAGCCTCCTGAAGGTTAATAGGTCTTGGGTCTGCCGTAGTGGATGGGGAGGGTGTTCCAGGTCTTAGTGGCGAGGTAGGAGAACGATCTGCCACCGGAGGTCGCTCTTCAGATGCGGGGGACGGTAGCGAGGGCACGGTCGGCGGAGCGGAGCTGGCGATTCGGGGTGTAGAAGGTGAGTTGTCTGTTGAGGTATGCTGGTCCGGTGTCGTGGAGTGCCTTGTGTGTGTGGATGAAGAGCTTGAAGGTGATCCTCTTGTTGATGGGCAGCCAGTGCGGGTCTCTCAGGTGGGGTGTGATGTGGCTCTGTCGAGGTATGTCGAGGATCATGCGGGCAGAGGCGTTCTGTATGCATTGCAGTCGTTTCAGCAGTTTGGCCGGGGCTCCCACGTAGAGGGCGTTTCCGTAGTCCAGCCTGCTGCTGACGAGGGCCTGGGTGACCGTTCTTCTTGTGTCGGTGGAGATCCACCTGTAGATCTTGCAGAGCATGTGGAGGGTGTTGAAGCAGGAGGATGAGACAGTGTTGACTTGCTTGATCATGGAGAGCGTTGAGTCGAGGATGAACCCAAGGTTGCGTGTGTGGTCGGTGGGTGTCGGCGCTGCTCCGAGGGCAGTCGGCCACCAGGCTGAGGGGGTGGAGCCGAGGATGAGGACCTCCGTCTTGTCTGAGTTCAGCTTCAGATGGATGTTCTTCATCCATTTGGCGACGGCTTTCATTCCTTCATGGAGATTGGTTTTGGCGGTGAGGGGGTCCTTGGTGAGGGAGAGGATCAGCTGTGTGTCGTCGGCATAGGAGATGATGTTGAGGTCATGCAGTCTGGTGACGTGGGCGAGCGGGGCCATCTAGATGTTGAACAATGTCGGGCTGAGGGATGATCCTTGGGGTAGGCCGCAGATGATCTTGGAGGCTTCGGAACGGAAAGGGGGAGGCAGACACTCTGGTTTCTGCTGGAGAGGAAGGAGGTGGTCCATTTCAGAGTCTTGTCTTGGATCCCTGCGTTGTGGAGGCGTGTGCGTAGGGTGCAGTGGCAGACCGAATTGAAGGTGGCTGATAGGTCCAGGAGGATGAGGGCCGAGGTTTCGTCGTTGTCCAGCAGGGCCGTGATGTCATCGGTGGCGGCGATGATTGCAGTTTCGGTGCTGTGGTTGCTGCGAAACCCAGACTGGGACGGGTCCAGGATGTTGTTCTCCTCGCGGTAGCTTGTCAGCTGTTTGTTGGCGGTTTTCTCGATGACCTTCGCCGGGAACGGGAGCAGGGAGATGGGCTGGAAGTTCTTGAGGTCCCTTGAGATCTGCCTTGGGTTTCTTGAGCAAGACGTTGATTTCGGCGTGCTTCCAGTTGTCCAGGAAGGTCGGGGTCTCGAAGGAGATGTTGATGGTCTTGCGGAGATGGGGTGTGATGGTGGTGCTGGCTTTGTTGAAGATGTGGTGTGGGCCCGGGTCTGACGGGGAGACGGTGTGGATGGTGTTCATGATTTTGATGGTGCTGTCGTCGTTGATGTTAGTCCAGGTGAGCAGGGGGTCGCTGTTGGTGGTGGTCATGGGGTCTGAGGTGTTGTTGGCTGTCGTGGTGGTCTGGTTGTCGAAGTTGTTGTAGATGTCTGTGATCTTGCGATGGAAGAAGGGGGCGAGGGAGTTGCACAGGTCTTGCGATAGTGGGATGTCGTTGGTGCTGGAGCTGGAGTTGGAGAGTTCCTTCACTATGTAAGAGCTCTTTGCTGTTGTGTGCGTTGTTATCGAGGCGGTCTTTGAGGGAGGTCCTTTTGGCGGATCTGATGAGGTGATGGTGTTGGCGCATCGCGTTCTTGTGGGCTGCGTGGTTCTCAAGTGTCTGTTTGCGGTGTTATTTCTTCTCTAGTTTTCAACAGGTTTGTTTGGAGGTCTGGAGGTGCGTGGAGAACCAGCTGGCATTCTTGTTGGTGCGTCTGTTGGAGGGTTTCTTGATTGGGCGAGAGTGTTGGCGCAGACGTCGATCCAATGCCTGAGGTTGCTGAATGCGCCGTCGGGGTTGGTGGGGTCGGTGGGTGGGCTTCGGGCAAGGGCAGTGTTTAGCTGGTCTTCGGTGATTTTGCTCCAGCTGCGGCTGGGGAATCTGTTGGGTGTGGTGGTGCGCGGTGGGTTTCCGGAAGGTGAAGCGATGGTCGGTCCAGTGGAGTTCGGTGGTGTGGCTGAAGGAGACCTGGGAGCTTGTGGAGAAGATGGGCTCGAGTGTGTGGCTGGCTAAGTGGGTGGGCGTTGTAATGAGCTGTCTGAGTCCGAGGTTGGCGAGGTTGTCCATCAGGGTGATGGAGTTGGGGTCGTTGTTGTTCTCGAGGTGGAAGTTTAGGTCTCTAAGGAAGATGTAGTCCATGGAGGCGAGGGCATGCGTGCTGACGAAGTCGGCGATGGAGTCGCTGAACTGAGTCCAGGGTCTGGGGGGTCTGTAGATCAGAGTTCATCTGAGGGTGGTGTTGGGATCAATGTGGATCTGGAAGTGCAGGTGTTCGGCATTGCTGAGGGTGTCGCTGCAGTTGGTTGAGACCTTGAGGCTGGACTTGTGGATGATGGCGATTCCACCTCCTTCTCTGTTGGTGCGGTCTCTGCGGGTGATCTTGTAGCTGTCCGGGATGGCTATGGTGATGTCATGTGCCAAGGAATCGTTCATCCAGGTCTCTGTCAGGAAGGCGAAGTCCAGGGAGGATGTGTGGAGCAGGTCCCAGAGTTTGACGGCGTGTTTGCGTGCGGAGCGGGTGTTCAGGAGTATGCATCTGAGGTGGTTGCGTCCTGTCCTGGTGGGCGGGTTGGCGGCTTGGAGACTGGTGAAGCTGCAGCTCCGGCAGGAGAAGGGTCCTTTGGTGCGCTTCGGGGAGGCCAGGAAGCAGCCGAGCGGTCGTCCGGTGTTGAGTGCATGTAGGGTGTTGACGTCGTAGCGGCATCGGGTGTCCTGGTGTTCGCGGGGCCAGGGGGGCTGGTGCTGGGTGTGGTCCAGGCGCAGACGGGCTTGCCAGCGGCGCGGCCGCGCAGCGGCTGCCATATAAGGGGAAGTGGGAGGGAGGAGTAGCTGGGAGGTGGGAGCGGGGCGGCGAATGGTCGAGCATGGGGGCAGGGACACAGGGGACGCAGCGGCGGTAGAAAACGAAGGGTAGAGTGGGCGGAGGATACAGAAGGCAAAGAGGGCACAATAAAGGAGAAATGGGTGAAATAAATCAATACCACAAAAACGATGCAGCAAAACAATGCAGATCAAGACAAATGCAGGCAGACAGCACAATCACGGCAAAAGGGGGCAGAGCGAGCGCAAGAGCTTGCGGCCTTGAACCTACAGCAGCAGCAGGCTCATGGGCAGCGACAGAGAGGTGATGTTGTGCTGCGTGGGGAGCGACCTGCCTGATAACAGGGTCAAGGGTCACTCTCCTCACTACGCAGCGGCTGCCATATAAGGGGAGGTGGGAGGGAGGAGCAGCTGGGAGGTGGGGGCAGGGCGGGGCGGTGAATGGGCGAGCAGGAGGGCGGGGCCGCAAGGGAGGCAGCGACAGGAGAAAACGAAGGGTAGAGCGGGCGGGGGATACAGAAGGCAAAGAGGGCACAATAAAGGAGAAACGGGTGAAATAAATCATTACCACAAAAACGATGCAGCAAAACATTGCAGATCAAGACATATGCAGGCAGACAGCACAATCACAGCAAAAGGGGGCAGAGCGAGCGCAAGAGCTTGCGGCCTTGATCCTACAGCAGCAGCGGGCTCAGGGGCAGCGACACAGAGGTGATGTTCTGCAGCGTGGTGAGTGACCTGCCTGATAGCAGTGACCTGCCTGATAGCAGAGCCTTCCATAATTTTGAGGCCAGCATCACCACCATCATAAATGTAGTAAACATTTCCTATTTTATTCATTTGTGGGCATGTGATAGAAGCTTTTCTACCTTGCTTGTTGCATCACTGGAGTGAAGGTGGCCTGACTGATGCGGGGTGAAACCCCAAAACCGGTCCTAGGATGCTTGTTTCCGATCCAGGGAGGACCTGGCCTGGCAGTTCGGGCTGGACTGTTCCCATGAGGCACAGGGTCAAGACTGATTTGCATATGGCTGTGTTCAAACTGGGGGACGTTGCGGGAAAAGTAACTATGGATTAAACCCGGATTTGTGACGGGAGTGAGTGTTTGGAAAGTTTTCACACTCCGTCCATCATTTTATTTTGTGATGTTGCAGGGAAGGTTATACCCACCCGCAGGTGTCTGTAAGCTTGAAGAGGCTGGTGGTCATTGACTTCATGATGATGATGATGGTGGTGCTGGCAGTGGGTGTTGAAGGTATGCATGTATTAGGCAGTGCGTGGCTGCTTGATTTTCTGTCCTATAGTGGAAATGAATATGAAGGGTTGGAGAGAGCAATGTGTGTTGTAGGTCTTCTCTCCAGCACTTCGGGGCATCCTCGAGGAGACAGAGGGTCCTCTCTGTAATGTAGTGTAGGAAAACTGCTGCCCCTTCATCTTTCTTGATGTTTAAACACACCAGGTTATGTTCAGTGCATTTTAGTAACAACAAGTTATGTATTAACCATATTTTTTCTACAGAACTATTGGAAGTCCATAGGTTTGTGGATGGAGTAGGCTGTTATCCCCCTTTTTATTTTTAATTTGAGGGCCCTTTTAATCCCCTGTGGCTGGTTCTTAATGGAGTTGAGTGTTTCTGCAAGCATCGACTGATCAAACAAGGAGTCGTCTGATGCTCAGTTTTGTTTGTTATTTTTCGATTGCTGTTTTTTTATATATTGAGATGGTTTTAAATAACTTGATACAATACTTTTACTATCTATCTATCTATCTATCTATCTATCTATCTATCTATCTATCTATCTATCTATCTATCTATCTATCTATCTATCTATCTATCTATCTATCTATCTATCTATCTATCGGTTTAAGTGACGGGGGAGCCTCTCTCTCTCCTCTGTGTGTTATCCTTGCTTTGGGTTTCTCCTGACAGTAGACTCTCGACCCCGCCTTACCTTCTTGTTGAAACTGCCTAACAGCAATGCTGCACTGCCTCTGTGTAATACGCAAAGCGCGGGAACTGCCTAAAACCAGTCCCAGAGGTGGACGCATAGAATCTACAAGCTCTGTCTGCACATTGAATATTGATATGGGACAAAAGCCACCAGCCACTGGACCTAGGTTTATGTACCAGAGGCAGTCACGGGGTTGGGGTACTGAGCGCCAGCTCCCCCTCACCAGGTTTGGAAGCAGACACCTGGGAAGTGCTGCAGCCTGCCAGGAGGAGCTGCCTGGAGGCTGTCCTGGAGGAGGGAGCTGCCTGGAGGCTGTCCTGGAGGAGGGAGCTGACTGACTATGGAGGTTGCTGGAGATGACTTTTCATGAGGAAAACCCCGCCTAGAAATGGGAAGTGCAAAAAGCTGATGCGGGATGAATGGAAGCTGCCTGCTGGGGCTCAGAGAAGCCCCACATTGTGCGGCTTAAGACCCTCCTATCCCACGGGTGGCTCAGGAGGCGAAGCAACAGTGACTGAGGGAACCTCCAGAACTGCAAACGCACCTCGCAGGTTTACCCAGACAGGAGACACAGGGTCCGTCACCAGAGGGTGCTGAGAAACTGTGACACACTCAGAGGTCTGGCCTGAAGCACTGAAGCATCGGAGGATGTGCCTCACCTGCCCAGGATCACTCCCAGAGTCGGTGGAGCGCCGCCCTGCACCTCAGCCGCCGCACATCTGCTGGACGGGGACTTGTGTTTGGCCAGAAGATCCTCCAGCGGAGATCCACTGGAGATCCAGAAGTATGACGAGACCGGCGCTGGCACGGACACGTCGATCTACCAGCTTGCGCACCAGACGCAGCGTGGCTCATCTGTGGGGTAAAGCCCCCAGGACGCAGATGGTGAAAGGCTCAGATAGATACAACCTGAGTCTAGTAAATCCAGCTGCGCTGCCCCGGGACACCAGAGAAAGCTCTGACAGGGCTCAGGGTGAGGGGGTGCCCGGGCACCTCCAGGGCGGCTCCTCCGAGAAGCAGAATCCACCGCCGTGGCTGCAAAGTCAACGAGGACAACTTACCTAGGGGGCAGATTTATGTGGGACTTGCGCCCCTTTTACGCCGCCGCTGCATCACTTTTGTGACGCAGCGGCAGCGTAAACCCTGCGCTACGCTGCGCCTGATTTACATCGTGACGCATATATGGAGATGCGTCACGGTGTAAAGCCCTGCGCCACATGAAACCTGCGTCAGGTTTCATGTGGGCGTTTCTACTCAGGGGGGGCGTTCCGTCGCAGGAACGCCCCTGAAAAGTGACTCAGTGAAATCTATAAGATTTCACTGAGTCACTTTCCCAACGCTGATGCGTCAAAACCCTGCGCCTGCTTGAAGCAGGCGTAAGGCTTGACACACCATGTTAGGGATAGGGTAGGTTGGAACAGTGCTGGAGTTGCGTCGCGCTTACGACGCAATTTCAGCACTGCGCCAACCTTATGCCGGCAGATGCGTCATGTATCTGCTTGTTCTTGCGCCACGATGCACCGCATTGTGAATGCGGCACATCTGCTGTGGCGCAAGGGCAAACTTGCGTGACGCATCTTCCCTGGCGCATCCATGCTGATTTGCAGGGATGCGCCAGGGAACATAAATCTGCCCCCCAATGTTTAAATGGGGGAACGAGGCGGCACCTGCCAGTAACTGGACAAATACACGATGGGTATAGCCTGGCACACGTGTGCATTCATCACAAGGGTGCCAGTGTGCCACTCCATGCCGCCCACCACCACACGCCCAAATGACCTCGACTCGCATCTAAAAAGCCAGGCGCATCAGCGGCAGGCAGTCAGTGTCTGATTACTGAACGTCACCTAAATTGGCCTGATATCTCTTTGCTCCACTTACGTTTTACTTCAACTAATGCAACATTTCACCAGGGCAGACTGTACTTATAACCCTCGCACTGCGCCTAACCGGTGGAACTTATTCTCCTACCCCCCCGCACCACTCGCGGTCCCAAAGAACTTAGCCAACAAGGATGGTACAGTTGTGGTCGTTGTTGGCCGCAGTTTTTATTATGGTTACATACATACATCTTGGCATGACTTCGGTCATATTGGGTTATTCGTGAACTGCCATCTCTTTGGACACAAAGCCGTGCCCCCCCATTCGTAGTTCGTTGTATCTCCAGTTCGTAAATGACCCGACCCCCCAACCAGTTCTGTTGTTGGTCCTTGGTATTCTTTCTTTGGTCCAATTACCACCGGGACCACCATTTGGTTGGTCACCCAAGCTTTCTGCGTGTAGGGAGGGGTAGCTTTCTCTCCCCCCGGAGTTAGGCCCCAACTCGCTACCTTTTGTGCCCTGCCGACAGGCCGGGTCTGGGCCGCGAGTGCCGTCTCCGTTTGCTACCCCTCTTTTGTTGGCCAGGCCACATCACCCTGCCGTGCGGCATCCCAAGGTGAGCGGCCCTCCTCCTACACACCGCCCTGTCGGTGTGTCTCGTTAGCCAACCATCGTACCGTTTTTCCGCCACGCCGCAGGGAGGCTCACGTCTTCTTGCGGCTCCCCCCACGCTCGCTCCTCTTTTTTTTTTTTTTTTTTTTTTTTATCTGCAACCTGCCAAGGCCATCGCGCCCCATAGGTTGCCCCAGAAGACCTTCATCCCTTCTTCTGATAGATGCACCCCGTCCTTGCCATATAGCTCCTGGCGCCCCGGGTGAATCAGCCCATGTCTGATTGTCTCCATGCCGTTAGCGCTGCAAAATTTGTGCATAGCGATGTTCAGTTTCCTTCTGCTGTTCTCCACCGCTTTGTGAGACTCTGCACCCCTCCAGTGCCCCCTGCTGATCATTTCGGACCATATGATGGTTGTCCCCCCGAACGCCGCCGATGCCCTTGTGAGGTCTTCCTGCATTGTGTGGCTCAAAGCTCTCCTCCCCATGCGTGTCAAGTCATTTCCCCCGAGGTGGATGATCAGTAGGTCCGGGTGCCATGCTGCATCTGCCAGGAGACGCTCAAGCGTTGTCGTCAGCTTGCTCCAGCTCATCCCTGGCTGTCCCAGCCACCGGATACACGTGCCTCTGGGCTTGTCTGCCCGCCTGTGGCCTGTCTGCTGCCACCAAGTTCCCATCCTGGCGACAAAAGAATGGCCCACTACCCATACCAGCCGGGGGCGTTTTCCTGTTGAACAATGGATTGCATGTCAGACAATCTGACAGTCCTTGTATCAGCCTCTTTTTTTTTTGGTTCTTGTGGCGTGCCACCCTGCCGTACGGCATTCCAAGGTGGCACGCTGTGCGCCACTGACCCTGCCGTGCGGCATCCCAAGGTGAGTGGCGCGACCCTTTCTGCTGCATCAAAGCAGCTGTGGCCTGATATACGTTTTGTAAGCCCTGGACCGCCATCGGCCCATTTCCTGAATTCTTGCCTCTGGCATCCTGTGTTGTGACGCCGCCGTTGCTGCGCCGATCCTGAACGAGTGAGGAGCGAATGCTCGCGAGGGCAGCCCTGCCTTGTCTAGGGCTTGGCGCATCAATGTAGTAAACTGAAATCTGCTCAGGTTACTACCGTCCCGATGTTTGAACAGTGCTCCCCCGCCTGTGGGGCGCGCTACCATGTATCTCTGCATGACCTGTCGTTCCGTATGCACCTCAGCTGTACTACCGCGCCCTGGTCTGTTTTCGACCTTCGCAGCTTTATTTGCACTGAGGCTGGCCCGGGTTTGACGTCCTCCGCTTGGATGCAGCGCTCTGCCGGCCCCTGCCTCCTGGGAGCCACTAGCTCGCTAATGCGAAAAGCACCAAAGAATGCTACAGAGAACGCTGCTTGGAACAGGAGTAGCTCAAAGTTATCCTTTGTACACCAAGATAAGGCTTCCAACAGACTGCCAAGTTTTTCAAAATCTATGGGCCTCCTGCTGTCAACCCTTTTTCCTTCGGCCCGCCTCCACCCTTTCATGGCTGCCTTGATGTACAAGGATGCTGTCGGGTCCTCCCCTGTATGGATTTTTGCATAATGAGCCATGGCTGCCAGGTGGGCCTGTGCCCAGGACCTTGTCTTTTTGTTTGCAAATGCCCACTGTATAAAGCGCTCCGCCGCCTTTCTTGTCCCCTCCCTGTCGGTCAAGGACTGGACGCCACCTATCTCCATCACTGTTGCTGCGTATTTTTTGTAGCGCCTAGCTGCTTCAGGGGTGAGGGCCTGGTTCACCAAGATCGAGAGATCTACCCCCCCAGGTCCCACAGTTGCGCCGGGAAAGGTGTCATATGTTCGTCCGCCCCGGGCACCAGCTCCCTGAAACGGTCCATCTGCGACCTGGACAAGGCATCTGCTACTGTGTTGTCCACCCCTGGGACATGGCGGGCCTTCACCTCCAGATTCCCTTCCAGCTGCAATTTAACCAACTGACGCATTAGCCTTAGGATGTTGGGGCACCTTGCCGCCCCCCTGTTAATGGCTTGCACCACCCCCTTGTTGCAGGCCAGAGTGTTAGCTTCATGTTTTTTAGCTCACATTTCCATATCGTCATGGCCACAACAATGGGGAACAGCTCCAAAAATGTTATGTTGCCTGTGAGGCCTATTCTGTGCCATCTCTCCGGCCACTGCCTCCCGCACCACTTTTTGCCAAGAATTGCCCCAAATCCTGCACTGCCTGCTGCATCTGTAAACAGGGCTATCTGCTTGGCTGTTACCCAGCCCTCCCTCCATATGAGGACGCCGTTGAAGTCTGCGAGGAATTTGTCCCACATACATAGGTCTTGCTTTACCCCCGTTCCTAACCGTACATGATGATGCTGATGTGTGAGGCCTGCTGTCAACTGCGTGAGTCGCCTTGCGAACACCCTACCCACTGGTATAACCCTGGCAGCAAAGTTGAGCTTCCCAATTAGACTTTGTAGCTCCCTGAGCGTTGCTTTGTTCTTACCGCATAGGCCTCGCACTTCCGCCCTAAAGTCCTCCATCTTGTCTTGAGGAAGCCTAGCCGTTCCGGCCACGGAGTCCAACTCTATGCCTAGGAATGTGAGTTGTGTAGAGGGGCCCACTGTTTTATCTGTAGCTAGGGGAATCCCTAGCGCCCCCGCCAGCTCTTCAAACGCTGCCAATGTGCTCCCACAGATTGGTGACTGGGGGGGACCCGTAAACATGAAGTCATCCAGGTAATGGAGCTTCCCCCCTTTTGGGTGTCTCTCGTGCAGGGCCCATTCTACAAATGTGGCGAACATCTCAAAGTACGCGCACGATATGGCGCAGCCCATGGGCATGGCTTTATCAATATATAGGTCCCCTTCCCACTGGAAACCCAAAAGATGAAAACTGGAGCGGTGGACAGGTAACAGGCGAAAAGCGGACTCGATGTCTGCTTTGGCCATGAGTGCCCCCCGCCCTGCCGCTTTTACCATGTCAATAGCATCGTCCACGGATGCATAGCTCACCGAGCATGCCTCTGGGCTTAGGCCATCGTTCACTGAAGACCCTTCAGGGAAAGAGAGGTGGTGTATGAGCCTGAATTGTCCTGGCTCCCTTTTGGGAACGACCCCCAGGGGGGAGATCACCAGGCCTCTTCGCAGGTGCGGTGGTAGGGGGCCCTCTATCCTGCCTAATGACTTCTCCTTCGCCAATTTCTTGGTGACCACCCCTGGGTGTTGCCTAGTGGATTTCAAGTTCTCTACCCCCCCCAGGGGAGGTGTGCCACTGAATGGTATAACAAAACCTTCTTCAAAACCTTTGACTAATGTTGCTGCGTCTGCTCTGTTATGGTATTTATTTGCTAATTTACGCAGCTGATGTGTGTTAATTGGGGACCTGGCTAGCTGGCAATCATCCAGACCCCGCGGATCCCCCTTACTGTTTTCTTTTCTTGTCCTTTTTGTCCCTCTTCTGCTCCTGCTTGCCGCGACACCCAGCTGACGGGTGCCCGCCCCCGCAATTGGAACATGCGTGCAGGAACTTACATGCTGCACCCCACGTGCATTCTCCGGCATCAAATCTCCAGCAAATTGCAGGTGGGCCATTAGATAAGGTTGGTTTCCCCGCGCTAAACTTGGGCCTATGGAACGCCTTCCCCTTCCCTCTATAGGAACTCCGAAAGGACTGGTCATTTTTTCCTGCCCAGGCTTTTACCTCTTTTGCCAGTAGCATCTTATGTATGAACCCAGAGACATCCTCCTCGTTCCATTCCATCTCTGGATGCCTCTGCATCTTCAACCTAAAACCCTTGTCATACTCCAGCCATGCATCACCTGGGAATTGTCTCTGGGCCCAATGAATATTAGATTCGTATAGCCATAAATCTGCTGCACAGCGCGGGAACTTCTCTACAATGATGCACGCCATAATTCTGAATGCATCCAACCAATTATCAAAGTTACGCTCTTTCCTGGCGCCGCGCCTCTCCCTCTTGTCTTCCTCTTTCCTATCGCAGGCTGTGAGGTCCAACCCTTCCATTTGTACCTCCAGCAAGGAAAAAATGTCTATGAACTCTTTCCGCCATATCCTTTCTTTGACCGCCACCGGGATAAGACTTTCCAAGCCCGTAGCTCTTGTGGTCAAGGACGCAGGGCCGGGGGATGGCCTGCTGTAGCCTTCTGCAGCTGGCGACTCGCTCGCTGGGGTGCTTACGCCGCCCGTGTATCCCCATGCCGCCAGGGGTGACCCCGCATCGCCCTGGCTACTCTGCCCCCCTTGTCCTTGTAGTCTAGCTTGCCGTGCCCACCCGGGATCTATCAAGTGCCATGGCAAGCCGGGTACGTCATCTGCGCGCTGCGTCAAGGTTTCCCCGGAACCCTGCCCAAAACCTTTAAGCAATAGGGGCGCCATTGATTTCACACATTCCTGTACAATAGTCGCAATATGCTCACCGCCTGTAGCTCTGCTGGGGTCTCCGCCGCTGTCGCCTTTTGGTGCGCCCCCCGATGGTGGGTTCCTCTTTTGCGGCTTCTTCCTGGGAACCTTCCTCTGAGCCTGCCCTGGTGCAGTCGTCCCTGGCGCTGCCGTCTTCTGCTTATTAGGCGATGGTGGGTCAGCCTCATCCGATGCTTGTGCCTCTGCACTTTCTTCTCCCTCCAGGCCCAGATGTGGCTTCAGCCATTCCCTGCCGTGTACCTCAGCTGCCTCCCTGATGCGCTTTAGGAGCTCGGCAATTTCCTCAGGTTGCCCTTCTGCCATCGCTGTTGGCGGGGTGCTGCCGCTTGCTTATGCACCAAATGACGCTTTATATTATTATTATTTTTTTTTTTAACTATGTAAAAAGCACCTCCGGGCCGGGTGCCCACCCCAACGGCCCTTCTCTCTGCTTCGTGGCCGAGTTTTCGCTCCCAAGCCACCGATCTGCTGCTTCTCCCCGCTGCTCAGGCTCTTAAAGGGGCGGCGTGGTGCACGCGAGACTGAACCAAGGCCTGTCGCTGTCTGTGGTGCGTTGTCCCTTTAAGGCGGTCCCGGCACGTTCGTCCAAACGCGCGCGCGTCCCGCTGGATGCACCCGCGAACCAGCGTGCCAGCGGCGATGCAGGGTGAAGGAGCTGCTCCGAGACAGTGCGTGCCCTCAGGTTACCTGGCCTGTTTTGGGAGGACTCCGATGCAGCGGTAGGCTCCTCCCCTTTCTCCGGGTTGCTCGGGGGCCCTGGGACTCTGCTCGTGGGAGCTGCTTCGGGAAACAGTGCGTGGTTGCTTGGCCTGCTTTGGGAGGACACCGGGTTGCTCGAGGGGAACCCTGGGACTCTGTTCGTGGTAGAGGGAGCGTCACCTTCTCTGTCCGACGCTGGCGCTGATCCCCTCCGCTCGCTGTTCGTGGTCCGCTCGTTGCTCGCCTCGAGCAACCGGCAAATAGTTCGTTTCCACGCACAATACGAGGGTCCCTCCCGGGAGTCTCGCCACTCGGGAGAGGGGCGCGCCGGGTCACCACAGTCCTGGACTCTACACCTGGTCACCGTTCCGTTGTTCGTCCAGGCAGCACTTCGTCGTCCGTCCAGGCAGTACTTCGTCTCTCGACCAGGCAGAAATCCGTCGTTTGCAGGAAACCACGTCGGTGCGCCGCTCTCCCTGCTCCCCGAAGTTAGGAGCTCCTTGGGAGAGCGGTTCCTTATATTCCCCTTTTCTGTTCCCGACGATCTGGGCATGCCAGCGCATGGGCAGGAGGGGCTACCGTCTGCCGCTTCTGGTCGCTGGAGGCGCCCAGAACCGGTTCTTCTGCCACCTCCGGCGCGGCGCGGGTTATGGCGCCGGCCCCTGAGCCTCTCCCCCCCTTCGGGGAGGAACGGCGGCCTCTGCAATTTCCTATTAGGTTTGCGCTTTCTATAGCGCCTCCTTAGTACAGGACAAGGCAGAGCGCTTAAGAATAGAAAGGCACGTTCAAACATTGTCCCAGGAGTGGAGGCACACAGAGCGGTCTCATGAATAAATATACACCCTTTGTGGCTTTATTAACAATAAAGAGAGCCACACACCTGCAAATAATGTTCATTTTCTATATTCGCGCACGACTGCACCCCAGTAGGGTGACCAACCGTCCGTAAATTTCACGGACCGTCCGTAATTTGGACCTCACGTCCGTTGTCCGTGAGGATCCTTTTTACGGACGCCTTTTGTCCGTAATTCTGGCCCTAGCAGGGAACAGAGCTGTTCCCCTGCGAGAGGCCTCAGTTCCAAGGTGTGGCGACCTGGCACTCATTCTCGAAGCACAGCAGCAGCAGCCCACCCGCCCATTGTCATTCTGGATGCGGCTGATTGCCACATGCAGAATGACAATGGGCAGTTTGGGGTGTTACAGCCTGTGGTGCCCTCCTCCTGCGCAGTAGCGGCGGTAACATTAACAGCTAGCGAGGAGCGATTCCCAAAACATCTCGCCAGAAGTATGTTGCTGGCCACAGGGTCGGAGGCCATCTCTCTTCTTTTGGCACATGTTGAAAGCTAACACATGTGCAACATTTGAAAATTAACAGAGGCTGTAACGTGTTTCGAATAAAAGTTCAATCATTTTAAGGCTGGTTTATCACACAGTTTTGTCTAAAATAAAAAAAAGCTGAGCAGGGAAGGCTCCTGAAGGGCTGTTTATCAGTGAGTCAAGTTCCCAAAGAGGCACGCTGGTGATGAAGGGCTGAGGCTGTCCCTTCCCTCCAGCCTGCACGCTCAAATCACAGAGGCAAACACTCCGCAACTGGCTGTGCATAAAAGGCTAGAACCACCCTCTTCATTCCTGGAAAGGTAAAGAAGCATGCAGGGACGCCCCACTCCACTGTAACTTTTGGGATTCCTAGCTCCTGCACAAGAATCCACAAACACCCCGGATGTGTTTCATTTGTGTCTGAAGTGTTACGCATGTTTGTGCACTTCGGTTTATTCAACATAACAGGATGCAATCGTTTTTCAGGGAACGCGTGTAAAAGTGTTAGGTGCCCTAATCTCATGCTGCTATTTCAGCCCTCTATCTTCACTAGGTCGATAAAATTATGATAATGAATTTGTGTAAGGAGTCTAACATATCGGGTATACTGCACCAACTAACTTTTCGGAATGAATGTGCGCTTTACAAGTGCACTTTATGTTGTTTATGTTTTTTTCACTGAATGATGTACTGGGGTCGTCCTAGTTCACACGGGCACCCATTATGCACATTTCACAGAGCTTGAAACCTGACAAATGTGCATTCCTATTGTTTTACAGGCTGGATGGGTGAAAGGGTAAATGGTTGGCTGGATGAGTGAATGGATGGATGGGTGGAAGAGTGGATAGATGAGTGAATGGATGATTGGGTGAAATGGTAGGATGGATTAGTGAATGGATGGATGAATGAAATGATGGATGGAAGGATAGACAATGGATATGTTTTGATATGATTGAAAAGGTTTGGATATAGATGGGCACACAGATGGAAGGCCAGAATGAATGGTGAAAGACTGAATGATTGATGAAAGAATGAATGGATGGCAGAATGTAAATTTGAAATGGTGGACATCACAGGTTTGATGGAAGGATGAATGGCTAGATCCTTGGACAACAGAGCTCTTCCGGGGAGGGTTGTGATGACTTGCTTTGCTTTCTTGGTGCCATAAGAGCTTCAGTTCAAAGTGGGAGGTGTTTACATTTTATGGCTACTCTCTTGCCTATATGTTACTATTCTGTATTTGTTGTGTGCTTACGTGTGGGATCTATACATCATGCATATGGCATTTTGAGTGACACCCAACTGCTACTTGAATGTTACACTAGTAATTGTAAATTTTTGCATGTTTTGTTTTAGGTGTAAGGTTTTAGGGAGAGCCTCATAGTGCCAATAGCTGTGCTTGACATGTATATAGTAATTGTAGCAATAGGCATGGCGTCAAAAATAAACTATGTAATAGTGTATTGACAGTAGATTCTTTAAGAAAGCTGCAGGGAAAAGCACCTTTGTGACTTCCGTCAGCTAGTGCAACTCTCTGCGAAGCCACCTTTGGCAAAGCTAGAGTCCATATTTTAAGTTCCACTTGCTGAAACACCCATAATGCGTTCCCTATAGTTGGTTCATTACAGCAATCCTCCATTTAGTTCACCTATGAGTGCCGCTTTACATCTCACAATGGCACTCAGATATGAGATGCTAGTAACAAAGTCTATCCGAGCAGATCTTCCTGACCCCTTATCTCACCAAACATGCCTGCCAGGACCATGAGTTGTAAACAAAACATCAGTCTGGACAACCCAGTGCAGTAACCATATAAATAGATTATTATCAAATGAAATACCACAAAAAGACCTGCGCAGTTGCTCAAAGCTGCACGCATTCCGAAAAACGATTGTCTCAACCTAATCCAAAACTTATTTGGCTTGTCTGTAGGTGGTTGTCTATTTACGTACTTTTATATTATCGCGCCACTTCCTCTGATATGTCTGTAAAACGTACCTTTTGTCCCGAAGTTTTGTCCTGAATTTTGACCTTCTGTCCTGATTTTTGGTCCTGAATTTTGACCCTCTGTCCTGAATTTTTACACTCACTGTCCTGAATTCGCACCCATGCCAGTTGGTCACCCTACACCCCAGCTCTCGACACCCCGGAGCCCCCTCTGTACCACTGGCGCGTAGGAGCCCCCCCCCCCCCACCCGACCTCTCTCACCCCGCACACCTCTGATGTCCTACCAGCTGCGCCTTGTGGATCCTGAAAGCGCCGCTTTGTGCAGAAAAGAGGCCAAAGCCGCAGAGAAAGACAACACCGGCCGCCTGCTATGCACCCCTCTCCCGCGGCACGGAACAAGGCCCGCTTTATGCGCAAGAGCACACATTGGGTCCTGCCAGGGGAAGGGAAGCGGGGACACCCGCCTAAGCTTTGAACCTCGAAAATATAAAGGAGAATACAAAAACAAGTATACATTAACACAATGCACACATTATGAAATGTTTTATTTCTTTCCCAAACCAAAAAATGCATAAGTGGCAATGTTAATAGGAAAGTTGGGGCTGTGCTACAGTGTTATTTTATTCCTGAAAGAGGAAGTGACCTGATAGACTCCAGCATATCAAGTTGTGCCTCTCGCTGCTCATGCATTCTCTCGTTTTGTCGCGACTCACATCCGTTGAGGCCCGTTGTAGTTCCCATTAATTTGATGTAATTGCGCTGCTTTCGGGGATCAAAACAAGGAGATCAGTTTAATCCGTAGCCTCTAGTTTTAAACTCCTTAACATTTACAGAACGTTTTACGTTTTTCAATCTTTATTTTTTTATGAATATATATTCATCAAACTGCTAATATTGATAATTTTCTAAACAGTCTCAGCCCCCCCAAATACGCTTTGCGCACCCCCGGAGATCCAGGGACCTTAAGTTAAGGATCTCTCGGCAGCGTCTGCCGCTCCTGACCCATTCTTTTTCAATGTTCATTTACCCGACAATCGAACTCTTTGGGGCAGATTTACGTTCCCTGACGCATCCCTGCAAATCAGCAGGGATGCGCCAGGGAAGATGCGTCACGCAAGTTTGCCCTTGCGCCACGGCAGATGCGCCGCATTTACAATGCGGTGCATCGTGGCGCAAGGACAAGCAGATACGTGACGCATCTACTGGCGTAAGATTGGCGCAGTGCTGAAGTTGTGTCGCAAGCGCGATGCAACTCCAGCACTGTTCCAACCTGCCCTATCCCTAACATGGTGCGTCATGCCTTACGCCTGCTTCAAGCAGGCGTAAGGATTTGACGCACCAGCGTCGGAAAAGTGACTGCGTGAAATCTTGTAGATTTCACTGCATCACTTTTCCAAGGCCTTTTCCGACATAACGCCCACCCTGCATACATTAAACCTGACGCAGGTTTAATGTGGTGCAGGGCTTTACAACGTGACGCATCTCCCTAGCTGCGTCACGTTGTAAATCTGCCGCAGCATGGTGCTAGCTTTGCGCCGCCGCTGCGTCACAAAAGTGACACAACGGCGGCGCAAAAGTGGCGCACAGGGCTTGTAAATCTGCCCCATTGTTTTTTGATGCAAGTCTCACGCCCTAGAGAAATCTGTACCCCAGGTCCGGTGACGCTGAACCTACTGCATTGGTGCCTCTTGGCCAAACCATCACAACTCACTGTTGTGCACTCTTAGATCCCATGACCTCTGACCTCAGTTGATAATGTCAGTGATCAGGCATACACAAGAGCACACAGTGCAGTCAGAGGTAGCGCTGTAGCCCCCGGCACGTGACTAGGTGTGAGGATCCCCCCTCCATGGCACCGAGGGATGCCTAGAGCTGAGCCCAGTGTCAGAGGGATGCCAGGAGTTATCTGAGGGAATATGAGATTAGGCGTAGGGGGTGGGAGGCAGGCCACCATCCCTGTGAGGCTGGCTATTCCCAATGGGGTCGCAAATTACGAGAGGCTCATTAATATTCATGAGCCTCGCATTTTGCGACCCCATTGGGAATCGCTAACAGTGTCTCTGACACTGTTGTACATTGGAATAAGCGCCTCACAATTTAGGACTCGCAATTAGTCGCAAATTGCGAGGCGCTATAACCAATGGTCATACATCTGGCCCCTAGTACTGTCTCCAGTCCATGTAAGCATTTCTAGTTAGCACCGGGTTTACATAGGAGATGGATTTTTGGTTTGCTAATAACTTTGGTGTCATTTGAGAAATCTTAATGTAACTTTCCGATAAAAGGTTTATTTGCCTCAGGTTCTTCCTGGAAAGTTTTGGGGTGATTCATCTAGCAGGGGCTGAGAAAAACGGGAAGGGGGTGGTCTCAAAACATGTTTTTCCCAAGCAATTACCCATAAGAACTTTACACACAGATACAGCCAAAACGTTTGAATAGAATTACACCAAATTTGGCAGAAAGCTATATATTCACACAGAAAATATGCTTTTTGTGAGTGGGTGTAGACCTGTTCAATAGCTTTTGAGAAATTAATGTTAAAAATTTATATTTATTTCATTCTGTGGTACCTTCGTGATAGTATGCAGAGTATCGCAGTACAGCAAGCTGAAAACACACAATCTCAGAGGCTGGTCGCAACGTAAAGAGAACGTTGTGGTTGTCATTTTATGACTCAGGGATTTCGTCCCCATGTCGTACAAAACAAGAAAAGAGATGAGTGGATTAGGTAGGGGTACCATGGACCTCTGCCCTTGTGGGGGTACCAGATGGATCCCCCAGGGACAAATTAATGATCTATATATTTTTGTAATGCTGCTGTACTTCTGCATGGGTCAGCGTGGCCTCCGTATGGCTACAATCTAAAGTGCTAAACATTATTTTGTTACCAGAATATTGTACTGGAATGTATTCAACTAAAACACCAGGAGGCTGAGGGAGGTGACGCTCGCTACCGACATCTTGTGCGGCTCACTAGTTCCAAATCTGGTGGCAACATTTTAGCGTTTCATCCTCCTGAGGTCAGCCACTGGAGCCATGGCAGCGTTAATTTACAGCAGAGGCGCAACTAAAGTCAAATTTGTTTTTTGGGGGGGACTGATAAAAATTTTTGGGGGGGGGGGCTAATTCTTCTAGCAATCGGCTGAGTGAAGATGCAGAGGCTCTAAGAAGGGGTGAAAGAACAACAAAGCCTATTGAACAAGTAAATGGTCTCTTAAAGACCTGTGAACTACTCCGGTGCGGCTTTGTGTGTGCCCATGAATCTGTCTCAGCCCGGGCTGCCACAAAGGAGGGGGCAGAGAGGGGGGCAGAAGCCCTTTCAGCCCAATGGGTGTTGCGCGCCTGATTTACAGCGCATATCACAGAAGTGTGACATGAAGCTCTATGTAGAAAAACACGATATTACCTACTGGCGGTCGCCAGTAAGTAGTTATAGTTAGGACCTAGTTTCCATAGTAAAAGCGTTTTTTGTTTCCCAATAACTTTAGCGCCGTTAGACAAATCTTCGCGAAATTTTCAAAACTAGTGGCCCGCTCTGGTCAGCTCCTGTCTTGGAGGCCGAGAAAAAAGGGGATCCCATAAAGCGTTTTCCCAATGTTATTTTCCATAGGAAACTTTAGACAAAGCTACAGCCCGAACTGCTGAACGGAATTACACCAAATTTGGCAAAAAGGTAGCCCTTGGATCAGAAGGAGTCCTTTTTTAGGTCTCGCGCCTAGCGTTGCAGAGCGCAGCCTTGCTCGTGCAGCACGAGACCTCTTGTAAAGGGGTTCTGAAAGCTGCTCACACGCTCGTGCGTGTGAGCAGGCTTTCACCGCCCACCATTTGCTTTAGCGTGTTTTTTTTTTTTTTAAACGGCACGGGATTGGGCAAAGGCAGGCGCATGCCCCGCCTTTGCTCCGTCAATTCCCATCAGTGTCTAGGACGCGCATCAGCGTGCGTCACAGATGACAGGCTCCCTCGCCCCCCCCCACTCCTATGTGGTGCGCGCGCACCACTGGTTTGACTTCAGTCTTTGTATTTACTTGGACGATGCCCTTTTACACGTTACCATGCTTAGTCATACACATCCTCACACTTCTGCAGCTGGGCAGGCAATACCAGCATCACTTTAAAAGTCTGCATTAATTGCACGTGGATGAGTAAAGGGAATTTATGTTTTCACAAGGCTTCAAACTGCTGGAAAAAGTCTATATTCATAAGTAGTTATCTCTCGGAACCAGGTAAAGCAAAGTTTATGTGCATGTGCCCGTGAAAAATACAAAATGCTGTTTAGTGCCATTCATGGCACATTCGTTGTCGTGATCACCAACAGAGATCATGCGATCCACTTCTGGTGTATAAAAAAGATACTGGAGCCTCGTTCAATTAAAACAAGAGATCCTTTAATTAAAAGAACCCACAAACGACTCAACCAGCGGTTAGTCCCAAGAACAGCAGGCAACTGACCAACGCCTCGTGTTCTAGAACTAAACCAACACTTTGTCATCGTGGTTCCACAGAGGAATGCACATGACACAACTTGAACAATGTAAGCAGTACAAATAGCAAAGCACAATGAAGTTGAATAAGAAATAGTAAATGGCACATACTACACTAGGCTCCTCCCTATGTGTATTGCTGCTACTGTTTATAGCAGTGCATTGATGCACTTTGCAGTCTCCAAAGGGGCAGGTGATGGAAGGAAACTGACCTTTGTGCACTGCTGAGAATGCACATCTTGTTACTCTATGAAGATTGCTTCCAGAATATGGACTTCTGCACTTGTTTTTATATACGTAACTTTTATTGTATGTGAGCATTTTTGTAGTACTTGCCTATCTCTTATTGCGGCCCCTTTGCATTTTCTGTACAGTCAGGTGAATAAATAATACTATTGTAGTTTATAGATTGGATAAGGGTATGGGCTGGAGTGCATTTGTTAGTGTTGGATTTTAGTGTTTTGAAGAGGCCGGTGAGTGTGCTCCAGACCTGTTGCAGCAGTGTGCACATGTTTCGTATGCATGGGATTGTAGATGTAAGAAATATGAGCATAGGCTAAATGTATTTGCCTGGCAGGATTACGGCATATGCCAGCCTGGTGCTGATGTTGGAAAAGGCCACCTTTTTATTTCTGGTTTGATTTTGCAATAGTTGTTGATACTTCTACTCGTTGGGTGTATATTCTAAAGCTTGCTTGTTTGCACCCGTTAGGCTCTTTTTTCTTTGAAATATATTTTGGAAAGAGGAAATTATCAGGCGTGGCACCAGTCACAATCTGAGGTTTCGCCTTCGGTTGTTTGACCTGAATTTCTACAGAACTTTGGTTTTCCATTTCGTGGGATCGCTCATCATCAGGGCAGAGGAGTGAAGCAGGTGTCATCTTGCTGATCACAGGTGGCAGCTGCACCCAGATGTGGTATACGGGTTCTTTTCCCAGTGGAGCTGGCCCTTGGTAGACCTGTTTTCAACCTCTGAAAACACTGTTTGCCCAGGGTTTTGTATTCTGGAATTGACCTTTTGAAGGTCTCTAGGAAACGTTCTCCTTTCAGTGGGACATTGGCCTCCTTCCTGTACGCCGTCTCGCCTGTGATCCCAGGCCTGGGATGTGTGCCCAGGGTACGGTGCTCCAAACTCCTGATTCTGAGCATATGCTCATCACTTCAGCAGTTTTTTGGGAGGGGCTGCTGTCCCAGAAGCAGAGCAGAGTTTTAACATCCACAACCTGGAAATGTGGGCAGAACAAAGCTATACCTTTTGCTTTTCCATCAGAAGTGGTTGTAATTTTGGCTGGCCCGCCGCTAAATCCGTTAATTCAAGTCATTGGGCGATATTTCTCCCCTGGGTTGAAGAGGGAGAAGTCGACCACCTGTAAGGGAAACTGATATTCTTGTGTGCGGCCCAGTAAGGCCATGATGTGGGCACAGCTAAGGATTAGTTATCAGCCCTTTCATCCTTTCTTCGTTTGCCCCATCATGTCTCCCTATTAAAGTCATCCGTTGTGATGCGTTTCTTAATTTGGCTTTCACATACATTCCCTTCTGCTTCATTCATTGTGCAGCAGTGTTACCTACATTTTGTCTTAACTTTCTAGATGCATGCTCACCTCAATCCTCTTCACAGCTGTAGTCCCAGTCTCTTGCCCGTGGTAACTTTGATTATGATTGCCTTCACTTCTGCCTGTTTCATCAAACTGCAGCCCTTGTCATTCCAGTAGAATATGCCACGTTTTTAGGTTGAGCCTGGGCAGCGCATGCGCTGCTCTGCGAGGCATGCTGTATTCAGGAACGGACTTGAAGCTCCGCCCACTCTCTGCCCATATTTTACATTAGCTTGTGTCATTGTCCTCTGGAAACTGTGGCTTTTCATTGCTCAATAGGCTTAGAAGTCCCTCCTTAGTACCGTCTTGTCTCATTTTGTATTCTCCCATGAGGACACCCCCTGTTGCATGTGTTGTTACTCGGTAGCCTCCGAGCACTATTTGCTGAAATGGTTTTCTCCTGCCTCTGCTCCCCCATCGCTTACAATTTTTAATTTTTTTATAGCACGGCATGTGCCTTTGGTTTATTTGCGGCCCACTCACTTTAATGGCAGCCGCGCCCCTTTCCTTAGACGAGCCACATCTAAGGAAAGGGGCGCGGCTGCCGTTAAAGTAAAATCATGGCATGGGGCACTTTAACAACAAGAAAAAGCATTTGTTTGTCAAGTTGACAAACCAATGTTTTTTTGGTAAAAGTGCCCCCATATCGTGCTTTCACTTTAATGGGGGTGCGCCCCTTTCTTTAGACAAGGCTCGTCTAAGGAAAGGGGTGCGGCCGACATTTAAGTGAAAGAGCTGCATGGGTGCTTTTACAAACAAGCATTTGCTATGCAATAGGTCTCATATTTACAAGAATTTCATTTTGGGGAGAGTATGTGGCCTAATGGCTAGAGCGGTTGATCTAAAATCTGGGGAACCGGATTCGAATCTTTGCAATGATGCTCAACATCCTGTTATTCTGGGCAAATCACTTGAGGGGCATATCATCAAGGACCGGCGATAATTATCGCTAAGCACACTTAGCGCTAGGATAATTATCGCCGGCTAACGTGGGTTTTTAATCGCTGAGATAGCATGCTATAAGCAACGTTTATCTCATAAGCAATAAAAACCCTAGCGCTAACTGCCAAACATGAGATTATCGCTGGAAATCCAGCGATAATCTCACAAAGTTTGGCGTTAGCCTGATGATGGGCAAGGCAAACTTAGCCATGATATCCACCTTCCATAGGATATCATGGCTAAGTCAGTCTTGAAGCAGGCATAAGGAAAGTAGCGATAACAGGGGTTATCGCTACTTTTCATGCCGTTATGCTTCATAGCGTGGGGCTTGATGATAGGAGAATTGTCGCTTAGCGACATTTCTCCAGTCATGTCAGGGCAGGAACACCCACTTTGCATCTCATTATAGAAATGCAAAACTGGGCGTTCAGATTTCAGGAGCTAATGCAAGGTTTCACGCGATAGCTTGACCTTGTTGATTAGGCGATAAAATTATCGCCGCTTTTCGCCCGAAAACGGACGAAAAAGCGGCGATAATTTTTGATCGCCTCGTTGATGATATGCCCCTTGATCTCCCCGTGCCCAACATAAATGAAGGTGTCCTTGTGTAACGCAACTGGTACTCATGTGAAGCGCTCTGATATCCGATAGCTCAGGTTCAACTTCACTCTATATAAAACTCTGAAGAAAAAATAAATGCGAGACCTATTGCATTGCAAATGCGTGTGTTAAATAGTGTAAATCCGTTCAGTAGTTCCTGAGAAATGTGAAAAATAAAAAGTTTCGATATCTAGGGACGCAGTGGATTCGCAAACCCTCCCGAGCACGAGCTTCACTCTGATTGGCTGCCAACACTCCAAACCAGGAAGTGTTGGCAGCCATCTTGTGACTCGGTAGAACCGAATCACAAGACAACAGTAAAATAAATATTAAAAAACAAGAAAAGGGGGCAGGGTAGAAACACCCTGACCCCCTAAGCCTGCTCAGGTGGTCCCACAAGGACCCCCAGGTCCCAAAAAAGCATTTTTTAAAAAAATCATTTTGGCGGCATTCATGCTAAGTTCTCGAATCATGCCGAAATTATAAAACAAAAAAAAAGCGCTTGATTTAAATGAGGCCCCCGGGTAGGCCAGGTCCCGGGGGGATTGCCCTATTCATAATTGGGCCCCCGCATCCCCTGGGACCGCCACCTCCCCGTGGCTATCTTAAGTATATACGGCAGGGCACGCAGCCCTCCCGCAACCCTGGGGACCACCACATCCCCGGGCCTTCATTTTATTTAGTCTGTGGGGGAGCCTCCAAGGCCCCCCCAATCACCAGGGACCGCCACCCCGGGGTGTTTCTTAAATATTCACGGGGGCACAGGGCCCCCCCCACTGCCCCGGGGACTGCCGACCCCGGGGCTTGTTTAAAAAAAAAATAAACCTGGAGGGGGCTCGAGCCCCTCCACACGCCCCGTGGACCGTCACCTCCCCAGGGCACTAAAATGCAAATGCAGAGATCAGTTACAGACCACTGAGCCCCAGGGACCACCACCTCCCCGGGGCTTTACACACATTGGGAGGGGGGCCACACGGCCCCCTCCTGAAGCCCTTCATGGCCCTGAGGTCCACCACCCCCCCAGGGCCGGCTCCTGCAGTGTCCCAGGGTGCTCACCCCCAGGACACTGCTGTTTGCTAAGCCAAGGCGGGAGCCGTGCGGCTCCCGCCCTGTCATAGCAAACTCTGCTTTGGATTTGTCTCACTTCCTAAATCCAAAGCAGATTGCGTTTCCACACGGGGAGCTGGATGTTAGCAGCTCCCAGTGTGGAAAAGCAATGCCGGCTCCCACGGAAGGCGGGGTGCTGGCCAGACCGTGGGAGCATTGGGGCTCCCCCCACGGTCCCTAACCATGAGGCCAGGTCCCAGGGATGGGGTCCCTGGGGCCCAAAATGGCCCGGGAAGGGGGTGGCAGTCCCTCCTCCTCCGTTATAAAAAAAAAAGTATATTTGGGCATTCCCCCCGGAGATGGGGTCCCCGGGGCGAATGTAAATTAATTGAAGCAGACTTATTTTCCCCCCAAAAATTTGGAGTTGCGACCCTAGCGTGGCGCTCAGTGCAGCCCCCTGGTGTGAATGCGAGCGGTGCGTGGCTTTCAGCACGGCCCCATGGTGTGAACACGAGGGGTGCATGGCGCTCAACACGGCCCTCTGGTGTGAATGCGAGGGGTGCACGGATCCTAGTGCAGCCCCATGGTGTGAACGCGAGGGGTGCGTGGCGCTCAGCATGGCCCCTGGTGGGAACGCGATGGATGACGGGCTCCGTTAGTCACGCTGGGTGCACGTCTCGAAGCAAAAATTATTTCGATTTGTTTTATAGAAACCTTGGTTATATTTTGGGTTATTGGGTGGCTCTAAAAAGAGCCCTTGTGTTTAATATGAGTTTCTTACAGCTACAAGTAAGTGCGGATGCAGAGCTTTAGGTTGTTGAGAAACACTCTGTTCCATGCATCAGTGAATTGTACTCCGTCACTCCTGTAGATGCCCTGCATATGGAAACATAGATTGTTGTTATATGTGGAGCCCATTCTATGGTCTCTGAGGTAAGCAGAAACAGCTTTATGGACATTTTTTCTAGCTTTCTCACTCTGAGGACACAATTTATTGGACCACTTCCATTTCTGTCTTTGGCATATGTTAGAGTATACAAAGGCAGTTTGAGGGAAAAGCAACATCAATTCTGCAAAGGTGTACTTCGTTAGCATTTCCAGACCTACCCCAGTCAATGTGCCTAAGTCATTGTCACCACAGTGCACAATCATGAGGTCAGGGGGTTGGAGATGCAAAAAGGTTTTTACCAAAGGCATCAGTTGGTGCCACTTTAATCCTCTCTGTCCAATCCATTTAATGTCTACAAACTGTAATGCTAGATATTTGTCAATACCTCTGTGTTCACCATACCCTTTGAACGAGAATACATAGCTGTGCTCAACAATCCACACAGAAAGCATCCCAAAGGAATGTCTGCAGGTAATCAAAATATGTCTGTAGATGAGGTAGTCAGTTGGTAGAATGAGAGGTATCTAAAATGGTGGAGAAGATGCTGTTTTTAAGAAAGGAGAGAATTGATTGGCTGTTTAAGATCATTGTACATTCAAAAATAGGGTGCGTTTTACTTTCTTTGAAAAGCAAGTTTCTTATTGGTTAATAAAAAATGTTTGAAAAATACAGTAGAAAGGAAAAGGTCATGTTCTCCAAAGGAAACCACACCAGATGTTTCCATTTGCAACATTGTATGGTGAACTTGAAAATGTGATGAACTTGTGACCTGTCAGTTAAGTAGAATGTTGCCTGAGCTGTTGCTATGGAAACTGACAGTAAGCAGAAGGGGTGAAGAAGTCAGTTCATAAGAGTTATTATCTGTGACCAATGGAAATGTGTTTACAATTTGAAAAATTCTGGGCAGCAATGTAATTTGTTCCTTATGTGAATTTGTATGGAATAAGAGAGGGAAACATTGCCATTACTGGTTTTGCTTTGCTGAGGCTGGTATATTATATTGACTGTGTGTAAAAGAAAATCCTGACTGAGTGTGTGAGATTTTTTATTCAACAGATTTATATGCAAGGTGAGTTATACGTTTTTGAGGTTTATTTAAAAAAGATTTGACATTATTTTAAAATTGTGTTGTTTGAAATATATCATTAAATGTAGAGATGTATATTGGAATTAATTTCATTGTGTTTGAATCTTGTTTAAAAAAGAGTCTGTACAGTAATAAGTGTATTTTTTAGATGATTACTGATATTATTAATTAGTAGTTTGAAAGATGTTCATATAAGGTGTAGTTTATTAGCCTTCATTTTTTATTCTCTTTACAAAAGCAATAGTTGAATGATATTGCATAGTTATAGATACTTTGATAAAGACGCAGCACAACTGTGCTGTTTGAAAGATGATCAAATAAGGTGTTAATAATTAGGTTTCTGGTATTAGTTTGTACAGAAGGTACATTTAAATGATGCCATATGTTTTAAGATATAATGGTGAAATAAGGTGTTGTTAATTAGGCGTCTTTTTGTAGTCTGAGCAAAGGTATAGTTGAATGAAGCCACATAATTTTATGATCCAAAGGTGAAGATGTACAATAAAAGTGTGGTTTTAGAAATGCTCAGAAAGGGTGTTGTTAATTAGTCTTCTTTCTTAAGTCTGTTGAGTGGTATAGTTTGATATTTGTAGATTGAACGGTCAAGATATAGCTCAAAAGTAAACCACCCCATATTACTCTTTCTGGTATGTTGTACTTATCTACTTAACTAGATAGTATGTAATGTTATGTTATGTTATGTTATTGAAATTTGTAGAGCGCGGCAATTACCCGGAGGTGTCCTGGCGCTGTCTAGAATATCCTGAGGGTCCTGAAACATGGAGAGCTAATAGATGGGTGACCGGGGTTATTCATTAAGGAACAGCCAGGTCTTTAGTTCCTTTCTAAATGACAAAAGGTCTGTCTTAGCCCTGAGATAGAGAGGAAGGTCATTCCAAGCCTTCGCGGCCCCATAGATAAAGCTCCTACCTCCCCAGCGAGCTTTCCTAATGCGCGGGACCTGGGCCAGGTTAGCTTCCTTTGACCGCAGGCTTCTACCCGGCACATACCAGTGCAGTCGGTCCTTCAGGAATTCTGGGCCTAGGCCGTGCAATGCCTTGAAAGTCATGGTCAGTGCCTTGAACCGAATTCGGCTTTTAACAGGGAGCCAGTGCAAGGTTTTTCTTCCCAAGGAAGCCGAAGCGAATCTTGAGGAGCCCGTAAGAAGACGGACTGCAGCATTCTGCAGAATCTGAAGTTTACTCAATGCTCTGTGTTGCGCGTTTAAATAGAGTCCATTGCAGTAATCCAATCTAGCCAAAACCAGCCCCCTGACCACCATGTGCCTACTATCCTGGGGCGGTACAAAAGGAGGTGGTGATGGACAGAGCATCAGAACCAATCAAACACTCACACCCAGTCAACAGATCTGGGTTTGATCCATCACTGTTCTTTAGCCCACTCTGCCACCCCAGTACAGACATGGCCATATGCAAATCAGTCTGACCCTGTGCCTCATGAGAACAGTCCAGCCCGAACTGCCAAGCCATGCCTTCCCTGGACCGGAAACAAGCTTTCTAGGACCGGTTTCTGGCATTTCAGCCGTCTTCAGCCAGGCTTGCTTGAATCCAGTGGCAAAGTGAGCAAGGGACTCACGTCTGAGCATACCCTGCCAACTTATGGCGAACAAAGCGGTACAAATGGGGGTGGTGATGGACGGAGCATCAGAACCAATCAAACACTTACACCCAGTCAACAGATCTGGGTTTGATCCATCACCGTTCTTTAGCCCACTCTGCCACCCCAGTTCAGACATGGCCATATGCAAATCAGTCTGACCCTGTGCCTCATGGGAACAGTCCAGCCCGAACTGCCAAGCCATGCCTTCCCTGGACCGGAAACAAGCTTCCTAGGACCGGCTTCTGGCATTTCAGCCGTCTTCAGCCAGGCTTGCTTGAATCCAGTGGCAAAGTGAGCAAGGGACTCACGTCTGAGCATACCCTGCCAACTTATGGCGAACAAAGCGGTACAAAAGGGGGTGGTGATGGACGGAGCATCAGAACCAATCAAACACTCACACCCAGTCAACAGATCTGGGTTTGATCCATCACCGTTCTTTAGCCCACTCTGCCACCCCAGTTCAGACATGGCCATATGCAAATCAGTCTGACCCTGTGCCTCATGGGAACAGTCCAGCCCGAACGACCAAGCCATGCCTTCCCTGGACCGGAAACAAGCTTCCTAGGACCGGTTTCTGGCATTTCAGCCGTCTTCAGCCAGGCTTGCTTGAATCCAGTGGCAAAGTGAGCAAGGGACTCACGTCTGAGCATACCCTGCCAACTTATGGCAAACAAAGCGGTACAAAAGGGGGTGGTGATGGACGGAGCATCAGAACCAATCAAACACTCACACCCAGTCAACAAATCTGGGTTTGATCCATCACCGTTCTTTAGCCCACTCTGCCACCCCAGTTCAGAAATGGCCATATGCAAATCAGTCTGACCCTGTGCCTCATGGGAACAGTCCAGCCCGAACTGCCAAGCCATGCCTTCCCTGGACCGGAAACAAGCTTCCTAGGACCGGTTTCTGGCATTTCAGCTGTCTTCAGCCAGGCTTGCTTGAATCCAGTGGCAAAGTGAGCAAGGGACTCACGTCTGAGCATACCCTGCCAACTTATGGCGAACAAAGCGGTACAAAAGGGGGTGGTGATGGACGGAGCATCAGAACCAATCAAACACTCACACCCAGTCAATAGATCTGGGTTGGATCCATCACCGTTCTTTAGCCCACTCTTCCACCCCAGTTCAGACATGGCCATATGCAAATCAGTCTGACCCTGTGCCTCATGGGAACAGTCCAGCCCGAAATGCCAAGCCATGCCTTCCCTGGACCGGAAACAAGCTTCATAGGACCGGCTTCTGGCATTTCAGCCGTCTTCAGCCAGGCTTGCTTGAATCCAGTGGCAAAGTGAGCAAGGGACTCACGTCTGAGCATACCCTGCCAACTTATGGCGAACAAAGCGGTACAAAAGGGGGTGGTGATGGACGGAGCATCAGAACCAATCAAACACTCACACCCAGTCAACAAATCTGGGTTTGATCCATCACAGTTCTTTAGCCCACTCTGCCACCCCAGTTCAGACATGGCCATATGCAAATCAGTCTGACCCTATGCCTCATGGGAACAGTCCAGCCCGAACTGCCAAGCCATGCCTTCCCTGGACCGGAAACAAGCTTCCTAGGACCGGTTTCTGGCATTTCAGCCGTCTTCAGCCAGGCTTGCTTGAATCCAGTGGCAAAGTGAGCAAGGGACTCACGTCTGAGCATACCCTGCCAACTTATGGCGAACAAAGCGGTACAAAAGGGGGTGGTGATGGACGGAGCATCAGAACCAATCAAACACTCACACCCAGTCAACAGATCTGGGTTTGATCCATCACCAATCTTTAGCCCACTCTGCCACCCCAGTTCAGACTTGGCCATATACAAATCAGTCTGACCCTGTGCCTCATGGGAACAGTCCAGCCCGAACTGCCAAGCCATGCCTTCCCTGGACCGGAAACAAGCTTCCTAGGACCGGTTTCTGGCATTTCAGCCGTCTTCAGCCAGGCTTGCTTGAATCCAGTGGCAAAGTGAGCAAGGGACTCACGTCTGAGCATACCCTGCCAACTTATGGCGAACAAAGCAGTACAAAACGAGGTGGTGATGGATGGAGCATCAGAACTGTTAGAAATGGGATTTCTGGTTGGCTAAGGCTTGCGCCAAAGTCAGGCAGAAACCACCACTCTAGTCAGGGCAAGGAAGTTACACGCCAAAGATAACCCCTGCTCACCCCCTTGGTAGCTTGGCACGAGCAGACAGGCTTATCCCTGAGGCGATGTGTAAAGCGTTTGCGCGCGCACCCAGCAACAACACCCAAGGCCCACCACAAAGGAAACTCCACACAAGGTATTCTATAAAAATAGCCTTTGTATTATACACAACACATTAGATAAAAACACACACTTTACAATGTGCCAACAGGCACGGGCAGAATTTACAAGGGATTATATGTACAGGGCCACATGGACCACTGTCAGGAATTAGCACTTTTTAGAAATAGGAATAATACTTTAGACCATAGCACTTACAATCACTGTAGCACTAAAATAGAACATGTAGCACCCAACCAGTAACTACTGGCGCAATTATGGCCTCAGCGTCATCACACTAGCATCAGGTAAGTACCACCTACGCAACCCTAACCACCTTAGGAAAATATTGCGCAGGGAATCAGGACCTCACTAACACCACCTGTACTAGGGAGAAAACAACCACCTAAGTATCACAATACCTGTAGGGGTAAACGCACTTTACACATGATGCATCACATTCAGAGGTGTAGAACAAGGGAAACACATGATGCATAAAATACATTCAGCGGTGCAGGAAAGGAACAATAGCGCAAAACTCACATTCGCCACCACCTGTGGCAGACCCTATGCCAACTGGCCTTGTCGGGGCTAGGACGCCCTATGTCCCAGTAAAGCTGCGCCAGCCAAAATGTAAATTATCCCCAACCTAAACGTGGCAGTTGCCCACTAAGTGCTGGGCAACTGGAGAAATGCTGGGGCCAACGTTGGAGCCTCCCAGGGCTCTGAAACAAATGAAATGCCCCCTAGAGCCTCCGTGGCTCTGTATGTCGCTGTGGGGCAAGGTGGGAGTGGCCCGCTGCCATCTGGGGCCACTCAGTCACAAGAGAAATGCCCCCGAGTACGTGGGAGCCTCACTGGGCTCAACAAAACACAATCCCCACGTTGGAGCGCTCTGAGCGCTCTGAACACTCAGCTGTGTTCACGTTGGAGCGCCTCGCGCTCTCACAGAAGCATGCCCCCAAACGCTGCCGCTGCCCACTGTCAGGCGGGGCAGCGGAAAAATGAGCCTTGGTTCCGGGAGCGGCCCGCTGTTATCTGGGGCCGCTCTCGCGCAAAGAATGCCCCCAGAACGTTGGGAGCCTCACGGGCTCAAAGAGAAATGCCCCCGTTCGTTGGAGCGTCAGGCGCTCTGGCACAAGGCCGCCCCCACTCACCGGGGCAGCCGGCTCCTTACGGCGGTAGTTGAAAATGCAGCCCGGACCCCCCTCAGTGCCCTCACTCACCGGACTGACGCGGGGCCTCCTCCCTGCGGGGGACGCCTCCTCCGGTGGGTGCGTGGGGCTGTCCTCTGTCTCTGGCTCACCGGGACTTCGTCGGGGATCCGGCGAGGCTGCCGGACTGCTTCCTCCTCTTCACTTTGTTGCAGGAGCGCGGGGTAGGCTCCCGTCCGCTTCCTGGGTTGGGCCACGCCCCCGTCCCTTCCGAGACTGCCTGACTTCCTTTCCACTCGGCCGCGGCGGTGATTTGGATACGGCGGCAATGAGGGGTGGGCTCCCTCAATTAAACCACGGCGATAGCGGGGTAGGCTCCCGCTATCAAAATAAACCATTAAGCGGGGTGGGCACCCGCCTTGGAACACGGCAGACAAGCGGGGAATCCCACGCCGGGGTTCCCTCGCTAAATATTGCAGCTCAGCGCTGCTGGGGCCACAATAGAGCGCTCCTAGCGCTATAGGCAAATCAAAGCGTTTCCAGGCGCTTAGGGACACAAATAAGTGCTCCCAGCGCTTTAGGGCCAAATAATCCCAAAATCAGCAAAGTTCTCCCTTGCAGGCAGCAGGGCAGGGGTGGGGGGCAAGGCTGGACCCAGAGCCAGCTCACTGGGCCTCCAGGCAGGGAGGTAGTCCAAGTGGCGGTCCTCTGGTCCAGCAGCAGCAGCAGCCCCCCCTCAGGTAAGATCCTGGCAGAGAACAGTTTCTGTGGGGACACAGCCCCATTTTTATACAGCAAACCCCTTTGTTCTGGGTTCAGGGTGATGAGGAAAACCAGTCGCAGCTGGTTGGGGAGCACCCTTGATGTGCTCAGCCCCTCACTCTATTCATTGGCAGGGCTAGGGTCGTCAGTCGCACCGCAGGGGGCGGGGCCAGCATTGTGTGTGGAAAACCCTGTCCTATTCAGGACCCAGGTGTACTCCTCCCACCCATCTAGCTGCTGATCTCCCCATTCACCACTGGGTGACTCATCCTGACACTGGGGAATCCCTAGCCCGTCACATGACATGACCAGCCAATCATGCGACAGACACGCTGCACACAGAAGTGCCCACTTCTAGAAGTGGCACTTCCACACTAGGTACATGCACGCCGCACACATCATCACGCAGCATTCACTCCCACGAGTCCGCACATACCAAACTCGGGCCTGTACACCCCACGCATCAGGAACTACTAGGGACACATACATTCCCCATGCATTCCTATGGGAGGGCAGGCCTATCTCACCACATGCACTCAGAGCACGCACGCACTTTACCCTGGGACACAGGGAAAGTGCGCAGAGACCAAAAATTACCACACCAAGTCACCAGTAAAAAGCAAAAAAAAAGTCCAGGGGTGAACCTGCCAGAAGGGCCAAGTCCAACACAACCCCCTTCCAGCCAAAACGCAGGGCAGACCAATCACCACCGTGATGGACTTCCCTGCTTGGGGCGATAGAACACGGACGCGGGCCCGCAACTGCAGGGACACCCTCCGGTTCTACGCCACGGTGAACCCATGGAATTCTTTCTAACACCACTGTCTGGACCAACTGGGCTACCCCACTGGTACTCCCAAGCTGTCCGCGGCCAAGACCAGGCCCTAGGCCACCCAGGTGCCACTGGTCTTTGCCTAACCACAGAGTGGGGGGTAGTAACCCCTGGCACATAGCGGCCATTCTCCACTCTTCCTCTCTGAAAGACAGGACTAGACTGCCACTGGTTCTCCAGCCTAGGGTCTACACCCTCAGGCGGACCAGGAGTCTCAGGGAAGGCTCTCCTCCCCCTACCTCTTCTCCTAGGGTTCCTCCTCCTCTGGCGAGGGGTACACCTAGAACGCCATTCCAACACAGGGTTTAACCCCTCAGGTTGTACCGGGGGCAGAGGTGGGCTCTCCCACCCTCTGCACCCCCTTCCAGAGCCCTGCTCCCTACCAACTGGGGCGGTACCTCTGGAAGAAGAACTGGTCGGGACGCTGGTTACAGACGTCCCACCCTTCAGGTCAGGCTGATCCCGAACCTGGCCTTCCAACCTCCGGCCTAGAACCTTTGGTGGAATAATTGCCTGGCACTCCAGGACTTCTGGGGATTTCCACTCCATCCCTCTGAGGCTATCAAATGACACATATGTCGAGCGACTGTCTGTCTGGCGCTGATCTCCCGTCCCCTGTCCACCTGACAGTGCGCGGAGATCCCCCAGAACAGAAGTGGTGCCACCCTGGTCACTACACGGGATCCTAGCCCAACTGGGTAGTCCCTGACCCACAGGCTCTTCCACTGGGGAACTCATCCCCCAATCACTCCTCACACTGGACTCCTGTACCCTCCCTACCGGAGCGGTACTGCCAGATTCTAGAACCACAGGAGCCCTGGTTACAGGTGCTCCAGGTCCTCTACACACTAAGAGATCTTCCCCAAGTGGAGTAACAGGACAGCCTAGGTCCCCAACTTGGTGTTCCCTCAAGAAACCATCCAAGTCCTGAGGCAGGGTTTCGTGCGTCTGGGGACCCTCGGTCACCCTCTCACTCCTGCTCCACTGAGCCAGGCAGTGAGCCCCTACACCCTCCTCGCTATCCTGGGACCTAGCTGGGCTACACTGAGCCTCCTCCACCACGCTGGGCTGGAGGATCTCTGAACCACTACTGTTGGAATTACTCTCTAATGACACTAGAGGACCTCTAGCACTTTCCCAGTGCTCTGCTTCCTCTGCAAGCTCCCAAGGACAAAAAGAGTCGTACCTCTGCAGGTGTTGGCGCAACCCTGGAGAACAACTACTGAGCATCTGCTCTTTGATAATTATTTTGATCACTGCCTTCAAATCCTCTTCCGGGTTAACCATCAGCCATTCCACCAGTGCATCCTGACAGTCATCCACAAACTCCTCCCAAGACTGGTGAGACAGCTTCCTACTGCCCCTGAATTTCAACCTTAACTCCTCCTCCTGGGAAACAGGTACCAGACTGGGGGAACTGGGACTGGGATTTCCTACACTGGAACCTATCTGGCTGCTACCACTGGACTCAACCCTCCCTGGAGAGTCCAGAAAACCACAACTGCGCTCAGGGGATAACCTACCCTCCAGAGCTAGTTTCTCTCTGGCAAAGGCCCTCTCAGCCTCCGCCATCTGTCTTTTGACCTCCAGCTGCGCCATCGCCTGGGCATGCTGCAACCTGAGCTTTTCTAACGTCAGCTGGTGCTCCCTTTCTTTCCAGGCAAAGTGAGCAAGGGACTCACGTCTGAGCATACCCTGCCAACTCATGGCGAACAAAGCGGTACAAAAGGGGGTGGTGACGGACGGAGCATCAGAACCAATCAAACACTCACACCCAGTCAACAGATCTGGGTTTGATCCATCACCGTTCTTTAGCCCACTCTGCCACCCCAGTTCAGACATGGCCATATGCAAATCAGTCTGACCCTGTGCCTCATGGGAACAGTCCAGCCCGAACTGCCAAGCCATGCCTTCCCTGGACCGGAAACAAGCTTCCTAGGACCGGTTTCTGGCATTTCAGCCGTCTTCAGCCAGGCTTGCTTGAATCCAGTGGCAAAGTTAGCAAGGGACTCACGTCTGAGCATACCCTGCCAACTTATGGCGAACAAAGCGGTACAAAAGGGGGTGGTGATGGATGGAGCATCAGAACCAATCAAACACTCACACCCAGTCAACAGATCTGGGTCTGATCCATCACCGTTCTTTAGCCCACTCTGCCACCCCAGTTCAGACATGGCCATATGCAAATCAGTCTGACCCTGTGCCTCATGGGAACAGTCCAGCCCGAACTGCCAAGCCAAGCCATGCCATGCCATGCCTTCCCTGGACCGGAAACAAGCTTCCTAGGACCGGTTTCTGGCATTTCAGCCGTCTTCAGCCAGGCTTGCTTGAATCCAGTGGCAAAGTGAGCAAGGGACTCACGTCTGAGCATACCCTGCCAACTTATGGCGAACAAAGCGGTACAAAAGGGGGTGGTGATGGACGGAGCATCAGAACCAATCAAACACTCACACCCAGTCAACAGATCTGGGTTTGATCCATCACCGTTCTTTAGCCCACTCTGCCACCCCAGTTCAGACATGGCCATATGCAAATCAGTCTGACCCTGTGCCTCATGGGAACAGTCCAGCCTGAACTGCCAAGCCATGCCTTCCCTGGACCGGAAACAAGCTTCCTAGGGCCGGTTTCTGGCATTTCAGCCGTCTTCAGCCAGGCTCGCTTGAATCCAGTGGCAAAGTGAGCAAGGGACTCACGTCTGAGCATACCCTGCCAACTTATGGCGAACAAAGCGGTACAAAAGGGGGTGGTGATGGACGGAGCATCAGAACCAATCAAACACTCACACCCAGTCAACAGATCTGGGTTTGATCCATCACCGTTCTGGGGCAGCAGGGGTAGCACTTTCCTCAGCATCCTGATGGTGTACATAGTTTTGGATGTCACCTCCTTGATATGATGCTCAAGCGTCAGTCGATCATCGAGGATTATGCCGAGGTTTTTGGCTTTTACAACCGGAACTGGAAGCGTACCCATAGAATCAGGCCAGCAGGCCGGGGTCCAGAAATTGGAGGTGTTTCCGAACAGAATAACCCCCGTTTTGTCTGAATTCAATTTGAGGCAGTTCTTAGCCATCCAGCTCCCTACTGCTAACATACATTCCCGCAGACGCCCTTCCGTATCAACCTCCCCCCCTGGAGTCAGAGATACCACGATTTGAGTGTCATCCGCGTAAGAGGTGATACCAAATCCATATGCGCTGATAACGGGTGCCAATGCGCTCACATAAATGTTAAAAAGGGTGGGGCTAAGTGAGGACCCCTAAGGGACACCACTAGGTGTGGAAAAAGGTTTAGACTGGAACTCCCCCAGAGTTACCACTTGTTTTCTATCTGTAAGAAAAGATCTGATAAGGTCCCAAGCTTTACCACCGATACCACAGGTTTTTAAGCGATTAAGGAGTATTGAGTGGTGGACCGTATCAAATGCTGCGGACAGATCGAGCAGGATCAGAGCCACCTTACCTCCCTGATCCACTGCCTCTATAATCTCTTCCGTGGCTTTAACCAAGGCGGACTCCGTACTATGACCTGGCCTAAAGCCATATTGAGTAGGGTCAAGCGCCTGTGTATCTACCAAAAAGAGACTAAGTTGCCTGTTCAGGAATTTTTCGACCAGTTTTGCAGGTAGGGGAAGTCTGGCGATCGGGCGAAAGCTATTAGGGTCATTGGTAGGAAGGTTGGATTTTTTTAGTAATGGTAGAATCGATGCTAGTTTCCACTGCCTTGGAAAAAGACCGGTCTCAAACATAAGGTTAAATATACTAGTAAGCCTCTTGGCAATCAGACCCGACGCCAGTTTAGCCACCCTGCTAGGGCAGGGATCAAAAGGGGAGCCTGAGTTAATTTCCATCAGGCCATTTTGTGTTTCCAGAGTAGAGATTGTCCGGAATTTGTCAAAGGTTGGGCCGGAGGCATCCTCTAACCTTGGGCCTTCCCTGCTCATGTCCATAGAGCCAGTACTTCCCTCACTAAAAACCCCAAAAATAACTTCCACCTTGGCCAGAAAGAATTCGGCCAGGTCTTCACATAGTTGTTGGCTCGGTTGAACCGGCCTTGGCTTTGGCGATGCCAACATCACCACCGTCTTAAACAGTTCTTTTGCTGCGTTTTTAGACTCTAAAATCTGGGCGGCAAAGTATCTTTGTTTGGCTGACGCACTTACTTGTTTATAGGTCTGTAAGCTAATTTTATATGCTTTTCTCTCGGCTTCTTCGTAATTGCTCCTCCATGCGCGTTCAAGCTGCTTACAGTTAAGCTTTTGGATCCTAAGCTCCTGCGAGTACCATGGGGCAGAGGGCTGTGTTCTCTTTGGCCGTAGTACTTTAATCGGAGCAAGTCTGTCGCAGGCCTGCTGCAGCCAGCCCGTATAACTTTGACAAGCGCTCTCCACATCATCTAACATACAGACTGCTGAGGAGGATAGCATCTTATTAAAAGAAACTTCCTCCACCTTATTCCAGGCTCGGATTTTTATAACGTTCTTTCGGCCAATGGTTTCATTGCCAGGATTGCCTAGTCGTATCTCAAACTGAACTGCAGCATGGTCGGACCATGCCAGAGGGAGAAGGCCCTGGAAATGGAGATTACTTTGGTTGGAAAAAACCCCATCCAGGGTATGCCCTCCCCTGTGCGTAGGTCCTTCAACCCGCTGCCTGAGATCTGCTGACAGCATTAGGTCATGCAAAGCCATGGTGTCCCCATCTTCTCTTGATTCTAGGTGGAAGTTAAAATCCCCCAGGACTGTAAAGGCCCTGGAAATCAGCCCCTCCTCCAATAGCGTTCCAACGGAGGCCAGGAAGGAGTTCCGGATCCCAGGTGGCCTGTAAACAAGACAACCCTTAAAAGATTGGTGATGGGTTAACATGAGATTAAAGAATAGGGCTTCGCAAGTATCCATGGGGATGGGTTGGAAGGATGCTTTGATGGAATGGTGATATATCACCGCCAGACCTCCGCCTTTCCTTAATGGCCTATCCATAGTGTAGGAAAGGAAGTCCGGGGGGGTGGCCTTCACCATGTCTGGCCCTGCGGATGGATCGGTCCATTTTTCGGTTATGAAGGCTACCTTAACCTCCAGTTCCTCCATAAGTCTAGCACATTCAAGACTATGCTTGACTAGGGACCTTGCATTTAACAAAATGCAAGCTAAAGAGCGATCCTTCTTGGCCTCGGCCTCTCCCCTCTTCCCTTCCTTAATGGAAATGGGGATATTAAGAATTCTCGGAATACTGGAGGCACAGCCTGAACAGTAATCGGGGGAAATTAAGGGCAGATCCTTCGGTGCCAAGCATGGGCAATTTAAGGTAGTCCCCTCTCTAAGGTTCAGCAAGGTACGGCTGTCATATCTGAGGATTGGCTTGGTAACCGGGTCGAAATCGGCAGAGTCCCTGGCGCTAGGCGCTAAACTGGCGCGGACGGGCGCAGACGGGCTTGCCTTAGGCGCGCCTTCGGCGCGCCAGTGTCGCGCTCGCGCCAGGTCGTCACTTTATACGCAGTCAGGGAGCCTAGCCCGCTGACCTGCGTACATCCAAGATGGCGGCCAAAATCGAGAGCTCCGCCTCTATCCCAGACATGCCCCAAAATCAATTAAAAACTACAAACAGGATAAAAAGCAAGTAGCAGCAAATTATCAGACTCATCTATGTAATCAGATTGTATTTATATAGTTGTATGTATATTTACTGAATTATTGAGAGGTGCCTGACTGATTGCAGAAGTGCACACGTAGTGAATATGTGATTTTATAAGTACACGAGAAATAATTTACAGATTCTATATTGTGCAATCACCCAGTTGGTATCCAAGCACTAACCATGCATACATGCAATGACTCAAGCAATAACTCATGCAGAGGTAAAATCTCCAGAGCACTACACATGCAGTCCAGCAATCCCCCTGTCACTCCCTGTGTACTCTTTCAATCACTCTGTTATTGTTATTGTTATTGTTAAATTGTATTTATAGAGCGCCAATCACCCGAAGGTCTCTAAGCGCCATAACATAGATCAGAGGTCCAGAATCCTTTCGCAGAACTATACTCAACACATAGCGGAGTAAACAGAAGGATTTTAAATCTCCTCCAGAATGGTAGTAACCTGGCTTCCTTACTCATAGCGTCTGGTAGTTTGTTCCAGACCTGGGGGATGGTAACTGAAAATACCCGGCCCCCCTATGGTCGTTCCATTAAACGTGGGCAGACTAACAAGCAAGGCTCTGATGACCAAAGATAGCATCCGGGCACATAAGGCCTCAGGCGGTCTTTGATGTATTTGGGTGCCTCTCCAAACTAAGACTTGTGTGCAATGCACAGCCCCTTAAATGTAACCCTTTGCTTGATGGGAAGCCAGTGTAACTGCTGCAGCAGAGGGGTGGATGGGCTTTTCTTGGCAGTTTATAAATCAACCTTGCCGCATCATTCATAACCACTTGGAGCTTCCCCAGAGGTTTTTCGGGAAGCCCAGTGTAGACTGCGTTGCCATGGTCCAGGATTAATGCCGTCCCGACCGTCTGCATGGTGGAAAAGACAACAAGGTTACAGTTTCCAAAGTTGCCGCATTAGGCCAATCCAGCTCCCCACTACAGCAGATACCTGGCTATTTACGGTTAATCCAGTGTCCAACTTTATACCCAGGCTCTTCACTGCTGGCACCGGTGTTGGGGTGGTGCCCACCTCTTGAGGCCCAAAAAGACTGGACCAGGGCAAGACCCCTGAAGTAAGAGGAAGAACTTCTGTTTTATTTGGATTTACCTTCAGTGAATTAGCGGTCATCCAGTTCATAGAGAACTGGAGGATATTCTGGACGATTCACAGTGTCAAATGCAGCTGAGAGGTCCAATAAGATTAAAGATGAAAAGGTCTTCTTATCAGCTGCAAGCCGCAGGTCATCCAGAACTGAGAGCATCACAATCTCAGTGCTGTTGTGCACCCTGAAACCGGCTTGCCGAGTGTGTAGCAGCTGATGTTGTTCAACGAAAGACAAGAGGACTCTAAGTACGTGTTGTTCAGGAACTTTAGCCAGGAAGGGGAGTCTGGAAAGGGGTCTGAAGTTTTTGAGAATCTTGCCACTCTGCCAGCACCATATAGTTATGTAATCACTGTGCCAAAATCCAAGTACTTATAAACTCTCCTCGCACTACTCTAATTATCCAGTCACTACCCATGTACTCATGGAATGATCCAGGCACTACCACTTGAACTGCTACAATCACTGTGTACTACATTTCAGTCCTCTAACCACCTACACACTTCTCATTCACTTCTTCAATTCTCCTGGTAGTACTCATGCAGTCTTGCAATCACACTGTCACTCCCTGTGCACTCCTCCAGTCACACAGCCACTACCATGTACTATTCGAAACACTCTGCCAATACCCAAGCACTTATAAATTCACCATGCACTCTCCTCGCAGTATTCTAATCATCCAGTCACTAACCATGTACTCATTCAATGATTCAGGCACTAACACATGCACTGCTACAATCCCTGTGTACTACCCGTTCAGTCCTCTAACCACCTACACACTTTGCATTCCCTCCTTTAATTGCCCTGGTAGTACCCATACTGTCCAGCAATCATCCTGTCACTCCCCGTGCACTCCTCCAGTCACAGAGCCACTACCTTGTACTAATCCAAACACTCCGCCAATAACCAAGCGCTTATAAATTCACCATGCACTCTCCTTGTAGTACTCTAATCATCCACTAAGAACCCATGTACTCGTGCAATGACCCAGTCACTAACACAAGCACTGCTGCAATCCTTTGAGGACTATCTATGCAGTCCAGTAATCACCCTGTCACTCCCTGTGCATTCCTCCAGTCACCCAGCCACTACCATGTACTAATACAAACTCTCTGCTAATACCCAAGCACTTATAAATTCACTGAGGCACTCTCCTTGCAGTTTTCTAATCTTTCAGTCAGTAGCTATGTACTCCTGCAATGATCCAGGCACTAACTAATCACTGTTACAATCCCCTATGCACTACCCATACAGTCCTGTAACCACTTACACACTTCTCATTTGCTACTTCAATTCCCCAGGTAGTACCGATGCAGTCCCGAATTCACACTATCACTCCCTGTGCATGCCTCCAATCACCCAGCCACTACCATGTACTAATCCAAACATTCCGCCAATACCCAAGCACTTATAAATTCACTATGCACTCTCCTTGCAGTACACTAATAATCCAGTCACTACCCATGTACTCATGCAATGATCCAGGCACTAACACATGCACTGCTACAATCCCTGTGTACTATTCATGCAGTCCTCTAAACACCTACATACTTCTCATTTGCTCTTTCAATTCCCCTGGTAATACCCATGCAGTACAGCAATCTCCCTGTCACTCCCTGTGCACTCCTCCAGTCACCCATTCTCTACCATGTACTAATCTAAACACTCTGCCAATACCCAAGCACTTATAAATTCACTCAGACACTCTCCTTGCAGTATTCTAATATTTCATTCAGTAGCTATGTACTCCTGCAATGATCCAGGCACTAACTGACTACTGTTACAATCCCCTATACACTACCCATACAGTCCTGTAACCACTTACACACTTCTCATTTGCTCCTTCAATTCTCCTGGTCGTACTGATGCAGTCCAGCAATGACACTGTCACACCCTGTAAACTCCTCCAGTCACACAGCCACTACCATGTACTAATCCAAACACTCTGCTAATACCGCAATGCACTTATAAATTCACCATGCACTCTCCTCGCAGTACTTTAATCATCCAGTCACTAACCATGTACTCATGCAATGATGCAGGCACTAACATATGCACTGCTACAATCCCTGTGTACTACCCGTGCAGTCCTCTAACCACCTACACACTTCGCATTCGCTCCTTTAATTGCCCTGGTAGTACCCATACAGTCCAGCAACCACCCTGTCACTCCCCGTGCACTCCTCCAGTCACCCAGCCACTACCATGTACTAATCCAAACACTCCACCAAAACCCAAGCACTTATACATTCACTCAGGCACTCTCCTTGCAGTATTCTAATCTTTTAGTCAGTGCTAGCTATGTACTCCTGCAATGATCCAGGCACTAACTGATTACTGTTACAATCCCCTATGCACTACCCATATAGTCCTGTAAACACTTACATACTTCTCATTTGCTCCTTCAATTCCCCAGGTAGCACCCATGCAGTCCCGCAATCACACTGTCGCTCCATATGCACTCCTCCAGTCACACAGCCACTACCACGTACTAATCCAAGCACTCCTCCAATACTCAACCACTTATAAATTCACCACGCACTCTCCTTGCAGTACTCTAATCGTCCACTCTGTACCCATGCACTCATGCAATGACCCATTCACTAACAAATTGCACTGCTGCAATCCTTTGAAGACTACCGATGCAGTCCAGTAATCTCCATGGTACTACCTATGCAGTCCTTCAATCACCCAGGCAAACATATGTCCTTATCCAATCACTGCAACAAAACCCAAGTACTAATAAATTCACCATGCACTCTCCTCGCAGTACTCTAATCATCCAGTCACTACCCATGTTGTCATGCAATGATCTAGGCACTAACACATGCACTGCTACAATCCCTGTGTACTACTTATGCAGTCCTCTAACCACCTACATACTTCTCATTCGCTCTTTCAATTCCCCTGGTAGTACCCATGCAGTACAGTAATCTCCCTGTCACTCCCCGTGCACTCCTCCAGTCACCTATTCTCTACCATGTACTAATCCAAACACTCTGCCAATACCCAATCACTTATATATTCACTCAGGCACTCTCCTTGTAGTATTCTAATATTTCATTCAGTAGCTATGTACTCCTGCAGTGATCCAGGCACTAACTGATTACTGTTACAATCCCCTATGCACTACCCATACAGTCCTGTAACCACTTACACACTTCTCATTTGTTCCTTCAATTCTCCTGATAGTACTGATGCAGTCCAGCAATCACACTGTCACTCCCTGTACACTCCTCCAGTCACACAGCCACTACATTGTACTAATCCAAACACTCTGTAATACCCAAGCACTTATAAATTCACCATGCACTCTCCTCGCAGTTCTCTAATCATCCAGTCACTAACCATATACTCATGCAATGATGCAGGCACTAACACATGCACTGCTACAATCCCTGTGTACTACCCATGCAGAACTCTAACCACCTACACACTTCGCATTCGCTCCTTTAATTGCCCTGGTAGTACCCATACAGTCCAGCAACCACCCTGTCACTCCCCGTGCACTCCTCCAGTCACCCAGCCACTACCATGTACTAATCCAAACACTTCGCCAATAACCAAACACTTAGAAATTCACCATGCACTCTCCTTGTAGTACTCTAATCATCCACTAAGTACCCATGTACTCGTGCAATGACCCAGTCACTAACACAAGCACTGCTGCAATCCTTTGAGGACTATCTATGCAGTCCAATAATTACTCTGTCACTCCCCATGCACTCCTCCAGTCACCCAGCCACTACCATGTACAAATCCAAACACTCTGCCAATACCCAAGCACTTATAAATTCACTGAGGCTCTCTCCTTGCAGTATTCTAATCTTTCAGTCAGTAACTATGTACTCCTGCAATGATCCAGGCACTAACTAATCACTGTTACAATCCCCTATGCACTACTCATACAGTCCTGTAACCACTTACACACTTCTCATTTGCTACTTCAATTCCCCAGGTAGTACCCATACAGTCCCGAAACCACACTATCACTCCCTGTGCATGCCTCCAATCACCCAGCCACTACCATGTACTAATCCAAACACTCCGCCAATACCCAAGCACTTATAAATTCACTATGCACTCTCCTTGCAGTACACTAATAATCCAGTCACTACCCATGTACTCATGCAATGACCCAGACACTAACACATGCAGTGCTGCAATCACATGTGCACTACCCATGCAGTCCTCTAACCACCTAGACACTGCTCATTCATACTCTTCCAATCACTCAACCACCACTTATATACTAATGCAATCACCCAGGCATTATGCATCCACTCATGCAATAACTTAGGGATTACAAATACACTTGTGCAATCATGCAAGCAGTACTCATGCACTCATACAATCACCATGCACTACCCATGCACTCTCTGAATAAATTATGCTCTACACATATACTCCAGCAATCATCTGACATTAGCATGCAATAATTTCTCTTTTGAAACCAGATAAGGTAGTTCTGAAAAGAACTCTCTTTTTTCTTCTTTTTTTGTTTTTAATTTTGTTTGTGTTTTTTGTTTTAAACAATTTTGTAATTTTTTTTGGTGCTTTTGGAAAACCGAAAAAAACAACAGGCTAAAGTCTTTACTTTTGGAATTGTAAAGTCATTCCAACAAAAAAATTTAAATAAATTAGCAGCGATGGTTCCTTGCTGCAGAACAAACAGCATCCACAGATTGTTCACCACAGCATAGTATGGCGTTGTATTTTATGCATTGCTGTTTTAAGCTTTCAAATTCTGAGCGTATGTCCGGCCCTCGAGATGATGTAGTTGACACTCCTGAAGTCCCGGGACCAGCTCCCTGGTCACCTTGCTGCATATTTTGTTGTGCACGTCACATCTGCTCCAGAGCAAAATGTCTTGGATGTATTGTCTGGAGGTGCTTGTACATACTCGACGTCCCACAAGAGTATTTTTTGTCACTCCCTCTAGACAAAATCCATGGACAGAGAGAACAGCTGACCTTCCTTGAATTCACTTTCTTTTCACCATCTGGGATGGTGAAAAACTTCCAGACGATGGATTCTGGTCTCTATTTTGGGAGGTGGTTCTTCAATCTCCTCTTCATCAGAAGTATGTTGTTACTCAGGATTGGAAGAAGCCATTTCCAAAAAGTTCCAATAAACACCCAAATAATTTACAGACTAGCTGCAAAAACACAACAGGTGTCTCTCCAGTGAAGCTGCAGAGAGAATGACAAAAATGGGTGGGGTCCTTGAACTGCTAGAATGGAAAACCTTATGAACCAATGAAATGCTTTTGTTTAAAGTCACATGGGAGCCGTGCAAGCAGCGCGCACCTGACGTGACTTCGCGAAAATATATTTAACAATAATATACGTTTATTACAAGTAGAATTATCTGATTTTTATAAATAGGTTAGATAATCTCTTGCTCTCATATACACATTTAAGTTTAATACATATAGTTTTAAATCATAAAAAAAAAATTGTGGGAGTCGCGCACCCGACGCGACCCCATAAGTATATGACGTTACGCGGGGCCCGGCACCACGCACCTGTCTCATACCAAACACGCACACAACACGATCCCATACATATATGACGTTATGCAGGCCCAGGCCCCGCGCACCCGTAGCACACCAAACGCGCATCCTTCAAAACTTTAGCAATATGGCGGCTTGAATCCGCGCACCCACCGAGATGGGTACACGATGGGTACGCGACTCCACTATTTCCTCCCCCCCAAAAAATTGTTATATATATATTAGAACACACAAGACATTACATAATTTAAAAAAATAAATAAATAATAATTAAAGGACATTACAGTTCAAAAATACCACTAAAAAAAAAAATTCAAATTACAGAAAAAAGATAGGTTTTATAAATATTATAAACTAAAATTACCATTTAAAAAACCTTTGACCTTCACTGAAAAAACCATAGGTTTCAGGGACGTTATAGTTAGAAATGTTCATTTAAAAAACTTTTGAAGTTCACTGAAAAAAGCCATAGGTTTCAGGAATGTTATAGTTAGAAATTAGAATTTAAAAAAACATAGAATTTCACATATTACATCACTCATGACATGGTCAGTGACATGACCGATGACATCACTGATGACATCTCAAAGGACATCACTGATTACATCATCTACGTGATAATCTGATGCACCTCCTCACACCCTAATATAACATTTGATACACCCACTCTAAAATGCAGACTACCATTTTCGAAACCATAGACACACCAATACCAGTTACTACATACCCACTCACTGATTCCTAGCTCTACACACACATCCACTCATTCACCCATAAAATTACTCATACATGCAGTCACACACTTATCCATACAGCCACTCTCACAATCACTCACTCGCACATGTAGTCATCTATATACTCTAACACTCACATATACTGCATTTCACATATGTAGTTATGTAGTTACTCACACATGTACCACTGAGACATACATTCACTCACCAACACAGCCATGTGGCCGTACTAAGTTGACAGATTAAGTCCTCTTGAATCCTAAGGGTCCCTAGGGTCAAACTAGCCCACTAGGTACCTCCAGTAAGCGCCACAGAGCTGCGTTCCAGAGAGGAGTAAAAAGGGGCGTGGCCTCTGAACACCTGTCTGAACACCTGTCTGCAACGCAGCTCCCTGGTGCATACTGGAGATACCTGTTGGGCTTGTTGGCCCTCAGGTACCCTCAGTATTAAAAGAGAGTTAATCCCCCAACTTAAAATGCGCCACGGGGCGTGTTTGCACAGTGGTGAAGGAAGGGGGCGTGGCCTGAAGTGACATGTCTGCAAACACACCCTGTGGCGTGGTTTAAGTTGGGGAATGAATTCCTCCTCAGTCCTGAGGGTCCTTGGGGGCCAACTAGCCCACCAGGTACCTCCAGTATGCGCCAGAGAGCTGCGTTGCAGAGAGATGTTCAGAAGCCACGCCCCTTTTTACAACACTTTTTTGCTTACTGGAGGTACCTGGTGGGCTAGTTGGCCCCCAGGGACCCTCAGGATTGAAGAGAAATTAATTCCCCAACTTAAACCGCGCCACAGGGTGTGTTTGCACACATGTCAACTCAGGCCCTGCCTCCTCCCTTCACCACTGTGCAAACGCGCCCGTGGTGCGTTTTAAGTTGGGGGATTAACTCCTCTTAAATCCTGAGGGTCCCTGAGGTGCAACTAGCCTACCAGCTACCTCCACTACATGCCACAGAGCTGCGTTGCAGAGAAGTGTAAAAAGGGGCGTGGCCTCAGAACACCTCTCTGCAACGCAGCCCCTTGGCGACTACTGGAGGTTTCTGGTGGGCTAGTTGGCCCCCAGGGACCCCCAGTATTCAAGGGGAATTTGTTCCCCATCTGCAAACGCACCAGGGGGCGCGTTTGCAGAGTGCTGAAAGGAGGGGGCGTGGCCACCGGCGTGATGCCGGTCTTTTTTTTTTTTTTTTTTTACAAAGGGGGGCTGTGTAGCCCCCGTTCTTTTTCTTATTTTTTGGCCCTGGGGACCCCATAAACCAGGGCCTGCCCCCCTATTTTTTTTTTAAATTAAAAACTTCGGAAGGGAGCCGCGTGGCCCCCCTCCTGTGGCCTTAATTGGCCCCGGGGACCCCATCCCCAGGGGCTTGGCCTTTTTTTATTTAGTGCTTTTTTTTGGAGGGGTGGCTGCCTTGCCTCCCTCCTCTGGCCACTTACGGCCCCGGGGACCCCATCCCCCAGGGCTGGCCTTTCTATTTATTCAGTTTTAATTTTTGGGGAGGGGGCCACGTGGCCTCCCTCCCGGGCCACTAATAGCCCCGAGGACCCCATCCCCCGGGGCTGACCCTCTCCGTTGGAGACTGTGAAGGGGGTCACAATCCCCCCACAGTCCTGCCGGCTCCCCGTGTCCCTTGGGGGCCGGCATTGCTTTTCCACATGGGGAGCTGCCGACATGCAGCTCCCTGTGTGGAAAAGCAATTTGGTTTGAATTTTGAAAGAGAGAGCAGGTTTCCCTGCTCTCTCTTTCCAGATCCAAATCAAGTCAAATCAAGTTTGCTATGGCAGGGCGGAAGGCGCGAGGTTCCCGCCCTGCCATAAAACGCGTTTTCTCATGTTATTTCCCATAGGAAATTTTAGACACGGCTACAGCCCGAACTGCTGAACAGAATTACGCCACATTTTGCAAAAAGGTAGCCCTTGATTCAGAAAGCGCCCTTTTTTTTAAATGGTGTAAATCCGTTCAGTAGTTCCTGAGAAATTAAAAAAATAGTGCTCAAAAAATAATTTTCCAATAGGGAACTTTAGACACTGTTATAGCAAAAACTGCCAAACGGAATTACACCAAATTTGGCAAAAAGGTACTGCTTGGCTCAGAAAGCGACCTTTTCAAAAATGGTGTAAATCCGTTCAGTAGTTTTTGAGAAATTAAGGAATAAAAATATATATATATCTATGGCCGCGCTGGATCCGCATACCCTGCCAAGCATGAGCAGTAGGCTAATTGGCTGTCAACACTCCAAACCAGGAAGTGTTGGCAGCCATCTTGTGGAAAACAGAAGGAAAAACACGCAAAACGCAAAAGGGGGCAGAGTAGAAACACCCTGAGCCCCTAGGCCTGCTCAGGGGGTCCCACAAGGAAACCCAGGGCCCCAAATTTATTTTTTTTAATCAGCAAAATCCATGCTGGGTGCGCGGATCCTGCTGATAAAAAAAGAAAAACGAAGCGCGGGCTCCCACGCTTGCTTGGTAATTAGCCCCCGGGGGGCCAAATCCCGGGGGCAAAATTGCTTATGTAAAGGGGAGCCCATAGGGGCCCCCCAGCCCCGGGGACCGCCACCCCTGGGGCTTTTTTCAATTATGTGGGGGTCTCTCAGGCACCCCCAGCCCCGGGGACTGCCACCCCTGGGGCTTCGTATAGTAATGGGTGGGGTGGCTCAAAGGCCCCCCCAAGCCCCGGGGACCACCACCTCTTTGGCTTTGTAGATTGTGAGAGGGGGGGAACGCGGGCCCCCTCCTGGAGCCTTGTCATGGGCCTGGGGACCGCAGTGTCCCAGGGTGCCCACCCCCGGGACACTGTAGTTTGCTATGGCAGGGCGGGAGCCTCGTGCCTCCCTCCCTGCCATAGCAAACTTGGTTTGGATCTGGAAAGAGAGAGCAGGGAAACCTGCTCTCTCTTTCAAAATTCAAACCAAATTGCTTTTCCACACGGGGAGCTGCATGTCAGCAGCTCCCCATGTGGAAAAGCAATGCCGGCTCCCGAGGGACACGGGGAGCCGGCAGGACTGTGGGGGGATTGTGGCCCCCCCACCGTCTCCAACGGTGAAGGCCAGCCCCGGGGGATGGGGTCCTCGGGGCTATTAGTGGCCGCAGAAAAAAAACATAGGTTTCAGGGATGTTATAGTTAGTTGGACATTTCACTCGTACAAAACCAGAGAAATTCTTGTGGGACGTCGAGTAGATACAAGCACCTCCAGACAGTACATCCAAGACATTTTGCTCTGGAGCAGATGTGACATGCACAACAAAATATGCAGCAAGGTGACCAGGAAGCTGGTCCCAGGACTTCAGGAGCCTCAACTACATCATCTCGAGGGCCGGACATATGCTCAGAATTTGCAAGCCTAAAACAATAATGCATAAAATGCAACGCCATACTATGGTTTTTTTTTTGTGAAAAAAAAAAATATATATATATATATATATTCACTGAAAAAACCACAGGTTTCAGGGACGTTATAGTTAGTTGGATATTTCACTCGTAAAAAAACATTCGGACTTATATAGTTAGTTGAGCTAACACTAACTCAGTCGTGTCCCCGCAATGCACTGCTGCTGACATCACATATTATATCATTCCTGACATGGTCAGTGACATCACTGATGACATCACTGATGACATCTCAAATGACATCACTGATGAGGGTGGGTGGGGAGTGCATGACTCTGTGCATAGATGTGTGAGTGGGTGATTCACTGGGTGTATGGGTTCAAGATTGCATGTGTGAAGGTGTATATGGGTGGGTGAGTGTGTGTATGGGTGTGTTGGTGAGTGAATAGATGTGTCAGTGGTACATGTGTGAGTAACTACATATGTGAAAGGCATTATATGTGAGTGTTGGAGTATATAAAGGACTACATGTGAGAGTGAGTGATTGTGAGAGTGGCTGTATGGATGAGTGTGTGCTTGTATCAGTGATTGTATAAGAGAGTAAGTATGTGTTAGTATCTGTATGAATATGTGAGGTGTTGTGTGTATAACTGTATAGGTGAGTAAATGGGAGTGTGATTGATTCTTTGCATGACTGCCTAGGTGTGTGAGTAACTCTATGGATGAGTGGTGGTGTGTGAGTGTCTGTATAGGTATATGAGTGCATTTGACAGTGCTGTATTGATGAGTAACTGCATGTATGAGTGACTATATGGGTGAATGAGTGGATGTTTGTATAGACCTAGGATTCAGTGAGTGGGTATGTAGTAACTGGTATTGGTGTGTCTATGGTTTTGAAAATGATAATCAGTATTTTAGAGTGGGTGTATCAAAGGTTATATTAGGTATGAGGAGGGGCATCAGATTATCACGTGGATGATGTCATCAGTGATGTCATTTGAGATGTCCTCAGTGATGTCATCAGTGATGTCACTGACCATGTCATGAATGATGTAATATGTGACGTCATCAGCAGTGCATTGGAGGGGCGCAAGTTATCGTTAGCTCAATTAACTATAACGGACGAACTTCTCTTGTTTTGTACAAGTGAAATGTCTAACTAACTATAACATCCCCGAAACCTGTGTTTTTTTCAGTGAATTTCTAAGGTTTTTTAAATGCTAATTTCTAACTATACGTCCCTGAAACCTATGTTTTTTAGTGAATATAGATATATATATTGACACCACTAAATGCATCACTGCTGCAACCCTATATAGCATACAGTGCTCTAAAGGTGCTCGCCTCAGCTTCCCAGGCTCCAATCAGCTCAAAGAGTATGTGTGATTCTAATTCTCAGAACTGTTGATGAGCAATATAGAAATGCACGCACTGCTCCTGGACAAGCCAAGGCATAAAATAAGAACCTGTGTAAAAGGGAGGTATTCAGCCTCACCCATCACTAAGCTATGGAATATTTAGCCATCAATCACGAGAAAACACCTGTCATTTTTAGGCAGATGTTATGTTGATTTGTATAGCGCACTACTCACCCGTGAGGGTATCCAGGCGCTTTGGCAGGTGAGTAGGTGTGTAGGGCCCCTTTAGTTATTCCCCAAACAGCCAAGTCTTCAGCTTCTTGTTGAATTCAAGCAGTGAGGAGGAGTCTCTGATGTGTTGTGGGAGGTCGTTCCATGTCTTGAGTGTGATGTAGGAGAATTGAGCGACCTTCAGTTTTGCTTTTGCGGATGCGGGAAATGGCTTTCTGGTGTCTGTAGTCTGTGTAGGGGTTTATTTGGAGACTCCGGCGTACAGAGTGTTGGTGTAGTCTAACCTGCTGGTGACGAGTGCTTGTGTGACGTTCATCTGGTGTTCTGTGGCAGCCATTTTGAAGATCTTTTGCAGCACGCATCAGATTTTTTTTTCCAGTGATTTATATAGCGCAAACTTGACATGAAGCTATCAGGTATCAGAGCGCTTTACATGAGCACCAGCTGTGTTACACAAGGAGACATTCATTTTCATTAGGCACTTGGAGATTAAGTGATTGGCCCAGAATCACAGGATGTTGTGCATCGTTGCCGAGAATCAAACCCGGTTCCCCAGGTTTGAGGGTGACCGCTCTAGCTATTAGGCCACATCCTGTACCCATGTGAAAGCAGGAGGTGTTTACTGTGTTGATTTGTGCCATTGTGTTGTACTTGTTGGTCAGACTGATTCCTAGTTTCCTTGCTCCGTTGGGCACCAGGTGGAGTCCCCTGGGGAGAGCTTGTTTCCAAAGATCAGAACTTCTGTTTGTTGGAGTTAAGCATTAGATAGTTGTTTCACATCCAGTCTACTACCGTGGTCATGCAGTTGTTGACTTTGATTCAGTCATCCACACAAAAGAGGACTATGATATCCTGTGAGTGGATAATGTTGGCGAGCGGTGTCATGTATATGTTGAACAGGGTGGGACTAATGGAGGAGACCTGTGGAACTCCACATACCAGGTGCTTGGACTCTGGTCTCAGATGGTACTTTCCTTAACCCTGAGCAAATCGTGCTTAATGTCCTTTGCGGAAATTAAGTGAAACACCTCAAAACGACTTGAAATTATATTTCATTATGCTGTTCAGCTGGTGGAATGACACATAATGCTGGTACCGGACTTTGGCCTATATTTTTATTTTGAGATACATCCTTAGGCATACTTTGTTTACAATAACATATTTCAGGTTAAAACAATAGTGAAACAATTGTATGTGATGTGAACAACAGCCACTCGCAACCAGTTTGTTCTCACAGTTCCTGTGCTTCGCGATAGTATTTTTACCTGAAATAAATCTCAATTAAACGATGTGGCCTAATGGTGTATCCTCCAGCATTTTGTAATTAAGTTTTCTAAATTCGTTTTTATGTTGTCTTCTTAACCTCAGCACAAGCATGGCTGGCTGGAACAGAAGGAATAGGGTAAGGGCAAAAGGACTACAGTGTGTGTCGCTCTCCATTATATACATTTACTTATTTACATAAAACAATTTGAATGTTTTTGTAAGGATGAAATGCTTGCACTGGGCGGTCAGTTATACCCCCTGTCCCTTTTCACTCTTGTGAATATTTGTGTTTTACTCTGTAAGCCTCAAATCCCTGGGCAAGTGGGTGCAAGGCAGTGGCGGTGCGTCCATTGGGGCGCTAGGGCGTTGCCGCACTAATGCCATATGGCCACATTCTTCATGGCCACATTCTTCATCGTTACACTTCTTACTGAATCAAATTCGGGTGGGCCTATCACCAGGCCAAGCCAGAGGCAGTCAGGACGCTGAAGGGGGTGGGGGCAGCACTGCGGGGTTTGACTGACAAGCAAGGGTGCAGCAATAGTGCACATGTTCAGTTTTGGGCTGGTCATTTTTCCAACCAGCCCGGACATGCGCACTAGCCTGCACATTAGGAGAGCAAGGGTTGCTTTATGCTGCAACCCCCGGTCTCCTAATGGGTGGGGAATATCTCTGCTCAAGCCAATCCTGGTGCTGCTGAAGCAGTGTCCGGATTGGCTGAGAGGCATGCGTTCACCGCGCAGCGCGTGGGTGGCATTATATGGTAACACTATGACCACTCACTGTGGCTTATGTGAAGCCATGCAGACAGTGATTGGCAATTTGTACGTTAGTGATGACGACCGACCGTGACATCGTCGCAGCAGACCACGCCACACACACCTCATGTTTAGTCAGTGCCTACTGCTCGTCATGTCACCTCTCAGCCTGAGCCTTGGTTGAATAATTTGATTGATTTCACCAAAACGAACGGAAGATCATCTGATAGTAAGTCACACTCAGTCTGTTCTAGTGCAAGTAATGAGATCAAACTTTGCCTCAGCCGCCCTCCCCTACGCCAAAGGACTGGAATGTTGACTGTAGTGTTAGTAATCACCCATGATCCTAACTTGCCATGGTGCAGACATAAACGTATAATGACAGTTGTCATTAGAGGACGCCAAGATGGCCGGGGGAGGCATAAATACCTCCCCCTCCTCTACGTGCCGGAAGTTACGCGTCTGGAAAGGGGACTCCTCCTAGAGTCCCCCATTATAAGTCGGGGTGGGGAAGTGCCCAAATGGGACTAAGGGGGGCCGCCTGTTTAGGGTGGCCGCCTGTTTAGGGTGGCCCCCTGCGGGGGCCGCGTGCAGTCGCAAAAACAAGTGAAGGTGGTTGTTGGTGAAGAAATGGATAGATTGTCCGTTCTTATTTTGGAGGAAACGTCTTCCGGTATGCGTATGTTCAGTCAGCAGTGCTTTAAAACATTGCTGGTTTATTTTCAAGGTACGTTTAAAATGGCCATCAGCGACCTGCAGGGGAATTCCATCATGGGTGAGACTGCACTACACACGAGTAGGCCAGGCAGAAATCTTCATTATCATGCACGTGCAGTGATACATATGTAAGGCTGCCCGGGGGCCCGGGGGCAGCCGCCTTAGTGCCACAGGAAGGCACAGGGGTGGGAGGTCTAGTCCCTGGGTCGCACCAGGGAAGACCCCAGCAGATGGCTGCTTCCGGCGGGGGCGGGGAGGAGACAGGGGTATTTATACTGTCTCCGCCCCCTCCTCGCCCTCTTGTCCTCTCTTTCGCCTTGTCGGTCGTGTCCTCAGGAGCTGCTTTAACATGCGGTGAGTGATCTCCCCCCCCTACTCCTCCCTGAGGCCGGGGTTGCTCAACCCGGCTTCGGGTTGGTGGCGGCTCGCCAGTGAGGGGGGAGGGGCAGCTCTGGGTGGGCTATGGCAGCGGCACCCCCTCCGCTCAGTGCCAACACTGTGCGGACTGGGTAGGGGGCAATTTGGGGGAGGTATGCGGTGTGCTCCGCGGTATCGAGGTCGCGTCGGTTCATGTTTAGCCGTGTCCGTGGTTGCGCAGGTGCTGTGCCATGGTGAGTCTGCAACCGCCCGCCCCCCCCACCTCCTTTTCCTCTCGTCAGCTTAAGCGGCACTGCCAGACCATGGCAGTGGAGGGGTGTCCGCTGTGAGGGGGGGCGATTCAGCTCCATGCGCCAGGGTCGGTCGCTGTCTTCCCGGGTAGTTTCCCGTGTGTGTCGGGGTAGCGGCAAGTGATACCTTTGGTGTTGGAAACCAGCGTTCGAGACTCGGGGTCGTGTCCAAAGGCATGCGATTGGTAGAAATAGTGAGCAGAGTTCACGCAGTCCGGTATCGACTGCAGGACACGGGTTCGGGCCTGGGGGTCGCGTCCACATCCTGTAATCTTAGGCTATTACTTAATCTCCCCATCCCAAATGTGTAATGCAAATCGGTGCTCCGGCACAGCGCTCCAATACCTTCGGGTCGAGGTTGCGCCCACGTGGGGGGCACCCAACAGCCCTGGGCAGGTGAAGGCTTTACTGCTGACTTTGGGTCAGGAAACCAGGGTTCGTGCTTGGGAGTCGCGTCCTCCTCCTGTGATTTGGGTTAATCATTTATTCTCCCTGCGCCTGAATGCGTCATGTCAACCGGTGCTCCGGCACAGCGCTTCAATACCTTCGGGTCGAGTTCGCGCGATAGATGTGATGGTGCCGACTCCTGTACCGCATGTCGCGCCGGTCGGGTGCAGCGTGGGGAGAGTCATCGGGGTCTGATTGTGCTGGCTCCCGGTTGTTGCGCGGTTGGGTTGGCAGACCGGGCTTGGGCCTTGGAGGGCCTGGGTTTTCCATGTTTAGTGCTCCAAATTTGTGTAACGCAAACCCCACCCGGGCAGCCTTGCAGAGGCATCACTTTCTGCGCAGTACGATCTGCCTCCTGCGAGTGTGAGTTATGTCGCAGCCAGTCATTGTTTTGTTTTAATGTTATCCCGTAAGGGGAGGGTGTCAGTTGGGGAACAGCTGCACCGTTTTACAGGCCGCAGAAATGCCAAGCGGATATTATTAGTACCCCATTCAGAAAGTGTATTCAAAGCCATGAGAAGCATGCATCTCATCTGTGGTAGTCACAGCTTTCTATTCTGCAAATTTTCTGTTTTAAAAAAAATATATATCATTCCCTTCTCGAAACGTTTGGGTGCAGGTGCAAGCAATTTCGGCAATTTAGGGCAGGTTTACCCCCATTCCAGTATTTTAGCTTCAGGCGTGTATTGGGATGCATCTGCGGGTACAAAACTGGGAAAATGTGCTAAGGCCTGCCCTTTTCTCCTGTGAAATACCATTTCTACCAGCAAATAGAAGAAGACCTCAGTTCAATCGCAATTTGGAGTTGCCCAAAATATTCTTAAATTATGATTAGACTCCCGGTTTTGCAATTTTACTGGTTTCTTACAGATAAATTCAGACAGAAAACGATGTGTTGCCTGTCCGTATTTATTTAATTTTTTTAAGTTAAAAATACTGGAAATTTTGGTTGTGTGAGAATCTTATGTTTTCTTCCATGAACTCCAGGCAATAGCTGGGCAGATAGACTGCATTTGGAGGTTAAAGAACGGGATGAGATGTCCTTAAATACGGGCTTATGTTAACATTCATTTGTTGCATATCACTATTATGTACCTGTGGGTGTTCACCGGCATCCACATAGAAGTGCGCATTTAAGTTAAATAAATGTGGAAACATACCATGTACAGCGCTCTTTCACCTTTGGGTCGAATTTGCGCAATATTTAAGATGCAAAATGAGAAGGGTGTTTTTTCAACTTTACTGGTTCGGGCCACTTCGCGAGCCTGCCAGGGTTTGGGTGTATCCTCTCCACTTCATTGAGCGTTGCTGTTCACAGGGTTGCCCTGAGTCCCGGAAGCGGGCGAGGGGCGGGGTAGAGTCCCATCGACAATGTACAGCGTGATGTGTAGAGGCAGACTGTGTCGGTTAACCTGGTTGGAGGGGGGATTGGATCGCGGGGGATGGGGGGCAGGAACGTGCATAGCTTTCCCTCCCCCGGGGGCCGGGCTGCTTATATAGGTTTCAAACATGCACTTTCCTGTTTTCTTGTATGCCACTAATGTCTAAGGATGTCTCCCTGCTATGAAACTTTAGTTGTGTACGTCGTCCCCAGTAGTGAATTGCTTTCTGGAAACAAAAGTTACCTTTTCGATTGTCAGACTGGTGTAGAGAACCAGACTTTCTCCAGGTGCAGGGAAGCAGTTCTCACTTTCCAAGTTGGTTAGCCTAATCGGAGCTTGGTTTGTGGTCGGAAATTGAAGTCGGAAGTGGCACCAGCCCTGGGACGGGGGGCATCCCATCGGGTAGCTTTGATAGCGAGAGTTAATGGGCGTGTTTTTGGAGCTTGCCAAGGTATTTGCCAGGTGTTTCGGGCAGCTGGGGGAGAGAACGGGGTCCACCAGGTGTCCTGCCCTCATTGGCAGGTGGCAGTTTAGAGTTCACACGCGCGCTTGACGCTACGCGCGGGCAACATTGATCAAGTTGCGGCGGCTGGGTGTGGCAGAGCCCGAGGCAGAGGCACTCAGCAACGGTGTGGGGCACTTTGACTGCCCGTTGCAGTTTGCCTATGTAAGCGCGGCGCTCGGTGGTGGTAAGTCCGGTAGAGCTACTATAATTTAATTAATTGGCGTCTCGAGCGCAGGCTCGCGTAGTCATCCTCCTTCACCAGGATAGTCCGTCAGCACAAGAACACACTACTTCTGTTCCCTTTCCTGTGGGTCGGCACAGGACTTGTGCCTTAGGTAATTAGGCCACTGGGAGGTAGTGCTGCGCATTGGGAACATTACTAGGCCTTCGAGTGCTCCTCCGTCTTGACTAATATTAGGCGGCGGAATTTGGGAGAGGATGTGGTTCGTGGGCGGCGCTGCCGCTTCTGGTGCAGGAAACCAGGGTTCGAGCCTCGAGCTTGCGTACACATCCCGTCAGTCTGGGCAAATCACTTATTTCTCCTCGTGCATGAGTGTGTAATTTAATTAGCGATGTATAGCGCTTCGGATTGAGTTCGCGCAATATATATATGGGCGCAGTAACGCACAGCCAGCCTGGATCCTTGTGGTGTAAGGAAGCCGGTGCTTCAGGGTCGCCCAGGCTGGGAAGGGTCTCTTAGCGGCAGCCGGCTAGAAGGTGGTCGGCTTCTTCGCCAGCGCTGGGTGCACATCGCCAGTCCGGCTCCATTATGGCTGCTGCTTTCCAGTGCGGGCACGCGCACTGTGTCCCTGTTCTTCATTCGCTTCTGCGGGTCTCAGCTGGTTAGTCATTAGTGGCCTTGTGGAAGGTGGTGCTGTTTGTAGTAAATATAGGGAGGCAGTGACATGTGCTCAGTATGGCATGCAACAGGAGCTCACGTTGAAACGTTTCTACACCATGAGTGCACACACATTTACTTGTATAACTGAGATGCAATTCCCTATGTGCGTTAGATTAACGCTCTGAATGGTGAGCAGTCAGGCCTTGCATCGAGCGGGTCACCTTGCGAACGTACGGTGGATGGTGGCCGGGCAGCATGCCATGGCATTGCCTGAGCTAGGCGAGGAGCCCTGCAGACCAGTTTTTCGCTCTTTTTCACTATTTGAAGCATGCGCAGGGCGCACTCTGCGCTAGTGGTGTCTTTCCTAGAGAATTGGCTGTTTACACGTTTGGGGGGACAGCCCAGCGGTCGTACTCGCAGGCAGGCTGACATGAGGTAGAATAGCTCCTGGTGGCCCTTGCAACTGAGCTATGATGGGGATTTATTTCTCTACACGCAATTATAAGCACTGATCAGCTGATAGATGGGCTGGCTAGGTGGTGCTCTTCGCGTAGTACATACAGAGATGCGATGCCAGGTGCGCAGTATGTCAGGTAACTGGAGCTCAGGTTTATCGTTTCAACACCTTTGCGCTCACATACAGACATTATTATAATCAAAATGTATTTCCCTAAGCGCATTAGAGTAACGCTATGAATGGTGATCATGCAGGCTTCCACGGAGCGGGACAACTGTCAGGAGTCTGTAGCTGCGCAGGGCTCCCTCGGTTATGTCGAGGTCTTTTATATTAACCGAGCACTCCTGGGACACCTCACCACTATGGTCGGGAGCAGGGGGAGGTGTCACTTTGCATCCAGCACCTAGGCCAAGCAAAGAGTTACGCCTAGTGTTGAGTGAGTGTTAATGTTACCTGGTCGTTCTTTGGGGCTCCTGAGGGTAGGATGACCTAGCGGCAAGGAACAGCTAGGGTGGTTTACGTGTGCTTTAGCAATAAAAAAAAAAAGTAAAAATATTCAACAGGGGCCCTGGCTCACACAGTAGTGGGCAAAGATCACACACGCCACAGGTGCCGAGGCCGGTTCTGATGCCTGGCGTTGGGCTCCCAGGTTACTTCTGAAGGGCTAGGCCTTCAGACGCTGAAAGGATGTCCGTTGTTATTTACTCGATTGGTTATTTCCGGGGTCATCCGCGGGTGTAGAGCGTTAGGCGCTTGTTGTCTTTTCATCGGGTCGGTTTGATGTGGGATGGTGTTTTCTTTGGGCACAGCCACGTGGTGGGTTTTTCTGTGTCGGACTGGGGTTAGCCTTCCGTTATCTCCCTATGTGTCTCACACGGTTGTAAGACAGGGGGGCAACTAGCCCTGTGCTGATTGAGTTGCTACTACGCTATTAGTATTAAACACATCAGGTACTCGTTTGAACCCAACTATAGGTACTCTAGGATGCATGTCCTCCATCACACACATCTTCAGACCGGACTGCCCCTCCCCCCCTCCAATCCTTGGAGCAATAGGGGTCCAAATACTTGTGGGGTTGGCAGGCTTGGACAGAGGTTGGTGGCGAGCTCCCACATCATTCGGTAGGAGGATTTCGAAGAGTCTTTGGGCAGGTCATTGGCCGCTCCTCCCGCTGTATTTGCTGTCATCCTATTCGCACTGTAAACCCTTACTCCTTCACGCCTATTGTTAGCTGAGGATGCCTGTTGACGCTGTTAGACCTGCTATTAGTTATTACACACACCTACGCAACAAACCGTGCCTTGGCATGGTTTGTTTCGCATCAGGGCCAGTTTGGGGTTACTGGCGAATTGTTTGCTCCAGGGCTGAAGCGGGCGCTTCTAGAACAGGGCAAGATTGCTTAGGCCAGGCAGCAGGACAAAGGTCTTTTCGGCACTAGCAGAATGGTGCAGGCTGCGAAGTAGTGCCATTGCAGAACACAGATTTGTCAACATTCTGCTAGGAAATGATGAGCAGCATTAAGGTATTGAACCATGGTGAGAAATTGTTGTGGGTTTCGTGCTCAACAGGAGCAAGGGAATTGCATTCGGTTCATCAAGCTACAGGTACGGTCTACAGCACCAGAAACTGTAAAGCTGCTATGTTCGCCCGGGCCGGGGCTGCCAATGTCATCTAACTTTACATCCAGCCACTGAGTAGGAAAAGCATACTTGCAATGGTGCAATGGGCACTCAGCAGTAGAGTTAGTTGAGTGTCATCATACCCCGAGATAACGTCAGTGATAAAACGTAGGTTGTGGCCACACACGACCAGGCACTCTAGGGCAGCTGGGGCGGGAGTGTGCCAGTGCCAAGAGGTTGCGGGTTGCCATGGTTAATTTTATTTATTTATTTATTTATTTATTGAAATTTATAACGCGCAACAGCTACCCTCAATGGGTTTCCCGGCGCAAGGGATAGACTCAAGAAGAAAGCAGACCTTGTAAAAAACAACACCATAAGACCTCAAAAGCGGCACAGATCATTGAAAAAGTATGGTTTTCAGCTTTTTTCTTAAAGTGAAAAAAATTGTTTCCATTTTTAAAGAAATGGGTAGGGTATTCCAGTATTTAGGGGCAATATGTGAAAAAGCCCGTCCCCCCATTCTTACAAGTTTAAAACGAGGAATAACAAAGTCGCAATTAGCAGAGGATCTGAGAGTGCGTCAAGTCTTGTAAGGATGGACCAAACTTTGTAGATATCTTGGTGCAGAGCCTTGCTTGATTTTAAAGACATAGCATAAGGCTTTAAAATTAATACGACCAGGGATCCGAAGCCAGTGTAAGTCACGCAACGCCTGAGTGGCCGATTGTCTCCTAGGAATGTTACAGAGAAGTCTGGCCGCTGAATTTTGGACCACCTGAAGTCTGTTAACAGTGGCCACATCAGCACCAAGGTAAAGGACATTTCCGTAGTCTAGGCGAGATGTAACTAACTTTTTGCTCTAGCAGGATACGAGCCCATTCCTGCCTACCTCGCTCTCTAAACTTGTTTCTTTTACCCACAGTTCGTTTGTAAGAAGCGCCCCCCTCCCGCTTCCTGCACAGCGCCTCCACTCAGCCATAGTGTAATTACCTTCCTATTGCTACTTTTGCGCATTGTCCTATTTTAGTCTGTGCCCAGTAATCTTCTACAGCGCTTAGAGGCTCCATGCAGCCCCTCACTTTTAGCGCACCCTGGGCCTCTCATTATGTTCATACCTCATTCTGAGGTTCCGCAATCATTGCCAGCAATATCACTTGGCGGCTGTTTGTATGACTTCCACATATAGCCCCACATAGTGCCGCGGTATTTACCACTTGGCACCCTTAGTCCACAGAACGGTTTTACGCATCATCTAGCACTCCTAATGGTCTTGCCTCCGCTCCTCTGCATAGCAGCATGATACACTTCATAGGTATGTGTGTCACTTACGGTACGCTCATTGAAGACAGGTTTGATATTTCACGGCACAATAAACACTACCTGTATGTCGCCTGCCATCCAGTGCACCAATGTCAAATGTGTATTGTGTGCTGTCTTGTTTTTCCTTCCACAGGTTTGCGCCAAGTGTCCGCTAATGTGTTGACACCGCGTTCCACACACCTTAGCGAGTGTGTAGGTAACCCCATTTTTATTTTTTTCACCACGTGGCACTACACCTTTTGCCACTCACTTCTCACTGGTCCTGATGAAAGCTCCTCATTACTTTTACTAGAGAGCTGAAACATGTAGACCCACCACTTAGTCAACTAATAGATAATTACTTCTCCATTTAGTTGCACCACATATCCTTTTAACCAATACCCTGAGCCGCCAATAATAAATTTTGCAATGGTAAGGATTCTCAGCGGTATTTTTTAAATTTTCACCACATCACACTTTTGCACTACACCAGCTCCGCTGTAGCCAGGCGTCGCAGCACAACCGGGAGGCACTCGGCCACCCGGTTGGGGCCCCGATGATGAAGCATGACACCAACCAGGTTGGTGTGTGAGGGGTCTTTTAACCCACTTGGTGGGTTCCCAAACATTTGTTTCATTTGACCGTACCATACCACACTGGGCGTGTCCTCTTTTGACAAAGCTTATCTAATTCCAGGGGATACGGACACAACCCCCCCCTTGTTGTCCCTAGCTCTCCCTTTGTTCTTGATAGTTATTCGCAGCGCACAGCTGTGAGAGCAGATTTTCTCTTGACCTGCGCAAAATATCTTCCACCCCCCCCCCCTCCCCTTTTTTCACTATGGCTGAGAACCCTGGTTTAGGGTTCACTCTGGATGATGTCAATAACATCCTTGACAATCCTCCACTATTGGCTGACTTCAACCTAGCTACCTCGATCGCACAAACAGCCGATTGGGACAACCTTAATGAGAAAAAGCGCAACCGGATAAGAACCATACTCCACGGGGTAATTCTTACTGAATATCTGAGAAACAACACCGCGCCAAGAGGCCTGATAGTCACGAATGCCCCACGTATTTTTCTAGAGGATCCTACCTTTCGGAAGGACTGGGCCCAAATAGCGTGGAGATGCACCCGTGACTGGATGATTCTCATCATCCAAACATCTAAACGCCTCTCCGATGCATTCCTCATAGAAATACAAACGACGGAATCACACTTCAAAGCCACTCTCTCCTCTTTTAAGAAAAAACTAGAAGAAACGAACAAAGAAATAAATGAATATAAAGAAGGCCTTACCCAAAGCAAGATTACCAAATTTCAAAAAGATCTCAAGAGATTCTCTTATACCAAAACCTACCCATATGCCGCCGAAGATTTTCAACCACCCAATCGAGCGGATCTGTCAGGTACAACATCAGATGAAGACTCATCCGGAAGCAGCAACTCCAGCAATAGCAGTTATCGCCGACGCCAACAAGGCAGAGGGGGTTCCACGGGATGGCAACAACCGTGGACCCCGGGGCCCCGGGGTCCCAACGTATTATACCCACCCATGTACCCCCCAATACACCCACAATTTGGATATGGTTGGAACCCACCATTTGGTCCACCACCTCCCTACATGAACCAACACCAACAACAGCCTTTTTTAGGAAGAGGCCGAAGAGGTCGCGGAAGGAGACGCAGAGGGAACACAGTCCACTGGCAGGACGACCCTCCACAGGGAGCACAGACGAGGAGCCAAACCAGAGACCAGCAACCAGGCCCGAGCACACGCTAAGCCTTATCACCAACCTTTCCAAGCATACTCTAACACCCGCAGAGGAAGCCATCCTTGAGAAAGGTTTAGGTTATGCACCTACGTCCAAGTTGGACAAATTCAAACTTCATTGCGAACTAGCTGAATTTTTTCGCAAACTAAAACTCAAGGCATTCTTCGAGAACACTCCGATTCTTCCTGACCCTATTGACCAGGGGGACACCACCCTCCGGGTAAAGTCTACCTTCGTGCCCCCGCCGAGCTCTATCCCCCCGGAAATCTTGGTATACGAGCAAGCGGTGTTCAAGGAAATAGAAGCCCTCGAAGAACCCCACACATTTCAAAACACCAGTAAACAAGAACGGCTGGCCCTACAAACACTGAAGCATAACCCTGACATAATCATCAAACCTGCTGACAAAGGGGGTGGCACAGTAATCCTCAACAAAAAGGATTACCAGCAGGAGTGCCAACGTCTACTCAACGACATTAAGAACTACGAACTGCTCGATCATGATCCCAGCATTTCACTCAAAGCGAAAATCGAGACCCTAGTAGGAGAAGCTGAACAAAGTGGGCACATCTCTAAAAGTGAGGCGAAATTCCTGACCACCACCAAAGGAAAAATACCATACTTTTATACTGTTCCCAAAATCCACAAGAACAGGTTTCCCCCCCCCAGGTCGCCCGATTGTTTCAGGCATTGGGTCCCTTCTGGAACCCCTCTCACGCTTCTGTGACCATTTTTTACAACCTTTGGTCCAGTCCACAAGCACGTATCTCAAAGACACCAAAGATCTGCTGGGACTCTTAGCTAACATTCACTACGACCCCGAAAGCTCTTTCCTGGTGTCGCTGGACGTGGAGAGCCTGTACACCAGCCTCCCCCAAGATGATACCCTACGTGTTCTTGAACAGGCCCTCAATGAGGCTGATTGGCAATACCACACGCCCCCCTCTTTTGTCCTGAAATGCGCTACCCTCGCACTCAAGGAGAATTACTTCGAATATGAGGGCAAGCTCTACCTACAGAAGTATGGTACATCAATGGGGAGCGTTTTCGCTCCCAGCATAGCGGGCCTGTATGTTTTTAGCTTTGAGACCAAACATCTGCTCAACAACAACCAGCCACGCAGTCCACACATCAAGTTCTACAAACGCTACATTGATGACATTCTCCTTATCTGGGAAGGTTCGAGCGAAACCCTCATCACCTTCTGTGACTGGCTAAACACGTGTGACCCTAACTTGCGCTTCACACACAGCTTTGACAGATACCATACCACTTTTCTGGATCTCGACATCTGTGCAGTGGCAGGGGGTCTCATGAGCAAAACACACTTCAAACCCACTGCACGTAACTCCCTCCTCCACTTTTCCAGCTTCCACCCACGGGCCCTCCGGGAGAATCTCCCGTATGGCCAATTTCTGCGACTTCGCAGAAACTGTAGCGATCCCAAGGACTACAAAACACAAGCCCAAGACCTCTGCCTTAAACTGCACCAACGCGGTTACCCAAGGCACATAACAAAGACCGCTAACAAAAGGGCCAGAAATCAAAACCGAGAGGGTCTTCTCACAACGTACCCTAAGGAACCCACCCCTCCCCCACTCACATGTGTCACCACGTACAACACAGTGTCCAACAAGGTGGCGCAGATCGTTAAAAAGAACTGGAAGATCCTCCACACAGGCCACCTAAATTGGGACCCTCCCCTTCTCTCTACCAAAAGGGCAAGATCCATCAAGGACACCATTGTGTCAACCAGACCATCGGCCCCTACCAGACCTCCAAACACGGTACTCAATGCCTGGGGCCTCCCCAATATCAAAGGGCACTACCCCTGTGGCAACTGCAGTGTATGCCACATCACAGAGACAACCAAACAGCTGAATTTGGAACCTGGGAAGACATGGGAGTTACGTAAACACACCAACTGCAACACAGAGAATGTTGTATACCGCATCATATGTCCGTGTGATCTGACCTACATTGGAATGACCACACGCAAAGTCAAAACCCGTATCTGTGAACACCGCAGCACCATTCGCTGCAAGAAAAATACCACCAGAATGACAAACCACTTCCTGGAAAAAGGCCACACGACTAACGACATGAGATGGGTGATAATTGAAGCTTTGGACAACAACATCCCTAACATCCAGTCTCGCCTCCTAGAACAGGAACAAAGATGGATTTATCGTCTTTCGAGCCACATCACTGGCTTGAACGATAACATCCCTTGGAACTGCCTAAGAAAGCCCTGACCACCTGGGACGTTGCCACCAGCCTTTATCTATAGGCTTCGCCATACTTTATTCCCATTCTGGCTCACCCTCCCAGATCCCCATCCTGGCTCTCTTTGCCCTGCTGCCCAGGGCTCATGCACCGCCTCTCGGGCGGCCCCCAGGCACTGCACAGATTGTATAGTCTTGCCTCCTCTCTGAACGCTCCCTCTGTGGGATTACCCAGCTATACCCAGTTTCATGAACTATACTTGCTTCGCCTAACAGTCACTACTATGACTGCACAGGCTTCGCCATACTGTATTCCCATTCTGGCTCACCCTCCCAGTTCCCCATTTTAGCACCTAAACCTGGCTCTCTCTGCCCTGCTGCCCAGGGCTCATGCACCGCCTCCCGGGCGGCCCCCAGGCACTGCACAGATTGTATAGTCTTGCCTCCTCTCTGAACGCTCCCTCTGTGGGATTACCCAGCAATACCCAGTTTCATGAACAACACTTGCTTCGCCTAACAGTCACTACTATGCATGACTTCTTCGACCACCACTGCCAACCATCCGCGCATCGCGCTACTTCTACACGCATGCGCGCCACACCGAGTGAAGCACTGGCATGCGTTTACTTCCGCGCATGCGCGCCATCACGACGCTGCTCCAACACGCATGCGCATCACAGCCAGTAACGCCCAAGCCAGCCAGCACGAATGCACGTACTCAATGGCGCTCCTCCCTACTTAACCTCCTCCCTCCCCGGGGTCCGTCAGCATCCGGGACTTCGGGAGGCCACAGTAGGTGCAAGGCGATGGCAGCTTCACAATCAAGTAAGGTGTCTCCTTTTTGCTCTAGCAGGATACGAGCCCATTCCTGCCTACCTCGCTCTCTAAACTTGTTTCTTTTACCCACAGTTCGTTTGTAAGAAGCGCCCCCCTCCCGCTTCCTGCACAGCGCCTCCACTCAGCCATAGTGTAATTACCTTCCTATTGCTACTTTTGCGCATTGTCCTATTTTAGTCTGTGCCCAGTAATCTTCTACAGCGCTTAGAGGCTCCATGCAGCCCCTCACTTTTAGCGCACCCTGGGCCTCTCATTATGTTCATACCTCATTCTGAGGTTCCGCAATCATTGCCAGCAATATCACTTGGCGGCTGTTTGTATGACTTCCACATATAGCCCCACATAGTGCCGCGGTATTTACCACTTGGCACCCTTAGTCCACAGAACGGTTTTACGCATCATCTAGCACTCCTAATGGTCTTGCCTCCGCTCCTCTGCATAGCAGCATGATACACTTCATAGGTATGTGTGTCACTTACGGTACGCTCATTGAAGACAGGTTTGATATTTCACGGCACAATAAACACTACCTGTATGTCGCCTGCCATCCAGTGCACCAATGTCAAATGTGTATTGTGTGCTGTCTTGTTTTTCCTTCCACAGGTTTGCGCCAAGTGTCCGCTAATGTGTTGACACCGCGTTCCACACACCTTAGCGAGTGTGTAGGTATCCCCATTTTTATTTTTTTCACCACGTGGCACTACACCTTTTGCCACTCACTTCTCACTGGTCCTGATGAAAGCTCCTCATTACTTTTACTAGAGAGCTGAAACATGTAGACCCACCACTTAGTCAACTAATAGATAATTACTTCTCCATTTAGTTGCACCACATATCCTTTTAACCAATACCCTGAGCCGCCAATAATAAATTTTGCAATGGTAAGGATTCTCAGCGGTATTTTTTAAATTTTCACCACATCACACTTTTGCACTACACCAGCTCCGCTGTAGCCAGGCGTCGCAGCACAACCGGGAGGCACTCGGCCACCCGGTTGGGGCCCCGATGATGAAGCATGACACCAACCAGGTTGGTGTGTGAGGGGTCTTTTAACCCACTTGGTGGGTTCCCAAACATTTGTTTCATTTGACCGTACCATACCACACTGGGCGTGTCCTCTTTTGACAAAGCTGAGATGTAACTAACGCCTGGACAACGGTTCGTCTGGTGAAGGAAGGCAGCATCCAGAGAATTTTCTGGAGCCATCGCAAGATGGCAAAGCAAGTAGCGGCCACCTTTGTGGCCTGCTGTCGCATGGAGAGTTGGTCGTCAATAAGAAAACCAAGGTTACGGACCACAGAGGATGGCTGGGGAAGGGATCCCATTTCCCTAGGCCAATGTTGAGGGCCCCATAAATCCTTATGTTTCCCTAGAATGAGAATTTCGGTTTTGTCACCGTTTAGTTTAAGGAGATGGCTTTGCATCCACTCCGCTATACGTGACAACCCGACTTTCAGAACCGATATGTCATTGCTCTCGCAGCTGGAAAGGGAGAAAACAATCTGAGTGTCATCGGCGTATGAAAAAATAGTAAGCCTGGCGTCCTCAGGAATAGAGGCCAGGGGTCTTACATATATGTTGAACAACAGGGGGCTAAGTATAGACCCCTGAGGGACACCATACGCCGAAGAGCAAGTGGAAGAAGTGGCTTTCGCGGAAAAGACTTGGAAAGTGCGCTCACTTAAAAAGGAGGCAATCCAAGCCAGCGCAGGACCATCTATTCCTAGGGAACAAAGAGAGTCCAAAAGAATGGAATGGGACACGGTATCGAAAGCCGCACTCAAATCCAAAAGGATGAGCGCAGAGGTTTCACCGCGATCGATAGCGTGTCTCAGACTTTCCGTTACTCCCAGGAGGGTGGTCTCTGTAGAATAGTGAGAGCGGAAGCCAGACTGGGATGGATGTAAAAATCCCGAAGATTCCACAAGGTGGTATAATTGGGTGTTAACATGCCTTTCCAGCACTTTAGAGAGTACAGGCAACAAGGATATTGGTCTGAAATTGGCAAGGTTGGACAAATCGGCTCCAGCTTTTTTTAAAAGGGGGACAACCATTGCGTGCTTCCAGTCCTGTGGCACATGGGACTCAAGTAGAGAGGCATTTAGAAGCCTCATGAGAACTCGCCGAGATTCGAGATCAAACTGCTTAAGAATTTTGGCGGGTATAGGATCATGAGGTGAGCCAGATCTTATGCTGTTTAAACAGGTGAAGAACGAGGCGTCATCAAATGGTTGCCAGTGCGTCAACTGCGCCGAAGGGGAAGGCAGTTCAGTCCCTGCAATCTGTCCCAAATGAGATACTGCTACATTCAAAGGAGGGCTCATAGAATCGTATATGCGCTCAACTTTGGCAATAAAAAACTTTGCGATAGAATTACATTGGGCCTCATCTAATGCTGGAGGAGTAGGAATAGTGTCTGCACCTGTCAATTTTTTAACGACAGAAAAAAGAGTACGAGTGCAGTTCTGAGCTCGTGTAACTGTTTCCACAGTATGAGCAGCTCTCGCAGATTTGCATTTGGAGTGATATTCTTTTAATGCCTCTTTATATACAGTCTTCTGAGAGACTGAATATGAGTGCCTCCATTTACGTTCTAGGGCCTTGCATTTAGTCCGCAAGACCTTCAGATCAGCAGAGAACCAAGGTGCCGGGAGGCGGTGAGACCTAAAATGTTTTAGGGTCGGCGGTAACAGGGTAGTGACGGCGGTAGCGAGCCAGTGAGAAACAGCAGTGTTCAATTCCGAAACTGGAACCTCACCTTCAGCAGGACAGGTGTTTGAAAGGTGTTGATTTAGTATGTTAATATCGAGTTTATCCCAACGATAAATTGGTACACCTTTGTCGAAAACACTAGACTTAATGCGGCTGGTTTGGAGGGAACACTAATACGGAATGCCACAGAGCACATTTTGCATTCATAGAAGGCTGAATTGATACTTTTATGGCATGGTGCCAGTTGCTTTAGTTATGCGCATGTTTCTTGGCTGTGTCAGGAACATCCAGAATGCAATGCTGGTGGTCAGCCTGTTGTCCTGCTTTTCAGAGGTGTCTTAAGCTCAGGCATGGCCAAGCATGGGTTAGAGGCCGGGGTCTGCCCTGGGAATTCGTGTTAACAGGCAGGTTAAGCAGCAGAACTTAGAGGGGCTTGGGTCGGACCCCTGGTTTCAAGGGCAGAGCCTGGTCAGCTCACCTAATAGCTTGTCCTTTAGTTCGACAATAGAGGTACATTTATAGTGAGTAACGGTAAGGGGTGTCTTCTCCCGCCCTTTAGCACTGCCTGGCAGCTATGCAGGCTGTGGAAGTGGCCTTCCCACGGGGGCGATTGGGTCCATATGTTTGGGGCAAACTCCTAGGAGGCATATTTGGGCTGCAAAGTAGCAGGAGTACCACTGGCATTCCCAGTATTAACATAGTGAGGATTTATGCTTTGGTTCCCCCCTGGGTCACGCTGTCCTGTCTGCTCGCTGGTATGTTGTCAGAACTTTGGCAGGGCTAGGCTTCACATAGGGTGCTGACTGTCGGAAGGTGATGGTCATACTCCGACTAGGGCTAGACTCAGATAACTGAGGTAAGAGGAAGTAGAGCGGGTTTGTCAACTCTTACCTCCACCCGCGGGCACTTCCTGGCAGGAGTGGCTTGTCATAGGTATTGTTCTTCAGCCATGCAAAGGTAACATTGGACCAACGCCTATTTTTAGGTTTCGGGTCACATCAGTCAAAATCCACGGGGAGTTTTGATAGAATGGGGGCACTTGCCTGAGGGGGCATGCCGGCTCCGGGCCTGCATGGGCTAAGACTGGTTTGGCTGGACCTGGGGAAGCCCGGTTATCAGCATGTTGTATGTTAAAAGGCAAATTTGGTTTTGGCTTCATCAGGAAAGGTCTTATTCACGCCAAATCCACAGGGTGCCGGGAGGAAGATGGGGTACACCTCTCTAGTTGAAGCAGGGATCTTTTCCTACTGGACTTAGGGGAAGCTTTGGCTGCAGCAGGTTGTAAGTAATAGGCTACCATGGCAAGGAGCCCGCTCAGGAGAAGCCATTGAGGTGTCAATAGCGCCATGTGCAAGTTCACTGAGCAAAGAGGCTTTGGCTTCATCAGGCATGGCCTTTTATACGCCAAAGCAACAGGGTGTCTGGAGGGTGATGGGGTGCACCTCTCCACTCTAGGCATGGATTTAATTTTACTTGACCTTGGTGAAGCCTTGGCAGCTGCGGGTTGCGAATAGACTGGACCTACTGGACCTAGGGGAAGCTTTGGCTGCAGCAGGTTGTAAGGAAATAGGTCTACCTTGGTGGGGGGCCCTGGTAGTGACGGTGGCCCCTCCCAAGGCTGTGGAGGAGTTACAGGGCGATCCAGGGTCTGCACATACCAAGGGGTACATCATGCAGCAGCACCGCGGGGTGCTAAGCCAGGATACCCAGGGATGTTTTAGCGTTGTCCCCTGGAAGAACGACGGCGCCCCATTAGCCGACAGGCGATTGTGGGTCTGAGCAACCGGGGGCTGCCATGTATGCTCCGCCCACCCCTCACGGGGCAGGGGGCATGTGAAGCAAGTGGACTGGGGGTCCACGGATGGGAGGGGTGGCCCCTCCCATTAGTTGGTATACACCATCTGGCGTTGCCATGGTGACTCTAGGCTTATCAGACGGGCAGGCGGCATAGGGGCTGGCCTGCCCTGGGATCGCCCGTAAGATAACCCACCATGTTTGCATATTGTTTATGCTAATAAACCTGCAGCAATATTTCTCCACTTACAATAGTTTTGTGTGGTTTATTTATGTACTTATGTGTTTTGTGACAACTGTTGCCGATATTGGCACTATGTAAGGCTGCCCGGGAGGGGTTGCGCAGCGGCCCCCCCCCTAAGAGGGCGGCCGCCTTAGTGCCACAGGAAGGCACAGGGGTGGGAGGTCTAGTCCCTGGGTTGCACCAGGGGAGACCCCAGCAGATGGCTGCTTCCGGCGGGGGCGGGGAGGAGACAGGGGTATTTATACTGTCTCCGCCCCCTCCTCGCCCTCTTGTCCTCTCGTTCACCTTGCCCGCCCCTCCGCTTACCCAGCGTCCGGAGGTACAAAGGGGGGGTTAGGTCTTCTAACAATGTTACTTTGTGTTGCAGGAGGAGTTACAGGGCGATCCAGGGTCTGCACATACCAAGGGGTACATCATGCAGCAGCACCGCGGGGTGCTAAGCCAGGATACCCAGGGATGTTTTAGCGTTGTCCCCTGGAAGAACGACGGCGCCCCGTTAGCCGACAGGCGGTTGTGGGTCTGAGCAACCGGGGGCTGCCATGTATGCTCCGCCCACCCCTCACAGGGCAGGGGGCGTGTGAAGCAAGTGGACTGGGGGTCCACGGATGGGAGGGGTGGCCCCTCCCATTAGTTGGTATACACCATCTGGCATTGCCATGGTGACTCTAGGCTTATCAGACGGGCACGCGGCATTGGGGCTGGCCTGCCCTGGTATCGCCCGTAAGATAACCCACCATGTTTGCATATTGTTTATGCTAATAAACCTGCAGCAATATTTCTCCACTTACAATAGTGTTGTGTGGTTTATTTATGTACTTATGTGTTTTGTGACAACTGTTGCCGATATTGGCACTATGCGTGGGGACGCGCAGTGTGCGTGCCCACATGAGAGACAGGCTTGAGGCTGCCTCAGTGGCCTAAGGATAGTAGCCCCCGCAGCCCCCGCGGTGCAGAGGGGCTCAGAGGCACTCTGTGTGAGGCATCTTGGGCCTGCTGACACCACAGCTCCATTTCCCTTTCGCCGGAAGTCTCCAGAAACCCACATCTGACTGGACAGACGTCTTGGGCCTGAGGCCCGCATGCTGCCAGTGACGCTTTTGCCCTCAGTGAGCGAGCAGAGGATGCAGCTTGTCTGGGAGAGGCAGGGTGGTGGAAAGACGCCGTCACCATCTATTTATTTGTGTGCATGCAAAGTATGTGGGAGGGCATTACTGAGGGTGTAGGATCAGTTATTTGATGAGTGGAAGGCTGGGTATTGTTGAGGGTGAGAAAGGGGGCGCAAGGCAAAGCTTTATTTTAATTTTACTTATTTGTGCTGACCAGGGAAGGCTTGTGATGAGGCGGTAGGATGCGGCTGGCATGACACCACGGATTTCAATATTTGGGGAAGGAAATATGATGCAAAGGGTGGCAAAGTGGGAAAGGGTTACGGGGCAGCCATAAGTTAACTGTCGTTCGCCAGCGCTCCCTGTCACGTGGGTAGGGACAGGAGTTCACCATAAGGAAAGGATTTTT